>NC_134429.1:12256676-13506676 GCF_030867145.1 Opisthocomus hoazin
TAAATGAAGTAAATAAACAAGTATCAGCATAAACTTAATGGCTGTCTTTACTAGAGCTCACTTGCCCCTCTGTAATGGAAAGTTTCAGGGAAACTTTGGGGGAATTTGCCCACGTGCAATCAGAGCTGCTGACTCCTCATTCAGAGCACAGAAAAACTTTGTTTTCAGAATCGTTTATGCTGCTTTTTTTTTAATAGCCTCTTCCTCTATTTTTTGTGCCATAAGAGAAGCAGCGTGACAGGTTTTAACTTTCTCTTGTAAGACTGATCCCAAGGGAGTAAGTGGGGAGTACTGCTGGACAATTCACACTCAGTGTCTTCTCCTGATGCTGCCAGCGTGGAGACCACTCTCCCCTGGACCCGGCTGATGGGAGCAGTGTTTATGGGGCTCATTCAGTCTTTGCAAATTCACATGGGGGCAGAACTGCCAGGACATCCATTTACCCATGCCAGCTTGTAGCTATAAGGTCTCCAAAGTACAGCCAAGGTAGCAGGCGCAGCCATCTGTCGATGAGCTGGAAATACTGACCGTCAAGAACACGATAAAAAATTAATAAAGCTTTGGTTGTCCCATGGCTGGCTATTTTGCTGTCTCTAAAGTGCCTGCTGGGGAAGGCTTTACTCTGTGAGCTCTCTTTCCTGTGCATGTTTGTCAGGTGTCCTCATCTTTACTCTTTTTTGCAGCATAGCAGGATTTCACATGCTGTTTTTTGTCACTGGTAAATTGAGTAGACTTTTGGCTGCCTTGCCGCCTTTGGTCAGCTGGGCCACACGAAAGAGGTTGAGGAAGAGGAGTAGGGAAAAATGCTGTGATGCTTTGGACGAGCGATTCCCAGTGCTGAGTGATCTGTTGTCATCAAACATGCTGGGGGTGTCCCTTAGCAGAGATAAGGGAAGGCGAAGGTTCAGTGAAGACAGGAGTCCTGGGGGACAAGAGCTCAACCGTTCTGGTGTACAAGATCAGACGCCTGTACTTGTGCATCTCTCCTCTTGGCAAAATACATTTCAAATTTCTGTGGATTTTGCTGGTTCTGATTCAGCAGTGAAAAAAGATCAGGTGTGGGTTTTGAGGGATTGGTTGGTTTGGGTTTTATCATTTGCCAATCTAGGGGAGCTACTCCAGTCTTAGTCTGCTGTGTGGACGTTTATGTGACCATGGGGAAAAGACTGTCTGGTGTTTCAGAAGTGTTCCCCGCTTCTGCGTGTCGCCTCCCGACACCGGCGATGCACGAGCAGAGCGCACGGGAATCAGCAGCAGCAATCAATAAGGCACTGAAGGAAGAGAAGAATGGTAAATAAATAATGTGCATGGAGGAACAGCCGGGGCGTGACCTGTTTGCACTGAACGGTCTGTAAGCGGGTGCCGTGGCTCGGGCTGTCGTGGCGTGACATTAACGGTCCCTATGGCATCACCAGGAGCCCTGTGTTCTGAGAGGGCGTTGGTCTGGCTCCGAGGTGGGAGTTAGTAAGAGACAAATGTGACAGGCTGGGAAACGGCACAGAAAGAGAAATGCCTCTGCGAAAGGAGAAGTCTGAGGAGGAGGAAGGATGTATTTTTAGTGTCAAAAGACTTGTAAATGTCTTTTGTTTTTGCCACGGAAGGAATCACATGTGTGGTAGCTAGGTGTATTTTTGTTGGGGGCTTTTGGGGGTGGGGAGGAAAGGTCTTTAAGGGCCTCTTTTCTTTGCAAACTTTTTTTCAGAATGTTGAGTGAGCATCTTGGCTCCCCAGAGTGTCCCAAAGGAACCTGGCAGACGAGCAGGCGGGTGGTGTGTGGATGCTGCAGAAGCAGGCGGGAGATGTTGCCGTGGGGGGTTCACTGGGTGCCCTGCCGTGCGTCCGCAGGAGGCTTGTTAACCTGGGGACATCCAACTGGTGAGCCACACGTCTAGCAAGCAGATATCCCCAATGAGAGGCACTGCCAGTCAGGTTTTGTTTTCGCCCCCCTCTTCTCCAGCCTGCGTAGCCCGAGACAATTGCTGGTACAGTTGGCGATTTAGCAAGCTGCGTGCATCTGCGCCGTCGCAACAACGCTGGGGTTGCCCAGCTTGCAAAGCGTGGTGGTCTTCGTGCTGCAGGCAGTTCAGTGCCCAGAAGTTCTCTGGACAGTTTTGAAGCCAGTGCTTCCCAGGAAAACATCTGCCTCAAGACCTGGCATCTCTGACCTCTCGGAGCAAAGCAAGCAAAGTTTCCTGCTGTTCCCCATCATGAGAGCTGCTCTTTGGCTGAGAATATAGCAGTTTGAAATGGGATGGTAAAGAGAGACTCTTTGCTGACGCCAACATAAATTGAATAGTTCCCTTTTGTGGTGCCTTGTTTCTTGTCGCTGATTTTTTTCAAAACTTTTCTTTCTAGAAGTAGGGTTTTATGGTCAGGTCATTGGAAACAAGCTACATCCCCTCTTGCGGTATTCTAGCGTTTGGTCTGTGTTTTCAAGTGGTTTCCATGTTTCTCAGTATCTCCAGTGGGAACTCCAGGTCATTTCATTCTCAGTCACACAAAGCGCTGTGGCTTGGCAATGTGCTTTGGCAGTAGTACCGTGCTGTGCATAATGGCACGTACCTGTGAAGCTGGTGCTTATGGAAAGAGGCTGCACAGATTTCAGTAAATTTTTCCATTAAATTTCTAAGCATAGTTTTTCCATTAAATTTCTAATTCTGAAAGCATTGCCTTGCCAAAGTTGTGTGTGAACTCAGTGGCAGAATCCATCTCCTTTTTGACAGTAGTGTGCCCCTGGTTCTTCCTGTAGGCATCCAAGCATCGTACCTTTAGAGCTCTGCAATGATGGGTGTCTGTTATGTCCTCTCCTTACCCCTGTCATTTTCTCATTTCATCCAGGAGACTTTGCTCTGTGCCTTTCTACCTGTGCCATTTAGAAAAAGAGCAAATTAAAAATCTGGCTTCTGACTGTAGCCAGTGTACGCTGGTCACTCAAAACACTGAGCAGAAAGTGGGTAGGAGGAAGGAAATGAGAGGTTGATTTTTTTCCTGTTGCAGGTAGCAAGGAAATAAAATAGGAAATTCAATGCCAAGTCACCTTGCTGAGCCCCCACCAGCAACACAGGCTGCAGGTGCTTTATGGCTGCTGCTGTTTGATGATTTATTCCTCTTAGTGTCAGGGCAAAGCTGGACTTAAGGTCTTTGTGCTGGTGCAGAACAGGCTTACAGCAGAGATGATTTAGAAAAGGAACTTCCAGGCAGGCTGGATAAGACCAAAATTTTTCCTGTTTAGAAGAGCTGGGGGGAGGTGAGTTGCTGTGTGCTTGTCATACTAGTACAGAAGTTGGCTATCGAGGACCTCGTGGAAATAGAATTGTATCAAATTCTGTCTAAGACCTTTACAATTTTCCAACCAAGTGACTGGGCAGTTGTATATGCAAAGGTGTGTAAGCTGGGATAATCTATTTTATATCGCTGTCCTGTTAAAATGGACAAGTCACTTAGGTGAAGCCTCGTTATTCGGTGCTGTAAAATGTACAGATATGAAGACAGACTGCAAATCCTCTAGTAAGCAGTTAAGACTGCACATGGAAACTGCCATCATTCAATTGATTTAATAATCAAATTAATATTCAGTGTTGTTTACCAGTACGGACAGTTCTGTTGCCTGTTTGGGAGCAGATGACTTATTTAATGTGCTAGACTCGGCTAAAGCGCACAGTTAAATGAGTGGGATCCCCCCCCCCCCTTAATTTCCAAGTACCCAAGTATTTTCCTTGAAATAAGCCCTGACAAATGAACAGCATGGTCTTCCTGGAAACTTGAAGGGAAAAGGATTTAAAGTGAATAAGTAAATAAATCTGTTTCACTTCTCCATGGGTGGTGAGGGAAGGTGAGTTACCAGGAGTGCAGGGCTTTGGCTTTGAAAGGCAGCCATTGGGATGAGGACCTGGACAAAGTATGCTCAGAAAGAAGTGGCATGTCTTACATGTGTAAAACCCAGTCTGCAAGTCATAATGACACACAATTTGTGCAGAGAATGTGCCTGTTTTTTTTTCCTTAACTCTCAGAGAAGAGAAACAAACTCTGCAACTACCGATGATAAAAATTCCAGGGGACCCAAAAGGATGTGGTACAAGATAGACATGTGGGAGCTTTTGCCCATAGCTGAGACACAATGCTGATCTTGAATGCGCCTTCTGTGTGTCCTGCTTTGCTGTTGTGCGTGGAGTTCGCCTCTGGTTTTGTATGTGCCTGTCATGTGTCACGCGTGTGCTCGTCGGCAGCACCTCTCCAGCGTGGCAGCGAAGGCTGGTTGCTCTCTGCCGCCGGAAGCGCATCTCATTTATCTGGGTAGGAGCGTGGACCTGGGGGTGATGCCAGTCCTAAGTATCCCAAGAGGAAGAAGGTTTGTTCCTGGGGGTGTTAGGCAAGGCTCAGCTGGACTTGCAGGATGCCTCGGCTTTGCTGGAGATGGCCGTTCCTGCCCTGGTATTAAAACCCAGCAGGCTGCCGGATGCCAGCCGAGCGCTGAGCAGCTCTTTCCGACCAAACCGTGTGCCAGGGGACCCATCCCAAGGACTG
The DNA here is from genome assembly GCF_030867145.1 of Opisthocomus hoazin. NCBI lineage: Eukaryota > Metazoa > Chordata > Aves > Opisthocomiformes > Opisthocomidae > Opisthocomus > Opisthocomus hoazin. The sequence goes on from NC_134429.1 coordinate 12,261,201, forward strand.
GCTGAAATTATCCCTCGGGCTGGGACTTACTGCTGATCTCCGCACTGCGGCGGGTGGTTGTGCTTTGGGGCTGGCGGACAGCTTTCCTGAAGGCTCTTCCCCACCAGTCTCCCCTGTCTCTCTGGGTTTAGGGGACTGATTTTTGAAGACTTTGCTAATTTGTGGTACGCTCTGTTTTTCCCCTTTTTGTGGGAATAGCAGAAAAGTCAGCAGTAAAGATGGGGGGGAGGGAAAAAGCTTATACTATGAAAATAATAGGAAAAAATATTCCTTCTTTTTTTTTTTCCCCTCTATTGATCTATTCCAAAATTTTGCTTCTAAGAATAAGGATGATGGAGATTTTTAAACCCCTTTTTAGGGCCTGAGAGCCACAGGGCGCTGGAAGGCCCGTTGTGAGGAAGGTCAGCACAGTGGTTTGTATGCCAGCTTTGCACAGGGGAGATCTGGGAGCAGGTTTGCTGCCCTGGTCCAGATCCTCCATGGCCCTGTGTTGGAGAGTCGCTTGGTCTTGCTGGGCCTCAATTCGGCAATCAAGGAGGAAAAAAACAGTACTGAACTATGAGGAAAATAATGCAGAACAGTATAAAATTCCATTGTAACAAGCTGCCCAGGTTGCTTAGAGAAAGAAAATGTTTCTGTGACCCTGTTTTTCACCACCCCAAGTTAATAATAGTGGTCTCTGCGTCACTGGGCAGAAGATCTGCGAGTGTGGTACGAAGCAGTTTGATATGTTATCAGTTGTTGTCACTTGCAAATCGCATTGCAAACGCTAATCTGAAGTGATCCGATACCAAACGCTCGGTGCTGCTGTTCCCGCTGTCCTCGAAGGGCAGCGAAGGCCATGAAGGCAGGGAGTTGGTAGCGTGGGGCCGGGCAGGGCGAGCCCTGCGAAAATCCTTCGAGGCGGCGAGCGGAGCTGCTTACGTGTGCGCTGCGGGTGGGAGGGCAGCCCCAGCCCCCTCGCATCCCGCCTGCTGCCACGTTTCCAGGGCTGATGCAGTAATAATATGCAGTGAAGCTTTTTGTTTGATTTTGAGAGGCACACTCACCCCTGTAGCGTGTAGTGTAAGTGCTTAATGCAGTTAATACTGGTCCGGCACGGTTTCCCAGTCCTAGTTCTGTTTAGGCTGGCTGGAATGTTTACTTCTGTGAAATACATCTTCTCTTCTTTGTAAGTATTTTTAAAGATTTAATGAAAACAAACATTATCTATTTCTGGACCAAAATTTGAGGACAAAAATTTTGCACTTTCCTGCTGCTGAAAAGAGTTTGTTTTTCTTTTAACACTGTTCCCAGGGTAAAAGTTGCACTTTTACCTCCAGCTATGTAAATGATTCTTCATCAATATATCTCAGGTGGAAATTCCCCTGTTCACAAATGGAAATTTTGCTCTGGTAACAGTAAAAATTATGACTTTCTTTCAGCCAAAGCCATCTTTCATTTTAGGAAAAAAAAGAAAAAAAAAGATTCCCTTCGCATTCCTTTTCCCCATGTTGTTACTGATGACTCATGCAATGGCCTTTGCTACTTATTTCTGACTCTTAAGTGATTTTTCAGGTGGCAGCTAAAAAATTCTTAAAGCATTTGTCACTGGCATCTGCCTCAGTTTGTAACATGATACATAGATTCTGGGTTTTATGCTGAGAGTGTATTTGTTTGGGTTCTGAATGTTGCTTAGTTTGGAATAGACATTTTAAACATCAAATACAACTGAAGAAACCGAGCCCACCCAATATAACAAACTCATGAGTTTGTGCAAAATATTTCGTGCAGGCAGCACCTGCATCTGTCTGTCTGTGGTGTGCAGACAGCCACCCACACAAAAGTTTGCAAGATCTGGTCTTACTGGAAACAATTAATAAGGACCCCCAAAATTCCCAAACGGGATGAAGGACCTTTTATTTTTTTTTCTTTCAGTGTTCTGACTTTATCACTGAGGTCTAGTTATATATTTTTTTTTGAGAAGCCGACATTCATGTGAACTTAAGCGGTACTTCTGAGTGTGGGAAGGCTGGATGCTGCGCTGCTGCTGGTAGCAAAGAAAGGGATCCAGAATCCCCTAACAGTAATATCAAGATTAAGTAGCGTGGTTTAGCTAAACAGGCAGTTGCAACTCGTAATGGAAATTTGTGGTTTTATAGATTGCTCACTTTCTGCAAGAAGAAGTACTCCCAAGCAATGGCATTGCAAAAAAAAACAAAAAGAGAGGAAAGTTGTTTGTCCGTCCTGAAGAACCGATAATGAGAAAAGGGGTGTAGCTTCTGGCCAGTGGTGGTTGACATTCTTTGGGTTTGTATCAAAAACCATCTTCAACAGAAGTGAGTTTTTGAGAGGCGTTCCTTGTACGTGTGGGAAAATGCTGTCTGGATGTGTGCAATTACATTTTGAAGAGACGAAGAAGTAAATGATATTTTGTGTTGAGACACTGATGCTTTGAACTCATGTAGCACCGCCAGTTGAAGACCTCAAATGACTTGTACGAACATCAAAGCTTCACAAAATACCCTGTGAAACGCGGAAGTAATATTATCGGTATTCTGCGCGCAGAAAAACAGGTGAAGCAGCTTATTAAAGGCCACGGCATCAGTGCCAGGATGCGGAGTAGGACGTGAGTACCTTACTCCAGGTCCTGTCCTTGAAAGCATGAAGTCTTGGGTTTTCAGAGCAGCGTGTGTAATTTTGGTGGGGGTTTTTGTTTGTGTTGGTTTGGTTTTTTGTGTTTTTCCCCCCCAAACCATTTTGTCTGACGTTTTTTCAGTCAGTAACTCAAACTGTATCCCTGACATAGCTGTAGCTTCACGTATCTTGCAGAACTGGGTCAGTAGCATCTCCTCCCATCTACCATTTGACTAATACCTTCCGCTCCATTCTCTGGGATGCTGCGCTGCTTGCAACACCAACAGTTAAGAGAATTTGCTTTTTCCATAATGCAGTACTTTGGCACAGGTTGTAACTTTGAAATTCTGATCAAGAAGCAACCAAGGAGGTATCAGACAAAGCCTCCTGGTTCATTTTGATAACCTCCTAAGGAGAACTGCCTCTGGGGATTTTTCTCCTGTAGAAGTCCCGTGGTGTTGCAGATGATCAAGATAGGAATCTCAGTTGCTTGCTGCAGCTAACTCAGGTCAGTTCTTGTTGCTTATTTTTCCTCTGCAAGCATTTATGGGGAAATTGTGGAGGAATGCGTTGTTCTCAAGTCTGTGCTATCCTTCTTTTAAATGCATGGTCACACAGTATCTTTGTCTGGACAAGGACACCAAAGTACGCCATTCTGGCCTTCAGCAAGAGAGCTGAGTATGTTTGTCATCATTCTCCCTTCTCTCTGTCGTTCGGGGTCCCAGGCTTGACACCTTTTCAGAGGAGTTTTGAACAAACAGGCTGCTCGAGTCCTTGAATCCCACCCCCAATAATTCACCGTCAGCTCCTATGCAGCTCATGGAAGCGTTTTGCTTAGTGAGGTTTTTGTTTGAATGCGCATCCATCAAAAGAAGAGAAAAACGTGCTGAGGCTTTGTCCCGGTTTTCTTCTCTGAAATATCTCTTGTGACAATATCAACAAGCAAAGTATGGCCTTGCTCTTGAAAGAAAAACAATTCGTGTTATAGCCACAGCACACTTGGCTGTCCCAAAGTCCAAGCCATGAAAGAACGGCCGCATTTTTCTTCAGAGAAATATCCGCCTCCTGGGAAGGTTGCTTGAGCATCGATGAAGCATAGGAGAAAACCAGCATCTGTTTTGGGGTTGGGTAAGGATGTGTGTGTCAGGAGGTGACAAGTTTGCAGTGCGAGGAGATGATCGGCCCAGGGCAGCAGAGAGCTGGGTGCTCGGCGAGGCCCTTGTCCCTCTGCAGTCCCCCAGGTTAATGCAACCCATACTGGGTAGAGCTGGTAAATGTGCTTGTGATCCTTTGGGGTTTGTTTCCTTACATATCCTTGCCTGGTGTTTGTCCCCTGCCTTGTCCTTAGCAGGATTTGTGCCACTTTTGTCAGACTTGGGCTGGGGGAAAGTGGAACCTGAGACGTGTGATAGTGACCTCTTGAGAAAGGTGGTAGTTTTAGTCTTCATTTTAAGAAGGTGTTGTGGTGAATTTCTCCTCTCGGTTTTATTCAACACGGCCTTTTGCTAGTTTCTCTTCTCTCCAGAGACCCATGTCAGGGGCTACTGCCCTGCTATCTCGCACTGCTGGCTGCTGCAAATCCGTGTTCCCTGAGTCTGCTGCTCAGCCCAGGGAAATTTGCTTTGCGCCCTCGCAGCCGTGGCAGGAGCCAACATCATCACAGGAACTGTGGGATCGTCTTCCTTGCAGCTCTTGCACAGGAGGTCGTTGTCCATTGCCTCTCTGTTTCCACCGGTCATGGGTCCCGATGCACTTGCTGTCCTTTGCCCAGTCACCTCCCAACCTGCTAAAATTATTGTGGACCTAATTAGCTTTTTAAGTCACTGTTTCCTCCACTTTTCTTCATCATCATTCTGCTTCTCCTGACTGAATATATAGATGTTCTACAAGTAAATTTACATTATCCTATTGATACAAGTCCTTTAGCGAGGACTCCAGAGGTCTAACCTGATATTTCCACCATCCCCCTATGTGACTTTTGGCCAATTCATTTCTGCACCTTGGTTTTCTTGTCTATCAAGAACGAAGGAGGAAAAGCACAAGCATGGAGAGTTTACAGCACATATTATTTAAGTTTTTTTAGGCAGGACAAATGAAAGTATGTGTTCTGAATATATTAACAACATTCACTAGTTACTCTTTATTAGTGGTAATGCTATATTGCTATTAAACAGGAATTTATGTTAAATTAGGTTGGTGCTGCCGGACTCCCCGTGCTAGATCAGAGCTTGGTTTCCCTAGGATGAGTGTTTGTTTTGATAGTACTTCTGGCTAGTGGAGCAGTTGGTGCATGTTATCACTGATGTCCTACTGCGCTGCTGTATGAATAATCACGTGGGGCTTGACATTAAAATTGTGAGTTCATATCTGAATTTCCCCAGAAAGTTTAGGAGGTTTTGGATCTGCAGTTGGTTTAGATTAGTCAGTGCTTTCCGTAGAGCACTAGCACTGATTTTGAAAGGGGTGAAGGTCGAGTCTTCCCCTCACCTTTTACATTGTGCCCTACTTGAACAAACATCTGCAAAATAAAGAAATATTAAGCTGTTTATGAAGGTCACCAAAATTGGTAAGGCTGTGGCAGCTCTGGCTGTTTGAAGATGGAGAATTGGAAAGTTCAAAACACAAAAATAAACGTATACAGCAGTTGGCGGCTGGAAGGCGCAGTTAAAATAGTACAGTTTATCCTAATGTCTTCATTGCCCCTCAGTGTGCACATTGCTTGCTTACAAGAGAGCCTAGGTGCCCTATATATGTGTGCTTAAAGAAATCCCCCCAAAGAAGGAAAAGCCTGTAGCAGTGTAGTGTGATGCTAGAGCACAGAGACCTTTCATGTAAGGTGCAAAAAGAAAGAGTGAGCTCCAGATCTTGAAGTGCTGCTTGGTTTGGCCGTAGGCATTTCGCAGCGGGGGCCGTGTCCTCTGGCTGTGCTTACACAGATGAGCTCCGCTGCTCACCTCTGCGACAGCTGGTGTGGATCAGGGCTGTACGCTTCACGCGGCTGTGATCCTATTTCAGATCTTGTTGCCAAAAAAAACCCTCTTTTGACTTTTAAATAAGAGCAAATTACCAGCCGTATTTGCAGACCAACTGCATAGCTGAAGCACAAGCGCGGTTTCCCGCCTGTTTGGTAGTGGTAACCACATGGAGCAAATAGTTTCAGCTCTCCTAAAACTGCTCTCGCTTCCTGTTTGCTTTGTGGTGCAATTAAATGTGGTGAGTTTGCTGGGGGGGGGTTAATTTGTTTGTTTACCCCATGCCCCAGCAAGTGGAGGGTAACAGAGGTTACTTCTGGCCTTGTCTGTAGAGGTGGTGAATTCAGCTTCAAAAATGTTAGTATTTACTAAAATTGTCACTGTCTGTGTGGCTCGGGACCCAGGAGGGCAGGCAGGGTGGTTTTTTCTCCAGGTGCTCCGCTGGCAGTTGAAAGCGTTCTTGCTGGGCAATCCTGTAAACACCAAGGCACTGTGGTTACGTTACTTGCTTGTTGTCATCCTCTTCCTCTTTCTCCCCCTGTTCCTTTTTCCTCCAAAAGCTGACCAGCGGTCTCGGCGAGGCTGTGAACATCGGCTGAATTTCTCATGCAGCAGGTGGGTGTGGAGAAGGGATTTGGAAGGGAGATGGTCAGGAGCTGCACAGCCGGTGTTTCCAACCGTGTCCGTTGTGTAAAGGGATGCCGAGAGGGTGAGCAGATGTGCAAGGGTGGTGTACCTGGAGTGGTGAAGAGAGGAAACAGCCTGAAAAAAAGATGTGAGGATAAATGCCAAGAGGTGGAGCTATGAAAGACTGATAATTAAGACTAAGGGCTCAAAAAAGTCTTTGTGGAAGAAAAGGGATATAAAAAGGTGGTGTTCATGTGAGTGGTCATTGTAACGGGGGTACAGCCAAATGACGAAAAGAAAACCGCACGTTGGGTTTGGCTTTGGTAAATGCATAATAGACAGCGGCCCTTAACACTAGCCAAGCACGCCGGGATTTTTATCCCAGTCTGCAGGCAGTCTCTCCTCCCTCCTGTGAGCTCTGGACACTCCTCATCCTGCAGACTTGCACATTCAGCCAGCCCTTGTGTGATGCAGAATGCCTGAAAACTCGTCGTCCTTTCCTCCTGTCCGTTTGTCTTTCTGCTGTCTACAGTTTTCTGCTAACCATGGGTAGTCTGCAGGGCGTGTCCAATGTGGCAAATACTAATTTTTTAAATGAAAGTCAGTTTGTGTTATCCACAACTATGTCCACATCAGCTTTAGATACCAATTTTTCTTCTTCGCCTGGTGCTTACCTTGGAGTGAAGCTGTAGCTGCCGCACTTGACCCTGTGTGTTGTTACTGCAGAGCTCTTAACTGGGGACAGAGCTGCCATGTCCCTGCGGCAGAGATCAGCCCCTGCAATTGTACAAAAAGTGATCATTCCTCTCCCCTCTGCGCTCAGCGGATGAGTCCTGCGTGAAACCCGGACCACGGTGCGGCGGTTGTGAATGAATACCAGCCTGGGGTCCGCACCGTTCGCCGAGCAGGACGAGGCAGACCCTCAGCTCGGCAGGAGCACGGAATGATGTTTCTGGCAAATTCGCCAGAAACAGCAGCATGGAGCACGTGCCCGCTGCGTGGCAAGAGAACTTAAGAGCTGAGAATACAAAATTAACCTTTCAGAGTTTTATGAACAACTCTGGGTAGATTTATACCGGCCTGGCATGGCGTGGAGATGGCCTTTTTGAACCGGCATGCCTAGCACATGCCCGACGTTGGATGCATTTGACATAATGCCACGTGGACACCACTCGCCCTTCTTCCCAGTGACTGCTTCAAACCTGTTGGTGCTGTTTTGCTCTCAATAACACAGAGGAAAACCAGCTAATTGGTCCTTCCCTGCGGTTCTTCCTGGAGGTCTTGGATCTTTAATCCAGCAGCTTGCAACTATTTTTCTGACTTTCAGTTCATTTTTCCCTTCCCTACGGTTGCTGTTGTCTGATTTCTCACAGGCCACGTGGGCAAATGTCCTACAAGTGTTCAGTACGGTCCTATATGTGAAACTTGGAGATGATGAAGAGAGAAGCTGCTGAAAAGGAAAAAAATAGCAGAAGAGAAACCAGAATTCCTGTAAACAGTCTGTTAAAAATATCTTCAACACATGTCAGGGCTGATTATTTAAAATAGACAGTTTCTGAGCTTTAAAAGGTCACATTAAGACGTGATAGTAGATTCAAGTGGAGTTGAAGAACAAATGTTTCAGCAGTCACATTTTGTACTGATGGTAAGCTGTCTGTATTGCCAACTGGTAATGCTCAGGGAAAAAAATGAGTCAGATTTCAAGAATAATGAGCCTTTCTTGGATTATAACATGGGGAAAAAAAATAAATTATAGCTTAATCACATGCCTCCAGCAGCAGAAGCTTTAGGAAAAATGGTGATTCTGGGAGTCGTAAAATTGCAGGCCAGGTTGGGACGATGCAGGAACGCTAACCGTGTCCGATACTGAGATGGTTTGTTTCCGTGTGTGGGAGCGAAAGGATTACCGGCACAAATCCAGGTTCACAGTCTCTGATTCGTGACCCAAAGTACAGCGGGCACTTCTCAAGCACGAGAGGAGACATGTGAAAAGAGAGGGATTTTTCAAATGAACAAACGGTCTTTGGGTCTATAATTGCTGCTGAAAATTTAACGCGACTGAGGAGAGTGATTGTCTTTGAACCCTGGAAGCATTTCTCATCCCCGTCTGCTGCTGCTCGGGGACCGCCGATTTCCCGCAACGAGTCGGGGAGATGCGCTGTGCCAAGGGCGGCAGCAGCCCCGTGGGGGGCTGAGCGGCGGCCGACCCTCAAGGCACCTTGGGGCTCCGGTGGGCCCTTGCGCAAGGGTTTGATGCCCAGGTGGGCTTCACCTGTGGGCAGCAGACCTGTACAGCAGGCTGGGGGAGAAACCCACGGGCAGAGAGCCTGTAGGTCCTGGGCATCCAGCAGATCGAGGAGTGCTGGGTTCCCCTCTCCCGTGATCAGCAGGCGCTAGTGACCGCCAAAGGAGCGCTGCCCAGGGAAGGAGGGAATCCCAAACCGTTTTAAATCTCCTACGTGAGTACTTTGTACACGTAGATGTGGATTTAGGGCCTGCCTTCAACACTGTGTCCTTCAGCTCTGCCACTAATGGAGCTATTGCCTGGTGCCACCAGCAGCGTGTCCCTGCTCCGTGTGCCGCATCGGCTGCGGCAGCGCAGTGCCAGCCGTGCGACGCTTTGGCAGCCCGGCACCGACAACGTCCAGGGCTGGTTTCTTGGGGCCATATATTGCCTGTTGTGCACGCTCTTACGCACAGCCCCGTGCCGCACCCACGCCTGGTGTGCAGCGTGGGGCCGGAGGGACGCGAGGGTGAATGGGATGCCATGCTGGGTGACTGGGGTGACTGGTGTGCTGTGCTGGGTGGCTGCCATGCCATGTTGGGTGACTGGGGTGCCATGTTGGGTGACTGGTGTGCCGTGCTGGGTGACTGGTGTGCTGTGCTGGGTGGCTGCCATGCCATGCTGGGTGACTGGGGTGCCATGTTGAGTGACTGGTGTGCCTGCCACACCATGGTGGGTGACTGGTATGCCATGCAGGGTGCCATGCGGGGTGCCATGCTGGGTGACTGGTGTGACTGGTGTGCTGTGCTGGGTGGCTGCCATGCTGTACTGGGTGACTGGGGTCCCATGGTGGGTGACTGGGGTGCCGTGCGGGGTGACTGGGGTGGCTGCTGTGTTACTGGAGCACGACGCACGGTCCCTGCCGGTGCAGGATCAGCGGTGCACAGCCGGCGGCGGGGCGCGGGTGGGTGGCTGCCCGCACACCGTGACCGGCGCCCAGCGCAGGGTAACCGGCGTGGGCCACGCCGCGCTCCCCCCTCTCCCGCCGCGGGTCACGGGTGGGCGGTGCGCGCTCGGTGGCGCGCAGCACTTTGCAGACGGTGCCTGACGCCCAGACGCGGGCGGCCGCTTTGCAGACGGTGCCTGGGAGGGGGCGGGGCCGGCGGCCGGGCGGGGCGGGGCCAGCGGCGGGCCGCGGCCGGGGCGGAGGAGCAGCGCAGGTGAGCGCCGGGCCGGGGCCGGGAGCGGGGCCGGGGCCGGGGCCGGCGGAGCTTCGCCCTGTCCTCCGTGCGGCGAATCCTGACGGCGCCCCGAGCAAACCGCGTCCTGCCTTTAAGCGTCTTTCGGCCGGTGACCGCGCCTGTCGCCCGTGGGGCGCCGGAGGGGTCCTCTGCCCGCCCCGTGCTGGGGAGCCTCACCACGGTCAAGACGAGGGTTGGACGCGATGGCCGCAGAGGCCCTCTCCAGCCCCGAGGGCTCTGTAAGTCGTCCAGAGGTTTGTGCGTCCTTGGCCACATCTGGCCGGCCGGGCTGCGTGTCCTGCGGCGGGTCGGCGTTGGCCGGTGGGCGTTGGCGGGGCACAAGGGAGGCTTGGGTGAGCTCGCCCGGGAGAGTCTCCCCACGCCGGAGTGGGACGAGCTCGGGGTGGGAACCTGGAAGCAAGGAAAGTTAAACATAGTGCTGGAGGGCCGTTAGAAATGCGTGGCTCGTTTTGTGTTTTCATCAGCAAGATGCACTCGGGTTTCTGGTGTTGTCCACCCATGGCAGCAGTTGAAAAAGATTTCAGCCACCTCCTCAGCTAGAAGCTTTCATTTATCACCACTTCCTCCAGCTCCCAGGCTATGCCCCTGTTAGCGGTAATAGCAAGGGCGCAAAGATCCCGGATCACTTTGCCAGCGTTTAAGAGTTGCGACATCCTTCACGAGAGACACTTGTGCACATGCAAAAGCCGAAACACGGAGGAGTGAGTTGTTTGAAGTCAGGCACCAAACAGTCGTCGGGGTTGGGAATGGAACTTTGCAAGTTGTTGGTTTTCAAGCTCTTGCTCTAACCCCTGAATGCACTGTTTCCCACTAGATGCGTCCTCAGACAACGCTGAAAGCATAGTCGAGTGACTGTGAACTTGCCTAAAAGTTTCCGCTAGAGCAAGGTGCTTGAGTCCTCCCGTCAGATGCTTTTCTTACTCCCTGGTGTTCCTCCGCCTCTCTCTGGTGATACTGTTTTACTTCCAGAATGAGGTATGGCTTTATATTTTTTGTTTCTCTTGAGTTGCTTTACCTGCGCTCCTCTGTCCCTCCCTCTGGCTGTTGGATCTAAGGCACTGCTGAGCCTGAACGATTCCGTATCGCTCGGATGCTCTTTCCCTAGTTGCTCCAGAGCTGGGAGCCCCACAGAACTGCAGCCTGTGTTTATCACCATGTGTACATTCTGCTGTCCTATCTCTTTCCTTGCTGACAACCCCTCTCATCGTCAGCCCTGCACACAAACAAGGTTAGCTCCAGTTCAGATTACATTAGCGTAGTTCTGCTTCCCATTACCTTTCTCCGTGAGCCTGTTTTATGAGGGTGGGCATGTGTAAGGTGGGCATCGAACGATACAAATGCCCAAAGTAAAGGAGCCTTTATTTCATAAAGGGAAGGGCATAAGCCAAGGGGTTCTCTGGATCCAGTGGTTGTTCAGATCATGATCCTCATAGTCTCCACGTAGCTAGGACAGTTCCTTGGAAGGTGGAAAAGTCCATGGTTCGCTGCTGAAGTCTTGGTGCACGGAAGATGCTGGTTTTGGTACATGAATGCTGGTTTGTATCAGCCCCGCTGGTAGGGAAGGGTGTGCTCTGTGGTGGTTTAGAGGCCTGAAGAGCTGGGTGCGTGCGTTTTCATCCCTTCCCCAGTTATCCTGGGCAGATTGTATTGTATGTCTGCCTCAGTCTGATGGCTTGTGTAAGCAAAGTAGGGAGTAAAGGTGATTAATCAGGGGCTTAGAAACCTCTAATAAAAGACATTATCGAACCAATGTATGTCTGTGTCTACTACGTAGAGTGGGGTGAACAATGAACTCCTGTTGAAAGAAAGAATGAATTGGTGCAGGGAGTTGTGTGGCAGGGTAGAAGAGATCAGTGTACAAAACAGAAGCTGATAGTATGCAAAAACCTTTATTTGATTTTTATATTTGGTAGAGGTAAAAATCTTATTACGGTAAACCAAATGAAGGAGATCAGAATATTCTGAACAAGGGTTTGAGATGAACCCTGAAGATACAAAGCATTGATTTTAGGGGGTGTTCAGTACTTGAATGCTTCTCCACACCTTTTCAAGGGGTCCTAATTTTTTCCTGCCTAGCTCATGGGTCAAGTCTTACATTTGTGTGTATGTGCTGAAGGAGGAACCAGAGACAATCAGAGCTCTGGTGCAACTCCGGTCTGCGCTGAGGGTGCAACGCTGTCACAGGAACTGAGAGCGAGCACTGATGGCCTGGCAGCACAGCTGGCACACCGATGCGTGTTTTACAGAAAGCTTAATGGGAGTTGTAAAGTAAATGCTTTTGTTGACAGGAGAGCAAAATCTATCCTGCTAATGCCAGCTCTAGAATGAATGATGTGAGCGGGCATCCAAGAAGGCAGCAAAGCCATTCTTCTGGCGTAGAAGGCTGCTGCTAGCCGAGTGTCCCGGCTCCGAGTCGCTCGTGGCGGCAGTCTGCAGGGACGGCTGCGAGCTCTCGGTCCCGCTTGCCGTGGGTCGCGTCGGCTGGTGGGAGCATCGGGTCCGTCCTGCTGCTCAGCCGGGCTGGACGGGGCGGCACAGCAGATGCTCGCACCTCTGCAGGCCGGCAGTCCCCGAGGCTGCGTTTCTAGCACCTCTCACCAGGGCGTGCTCGCTTTTAGGTGGACAAATAGCCAGGGTGTCGATACTTGTCAGCAGGCAGAGCTGCAAAGGCCAGTCTTGCTATGAGCTTCTGCAGGCTGTGTCCGCATCGTGGGACTGGAGCCTGAATCGGGATTTTTTACGTTATGCCACGAGGGAAGCCGATTCAGCATGGTTTCTTCTGTGTGATTAAGTTACGGGGCTGGCATCTGGGTGTGAATATCCAGCTAGCCCTGCAAGTGGGGAGTCCCCCCCCAAAACTCCCACACGTGGTCGCGGTTTGACACGCTTACCTGCCGCGGGATTTTTCCCAGTCTCTTCTTGGAGGGGAATTTGTGGGTTAATTTTGCAGTCGGTCGATGCTCAAGTGACTTGCCCGCAGTGTACGACGGACCTGTTTTTCCCTGTGACCCCCGCCAAAAAAGCAAGCCCAAACTTAAACCGCCTTCAGAGCGCTCACTGAAGTGGGTCTGCGCCTATGAAAGCTCGGGCTGGCTGAGATCTGCCGAGTGCATTGGTTGTGTGGTAGAGACACGCCGAGCACGTGTGTACACAAAAATTCCCGTGGTCTCCTCCCCCAGCCAAGTCGCTGCCTGCAATGAAAGTGATTTCCTGCTGTCTCCCACGCGACGCGCATCACCTGCGTGCTCTGCACCGCTCATTTCTTATAAACTCAAAAGGTATTTTTGTAGTCCTGGGGTTTAGTAATTTTGTCATCTCGTTGTGGGCGTTAGAGCTTCCGTGTCTAACGCTGCAGCCTCACAGAGGTTTGTGGAACGCTGCTCCATGTGTGAGCTTGCTAGCTTGCTGCCTTTTGGGTGGTTTTTTTTTTGCTGTTTGCTCCTCTGGATAGCAGTTGTGTGTTGTAAACACCAGAGCTGTGGTTGGTAAACTTCATCAGAGGAGGTCTGTGTCAGTGTGTTTTATGTTGACTGCTGGCTCGTTAAAATACTGACTGGGTAATTTCAAAATGTGTCTATTAAACTCTGCATAAATTTGCCTTTATGTGCAACTATGTGTTCCTCGGGGTGTGTGAACTCCAAACATGTGCTACCTCCTGGTGCTGATGTTGTGCCTGTGTTCATTACAGGGCATCCACTAACACTGGGGTTTTGTGGTCTGGCCTGGCAGGGACCTGGGCATGTCCCGTGTGCCTTGGTCATCCCTCCTCGATGGGAGCGATACGCATTTATTACCTTCACACTAACTAATGCGAGGGGAAAGATTAAGGAGGGCAAAGCCATCTGTAGCTTTCCTGCAGCGTAATGAATTGAGGCAAAGCGGGGAGAGAAAGTTGAGGACTTGCCCTCATCTGAAACCTGGAATTTTGTCTCATAATTATTTTCCTCCACCTCTTTCTCTGCCCTGTGATGAGGAGGTCTGGGCATTGTAAGGTGGGTTCGTTGCCCACCATATGGCTCTCGGCGAAGAAGGAATTAGTACCAATGGTTGCATCTTTCCCGATTGCTCCACTAGGAAGTGACTCCACATCTCCAAATTACTGTGGCATTGTGGAGTAGTTGTCCACTACTGGGAGCTTTTGCTGCTTGTTGGGCTGGCCTGAGCCAGAGGCAGGGGTCAGTGTGGAATGGGTCCATGTGTCTTTCTGTCGAGTCCCCATCCCTGGAGGTGTTCAAAAGATATGTAGGTGTGGCACTTCGGGATGTGGTTTAGCAGGCATGGTGGTGTTGGGTTGACGGTTGGACTTGATGATCTTAGAGGTCTTTTTCAACCTATGATTCTATGATATGATTCTATGATTCTGTGATTCATCCTAGGTTCCTGAGAAAGTCTGTCTTGCACAGATTTTTACTTTCCTCTTACAAAAATATTCCACAGAGCAGAAATACACGTGAAAAGGGGAGTATACTTGAATTCTCTGGGAGTTGTGGGGACTACCTTTGTGTTTGGACTGATGGAAATCCATTGTTGGGCGCGTGCTTGATGCTTTGGGACCTGCGCTGTGTGATGGCGTGTGTTTCTCTTCCTCTTACATGCTCCAGGAAGTCCAAAGCGATCCTGTGCTCTGCAGTTTAAGAGCTTGTTTACCTGCAGAGTGAAAGAAGCAGATGTGATGGCCCCGTGCAGGTGCTGGTCCCAGCCCATGCTGTGCACCAGCCAGTCCACGCACTGCTTGTCCCACTGCTGGGCTCTCCCGTTGGGTCGCGGCTGGTCACTCCTCACGTTTTCTTGGCAAGATCTGAGTTTCCCATCAAGTGTGCTTGCTTCTTTGGGGAAAAGAGCTTCCATTACAGCTTCCCTGTGGGATAGGAAGAATGGTGCTTTCTTTAGGGCAGCTGGGGCCCTGCCCCTCTTGGGAAACAACAGAATATCGTTTTGAACAAACTACTTCTTGCTTTCCTGTGCTTGACGCTGCCCCTGCAATTCCTGCCTGTGCAATACCCTTTCCTGGCATCGGGACGATTGCGTGCCTCGTAGACAGCCTTCGCAGCATGCGATCCTGGGTGGCCTGCCCGAGCAAGTGCATACCACAGGGCAGTTTTTAGGTCAGGCTTGTGTACAAGTGGGCCCAGAGGAAAAGCTGTTCGGTACCTGAAGGGGGCCTGTAGGAAAGATGAGGACAATCTTTTTAGCAAGGCCTGTTGTGATAGGACAAGAGGCGATGGCTTTAAGCTAAGGGAGGGTAGGTTTAGACTGGTTATAAGGAAGAAATTTTTTACAGTGGGGGTGGTGAAAGACTGGAATGGGTTGCCCAGAGAGGTAGTGGAGGCCCCATCCCTGGAAACATTCAAGACCAGGTTGGATGGGGCTCTGAGCAACCTGGTCTGGTTGAAGATGTGCTTGATCATTGCAGGGGGGTTGGGCTAGATGGGGTCTAAAGGTCCTTTCCAACCCAAAACATTCTATGTTTCTATAAAAATTGGTGCCTGAGATGACTGAGGAGGTATCTGAGGCCCTGCGGTTCCCTCAAGCGTTCGGTGCATACCTCCAGTTCAGGGACTACATGAAGCCCACAGAGCAGTATGCTTGGCCTGCTTGAGGGCCGGGTCTTTGGCTTGGGTGTACACGTTGTGACTTGTTTTGGCCACCCAAATGGATCAGCTGGCTGGCCAGCCTTGAGGTCGAGTGTATGTACATGCCAGTTGTAGACCAAGAGCTTTGTGCGTTCTGGTTGTCCATTCTGCTTCTCAGCCATCCTTCTCAGCGCGTCCTGCCCTGCTCAGCTGCCTGGCCTTCTCGGCGTCGGAAGGCAGCCGTGTGCCTGCCTCGCGCTGGGGACGGGTATTTGGGAGTTGTGGGAGATGTGGCTGGCGGGGGAGGAAGAAGCGTGACAGGAAGATGTAGGCGGGGGAATGTGGAAGTATTCTGGCCGGGAGGTGTTTTGGGGTATATTGCAGTAGGAAGAGTGAGGACTGGGGGCGTATTATGGTAGAAAGTGGGTGGCTTCAGGCCGGTTTCGGGAAGCCAGGGGTCTTTGATAGCCTGTGTACCTGCTTGAGGTTGGTTCTGTGGGTTTGCATCCCACTAAAACACAAACTAAAACCCTAGCTTTGAGAGATACGCAAGTTGTGCAGTAAACTAATTTCTGTGAAGTGTGGGCTGATTAACTTGAAGCTCAGGCTACCAGACTTACAGGTCAGAACCCTACCACAACATGGGATTTTTAACAATAATCTGTTCATCCCCCAGTATGAAAGTCTGAGATGATGCCAGGGCTTTTAAAAATTGACAGCTGCAATGGGGAATCCTTTTTTTAAAGACTGCTGCGGTGAAAGACAACGAGTAGATGTCAAACAACCGCAGTAGTGCAAACCCTGCCAAAAAGGAATGATGCTGCATTTGGCTATTCACAAATGACAAAATGACCCAGAGAAAAGGGAGTTGTAATTACTTTTACTCATGAGGTCAAGACAGTGCAAACAAGGCTACAGGCTGGAGAACTCTGTTCCAGTTTCCTAAGGAAAAGGGAAGATGAAAGTGGGGTGGTGCAAGAATATTAATCTGCGCAGAGCTTGCTTCTTGTAAAAACTGTCCCACTGGATCCGATCTAAGGCCCAACTAGTAGAGCATTCTGAATTTAGCAGTGGGAAGGGGAGAGGCTTGGTAAACAAAGTCTTGCAGACAGTGCAAGTCCAGAGTTATTCTTCCTTTGGCTTATCCGTTCCGGGTTCTGTCAGAAAAATCCCTCTACATCGTGAGACAGTCAGTGAGTTTGGAAAGACAAGGTACTGAGCCACTTGAACTTGATGTTCTAGTGCTAACAGCTTAGGTAAGGTACTTCGTATCTGATGGGATGTGGCATCAGGTAGAAATCCTCCGCAGAAGGAAGCACTTCGGCTGTTGTGTCTTCTGTCCCTGCTGGTCAGTAGAGTTGTGGTAGTTTGCTGCTTTTGTTGCCATTGGGAAAGGCTGAGGTAGCAGATATTCTGGAAAACTTGCTGGTTTTATTGTTAATGAGCAGAAGGCGAGGCAAGCTTGTTTTGCTTTATTCAAACTTGTAAACCTTGCCTCCTCCCCCTTTGACTTCACTCCCTCTTAAAGCACATGGGTGGTTTTGTGGTCTCCGTATCCGGTCTCTGGGTGATACAGCGTGTGTGCTGAGGAAGCAGGACAGATAAAACATAGCTCATATTTCTGGGAATCCTTACCTCGTTGCTGATGGGGAAGTGTTGTGCTCCCAGGCACTGGCAGATAAGATGCTGGGCTGTCTCACGCGAAGCTGCCTGCAGGACCTCACCATTTGGGGCTTCACCAAATCTTCAGCAGCATGTTGCTCGTTTGGTTTTCTAAGTTTGTACACGATCTGACAGCTGTAAAGCCATCTTTTAAGTTGTGAATGACCAAATTTCATACTGGTTTCATGGGCTGAGGATACGTGATACTGTTAGAATTGCCCAGGGCACATGCCGGGCTGAATTTAGAACCAGCAAAGAGTCAGACTGGCAGGAGGCTGAAGCCTTGGTTTCCGCAGCAGCCCTGAGCCATGGCTATGTGAGCACCCTCCAGGCTGTACTACCAGCACGTTTCTCTGCCAACCTGGTGGAAAAACTCCCTGGTAAGTGAGACAGGCTTCTGCTGAATGCCTTTTGTTTTAGCTGTTCACGTGGGCACTTATCCTGTGTTTGAAAACAACAGTTTGTACCTGATAACATTCAAATTCTTTTTCTGTTTTTTGCATTCTTTGGATGTACTGAGAATAAATTGTAGAACCCTGCCAAGTGGATGGAGGCAGATGGAATTAACAAACCTATTTTCATAGAATCATAGAATGGTTTGGGTTGGAAGGGAGCTTTAAAGGCCATCTAGTCCAAACCCCCTGCAACGAGCAGGGACATCTTCAGCTGGATCAGGTTGCTCAGAGCCCCATCCAACCTGACCTTGAATGTTTCCAGGGATGGGGCATCTCCCATCTCTCTGGGCAACCTGTGCAAGGGCTTCACCACCCTCGTAAAAAATTTCTTCCTTATATCCAGTCTGAATCTCCCCTCTTTTAGTTTAAAACCATTACCCCTTGTCCTGTCGCAACAGGCCCTATTAAAAAAACCTGTCCCCATCGTTCTTACAAGCCCCTTTTAGGTACTGAAAGGCTGCAATAAGGTCTCCACAGAGAGAGACCATCAAAAAAAACCCCAAACAAACAAACTGACCTAATTTTGGTTGCCTCAGCCTTAGATTTCATTTTTCCTGTACTTGTAGAGGGGGAATATACAGTGGTGTATTATTTGTTTGTGTGTATAAAAGTGCATGCATGCTCAAAACCAGCAACACCTCTTTCTCCCTCTTGCAGACTGGAACTGAGCTCTGGAAGAACAAAGCTGAGCTTTGGAGCATGTGGCCTGAAGACTGCCTGACAAAGCCAGGGGTAGGGACCTGCTGTTTCTGTTGGCTGCTTGGTCGTAGATGAGCTATCGGGAGAAGTGCCGTCATTTTCAAGTGAAGATGGTTCTTTAATTTCATTGTCACTTATAAATGTATATGTTAATCCCAGTCTAGAAGAGATAAAGAAAGAGTTGCATTGAAATGGAAGCAAATTCTATAGCAAGAACGACCCAGTGGCTTAAAGGCACCGGACTGGAAATTGGACTAAGGTGCATATTTTCCTGAGCTGTGAGGCTGTGCTAGCCTTCCTTCCTTTGGGTCCTTTTGCACATTAATGTTCTACAGAGCCCAGCACAGATCTGAGGAGACATTATGTAGGTAACAGCAACAACAGCAAGGTTTTCTGCCTTTTCTTGCAGGTGGTAGCTAAGAAGTGAGCACGATGCCCCCAGGCATTTACTGCCCTATGGAATTCTGGTCCAAGGGGGAAAACCAAAACATCCAGGTGGACTTTCTGCTGCCCACAGGCATATACTTAAACCTCTCGGTGTCCTGCAATGCCAGCTTGGGCACCATCAAGCAGGTAACAGCCTTGTTCCACAGTCATCTCTGCAATTCCTGGAGCAAAAGGAGCACCTGGGGAAAAAGGTGTTGGATCTTAACTTGGTGCATGCTGGGTTTCTTCTGCATTGCTCTGAGGCCGTTCCTTGTGCCTTGCTGCGAGAGCTCCTCTTTTGTGACAGCCTCTGCGATCTGCCAGACCCACATCTCGCCGCTGAGACTGCCAGCAGCAGGGTGCTGGTGCCAGTGGTGTCGGGCGCGATTCTCTGGGTACCCGTCCAGCCTTGGGATGAAACTTAGAGTAACTACGGAGTGAGGGCAGAGCTGGGGTGGCCACGCAGGGCGCGTGGACTGTGTGTTCAGTTACTGCTCCTCTGACCCAGCCAGGCCCCACACTGGATTTTCCATTATGAAAGCTCTTGTGTGTGCATAGGCAAGTAAGGGGAGTCACCCCCAAATAGTCAAACACAAATGCTGGCCTGACTCAAAGTATTCAGGGTGCCAGCCCAGCCTTCTCTTCCCTCGCAGAAACTGAAGACTGGAAATAGGGAATGGTAATAATAGAGAGGATTTTTCTTAGAGCTTCATCTGAGGAATAAAATGCTGTAGTGAAACCATGTGTAAACGAAACGTAGCTGCTCCCTCGTTTCCCTGGGCAGGAAGCGGAGTTAGGGGAGAGTGAAGGAAAACAGTGGAAAAGGTTTTCTCTGCAGCAACAATCTGGCCTAGATGAGTCACAGATCACAAGGGACAGAAGCACAGTGCCAGATTATTCCAAGTTTTCTAATGCTGCGATTTTCAGGTAAAAAAAACCCAAACCCAGCCAAAAAATGCGTAACTGTAGCTGATTGGTTCCAGCTGTGCGGTTGCAGATCTGTGTTTTCCAGCCAGTGGGCAGGCTGGGTCAGACCAGAGAGCCGTCTGCTCCAGCTTTGTCTCCTGTAGCAGGCGCTGAGGGTGAGGGAATGGAATACGAGTGGTCATGTGGAAGTGCCATCCGCTGGGAGCGAGGGCTCTTTGGCAACTGGATAGCGTTGAGAAGACTTCAGAAAAGTTCTTGGCTCTTGTCACAGATTTCGTGTTACCGGGTGCAAGTTACTTAACCCAGTTTTGCTTCCAGTGGGAGTAATGCCTCTGTTTCACAAGGCTAGCAGTCAGCAGGCACTTACTGTGAGGTATTCAGGTGGGGGTTAGTTAACTACTCAGGTTGAGGGATTTACTTTGCCTGAAACAAAGGGCAAGCGTGAAAAAAGGAAGTTGGTTAAAGCACTCACAAATAAACCCACCCAGCAGTTCAGCACAAGTTGGTGCCACCAGACTGGGCTGAGGAGCAGCCGGTGGTTGCAGGTCCAGGAACGCTGTGAGGAGGTTTGGCTGCAGCTTGCCCTCGCTAAATGGTGTATGTCGGGAGAGTGAGGTCATGGGGTGACGGTATGAGGAGGATGAGGCTCTGGCAATGCAGCGGTTTGTTTCACCCTGCTGTTGGTCTGGCCCAGGTGGTGTGGAAGCATGCTCAGTATGAGCCGCTCTACCATATGCTCAGCGATCCCGAGGCGTACGTCTTCACATGCATCAACCAGACAGCAGAACAGCAAGAGTTGGAGGACGAGCAACGGCGGCTTTGTGACATCCAGCCCTTCCTACCAGTACTGCGGCTGGTGGCGCGAGAAGGAGACAGAGTCAAGAAGGTTATTAACTCCCAGATCAGCCTGCTCATTGGAAAAGGTCAGTTCCCCCCATCACTGGTCTCGCCAGGAGCGTGGCAGGGGTGTTGGCTGTAGGTGAAACGTGCTGCTGTCCTGGACAGCCTTGGTCCGTATGGAATCATGATGGAGCTCTGCTCATGCAAGCGGTGGAATTAGTGAGTTTGGTGTCTGGTAGATCTGGTTAGGGAACAGCGTGTGTGCAGACCCAAGAAGGGTCACCTTGCCTGGTGGCAGAAGGCT
The DNA here is from genome assembly GCF_030867145.1 of Opisthocomus hoazin. Lineage (NCBI taxonomy): Eukaryota > Metazoa > Chordata > Aves > Opisthocomiformes > Opisthocomidae > Opisthocomus > Opisthocomus hoazin. The sequence goes on from NC_134429.1 coordinate 12,281,788, forward strand.
ATAGTAATTGAGCTGGTGCAACTGTACGTAGTAAAGAAGCGACTGCCGGTAGCTTGGCTGACTCTTCTCCTTTTGGCCAGATACTTAGCATGTGTTTAGGAAGACTGTTTCACAGACACTTGATTATCAAAGGCTCATTTCCCCCATTGGGTGCAGGTGCTTATTTTGCCTTTCTCTCTTGCTCTCTACTTAGGTTTGCATGAGTTCGACTCTGTGCAGGATCCGGAGGTGAATGACTTCCGCACCAAGATGTGCCAGTTCTGTGAGGAGAGAGCAGCAAAGCGGCAGCAGCTCAACTGGGCAGCTTGGATGGAGTACAACTTCCCCTTGCAGCTGGAGCCCTTGGCCAAAGGCCTTGGGACTGGCCCTCTGCATACCCCCACCAAGAACATTTTTGTCAACGTCAAGTTTCAGTCTGGCGGGGTAAAGCACAAACTTTTCTGTGACGATGTTTAACTGGTTTGTGCTTTCCGTTTGGGAACCATTGGGCATTTGGAGACAGAATAATGTGTGCGTGGACAGTGTTTCCATGTGTTCAGCGATCATCTTTATTCACCAGATTCGTTTGCCTGTGGAGATGGTTGGGAGGGAGACTCTGAGCCACCAGGCAAGGGAGCTGTTCCGCTTCCTGAACATGTGCTGGGTGTACTGGTTAGCTCGTAGCTGAGGTTGCTGTATGCATGTGTGGTGGTGGACAGCTTTGTGGGTTTGGGTAGGAGAGGAGCACAGAATCCAATACGTGCCTTTCCTTTTGGAGCACAAGAGCCTGCTCAGCATACACTGCTTGCAGGTGTGGGCCCCTGTTCTTGTCTGCTACCCTTGGTTAATGTGGTTTTTGCATGTTGTGCCTGGGCGTGAAGCAGGAGCCCCCCCCATGGGAGAAGGGCCTTCCAGAGCAGTGTGTTTGAGCATGTCTGAGCATGAGGTGACCCTAGCCACCCTCTGCCTTGCTGGTGGAAGGACAGTGGGAAGGTTTTTAATGACTAGCAACCACATGAACCAGTGATTCTGCTTAGACTGGACTTGAAGTTCCTGATTTCCAGCCTTGTGCTTGCGCTGGTGAAACATGCTCCTGCCCGGTTTGGCAAACATCGCTACTCCTTTGGTGATGTCTGGGGAGGTGGGGGGTATTTCTGCCTTCCTATCCTCTTTACTGCCAGCAACAGGAATGTTGCTACCTATCCGCTGAGCTACTGCTGCTCCTTGTGCTGATTTCAGCCCTTTGCTGGTGTCTGACAGTGCGTGCTGTGTTGTTGGGATTGCAGGAGAGCTTCACTTTCCAGATCTCCCCAAAGGAGTTCCCCATCACATTAATGAGCTACGCTATCAAGAAGCAGGCTACTGTCTTCCGCCATGAGACAGTGGAGAACCCAGAGGACTACACCCTGCAGGTGAATGGGAAATGTGAATATCTCTATGGGAACTACCCCCTGTACCAGTTCCAGGTGAGCCGTGTGTCTTGCTTTATCAATGAGTCTGTTTCCATGTGGCCTCCTCTTGCAGGGTGGATTGAGACATGTTGTCCTCCATCGAGGAGGCAACGGTGTTTACAGGAATGCAACACATCAGTGGCAGGACCTGGGTGCTGCTTAGGGCAAGGGATACTTCTAGCAACCGAACAGATCCTTATGGTTTTGGGGGCTGGTGATCTAAGCCAGTCCCTGGGTACCAAGTGCTGTGTAAATGCCTTTATAGATTATGGTTCTGGAAATATCTGTTTATTTGCATGATGGGCTGGGAGTTCTCTTCCTGAAAGTTGGGCAAGTAATCCTGTATCTGTGTTCCCCTGGCAGGGCCAACTGCTGCTGGGAGTGCTGAATCCTTCTTGGTGTTTTCCCTTAATGCAGCCATTTGAGTCAGTTGATGAAATGCCAGCTATAAAAGGCACTTCATATTCTCAGTTCTGGCAACGTGACTCCAGTGAGCTGCAGGTTCATACAGCAAGAGAAGATAAATTAAAACTGAATTTTGATTGTTGCTGTGTCCTTTCCTTACTCCTTCCACCTGTTTCTGCTTCCGCCTGTTCTGATTCACTTGACTGCTCTTGCCTGCCCGGCTCCGTTTCACCCGTGCTGACTCTGTCCTCTCTCTGCAGTATATTCGCAGCTGCCTGCACCGAGGCCTAACGCCCCACCTGACCATGGTACACTCCTCCATGATCATAGCTATGAGAGATGAGCAAACCAACTGCATCGCCAGCCCCCCAAAGATGGTTGCCAAGCCTCCCCCGCTCCCTAAGAAAAAGGTAAAAGGGGACAGTGACCCAGCGGGGTCACCCTCAACTCAGCTGTTGAGGGAGATGCAGATGTTGTCTGGGAACAGCAGCTGGTTCTCCCTGCCCCTTTCGGGACGGGTTCCTCACCAGGGTCTAAGAGCTGGGAATTTCCAGTCAGCCTTCCAGCTCCCTCCACGGCTTCCCTGGCTGTCGCCGACTTCGTGCTCCCTGCCTGCAATGCAACGCTCTTTTCTGTTGGAGCAAAAAGCGTGCGATGAGAGATGGGGCCTGGCACTGGCTTGAGAAGCGTTTGTTGCATCTGTTTCTGATGGGAACCCTTTTCTCTTTCCAGCCAAACTATGGTTCTCTCTGGTCCTTAGAGCAGCCTTTCTACATTGAGCTGGTGCAAGGCAGCAAGGTCAATGCTGATGAGAGAATGAAGGTAGGTACTGACTCACTTCGGAGTTTTGGTTTTGTATTTTGGCTTCCCCAGTAGCGTCTGTCTTGTTTGTGTGGTGAGGAGAGCAGGGGCTGACAGCTTGATCTCACGTGATCCTCCATCATGCTTCATTCAGCCTTTGGGCAGTTTCTAAACTGCAGCACAACAGGAAGGGGAACTTGCTAGCCAGCAGCCCAGCAACGGAGAACGCCTTCTTAGAAACACTCCCCTGCAAAGGTTTCCGAGTAGCACAGCCACTGCCCTGCGGTGATGCTGCTTGGCGGCGGTGCGGAGGGGCAGGGAAGGCTGCAAAAAGCAGAGGAGGGGAAATTCAGCTCTGAGAAGAGAGCCTGATGGGAGAGGTGGTGACTGGTAACGTTGAGACAGAAAGCATGATGCAGCGAAGCCCTGGGATTGGCAAGGGGTTTGCCATGAGAAGAAGGGGAATGGGAAAGGAAGGAAACTGGGCAAGAGCGTATCACACATACAGGTGTTCTGCAGGGCAAGGCTCTATAAAGAAACGGGCAATGAAATAGTTATTTTTTTCTGCCCAGTGCCCTGTCATTTGCAGGGAGCCTCTCCTGGGGAGGACTCCTGTGGCTCAGACTAGCCAGCAATACTGTAACAAGAGGCAGAGTTGGGGACAGGCTTGGCTGGTGGGCTGTGCAGCCATCTGGCAGACTGCAAGAGCAGTGCAGGTTTGCCACAGCTCGCCATCGACACTGCGCTGCAGGCCTGGCTGGGGGCTTGGCTGCTTGCCCATGCCCTTCTGCTGTGGCGTTGATTTGCCTCCTCGCTGGCATAAGGCCTTGCCCACCTCTTGGTGTCTGCCCTGCTTTCTCAGCGTGATGGGTTCCTGAGCTTTTGCAGCACCTTGGTGGGCAAGGTTTGGTGAATATTTATGTTGCCTGACTTTACAGGGTGAAAACTAATACTCTTACCAATGGGTTACCTAAGCATTTTGCAATGATTAAGCAGCTCTTGCAAGACCACATGAAGTAAAAAGATAACAATGCCCTTGCTGAAGTTGAGCAAGGAGGAAGACTTAGGAACTAATGTCTCAGTGAATCAGGAAAGAAATAGGAGTCGGGCATCCTGTTCAGGGGAGCGGATGCCCTGCCCCATTCCTCTTCTAATCACCCGTCTTCAGCAAACAGCTCGAGTCCCGGTGGGTTCATGGTGTTCTCTTCTCCTTCCCTCAGCTGGTGGTGCAAGCAGGTCTCTTTCATGGCAATGAGATGCTGTGCAAGACAGTGTCAAGCTCGGAAGTGAACGTGTGCTCGGAGCCAGTGTGGAAGCAGAGGCTGGACTTCGATATTAACATCTGTGATCTTCCCCGTATGGCGCGGCTCTGCTTTGCTCTCTATGCTGTCATCGAGAAGGCCAAGAAGGCACGTTCCACCAAGAAGAAGTCCAAGAAAGCTGTAAGTAAAGCCAGTGTGGAACTGAGCCAGGCTTGCCAGTGCTGGAGGGCACAGGAGACCCTTCTGACCCAAATGCCCTTTGCTTTCAGAAGACATTGTTAGTAAAAGAGCTCACAGAATGATGGGCAGTAACTTCAACAGGAACAGGAAACTGAGGAGTGGCTGCCTGTAGGGAAGTTTGTTTAAATGTAATTTCTTTTCCAGACAGACTGTTAAGAAACATACCCAGCATCTGAATGCACGTACAGAGGAATCATTTGTGTCAGTGGCTCCGTTTTGCTGTCCCGCAACTTCCTTGTTTCGTAGTTGAGGTTAAACCATCTTCTGTGTTGCATCTTCTTTCTAGTAAGGTCTGTCATGCAAATCCCCCATGGAGCAAATTAACAGCTAAGAAGGGGGAAGAAAGTGAGGGATGTAAACACTGGTTACAGCAAAGCTTTAGGTGAGGTAACGCGAAAGCGCAGAATCTTCAGGGTTACTGTTCAGATGCTGCAAACTGAGGATGGAAAGGGTGGAATCACTTTGGAAGCTCTTGAGCTTCTGAATCAGAGGTGTAGTGATACTTCTCACTTTCCTCTCCTCTATTCCAAAACTTCCAGCCCATTAATAGTTCAGTAGCTAAAAGCAGACCTAAGTGCCGCCTGTTACTGAATTGGTGGTATCCCAGTGTTGCAGCCTAAGCATGGTGCCTCTAGCTCTTTGCGTGTGAAGAGTTTTCTTTGTGAGCAAGAAATATATTTGGCCCTCTGCAAATCATTGTTTCTGCAGGCACAAAAACGTTGTTACCATGCTTTAAAGAGAGAATTAGTCATGCCGTCTTTACTAGAGTGCAGAGAAATGAGGGGCTGACAAGTGTGATCGCAGAAGACTTTAGTCTCAGTCCTGCTAGCTCCTTTTCACTGCTGGGAGGTTCACTGAGCTTTATTGGCTTGACATCTCAGGGCTACAGTGCCTGAACGTCTGGGGAGCAACAGGCAGCTCCCGAGTCCTGCTCGTGTGGACCAGTTTCTGGGTTGGAGACTTCAGACTAGAAACGCTTTGAGGCCAGGACCAGGATCAACCTTTTTATCGTCGTATTTTTCACTTTGGGATAGCAGAACTCCAGCTCCTGCTGGAGGCTTTTATCGAGCAGAATATCTGATTCATCCACAGGCTGCATTTTTGTGGTCACACTGGAACAATTTTCAGTTTTGAAGCAGTCAGAAGGAAATCTTGCTATTCTGATTGACAAAACCAAACCAGCCTGGTTAGTTGAGTTGTTAAGAGGATCTTGTTCACATGTGTTCTGGTACAGGGGAAAGGTGGATGTGTTCTGGTGAGCTCTTAATATAAAATCACAGTATTTGCTGGAGGTGAGCTCTGCAGAAATGGATTTTTCCACATGGTCAGCTGCAGCTCTGAGCAAGGCGCTCAGATCTCATTTAAAATGATTGGTGAGAGGACGTTACAGTCAGAGTGCACCCTGATTTTTGTTTTTTATTAATAATCATTTTGCTTGCTTTGCTTACCATACTCGGAGATTAATTACGTGCATGTTGTTTGTCTGTGCAGACTGTCCAGAGCAGATAGGTGGGACTAAATCATTTACTGCCACAAAAACAGGCATGTTTGCAGGCTGATGGGGATGAGTCAGAGGGTTAATGTCACCCAGAGGGTTGGCTTTCAGCGTTTCTGTAAGTCACGCCGGAGACATTTCTGTCCTTAGAATGCTGAATCGTTGCTTTGCTGGACCTTATCCACCAAAATCTTGCCTTGCGTTTTGGCAGGCTCTGTGCTGTGGTTCGATGTCATTTACTCTGCTAGAAAAGGTTGTTGCTGGTGGTGGTGTTTTGTTTGGCTCTCCCCTGTGATCTAGAAGCCGATGTCTCAAATGGGATTTTGCCCAGGATAGTTACTCTAATCAAATCAACTCAAAAGTTTGTGAGGAGCCGCTTGGAAGTGATTCATTTTGTCACATTAGGCGAAAACGCTGGCTTTGCTACCTCCACCATGTCCTTTGGTGTACCTTTGGGGTAAGCCTGATACGTTTGCTAGAATGTCTCCGTGGAACACGATGATGTCTCACTGCGGTTCCCTTCAAATATTACGCTGTTTGTGGGCACATCTCGCTAGAGTTTTGCCTCGCAGCCTTTTTGCAAGTCAGTTTCTTGAGCGTATGCTTAAGCCTTGGTGTTTTCTGAGCAGCTGAGTGAAACGCTGGCATTGCTGAAACTGTTACATGAAGTAAACTGTTCCATTTGGGGAACCTGAGTGCAGGAAGCCTTAGGTCACTTGTGGAATATGTCTGTCTGCTCTGGTGGCGGGGAACTGGGTTAGAGCAGGGAGACGGGTTCTCTTTCTTGGCCGTGTCCCAGTCGCATTACTTGCTGCAGTCTCCCACCTCCAAAATGAGACTGGTGTGTGTGACTGGGTGGGGCTTGTGGGTTTGATTTTGGGGGGGATGTGAGGGGGGATTGGCAGTGTAAAGTTTGATTTCCATATATAGTGTTCCTTATTGTACTAAGGAGGCAGGCTTTTTCTTTCCATTGTCAGATATATCTAGCATTCCTTGCCTAGTTTTTGAAGTCATGCTAACTCTGTGTTCCCTGTTTCCAAATTAAGGTTTTTCTCCCTCCATTCAAACTGTTAAATATATGAAGTACATATGTCATGGCTCCTTCAGATCTCACTGAGTGTAGAGTTGCAAGGCCTTACGGGAAACTTAGAGATTCTTCAGCTATGCGAAATCCTGGATGATGAAATTATAGACACGTTTGTGAGGAGTGTTTGGTGCTGTTCAGCACTACACAAAAGACCCCAGGTTTTGGCAAATACCTGAATTTGCTGCCATCTTGTACTCTGATTTTAGGAGAACTGAAAAGGCAAGGAGACAGGCATGGCTGCCTGGAGTGGTGTGTTCTTTACAGTAGCTCTTTGGTGGGAGGGTGCCTGCGTACTCTTGAGTGGGAAGTTACCTGCCTGTAGCATTCAGTGTAGCAATTTGCCGACTTGGAAAAGATCAAGATTCCATAACTTCCTATTCCTGGCTGTTGCGAGGGGTTTGCTTACCTTGGGGATATCTCAGTTTCTTGTTAGTTCTTTTACCTTCATCCAGCTTTTACAGTTACAGCACCCAAATGAGCTTCCTCCTCTGCTTTGCAGGACTGCCCGATCGCCTGGGTGAACGTCATGCTCTTTGACTATAAGGACCAGCTGAAAACGGGGGAATGCTGCTTGCACATGTGGTCCTCCTTTCCAGGTACGTCAGGAGACAGAGCCACTGTATTGGTTTGTCTGGCATCTCCACCACAAAGACTGGAGGTCCCTGCATTCTGCGTTGCTGTCCAGTGGTCGCAGGAGGGGCCGCAATAGCTCAGACTGGCAGACCCCAGTACAATTACCGCTCCGTCTTGGGATGGCATCTAGAGCCCTGCCAAGATGGAGGCCTTGTTTTGCTTGGCATTGCACGTATGACATGAGAGGTTGCCGCTGTCCTAAAGATGTCATGCGTGCTTCGCTTGCGAGAGGTCGGGAAAAACAAGTGAGCTGCTAGGGCCAGGCAGTGTCCAGTGACAGAGCTGGAAGCGGTCTGTGCTCTGCTTTCTGGACCAAAGCTGCAGAAGATGAGGGTTCATGGGTTTATGTACTTTGCTTTTCAGATGAGAAAGGGGAACTTCTGAACCCCATGGGCACGGTACAATGCAACCCCAACACAGAAAGTGCAGCAGCCTTGGTCATCTGCTTCCCCAGCGTCGCATCGCATCCGGTGTATTACCCGTCGTTTGAGCAGGTAGGGGACGCGGGCGCTTTTCTGGGAGGCGCAGAAATTCCCGAGCGTTGCTGGTGCAGGAGCAGGCAGTGCCACCGTCTCTTGGGCGGCTGTCGACAGCGGCCGGGTACAAGCAAACTTGATGAATAGATATTGTTAATTGAAAAATTGACTTTTTCTCTTAACTAATGGACCTTTGAGTGAATACTTTTCCAAGCTGTGAATTCCTGAGGTAAAGCTGCTCTCATAGATGAGCATTTGTTTAAAAAAACGGGTTCAACTGAGCCACCTTTAAATTGCAGGCAGCATTAGACTCTATAGGAAGGAAGAGGAATAAAAGGGGAAATGAGTGAAAATAGATAGCTCCCTCCCTTTCAGCACAGAGTGATAACACGCCGGGTGGTGTGGGGATTCTCCATCTGGCACTGCAACTGGCCAAACACTTGAAGTGGAAGAAGAAATGTGCCCGTTACAGGAAGGAAAGGGGATCTGCTCTGCCAGGAACATGCGCACATGCTCCCCCATGACGCATGTTCTGGTTCAGGAGATTTAATAGATTGTACCAGTGTGCAGGGGGCCTTGGGCAGCGCTGTCTGCTTGGCAAATGCACACCCGTTCTAAGATCCTGGAATGACTGGTGTTAGCATGGAGCTTGGTGAGCCAGAGCCCCCATTCCTGAAGTGTCTGGGTGTGCAGGTGTGCCCTTGTGGGGGGCAGGACTCATCCCTTCATTCCTGTTACCACCAGGGAAGGGGCTCTGTGGGCAGTTAGGTGAGACCTCTGAGTAGAGGGGTCCTGCGGAGTACATTACCTACACCTGGGCTGTGAGAGGTGGGATTCCCTTTGCCAGAGGTGGCAAGATCTCTGATGCAGCATAAATGCCTGAAGTGATGGTGAGCTAGAAGTACAGAGGAAATAAGGAGCCTTTCTCAGACTCTTTATTTGTGTCCCAGCTGCTGGAGTTGGGGAGGAATGGAGAACAACCCCGCGCTGGACCAGAAGATCCTGAGGAGGTGAGTCTTCTGGCATCAGTCTTTCAGCTGTGTGCAAGGCTGGTTTCAGAGATCAAGTTATATGTTTCCACCTTAGCCCCAACTAGCATTTTTCACCGCAGGGAGTCATACCCCAGAGTCTCTCTGGGCTGAGAAAGTCCTTGGGGTTGAGACTGAGCCCTGTGTGTGCTCTTTCCTGTGATTCCCATGAGCAGAAGCTGCAATTGAAGGAGATACTGGAGAGGAGGAGCCACACTGAGCTCTATGAGCATGAGAAAGACCTGGTGTGGAAGATGAGGTATGATATCCGTGACCAGTACCCTCAGGCTTTGGCAAAGCTGCTTATCATCACCAAATGGAACAAGCATGAAGACGTTGCCCAGGTGAGGATGCTGGGGGGTGGCTGCCAGGGCTCCCGTTTTGACCCATCTTTCAGTGTCTGCCTTCCTGTGTTGTGTTTGGGAGGCCAGCTTAGCGGGGGACGGGTGTGTTCGCAGTGCCCCTGTGCAAGTGGGTTTGGCATCACTGAGGCTCAGGAAGATTTTCTGTTCGCAACCAGTCACTGCGAACGTACGCCGAGTGGTACCCAGCTGAGTTGAGCTCTGGCCCTTCTGGGCTCCATTTGGCTTTGTGTGCTGTCTCAGACTCATTACTGATCACCAAGGTCTTGCTTATTCACTCTAGAATCTGGAGGCAAGAAAAAAATACCTGTTTAATTCCTGGCAGAAATAGGATCTGGATTGGATATTCTTAACTGATGATAGCGAGAGACCAGCACAAGCTACCTCAGGGGGGGCAGTGAATCTCTTCCACTGAGAACCTCAGACATCAGTTAGGGATGGCGTCTGTGCTGCTCATCCCTCCTTGCTTCAAGAGCTTTGACAGGACCTTCGAAAGGTCTCTTTCTAGTCTACGTTATAATGCTGCAGAAAAGTGCTTTTCCCAAAGAGCTTATTCCACTAATTGTGGTACAGCAAATGTAACCCTGCTGCGGGCTTGGATGTCTCCTCCTGCCAGCCTGGCTAGAAAGTTTGGACTGATGGGTTTTGACCTGGTGTCTGCAAACTTGCTCTAAGGCATCTATAAATAGTGACATATCCCTCCACTTCCACCCCCCCGCCAAGGAGCTTCTCTGCCATCAGTAGAATTTTAGATTTATACTCGTTGTTATAAAAACCTTGTTCCTTTTTCTTTTTTTTGCTATTTTCTTTTTTCCCTTACAGATGATTTTCCTGCTCCAGACCTGGCCGGAGCTGCCTGTCCTGAATGCCTTGGAGCTGCTGGATTTTAGCTTTCCTGACTGTTATGTTGGTTTCTTTGCTATCAACTCATTAAAGAAGCTGACGTAAGTGTTATCCACAAGGGATATGCAGAGCTTCTTCCTATTTATGTTCAGGGCTGCTGAGGGGGGCTGTGAACAAGGCTGACAGGCTTGTCTTTGCAGTGTTTGCAAGTACGCTTGTTGCAGTAAAGATAAGGTTGTCTTTTATTTTTCTTTTCTGTCCACAGAGATCATGAATTGTTCCAATACTTGCTACAGCTTGTCCAGGTGCTGAAGTATGAATCCTACTTAGACTGTGAATTAACCAAGTTCCTGCTGGACAGGGCGTTATCCAACCGCAAGATCGGCCACTTCCTCTTCTGGCATCTGAGGTAAAGAGCAAATGTTTAGGGCTTTTTCTCAGTAATCAAGTGAAACCAGCATTTGCTGGTTTCCTCCTTGCTCTGTGAAGTGAGACAGCACGCACTTCTGTATGTATAGATGCCAGGGTAGCTATTTAAAGGCTATTTGGCTGTCCTTTAGCTAGTGTTTTTCATCAAAGCATTGGTGGGATTTCCTTGCTGTGATTACCAAAACCCAGGAGCTGCTGCTTTTTATACTTTCTGAGACTGAATAAGAATTATTGCAGGAGGTCCCAATCTTTTGTTTGGCTGTGTGTTTTTTCTTTTGTTGTGGTGGTGGTGTTTGGCTTAGGTTCCCTTTTCAGCATTTGTACATACACACATGCCTGTGAGTTGAAATTTACTTTGGCCATCCATGGCCACCTGCCAGTTCTGAACCCCCGGCTCTGAACTGGCCTTGCTCCTTAAGTAACCTTCTTAAAGGAGTGGTTAGTAATTTAGTCATCCAGAAAGATGTCTCATCACTTCAAGCAATGTTTTTTTTCTACATCACCTTCTGGGGTGCATTTTTTTCCATCCCCAGTACACAGAAGGAATCTAAACAGCAGCTAATAGTCTGCACCCTCCTCCCCCCTCTCCTTGTGCTGGCATGAATGGGAGAATTACTCACTCACTGGAGTGAGTCAGAATTGCTTTAACCTCCCTTCTTCCCCAAGGTCAGAAATGCACGTTCCTGCAGTTGCCTTGAGGTTTGGCCTGATCCTGGAAGCGTACTGCAGAGGCAGCACCCACCATATGAAAGTTTTGATGAAACAGGTAAAAATTGCTTTTAGCTGCAAGGTTGACTTCCCTCTTGCTTGGAGTTGGTTCTCAGCTGTTAGCTTTTACAACTTAACATTACCAGTAATACAAAAAAAGCCTTTTAACTGCTATATTGGTTTTGGCATATCCTGCTAAGAGTCTGGAGTTCCCCATCACATGTGACTTTCCTCATCTCTTACTTACCCGCACACATCCCAAACTACACTGTGTGTCTACAACGGCTTGAAAAGTTCAGAGACTGCTGCTGTTATGAGATGAGTTGAATGAGTTACCATTTAGTAGGAGCTAATCACAACTGGCTGTCCAGCTCAGAGCAGTGCACTCTTCCCTTCAGTTGTTGTGTGGAGGTAATCCTGCTATGTACCCACTCTCCAAAACTTCTCTGTTCTCTGTCAAGGATCGCTGTACCTAATTCAGAAGTGAGGGACTCCTGTACACATGAAGTCAGATCTAAGATGTGCCCACAAACCAGTGCTGCTGCAATTTTCAAGACCGAGTGGCACTTCTGCATAACCAGAACTCCCTAAAAGCATTCCAGGGCAGGGGCTGTAGGTCTCATCCTCACTTTTCAAGTCAGTGCACCTCACTTCTTCCTTTGGTGCTTGACAATGTGCGTTATTCCTGGTATTTTGGACTGCAGTCATTACCTCGCAATACGTTTGTACTCATCAGAATCTCCATAACTGATTATGGATCTCCCTAAAGCAGATACTAATAACTGTGTGAAATTGCCACCAGTTGAAGAGAACAGATACAACCCAGGTTCACATTTCACAGTAGATTTTAATAGTTTTTAAACTTTCTCTGGGAATTTCCCATTTGTTAACCATGTTCCATCCCTCCCCTTTTTCAGGGAGAAGCACTCAACAAGATGAAATCTCTGAATGACTTTGTTAAAGCGAGTTCTCAGAAGGCCACCAAGCCTCAAACCAAGGAGATGATGCACGTGTGCATGAAGCAGGAAACTTACCTTGAAGCACTTTCCCACCTCCAGTCCCCCCTGAACCCCAACATTATCCTCGCTGAAGTTTGGTAAGCGAGATAGCTGCATCTCTTGGTTTGTGCAGCAGTGGAGCCAGGCTTCTGGTTACCCCGAGGCCCTCTTTTCTCATGGAACTCACCAGTCCATCAGTGTTTGTGGATGCTGCTGAATTTGCAGCTTAGATGGCTGCTTTTTTAATAGATGGAGACTGTGATGGTAATGTTCTGGTTTCCTCTAGTGTGGATCAGTGCACCTTCATGGACTCCAAAATGAAACCTTTATGGATTGTGTTTAATAACGAAGAGACTGGTGGAGATGGAGTGGGTATTATTTTTAAAAATGGAGATGGTAAGTCTTTAAAGGATATATCTCCACAAGCATACATAGTCTCAAATATTTATTGTGGTGAGCGGGCCTAAATATGGACCTTTAAGAGGTTGTCTAAATGGGCACCATCAGTGTGTTTGAGTTGTTTGACAGTAAGCTGGAGCTATAATAAATTCTCCTCTGTATTTCCTTGCTGCCCCCTTCATTAAGATTTTAGCACAGTAGTAGCCGGATAGCCTTGCACAGTAAAAAAGAACCAGGCACGAGGTCTGAAAGAGCTACAGCAGGCCAGGCTTTGTGGGGTTGGAGTGGCTGCTGCTCGCTGCTGTGTCCAGACAGATGTCTTCTACAGTGCTACACTGGCTGCTCTGGAAAGAGCTCTGGCAGAGTCAAGTAGCATATACCTCCATTAGAATAATTGTGTCTGAGTTAAGGCTTTACATGATTACTGCGCTAATAAACACTGGTCTGTGCTGATGTTCTTTACTAGCTAGACCTAGCAAGTGTCAAACATGGCAAAGGCCCCTCTAGCAGTCTGCTCCAGGGGCAGAACAAGTGCCACGTGCAAGAACACAAGAGGAGGGGAGAATGGGCAGGTTCTTATGACCCTCTTTTCCTTTTTAATGCTGCACAGATCTTCGTCAGGACATGCTGACTCTGCAGATGATCCAGCTGATGGACATCCTGTGGAAGCAGGAGGGCCTGGACCTGAGGTGAGTGATGTGCATGGAGTTGTCCTACTGCAGTGATAGAGCATGTGTGGTGAGGCCATTTTGTCTGCAAGCTTGTTTTGTCTTGTTATTCTGTGAGCAGTTACTCAGGTTTTGTGGTACTGAGGAGTAGAAATGCAGAGTAGGTATGGAGTGGATACGGCAGACAAGGGAAAGCTTAAAAGTCAACACAACCCAATTCTGGGCAAGCTTTCAGTGGAAGGGTTTCTTTCATCTTTGCAGGATGACCCCTTATGGCTGCCTCTCCACAGGAGACAAGACGGGGCTGATAGAAGTAGTCATGCATTCAGACACCATTGCCAACATCCAGCTGAACAAGAGCAACATGGTGGCCACTGCAGCCTTCAACAAGGACGCGCTGCTCAACTGGCTGAAATCCAAGAACCCGGGGTAAGCAGGCTTACCTGTTAGTGCTGTTTTACTGCTTCCTCTTATCTGGGGACGTTTCTTCTGCTGTGCTCCATTTTTTTCCTTCAGTCGTGCATAGTTCCAAGCTGTCCCACAGTATCTATGGCTGCTTCTCTGCCTGGCACGCCAGCAGGCATCCTGTGGATCTGTGGAGGTCTTGAGCAGAAATGGAGGCATCTGGGTTACTGTTTTAAGCTATCAAAGATGAAAAAAGCTTGCAGGTAGCACTGTGCACGGGCTGGATCCAAACCTTGATCTTCCCATTGGTCCTGTTACTTTCTCCAGAGATAGATGGTCAGCATGGTGGCAGCTGGAAAAACGGCAGGAGGAGTAATGCCAGACTGGGAGGTGAAAAAAGCAAGCATCACAGAAGCTATGTAACTGGGGGTTTTACTAGATACAGAAACAGACAGCAGGACTCCATCAGTGCTGCTCTGATGTAGCAGGGCACCAAATTACAGGGCACCAACAGAAATCATTCTAGGAGCCCTCTTCATCTGGATCTGTGGAGATCCAGAAAAGAGTTAATTTAGCTGAGGCTAAACCCTTTTCCTTGAGACTGCGGACACAACCTTAGCCAGCCTGTCTGGTTGCAGACAGTTGTTACTGCAGCTGATTTTTGTGAAGTGTGGATGGGAGCACTACAGAAATTCAGACGCGTGATTCCTTTATTTTCTGCTGCAGGTTTGTGGGGGGGAAGCTATAAAATCAGCTTTCCCAGTGGTGAAGTACTGCTATGCAATGTAAAATTCTCTTTTAATCTTTTTCTTACCCTCTTTAGCGACGCGTTAGAACAAGCTATAGAGGAGTTCACTCTCTCCTGTGCTGGGTACTGCGTGGCAACATATGTGCTGGGGATAGGGGACCGGCACAGTGATAACATCATGATCCGGGAAACTGGACAGGTATGGGGATTCACTGCTGCTGTTGAAGTACTGGAAGAGGGGCGTGAATGCTACTTAGCAATGGACAGATACATCCCAGTGCAATCCTACTGCTAAGGAATGTACCGCACCTTCCAGCCGAGAGGCAGACTGGACAAATATTCTCAATAGCTTCTATCACTAAGAGGGTAAATACAAGTTTTACCATTTGAATTACAATTCTGTAAGCATCACTGCCATCAGCTGCCGCTGTTAATACCCACTTTGAAACTACAGTGGACCAATTCATACCTCTCAGACCTAAAATTGTCTGCAGATGCAAACTCAAGCACTGTGCTATCAGTCTGAAGACTTACTCCGCTTCAGCAGAGTCACAAATCGCTTGTAGTTGTTAGGTAAGACCCTGTTGCTTACCCAAGCCGATATATTTACAGTCTTCCTCCTAGGAAAAATGTTTGGGTGTTGTGGTGTTTTGTTTTTTTTTTTAACTGAATGCAAGCGATCAGCATGGTTTTAATTTTGCGTTGATACCTCTACTGATTCCTTTATTCCACAGGAATAGCTACCAGAGTGGGTGTCTTCTCATACATTGTTTGGCAAAACTAGGAAAAAGAAAATCCCTTTGGTAACAGGACATGTACTAAACTACATCAGTAATATTTTGGTAAAGGGACAAGTCTAAGCTATCTTTCTTGTTTAATTGTGAATTCTACAAAGCCTAAACTGACCCTGTGCGAGACAGTACAAGGCGAGTCTCCTGCAGGTCCAGGGAAGTCAGCTAGTTAGTATTTGAAAGCAAGAAATTGGCTGCTGCTCTTTAAAGACTCGTGTCTCTCAGGTGGGCGCAGCTGCCTGCCTGCCCTGCCTGCACTGTTTCTGTGTAGCTCCCACTCCTCTAAATTCCCCTAAATCAAGCAGTCGTGGTCAAAGAAGCCCAGCAGTGACACGGAATAGCGACAGAGGCAAGACACTGACCTCCCTCCCTGGGCTGCGACTAGAGCAGCCCTTAGCTAGAGCTGCCTCCCCATCAAAAAATCCAGGGCAGGGAGCTTACAAACCTCTTTCCGCAACGCAGAGGCCGCTCGGTTATTTGCCCGCTCCAGGGAGCCGATGCCCTGCGGTCTGCAGCCGTGGGCTTTGCAGGTCCAGGGTTTGCGGCAGCTCTGCGACGCTGCTGTAGCGTGCGGGGTTCTGCATGGGATCCTCCTTCCCATCCCTGCGTAGTGGTGCGGCCACTTCACTGGGCTTGGTATTTAAAAAAATAAAAAAACAAGGAGGGGGGGGAAAAAAAGCACCTTACCTGAGCAAGTAATATTTTGTAGTAACTTTGAAACAGGGTAGCTTCTTTCCACACGCTGGCTGGGACTGCAGACTGCACTGGTAGGGCGCCTGTGGTAGTTTTCTTTCTGCTTCTACTAGTGACACGCTAAGGCTTTACAAAACTTGAAATTTCTTTTAGATACATGAAGTATTGAAGAGGTAAGTACCTCTTCTGTCCTATCCAACATCTAATTACACTAGAGGGTATCCTGGCAAGTCAATATTGCCTCTTTTCCCGGAGGAGTGCCCCGGGAGAGGTCGTTTTTCTCCCTCCCAAAATTCAAAATTTTGAATACAGTGTCTGTGAAGAGAACTCACCACTGATCAGCTAAAGTAGATACTAATCTGAAAATGATTTTTTTCTTCCTTATTTTCAGCTGTTCCATATTGATTTTGGTCACTTTTTGGGGAATTTCAAGACTAAATTTGGTATTAATAGAGAACGAGTTCCTTTCATCTTAACCTACGACTTTGTGCATGTCATCCAGCAAGGAAAAACGAACAACAATGAGAAGTTTGAAAGGTAAGTGTTAGCAGTTCAGCTTTTTAAGCTCTCAATTTCCAGAAGTTATTTTCACCAATGATACGTAACCTATAGCCAATAGCTGTCTATATGCACGAAAGCAAGTAATTATCTGCCTGTTGGAGAAGATGAAAGCTTGGTAGTCATCAGTGCAGACAGCACAGTTCAGACTCTTACGTAGTCTTGCTTTATAAAATCGTACAGCTTGCAGCCTTCATTCCTTTGCCTCATCTTCCTTTCTGAACAGATTCAGGGGTTATTGTGAAAAAGCCTACATGATTCTGAGGCGCCATGGTCTTCTCTTCCTGCACTTGTTTGCACTGATGAAAGCTGCTGGCCTGCCAGAACTCAGCTGCTCGAAAGACATTCAGTATCTGAAGGTAAGAGAATCAGAGCCCCACTATGGTTAAAACTGAATAACTGGTCTCGTAGCTCAGCGAGGAGGAGGAGTTCAGTGTGTGAGGGCACATTCTTTGAAGCAAATGAGTTCCAGAAATCACGAGTAGACGTCCATCATTCATGTGCAGGACATCAGAAATGCCAGGTTCTGTCGCTCAGGAAATAACTTCAGATTCTTCAGCACCAGGGCAGCAGGTACCTTGCAGAACCAGCTCGCAGGGCAGGAGGCAGAGCTCTTTGGTTGTGTATCGTTTCCTCTTCCCAGGTTGCCTCTTAAACGGTAACAACCTGGCTGGCTGGAGCAGGAGCTTTGTACAGGAGCTCTAAAACCCCTGCTGTTTCCCTACTCCCAACATCAGGGTAGGATGCATGTATTTATCACAATGAAAAAACCTTGTGCAATTATAAAAACTATTTAAAACAATTCATGGCTACTGGTTTCCTACTCGGTGCTCCTTTCAGTGGAGTAATTTCTTAGCGAGAAAACATTTTAATAGTTGAGCAGCTAATCATTCAGTTGGACTTTCAGTGAGGCTACACTGATTTCTGCCTCTTACCTTCAGGATTCCTTGGCTCTTGGGAAAACAGATGATGAGGCACTGAAGCACTTCAGACTGAAGTTTAATGAAGCCCTGCGAGAGAGCTGGAAAACCAAAGTGAACTGGCTGGCACACAACGTATCCAAAGACAACAGACAGTAGAGCCACATCAGCCTGCACACTTGCTCCAAGAGAATGTCATACCTGCACTGAGTCCAGCAGTTGTAGACAGGTTTGTAAAGACTGATGAATGTTGCCATGTTGAAGATCCCGCACCCGTTCCCAGAGATCAGACGTTTCTGCACGACTAAAAAATGATTGGACTGTCATCAGCTGCATAATCATGTCTGCTGTAGATCTTTGGGGGACAAGGGAGAGACATGAGGCAATAAAATTACTGCATACAGTGAAAGGTAGGTGGATGTACTGTATCCTTAAGGACTCCTTAAACTTCAAATACATCTTCTAATGGAAGAGGTCGGACAGTTATAACATCCTTCCAGTGTGTTAATGTGTCTATTTCTATTTCCTTGAAAATTTAGCTGTACACTGAGAACCTACTATGCCTGTAGCTCTTGTATCATAGCCCATCTTCCAGGTCCCCACCATCACAGCTCAGAGGCATTAACTTCACCATGTGATTGCTCCTCCTACCCTGTTCCAGTGTGCACCAAGGCAGGTCAGCTGAAATCACCACTGAAGCTGGCTTGGACAAATTGTTTTACTCTGCATTGTGACAGGGTAAAAACATCCGTGCTGTCGTGTTACCTTCTCTCTGCTACAGAGGCCAAAGCATGCTGAAACTGAACTGGAACCCAGCCATTGCGGTCAAAAAACTGGTGCCACGAGAACAGGCTGGGGTTGACCAGTGGGTTAGGAATCGTTTGCTTCCCTAATTCAGGATTTAGTTGAGCCTCAAGCAGTTCCTGGGTTTCTGCGTTCATTCTGTTTATAAGCCTGACAACAGCAAGATCGCATTTTCAGCATTGGTGTGTAACGTGGGTTGCTCCGTGTACCTCCAGTGTCCGCTGGGGCAGACGGTACCGTTCTGTGCCTCAGTTATTGGGCCAGCCTGGCTTCCTGTGTAAGGACAGAGCAGTGCCAGATGAGCAGGTTTAACACTGAAACAGTAAGTTGCTTCTTAGCTCTCATCTTCTTACAAATTTATTCCCTGTCCCTTTTCCCACTCTTCCTCCTCTCCACCACAGTACACGACGCTTTGTCTGTTACTGGAGCTGGTGTGCAAGGACTGTGTGGCTGGGGGGGGTTCAGCCAAAGAGCAAGCTGCGCTCACCTGTGCCGGTACCGATATCAGGACAAGCTGCCTGCTCCAGCCTCCTCCTGTTCTCACTGCTGCTGCCGTCTCCTTCCCAGGCAGAATCTCCCCTCTCCCACCAGGTGCTGTCATCAGTCACATATTTCTTCTTGTGTGTCATATTTTTGCCTCCAGCTCGCCTCCCCACCTGGGGAGCAGTGCTGAGCACTTCTGTTGCACAGGGACAGATGACCAGGAGCCGCTGCCACCCCTCAGTGCCTCGCCCGAGCACGGCCGGGCGCAGCAAGCAGGCTGCAGCCGCGGGTCATGCTGGAGGAGAGGTAGGGTCTTTGGTACCTGCTTCCTTTAGCAGTCCCCTGCGGCGCTGCCCTCCATTTCCCCACGAGCTCCACAGCACCAGGTTCCTGTGGGTGCTGTTGTTCCTGCTTGTAAGGAGTAGCATTGTCTGATTTTCAAGACACCCCTGAAGCTGAATCCTGTATTGGATTTGTATGCTCTTAACTAGGCTGAGCAGCTTTCTTTTAAACTCTTTTACTTATGTAGGTAAAAAAGGCTACAGGCATTTCGGATCCTGTTTCTCAAGTGACAAGAGATGCGTGCATCGTCAAATGATGGACTGCTCTCTCGTGTAAATTTAGCTTTCATCCCTGGTTTAGAATTCCCACAAAACCAGGAAGTGTAGGACAGAGGCTGAACTGGCCTGTTTATTTGTAAAAATCAATCTTCCCTGTCAAGGGATAAATTTGATTTGATAGTATTTTTGCATCCAGCACACAGGTACAACTTATTCCTGATTCTTCAGCTCTTTTTCGTACTTTAAAATCAGGTACCCTGTACTTCAATTTTAAAAGAATGATGGCCTACACTGGCTGTTTAACTCCACCTTTTTTTTTTTTTTTTTTTTTTTTTTTTTGTTCTAAGAGGACCAGTTCAAATAGATTTGTTCTTCATCAGCTGCATAGCTAAGTTAAAACTGCCTTAAAAAAGTAACTTCTACCTGTAGTAGAAATGAACAGTAGTAGGCAATACTAGGTTGGGTCAGTGAACGGACTATGAAACACCTTTAACAAACGCCTCCCTCACTACATACAAACAAATGCTAGCAGATGACAATTTAGTGTTACGCAGTTGCTAATTTAAATTCTAAGTACCTACTGCTTTTAAATTCAAAGTACTTACTGTTTATTTTCGTAATAGATGTTATGCTGTGAAGTCTGTTCTCTCCTGTTTTGTATATTTTAATATAAACCAGGTTGCCTCTCACAGAGCACCGGTTACTGGAAGCAGCAGTGATGCAGAAAACTCATTTTAACTTTACAGAACCCATGTAGATCCCCTTTTTCCACCCCTTTCAAATGATGCTGTCTGTGACTGAGAAGCAGCCGGAACATTTCAAGACAGACGAGCACGTGCCCTTCCAAGTGATCCAGATTACTTATTAACACATTCTCTGTAACAGCCCTTCAGTATATAGTTTAATAATAAGTAGTAAGGAAAGTATGTTTGGAGCAAGGAATTTTTTGCTCTGTGTTACAGACCCTGCTCCGCTAGCTAGAACGGAACGCTAGCTTCACGTCTTCCCCTGACGACGCGTTTGCCCATAACACTAGGAAAAGAGCAGCGGCGAAAAGTGTACGAACCGCCGCTGCTTCCAGGGCGGAGGCTGACCGCTGCCTCTGCTGCCCACTGTCACCCTCCCTCTGAGGGGGGGTCTCCTGGCTCTAGAACGGTATGCAGCTGCCTGGAGCTGAACAGCAGATAGTGGTCTCAGGTATCAAATAAAATCTGAGAACAGTAAATACCTACTTGCAAGTGGTAGTAGTATGAAACTGAGCTGGTCAACAGATTATTAAACCATCAGACCCTTTTTTTTTAGCTGTTGTAAGTATTATAATTTTCCTTTCCTGTGCCAGATTATATAGCCTGAAGCTTCCCAGGCTAAGAGGGTGCTGGATGTCACCATTTAAATTAGGAGCAGGAAGATGCTTCCATCCCATTACAAACAATCCCTGTTACTGCAGGGACTTGGACAAACGCAGAAGTTTCCCCGGGGCAGCAGACTGCGATGTCTGCGCGCAGCTCGCGAGGCTGGGCGTTCACGGCGAGACGCTGCCGCGCACCATCTGATGACTGTGCTGCTTACCTGAGGTTTTTTCGCCCAGAAAAACAGGTCACGTGATGCTAATTCCTAGTTAATAGGCAGGACTGATGCACACAGTGAATGGCTGGTGAGCACCTGGTCTGTGCATCAGCCTTTGTCACCCACCCTCCAGGATAATGCTTGTACCAGGTTCCACCACTGTCCTCTTAACGATTGATGCCATCTTTTGTAATTCTTTGACAGCTGTTTGTTTTAAGAGCCAGATTTGTATAGACCAAGCATTCCACACCCAAACTTGATGGAGATACAGAAAATTTGCCACAATCGTAGAATCAAGTAAGGTTGGCGGGGATCCTGCTGGAGTACTCAGTAGGAAATGCAAAAAGGAAAACAGAAGCCCAACACTCAAGGTCTAATAGTTGTTTTGCATTAAAAGAAAATACTGCAGGCTTTAGAGCTCTTTGCATCCTGATCAGTGAGAGAACAGCAGGGAGATGCGGGCATTTCTGACCTCTGTGTTCCCTCTCTTGGGCTGGCAGGCCCAGAGTTCCCTGTGGCCACACAACTTTGCTTCACTTTTGAGAACAGGTAAATATTGCTATCTCGTTCCTCATTAAATTAATTTATAGAGCAAAAAAAATATGCAAAAATATCAGGCGCCACGCAAGCCGAGATGCACTGAAACCACAACCACCTGATCAGTGGTTTGTACATCCCTGGGGAAGGGAAGCAACGTACTGCAGCTCTGCGGAGGCACACGCAGTTCTCTTGCGTGGCCCCAGAGCGGCCATCCGGGCTCCTGCCTGCCACGCTGCAGCAGGGCTGTCTGGCCTAGGAGCTTCCCTGGCCACGCGTAGGGACTCGGGTCGCAGACTCGCAGCAGGTCACGCCTTCAGCCGCTGTTTTGGTAGCGCTTCCAGAAAACTCCGGCCCTGATGCCGTTTTACAGACGTACAAAGCGCAGTGGCTCACGTCAGCTGTCCTTCAGTTTTAGAAGTGCAATAAACCAAAGCTGTGTCAGTGCAAACTGCAAGAACTGAACAATGCCAAAGGTGTTTCTCAATCCAGCAGAGTGTTACAGAGAGGTTACTTAGTCTAGAAAATGGACTTACCTACAAGAAGTACCCTTGAGTCACTGAGTGGATCTTCCTCCTCGTCCACCCCTGGAATGGTGCCTTGAAGGAAACCGATGACAAAGCAGCAGCTCACCTGATGGTTCTCACCAAGCTGAATTGTACTGAAGATTGAAACTTCAATCACTTTCACAAATAATACATTTCACTATAAATAAGTACCTTCTGACTTTATAAATATGCTCAAAGTGATACCCCTTTCTATTTATTTAGAGATGTTTCTGTGATTATTTTTTTTAACTCTGTACAAACTGATTGTGCTTATTCTGTTGCCTTTGAAAAAAGAAATATTTTTTTAAGCCAAACCACGATTCTGTAAGAAGAGAATGTTTACATGTTTAACTTTTCAGTTGCTGTAGGTACATGTTTCGTAAGTCAAAAAATAAAGAAAAGGGTTGACAAATCGTACACACGTGCTGCCAGAGTCTTTCTATGAGAGATGAACAAACCCAAAACTCTTCTACTGCCGCCAGCAGAGGCAAATTGCCACCCAGGTAATGTAACTCGATTCAACTCTGTTCTATTCAATAAGAAATAAATGCAAACAACCTTTAGAACCAGAAATTTATTGTAGCTTATAGACTTTCCAAACTGACCTGTTACCAATATACACATCTGAAAAGTTATACCGACAGTGGCTACAAACTGCATCGGGACATTTACAACCTTTCAGTATTACCATCAAGTCATGATCAGTTTTGGTCTAAAATACAGCAGCTACAGCAACAGCATATGGAAGGATAAGTCTTCTACACATTAACACAGGACAACTGTCAGACATAAGTTAAAAGTTTCCCAGTTTACTTAAAACTAGCAGTTATATTACCACGTAAGTAGTCAAAACCATTTCCCCATTTTAGAAATCTAAAATTTTACATTAAAAAAAAAAAACAAAAACAAAACAACCCCCAAAACCAGTAAGCTAGCTGTGTGGGTTCTCTTCCCTGCTCCCAGGTCCATCTACTATGGTAAAAGGCACTCCGCAGCCGAGCCTCACCCCAGGTAAAACCCACCACAGATCGCATTACACACAGCGCTAGGTGAGAACAGGTCTGCTCTGAAAATCAAAATGACAGAACCATTTGGATCCATCCTTATCTGTTCTCTCTTTATAGAAACATTTGGATCCATCCTTATCTTTCCTCTCTTTGCTGTGCCCCCCTTTTGGCTCACTCGTTGCTCCTCCAGCACGCTCACCCAGCGCAGCCCTTCCCTGCCGTGTACCCCCAGCCGCTGAGCAGCCTGCTGTGAGCTGTGGGCTCTGTGCACCCAGAGCCGAGGCAGACCACATCCACGATGAGCCAGAACTGGAACTGTGCTTACCGTGCTGAGGAGCGAATGGAGTCCTAGTCTCCTGTGACAGGCAAAACAAGTTACTCTCTTTAATTCACCTCCAAACGTAAAAATCAAGTAAGCAGATACTCATCATTCAAGGCTCTGCGTAAGATCAAATAAAGTTAAATAAGACCTGCCTTACAAAAAAACGAGCACTCTCCACCATGGGGTCATAACTTGCTTTTCGTACCTTTCAGCTATTTCTTTAGAGAAGTCCTTTGCATTTCCAAGTTAGAACTGTGATCCAAAACAATAAAAATCCTCTGGACTTGGAACAATATTAACATGATTCCCAAGGATCATTTATGCTCTAGTTCTTCACCAGCAGGTAAACACAATTACCAAGTGTAAACAAAGGCTTAATACACCCACAGTCCCAGTTACTGTACAAGGGGCTACAGGGAACGAGGAGGAGTGTGTTTAACAGAAATGAAAGCAGCTATGCCCCAAACCCTCCCACTACCAGATCAGAAAAACTGAACAGCAAAAAAAAAAAAAAAAAAAAAAAACCCCACAAACACCTATCGATGTAGACTGGTAGCCAAGGTGCGCAGGTACACAGGGCTCAGGCTTCCCAGCTTCACTTACCAGTGTAAGGATCAACCAGCTCGGTGACCAACCCGCCCTGGCAGCAGGACGGACAGACCATCCCTGCACTGCGGGCAGCCTCACGCTAATTAACAGGAGCCGCGGCCACTCACCACAGCAACAGCTCCCTAGTTCGCCCACCAGCCAAGTAGTGTTTTTTTCCCAATAATTTAAAAGCCCTTATGCCAAGACTTAATTGAAGAAAGAAAACAACCATATTGCACAGGGCAGTTGAATGTCTGCAGAGGTTCCTAAAGCCTTTACAGCTTCTCACAAGCTTGTCTGTTCCCGTTGCAAAAATAAAAGGAGATTAAAGAAAGAAGAATTAAAGCAAAACCAGAGCGGGGCACGAGTGCACATGGCAGTCAAGGCCAATGACACTGTGTTACTGAAGCATCTATGCTAATGACTGTGCCCGTGCTCCTGCTGCAGTAGTATGAGACGTAATATTTCATGCTGCATGGTTTTTTTACTTTAGCATGTTTGAAACCCCAATCCCTGTTTTCACTACCACAAATGACATAATTACATAATTCCAATATATTTACAAAATATTAAAAAGTCTGTTAATCTTCTACATATTAACGTCATTCTGCCACTTTACACATGCACTAACTTGGGGAAAAAAAAATTAAAAGAAATCAACAGGCTGAAATGAGCAGCTTTACCCTTTGTCAACGAGCATTCTTTGCGTCTTTTAGAACGAGAAAAAGGAACAAAGCCAAGTTTGTTTCACTGAGCAAAAAAAGACAGTCCAGAAATTCATGTGCAATGGCTACAGATCAGTAGAGTCACTTAGCTGAGATGACACGGAGAAAAAAGTGCAAGGTGGTTCCTCACATAGCGTAAAAAAAAAAATCCAGTCACTGAGGCCTGGCTGAAGGAGAAGAGGTGCTAACTACAACCCTAGGGACAGCACCAGGAACTAGCTGAACACAAACACGGGGTGGGGGTGGGTTGAAGCTACTGGCCAGAATATTTTTTTTTTTTTTTTAAACACCATGAATCCTCGGTAACAATGGAGCGTGTTACAGCGGAGTCTTCTAGGGCAGAAACAGAAAGACGAGGGGAGCAGCTAGAATCAATAGCTGAGGGTCGAGTCATCCCATTCCAGCTGCTGCTGTCTATTCACGTTCTGTTGGTCCTCCTCCTGCTCTCCCTCTTCCTCCTCACTGCTTTCAGACTCTGCACTAGTGATGTCATCTTCTTCTCCATCTTCACTTTCTTCTTCCTCTTCCTCCTCTTCCTCTTCACTGCTGTGTTGATCCTCGTAAGTCTGTTAAGACAGAAATTCACTGTCGGTATCATAGTGGCCAAAATTCTTTTTAGTCTTCTGAATTCAGGCACAAAGCACCACATTAACAAAGAGCTATTACAGATTCCTTACTGGTTTTAGGAGTTCAGCAGTAATTAGGCAACCAGAAAAGCAAGAGGAAGGAGCGGTCTTTAAAACAGCTTCGTAACATTGCTACCAATCCTGTCACTCTAAAAACTAATTCTGAAGTGTGATCCTGTACTTCAGACTCTACTGGAAAAGGATCGCTCAGCAGGGTCACACAAGAGCATTAAGGCTGCACATCTTTCTGGTTCCCCATTTTCTAAAAATTCAGATGTCAGCCACAGGAGAGGAAACATTGCAAACACAGATGTTTCAACAAACAATTCTTGCCACTTGGGAAAAAAGCCGCCCATGGTTAAGGTAGTGTGCAGCATGACAAACACTAGTGCTGGACACTGACCTGTAAAATCCAATTACGTATCACAAAGCTATAACCCGCGCAAGATCCCAGACAGAACTGCTCTTGGAATTTGCCACTTTGGCACATTTGTTAAAAATTCACAGCTAATGTCTGTACTCTGTGTCCACTGGTTGGTTTTGCTCTGCTACTCCGTAATCACACCCATTACAGCTGCAAAAGGGCGTTTTTTGCTTAAGTGCTGAGACACCAGCTTTACCTCCATGGGGTTCACGGTGATGGTCAAAGCAGAGTCATCCCAGTCCATCTCATTTTCCTTTCCAGTGTCCTGGTCGCGCATCGTTCTCTGGTGTGCAGCTCGGATTCGGAACACTCCCAGAATAATCATAAAAACCAGGAAACTGACACAAACGACAATCACCACCGTGGCTGTACTTGGAACAACTGCAACAAGAAAATAAAAGAAGTTTCTTAGATGATACTGAGAAGCAACTCTTACACAATGCTCGTAGCTAGTCCTCCGTTCCCAACGCCTGCAAGAGGGAAACGGCATTATACAACTATTAGATGGAGCCACACAGAGGCAGTTTGTCTTAGGCCATTTAAAAAGTCAGCTGGAGATTAAGAATTAAAACTTAGTTCCTTAAGTATAATGACATCCATCTGAAGGACTGACAACACATGGAAAGCAGACTCCACCACACACAGAGACTCCTCCCGAAAATGCCTGTTTTCTTCCTCTCACATCCTACACCCACGCCAAATTAATTTAATTAAAACAGAAAGGACAGATACCACAACTCATCAAGGGAGTAACGCTGCCATTCCTTCCTCATGCTGCTAAGAACAACTCCTGCCCTGGTTCCTCACAGTCCTCTACCTAGGTCTTACAGTCACCTCAAGACTGGCACACCTCCCATTTCCAACGCACACACCAACAGAAAGCTCTCCTGCTGGCAGGAAAAGGTCTTTCACAGATCTCTAGTAATCCACTCCTCCCTGCTTGGGCAGCAGCAGAACAGGACCGAGGAGCTGCTTCGGCTATTAGTCCAACACACTGGTGTAAACTCTGAGCAAAAAAACTTCTCTGCCGCAAGAAGCCTCTGTGACAGTTTAACACCAGCATAGAACAGCTGAAGGTCAGCGACTGAGAACTCTTACCAGAAAACGGGTGAGGGTTAGCCAAGTTGTGACCGGAGAGATCAACAAACGTATGATGCACTGGATGAACAAACTGTGGCTGCGCAGCTATGTGATTAGCATGTTCCGCTGGGTTAGCTGTGTGGATAACATTCACCTAGGAACAAAAAGAGAACGTTAAACTCCAGAAATGCAAGAATTTATTTCTGAAGAGAGAGAAAGAAATTAAAAAAAAAAAAAAATAAAAAAAATTTAAATCTCTGTTTCCCAGAGCAGGCATCCAGTCCTCCTCTGACGCAGCAACGGCTTATCTCGGGGGACAGCCATCCCCATCAGCAGCTCCTCGTATGTCACAACTCCCTGTCACCAAACCCTTCGGTTTCACAGCTCTCCAATCTGTTGTAGTTAGCCTGGCCAAGTCTGTGTACAGACACCAGTTTTTCAGAATAAACCAGATAACGCCAGTTTATTATCAGATTTGGTAGCCAGTCATTTTAATCCCCAAATAACAGTATAAACAAAGATACAGAACACATTAATTATGTTTTCTTCATTCCCATCTTTTCTTATTCTGCTGTATATCTTCAGCTAACAGCAAAGAAAAAAATCCATTATTACAGTCAAAGGGTTAAGAAAAAAACCTATTCTTTAAAGTTTAACCCATGCTGAGCATCGCTGACTTTTAGTGCAACCGCAAGCTCCTCATCTGCACAGCACTGCGTGTTTCCTCGCCCAACAGCAGAGCTAAAGGTAGCCGTCCTGGGGCGGGCCGCTGCGACGCAGGAAGAGAGCACGTGTACTGCAGCACGAGGAAAGCACTTCCAGTTGAACAGTTTGGTAAGATCCCAATTCAAGCTCACAGCATTTCCTCAGGAAACAAAACCACATTACTTAACACAAAAAATTCTATTCTGCAGCACAGGAGGCTCCCCAGTCCAGCGTAACCACCCAAGCACTGTAAACGCAATTAACTTTACAATGCAGAAACTCAAGCTCACAGGTGAAAGATGCAGAGATACATCATAGTTCCTCTCAATATAAATAACTTCACATTCCAGCACCTGAAATTTTAGCGCCCTTTATGGACAGCCCTGCTGTACTTCCACATACTTGATGTAAGTGTACTAAGGAATAATTAACTTGTATTCTACTGCAAACACAATCTTAGCCTGTCTGTGCTCTTACATGAGCCCTTAGTATCAGCGATTTAAGCATCGATTTAAACATCACACAAGCAAAACAGTGAAAGGCCCAGCAAGTTCATCTGTGGAATCCTAGAAGTTACACACGAAGGCCACTCCAGTCTCTGGCAGCACTACTCTTACTCTGTTTGCTCGGTTTTTGCTAAATTAATACCCTGTCTTTCCAATTCAGCCTTTTTTGCCTTCACACTTCCATTAGCCACACTATTCCTTCCACAACACACCAGTTTCACCTCTGTTTAGACAGCCTTATTTAAAGCTGAAATGTAGGATTAAGAACACATTTATACATAAAATACAGCCTGAAATGCGCATGTTTACCAATATTTGTTTACAGGACAAAAATCTAAATCAATAATTGATCAATTATCTGTAAGTGGAGACAATACCTTCCATTCCCCTAGCCACCCAGGCTCTCAGAGTGAGAAGATCAGCTTACATACCTCCACTTTAAACTCATTGCTGACATAGCGTCCATTAAGCTCAGAGCAGACTAATTTGAACTTTCTGTCAAAGAGAGAAACGGTGTGCCAGTTTCTGTAGCGTATCAAATGCAAAACTTCTTCATAACTAGCCATCGTATCAACCCCTGCGGAGAGAAATGAACAACTAAAACAATTACTTTGCAAAACACCAGTGCAACATCACATGCCCAACAAGTATTTCTCCTTTTCTTCAAGTAAGTTTTCTTGGCTGACAGATTTTTCACTTCGTAGAAAAAAGGTAACACCACAGACACCCATATGTGCTTCCACTGAAAATTCCCTGGTTTGATTTTGTGATCAAATCCTAGACCCACTTAGTCTTTAAAGGGATCCTGAGAGCCTTTCATTCAAATACATTAACATATCCTGAATATAAAATAGAAACGAATGATGCTCCTGGGCACTGGATTCTCCGTGTAATTTGGGACTTGAGACGAGAACAGAAAGGCGGTTCTAGAACGACCTATTTTCAAGAATCACAGCTTCCCACAAAATAGTTGTAACACCTCTAAGCTTGACATTCTAGTCAAAAACGAAGTATTTGGAGTAAGGTGTGACAAACCACCTCTCCAGCACGCTGTTCCCATTATCACTGTCTTCAGACCCTTCCTACAAAAAAACCAGAAGTAGTAACCCCTACCTGTGATTATCATGCCCAGGTTGGAACTACTCATCTCAATGCCTTTCTGCTGTAATCGTGTCATGTCAATCTCCAGGCTTTCTTGTTCCTGGTTTAGTTCCTCTCCTAGCACCGTCACCTCACACGTATCCAGGTTATGCATGATCTCTTCAGACACCAAAGACTCTTGTACTAAAAAACAGAGAAGTCGTCAAAGAGGTAAGCAGAAACAAAGGTGAAGCAGACAAGAGCCCAGGAGCTATAAAAAGTCACATGCAAACTCAACTCTTCTTTCAGAATAAATATTAAGATCTGGGCCTGAAGTAAAGAGAGCAATTATTCATGAAATACTGGTTTTAAAAAAAAATACAAAAAACAAACAAGGGGGATTTACAGGAAGGTAATGGCCTGGGCTTACTACCATTTCCAGATAAATTTTTGTTCGCCCAGAGCAGAGTATCTACACCTTCTCACAAGAGATACACATCTTCGTTTCCCCCACTAGATTCTTAAAAGAGAAATCCATGCCTCTGGAAGAGGAAGATCCTCCAGCGTGATCACCGAAGGGGGTGAGGGCAGGCACGAGCCCTAAGCAGAGCAGGGTGTTACCTGTGGGATCTTCGTCTCCATCTCCCTCTGGCTCCACCTCCTGCGTAATGGTGCTGATTATGCGAAGCTCAGGGAAGAGGGAAACACCCTCAGAACTCTCAAACTCTGAGGCCGAGCGGGCAAAATGGTTGATGCCACTGAGGCTGATTTTTGGTTCCTCTGGTTGCAAGACCATTACATACCCCTCCACAGCAGGAATGGAGACGCAGGCCTCTTCATTGAAACATCTACGAGATACAGAAGCAGTTCGGTGCAGTCAAGGAGGCTATTTGAGCGGGAGGCGTAATTATGCAGAGTGATTGCTTTATAAATTTTTAAAAAGCTCTGTCTCAGACCCAAGAGTCTTAGATAAATTCATCAACTGTGTTGGCAAGTAAGAATTCTCCACCAAGGGAGCAACTTACAATTAATTTTTACTTACAGTTAACGTTTGGCCCCATTTTCTATGCTACGACTAACAGCCACAGATAACACCTTTAATGAAGGCTGTGATACCGGGGACATACTCACAGCATACCCTTGCAGTAAGTTCCTCCCTATCTTACACACTCCTTACTACATTGTCAGGAAGAATAAATGTGTGATGGTTACACACAGCAAGACTCCCTTCTCTATCACAACTGAGATACCAGGCTTTGGTATCGCTGTACAGTGGCACATTCTTTCAGCACTAGGACGTACTTGACAACGCTGGTGATTTTAAGCCTCCGAATCCCAGGTGTTGGGAACTGGCGGGAATTCAGATAGGAAATGTGCTGCATGGCCTTATCAACCCTGTCAATATCCTCCCCTTCCAAGGTCAGCGTTGACTGGCTTGGGTTCATGTGGACCTGAAACAACAGGGGAAAAAAATATAAGAGAATACCCACACAGTAACAGGATCAGGTAATTCAAACTGGAAGTTCAGCAGTGCTTAACCTGGTAAATGCTAGGATAATTACATCTGTATTCAAAGCAATAAGGCCATTACTTATTGGCCTTGTAGTAAATAGTTTAACTTCCCTATTCATTTCTTCATTCCAGTGGAATACATTTAATGTTTCATTCTTTAAGAAAAAAAAACTAGGCACTTCTCATAGTTCTGATGTAAAGATTCTAGTAACATGGAAGAGAGACAGCTAATATAAAGGACAAATTTAGCTCTGTTCACACAACCTCGCTATTAAAAAAAGGCATGCAAGTCAGTCTCATTCTTCTCAGCTGCTTGTTAAGAATCTCTGTCTTTTATTAGACAGCCTGCTATAGCTGGTAAAAGAGACAGGCTTACAAATACAGAATTTCTCTTCAAGACTTAAAGAGAACACAGTAACACTCTTAAATTCCACTAAGACCATGTCTCTATGAGAAATACTTCCTAGTTTTCACGTAATTTTAGTGAAAAATGTCACAACAGATTAGCTTGTTCTATTCGGGACACCCATACAACTTGTAACAATTATCACCAAAGCAATATACGTGCTCCCCTCTATTCACATGCAACGTTACCTTCATGCCTTTGCCAACGCCATCAGCCATTTGCAAATCCAGTCCCTCTTTGCAAGTATATAGGCAATCGATCACCTTCTTGTTTTCCAGTTTACCGGAACGAATCATCAAGCCCGCCAGATTGCCTCGGAAAAACTGAGCCATGTGGAGTTCACCACCTTCATAAAGGAAGGAAAGAAAAATCTTTATATGTTTTGATTCTTTTCGCTTTATTTTTTCTTTTGTAAAACAACAAATATGCCTTCTGGTACCACAAAGTATTACATACATGCGGGTTAGTTTTTATCCATTCTGGGTGTTAACCTTGTGATTATGGTCAAGCATAAAGAAAGAATTAAACAGTTCACCATGCATATGGCCCTCGAAACAGGGGTGGCCATCTTGAACTGTGAAACCAAGGCTAGTATTTTCATAACAAACATTTCAAAAGAAATCACCCATACAGCGAGGTGGTGTTCTTCAGAAGTGAAAAGACAGAATCAACAAGATGAACTACGAAACCCGAATCTCGATGTTGAGGTAACGCCTCCCACTAGTCGATTCTCTACAGAACAGGCAATGCCCGTCAGGATGGAAGACGACAGCATCCTTCCTCTAGATCTTAGCCACCTCCATCTAAACCAGTCATTACAGGCTCTCTTTACGCTCAAAAGGTAGAAAGCAACATCACAAAGTGATTCAACTCATTCTGAAAAAGATGGCTAAGAGTTAATTGATCCCCTCTAAAGGTGCCTTCATCTCTGTACGGACTCCAGTGAGCAGTTTAAACTCAGGTAACTAATTTTTAGATATCGGAGTTAAGCCAAATGAATTACAACCCAATAAGCTCCTTATTGCTTAGATTTTTTTGAAGATGACATCGTGATGATCACCTAGCCCATATCTTGCTAAATAACGGGGGCCACAGAACACCACCCAGAAATCTGTATTTCAAGGTCATCACTTACTAAGCTACTAGATTTTTAGAAAGATGTTTAAACTTGTTTTAAAGATTCTAAGTCAAAAATGTTCCCTGGAGTAACTCCAGAAAATTTTCTGTAATGAATTGTCCTGTTACAAATAATATAATTTCCAGTCTAGATTTGTACAGCTGCAGCTTCTAGCCCCTGGATTCTGTTACATCCTTGCAAAATTAAATTGTGATGCATAGCTACAAACCTCTTGTCAATCGGTCTTGCTTTGAGTGGGGAGCTGACCTACCCAACTTTCAGAGGTCTTTCCCAACCTACTTAATAATTTTGATACACATGCATACCTACATACATATATATACACATTTATTTATATAGGATGAGGTGCATTTATGTTTTAAAAAAACTGGATGAAAGAAATTATAGCTGATATTTTACATCAGCAACTCATTTTACACCACTTCACTGCAATCACAATGGTTGCAGATTTGTACATGGATGTGCATTTGGGTGTAACCAAAAAAACCCACAAAAAACCAAAAAGAAAGCAGAAAAAAAAAATCAGCTGATGAAGCTCTGGAAATAGAAGCACAATGAAGAAACAAGCCTAGGAGAGGATTATGTGAAGGTCAATGGCCCAAATGCAATGCCTGCATTTCATGCTGTGTGCGAGATGAAGCAATGTCTTGGCTTAAAAATGAAATAAAACAGTAGGGAAAAAACTCCAGCAACCTGCAGAGGTCTCGGGCACAGTTTCATTGTCATTTTCATTTCCTGTATATTCTGTAGAAAAGCAAGACAAAGAATAGGACAACAGGGAAAGGACCAAGTAGTTACAATCTGGCAAACTCTCATCACAGAAAATACACAGCAGCACTTCCCCCAAAATGTCTGCTTGTACTCGACCCAGCTTCTCAAGGGTTACGAGTGCTTTGCAACACTACTAGCTGCAATGCAGGGAAGCAGCATAACTATGCTGTTACAAGAACATAACATTCATGGCAAGACAAGCTGAGAGCCCCACACACAAGCTGCACTAAAAACAGTCACACTGGGGAACACCTCAACTGCAGATCCCCAGACTCACACAAACCGCCATGAGCAATGAGATACAGGTCTATTAACCTGCTCAATTTATCTTCTCCTCTCCCAGCTACTGCAGGGGAAATTATGGGGAGATCCAGCCTATATCAGCAAATCACCAAGAGGTATTAAATGCTGATCAAAAGGAGCCATTACCGACACACATTTTTAATCATAATAATACTATCATATGTATTAAGCAGTCAATTTATCAGATGGAAGCATCGGGGTGAGCGGAAGCACCGGAAACTAAAGACAGCTTTTAATCTTTTAAAAGAAATGTCAGAAGAACTTTTCCAAAAGCATAAAATCTCTCTCTCCTTAGAGGTGAGCTACATATATAACTTAGAGCAGCCTGATTTATTTCAAAATCTTCGTATGACAAAGAGGACAGCCTTAAGCACTGATGTCACTCCTTCGGCGTACCTTTCTCCCCTGTGTTCTAACCCCCTAAATATCAGGCTTTTGGTAGAATTTTTAAAAAGTAGTGCATCAAGTTCTTGTATTCCAGATTTTCAATGCTCCTAATTTCAGTCTGCTGTCATTAAAAAGAAAATTCATGTCAGAAGAAATTAAGGAATCATATAACGGTGCCAGTACGAAAGCAGAGGAGTTTTAAAACTAAAAGTATATGCTTTTGTTAAGATGCAGAACATACATGGAAGCCATTATACAATCCATACACTTTGCTGGAACAGAGCTTCCAAGCTCCAGTTTCTTGAAAACCAGCCACTATAGCTTCGCTTTGAGCTAGAAGAGATAGCTGGAAAGTCACAAACAAAATGAGATGTCTTATGGAGAAAATAATTAACTGACTCAAAGGGACAACAGAATGATTCTACCACTGAAGTAACATTAATACTGAAAGACAGTGAACTTGTCACAAAACAGTAAATTTGATGGGGAGGGTGTTTTGAAAATTTAACCTTCATTCACACTTCAAAGCCTTAAAACTCAAAGAGAAAAGAGACATTATAAGAAAGACGACTGTTAATTTGATTAAAATTTCTCGCAGCTTTCTATTTGTTATTCATTCAGAAGCTATTTCTGTGCATTATTGCAGACTGCAACTACAGACTATATTCTGAACTACAATAAAACATGCACGATGTAACGCTGTTTTATCTCTGAGAGAAAAGATCAGCTTTATACCAGCTAGGGTGTAATTTAATCAGCAAGCAAACATTTCCATTGAGGTCTGTGAAGCAAGAGCTTTGTTACAAAGATCTCTGGTCATCAGCCTCCACGTTCAGAGGCATTCTTCTCCTTTTTCTCAAGCTTTGAAGAGTAGGTTTCGTAAGTATTAACGCATGTGAATCAGCATTTTACAGCTTGCAGAGTATCGTGTTTTAACCCAGAGTCTGCACACAATAAAGCAGATGCCTTCTATGCGTATTTTTGTAAGCAGAAATGGTAAAATATCCAAGAGAGAGCAACACTGTGTTGCTTAGCTGAATTTACTGCTGGTTATGTTTCCATTTATGAGAACACTTTTTCTACAATATGCTTTTCCAACCTACTCGAAATTAAGTGTTCTGCTTAGTAATCTGAAGTATATGATGTACTCTCACAACTGTTTTTAAAAATAAGTTAGCTATATTTCCCATGGTTACCACAAAACTCACTTTGGTGGAATGCTGCTTGGTGAGTAGCTTCCTATTTCATATGCACCTGTGGCCAACGAGCAAAAAAACACTCATGGAAAAAATGACTAAAAGAGGAAATACGTGATACTAGCTAGGGGCAAAAATCATCTGCAAAAGACAAAACAAGTTATTTCTCATGCACTAGAAAGACTGTCCATGTACTTCTAGGCTAACCACCAAGACTGCACTAAAAAAAGTTAATTTAAAGTATTAATATTGTAAACAGTTACCTTGCCAACATGCGCCAACCACTAGCTGTGTTTCTATCTTTGAAGGATGAAGTGGGTAATCTTCAGTCACTGGGAAAGGATCATATGAAACACCGTCTACATAAAGCGTTACTGCAGGAAATTCAACACTGAGGACATAATGATGCCAATCTTTGTCACACACCTGTGCAAAGAAAGTTTGAAATATTAATTTTTTTTTTAATTAGTTGAATAACCAACCTGATGCACACTTGCATATATGTACATGCAGATGTACTGACAACCTATAAGCCTGTACAAACATACTTTATGTTTCACACACATGGCACGCATCTGAAAAAAGCAAACCAACTGTCAAACTTTTATATATAGTTTCTTTTCTTCTATTGCCAATATAGGAAGCTGCATGTATTTCCGTTCCTTTAATTTTTACAGTATCTAATAATAGCATATTGAAATTTAAAGAGACATTTCTACACGCAAGCATTCTGAAATACTGTTACAATACATTATTTGACAAAGGACCTGTATTTGCTGAAAGCGACTCTTTAGAGGAAATACATGACCGTTTTGAATCTAAAAAAAGCCTTCCACAACAGAATTATTTATAGCGAAAGCTGATTAGTTTTTTGAAAGTAACAATCTTCCCCTAAGGACACATATGGGCATTTTACCATTAAAACAGTACACATTGCCCTGCACAGAAAACAGGATATAGCTAGCTATGTCAGAAAGTAACTCATTGTTTAGGTAACTGGCAAAACTGATCTATAATAGTAACCTAAAGCAACCAAAATAACCTTTATAAATTTACAGATAGATAATTTTATCACTTGGATCCAGAGGGCTGGAAAAGCACACAAAATATTTAGCTCGTTCTGTCATCTTCTTCATGACCACAAACATCATGAATTCATAGAAACAATTTCTGCAGATCAAAGTACAGATTAGTTCTTACAGTCTCCACTCTCAAATCCAAAACAAGAAGAATACATGACTGAAAGAATACAAACAGACAACTCCTCTAAATAGGAAACAGAAATGACCTGCATCCCTCAGAGGCCTATTAACTCTATTTTTGTGGAGTAAAATCTAATTAAGAAAACTGATTCGTAGCTACCGCTCGCAATGCGTAAAAAGTCACAAATGTTATTTCAGCATGAAAAAGGATTAAGAAGATAAGTTCTTCTGTTATCCTATTAATGCTCTGATCTGCAAAAATGCTGCACACTCAGAAGTACTTTAATGCTGTAGCCGAAGTGGAATATCTTCTGTTTTCTCATGCACGCTACCTTACAGTGTCTTTAGTGAAGAGAATTGACATCACAGCTAAAAGACTGACACTGCATTTTCACATATAAACACACATTTTCCTATGTTTCAGGACAACAACTTGTACTTTATTTCATGAGTATCCCACTAGGTTTAACAAAACCACTAAAGCAGTATGTTATATTCAAGATGAAAAGGAAAGAGAGTCCAGCGGAGGGCTACAAGGATGGTGAGGGGACTGGAACATCTCCCCTACAAGGAGAGGCTGAGGGAGCTGGGCTTGTTCAGCCTGGAGAAGAGAAGGCTGCGAGGGGACCTAATATATACTTACAAATATCTGCAGGGTGGGTGTCAGGAGGATGGGGCCAGACTCTGTTCAGTGGTGCCCAGCGACAGGACAAGGGGCAACGGGCACAAACTGAAGCAGAGGAAGTTCCAGCTGAACATGAGGAAGAATTTCTTCCCTCTGAGGGTGACGGAGCCCTGGCCCAGGCTGCCCAGGGAGGCTGTGGAGTCTCCTTCTCTGGAGATATTCAAGACCCACCTGGACGCGGTCCTGTGCAGCCTGCTCTGGGTGACCCTGCTTCGGCAGGGGGGTTGGACTGGGTGACCCACAGAGGGCCCTTCCAACCCCTACCATTCTGTGGTTCTGTCATTCTGTGAACAGCTGCATCTATCTCTGACACTTGATCACAAATAAAGTAAGTATTGTTGGGTTCAATAAAACATGACATCAGAAGCCTGGAGTTGAAAAAAGTATTTATGAATAATTATACTACCACAGAGTTTAGTCTCCACTGGTTTTCACTGCATTCGAACATCCCACCAACTGTCCTTCCAAACTTACTTGATTTAGTTTCCAGTGAAATTCAGCAGGTTTGTATGTTTTTCCCTCTGAAGGATCTTGGCGGAAGAGGAAAACAAGTCGGCAGTTGTGTACATAGAGTGCGTAGTGGTGCCGGTTCATATCTGCACAAGTTTTAATTAACATTATTATTTTCTGTAAAATTCAAGAACTCCACAAAATTTACCCGTTCTGTAATTTCATACATAAATCCCCAGATAACTGATAGGAAGAAACAAATGTAATGTGGAAGTAAATCGGGTATCTTGTGAAGAATGAGAAACGTTTGTGCTACTAGCTGGCACAAACATTCTTGAACAGCCCATGAGTAATACACGGTACAACAGACAGACATGTCTGTCTCCAAATCCAATCTAAACCAAGGCACAGGACTGAAGACTCATAAACATAAACCTGTAAGCAGGAGAAAAAGAGCTCTATTTGCAAACAGAAGAGCTTTTCTGTTACAAATGAGTAGCTTCTACTGCATCTAATTACTGTTTTGGAACATGTACACAGGATGGCAGGCAGACATGCTTTCCTAAGAGAAAACTACTTAGTTGTAGCTCTAAAGGATTTATCAGTTAAATAAATACAAAGGTGAGATGCTAGCAAAGCAGGTAAGAATAAGGAAAAGAAACATTTTAGCTACATCATTCATTCCATGGCATAGATGAGTGAAGGAACGAGGGAATGAAAAAATACCAAAATCATGTCAATCTTTCAGCCTGACAGTACTAAACCTGACTGTATTGTTCCAGTGCAATATATTCAATATTGTCTCCCTCCAACAAACCTAGTTCCAGTCTTTCAATGTTGCACAACATACGACTGAAATGAAGGCAAATGATATTCATACTACCAGAACTACCTGTTCGCAAAAATTGTATGGTTAGGCCAAACCAAGGAATTAAAAAGGAAAACTTGTTTTGAAGATCTGCTTCCTGTGTCCTTTAAAACAGGGAAAACTGTATTTAAAATTTCTTTTTTTTCTTCAGTTCACTTACTTCCATGAATCCAAAGTTTTAGGTTTTGATTAACAGGAATGGATGAAGGTAGGGAAAAGAGGAGAATATTTGTGCCTGGTTCTGCATGACAGTCTTTTTTCTCCTGCTCAAAGAAATGCTTTTAGGATATTATAAATACTGCTAAATCTTTCTTATTTTCAAATAAAATTTATTATATATTCAGTGTCATTTTCTCTGAAAAACCTAGCAGCATTTTTAACAAAGTATCTTTCTAATGCACTGAACAAATCCACTGCTCCAGCTGACAAAGACAAGAATTCTTTTACCCCCTTTAGACAGCAATTATGGAAAGAGTTATCAAATTTCCTCCTTATTAATAGCATCTTCAAAATGATTGTGTCTGTGGCATTCACAGAGACTGCAATTATGCACAGGGTGAAAAAAAAACTTGATCATGGGAGAACAGAGAAATTATGTCCTCCTAGAAAAAAAAAATACAGTAACTAATGCTGTCACTAAACCCAACACATGTATCTTCATGATTTTTGGCAGCATCAAGAACAAGGCTATCTTTGGAGACGCAAAGACGAGACTGCATTACCAGAGTAAGTCATCTACCACAGCAAAAACAAATGCATGACATAAAATAGAACAGAATTAGAAAAACATGGCTGCCTGATCTGAAACTGAAGCTAGATGATCTAAGCCCATGCCTCTACAGGTAAGCACAATATAGAGTGACTTCTGCAGTCCATTTCACTTCCAAGAAAAACCTAACCTAGAGAAAAAACCTAAGGTTCTCACATAGGCTGCCTCAGCATACCAAAACAAACAGAGCCCAGCAATAAGACTGTTTACATTTGAAGTTTTGACAAACCTGTCTTGTCTGAATTGCACAGAATTGTCTCCTTCTCTTTGGTTCCAGGCCCATGCCTCATCCATACCGAAATCACGAAGGGCTCTTTTAGATTGACTGTGACAACGCCATCGGGAATCTTCACAGCTTGTGTGCCATTAAATTCAAAGACTTGGTCGCTGTCGTGACCATTATCAGTAGGAAGTCCTATCGTCCAGTTAGCAGCACTGCTGGGAGGGGGAAGCAGCTC
This sequence comes from Opisthocomus hoazin, assembly GCF_030867145.1. Taxonomy (NCBI): domain Eukaryota; kingdom Metazoa; phylum Chordata; class Aves; order Opisthocomiformes; family Opisthocomidae; genus Opisthocomus; species Opisthocomus hoazin. Next base: position 12,320,873 of record NC_134429.1, read on the forward strand.
AGTTGTGCCAGAAGAAGCACCTACAACAAAAACGCTCAAATGAAAAAAGGTAGAAACTAAGAAGATCACTGCTAATTTGAAACCAAACTGTTTTTCTGAGCACTCATTTTTCAGCACCAGCTGTCAGGATTATGGACTACCATCACACATCAAGCAATTCTCCCTTTAAATAATGTGGCACTAAGGAACCATTACATTAATACCACTTGCCCCTCAAGCCCATGAACATGATGCCTTTCTCCTGACACTACACTAGTTCTAAGACTAATATCCATCCAGTCAAAGGGGGCTGCATAAGCATCCTCTCCCAGACCACTGTCTCATAGTTATCAGTCAGGAACGATACCCAGGAGGTACTCAGCTTGCTGTTTTTTTCCCCACTTCAAGCCTAAATAGCTTTGGAATTGCCCGAGTCTCTAGGGTTATGCTCTATTCACACTTTCAACTAACTTCAGCTGAAGCTGAAGACATAAATCATCAATGATAAATTGTCCTGTAATCTCATTTCTTCCATACTGGCTACAAAGGATTCATAAACTTTTCATAAGACCTTTAACTGCAACATGCATGATACCAAGGTGCCCTTTATTCCCAGGGCAAGCACAGTATAAATTCAGCTGATGCAGGTAAACTCATTTTTCCGAACCACGCTTTCTTGGTTTTCCCATCTACCTTTTCACCATGTATTTCTTATACTGCACCCCTCACATCCATCAAGCCTCAGAAAAACAGAGAGGTTTTAATGGCTATACCCTCCCGCACAACATTCTTTCAGCTCTTGAACATGACTCACGTGAGGGAAATCATTAGTCTATATAAGCTAGTGGAGAGGCAGAACACAGGAATTCTTTACTAAATTTGAGAATTATTTAAAAGTCACCTTCAGCCAATTTCATGATTTTTCTTGCCTGCTAGGAAAAAAGCTGGAGGGAACTACATGCAAACGAAGACCATGTCTACTCATCAATTTGTGGTCTAACCTTCAAAGAAAAACTAAGCAGCAAAAGAGACCACTTTAACAAAAGCATCCTTACCACAGAGTCTGTGAATGGATTTCTCGGAGTAGGTGTCTCTATCACAGCCTTTACCAATATGGTTGGTTTCTAGTTCAACCGTTGCTTGAATTGAGGTTATTGGTTCATCACATGTCTCCAAACGCATACTGGGGAACAGAGCTAGCGAACCAGTGCCAGGCTCATATTCTATTCTTTTGCTCCAACCTGTGTATTTACCCAAAGAAATCATATTAAAAATGTCTCGTGTTTAACCGAAGGTACTGGCAAATGCTAAAACAGATAGGAAGGAGACCGAACTAACCTTGCCAGCCAGGCTTGCATGTAGGCTTAATGCTAATTTTAACCAACACATCCTCAGCAGCTCTCTTCTTCCCACAGTCATACGCTGTTACTGTCAGTTTATACTGATGTTCTTTACCATAGTTCAGCTTTTCTGTGTTTTTTATATAACCTGACACACAGAGAAAAAAAACCAATCACCAGACATCAATATCTACTCATTTCTCAGGGTGACTGCCGCATTCAATTCATCCAGGTACCACCTATGCAGATACACCTGCAAACGAATTAGCCCTTCACTACACGACTTTTCAATGCCAGACATCAGGCCCAGATCCTTAAGAACTACATAAATCCGGAGATGACCACACACACAGAGAACAGCATGTATATACTTCTCAGGCTCCTAGTAGTATATTAGATTACTCAAAATGAAACTGTTCCTAGGTGGTAACTGATACATAAATTGTTTGGCATGTGCCAGGACTTTCTAACGTTTTTTAAATTTGCACACTCATGAAAATTATCCATTGGCAATGTGGATCCCCCAAAACTCAAACTAAAGCCCACTAAAAACTGTTTGGCTTTGCTTAGTCAGCTTGCTTGAACCCCTAGAAGCAGACTAGATTTCCAGTGTTCCACAGACAACCAGCAGAAAGGAAATGACCTAAACAAGTCACTACACTTCAAAACCAGTAACCATGATACTGTAATCTCCAGAGCCACGTATGAGCATCTCAAATGTGAAAAACACACACTTGGAATTTCTTTTTTGAAAGGTAATTTGCAAAAGCTATCCTAATACAGAATAGAAAACTATAGGAAAAAAAAAAGCCTACTAAGAGCTGGTTTACAACGTAATACAGCTACTGCATTTCCTTTATTTTGCAAAGCATTTTACAAGAAACAACACATGTGCAACACCCCATCTGCTCTTTACACGAGTCATAGCACATGGCATTGACACTGAAAGACATCTCACTTTTCATTATCAATTCGGTCTGCTGAAGTGAACACCTCCATTTAACTACGTTGTAGGAAAGTTAAAACAGGGCTGCTGTAGTTTTGTGCTGACAGACTGAAGTCCTAGAGTGGCAAATTATGGTAATCCCCAGCCCACCTTGCATCGTATTCTTACCATCTTTGTCAATAGCAAAAGGTACATCCGGAGTTACAATTTCGTAATTGCAAATCTGGCTGAACTGAGGTGAACAATCTGCATCCACCGCTTCCACTTTCAGGATGTTGTCATACCTCTTCCCTTCAATAACCGTTGCCTTGTAGGACTTCTCTTTGAACACCGGAGCATACTCATTAACATCATTCACCTGAATGTGTACTGTCGCTCTGGAAATAAAACAGCAAGGTCAGTCTCCTACATATTGCACAACTCCTGTCCATGCAAGGAGTCTGACAGAACAGCTCCCCCTTCTACAGATGAAGCTATCCTTCAGAACATAAGCTCCCTGAAAGAAGTGACCAATGACTAACAAAACTAACAATCTCTACTACCCTAACTAGGAAACCAGTGGATATCTTCCCAGTGTGTTGCTATATAATTCACTGTGGTTTTAGATTATTGCTTACTATTGCTGTTTATTTGCAAATCAAATCCAAACCCTTGTATTGCAACTATTAAATTGCCGCCATTTTACAGAAATACCACAAAACACAGCTGGGACAAAACAGGCTTTTACTTCTGTTAAAACAGTAAATCCTTCAAGTTCTTTCCTGCTGTCAAGAGTATTTGACATAAAAATCCAATTTTTACTTCATGTCAACAAGAATGACAGCTAAGACTGGCCTTGGACTAAGAGCTCAGTCAAGTGCATCCTATTAGCTTTCTTTTGCTAATAAAGTACTGAGCTGTGTATGTCAGTGAAAACTGGCCTATTTCTTGGATGCAGGAACGAGAGATCAGACAAATTAAATGGCAGAATCACAAAAGTGGAAGATACACTTTAACACATCATAGAGCTAGCTAGATAATCCTAAACAGATCGGATCTTGAATTCCGTCCTTTCATGCTTGTCATTGATCGCTGGTATATACACAATAGGAAAATAATGCAGTTTCTGTTAATGACCAAGGAGAAAAGGTGAATAACAAAAAGAATATGGAATATAAATTAATGAAGAATTCAATCACTACAGTCCTTCCATAAAAGCAAAAGTTTTTTAATGGTTGTGCTAAAAAAAAAAAAATTCTTTAAGGTTTTATTTTATCCTAACTGCTAAACAAATGCCACAAAAAATAGCATTCTGTACAAAACATAATTGATATTCCTGACTTTAAGAGTTAAACTCCAAAATGGTTAAAAGCCGCAAAAAGACGTAACACAGCAAGCCACGGGCCAGGGAAATTTCAACAGCGATTTGTAGGTGCAGGTCTTGGAAATTCAACCCATCATTCTGCTGCGGGAAAACAAGAGCTGCCGAGCACGCTGCTAGGTTTGTGCCAGTTCATTACACAGCCATGAATCTGGATAACCACAATTTTTACTAGACCTATCAGAACAAAGTTTCTATCTCAATTAACCAGCACAGGTAGAAAAATATAGGTAAGTTCTACAGTGCAGAGAAAGAACCATACACTATCAAACCAAACAAAGTATATAATTCCAGCCAACCCAATAAAATATTTGTTGCCATCTTTCTCTTTAAATTCTTTCTTCCAGAGTCAAATCGGATATCAGAAAGAGTTTAAGGTCATACCTATTTTCCACAACTGTAATCCTTAAGGGGACAACTTTCTACTGCCTATTTGAAGCACACAGCTATAGCGTAACAAGGTTGTATTTGTCACCAAGATGACTGCTGCCGGTCTATGCCTCATCTTCTTTATGCCCTTCTTTGCTTCACACCAACACTAATCTTCCACATGCTCTGCAGATGTCTACACCAGGGTGCTAAACAGTTATTCTCAAGTGGATTTTCTAGAGAGCATTTTACGTTGTGGTTTTTTCTTCAGATAAAGATTAGCTAAGGATTGCTTTGTTCCCATTCTTTAATCTAGGCAGAGATGAAACTTATGCTATTGATCTAGCTTTTTTTGCTGAGGCTGTCTGGAAACAACTGCAACATGTATTCCTTTCCATTTTGTCAAGTTTAATATAGATTGATTTTAGTATCAGTTAAGAAACTGAATTTTGAAACAATGTCCAGGCTTGGTGTCCCATGCAAACTCTTTATATCAACTCAAGCCGGATTTTAACTATATCAACAGTTTTCCTGCTTCTGTCCCCACACTATTTTCTAATGTAAATTCAGAGACATCAAGAAATAAAGCAGTATCATCTAGAATACAGCTAAGGAGATGTCAGAACAATTCATTTCCATTTTGCTGCTATTTATATTGCCTTTATATGAAAGTCTTCCAGTATTAACACTTGGTTTACATTTACTTTAAATATGTAGACCATAAATCACCAGGAGCAGGAGACCGCTTGAAACCAAACTTCCCCTCAGCCCACCACAGATTTACTTACTTGTGGGATTTTTTTGCATTGGCTCCATCTGGACCCTTTCCACAGTCGTAGGCCTGGATGGTGAAGGTGTAGTCCTTCTGCAGTTCGCAGTCCAGCTTTTCTTTCGAGCGGATTATTCCCTCACCAGTGGATTTATCCACTACCACTGCTTCAAAGGGAACGTTTTGCCCGTGAATTTTAAATCCACAAATCTCACCTACAGATTCAAAATAAGAGAGGTCAGAACTGGTCAAAATCACGACACGTTTTTAAAACAAACGACCAAATATTTTGCAGCCAAGGGTTCGTGAGGGTCTGTGGACAAAGCAAGAGCACTGTGCTTTAAAATGGGTGATTTCTGGGAACTTTAGTAAAAGAAGCATACGTCTGCCTTCCAAGCAACTTGTTTACTTTGCATCCACTCATGCAGGAATACAAAAGAGAAAAAGAGAAAAGTAGACAGGCATTTCACAGGAGTACTTGAGATAGCTCTAGGGTAAGAGTAGATCTTAGGAGAGCACACAGCCAAGGCCGCTGGTGATATCTTCTATGCCAAGCTACTGGGAATAGCTGGGCAGCTTGTTTATTTTGACCAGAGCAAAAGGTTAAAATGCACAGTTACAAGTCAAGGGATGAAAAAGCTTCAAGTACAGGTTCAGCACCATAATTACAGAAATTCCGTCAACTGATCAAAGAACAAAGTCTTCCTGTGCAATGTACCTGGCTAAAATTAGGGAATCAAAATAAACTACCGAATGAGAAAGGTAGAAATACCAACTTCTCAGGCATCCATTTCAACAGCTATCTACTAACACAGACCAGGCATGTTAGTCAAGGAAGCTCTCACATGGAACGATTTAGTAGGCTTTCCTTTCTACACAAACTCTTCATCCTCCCAAGCTTGCAAGAGAAGTCCCCAGTACCTCATTTTAAACCACATCTCAGCCTAAGATTACCCTACGAGCCCCCTCGCTGGCACAGCTCGGTCCGTCTGCCAGCACGCCCAGCTGTGCTAACAAAAGCCACTCCATAAACCGTTTGATCACCTACGCTGGGTTTTTACCTGTACAACTTCTTAGGTTTTGAAGGTGAGTTTCTTACACCAACATAAAATGCTGTTTTGTTACTACAGTTGCAGTGGTATCTCAGTACCAAGAATGCACTCCGACTGTAAACGCACTAGGGGTATTCAAGAAAAAGGTATTTGATTCCAACTTTAAACTGCTGGAGTATGTGTGGAAGGCAGTGTACTGCAGGGAAGGTGATACTATGCTTTGGCAGTTAAGTATTACTCTACAAAGCATATGAAAAAACTTCAGATGTCCCAAAGAAGTGAGCTATCAGTGAAAATATCAGAAAACGCTAATTTCCCCAAACCCAACTTCTTCGGTTTCCACACAATGTACCGTAATCCCAAATGGTTCAAATGGATGTCTGATTGACAGGTATTTCTAACCAAGGGTTTGGTTACATAACAGTTTTTAATCAATATATTTTAAAATAGAAAAAAAATATGGGAGAATAAATGGGACAAAAGAGCATGACAGGATCTTCTGTTTAAGTGCCGATTCCCCATTTCACAACCAAAGTTAGTAGGTTAATATTCATAAAAGGGATAGAAAGAACCCTTTATCACCTTCTTTGGTGACTGTCACCTCAAAACTCTCTAAAGGGAGAAAAGATAAACCCAAGTCAGTAACAGGAAAAGTTGAAAGGGAGCAAGTAAGGAAAAGGCAAAGATGCACACATTACACAGAAAAGCTTTGGAAAAACTGTATTTTAAAATTTCAGTGGTGTTTTGCTGTAACTGCTACAATTTTAGAGTTTTAGTTATGTTAAATATGATTTAACCTTTTAATTCCAGGTTGTCATTTGTAGAATTCTGAAGTGTTTAGTAAGTTTATCAAAATGCTTTTTTCTTTTTTTCTTGTCTTTTTAAATAATACCAACTTCTAAATAAAAGATATGTTCAAAATTCCATGTTGATGAAGAACTATCCAAAAAGCAGAATTTTCATCAGAATTTATTTGTACTATTCTAATTAAAGAGAACATATTAAATAATTTGAACAAGCTTTTCTCTATTATACCGAAATCACCATGTTCCTACAATTAAAAATCTTCCTCTTCCCCTTTTGAGTTCCAGAAAAAAAGAAAAATTTTTAAATAGTCATGGGATTTTTGTGTTTCTACATAGACTTTTATCTGTCTAGGTTGCACAATACCCAGGATTTGCAAAATTCAAATTCTGCATCAAACTCAACTTGATAGCATTGCCATAATTCCTGATCAAAAAATATACATATTAAATTGTGATCGTAATGAACCTAACACCTTCAATGTACGAAATGGGGGTTGGGGGAGCCCGTTCTATTTTCCTAGCAGCATATTGCTTGTCTAGGTCCAACAAGCAACCAACAGCTGCTGTCATTTTATGCTTCTGCTGAAATGCTGTAATGCTGGACAGAAGAGATCCAGGTACTCGGATATGCTCATGTACCAGCACTGCGGGCGCCCTAGCGTAGCCTGCCTTGAAAGCTCCAGAAAAGCAGAGGCTCCCACCGCATCCTGGATATTCCACGCTTATGAGCAGATCCCAGCTATAATGGAGTTTTACAATATTAGATGACTCTGATAGGCACCTGGAATGGTTTCACAGTTTTAATGAAAAGACACTTAACCCTGTTCTTCACTCCCCTGGAAATCATCATTTATTAAACCCCCAAACTACCACCTTTTATATATCACCCAACATATCCATTATTTTTTCCTGATTACCATCACCTTTGACCTGAACTCCAGTGCAAGAAAGCAGACCTGCACCCTTAAAATTACTTCTAGCAGATCCCCTGTTCATTCTCACACATGCCAGACAGCTTGCAGTAACACAGTTACTCAAGTCTCCATTCCACAGTGGCCTTAAAAAGGGACGAGGCACTACAGTTAGAGAAATATTTTTCCTAAAAAGGCAAATTTACAGTTTAATATTAAAGCAGAACTATAATTAAGGAAAAATACCTTCTAGTATATCATGATTTGTAGTCCTTCACTCTGAAACGAGCCAGTTTCTGAAACAGCTTTCATTAAGTTCTCCCCAAAACTCACTTCAGTTAATCCCTAGATTTATAATCAGCTCTTTATTTTAATGCACCAAGTATGCTCTCTCTTGTGGCACCCACATAATTTATTTCAGTCTATTCTTACCCAGGATATAAATATACTCCCAGACTTTCATGTGTTTTGGCAATAGGATCATTCAAGAAAATTTTACACTGCTTGAATTGGTGGCTGACACCCCTGATTAGCCAGAAGTGACATTCCAACTGCCAGCTCTCAAACCTTCCCCATCTCTCACTCCTGTACACCCACCTCCCTGCTCCCTCCCAGCAACTCTAACCTAGAGAGTCAAGCAGTGTGTGTGAAACATTAAGATTACTGGAAAAAAAAAAAATACATGGAAGGGAACATTAAAGCAGAAAGCCTGATACCAGAGAGTAGAGGGAGAAGTGTATTAATGCAGCAATTATCTATCCGGCTGTTTAAAAACCGCTCAGTTCTTTATCATCTGAAGTGACCCTTAACTCTGGCACCAACCCCAATTTGGCTGCTAGGAAATTCAGGCATTTTATTTTTGGCTCCTGACCATAAGACATAAATAAGCTCTCCGGTAAATACCCGTGGGGCTCCAGATGCTTTTCAAGGTGTACAGCTTCATTTCGAGGTGTACCATAGCTCAATCCCTGCCAGAAGCTTCTCAGAACAACCGACTCGACACTGATTCACACTAGTGAAATCAACAAAAAGCCCTTTTGTTACTACACAGACAAGGTTCTTGTGTCTGAAAACGTTACAATGCATAAAAACTGTGGCGTTACGTGTGACGCAAGTGCTCTAAATAAGCAAATGCAGAGCTCCCAACCTAACAGGCTTTTTAAGCTCCCTTCTTCAAAGTGTCTCTGCAATGAAAAGAAGCAAAATGGAGTAATTCTCTAAAGTAAAAATATTCAAAAAATTAAAGCTTCCCCTCCTTTCTCAAAAATATATTCCAGACTGTTAAAGAGCTGTTTCAAGACAAAGACAATTTACAGATTAATATTCCCACACACAGACGATACTCATTTTCATCTCAGTTATGAAATGCATATATTTATACAGTATAGGTAAGGTTCTTCTGTGATTATAGAATTCCTGGCAGTGAATTTTTTTCATTGCCATTAAGTAAGCTTAGTCCCATACCATGCTCCCTAAAATTTGATGCTGTCGTATGTGCTTAATTCTTTTTCTCCTTCCATTCTGAAGTTGAGACATGTTACTGAAATAAACATCTACCTCTCCTAATCTTACAAAAGAACGATGACCCATCTGTAAATTAGCTTATATCTGTATATTGGAAACTGTTCAGCTAAATAAGCTGTAAATCAGATAGAACTGTAATTACAGCTGAGTGAAACACTGTACAGTTGAAAAAACATCTTATTTTACAGATAACACAGGTTTGTGGAACTGATGTTAGCCAGAAAACATACAGTAATTCTGTATCCCAAAGGCACTCTGTATTTCTCCTTTCTAGTATAGCCCCATCGAATGACAGTGAGGATTTGCTAGAACTTTACGGTTTTCTTGATTTTTACTGTTCTGTCTCTTTCTGTACTGTTACAATATACTGATGTAAAACACTTTATATTATACAGTTATAAAAAAGGTTCTCCTATGAGATTTGAACTGGTCATACAGTATTTGACTAGACACTCGTCAAACCCCAGAGTCAGCTATCCCTCCACAATTCCATTCCACCGACGGAGGTGATGTGTATTCTCCCAGCTCTAACCAAGCACCAGTCTACAGGAGCATCACGGCAAGCCTTCCACCTCGCTACGTTTAGAATGTCTCCTAAACAGGTGTTTCTTGGTACCATACACAACCGCTCAAAAGCAAACCGATTTTAGACGTCACAGTTAGCCATAACGCCATTTCAGTTTGTGTTTGTATGCATGCTAGGTACAGGACAAAATGTCACTTCATGCATGCCTTAAATTTGATGCAAAAATGGCTGAAACACTATTGTAACAAAATTCCTCCTAGGTCTGCCAACCGGCTGTGCGACGTATTTGTTGTCCACTCACTGAATCGCTCCGTGGATGTGACAAGATCAAAATCCCATCTGTCTGATGTCGCAGTGTCACTCATCGTCTCCACACACGGTTTCTCTCTAACCAGCGCGGACTCACCCACCCAACACGGGAACCCCGCGCACCTCCAGGGAGAGGGGATTTTTGAAAGAATGAATCAAGATTCTGCAACATCGCTTTCAAAGCTCTATGCATATTCATGCTCTAAGGCAAAAAATTCCTAACCCCCACAAAAATACTTCTTGCATGCCAGATTAGTAAGGGGAAAATAAAGCACTGTGGCTGAGAAGCGGTTTTCTCTAGGGGTGGGGGAAGATGGATTAAAACCCTGTTGCAGACACATCAAAAAACCAAGGAAACATTTCTAGCAAGACCCTGCGTTACACTCTGATAACAAAACACATTCAGCGATGTGAAGGTATCCAGATACAATACCGGTCATTTCAAATGCAATAAAAATTCAGCTCCTTTTTGGATATTAAAGGAGAAATCCATACTGAGAGCTTCAGACATGGATGTGATTTTGGACATGCATTATTCTAATATAAAAAAGAAAATCTAGCTACCCTCTATTTTATTTTTTGCAGCAAAACCATTTTGGATCAAGTTCCAACATGCTTTGTAACGTAGAATAGTTTCAGTGAGGAAGGAGAATGGCCCCTGCCTTCTCACGCAGACCTGGTACAATCCTGGTACAAAAGGCTGATCCCACTGGGTCTACTACACATCAGGCAGTACAACAAGGCAACCTGGCATGACTATATTCAAACGCTGTATTCAAAGGTGTAACGTTTCACATGTAAAATCATGCAAATTACCCTAGAAATAAACTTCTGTATAACCCTACTTATTTTTGCACACCTGAATTTTAGGATCCTACCCACAGCATGGAGTGAGCAAGGCAATAAAATATTACTTGCCCCACACTTCAAGTACTACGCGGCATTTAAATAAACTTCAAGATGTTTCAACATGCTCAAAATTGAAATAAAGCAAAAAGCTCTACTTAAAATATTTTAAACCTGCAGACAGTTCAAAAGTTTCACAGCTCAGCTGGGGGGCACAGCTAATTAAAATATCCAACCTTTTGAAATATGAATAAATTTGATTTATAAGCAGGAATATACCAGTTAGGGCTGAAACAGCCATTTAATCCTGAAAATGCTTTGTTTTGCTGCGAAAACATGTCACTGATCTAATGGGCTTCTCACACTTAAACCCCCACATAGATGCTGCTGGACAACAACAACGCTATTCTCCGTCCTAGGACATGACTACAGCACCCCAACTCGGATTGATAATGCTGACTCAACACGCTGCCCACATTTGGTCTCCTCAAAGACAGATTCAAGAATTGTTCCATTTAATGGCAGAAAAATGCTTTTATAGATTCCCACAGCACAGTCGTTCAAAATTTACACAATTCAAATCCAACAGAGCCATATTCAGGAAAATTTATGTACAACATTAGTGTGCTATACCCAGAATTTAAGATAACTATTTTAAATCAATTGCTTTGCTGCTACTTATAATTGTTAGTTTTTTGAAAGTCAAAACATATAATGTTTGTACAAATGTTTAATAAAACCACCTTTCAGCTAGCAAAAATGCTTATTAAATGAAAGCATGTTTATACAGTTTAGACCAACACAATGGAAAAGCACTCTCATTTGAAGAGATGCTTTGACATTGGATTTTCCTCTGCCAATTTGACAATATATTTGGAGATATTCTGCTAGTACTTTCTTAAAGCTTCACGATATCCAGCACTCAAAAAAACTTTTCTATCCACCACGAGGTGTGAAACTGCCATTTTCAAAATCTGCTCAATGCTGTCAAACTACCAGCGCCTACATGTAAAGCACTTAAGAACTGCAAGAGATGATTCACATTCTCCTAATCACCAAGTATGCAAGTCAGTCTTCCCATAATCCTTTTTACTTCACACATTTTGTGTATCCCAACACGAGCTTCTTCACTGGGAAATTAAGTTTTTTTGTTCATAGACAGCACTTTTTTTTCCAGTTAAGATCACTTAAGAGCCTCTACCATGTGCATTCAATGCATGAGAAAGTCTGAATTTCAGAGGTTTACCATTATCTCTGAACTTCCTGAATTTGTAAAGCAGCCTGGGAGATAATTACAGCCGTATGATAATGGAAAAAAACCTGTTATTTTAAGTGCCACTTTAAGAAATTGTGACCAAATTGCCGAAATGCTGCGGCACAAAATGCAGTTAGCGTGCTGAACGTTTTGGATGGCTGTTAATTTAATCACTCTCTTCTTCCACCACTTCCTCCTTGAAGCCAGGCTAAGCACTGTTCCCAAAAATGGCTCATGTCACATCCTCTAGGCATTTCACTAGGATTCTTAACCCTAAAATTTTACTTAACCAAGTAAGCTTCTGCAAGTACCCAACTTAAGCTTGTGTTACCTACTACAACTAATTTAAATACCTGCAGATGCCCAGCGGTATTCTTCAAACACAGTTTTCTAATATTTTTGTCAAACCATAAATGTACTTTCCATAACACTGCAGCCGATTAATGAATGCAGTATCCTAAAACAGCGGAGTTTCAGAAAAAAACTACTGCCGAAGTTTGTAACAAAACTGTCATCTGTCACTCCTGTGTTGAAAGAGCAGAGTTAGCCTACATTTTGCAAATGGCTTGTGTATCATTCTCTACGTTTTTTGTTGGAGGAGAAAAAGCCTTTTATTCAGGCAGAAGGGACTGTCCGTTTTTTAGAATACCCCAAACTACTAAGCAAACTTATCACAGTAGGTCTAGATTTCTGCAGGAATTCTCAGTCCAAATACTGCACAGAAGTAATGCAGTCTTAGTTGTACTAATTACTGGTTTCAATCTATTAAGACACAAATCAAAAACTCTTAAGAAAACCAAAAACTCTCTTCAGAATTGTAAGAAAATAATTGTTTCAGAACTTCCAGACTGAATACTGTGAAATGTGGAATACAGAGGATTGAGAAAAAGGTTAGACACTATGCAAAATCAAACAAACACACACAACCCAAAAAATCTCAACAAAACAGAAAAATTAATATACACAGATGAAATTGAAAGAAGCATGGATTATCTGCAATACAGAGCACTCTCCGGTCTGGATATTTGGATACAGCTGTATATTTATGGCTGTAAATATGAAATAAAACTCTGGTCCATGCACAGACATTTCCTAGGGTTTAAAAGCTTCAAAAACGTATGCTGCCGTTAGGGTAAATGCACTAAGTAACACACAGCATTTGTCATCAAGAAAGTATCTCCACTTCTTCAAAAAGCAATGCAGATGAATTCTTTACCTGCAAAGCGCAGAGGTGCATCTTTGTCCAGGGCTATCAAAGGGGGGTCCAGGAGCACCGTGTTGTCGTTCTCTGTGACTATACCATGATAGGTTGTTTCAATCCATGGCTTGTGCTTGTTAACTGAAAGGAAAACAAAGCGCAAAGTCAAAATTTCTTTAAAAAATGCTTTATAATACCATTTTAAATATATTCCTCTCTCATTTTTCTAAACCTGAAACAGCATTTTACTAAATTGAAAAAATTGAGACAAAATCCTGGCTAAGTACGTTCAGAAGAGTTCAGTGTCCCTGTAGGCTTTCCAAAAGCAACTCAGAGAATCTCAATTAGTCTCTTAACTATGCTGGGATTTAAGATGCCCCTGAAGTGCAATTCAGAAACCTTCTAACAGAGATGGTGAGCCACTGCCATTGGTGCCAAGTGTGACACTGGAAAAACCTATATTCAGCACCAGATGAAAAGAGACCGGCCAACATGGAACGCAAGGGTTTGTTTCCGCTCTACTTCTCTCCAGCTTGGAAAACTTGGGATCCAGATGCTGGACTAGTCTTCTGAAGGTGAAGGCTTTTTCTGTTTTCAGCATTCTGTCTTGTAAGGGGTTTTTTATTATCATTAAGAGAACAGGTGGAAAAGAGATCAAACTTAACTAATTTCTACCCAAGGCCTAGGGACTCTTCTCGAGGGAACGAACGGGGAGTGACAGACATTTCTGTCCCAGCATAAGAATTAGAACCTTTGCTACCGGTTTTACCAGTCATTTATACAGCATCCCAGTTAAGGAAGGACTCCAGGATTTCTGCAGAAGCTGGGGAACTACGCAAAACACAAGAAAGAGGGAGAGCGGAGAAGCAATGGAAAAGTGCAAGAGACCGGCTTCGCAGTCCCGCCCCTCGGCTGCAGAGACGCAACCCAAGCGTCCCAGGCCCTGCTGCGTTTGGAGGACTTGTGCTTTGTGCTCTTTAACACAGATTTCAAACGCTACTGGAATAGGGGGCCAAAAGCTCAGTCCTTTTCTGTCATCCAGTAGAATGCCTTGAAATCTGCATAAAATACAGACTACTTTTTATATTTAGTAGTTGTTTTAAGAGACTGGGAAACTCCACTAAAAGATCGCCCATAAAAACATTCTTCAACTCCACACAGAAGAATCTGTAAACAGATCGCCTCAGCACGGTTAAGATGAGTGGTCTTCCTCCTCTGCTGCAAAGACACGCAGCATCTTTCCTTGTCAGCTTGCAAAATAGTTTTTTTTAGTACATCATGAAAGATGCAAGACAAAATCATATGTTATCTACTAGGTTACCATCTACTAGGAGACAACCCAATGTGAGAGAGCCTTGATTATTAAATATTTATCTTTATGTTATGCTCTCCAAAGATAAATATAGCTTCTAATCCACAGAACCAGTATATGTGGTGTAACCACTAATTCTTCTTGACAGGTGAATATACTGCTTCTCTTGGTCTAGCTCTCTTCATGCTGAGGTTCTACATACATCAGTTTCACCCAAATTGTTCCGGGCAATGTATATCTGCTATTTCAAAAAACCTCTTAGGCTACAGCATACCCTTGCTTCTTAAATTAATACTATTTCCCCAGATCCAGTTCTGGGAGGTTGTACATATCTAGCTTTTTAGAAGGTATGGAAAACATTCACCCAGAGGGCCCGAAAACTGCTCCTTGCCAGACAGGTATCAGCAAATGATGTACAGTCTAGTATAAGAAATAGTTTGCTAGAGGCTGTAACAAACACACCAAACAGCATTCAATAGGTGACACTGCCCAGATTTTGGTCTGCAGGAGATCAAGTACTTAGAACTGCTGAAATAAATGCCTGTGCAATCACAGCACAGTACATACTACAGCTAGAACACTACTACACGGCCGAGTCCTGCTATTTCACCTCTCTGAAGAATTATACAAGCAGACTGTCAAGAGAGGCAGAGCTGTGAGGCTAACCTAGACTTCTGAATCCCACCTCTCCAACAAACTAAAATGGATTCATGATGTCTGATATATGCTTATCCAGGGGAATTAAAAAAAAAGGTGATAAAAGGACACTTCAGCAAATTATGAAACCTAGAGGCAGAGAACTCATACAGGAAACCATAATACCCTCCCCAATACGCTTTCGTCTGCAATCTTTTACTGGTAGTAGCAACAAACTGCTAGATGGGATATAATATCTTCATACATAATAATGCAGCAAGAGAGAACTCACAGTAAACTATTTTAACGCAAACAGTGTTTAATTACCGCCGTGTGGTTTTACTCAACATGGCAACACTATCTTTATTGCCTCAATACACTCACATGGGCATGCTTTCAATATTCGGCATACCAAATCGCCAGCTAAATGTCAGCCACATTGTTCTGTTTACCCAGAGGAGCACAACGCTGCAGCACCCTCCAAGGAACCCGACGTTTTAAAACAAACTTCATGCCCAGAGGGACCAACACATCATTCCTCCCTCTGAGGGAAGGCGCCAGGAACCGCTGGAGTGCGAGTCTCAACTGAAAAATGTCTCTCAGTTCAGATCTGGTCTGAAGAACAGTGCTGCACTAATACAGCTACGGCTGTTAAGGGCACAGGGAGGACGCCGTTCTGTATTTTTCTGCCAGTGCATCAATCTCAACTGAAGGCAGCAGAGTCCTTTCATCCACTCATCTTGGTCTTTGCAAGGACCTAGTAGAAAATAACGGATGAGATCCCTGACAGAAAAATCTCCATCTCCATTCTAATGCTTCCGAATGTAGATCACAATTAATTTTTTTTTTAAGCATTGAGAAACCTTCTTCTAATTTAGCAACCTACAGTAAATCCCACCACTGTCGGGTAGGCAGTTCTATAAAAGCTTGAAGTACTGTAACCACATATGAACAGAATTATGAGCATGCTAAGCATCTGCAGAGTCTAGCGAACCTTCAAACAACCGGCCCAGTTAAAAGCAAAGTCATGTCCTTTTATTGTGCTGTAGACAATAAAATCATACAGCGTAAACCCCTTTGTGTTTAGAAAGGCTAAAACATCACCAGATTTTAAAACATAAAGATTAAATCCCTTTGTGTTTCTGAAGGCTAAACATCACTGGATTTTAAAACATCAAACTCCCTGCTGAACATCCGGGAAAGGCGCGTTCTCCGTATTTGCGATCTACTGACTCGAGCATAACGACACGCTGCAAGACATTCTCAAGCTGGCATTTGGAACTGGAGGCACAGCTTATGGGCGATACATCACTGCTTCGCTTGAACCAACCACAAAATCGAAGCAGGTATTATTCTGAGCCCAGTTGGCTTAAATATTATTAAATGCTGAACTGAAAACTACCCTTTTACCTTTTTTCCCCTCTTTTACTGTCACAAAACTCCTGAAATCTACAGAGAAAGTTGTTCAAAGCCAGACAGTTCATTTCAAACCAAAACAGTTGGCCTATTCCAAGCCTGACACTAACAAAGTGCCCTGAGCTGTTAATCTCTCACCATTTAACTGGGATAAACTACACTGGTTTCCTTGAAATACAATATTCACACTATTTGTAAGGGCCTCAACTGGAATCTGCTATAAATCCCAACCAGCATTTAATCTGTTCAAGCGGGGGAAGCCACCCTGGCACAACCCAGCAAGCCGACTTCTACTTCGTTTTCAGTGGCCAAAAAAATTTAAGAGGCAGCTAAGCGCACCTCTTTTTCCAGGTAGCAAATTGAACTGTAAAAGTCATGCTAGAGCCTTTACTGCTGCCAAGCAATGACTGACCACGCATCTGCAAAGCCACCTGTCTGACTCGGTTTATCTAAAGATAATTGCTGCTAAGCTATAGGGGGAAAGGAAATTGGTGCCTGATGTGATGTGTGCCTTGAACACCGGTTTTTGAAATACCATTTGCTCTAGTTAAATGTGCTCAGCTTCTCGTGAAGCCGAACAGACCAGCTTTTACTACTGCTGGCTGTTCTGCAGGAAAAGGAATGCGCCTCAAAGAAAGGATGCTTCCCCCAGAGCAATGCTGATGCTGCAGAACGCAATCCATCAGATCAACTAGTGGCAACCTTCTCCTGCCTTTTAAAAGAATTAATGCATGTAAATGAATATGTAGGCAGGGCAGCGGGGCTTAGGGCTAGTATGGAAACTTTAATCAAAAGCTATAATCTTAAGACAATCAGAATTAATTCAGTTCTATTATTTGAATGCAGCAATATTAAAATTAAATGTACTTATCACAGTCCTTTCTGAGGACTCTCATTATCTTCTTTACAAGTGGTCAGAAGTTCATTTGACTTCAATGGGATCTGACACCCACATAACTGAAGATTTAGACGCACCTCAACCAGAAAGGACTGTAGCTGGAAATATTTCTTCTCCTGGGTAACCACGTCTAATATATAGCGTTGTTCAGCCACGCTACACACCTTTAGAACTAGAGCAAGATGACTTACATCAAAACAAATTCGTAAGAATTAACTGGTAAAACACACTGAACGAACACAATAGCAGGTACTAGGGTTTGAACACTAGGTGTTCAGTCTAGTGACAGCAGATAAATGTAAAATCTTCATTTTTAAAATCCACCTTTCAGACTTCATGAAAAATCCAGATTACATAAAAAGAAAATTATATTGTCTGCCAATGCAGATGAACTGCACTCAATGAACTGACTAAGCAGTCTTTTACACCTGTCCTGAAGGTGTGACAAAAATTTTGATTACTGTACATCTTTTGTTCAGTTGTCTTCCTCTTGATGTAAGAGAATACCAGCATGCCTTTTAGGGAGACAATAAAAACTCTAAAGTATGTCTTACCTTGAATATCGGTAATTTAGTCCTGTTCTGATGAAATTTCAAGCAATATCATTAAAAGAACTAGTTTGTATAGTACATAGTCCCAGAGAAATATAGCTCAGCCAAGGAGTAAAGATCTACACAATAAAATATGCCTTCTCCACCCTGAAAGTAAAGTTTAGTAAGAAAGGGTGCAGCATGGCCTGATTAGAACGTGTGTTCTGTTCCTGCCCCAGACTCAACCTGCCTGCGATCCAGAGCTGTGCCTGTATTTTCCATTAGAAAAGGGTGAGGATTAACTTTGTATATAAACAACGTGAAATATATCAATGGAAAGGAAAAGATCTGTTATATTTATTTAATTGGGTCTTCTCACACCCAGAATTTTATTCACAAATCATCATCTCACAACCAGGTACAAAAAATGGGATAAAACTGAAGACAAGTTTTGCTGAAATGCAGAGTTTCTTGATAGCATGGAACTTTTCTTATCTATAGTACGGGTTTCCAAGACAAACGACAATTTCCATTACTGGGACACGAAAGCTGTAGGCAGTACCAAAATTTAGGGGGATGAATCTGCACTAGGAGAGGGATCAGGGAAGGGGACGGGCATCCACCAACATTAACCTCTGCGGTTCTGAGCTGCAGGAAAATCAGGTGGTTGAAATTCATCCCACCATGTCAGATCTGTGTCTCGGATTCTCTGCCACAGTTAAGGTGTGCTTCTAATTTGTGCTCTGGCAGCTCAACTGTCACACACTGGGAGCACACAGCAATGTTTATAGATTGCCAGGTGCCTACAGTTTGAGTCTGCACAAGTAACACTAATTCTCCAAACACCGTATTCAAACTAATGGCTGCAGGAATTCAACAGGTTTTATTGAATTATATTTTGCCTAGGGAAAAAAAATCTCTGGTTTATCACCAGTTACAGGCAGTTTCCCATTCTGCACTGAACCGGTTGCCTAAATCTCATTTTATTTGTACAAAGATACATGGAAGTTGTGCTATAAGCCTGACACTAAGGTACATGCAAACGAGTGAATAGAAACCAGCCGCAATTTTTATTATCCACAACTGCAGCAGAAGAAACGTTCAGAGCGCCAAAGACCTTAGACAGAGGATACACTGACCAAATTTCAATTTGGATAAAAGCCTGGCAGGGAAAACAGCAAAACAGAAATATCCCACCACAAAACAGTCTAAATAGGATTAAGGCAACAAAGCTTTAATTTCTGAAGTGAAATTTAAAATGTTTTAAACTAAACAGAACACTGAAATAGAAAACATAAGCCTCTAACTGTAAACACTCATTTAATAAATGTTCTCTTAAGTGTGGCTAATTATAGTGCAAGAGTGGAAATCACTTACTTTCTAACTGTTGTCATGTTTATAAACTTCACTCCTTGAAAGGGAATGTTATTTACAAATACAGCAAACATCATCTCCGTATAGTCGGCACTCCCAGCTCTACTTGTTGACTCCATTTAAAAACAGGGAAACCAACTGGGAGCAACAGCAGCAACTTGTTTTTAATCCGAATACAAAGCAAGTGAGATAAGACCTAATACTACAAACAAAGGACAGACAGACAGTTCTCCAAAGGTGCTGAGGTTTCTAATAATCCTTTCTAAAGGTTCCTAAGGAGGTTTAGTCCTCCTGCGAGTCAATCGAGTACAAATCAAATACATTAGAGGGCAAAACAAGATTTATTTAAGGCCAAGACTTCTGACTTACTAAACTCTCCCATGTTTTGAGGTATCGCTTCTCTTTGATAACGATGACAGTGCTAGAAGATGCATGCCCCTCAATACCATAAACAAAATTTCAGAGAGAATTCTCTGAATACAGCTAAACAGAATGAGAGACTAGGCTCAGAAAAATAGTATAAGTGCTTTTGTTCAGAAAACAAAACAGTCAATAACTACAGAGTTTCTTCTCCTCTGCAGAACAGTTTCACAGCCATGAACCACTAAGCTATCAGACACTTGGATTTTCATGGTAGAAGATGTTGCTTTACCCAGAATACCAGAATTCTAATCTAATCTGTTTGAGATTAAATGCTCACGTGATGCTGTCCTTGTGGCCTGACCTGGGTTTAACTTCAAGCCTTCTAACTTCCACGAGAAATTGAAGTAAGTGAGCCTAGCTTCTGTTCTTCGTCTTAAAAAAGGTCTTTGCAACAATCGGATTTGCTGATTTCAAGCCTGCAGAAACATTAAGACCTCAAACCAAAGATACATTTACAAGTCTAGAAAAGTTTCGTTAATAAATTTTCCTGATAACTTGGCACAGACAGCACAACCTGCAGCCTAATAATATGGGAGAAGGCAACTGGCACGACAGTATTCCAAACACGCAAAGTAAATCATGCTTGCCCACACCATCTCTCCTCCATTCCAATTTCCACAGCAGTGTATTATTTTATATAACATATACAGAAAAAGAGATGAAAATTGTTTGCATGAACAGATGGCTGTGTATTATGCTTTCCCAAGCATTATTCATCACAGAAAGGTCTAGCACTGGTTAATTCTGTCTCTTCTTGGTGCTCTCTTACTTTCATAAACCCTTACAGGAAAAAAAAACAACAGTCCCCCAAAATAGCCAAATTGTCTCTCATAATGGTTTAGGGTAGTCTTAAATTTCTTTGCTTCTAAAAAGGAGACAGAATCCTAACCAACAGCCCTGTACTATAAAGGCTGTTCCTGTGTCAAAGAAACCTCTGCAGTAAGACCATGGTAGCGAGAAAGTGGTCTGTGGTTTGGATTTAAGACATTCATAGCACCACATAACTTCCTGAAATAATCACCGATCAGCAAAACTTCCCCAAGCTAGTACTGTTTTGATCAATACCCTTCCTAAATGACAATAAGTTGGAAAGGGCCCAAGGCAAGAGAGGCCTATTGCTCTAGCTGGTCAGTAGCTACGGAAGAAGCAGCCATTAGATGCGCTGCCTTGTCATCTGAAAAGTCACTCCATTCCACTCCCCAGGCAGCTCTGCTGATAAATATCCAATTGTTTCACTTTGACAAACGCTATTTGAATGCGCCGCTAACTACTGCTTTTCCACCGCAACATTAGTCCAACAAGATTAGAAATACTTGGAGTCAACTTGACCAATTACAAGACAAGTTAAATTAAAAGTTCTGCATCAGCTGGACAGGAATGTGCCTCTTTAGAACCTGAAACCACTCTTTGCACCCCTTAAAATACCAACAGGGAAGAAGGTAGGTCAGTCAGCTCACACCTAACTTATGTGCAAGGTCACATCCCCCAAAAGGTATTCCCATTTCTTTCCATCATCAAGAAAGAAACCACTCCACTCCCCTGTTCCAACCACAGGAACGGGCAGGGCTGGAGAGTGGAACCCGCCACTCTGGTGTAGCCTTCCCAGTCCACTTCTGCACGTCATGGAACCAAGCACGATTCAGCACTCATGACTGAGAATAAATCTTAGCAACCTCAGCAACAAGGACTTCTAAAGTCACAGGTGAAAAAAATGAAGATGTACTTGAAAAAAACAGAACTGGCACTACAGCACAAAACTGAACGTTTACCATAAATGCTTCCAAACAAAGGCTTCTCCTAACAACGGGAAAATGGAAGTGCCCTAGCAGCCTTCCAGGTGTTCTCCAGAGCTCACCTGCCACTGAATGTCTTCACATAACATTATGAACCGGCCTACCTAGAGCAGCCAGAATGTCACGGGGACTACGGCAACTGCACATACCAAACCACACCAGACCTCGCTCCGTAACTCAGCTACGTGTGATGAAGTTTAGCAGATCGGGGCCTGCGGTCCAGCAGCTCCGTCGACCCGACTGAAAACAAGCACAGCCTCCGACAGCCGGCAGAAGAGCTAGCAGAGCTGTCCTGTGCGACGCTGTCTAAATGTGCCCTTCGCTCCCAAGTACCTATTAGCTTTTTTTGAAAATGGTTTTTGATTGTAGTTTAGTCATCATTTCAAATGGTGGACAAGCCTAGCAATCCAATGAAATCGTGCTTCTGTAGCGGTGTGGTACGCGTTACGCTTACTGGTTCCAAGAATATCAGTGAATAGGTTGTAATTAGGAGATCCTGTACAGGTAGATCATGGCCACTATCTGAGCAGCTGGCAGACCGCTTACTACAGCAGCAGCAGCCTCCTGATCCTGCCTAGGGAAGCTGCAGCAAGATGTGTCCCTAACGAGCTGGTTTTGCTTAAGATCAAGAACTTTCCTTCGATGTATCTGCAAGCCATCTCACAGCCACGCTTCCAGCCGACATTAAACGACAGGCGAGTCCTCGGCTCTCACGGCAGGGCCAGCTCGGCCCCGCAGAAATGGCAGCCTGGATGCAAGGGGTAACCTTCAGGTAAGCGGCGTTCGCCAGCCTCCGACCGAGATCTGCTGAGGAGCAGCCCCGCAATGCGCATACCGCGGCTCCGCAGGTCAGCTCCGCACACGCCGCACCGCCCGGGGCTCCCCGGGGGGGTTCATCTCCCCTTCCCCCCCTCCGAGCCGGGCAGCGCGGCGGTTCCAGCGGGCGGGGGGGCTCCCCGCAAGGCCGGTTGCGGATCTTGCAACAAGTGAGGACCCCCTGCCCGCCTCGGGCACGGCGGGAGCGGTTATGTAAGGGGCGGCCGCCCGCACCGCGCCCGCCGCGGGGACCGACCCTGGGGCAGGAGCGACCCGGGGAGGGGAGGGGGAGCAGCCGGGTCCAGGTGAGCGCCCCCCCCCCCCCCGCTCCCCGCAGGTGCAGCGGCCGCCGCGGGGTCACCCCGGCCGGCGCCGTGCCCCTCCCGAAAGACGAAGGGAGCCAAGGACCCCCACCCCGCAGGTCCGTCCGTCCGGGGCAAGGGAGAGCCCGCACCCGCCGCCCTCCCCCGTCCGCGTTTACCTCGAGCAGCGCCTGCTCCCCCGGCGAGCAGCGCGGCCAGCAGCAGGCAGGCGGCGGGGGCCGGCGCCGAGCGCGGCATGCCCGGGCGGCGCGGCGGCGGCATGGCAGCGCGCAGCGGAGCGGGGCAGGGCGGCGCGGCCCCGCCGGTGGCGCCCCCGCTGGTCCGGGCCCCGCTCTGCGCCAGGCGGAGGGCTCGGCTCGGCCCCGCGGAGGAGGAGGAGGAAGAGGGAGGAGAAGCGTTGTGCTGCCCCGCTCCGCTCGCCTGGTCTCTCCTCCTCCCGTCCCTCCCTCCCCCGCCAGCGGCACCTAAAATGGCGGCGGCGAGCGCGGCCGGTTCCCCCCCCGCCTTGCCGCGCCGGTTCCCAGAGGCGGAGGAGGGAGCGAACCAACGGCGCGGGGGATGCGGGAGAGCCCAACTGCGCGGCGGGGCGGAGCGGGGCCCAGGGCTGCGGCACCGGCACGGCGCCGGGGGCTTGTCCGAACGGCGGGGGGGGCTGCGCAGGGGGGTTTTGGGGGTTTTCGTTGGGTTTTTGTTTCCCGAAGGTCCCTGCGCTGCCGCAGCTGCGGGCAGTTGGGCATCAGCGCTGAGCGGGTGCAGCTGCGGCCTCCCAGCTGAGTTAGGCAAAGGGTGATTAAACCCCCGACGTTTTAGGAAAGGTTAAACCCCCTGCTTCACACAGAATCACACAGAATGATTGTGTGGGGTTGTCGGGGTTGGAAGGGACCTCTGTGGGTCACCCAGCTCAACCCCCTGCCCAAGCAGGGTCACCCAGAGCAGGCTGCACAGCACCGCGGCCAGGTGGGTCTTGAATATCTCCAGAGAAGGAGACTCCACAGCCTCCCTGGGCAGCCTGGGCCAGGGCTCCATCACCCTCAGAGGGAAGAAGTTCTTCCTCATGTTCAGCTGGAACTTCCTCTGCTTCAGTTTGTGCCCATTGCCCCTTGTCCTGTCGCTGGGCACCACTGAACAGAGTCTGGCCCCATCCTCCTGACACCCACCCTGCAGATATTTGTAAGTATATATTAGGTCCCCTCGCAGCCTTCTCTTCTCCAGGCTGAACAAGCCCAGCTCCCTCAGCCTCTCCTTGTAGGAGAGATGCTCAAGTCCCCTCACCGCCCTTGTAGCCCTTTAACTCCTTCACCTTAACGTTCACAGGCCTTTTCAGCAGAAAGGCAAAAAAGCTGGTTTTTTACCTAACTCAACACCGATGCCAAAGACGGCAAGGCCAGCAGCAGCAAGCCCAGCCCAGTAAGGCACTGGGAGCTAGATGCACAGACCCGGGTCCTCTGCGGGGCCCTGAACCACCCAGGAACGGACAAACTGCCAACACCTGCCTCCAACAAGCACCACGAAACAAGGGCACGCTTTCTCGGGGTGTGTTCAGAACTCAGAAACAGCAATCCTGCGGAAATGTGTCCGCTCCGAACATACACCCACCCCGGAGCGCTGTCACCCTCTGCGAGTTGATGCTCGCAGACAGAGGGTTTCCTCGGTGCTCATCCCCAGGTACGCGTGCGGCAGAGGAGGGCCGTCCTGTGGCGTGGCATTAACCCTGCCCAAACGGAGGTACGGCAGCGCTCACACTTTGGACAAATCCTCTGCATAGAGAGAAACCTTTTTCTGTGTAATGTCACTGGCTTTTAGCAAGGCAAAAGCCTGTTAGTTTTGTTTGGAAAAATTCACAAGCAATACCTAAATCAAGAAGTTTCATAGGAATAACTAAGTCACACACAACCTGTCCTGTAGTACGAAAGCTATTTGCTCTTTGGTCAAAAATCCCAATTAGAAAATCCTTCAACAGAAGAAGAAATACCTTACCGTGATTAGAGTTTTGACAACTAAAATCCAACCAACTTATTTTATAATTAGATATGACTACTCATGCTTTGTACCTATTAGCCATTTCACTCCCACAGTGAAATAAAAATAAAGTCCAGCATGTTCAAAATCCTAGAGATGTGATGTTTCTTTATTTTAAAACACTCCAAAATTTAAATACCAAGATTGATCTGTTCTGAAGAAACCTCCCCCTCCCTCCCAAGGCAGACTGTTGCCTTCCCTGCTGACTACCTGTTTACTCCAAACTCAAGGTGGGGGGACGAAAGGCGAGAAACCAATTTATTCACTGCCCTTGATCATCCAGAGGTCTCAGCAAGTTGACAGAATCTGACCTGCAGCAAGCCAGTCCATTTGGATATCCAGAGGCAAGCTGTTATGCCCGCCCAACGGCTTCTTCCATCCTCAAACCCAACCATCTTTACATGCTGTATCTTAAGCATATTTGCTAATATGAGCATGTGCAGAGCAAAAATGGAATTTGAAGGGAAATACACTGTGGTCCAACACAACGAACAATACCCCAGTTACTATCCTGTGCTACGGAGCTATCCCTTAACCGAGCAACCAAGGTAGCCCACATTTATTTCACTGACTGGGTGCTGTAGGCCACCTGCTCTATCAAGAGCTAAGACACCTCTTTTTTTTTAAATAAAGCTAAAGCCTCAGTCTAAAACCCCTTGATTTCTCAGCCTGTCTACCATATGCTGGATGGCAGATCATATCAGAAGAAGCCTGTAGCCCATCTGCTGCCAGATAGCTGAGTCTTTACATTCTGCCAACGCAGCTTCAGCCGACAGTATGCTACATTATGTATTTTTCTTTTGTATGGAGAGCAGAAGGACTGTCCAGCTCAGCATGACTCTCAAACTACTCTCACTAACTTAATGCATGAGTAAGAACCACCCCATCAGTAAAGATTTGCAAGCCAAGATATCATCAGCTAAAAGATGATTGCCCATTGATGAATTCATGATATAACACAAATCTATTTGCCCAAATAGTGGATTTTGATTAGCAATATAACCATGTACAGAGCTTGAATGTCCATATAAAAAGTATCTGAAGAGGGCTTATAAGTCAGTGGCCAGCTGGCATACAAATATACACACATAGTCTAAAATATTTTCTGCAAAAATAAATTATTACCTTTAAACTGGAGAGCAATCTCAGTTCATAGGTGTGGCAGAAAAGACAGTTTAAAGAGCAACATTTGCTCTGCAGTCCACTTGGGCTACATCATGCATTATAACGGGGGGAAAGCTCACTACCATCGACCACGGTAAGAAGGGGACTTCAGTGTTACCATCAGGATTCGTTTAAATGAATCTGATTCCGGAAGAGGAGGCATTTTTAAAACAAGAAATGCTATGTCCAGGTAAACCTTATTTCTTGCACAATGACACTACCAGCTCAGGTTAATTAATCAGCTGAATCAGTCACGATGAAACTGGGAAATTTCCAAGGCAGGAGAAGACATTGATTGCATTTCACTCTCTAAGCAAAACCCCTCCGAGTCAGGTGTGACTAAGGCACTGATTCAGCAAAGCAAATAATTCTTTAGTCTGTATTTTAAGATCAGTTAGATGATTTTGTTTAGTTTGATGACTAAGTGGTTTGAACTGGCAGTTTAATGGTTGAGGATACAGCTAGTATGGGTAGTCCACCTGCGGTGGAGACAGCAAGATGAAATTCTGATCCATATCACCACTGATGTTCCATCAGCACTTACTCTAAAAGTATGGCAAATACAACACCCTCTCAAATACCTTTTGATTCACAAAACTAAACCTGATGTAAATTGCCCAGTGTGAGACCTGCTATGCACCAGTCCTATTCGCTGCTAAACAACAGCTGTACTGCTTGCCAGAGGTAACTGCATTTCACAAGTTGACAGCGATTCTCACTTTATCCGAAATGCCACATGCCATTATTTCAGAGAAAAACTCAGAGAACCAACTTCAGCACCTTCATTTTCACCACCTATCTCCCTCCTACTCTCTGACCTGCTTCTCAAGCTCCACAAAAGCATTGATTTTTATTTTATTAGTAAGCAACAAAACTGGAACAAATGGCTCCTAGCAGAACATGTTTTCTGTTACAGCTGAAAAACTATCGGATTGATGTCCTTGAAATGCACAGTGTGACTAATGCCCAGCTTGCAAGGACCCAGGAGGACACATTTATTGCACTTGTCAGAATGGAGCTGAGCAGCCAGAAATTAAAAGATACAGTGACAGGTAAAAATGAATGCCTTTGCTTGCTACGTAAAGGAAGCCAGCACGTACCATAAATACAGAGAGAAGCGAGACATGCTCAGTTAAGTCAAGAGCAGATCTGGATCTGATTGTTGGAGCTCAGGCTCATAAGTGATTCTGAATACATGTGGAATATGCACCGTTACTTCTAGATATTAGACTTGTTCAAAAGGGGAGGTATGGGGAAAGGGTCCAGACTTGAAACAGTCTACAGTTGGGTTCAGAAAACGGTCTAGTCTTTAAATAAAGAGGCTAGAACTGGGTGGGGGCTCCTTTTCATCTCAGTACAATTAATGTCTGCATACTAGTTTGTTTCCAGATTATGATTGCTTTTAATGGGAAGTTAGAATTCGAAACCTAGCTTTCTCTCCTCTATTGAGCATGTGGTTTATCACAGCTGCCCTGCAACCACTTCTGAAAGGGGACCAACTGCCATAGAGACTATGCAGTAACATAATTAAGCTCATGAAAGAGTTGCACGCACAGCCAAGCAAAGTATTAGATGAAGGCAACAACAGACCAGTTTCTGAGAAGCTGTCTTACACCCCAGCTTCTCCTGTTCCTGCTAGAGAAAGCAACAGGAGAATCCCAAAGTGTTTTGGAAATTTGAAATCTAGTATTTTTTGGTGCTGGTACGGCTTTATCAGTCTAAACCAGGCAGGAAGAATGAATGATAATGACACTAAGAAAAAGATAATTCAAGCTGACTATAAAAAAATAATTCTTCACAACAAGATCTATGAAATCACAGAGTACTCTTCTCAGGCAACAGGCAGAAGCAGCATCCTTTGGGCCATTCAAAACAAAACTCTGCAACAAAACGCTAGAGCAATGCCCCTACCAGCTTGAAGAGAAAACATACTACATGCTCTGTTACATCTTTTCTAGCCTTGCTACCTTTAATATACACTGTTGCAATCCGCTGAACATGAAGAGGCATAAAATTCATGTGGTTTTAGATGGGGTCGATGAAGTGGGTTTTTTTGTTTAATGCTTTGGAACCTGACTGTATATATTATAGGAAAAAGAATTAGAGGACTGGTTTTCCCCACACTTGAAAATTTCCAGAACTGCTTTGATCACGCGTGAGAATTGATTTAGGCAATGCAAATGAAGGACTTGGCAATCTGAAGAAGAAAATCTTCTCCCCTGACATTTCCCCTGAATGTTCAGAGAATTCTCAACAAGCCATTGAAGTATGGGATCATCAGAGAGACAAAAAGAAAATTCAATAAGCAAAGAAGAACATAAAGACAACCAGCTTCCTCACATGAAAACTAGCAGCATTAGCAATCTTTCTACCTTGTTTAATCCTTTTTTTCCTGCTCAGACTTACCTTCTACTGCAAAATATGCATCTAGAAACATGAAAGAATGAAGGAAAGATGCAAGTCCTTTCTTACAGAGACACTGAATATTCTGCAACATCATTATAATATTTTACAACTCATTAGCACCTTCCATCCTAGGATCTCCTAGCATTTTACAAGTGTTAATTAATGCACTCTCACAATACTTCTATGAAGAAGAAAGGCAGGTGTCTAGATATTGTGATGACAGGTGCATTACAATGGAATAAGACAGAATTTCTAGGCTTTTCATCTGCGTCTTTAGGAAAGCAGGGCACAAAGAGTGTAGGTAAAACTAAGAACTACTGCAATACCTTGAAATATCTTGAATTAAGAAATACTGTAATACCTTGAAATACCTTGAACAGACTGGCTTTCAAGCACTTAGCTAAAAAGCAATGCTTGACTTAAGGAACTCAATAAAATTTAGGCTTTATTAATGTAAGTCTTTGCATCTAATAACACAATGGCTATTTTAAGCTGTGTTATATAAATAAACATGGAGTCTGAATGAAACTGGACCCATTTCTTAAAAATTTATTTCCTTACTCAAAGGGGTACTGAGATCTCCTAAGTCCCTGAAACCACTGTGGCCTTTGAAGAGCATGAAATAAATTATTTATAAAGCTTAGTAAGACACCACTAAAGAGAAAGAGGGAGAGAGTACAGAAAGTGAAACAGCAGCAGGAATATGTTATTTTACTAATCATTCTCTAACTCAGTAAAATAAGAATTACAGTCAGGTGCTCTGGATGAGCCTTTCTACAGTGTGTGTCCACAAAAAACAAGGACTCCAATGGTTCTACATTATTTCTTCATGTACCATGCTAATCTGTTCTGAAGAGCAGCAGAGCTAGCCATGCCCACATTAACAACTGCTTTAACTCCCCAATTTATATAGAAAACCAAACTAGTGATTTACGCTGGGGGGTGAAGAAAGAGTCAAGAACTACGGGTTTTCTTTCCAGTTCTACCACAGATGTCCCTACCCTACCTATTTCCTTGTCTGACACCATAATGCAGTAACATACCATATATAAAAGGATGGACGGATAAACTGACTTAAATATTTGCAACCAGGTACTGGTGACAATGTTTAAATTACTCAGCTTACAGATTTTTTGTATTCTTTAGGATCACAGTATTCAGCGAACATCTGGTCATACAATGGGGTTTTCCTCTTCTCTCTGCCTGCCTCCTGCAAGGCAGGAGAGAAGAGCCATGTGCATGAGTATTCCCCTCCCAAAGAGCCATATGGGAATGTAAAGGCATTCTCTGAATTCATTACCCTATCCCACAATATGATTCCGTCTTTGTATGGGCAAGAAAATGGATGTTAATTTATTCCTTATTGCGAATTTGAAAAGGAGCGCAAACGCAACAGTTCCATTGCAGAGACTTCTACCAAGGGTGTAGTTTAAGTCCAATTATGTGCTATTAGTACATTTGCTCTTTGTTCCTGTGGCGTATTAATTACATGTCTGGTATTCTCATAATTAACACAATTATACTCTTTATTTTCCCCTTTCGTTAGATAATATTCTTGCATTTTATTCAGATAAATAACTTTTTGTAGGTAAAAGGAGCCAAATTATTACATATTAATAAAATCAAGCAATGGGTTTTTAAGTAAGCTTATACAGAGAAGTTCCAGAAGTGTTCTTCAGCAAAAAGAAAAGCAGATGCTCTCCTGTTGGACTGCAGTCTATCTCAGAGACTTCGAAAAGGAAACCAAATTACAAGCCTCCGGTTGTGTCCCCAGCATTATAATCGCTGGCTGAAGCAGCAGGGCCATAAGGACTACGCTAGTACTGCCACACATAGCTCTTCCAGCACCGTCATCACTGCTGTGCTAAGGCTCACTGTTACCAAGATCTTTAATCTCCCTCTGACATCCATGAAACTCAATGATATTTAGCAAAAGAAGTGACAAAGGGTCAACCAAGATGGTTTACAATTGCACAGATCATCCACAAAAGAACACTTATCAGATATTCCAAAGAAATATTAAGGAACAAAACAAACCAAAAAAAGCACTCTCACTGCTGTAAGACAGTAAGGTGGATAGATATGACTAAATTAAGTAGGTAGAGGTGCACTCTACAACACCGCAAAGATTTTTTTTTTCTCCTCCTCTAGGACAAATTATCATTCCTGTGAAAACAAGTTGCTGGTTTTTTCTATAGTCTTCTCTAAAAGCATATTTGAATCTCCACTGCGTCTCATATGCTGCTACAGACAAAAAAGCCCCGCTGTGGAATGAAAGATACCTAACGGTTTCCTTCTGTAAGTGGTCGGCTGGGAAAGGAGGAAGAAAAGGAGCAAAATACGATGCCTTCCTGCAACAGCGTGGAAACCAGTAGAAGGCTGTTTGGCACTCCGTCCCTCAAACCCCACCTGTGCAGCTCTGCAGGGGTCTGGCTGCAGTGCAGCGGTGGGTGCAGGAAACAGGGCTGTCACCCCACAAACCAAATGCCACCCGCTCCTTCCTGCGGACAGCAGTGGACATTCATTGCTTACTGCTCTCTGGTCCAAGTTTTACCAGTAAGGAAACCTGAGGCTTGCTGATGATGGCAAATTGCCTTTAACTGTGCCTGCCTCCATTACTTGGGAATTTTGCCCCCCTCAATGGTACTTGCACTGCCTTCGAGTCCCTTGGGGAAGAAAAGAAATAAAACCTCAGCAGGCAAATATTACTGTTGAAAAAGCTGGCTCTGCCTTTCCTGAAAACACCATCTGGAATATTTTTTATTTTGAATGGTTGACTAGTAGACCAAAATTATCTAAGGGCTCTCTGAAGACAGGTTTTTTTACTATTGCCTATACAGTCCAAAAACCACAAAAAACCCCCAAAACTGATCTGAGAACCCAATTGCACTGACCCTATTCAGTGAGCACAGAGCTCTTGTCCTAAGCGTTTGCAAAGGTAAGATTTTGGGACAGGACAGGGCTGCTACGTTCTCTTCCTGAGGACACCACTGACCTACCCACGGACAAGTCCCTTAATCTCTCTCCGCCTCATTTATCCTCTCAATTTAATGCAACTTGCCTGTTCCACAAGGAGGTAGTATGACTTCATTAACTGTTTGTAAAGTACATGAAGATCCTAGGACAAAAGCCTCTCCAGAAATTCAGAGTATTATTACTTTCATGAAAAAGACAACTTTTATAAATTCCCTGCTATTAAATGACCATATATATCATAAACAGCCAGTCCCAATTTCCAAACAAATCTTGAGAAGCATGAAGTCTGATACTATTTTAAATGCACTATGCAATAAGAAATAATCAGAACCAAGAATATTACACACAAACACAAACACGTTATCGGGATCCCTACTTGACAGTTCATTCACTTTCAGTCAATGTCCAGATTTTCTTGAGAACACATTTTGAGCAAAGATTGTAAACTCTTACCACTACAGCCTAGAAGAAAGCTATCATGTTCAACTTTTCTTTTTCTGGTATTCATCGCCTCATTATTAAATTATATTTAAAAAAACCACACAGATACAGACTGCAAAGCTGCTTTTGTCTTTCCGGCCTAAACGCAGATTTATTTTTTCCTGAAAATGTGCAACACTTCTCAGAGCAATCACTTATTTGCATCAAATGTTTAGTCTTCAGACTTGTGCTGGAAGTAGTTTTAGAACCTATGTAGGGCATGGAGGACTGGGAACAGTGGAATGCCAGAAAAACAGATTATTCAATATTTGATTCTTTATTTGCTACTACTCCTTTCCAGTCCCTGTAACCAGTCTAGGAAACTGAAGTTGTGCTACCGTGCTACAACATTCACCTGAGAAAAGAAAAGTTGCATCTCCTCTTTTCCTCTGAGTGCTATTAGCAGACCAAATCAAATAACAACAATAACAGCAGGCTCAACACCGCTCTAGGACAGACGATCAGCACTGGTCTTCTCATTGTCAAAACTCATTCTACTAATGTTCTTGTGACGGACAGTGGAAGAAAGGTCAGCATAGAAACTACTTTATGAAAGACACAGGAAAGGAGCCTCTTCGGGTTAATTGTGGGCTGTTCATAGGTAAATGAAATAAAACTGTCCTGCAGCAGCTGACTCAAAAACCAGATGACTCAAAAGACTGAAGGTCAGAAGTCATTTTTCTTCTTCACCCCACATTGCCCAAATTCTCTCCAGAACTCAGCCTTTTGAAAAATAGGGCATTTATAAACATTTCCCACCTCTTATCTTCTAATAATAAAAATAAAGGTCACTTTGTTCATTAACTGCCAATACAGAAAGCATGTGGAGACAACAAAAATAAGCTAAAACCAGGCCACTGTTTGTCTTCCAACTGGCTTCAAGCAAACCGTTGTTGTTGTTCTACTTGTGGTATCTGATGTGAACGCCTCGCCACTCCCGGCCTGCTCAAATTCATCACATCTGGCAATAACAGACTGCAGCTTTGCTAGACATGTTCGACATCGTCTTGAAGCATTTCACACATTGATATATAAAAAGCTTCACAAACCTCTGCAAGGCATGGTCAATACCTTTACTGTCTAGCTGCTGAAGAAAATGATGAAGTTCTGTATGTCAGTCACAAAAAGCATCTGGGACAAAATTTGGAATTGATGCAGACGTCCCGATTTCTGAGGCTGTTTTTTAGCTACTTAAACTATCTCTGGTGCTTTAAAAAGCCCCTTCAAAATTATCTGATCCAGGAGGAAAGCCCCCTTTCATGTCTTGGTTTCCCCCCCCCCCTCTAAAATTCCAGTGCTCCTAGCTTCTTCCTAGCAGTGCCTTGGCTATTTAAGTTACAATCTCATCAGACAAGAGTGCAGCTAAATCCTTTGTCATGTCTCATATTTATTTCTATTCTGACAGATACCCATTGTGACCCTTCCTTGCAGAGTAAGCCACTGCCCTCCTGACCTTCACTCTAACTGCAGATTTACTAATCATGTTTTGATCACCCACCCATCTAATCGCTGCCTGCTGCAAGCCACCGAGCTGGCCGTATTTTCAGTGAAGAAGAGCGTAACACGCAAATGCAGCGCTTGTGTTCTCATCCGTATGGAAGGGATCAGAGGATTAAGAGGAACAGTCAGCCCTGATTAATGCTGCCGAGTGAGCGAGAGCTCCTTGCCAACAGCAGGGACCGATTGCCGCCCCGTGGGGAGCTCCAAGGCAGACAGTCTCCCTACAAGGACACGGCTGTCTTCTGTTTTTAAAGCTAGATGCTGCTTTCCATTGCTACTCTGCAGCAGAAAGGAGGTTAAAAGCTGATGGCAAACTGTCCTGGGCTGGGAAGGTTGTGTTAAAGAAGTGGAATACTGTTCTGGGAACGCACTGAAGACAAATAGAGGCTTGTTTCTATCACTGACTTCGCCACTGACCAGGGAAACAGCGGAATTCTATTCAGTGGCTTTTGTGCAGGCTGAATAGGTGTTATGAACATATTAACCTTAGCTAGCAAAGAGCTTTATTGTCTTCACAAAGCAGGAAACAAATACACACTCAGAGCTAAGGCTCATGTACCCGGCAGAACCAACATCACCATGATTTGTACTCGGCACGAAGGATGCCCCTCCCCCCCATCCTAATACATGTAAGTGAATCCGAGTGATTTACAAGAATTACCCCATCCCAACATGCGCTGCTTTAATGTATCCATTAGTTTGTTAACTCCATGTTTTCCTCTAGTTAGATATCTAGAAGATAGAACATTTCTAATGAGTTCTTTCGTAGAGGTTATGCGCCCACTTCTTCTGTGGGATCAACTTCTGCTGGACCCTACAAGACCTCAAGGACCATCCTACTACCTAGACAAACATTCGGCAGCCATGAATTTCCATTCCACCTGTACCTTTAAAAATTTCAGGTTTTCTCTTGTTTTCAATATGGACAATGAGCCCCTGACGTAAGACTTCTTAACCTTTTCTCCTTCTGGTCTATCCACTGTTCTTCTGTGTCTGTCAAAAGTGGACCAGCTGAGTAAGGTGAATGACACACTGTCTTCTGCAAAGGAAACAAGGGGGCTGTAAATCCCATGTTGCGTTAAATGACTGAAGTGCAGTGCTTTGCACTGCATTCTAACAGCACACGTTTCTCTGTGTTTACTGCTGCTTCAACGATACATTGCCCATTGAGTGGAAATAAAAAGCTTATGAGATGAGACAGGCATATCATCCTGTCTGAAGCTCAGCTTACACAGGCAGCTTCATACAGGCAAGGAAGAGCCTCTGGGAATGACTGGTGTCTGTGCAACGTTACATTAGAATACAACTCAGGATAGGTCAAGTATTTATTGACCTGATCTAAAAATGAATGTGAGTGCCCAGTTTTAGCCGACTTGAACAGGAGGTGTATAATGGCAGCTGAAATTCCAGAGGCTCCGCAATGACTGAGGAGTCCTCAAACTGAGCAAGATGCACAGGAGCTAGTCTTTTCTCTTTGTTGAAGCCACGCTTTATGTACAAGATTATCATACGACATCCTACAGTCCTAATCCTAGACCCAGAAGTAGAAGCGTAGATTAGAATTTTTGACCATTTTCTAAAGTAACGTCAATAGTAACCAGTGAGATATCCCAGACAGAAAAGATACTTGAGCAATGAAAGTTAAAAAAACCCTAAATACCTGCAAAAATACCAGGTATTTTCACTGAAAGGCACACAAAGCCACACATCATATACTAGATATGCACAAAAGAGTGCAGCATTAGAACATCTTCATACTCTTTTCCCTAAAGCATCTCTGCTCCCTTTGCTGCCCAGCTCTCCTGCCTGACAGCTCCTTAATCACAGTATCTCTGTCACATGTATAAAGCATTATTTACCCTCTAGCACAGTGCAAAATGCATTTATAACCTAATGGGTTTTCCCCTTTAATCTCTCTCTTTTCCCCCTTACTGCTCCCCCTCTCTTTTTAGTAGCTCTAGGCAAGAACGGTGCTAACAACCTTCATAAAGATTTATTCAGGTCCAGGCAGGAACCAACTCTCTGCACTCATCAAGACAGGAGACTACAGGAACAACACACAATCTCTTCTTTCTACCCAGGCGGCAGAACACACCAGCCCATCAGATCACAAAAGCAGCGTGGCCTCTCCTGCAAAGACGTCACTATGTGTCCTTTTAGAATTACAGAACCAATTTAATTGTGGCTGAAGCTCAAATAAATCGCTACCCAATCCCACAGATTTAATGTTGCTTATGATCCCTAAGTGAGATCCAAAAGTACTTGTGTTTCAGAGCTCTTTTGTGGCTTTGCTCTACAGCAGCCTGACACAGCTGAATTGCATGTTCCCTCTGTCCGAGCTGAATTGAAGGTGTTGACTTTAAGCTGTAAGCACTACCAGGTCTAGGATCTTACTATGTCAAATGCCTCATTATCTGCGATCCATCTCACCAGTACTTAAGCCATGGTGCTTTTTATGACAAATTCTCCAACCTCTAAGGACAGAGGAAAGGATGTTCTCTATAGAAGGATATGAGCTGTCAATCTTTGCATACATAGCAGTGTTACCATGCTCATCTACTATTTACTGGAGCAGGTACACATCTGAGCTCTGCTGGTTTTGGTTTCTGCAAAACTCTTAGAAAGCCCTGCCCGTTTGTTACTGGTCTGTAGTTAATCTAAACATTTCTCAGTTATCCAAGTCTTGCCGCCTCCTTCTGACAATGGCACTGAAAGGGAAAAGGTTTAATTTAATTCCCTGCACTGCTCCAATCATCTGACATCTAGACTTTGCTACGTTTAGAGAGAGGAGAAAAAAAAAACACCCCAGTAAAAATCACCATATCGCCAGGGTAGGTCCAAATGTCCCATTTAGTTTCAGAAGACTGTGACCTCAGGGTCAAGGCCAGACTAAAACAAAAGGCTCTACTGTATGCCTATATGGTACAAGCACTAAGCATGCTACAGAACCAGCATGCAGCACAGTTCCTTTTAGAGGGACACTGTGAAGTCTGGTGCTGCTGGCAAGGCGAGTCAAAAGCTTAAGATTCTATCTAGTTTTATCACCATCTTTCTCCAGGTTCAAAGAAGGTTAGGAGAATACAACAGTGAGGTAGAACCCTCCTCTTATGCTTCCACCTACAGAAGTTCACCCATTCCTGACCTGCCCCTGTCTTCCTCCTCACACACGCCAGAGATTAGCAGAATCTAGCCATTAAAAAATAAACCACAGAGTACAGACTACATTGTGAACTCTTGTACTTTAATAAGAAAACTCCATGCCTAGCTGTGACCAGGCATCTGGCACACACTTCAGGCATTAACTCAGACATGGATCAGGCGACACATAGTTAATGTCTGTCTGCAGCAGGCGCTTGAAATACATGACAAAAGACTGAAGGAAAATGCTTGGCTACCACTGTCTATTCCAATCACATCCAATGCAATTTATACTGTGCCCTCTGATTAGGGGGTCACAAGTAAAGCTGCAAATGGATTACAGTGCACAGTCAGCAGCAACACAAGCTTCTCCTGCTTCATGGGACAAATGCATGTACATCAGAGAATCATAGAATGGTTTGTGTTGGAAGGGACCTTAAAGATCATCTTGTTCCAAACCCCTGCCATGGGCAGGGACACATTCCACCAGACCA
This sequence comes from Opisthocomus hoazin, assembly GCF_030867145.1. NCBI lineage: Eukaryota > Metazoa > Chordata > Aves > Opisthocomiformes > Opisthocomidae > Opisthocomus > Opisthocomus hoazin. Next base: position 12,357,761 of record NC_134429.1, read on the forward strand.
GGTTGCTCAAAGCCCTGTCCAACCTGGCCTTGAACATAACAAATAACATCCAAAGCAGCTCTCTTCCAAAGCAGCATCCTTCCTCTGAGATCATGGGAACTCTCCATGCCCTCTCACAGTTAAAAAACCCAAAACCAAACCTTAAAACCATCAGTGAGAAAGCAGTGAGACCATCACAGTCTTACTCTACACTACAAAGACGACAAGTTCCAGGGCCATACTCCCTTGCTACTACAGTTGAACACAGGGCTCCTGTTTACCAACTAGACTTGGCTAAGCCATGCTTCAGTTCCAGGCACAAGCTGCAGACCACAATTATGCATTCAGCTTCTTTGAAGGAACAGACTAAGGGCAGGAAACAAAAGCAACTGTTGGGCTCTTGTGGCAGCTGAAAACCCCACAGGTAGAACAGCTACAAAGCAAGGTTTTGGAGCCACATTCTTATTCTGGTGTATCTCTACATTAAACCTTGATCTGAACTTCTATTATCCACGCTTATCTCACAAAATTCCCCTGATTTGGGGAAAGATATTTTCAGAACAATTGTCCTCGTTTCTTACACCTGTTGGAACAGTGCAAGCATCAGGAGAATACTGAGTTACAGCCATAGGCTTTATCTGAGCAAAGCAGTAAAATTACTTTCACCTTATTGCAAAATAGGAATGTGTTTTACGTGACGTGTGGACTACGGTGTGAACAGCAAACTCTGCATGCTTGAATAACTTCATTATGATTTGTGTCTTCAGAAATTTGAAATTAGCTATATAAAAGTGGTGTGCAGTGCAAACAAAATACAGGAAACTAACTTTTTTCTTGGGGCTAAGACTATAACAGTTAAGCCAAGAACAGTATTCAATAGCTATTCAAACACAGATCTCACTAAATGGGTCCCTAATATTCTAAGAGTCTCAACTCCCAATGCAGATGTAACTTTAGGATTGAGCTCAACCAACTTAAAGTAGCAAGGTTAACCAGAAAAAAAATTAGTTATTAACCACCTGTGTTACTCACAGAGTGGGTAAAGGGCCTTTTTCCCTGGGGGGTTCCAAAGAGCTCAGGTGCTGTGTAGCACTTGATGTGCACAACGCACCAGGAGAGCATGCTTGCTATGCATCGAGTGTCGCCAGCTGCTCCCATTGAGGGGACAGACGGGATCATCTTCTGACCCTGCAGGGATTGCTGCACCTGGAACTGCAGCAGGAAAGGGCAGCAATAATCACCTGTGGTGAAAAACTAAAGAAAAGTATAGATGCATCAGCCCAGACCTGCCTTGGACTCAGTACTTTAATTGTTAAACAAAGGCTAAAAGATTATTTTCCAAGTTTCACAGCCCTCTGGTCACAGATTAGCATTTAGTAGCAAGGAGAGTGAACCTGGAAAATGTAAAGACAGGAAAAAGCTCTGTACATGTAACTATTTCAAGCTGATACAAGAGGCTTGTAAGCAGGCCAGGCTATAAAGCTTCAAAAAAATTTTTTTCTCTTTTCCAAAATAAATAATCCCCAAAATTGAAGTGCTTCATGCTACAAAGGAAACTAGCCAGGTTGTTTATAACACACTGCAGGAATTCTGCTTAGGGCAAATCAGCTGCAAAGAAATGAAAGCAGAGCTCAGAAGACAGTAGGTGATTTCTGTCTCTGTATGGAAACCTACTACAGGCTGACGTGGAATAGATCCGAGCTCCTCTCTTACCTTGGTAAGTAATAACAATGCTCCTCCCTGTTACACAGCACTTTTGTATTTGTAAAGGTGTGAAAAGCATCAGTAATGAGGAGGTTTAAGGGAAACTGTAGCACAAAGTGTCAGTAAAGACTTGCTGTATTTACACAGCAAATCTAAGGCAGATCTGGAGGAAGAACCACGGCAATCCAGTGACCTATTTAGTGCAGCTCTGACGATGATACACAGGCACACAGGACACAAAATCTGCAGGATGCAAGCACTAGAGCACACTGATCATGAACCTGAGGCTGCAACAAAACAGTCTGACTGCCAAACGCCCACCAGTGCTACGCCTGGCTCATGACTACCAAAATCTGACATATTTTAACACCTTTAAAACCTAGATTTGCACAAGGCCATTCACATTGCTTAAGTTTATTGAAATAATTCATTCGGGCCTACCTACCTGACAGGATCCTTAACACTACTCTGCGGCAGAAGGTGAAATAAAACCAGTGAAAACATTTCACCTAAAAGAAATTTAAAAATAGTTTTTATTTCCTGTTGATGCTGTGAACAGGGAAGGGTTTGCCCTGCATACAACACATACCTCTGACTGCAGCGCTGAGTAACAAATAGGTCCAGTTTCACGCCAGCGTTGAACAGATTGATGCTGAGGCTAGAAATATACCATATTGCTGTGAGGCCATCTAAAAATCAGCTGCATTCCGCAAATACACCACCAAGGCAGCAACTGTGCAACACTTTAGTGCTCCTGTTACTCTTACACCTGAAACAACTATTCTGCAGTTTTGACAAAGCTTCTTAAAAGCTCTTTATTAACAAGTAAGCTTTGGAACATGTTGTTACTGGTGAATAACAATGAGGAAGAGATGCTTACTCACTAAGGACTCTTTCTGTTGTAGAGACTGAATACTACTGAAGCTTTCTTAAACCTCCAGAAATTGTTCTTACTGCACTGTTGGTTTCTGCTGGTCCCAGTGCCCTGCAGCCTGTTTTGCTGTCAGCTCTGCCACACAGTCCTTTAGGAGGCAAGAGACCAAAAACAAAGCTGAAGGACTGATCTTAAGGTAATCCAAATCATATATTCCCCTCGTTGCCCAGGCACTCAGTATGTCTTTAATAACATAATTTCTAACACACATTATACATATTTGATTCAAAGCTTTCAACTTCTGGCCTTTATTTTTTTCCCTCCTGCATTATAAAACATTGATAACTTTAGACATGGCACTGCTCTATTCTTGTAACAGATTATCAATAGCTATACAAATTTATCCCACATATGACCCTGAAGTCTTATCTAGGATGATCTTTTCTAGACGTGACAGGGGTCTTTGAATTTCATGGGCCACTTAATCTTTAGCCTTCACCAGAACTATTTAGGCTGCTGGTGAATTAGAAACAGAGACTTTATGGAACTGAAACAGATTTAATCGTAAAGCATTAGAAACTTTCACACAGGACACTGAATGGCCAACAGAAGGAGACAACTTACAGTAACTACTTACCTTAGCTAGGAATAGGAACAAAGAAACTGAAGAGCTTATTTTTTTTTTTTTATTAGTGGTCCAGCTTCTTTCAGGCAATAGCTCCTCCCAAAGTGTTGCTGTGCCAGCAGCTCACATGTTCTGTTACTCCAGGGTTTATTCTAGGACCTGGCAGAATCAATCTACAGGCCTATGAGAATGGTGGAGTCTCATTTTCATTTACAATGGGCAAAGCTCACAGACACAATTGACCTACCGACAATTACAGCAGTTGCTACCCATCTGGAGAGAGATGAGAGGAGTACCTGAGTCAGCTCTACATCTTTCTCCAACCTCTAAAACATTTGATTTCTTATTTTTATCAGAAATGGTTTGCCTAAGCAGGCAAAAGCACAAAGGTAAAGCTAGAGAAATTTGTACATACAATATACAAGTCAACCATACAGTTTTCTCTGCCTCCCAATTAATCCAGGCTCCACAGTGGTAACAAAAATTTAGTTCTCATAGTAAGATGATAAATACTTAGAAGTATAGTTCAAGGGGAATATTAGAAAGCCCTCTTTTCCACTACTTTCTTCCCAATTTATATACAAATTCTTTATTATAAATCTTCTAGCCCTGGTTTAAAGTTAGGAAGTCACCAGTGGGGAGGGGGAGAGCACACAGGTAACAAAGCAAGCACAAATATTCTCAGTTTCTCCAGTTTCTGAATCCCAAATCATGTTGTTATACGACACATTGCCTTTTCTCAACATATCCTTCTCAACCTATTACTCAAGACTCCAAGTCTGGAGTCTACATGTAAGTCATCCACAACGGTGAAGGAAGTATTTTCCATTTGGTGGTTTAACAGTATAATAAATCAAGAAGAAACAAGAGTAGCTATTAAAAACTGTATTTTTCCCCTCCAACAGTTACATTTTCAGTGAAAAGATTAAACCACATAAACACTGCACTTTTCTCCTTGAAAAGATTTAACAGCTCAGAAATGCCATAGATACACACGGAGGATGCATGTTAGCTTGACAACGACAGGCCACCACAACCCAGCCCACTCATTCCAGCCAGCAGCCAGAAACACAGTATCCCTTTAAATTAACCCTTTAAGGGCTGCCTCCCTTTGCACCAAAATTAAAATTAGAGTGCCTCTTAGGCAACCAGGACAAAATTTAAAGAATCTTTTGGGCTCATTCCTGGTTTATTTTAATAAAGAAATTTCTTATCTGGCCCCAACAAACAGGGGTAAAAGATTTACCTTCACATTGAACTTTACAAAGCTGCACCTGAATCAAGAAGATCTTTTTCAAAAATAGATGTACAGTTGTTCTCATTACACAGTATTTATTTGCTCAAGATAATTTCCCTCCTTGTGCTCACAAGTCCGTTCTTCCTTTTTCATACATTCCATGGTTTCTCTCCAGCTTTTTCCTCATTTTGAGACCATAACAGCATCTTGTCATCATAATTTCTTGCCATGAAAATGGTCATGTTGTCACAGTCAGATTCTGGAATTGTTACTTCAAATAATTAACAACCATATGAAAGGAACCAGGAACAAGTGAATGGAGTTCTGCTTTAATAGATTATGAAACATCTTAAAGTCAGTGCAACCCACAGGAAAATCCAGAAGTATTGTAAAAAGACCTGCACATATGAGAGAAAATGAAGTCCTAGGTTTTAGGCAGCAGTGCTAGAAATTTTATGTGCAGATTCCTGACAGTCAGTGCACTTCAGGAATTTCACTGCAGGTTTTTCAGTCTGTAAATGCGCGTGTGTTGTTTTAAGGCCCTGCAACTACTAAGGGTGTAGACCTGAGAGTGTCACCTGTACACTCACTATTGGACAGCTTAATGCAGCACTACTGCCTCTTGGAACAGTGCCTAAAGAAAATGGTACTCTTAGGATCCAGATAATTTCCATATCACCAAACAGTTGCAAGAAGCCAAGCCACATACAATTTTTCAAGTGACTAGAAATCTAGTTTATTAAAGCTCAGTGCAAGTTGGATTTAAGTTAATGAACATTAATTTTTCCTTATGTGAGAGCAAGTCTTGTGCAGCAATTAAAGGGTTAAAGTGGAACTATACGTAGTATTTCAAACAAGTTCACATATTCTCTATACAAATTTGGCAACTTCATGTCACGGCCATAGATCTCATTCTTGCAATTCCTGCAAAATATCTACAGCTCCTCTGTCAGAAGCAAAGAGAGAAGCCACCTGAACAGCCAGGTCTACCAGGAGTTTGTAGTACAGCCCACACAGTAGCCCAGAACGGCTGGTGGTCTCCACGTTCCAGCTTAAACAGGTAGACTTATTGAACTAAATATGCTTTCCATACATGCTCCCAAAAGAGCTTGAGGCCACAGAGCAGATGAGTATGGAAAAACTGATTGCATCAGAAACACTGCAGCCAATAGGAAATCAAAAACATGATCTCAAAGCCAATCAAAAAAACAAAACAAACCCCAAAAAGCAAGCATTTATATGTGTGTAGATGTAATAAATATTGCAAAGCACACTTGTCTTTTTCCCCCAAGTCAGTAAGTATAAAGAAATAACCAATGCACCAAAACATCAGCTTTCTGTCACGAAAAAGTCAAAGTCAGCAAAATACCTGCAAGCCAACTGAAGAGAAAGCATCTGCATTGTCAGCCAGTCACAAGTTGCTTCCAGTTCTATACAGCCCAATCAAACCCTCTTCAAATTCACAAGTTTGACCTAAATAAGCACCACAGCATGAAAAGCTTCTTTAGAAGCAGGATGTCAAGAGACTTTCTTTAAATATAAAATAAAATGTAAGATAGAGGTTTTCATTGGTCAAGTTTGAAAAATTGTCTTCCTTTAGCCAATCAAAAATACCCCTTTAGGTTTGTCCTTAATTAACACAGCCCAGCTGAGTAAGAAAACCTTACAGGAATAGATGGCTGTGAGATGCATTCTGAAGGTTGGGCAAAGGGAAACAAAATTACAAAGGAGAAGGAATACCAAGGAACAATTAGGGTGGGCAAAGGAACTTATTAATGCTCAGCCATCCTCCTTTATCTTCAGGAATCTCAGTGTCCTCTCCAGTTCTGTGTTGTTCAGGTGCCCTGTAGTTACTGTCTTCTGTCTTCTGTCTCTGATCTGGAAAATGCCATCACAACATCCTCAGCACCTGTAATAACAATGGATACAGGAAAATGTGCGCCACAATTACTACATTTAAAGAACAGTGGACAGATGCAGTACCCAAACTGTCATTCTACACATCCACAAAATAATAGGAAAGGAAAAAGCGGACAGAAAGAAGAGAAAGCTGTGTTTTCTTATTTTTCTGGGACTGGAACCTGAAGTGTTCTAAACATTTCAATGCTAGATTTAAAATGTTCCTTTGCAAGCCTAAGGAAATCAGTTTGTTTCCAAAGGAAACCAAGAATTCCTTGCTTACACATATTTCTAAGAAGCAAGACTTGGGAAAAAAAAAATATCATAGGATTTTCACCACAGGCATGCAGAAATAATCTCTTTTTCTGGTTTCATTGCCCTGTAAACACTGGCACTGCACAGGAGACTTACCAAGCTTCTCTGAAGCACGAGGAACTCAACTGTTCAATAAAGCTTGTACTGTCCTATGCACTACACTGACCTTTTAAAGTGACATTTAGATATTCCTTATCTTTACATCCAGATACTCATCACTCTGCTTTTAAGAATAAAAAATGCTTTAATAAGCCATCTGAAAGATTTTTGCTTTTTTCCTCCCTGCTGAAAATCACTTAAATACCCTTTATAAACTAACATGTCTTCAAAATGTTCCATTCTCTAATGGAAGTGCAGTATTTTCTTTCAAACTGAAGGCTTCCATTTGCCCAGGGAACAGATAGAGCTTTGCTAAGTAATGCTTTTACCCCTAGTCTGAAGAAATCTTTTCCAGAAGAATTCAGTGTGTGGACTTTCTCAGATATTGTTTGTGGTTTTTTTCCAACTGAGGCTATCAACTGTGTATAATTACCATCAAACCCCATGTCCCCTAAGCACAGAAAGATGTTATTAGCTTCCTATAACCTTCTCTTAGTCTTTACAGACCTGTGTGGTCTTTCCAGTGGGCATTTATAGCAGAAAAAATCTGAATGGCTTGAGAATCATATCTGATACAGGCTTGTAAAGAACATTCCATGCTAAGCTCTCGTTCTTCAAAAAGATACTTTGAGATATTCAGGAAAAAAAATCAGCTCTCTGGACTTCCTAACTATAAAGCGTGGCCTAGCAGGCACTTAAAGAGAAATGTCCTCAGGACAATATGGAAATAAAAATACATCACACAGTAGTGTCAAAGTAGTGGTTTAAATCAATATCTCTAGTCTAGACAAGAACTGGAAAACAACCCTGAAGGGCTGAGTGCAGTATTTTTAATTTCTGGTAAAAACTTGATCCCTGCAAAAGTCAGATAAAAGTAAATGCTTTCTTTCATCTGTAGATCCTCTAATAGCATTTATCTAACTGATTATAAAATACAGTGAATCCTCCTACATAATTTCTAAACGTTATTTCCTTCATTCAAATGATCCTAAGTGCAAGAGATGACTCAATGACCATTTTGGCTTTCATTAATTTTCGGTCTGCTTGGGATAATTTTGCTTAACAAGTTTTTCTTCAAAGCGTCTATTAAAGGATTAGACGACAAAGTAGGAAATGCCAAGACTGCCCGCCCCATTCAGGTAATTGATCAGCTCTATGGAATTCTCTTACTGGGGTCTGGAAAGTTCAAATTCAACTTGGATGGAGCATCCACATGTAAAAAATCTCCAGTCTTTTACTTGAAGCATATCAAGAAGCAGATTTCAGCTTTGTGCCCCAAGCAATGTCTACCTAAACACCTGCATAGAAGGTAAAAGAAAAAGGACTAAAACATTCTTCATCTGTTAAAGTTATATGAATTCCATTTTTCAGTTACCTAATTTGCTCTTTAGTTGCAATATAGAATGAAAAGTGGCAAAAAAGTGGGAAAAGAGGCAGTTGTAAGCTCCCCTTGCTAGTATGCTTAAAAACTAAATCCATGCTTATAAAATGCAACTACACTTATGTTTATACACTTCACAATTTGTTATATGTACTTGAAGTAGGAAATACTAAGGACCAAGCAGTAGTTTGTTTTTCATATGTAGGCCCCCCCCAATCTTATAGAACTACATCAAAAACTGCTCTGATGCTCCCTCTCACCAACGCTCAGAAGCCCTGCAGTCATCTCCCTTTTCATCTCCTCCACAAACTGTTTTTTCCTTGATCAAAACATAAATGATATATAGCACTAGGATCCAGCTCTGAATTAACAAGTTGCCATGTTGATTTTTTTTTTTTCAAATGCATAAGAACTACCAGCCTCTATAAAAAGAAGGATTTTATTTGCAAGGATTCTGAAAAACACTTCTATGATAAAAAGAGGAGGGAGTAATGACATTTAGAAGCATTAAGAAAGCAAGTGCAGATAAAGCACAACCTATGCCGCTGTATTTTACACGCACCCCCCTTTAAAGTCGCGGAGGCTTTGCTATGCCAGTCCAGAGCAGCTGGAGCAGCCTAGCAACAGCAAAATCACAGATGACGTCACATTAGCACAAGAGATGAGCTGGATTACTTAACAGATGTTGATTGTTTTCCTGGGGTCTCCCCTTTCTACAGTCTAAATACAAAAACAATTCTTACAGGTATCCTTACAAGTTTCACGCAGAAAAGGAAATTTCATTGCAGATAATCACGCAACCCCGTAAACACAGAGGTCAGTATTTCTGCCTGTCCCGAACAATTCCAGCTCTCGGCACTGCTCCCATGCGCAGCCTACTGTGCCGAGCACACGGCCGCTGAAAACACATGATGAGCAGAAATAGCTTTCGGCACCAAGGATGCTGGGAATTCTGCAGTTCATGTCAGCTTTCACAATCAAAACAGCTCTCGCTCAAGAGCGGGTTCACACTCAGCCAGCTCCTGTTCCGATTTTCTAGGCCCACCTGGCACAGCTTCCATACCAGTGTCACTGTCGATATGAGCTTCTGATAACTTGCCATTCGCCTGGACTTTGAACAGGAAAAGAGAAGGGAATACACAAGCACAGCTTGTCAACACAACAGGAAACAGAAAAAAATCCAAATTTTAGAACAGCATTCTACATGGAGGAAAAAGCAAGAGTGTAATAAAGAATAAAGAAATGGAAAATGCTTGAATACCTATAGTATTACTGAATTACTATTATTATGTGCATCCTAAAGGAAGAAGGAGAACAGTGGATGGAGAATGAATCTGGAATTCAAGCTTTCAGTCTTTCACAGCCAAAGCTAACTGCACAGTCAGTGTGTGGTACCCTTGTTTTACCTCCAATGTAATTATGATAATTATATTTCTAAAGTTACCTGAATTCGTGAACAAAGTGCATTTTTTTTTTATCATAACATCATCAAAAAGCATGCTCCCTCTCTGATATTCTGTAGCACTTTATCATACATAGCTTCCCACAAGGCACTTCTTAAATTAAGATGGGCAATCAGTACAAGAACAAAGGTGGGTAAACAATTCGTTAAGGAAAGATTATGAATTGTGTTTGAAAGGATAATCATTGGGCTGAAAAGGAAGTTATGACTGCATTTTCTCAACAGCTGGCCTTTGCAACAATTTTACTTAATACTTTCATAAATGATCCTGGAACAGAAAAGTAGTTGAAAACTGATGAAATCTGATGGCAATACAAAGTCAGAAGGTTCTGCCAGAACACCAGGGAGCAGCAAAACAACACACAGGGACAAAGAGAATAGCACTGAAGACCAGAGGTGGCAAAAGGGGTTTAGCTATTCATTTTAGAAAGGAAGAAAATAAAAAGATAAAAGATCAGAAGTGATACATTTCTATGTCTCACGGTACAGTTTTAAACAAGGTTAGTAAAGAATGGATTTTAGACACAATTCTGAACAGTTTTATTTCCTGCTCCCTCAGCTGTTATTTGGTAGAACCGCCAATGTTTTAATTTGCAGGAATTACATGCAGCCCACATTTGCAAGAGCCTCAGGCAATTGCCTTGAAAAAGACAATTTGATCTATCAAATAAGAGATAATACCACCTTCCAGGTAGATAAGTGGGTGGGTAACCGGAGGGCACAACACCCAACAGCACAACATCTTGCAGTGAAGACTCAAGCCTATGCTGATTTCTTTTATTCCCACATTAAAGATCCAATTTTATCCTTAGTGAGGTGATATGTTATTACAAAGAGGAAAAACAGCAGCAGTCACACAGAAAGTTCTTGCGAGTTATCCAGTCTGATGCTGACATGACCAGGGCTGTCTACTTCACCTCAAAATCGACGGCTCCCGGGCAATGTCAGCCCAGCCACTTTCTGCCCACATATCACTGCCCTCCCGGTATTGCACCTCGTGGCCTTATTTTATATTCACTAACAAAATAGACCGTTTGTTATTCAGCACTCCTCTACTCTTTACGAGCACCGTGTCTCTTGACTGGGATATAAAAGGCAATACTATTTCCCAGATCCGGAGCCAGTTTCTTCAGGGGACTTGCAAAAAGGGCAGATACCTTCATGTCTGTACGCCAAGTCGTTAGTTATAACATGACAATGCCACAACCCCTTGAAGGGCACTAAGTCCTGCGGGTTTTAGCTGAGCATTTCAATGATCTCAAATCGGAATGGGAAACTTCCCTGGTTAACCCAAGTCCAGGTAAGAGCACAGTGTGCAAATGAAAGGGACACTCCTTACAGTGCTCTCAACCCTCAAGAAGCCACTTACGGAGCATGATTATTTCTGAAGATGTCCTGTAGTGAAAAAAGTTGTGTGACATTTGTCTACAAAAAGGTCATCCACACTTCTCAACACAAAAGTCCACACTTCTCAACACAAAAACAGGTTTTGTTTGAGTCCTACAACCCGAACTACACAGAGCTAAACGAAACCAATCTAACAAGTTGGCTCATTAAGCAATGCCACAGCCGCCTGTGCTCATGTACAAACACAAACATTTCCAGAGAATACAGCAGTGGTTTCTATGTGGTGAAAGGAAAGCAGGGATTAAAGTACTCGTGAATAGAGCTTCTGCTGTACCCACTTGGCTCCCACATCGGATGTTTTCGTTCTAATCAAGTGAAAAATAAATGTAAAAAGCAGAGCACAGGTTATAAAGTTAAGCTGCACATTGCCAAAAGCCTGCAACTAAGACAATAGGATGGTAAACCATGTTTACTTTTAGCACATCCTTCACTGAGCTTTGCACTTCCAGTAATTAATGTATAGAACAATGAAAAAGGCACACTTCTATCTGACCTTCTATACATACAACTTCTCTTTCCACAGGTGTTCCTTTTCTGGACACACATTTCTACACTGAAATAGAGACTTACATATACCAAACAAGTACTCCCCATCTTCTTTCATGAGCAAAGCATTAATTGCCACCAAGTCTCAGATATACCAACACTTCTCCCAATTCTTCTGCCTTACACTTCCCCACCCTCACCCTTCCTAGAAATTAACAATAATCAACTGGTAACTATGCCCTATCTTAAAAGCAACAGTGACAATCTTACCCCACTAACTTGCCAAAAAAACTTGCTGAAATTGCATTCTAACTGCAGTTGTTTGGATTGCTGAATTTAGTAGTTCTTTTACAACACTTGGACTTCAGTTTTAACAAGCCAAGATGATCTGAAGGTCAAATGACTTTACGGCACAGCAGTAAAGACCATAGGCAGCCACTGAGCTCAGCACATGCAACTGCTAATCAGTTCACTCGAGTTTCAGGGAATTTCACCAAGATGACTGAAGCTGATGCTTTCCACAGCAAGTACCTGGCTACAGTGACATCAAGCCAGTAGGGTACGAGCCGGATTAAAACTACACTACCTTAACACAAAGATAGATGCTAACTGACACATCTAACAGCTGTTATTGCCAAGTGTTCTCTGAATGATGAATAGATACATACACCTGATTTGTTTGTAGTCACCTGCAAAATGAATTAAATCCAAAAAGCCTTTAGAGATCAGAAGGTTAATCCTGTCATGAATTTTTGAAGGTGCCAAATTAAAAAAAAAAATCCTTAACTTCTCTCAAGATCTTTGCATACACACATTTCTTCACTCACCTTCCAGCAACTATCTCCTAAATATTAACTTTTCTCTGAAAATGCCAGTATTAGTATCCTAGTCTGGCATTCTAAAAATACAACAGGCACTGCTGAGAGGAGGAGCCCAGTAAAACAAGCATTGAGTTCAAAAGAATAAAACTACACTGAGAAGAGCTCTACCTCCATTTCTCCACCACTATCTGATATTTAATGAGCAAGTTCCCCCTTCTAACTCCACAAGCAGCCCAGGTCCATTTGTAATGCCCTACCATCCAGAGTACACGTCTAACCTAGCTGAGGCATGTGTCTGCATCTCGGCTTTGTCCTCCCCAAGGGACCAGCTTTCTTCAAGAACCAGCACGACACTCCTGTTGCTATAGGAACAACAGAGCTGTAATCACCAAGGTCTTAGTATAATTCACATATCATGCTTACTAGCTGCACAGCTTCCATTTACAGATTTGCCAGAGCAGCGACTTAAGAAAGCCAAGTGCTAGCCTACCATTTAGAAATACAAGTAACTGGGAAACAGGAAATAAGTTCATTATGCAGGAGATGCTTCTGTGCGTATAAACTTCCTGAGAGGCATATTGCCTGTATTAAAAATATGTGAGAAAGCTTTAATTTCATCATTTCAAGCTCAAGAAACCTAATGAGTCTGAGCTACATTAGTTCTTACTGCAATGCAGGGAAGACAACTAATATGTTAATACCTCAGAGCAGCTCATGATTACATCCACTCTCTAGCATACACACTGAACAGAGATGCCTTTGGGTTCCTCAGTTATTCTTGGAGCCATAAAAACAAAACACCAAACAACCCACAGATGTCAGCTAAAAAGCTCAAATAAAGAAAAATGCCCCATATTTTGCACTTTCATATAGGTGTTAACAACATTACAGCAATGATTGAAAAAAATGGTTATAAAATCCCGTGATCATGACATTAACGTTTAGTCTCTTTATTAATACTAAATTTAAGTATTAAATACTCCAGATTAGAGTTTTATAACTGTTGTTCAGGCTTTCCTGGGTTACTGAGATCTCATCCCCTCTGCTAGCAGTTCATCTTTCAATGGATAATAAAGTATTTTTGATACATCAGATAAGCCTCAACTGCCATGAATGCAACATGACTGTCTGGATCAGCTGAAGAAGAGAATGGGTGAACAGGTCAGAGTGTTAATAAAAATAGCTAAAATATCAAGCTATGAACAGCATCCAGACATCTGAGTTGCCTAACCGTTCCTTGCTCTTGGTGGACTGTAGGCCGTGTTAGCGAAACAGCACCTCGAGAGCATGTATCAAAGTCAACATGCTGAGGGACTAAGCACTTCCCAAGATTCTGGAATACACTGAAAAGAAAGGGCATATATATCTGGAATTTAAAACAAAAAGCAAACAAAAAAAAGACTACTTTAAGACTGGAGTACATGTTCTGGTCGTTTAAGATCCCTTCACAGAAAGAACTGCTGCTCTAATTTATGTTGTGGCTATGAATGTAAAGAGTTTAGAACACATACTAGAAAGATCTGCACTAATTTCAATTTGTTATCTGCTACAGCACAATAGAGCACCCTGGGCATATGCCATTATTACCTGATTTACACAAAGATATTCAGTAATGCAATTAAAGTAACTGTGAGTTTCCTGTCAGGAAAACACGATTCACTTCACCAGTATACAATGCAGGTGCTTCAAGAGTGAAGGTGTTTCAAACGTAAAAGGAGATCTGTAAACAATCCCTAAAACACAGTGATTTTGTATATCTGAACTGATGAATTCCCTTTGAAAGCAAGATGGGAAACAAAAAGATACAGAGTTTAATTTCTCCTCTTCCTACAAAAATATGCACAAACTGAAGGGGAGTCTTAGACTTCAGGCTTGCTTAAAAATTACAGAGGTATTCTAAGATGCTTCCTGATCAAAATTAGCAATTAACTTCTATTGCTGAACCCTAAGACAATAAGCAGAGTATCATGGAGGAACTTTTGCTATTAATATTGGCTCATTGAAAGTTTATGGCACAAGCCCTTGAATTCAGCAGGGACAAGTGTAAAGTTCTTTCTTCAATGCACTGTCACATTGCTGCAAATATGTATCGGACACACAGGTTGCAGTGACTCCCTGTGGTCAAACAAATAGACTCAACAAAGCAGCTGACAGATCTTTATCAGAAACCGTAGTAGGGAGCCCCACACAATGATAAGCTCAGCAGTACTACCTCAGGTAATTACTAGGAGGCCACCAGCCAGCTGTTCTAAGACAGTATTTCATGGATGCATAACAAAGAAAAGCACAAAAATTGTAATAGCGACTGTGATACAAAATTCTAGACCATTCATCCTCCAGACTCTTCTCAACGAAAAAAAAAAAAAAAGGACAATTCCCCCCCCCCCCAACAAACGAAAATGACCTTACTCTTCCTCTAAATGTGGAGCCAGACTACAGCACTTTTAAGTGGCACACAAAAATTTGCAGGTCTATAACAAAGCCTTTAGAGTGCTAAGGTCAAAAGTGTCTCTCTCTTTTTTGGAACAAAACAGGGGTATGAAATTAGCTTTCTGTCTTTTGTGTGCCTGCTGGAGGAAAATGACTCCAAAGACAGGTCTGGGACAAGTTAGGCTGGCTTGCGAGCAAGCTGTCCTACTATTGGAAGAAAAGATTGTGAAATCCACTAGCATACTAACTCTTCGTAAGTTACTCCTTAAATAACACACCTTCTTTTGTGTAAGGCACATTGCATAAATGAAAGAAAAAAAATCCTTCAGAGGAGATTCAACGGAAACAGCAGAAAAATAGGGAAGAAAATTCCTTTAAGCAATCTTGAGGAACACAAAACACTGAAGCACCTCAGTGTGTGGACTTGGGACGGGGGTTTTCGGCGCAAGATAATGCCATCTAGTGGAGACGGAATTTGCCTTAAGATGGCGAATTGCACACCTATGCCATTTGTATTTTCCATTTCCAATACTTCCATAACCGACCCTTCCTGTTTCACCACCAGCAGGATATAGCAAAAGGTACAGACAGACGGCAGTGACTGCTGCTGCGTGAGCCGTGACACCAAAAAGCAAAGAACAACATTATCGTATGTGACTGTTAGAAATCTGGAGAGATTTCCAAGGAAATCAAAGTCCTGAGCAATAAATTATAGTTGCTTATGTCTATATAGCATACTACAGCTGCACCTTTCTCCAAAGGAAAAAGTAGTTGGCTACATTTCCTCATTTTCATTTGTTCTTCATGTTATTCACTAATTAATTTGGAGAGATGGCATAGCTGAGTATGAAAAGAACTAGCATCCTTTCCCACTTCTCTAAATATTTACCTATTTTCTTTCTTCGTTCTTTTCTCCTGTACCAAGAAAAACCTTAATGGTCAGACCAGCTTAATTGTAATTTGGGAGGATTGAAGGTAGATTGTGGGGTCAAATCTCCCAGGAAAGACAGCAGTGTCTCAGACCAGATCAAACCAAGCATCAACAGTGAGGACTTCACTTCCCTATAGACAAAGTTTTAAGAATCCTCAAGGACTTTACGAAAATGATGACAAAGAAATCAGTTAGCATCTGTTCAAAGACAACTTTTTTAACAATGTATGAACCTCTTGAATTTCCTGTATTGCATGGTTAGTGAGTCTAGAAGCAGACTAAGTAACCGCTGGTCTCTCCTTTGATTACATTTAAAAGTTATGTCAAAATACTATTTTCTGAGTCTCCAAAGCCCTCTACAATGTGAGAAAATACAATTTCACAGATTATAAGACCAGACAGTTTAGACAAGAAAGTTAGACCGAGCTGTGCAGGAGCACAGCTGTACAAAGCATCCGTGCCCCCTGGCTGGACTTCTGTTTTTATTACCTCTTCTTCGCCAAAGTGCAGGTAATTCAGCATATATTTTCATTGTGAGAAACGTAACTACTTCAGGGATAATGCTGAAAACTGCCAACTGCAACTAAGACAGTCTTTCTTAACGGAATAGGTCTACCTCCTTTGTTGAGGAGAAACCGGCAAATTTTCCACTTTAGACTGGGAGAAAAGTTTAAGAATTCTGAGCCAAAATATACAAGTATATCTATCTCCATCAATTCCCCAGCTATGTGAGGAATGAACACACAGGCTTAAAACCAAAGAGCAAGTTTGTGCAGGTTGTTTCTGATGGTTTTCTAAATGTCTTAGATCTGTATTAAATTTCTGCTCAACTTAGTTCCTTCTAGCATATGAGTCTTGCAATTTGCCTTCAATACTAAATTGTACACTATGAATGTGATCTGGCATGAGGCCTATGAAGGGGAGAAACAAAAAAGATTCAGAAAGAAACATTCAGGTTCAGAAGAGAATTGTAGATTCAGAGTAGCACCACACAATTGTTCACCAAGACTCCCACAAAGAATTCACAAAAGCAGCACATACTTCATCCCCTTAATGGGAATCTAAACAAACCAAAGCAGATTTGTAAACTTGCTTATTTCATGTCTACTACCCCCTCCAGGAATTATGTTGTGCAAATTAAAGAAATGCAATGGGAAACAAAATCCTCCTATTGCTAAACTTTCCCTCTTACTCTGCTGAAATAGCAACATTGCACTTCCACATTCACGGAATGTGAAAAACAAAAGATGATGCTAGATGATTCCATTTTATTTTGTGAGAAGTGTTACCAAGCAACTAGAGTCATAGAAACTAAATTATGTGCATAACAAATTGAATTTGTACCTTAGAAATCTGAATCTACTTTAAATTTTATTTTGTTATAAAACTCCCACTTTGAAGTGCCACCCCCAGCCTTGTTCCTTTTTAAGCACAGATGTCCAGTTCAAGAATATAAAAATGTAGATGAAAGTCATATTACGGGGAGGATCCATATTGAATGTAGCAAGACACACTCAGAATGAGAGGGACCTATGCATACCTGAATTTAACTTCATCTATAGCAAAAAAACAATCAGGTTAAAATTTTTTTCTACTTAATAGAATAGGAAGCTATATACACACATTTAGTTCACAGGACTTTGGCCATCAATGTTTTGAGTTATCATGGCGAATACGATGTTTAACAATGCTCTTCATCTTAACGAATCTTAAGACTGACTTTATCTGTTAAAATAAAACCACCTGTTGAACAGTACACTTGAGTTCTCTTTCAAAAATTATAGCAGGCATATCTGACTGTAGGATGGGTTTAAGTAGGTGGTATCTTATTAAGGAAATACAGGAACATACATCTGGTATTTTCTGAGACCGCTCTCACAGATTAAACAAACACTAGGCAAACAAATCCAGTACTCACCCTGATCAATCGAGTGTTGAGGAAGCTGGCTAAGTTGGCTATTCACTACACCTGCGTATGTGCGCAAGAACTCCTCTTCACTAGCAGTCAGCTGGAAGTTTACAAAGAGTCAGTCAGCAAAAAGGAAAATGAAGACTGAAGATATCTCCCACTTCCCAGTAAGAAACGTCACAGTTGCCCCCGTTCTACTCTTCAACAGTTAATCAACTGTTATCTGTGCAAACTATACCACCAGCAAGGACACAGCAGCAAACTGGTAACTCATGCATTCACAGAGAGATGCAAAGTCACCTTAAAACAGTTGCTTTATTTTTATGGTTTTCCAATAACAAAAACTTTACTGTACGCAGAAAAACTATCAGATGCTCAGATTTAGTTTCAGGCGTCACAAATCTCACAATATTTAAGCAGAAATCAATCGTGTTTAATTGCAGTTAATTGTTAAACCAATGACAGCTACAACAAAAGGCCATAAAATAAGACCATCACCTGCCCATCTGAGCAAGCACTATCCTGGTTACTACAGAATTGCCTCGAGAAACACAAAACACAGGCTATGACAGTGCATCTTACATTTGATCCCATCTTCCTCAGCATGAGCAGGACTCTCACTTTCTGCTGAATATACACCTCCTCCGGACTCTTTCCGGGGACGCCCTCACGGTTCATTCCCCTCCTGCCAGCTCCTGGATTTCCTGAAGATGTAAGATCACAAAAAGACAAAATGGGTAATGGGGTATAATAGGAGCAATAGGGAAAGTTTAATTTCCAGACCACTTATTTTTTGTCAGTGGGCACACTACTTATTAGCCTAGGAGAGTAAGGAACCACATGCTTCATCAGAGAAATCCTTAAAAATTTCAACAGCTGAATTGGGCCTTACATATGCAACTCAAACATTCAAAGAGGCTGATGTTCACATCCCTACTAGCTCATTATCTGTTGTTACATTACTGCATGAGTAGGAAAAGAGACTTCTAACAACTAGATGAAAGAATCACCCCGACAGAAGAGTCTGTGCTTTTGGGTTTTTTCCATAAATAAGCATAACTGCATGAAAACAGGATGCAGAATGCACAGCCATCAAGCCTGCAAAGGCTAAACAAAAGCTGGATGAGATCTAAACTCTTAAGTCTTTCTCCCCTCTCTTTTTTCTTTTTTCCTTTTTATATCATACAAAAAATATCACTGTACTTCTGAAAAACTTCATAAAATTTATAAAATTGTTTTGGAGAGAAAGAAGAGTTAAGAGGAGCAGGGAAGGAGTAGAGTTTATCATCCTTTCTGATACCATTTAAAAGCTGAAGTTTTGCTTTTCTATTTTAACAAAAAATTATTATGTTTTGGAATAAATGGACTATGCTATCTAAATTCTATAGAGCACAGCATGATTATACTTTGTTGTCTAAGCATCTGGTAAATATTGGAAGTTCCACAACAGGGTGTTTACCAAGACACAAAAAAATGTTCAGGCATACTCTTCAGCTTCTATTAAAAATTATCTTGGAGCATGTTTATTAAGTCAACAATAGTAAAAACCTTAACTTCAAATTCAGAAAATAATGGTGCTTCAAATAATACACCAGTACCGCAGCATAACAAACTAACCTAACCTCTTAGAAGTACTGCATGCTGGAGGAACGCAATCCCCACTAAGGAATCTGTGGATAGAGGTGTAAACCAGTCACTCCTCCACCACGCACAGCTCAGAGGAGCAGCTCCAGAGCAGTTCTCCAACCAGTTTCTATTCACAGAATTGGACCTGGTCCTAAACTAAGCTATAAATCTGCTTTCCTGAACCTTAGTAACCAAGGGAATACACTACTCATGAGGCATGCTTAGTGAAGACCGTATCACAGCAGCTTCAAACACACAGTTTGCCATGTAATGTTTTCTTGTAGTCATTACCAACCTCTCCCTTCACTTTATTTTCATTATTACTTTTAAGGGAAAGTAATCTGGGTGTGGAAACAGTTTAAAATTACACATAGGCCCTCCTGAGTGAGTCGGAAGAAATGCAAACTTCAGTAGCAGCTGCTGGGATAGGCTTTACCACCCACATTACTTAGCACGAAGATAACAGTAGTAAAAAGTGGAGAAAGCTATATCACCAGTCCTACTTGAGTAAGTTTCCAGTGGGAAGATTTGCATTACCCTGATTTGCTATAGACGGTTCTGCTTGGAAACCTGCAGCCTGTAAATGTGCAGGGTGATCATATTTTTTTGCTATAATCAGCAAACTGATTTCTGAAAGGGGAATAAAATGATCCCACATTTTTGTGTAGTGTCAACTCAAATAGATTGGATTATTATACTAAGCATATACTCCACAGTGCAATTTAGCAAGTGCTAAGAAGTGCTGTCAGTAGCAAGACAATGAACAAAATAAGACAGTGAGCAACAGACATTGTTATGCATACCCAGAAACTGATAAAACAATAAACGTTTATCAAGATACCAAGTCTGAAAGGTTGTGACTGGTTCTTAATATTATACCAATACATACTTTTATTTCCTTTTTTTTTTTTAAATATTGTTACTTGGAGAGATGAAGGTGCTGTACTAGTAGCCAAAGAAATCAATTCAGAAATGAAAAAAAACACACCAAACCCCTGAAAAGTGGTAACACACCTATCGTTTAAAAATGGAACAAACTCTTTGGGATATTTATCAATAGGTGGCACCAAACACTAGCACCAAGAAAATGCCACAGCTGTCCCCATGCCAGCAAGGGAGGCCACATTCCAGCATTCCTCTACACATCAGATATTACAAGAGATTTGTAGTCCATACATGTAATTATTCCTTGTTTTTCATCAAAACAGTCTTCCAGATGTTTACTAGTTTTTGAAACTTTAAAAAGGGGTGATGGAAATTCCTACCTAAACCTGGTTCCTGTAAACTAAACTTCAGCTAAAGTGGATTTATCATGAAGCCGCCCATTTAACAGGAAGGATAAAAATACTAAAGCCTACCCACGCAGCGAATGCTTCACAAAGTTTGTAAGCAACATGGGGAAAAAAACACTCCACATGGCTCAAAAGCTATCAAAATATATGTATAAAAAGGTTAAATTAAGACTACAGCTTTGCTCTTCATACACTGCACAGTTATTTTGGGTGATAGCCTCAGCCACCACAGCTCTTCCTACTTGATGACATCAAAGTAGACAGGCAAAAGTCTTAAGACAGTACTGAGACCCCAGCATGAAAACCTCTAACACATCTCTGTTCCTGTTACATAGAGCTTTTCTAAGACACATTTTAGGATGACAATACTACCCAGCACATATTACATCAGTATATTTCCACACCCACTTACAAAGCTGGTCTACGCCCAGAAGGCAGCACAATCCATCTGTACAAATGAAGGATTGAAAAAAATCTTATCAAAGTACTTACCAACTTTGTTTTCTTGAGAAAGCTACATTAATATGCTATACATAATTACTGAAGCAGAATTTCCCTAACCCTGCAATTCTTTCTGGCACACAGATGAGGTCGTCCCCCCCATCCCCAGTCAATAAAACATCAGAGATTTTCCTGTCAACGTACCTGCTTCTAAAAACCACAGAAGATCAGATAACTCACGTGTTCAGTCCAAATTAATGATCGTAGCTGGAAAAAATGTATGAGGAAACTGCCCTGTGAAAACAAATGAGCAAAGCATTACAGAAATATACAAAGCTGAAAACCAGAAAGATCCTTCACTCAATATGCTTTGAATCACAGTTTGCTTTAGAACACGGGCTAACCAAAATTCATAAAACTGTAGGCTTCTCTGGAGTTTGTAGACTCTGTTTATTTTTAAATAATAAGTTTTTTAGTGGTCAAGTCATTCTTCTTCAGCAAGGTTTACACCCTGGCCATACCAATGAGATTCCCAATCACTTGAGAATGGAATGCATTCAAGCTTTGCATTCTCCAAGAAGCTTTCAGCATAAAATCCAACTCCCTGGAAAAACCAATAAATACCGTGACATGTAATTTCTTCTAGTAAAGAAAAAAAAAAAAAAAAAAGAGGCATAGCTTACCAAGGATTTGAGGAAAGCTAGGGAGAAATGTAAAGCATGCTGATTTTGACCAAAATTATTGTTTTCAACTATGCATATGTTATCTGAATATAGCAATTACGAAGACTGGCACTTGAAAGCTAGGCTAGAAAACCCTTTGCACAGAATTTTTCAGACAAACCTCACTATTCAGTCACCAGTAGCTAACAGTTACAGACTTTCTCTTTTTTTTTTAGCCTCGTGACATATTTCTGAACATATTTTACAACTGACACTGGGTACCAGGGCATGGTAGGAATTTATAACTCTTCCTATCCATCACACTAGCCTCTAAGACAAGCAGCTCCGTCTCACAAATGAAGTGACAGTTCAAGCCCTCTGTAATGTGCAATGAAACAGTGAGTACCAGCTACTCAGGACAACATCGCAGCTAGAATCATGTAATTAACAGTGTAAGTGGCTGTACTTATGAGCTTCTGATTAGGGAAGAGACGCATACCTGCAGCATTTGTTAATAAAGTCCAGCTTAAATTTAACAAACATACTTTTTTTTTTTTTTTTTTTTTGTGGCCAGCAAGCAAAGGCAGATCTAGACGAACTCAGTTTCTTCCATGGCTGTTCACCGCCCCATGCAGATGTCATTACTAGCAGGGAAACAAGACAGGAGTAGCTAGAGCTACTCAACTGTTCTGTACCCCGGATTTATCAGAGAAATGCTGAATCCAAAATACCTGCTAGCTTCACCCATAGGTTCTCCACAATGTCTCTTACAAACAAGTTTTCGAAGCAGCTGAGCTTTATCAAAGGCTTAAAAGATTCATTTCACCTCTCCAGAGGAGAGAAATTGCCTGCTCTGAAAAGATTATTTAAGCCCTGCCTCACTAATTAGTTCCCACTGTTCTTGCCCTCTAAACATGGAGTACAGTCCCAAGAAAGATTATCTACAACACTGACAACAGGACCATTTGCAGAAACTAATTGCTCTTCTCATTTCTATGGACTTCAAAGACACATCCCCACCACCACCACCGTACAAATACTCACCACACAACTGTGCAAACTCTTTCCTAAAGAAAAGGAGTAGAGCATGGGAAGTTACTGCTTCCAAGATGCACTTTGGTCCTTCTGACAGTGACAGCATATTTATAGTCACCACTAAAATTCCCCACGCACACCCCAAACTACAAATAATAGTAATCTATGCATTTGTTAGATTTAACACCAAATATAAATCAAAACAAACATCAAATGTTTTCCTAGCCCTATAAATTCATAGGAATTCAGCTGAGAACTGCAACAGCCACCACACAGGCCATTTTCATGACCAGCCAGAAGGCTTGTATCACACAATTTCAGTTTCAAGCAAAAGTCTATCCCTCTATAAGTCAGCAGCAGTGCTCAAAACACACTGTCTTTGTCCCATCGACATTGCTGCCCTGAGCTGAACTCACCCCACCACTGTCACAACAAACACATGGCTGGAACATCAAGCTTGCACACCAGAACTTGAGAACAACTCTGCTAAATCATAGGGCATATCCTCTGAATAACAAACACCTTTTCTGCTAAAGGCTCCAATGACTGAATTGGGAAAAAAAAAAAAAAAAAAAAAAAATCAGTTTCATTACTTTTTCAGAAAAGTATGAGAACAAAGTAAGACTAAAAGGCCTGGTGATCACTCCAAAGCCACACAAAGGTTCTCCTACCAACTTGTTCCTATTTATTCTAAACAGCAGCTCACGCTTCCAACGTTTTCAACGACACACCAACATTTCCACATTCATCTCTAACGAACCCTAAGAAATAAGATCTGAAAGTATTTTGCAACTGTGTATTTTGGGGGTGGGAGGGAAGAAGTGAAAAATACGAGAAAGAGTTTAGCAAGACAGCTGAGGAACAGCTGATTCACCAGTAGCACGAGTCCTGCTCACAATCTTACGAGTCCCAGCAGACCTGTGTGCTACACAATGATCCAGCCCTGAAGCATTTTTCAGGTCAGGCAATTCTTTGCTTCAGTTGCAATTACCAGCTCTGAATTCTGTTTCTTTGCTCACCTATATCCATCTTCTGTTCCTGCAAGGTCAGAACATTGCTTATTTTGCCCATGCTCAGTTCCAATTTTTCGTGCCTCTGTCTAAATGAGCAGTGACTGCTTCATTTAGTCTATTAAGCAGGACTCAGGTAGGTCTGTTATCGCTTCACCCATGCACAAGCCTCCCTTCGCTTACACAGGTACAAAAATAGGTGCTTGGGCTTGTCACACCAACCAGCACTCCTACCATGGAAAGCAATATTCGTGTTTTCTCCTAGTCACGAAGTTCTGTCAAAGCCTAACTCACACCATGTACTGCTGCGAGTATGAGAAAAAAATAACTGAATACTTTCCACTTAGGTGTCACTAAAATACAAGAACATAAAACCATTCCTCAAACTTACAATCAAAATTCTTCTTGCCCCAACAGACTTACATTCCCAGATAGGATTTAAGAACAGATAAAACCATGCAAGGTCCTTTACCATGGAAATGAAATGAAAACTATTCTAAGCAGAAAGACTCCCGTTTCAATCCATCCTTATCCTTCTGTCCTAAATAATTCTGCTTCCTTACAATGGCTTACATTTCGGTCAGAGATTGCTACAAAGAGTACTTTTTAACATACAGAAAAACTTAAAAGCAATGAAGTAATGTTTACAAGTTCAGAGATGTCCACATGGGAGGTGGAAAACAGTCAAAACCTTAGCTTTAGGTTCTATCCCTTAAGAGATCGTGTTGCTTCTCCAAGCATTGCTAGGTTAAATGAGTTTTTAACCTAAAAACGTTATGGCACACTAACTGAAAAGAAATGTGTTTTCAAAGTACATGTCACCGAATTGCAACAGCATAAGGAAATTGAACCAGCATCAGGATGCAACATGCCAAATGCAGGATGCTGGCAGCTCAACGTCAGCTGATCAGCAAAGATAATAACACATTTTGCACATCCCATACATCGTAAACAAACTTTCATCAACCACACTAATGAATCCTACTGCTTATAGTTAAAACAGGGAATTAATTTACCTATTCTTGCCAGATACATTATATCGCATGTGAGAAACATTCCCTGAAAGATAACACTGCAATCTGTATTTTCAGCCCAAAGCGCCAGACAGGGACATAGGAAAACAAGAACTGCTGTGTACTGGCCTGCAGGAATCCCCCCAGCACTGACTGAATAGCCAAAGCTGTTCAGCAGCCCAGTTACACATTCACTGATACTTTTTGGCCCAAGTGCAGAAATACTGGGGTCTCAGCTGAACTTCTCGAAATCCTATCCTGAATTACTAGCGCTAAGGGAAGAGATGCCAAGGGCTGATGAAGCCGTACAGAATGCACTGTTCTATCAAGTCTGGAACTGGTCTCTCCAGGTAAGGGCGAAGCAGGTGTGCAAAGCCAACAGGAAAGTCTGGGCTGCCACCCTAACTACCAACAAAAGAAAAAACGAAATGATGACATTGTGGTACACCCCACACTACACCTCCGGTCTCCGTGGTACGTAGGGACTATATTGGGCACTTGTGATCATGATGCGTTGCATACCAAATTGAGACAAATCTACCGGACTTGACTCCAAGTGGACGGGCCACCTTTACTTAACCCGGAAAAGGAACATGTATAAATCTTATATATGTTCGATAACTAGCCAAATGCCTCGTCATCTGATATCTTATCCATTTTGCAGCTAAGCATGGTTCTACTCTCTAGTGCCATTATTCAATTCCTTTCTCATGAAAAAGACTAACCTGTGAATTTCAAAAGCTGTAGTTTTAGTCTGAAAAGATTACATTCTTCGCTAAACTGTGTTAAAAAAATCCTATAAGCTTGTCCTGCTGCATCCAACACACTGCAGATGGACATAATTGGGTCACCTAATTTCCCTTGTTTGTCAGGCATAGGGAATGAAATTTAATTCACATTTATTTTTAATATAATTCACAAGACAAATAAGAAATGAGAGAAAGATCTATATATTACTGCCAAAATTGTGAGCCCGGTTTTGCCAAAGCAATAAATTTGGGTTTAAAAGCACTCCCTCCCTTTCCCAAGCTGTAAACGAGGTTGGTCAGTAAACAAACGCAAAAGCTGTCCCATTCTTCAGCACTTCGCTCCCCACGCTGCCTGCAGAAGGGCTGGGAGAGGATCACAGGAATGCCTTCTGCTTTGCAAGGCCCAACATGTGGACTGGGCAGAGTCAAGCATGCCTGACATCCCCGCTCCCATCCTGCTCTGTCTGCCCACCAAATCGATCTCCGGCTGTGGAAAGATTATGTGCAATCCCCTTGGCACAAGAAAGCCTAAGCACCACCTTCATGCAAAACACTACAGATTGAAGTTACACCTTCTAGCAAGGCAGTAAGTTGCAGATGAGAGTAAACTGGATATAGTTTTGGAACCAGAAGCTGTACGTACATCTAAACCAAAAAACAGCTGGGCTACAAGTATGTTACCAAAGGGAAACAGGATTAAGTATTTTTAACTTTACCACTAGCATTAAGAGATGCTTCCCTACCTCTCCACATTGCCACTTGTCCTGAAAGGTTTATAATGAAAATAAAATCTAGTCCTTCCCAAAAATAAGCTACAAGACCGTAGCGGCTTTCTCTTCAATTACTGACCCTGGACACAACAGTACATAATGAAATAAAATACTGCCTTTCCAGTCAGCCCCCACCCCAACTTTATTTTCCTAACTAGATTTACAACATCAGCTACCATATTTTCACTTTAAAAAAAATGTAGACAGGAGAAATCTGTGCTCAAACTCAATTTAACTGGCCTGTTTTACGAATAGATGGAAACAGCTCCTTACGAAACTCAAGCTCACCGGCAAGAACTGTTTTGAATGAATACTTTCAGTAGCGGAGGATTCCAAACACAGAGCAACTGAAATTACAGATTCCTAACACTATTTCCCTCACTTCCACCTATACTCTTATGAATTCTAAACCTGCAAGGGCTTCTCTGTTGGGCAATGCCACACACAGGTTCATAATAAAGTACTTCTAAATTGCCTCAAATCCCCTCCCATCATTCCCCTTCAAAAAAAATCCAACAAAAAACCCCAAAAAATTTCACATCCCAACAGAAAAAGAAAAAAAGACAGACTAAAAACCAGCATGTTTGTAAATTTTGCATAAGACAAACTACTTAGGCATCCCATTTAATTTTAAAGACATGCTTATTTAATGCAATGAGAAAGCAACAGAAGCTTTTGTTCCTCCAAATTACATATTCCCCCCAGCACTCTAGTCCTCTGTAATGCTGAAATTCTTAACATCTACATTTTTCTAGTATGGGAAAAAACAAAGTGAATCTGAGGAATATGCACAGCCTAAGTTAAGAAAAAAAAGAAAAAGGCAGTAAGCTGTCAGTAAATGTAGTATTTTACATACTGGGTCTTAATAATTTAGGGTACTTACAGCGGCCATCTGGCAAGCTCTTTAAAATGTACATCACAGCCAACTACCTCTTTAATATCTTGTATCATTTCCAGTTACAGCCAAAAGAAATCCATTAGGAGTTAGTTCACCTACAATTTATTTTTTTTTCTTGAATCTGGCTGGTTCTGTTCAAGGTAGCTAAAAATCTCAATTAATGGGATAGTATTATAAAAGCACAGATAAGGAGTTATGGTGAATAAAACCAACCGCTGCGGGTTTCCTTTGCACTACACAAGCTGAGTTAACAGCCAGCATGAAGAGGTCCCTTTAACTCTATGATATTCATTATCCAAGGTTAAGCTATTAGCCTCCACAGTTGCGCTATTGAGTACTTCAGTGGTTAAAACATGCTCATACTGGGAAGCTTGTAAGTGCAAGGGGATGCCGCGCCTTTAAGCCCTGTTAATTTTCAAATGACATTTTACAGAGAACAGCTAGAGCCCTAAAAACCTTCCAAGCTGGAGCGTAAAACGAAGTCAGGAACAAGAGTCTGCAAAATCCTGCTACGAATTTTCCTCTAATTCAGTCTGACTCACGACCTTCAGCCACAGGCAGCTGGAGACTGGATTAATTTCCATCTCCAGAGGGATACAACAATGAAGAATTCATAACAGCTACCTATTTATAGGTGAACAGCAAGAGTTGAAATACTTAATACAGGGGTTTTTTTGGCCTTTGTTTCTATGTTAGTAATATCTTTTAGCTGACTTTAGAATCTGAACCCCAGTGTCAGATTCTGGTCAATTTACAGCTGGAACTCCAGTGGTAGGTTCACATCCCTTAAATGTTAGATTTAAATTTTTAACAAAACAGTACAGTCCTCCCTCTTGAAGAGGGGCAGGTAACAGCCCAAAACACTGCCGTGTAGACATGAATATCTATAAAAAAAAGCAGGGCCTTTTTTTTCCCCCCCTCCCCCCAGTCCTGGACGATCTTTCAGAGCTGCAGAAAGGACTTCAAAAGTAGTAATGAAGTGCATTCAAAAAAGTTTCCCAATATACTAAAACAGTTCTTACATCAATGCTCAAGCCAACTGTAAAAAAAAAAAAAAAAGCTGCCATTATAATCACCATTTTTATGAAATTAATGCTTGCCAGATTTTTTTTTTGCCGTACCACAGCAGCAATCTCTCACAGAGAAGACATATATCACGTCTCACACAGTTAAAAGAGGCAGCACAGGTTTTCAGGTAGTTCATGTCAGTCAACTTGAAGTCTCTGAAATTAAACGCAGTAACAGCAACAAAGCCTTAAAAAGAGACTTTCGTTTCACAAAGGTATTCACACTTCAAAGATGAATTTGTCAAAAACTCTTTAAAAAGTGACAACACTTAGCTACAGCAGTTTATACACAAATTCTAACCCAGTTGAAAAAAACAATTCTAAAAGAATGTTACAATACTTTACTCAAGATGGTCTTCCACAGCTGGATTGACGAGTGCTGCTCTTGTCCTAATCATCAACACCTTTCAGAGAGGCTCATGCACCTCTTCCCGTATTTATAACAAAGCTACAAATCTTCTAGACAGGAAATTAGACACTAATGATAGATAACAAACTATTTTAACTACTAGGTATCCCACATAAAAGAATTACTGCTGTAAAAATGTGTTACACATCCATCATCAAAACAACTATATGGCAATGCTTTCTATGGATCTCCTTGTAAACTCTGTATTTCCAGAAACAGAAAATGAAGTTCGCAGTACATAGACAAAACAAACTTGAGATGACTTTCCTAAGAAATTAGCTTTATCTTCACAGTTTGATTTTAACTTGAATTATAAACCAGTGAAAAAATGTAGCACCAATAAGTTAAAATATTGTCAACAGCTTACCAGAATCAACAAATTATTTTCAATATATCTATCCTATTTTATACAGTAGGCATACTATGTACCTTGTAGAAGTATGTGCCCATATAATACCTCCACCTGTAAAGTGTATTTTTGGACTTATTGGCATCGATGACAGAGCCTCCTGCAGCACGCCTGTTCTATGACCTTTGCAGAAACTGAACCAAGGCCAATACACACACATGCACAAGGAAGATCAAGACCATTAATTGTGGTCACTTCGTTTTCTTGTAATGTCAGCTTAATGACCAAAGTCACGTTTTCAAAGAAGCTCTGCAAGAAGTGGTAACGCTGGACTCACAATCCTCTGAAGACTTACAGATCATTAGCATTAAAACTGGGTTTTACTGAAGACTGCCTTATGTATTACAGAAACTAAACTCAACAGGCTAAAAAGTAACAATACGTGGGACATAAACACCCTACACTTACGGAGCATAAACACTGATAAAGAATTAGTTGACTGTAGAAGGAAGAAATTGGTTCAGCCTTCATAAGAAACATAAAATAAGCCTACCACGCCTACACAGTGGAGTAGAATATCAAAACTGATGCGAGTATGTGTATATGTCCAAGGTGTAGGATGTTTTTTCTGCCTTCTTAGTAATTCTCAAGTGACTTTTAAATGGAACAGGAAACAGAAACACTCATGAACAAGCACGCATTCAGAATTACCAGCAGTGCTAATGGACAAACACTTCAGTATTTGGTATATTTCCAACCAAATAGTTTCATTTATAGTGTATTTGTATTCAGATTTTTGAAATTCAACTATGTCTAGTGCAAAAATTTGATGCTTCAGTCAGCTTTAACAAAAAGGCAAGTCATGCTATGAACAAATCATAAACCATTACAGCACAGTTTAAAAACAGAACAGGCAAAATTCCAGTAAGTATCTGTAAGCAGTTAAAACACACTAACATTTAATTCCAATTCACAAGCATGCAGTAAAACCCCCCAAAACCAGAAGTACCATACTTGGAGTCGAACTGCCTGTGGTCTAGTGACCAACTCCGCAGCAGCTCAAGCACACCGCGTTGTTATATTTAACCAGAAATGGCAGACCTCACGACTAACGCCTGCTGAAAGGATTTCTCTGCACTGTTCCACTCACTGAAGCACCATCATATTTATGGGCGTTTCTTTGGTACTCATCAACATAGTATCTTTCTACAGATGCCTAGCATATTAGAGATAGCTTCCAATTTAAAACGTGACCTACGCTGCCCTGTAATTTATGCTGACATCTGAGCGTCATTAATGCCAGTTCATATCCATTTTGCACTGAAAATGCCTACAGATCTTTTACAGTGGAGAGATTATGGCTAACTAATTTTTTTAAAGCAATTAAAACATGAGCTGTCATCAGGTTGATGACTACTTCGCATTTTAATATTTTGCAACACTGTATCAAAGTACAGTGTTAGGACCAGAGACTCTTAGATTAATAGTTCCTGACCACTAAAATTGCCTAACCATTGGACAACAACATGAAATATTTTTCTGGCCTCATACATCAATAACATTTGCTCTAAAATAGTGATAAGTAGGTATCATAAGGGGTATATTTATCTTGCCTTTTTAGAGGGGGGAAAAAGAAAAAATTCCTGTGTGCCGTTTTCCCCATGGATGCTCTGCATAATCAAAAAAGCAAAGCAGTGGTTTCAGTTTTGAATCAATGTATGGTTAAGTTTTTAAAATCATTTAAAGAGATATTTGATTAAAAGCTCTTGCTGAAAGTTGAACTAATAATTAATGGCTCTTTGTCTAACACGAATATATTCCTTGATCATCTTTTTTGCACTAACCACCACACAAATCCTTTGCCCCCTCAGTGATCTGTTAGCATCATTAACATCATTGGATAATAAGGGCAAGAGATCCCTGCTCCTAGAGCCCTCCTAAGATAAAAGTCTTCTCCTTGGTAGTGCTTCATAAACTGGTCTAAATAGCTGTTCTAATCATATGTGTAAAACTATGTCAGTTCCTCTCTTCTCTGAAGGACTTACTAAAAACAAAAAGCACAAGAAAAGGATTTTTGTTACCTTCTTCAGGTCACCAAACAAGACCATGCTGCAAAGATATCTGATGGAGAGAGGAGGAAGGAAAAAAAATCCTTGTCAATTTTAAGAGAGGACTTTTAAATTTCACAAGTTTAAAACAACTTTCTAATTACACACCAATTTTACCACAGACATTTTGCTTTCTACAGTTTTCGGTAAAGTGGGAATACAAGGTAGGAAATCTGGCCTTCAAGAGACTTCCTATTTCTCAGGAAAAGGGATGCAATTTCCTTCCTTCCCTAGCCACAATTTTGAATGTTACCTTAATTACATTAGCCCTCAACTGTGAAATAAACCTGTATGAGGTCATCAGTTTGACAGCAAAAATCTCGCTTTAGCACTACTGTACAAACACACATGCACAGGCTGAAGAGAAATAAACTACTGACTACAGGGTTTTTTAAGGGTTATACCAAGTCCCGATCAGTGCTGGGACTGACTAGTTTCAGAGGACAATGAAAACTGGAAGAATCACAGGCAAGACTGAGAATACAAATATGTTAAACACAACCAAGCTGAGCTGCACGGAAAACTGTATGTGGAATTGCATGGCAAGTTTGATTTATTCAGAGATCAACACTAATGAAGTACTTAAAATTGATCGTTTCAAGATCTCCTATATACACAAAATTCAGTGCATTTACAGGATAAATGGAAATCATTCCCCTAAGAATGGGGGCATCATGCAAATGCAACAATACATATTTTGATTAATCAAACTCCAATATATGCCAATAATAACACAAGGTGCTAGCCCAGAGACCATTAACAACAATGCGCAAGACCAGGCTGATCCTTCTACGAGTTAATGTTACTGTAAGATTCCAGACGACTTCAGAAAGCTTCCATGAGCAGGACTGTATGCAACAACCACCAACTCAAGGCAGAACGGGGAAAGAGAATTACTGAAGTTGCAGTCAGATTTCTGTACTTCCCAAACCATTAGTACAATTACAGTACATCTTCAATATATTCAATTTCTCAACAAAAGGAAGGAGCTTATAGCAGTTATGTCAAAAATTGCAGCTCCTAAGAAAACAACAATGAAATGGATATATTAAAACCAAAATGCTAAAACTGTATTTCCACACACATGCTATTACAGATACAGAATTTTACTTCAGGTTTAAAACATACTTTGTAAGAGCTAGTGAACTAAGAATCATGACGGTGAAACATTAAGAAAACTGTTGCAAACAGCTTTATGTGAATTGTGAAAGGTTTATTTTGCAGACTCCTCTGTTCAGTGATAAAAGTTCTGTTTAAAAAAATCCTGATGCTCCTGACCTCTGAAGTTAAGCAAAACCTTTCATGAATTCCACATAAACCAAAGAGTATTATTTGGCATCTACAGACATTCCTGAAAAAAAGCAGCTACGCAGATGTGAATGCTCCTATTTTTCTCAATTTGGCACCAACTCTTAAAATTAACTATAGTAAGTGTGTTATTGATGATCATTTTTGCATAAATGTTCAGTTACCATGTTTATCTTGAAGTCTGATATTGCCTCCCCTGACCAACTGAGCAAGTCGCCAGGACACAACGAAATTTTCAGTTTTCCATATAAGACCAGCACATCCAAAGTTAGGAAACTCTATTAAAACACCATTAGTATGGCAACAGGCACCAGAAATCACCGCAGTTGCACTATCCCCTTCCCATTTTTACAAAAAGCCTTCCATCAGGAGTTTACTTGAAACTGTTTCAGTATTTAGGCTGCTGCGCTACAGAAACTCTGCTGAAAAAATTCAGGCCACATTTCCTTTAAGTGTACGTGGGTGTGCTTACACGTATACTTATTTAAAGCTCAATGAAATTAATTAAAAGCTCCTCACTGACTTCAATGTGCACTGAATCAGGAGCAGGACGAGTTCAGAAGTAAAACAATTACACTTTTAATTAAGCATCTTAACATTCTTGTGAAGCAGTCAACTAATTTTATAGGAGGATGAACTGAGTCAGAAAGTTTCAGAGGCTGGTCATGGTCATAAACAGAGTTGATTACTTAAGTTGCTTCCACAGCTGTTAGCTATCCTCCTAACACAGAGAAAATAGACTTTCTGAAAAAATCAAATAAATTCTTGGTTGACGTATTTGCAGGAAATGAAACAGAACATCCTGAGGCAAGTGCAATGGTTGTACAAATCTATCGGCTCCATTTCTGTTCCCCAATCAGTAGCTAATTTAGTCAGGAATTTCAATGGTGCAAGAAGTTGAAATTCATAGGGTTTTTTTGTGGTAGTTTATCTCCAGATGAGATTTTTAGGCTGTAGGGTTGGTTTGTTTGTTTTTAAAATAGCATAAATAATTATTATATATACCTATATTGCTTTTTTAAAAAGAAAAACAGGCTTGGCAGATTCGATAATCGGTAAAACCTTGAAAATACTTCTTGAAAAGCAAAAAGCATGATTACACACCCTGAATGCAAGCTGACATGTCAACCATACATAAGCATTGTAACATTCTGTCAAAACACCAGTAGCAAGCAGAAACAAGAAATTAAATTTTCCTCATTTTTTGGAGTACTTGTTACATAATGCTTCCCCAGCACCAAGTCTGAAAATAAATCCCAGAGTCAGAAGAATGTTCTGCTTATTCAATTATCAACCAACATTTTTTTGTCATTTTTCTGATCTTTGGTTTCTTCTCACCTATTAACACTCCGTAGCTTTGTGCATGCTGGTCTATCCACTTTCTTATGCCAGCCGAAGGTCACGGACAGGTCACGGCTCTTTAAAGGGAAAAAGAACTGTAAGTCTCATCCATTCCCAGAGATACAACAGTAAACAAAGTGTTTTGGGTTTTTTTTCCCTAAATGAAATTAAGTTTGTTGGCACAAAGGTTTTAGTACATTTAAAACCTATCTACGTATCATTTTCCCACGTACTTACAAGCAAGACCATTAGACTACCAGCGTTTCTTAGGATGTGGAACAGGTGACAAAACATTTCATTCCAATAATACATATCTTTACATTAGCATCAAAACATAAACATCCATCTTCTGGGACTATTCACATACTTGTATACATGCAATAGCTTTACTGAAATCACATTAATGGATACTATCACTTCTCCAGAAAATCAGAGCTCTCAAACATCGGGTTCAATCGCTTCTGCATTCGGTACACAACGGTGTGGTATAGCTGCGTCAGATGCTACTGTCCCTGTTGCATTTCAGCAGGAAATCCAGTCTGATAACAGTTTGCAATAAAAAGAAACACAGTTTTGCATCCGCATTTACAGAAATACTTCTGAAGATACCCAATCCTTCTTTTTTGGCAAAAACTCCACTGGAAGTTTCTCCAAGCCTCCAATCGCCTCTCTGTATGCACAGCACTTGGGTGCATTTTTGATGCTTAAAACTAGGTCAGATGCTCAGGAGGGATGCTTTGTAGCCAATAACAAACTTAGGAATTTGAACACTTACTAAAAATCACAAATGTTTATGTTGGTTACAGATTACAAACATTCTGGAGAGGAGAAACCTAGTATTAAACCCCCATCAACAGATCAAATGCACACAAGTTGTTTCTTAGGCAAAGCCTCAACCTTTAACATTAGTTTCACTGTATCAAACACATCAAGACGTTTGCTTTATTATGTTTTGGAAGTAGATGTGTATCACAGACAATATCTGCAATTACAAAACATAGGTTTTGTTTCAATTCACTTTTGGTTTTGTTCAGAAAATAACACAAACTGCTTGGAAACCTCTCTCTTGCAAAGTTACAGCACTCTAAAACCCTGGATGGGGGAAGGCGGCAAACAGCAGGGGATGGAAGGGAGCAGAAATCGATACAACTACAGACTTCCCATAAAATTGGGATTCAGAATTTGTTTTGGTGCAGCCCTAATAATTAACGTAATTAGGTTATATACCTGGTAAAATACATGAGTATTAACCAATTCCTGTTAAGGCAGCAGACAGAAGCTTCAATTCATGTCGTGAGCAAACAGCCCTCTTTCCCCACACACCTGCACCGTTTGCGCAGTACAGAGCTCCGAGACGCCAGCGTAAACAGGCACTCTGGCCAGTGACATCTGTGGTGTATCTGATGTGTATTTATTACAGTGGCTCCTATCAGGCTCTGGGGCCATTTTCCAGATGAAGATTTCCGTATCTTCCCACTTGGATGTCAAAAAGAATCCCGAAAGCACTTTTATGTCCTATATAACTTTTCGTAACTTCTGTTGCAATGCTTAGAATGAACTAAAAGAGAACTATGGCTTTGAAGCAGTTTTTGGTAAGCCATAAAACCTCAGCCAACCAATTTTCAGTTAACTTCTTCAAAACGGCCTTTGCTCTAGTTGCATGTGCTCAACCTCACATGCTTCCTTCTAGATTTATGCTATTACGATGCACCATATCAACTAAGACAGCGTGCAAATTCATTTACCAACAATTCTAAATTATGCTGAAGAACCTGACGATTTCTACCAAGATGCCAGAGATACAATGGAAGAGATTATGCTTTTTCAGCTAACGGCAAAGCAAAGCAACTCCAATGTATCTGAAGTACACCCACCGCCATTTGCCAGCTAAATCTGTCTGTCAAGGCAAACAGTAGCGTTTAGCTTGATAAGAAAATAAGCCTGCATTTAAAAAGAGTGGTAATATGTAGCTTTCTGTACGCCCCCTCACTGTAAATACCCGTATTTTCAAAATAAATCCCCTGAGTGATGTTGTTTAGCCTCGCTTCTCACCATTCACAAAGCGTTTCTCCTTCAGCCAGCTATGTCGCATCACATGTGAGCTCCAAAAATACCAAGAGCAAAAGAAGTTCACAGCTTGCAAGTTCAGTGGCCAAAAATGAAATATAAAATTTTGAATGTGTAAATGTTTTTTAAAATTATGTTCTAAAAATACTCCAGAGACATACCTATCATTATACAGGAGCCAACTCGGATCTGGAAACTGAACAAGCGTATTTAACTTGCCTCCAATGTTTGTTGTTTTTTGGAGTTTGGTCGTCTTTTTTTCTTTTTAAGCCACCACATCTGCACAGTGTCTCGCTCTCATCTCACAGAGCATCAAAGCTTATGTTGTTCAATGTGCCAAGATGAGGAACGGTCAAATAAAAGATGATATACAACAGAGCAAAAAATTCTCTTCTTGAGGAGAAAGCAAATGCAAGTCTGCAAAGTCAAATATACCCTATGAAGCACATCTGGATGTTAAGCAGAAGCTACTATCATCTCCCATCTGCTTTCTGGAGTACTGACATTCTCTGGTTTGGAAAGCGATGCTCTTCATCTCTCACGTATCCTTCCAAGAGACACAGAACTGTTGTGTGCCAACAAATACCGTCCACCTTCACACTAAACTACAAGTTACGGAGCGCTCCTTCAGAAGCTCTAGAAACAGACTTTTTGGCCAAGGCAGAAACCACCCTCAAGCGAAGCCCTGCACTAAACGCTGGCCGTGCAGCGTTTTTCCCCCACGAGTGACTGGCACCTCAGGCTGCGGGCCAGAGCCCGTGCAGCACCGCACACCTTTCGTACGACACGCGGGTGCGTGCCCGCTCACCGCGGTTCATCGCCCGTGGACGTGACACCTGCTCTCCCGACGGCTCCAGCGCACCTTCAGCTGCCTCTACGGGGGAACGCCTTCACCTGCCACCAACGCGCAGCCATTGCCGGGGTGGGACACGGCCGCCGTGACACAAGGTGCCACATGACGTAAGAGATGATGCCAGAAAATTAAACAGGCACCTCCCGTACCTGTGCCGCGGGGCCACGGCCTGCCAGCGCCCACGGCCGCTCGGCCGCCGCGGGCCCCGGGGCGGGGAAGGGGCGCGGGAGCCGGCCCCGGCGGGGCGGCAGAGGGGAGGCGCGGAGGCCCGGGGCCGGCGGAGCGGCGCCCCGGCCCGGGCGAGCGCCTTTTGTTCCCGGCCGGGCGCCACGCACAAAGCGCGGCCGCGCTCACCTGGTGCGGGGCCGGGCCGGCCCCGGCGGTCCTGCGGCACGGGCGGCGGCAGCCGGGCGCGCTCAGCGCGGGCGGAGGAGCCGAGCGGAGCGGCCGCCTCCTCCGGCGTGAGTCACGGCGGCGGCCCGCGGGAGGGAGGGCGGGAGCGAGGGAGGGCGGCGCCTGGGCGGCTCCGAGAGAGGGACCCGCCGCGTCCCGGCGCCCAGGGCAGCGGCGGCGCCGCAGGCACCACCCGAGCGGCGGCCGGGAGGAAGGGGCGGGGCGCGGCGGCGAAGGGCGGGGCGCGGCGGGGAAGGGGCGGGGCGCCGGGGCACCGCCCGCAGGCGGCAGCGGGCAGGGCCCGGCCGAGGCTGCCCGGGCAGGAGCCTCGCCGAGGGGCCGGGCCGGGCCGGGGCAGGGCTGAGGAGCCCCGCCGAGGGGACGGGACGGGACGGGACGGGACGGGACGGGGCAGGGCAGGGCTGAGGAGCACGCCTTCTCCGGCAGCGCCGCGTTAGACAAATCACATGAACGTTAAAACAGGTGACGTGACCACTTTTCAATCACACCATGCTAAGAAAGTTAAAGACACTGCAAAAATCAGCACAGCTTAATTCAAGCTAATTGGGGAAATACAGAAAATGCCATCTTCAGAGAACCTCCGACCAGAACGACTATCCATTTGGGCATTCAAGCGCTCAAAACTAAAGTAATCCTTCCCCTAGACAGACTGAAGCAGAGTAAAACCAGAGTCAGGACACAGCGAAACGATTAAAAAAAAAAAAAAAAAAAGAAAAAAAAAGCCATCAAAGGTTCACCACCCCGGCTCCATCACTGATCTGCATTTTGGTTTCCCACTAAGCTTAACAATAATGCTGCTTACCCATAATATGCATTGGTGGGATCAGCAAGGTAAGTACAAAATTCCTGAAGATAAAAATGCTTTGTGTACTAAGTGTTATTTAGTAAAATGCACCTGTTTTTTTACTCGGTATTTAACTTAATTGCATAAACGTAGTCACAGTAATGAAATAGGTGGCACTTCCTTTAACAGCTTGCTACTTAGCAACATCAAAGCCCCACGCCAATGAAATCCATACCCCACCGCCAGTTAATGAAGGTCTTAAGATGAAAGCCTCTGCAAAGAGCAAAACCAAGCTGCTGACAGGAACAGGAATGGTGCAAATATGCTGGGATCCGAGATCACTAGCACATACCCACAGCACAGCAGGCAGTAATGATTATTAATTATTTAAGAAAAGAACATAAGAGCTCCGGCATAAGCTGAAAAAAATATGCCGAAGCATTGCTCTGGGATCCTCCAGTTGGATTACTGCTAATTAGCACAGTACATGAGTCTGAAGGAAAGATCTAAAAGCATCTTGCGCTTGTAGGAGCATATAATTAAGCCATCATTTGCATCTTTGCAATAGTATGAGTTTTCTTACCGATAACATCATGGGCAAAACACCATTTTATGACTAAGTATTGTCTAGCTCTCCTATTCTATTTTAGCTGGCTGCCTGTACAACGGTTAGTCAGCAATCTGACACAGCATCAATTTAACATCCTGCATTTATTTAGAAAGGGTTTTAGCAGAGCAAGAAATACTATAAAGCTTCCTCTACCCCTGGAGTATTTTAGATTTTCTTAAAACACTGAGTCAAAGTCAGCTTCTGCCCCACCTTCGTTTGTTACCGCCAAGCTTACTGAGATGTTTGGCTATCAGACAAGGTGACATCTTGCCATTATAGTAGTCACTTTTAGCATCATAAGACATAATAGATGCTCAAAAGACCTCTTAACGCCCAGCTCCGCAGCAGATTTAGTAGGATATTGTTCACGTCTCATGGGAATGCACAAACCTTCACAACGTGAACAGAAGATACACGTGCACTGCTCTTGATCAAATCATTCTCTTACCAATTGTCACCCTACTTGCCCTCAAACACAAAACTGGAATAATACAGCTTATCATCAGCAGGGGAATGTTAGGCAGTTTAATTATCTAAAGGTTAAGCCTCCAAAACATTTTTACAAGTATTGCATAAAGATTGGGCATTATTTTATAAAAATCTAACAGATTAAATGGATTTTTCTTTTCAATAGCTTCTAATCTCTGTGTTTAACAAGGCTGCTGTTTGTCCTAGTAAGCTTTACGAAACCTCCTCTGAATCCCTGCTTGACTTAGAAAAATTCTCTCAATTCACTCTGTCCTTCTCTGATCTCCAATTCTTTCTTAATCAGCTCTGAAATTCATTTAGGATTCCTTCACAGTACAGCTGCTTCCACCCTCCAAGTCCCTCTGTACTTGTTGGCTTTTCCCTCTCATTAAGGGCTTCCAGCAGCATCTGTACACTCCAGCCCTGCTTTCATTATCCATCTCATTTAACCACATGCACCAACAATGAAAACTGTTGCTCTCCAAGAGGTCTGGTACCCAGTGAGGGAACTGTTTTTAGTTCAGAATCTTTTATGTTTCAGACTTAGTCTGACAATTCCAATCCATCAAAATCATGCTCTGATGCAGAAACAGTACATTTTTTCCTTAAAACTAAATGCAGTTCAACCAATCAACTCTTTGCATACTTGGAACACTGCAATGAAGGATGTAGGGTCACAACAGTTGAGATTTCCATGACTAGTGACGAGCACAACTCACGTAGATGAGAGAGTATACTAGAAAATTAAAGAAATAGTTCAGCTGCCTTAGTTACAATATTAATGTTTCTACAGACTGTGCAATGAGGAGGTAAGCGGAGATATTTTAGCGGGATGGACAAAAAAGCCCTTTAGTGTAAGAAAGGCTATGACAACCTTTTTTTTTTTTTTTTTGGTCAGTCCAGACTTAGTTTGTATGGTAAGAAACCTTCTCAGATGTCTATTTTATTCAAAATCAGAAGTGTTCCCAGATCAAATTTGGTATTTACAAAGTTGCAAAGCACACTCTTTTACAGCATTGTTACAGAACTTCATTTCAGTCTCTACCTTACAAGGACATTAACTGGACAATCAAAAGAAAAGCTATTTACCCAGACATTAACACTTCTGTCCACAGGACTTGCAGGTGGTTCTGCCTGATGATTTTCAGTATATCTGTGATTACTACCAACCCATTTTTGGAGGCATGTTGAAAACAGGACCCTAAACATTATCAAGCAGCAAACTATTATGATAGCAAGATAAAAAAAAAAAGAGATGTCCATGATTAGAACTTGTTTTAAAAAGAAATTTGCTATTAAATACATCATTAACACATTAGTGTGTTAAAGTACAGTAGATATTTCAGTGCATGATACAGCAATGCCTTACATATAGTTATCCACTAACCTCATGTCTGTATTTCGTCTTTTAAGACCTTACTTTAGAGACTACCTAGTCTGAAACATTTTTATTTATCCTGTCAGACAGTGTCAGATACTTCAGGCCACCTTTTTAGATGCTCTGAACATCCTGACTGAGGTGGGAAGCTTGGATGTTTAAAAGTTACAGGAGAGAAACCTCAGGCAATGCAAACTCCAGTAATTCTCCCCTCTCCCTCACAGGTGTAAAACCCTATTATGGTAAAGTCAAAAACCCCTACAACCTCATAGCAAGACAAGGTGTCACATTTTCCACAAATCCTAAAGAAAAACTCCAATATGAGCACTCCTATTCCTCTCTCGTGGGTAGCTAAGCAGACAGAATTGAAACAAGAGTTTACTTCTCTAATAGGAAAGACTTCCCCAGAAATCAGTGAGGGCAATTTAAAAACAATGGAAGAGGGGGAACTAAAAGATGCCTGCAGGCTTATTTCTTTACAATGTAAAAATCGTATTTGTCCTTATACAGGAAAGGAATGGCCACATTGGAAACAAACCCAAATGGTCATATTTTGTCTACCATTTCAGCCACTAATGATACAGCTTCAAATGCCAGGTCAGTAGGGTATCACTAATACAGAATTCTCTATAAAAATAAATTTGATTTTAAGAGGCAAGGTAACAGGATGAACTAAGGGATCTCTTAAGAAACCTTGTATTTTTCCTATAAGACAAATATAACTTGCTATTTTTCCATTCAAGATCAAAGGAGGGAAATAATACAAGGAGACAAAGACAGAAGAGTGAGAGGCAGCATTTGAAGCTTCAATTTTCTCTCTTAACGCTTTTTCTTTTAGATCAGTACAATCAGTAGATTCACCCTATAGAGAAAGAAGATTATAAAAGGGAGGTTATATATGGCCAGAAAGAACTTTAGGCAACTTTGCTGATGTATGTAAAGCTACTGTGTACTTTACAATTCTTATTTCAGAAGTAGAATGATAAACAAAAAACAAAGCACTTTCAATCTTCAAAGCAATGTATGATCAATAACAACTTCATAGCACTTGATATTCAAGTATTATAATCTGTATTTTGCTCCAGGAGAGAAAGATGTGTAGAGAATAAAAGATCTGCCCGGGTCTAACACTGAACCATCACAAGCTTGTATGTTAAATGACAAAACCATGCTTTCATTTAGGACTTCTTCTTTTGTTACCAGTTTTTATTTGAGCAAATTATTATTATAATAAATAGATTATCGACTCTTTCCCAGCCCACGCACAAACATTTGATATACTAGTGGAGGTACATCCCAGGATTATTTGGCAAAGTATTTAGCACAGCACACCGATTAATTTACTATGCCTCTGACATTAATCTAACCACCTCAAGTAGGTCACTTAAATAACTATTTACTAGGGCCAACATAAGAATAGCTACATATTGGCAACAGCTTCCTTGTTAAATTACATTTATAGTCAAGGCATTCTGCAGGATGTACTCAGCCTCTGGGTTAGAGCTATGCTTTCTGACCCTTCACAACTTCCGAGAAGGGAAGTCTGGCCTGGCATATGGAATCTTGCAATAATATTGGTCATTGATCTCAATCTCATCTTTGTCCATCTAAATCACAAGAGATCTTTTCAAGAGCAGGAGTACAACATCAAAAAGATATTCAGTCAAGGATCAGTTTAATAGGAATTTTACAACCGCCCGCAGTACAGAAACTTTGAAAAAATCCCAAAATATTTGCAAATCAATAAAAAAGTTTCTCCTGGAAACACAAGCCTCTCAAGCTACAAGGAAAAAGATTTCCGTATCATTGTACTGTAAACTTCCTGTGACCTGTGGTAGTGCTAAGATTTAATTTACATACTAATGCTGCAAGCAGGTTGGGGGGTGTGGGGGGACAAGAGTTACTTAGCACCAGTAATGAGCAGAAAGGAAACGAAGGCAGCTACAGTCCCTATGGACTGTTATGTTTTCAGTAATTTTAGACTGTCTAATAACGCCTTTTAATAAACTGCTCTCAGCTTTAAAGCTGCAATCAGCCTTTGTCAGAGAACATAATACTGCCCCAGACAGGAAAATGGTTCTGACATAATGGACAAAAGACCCCATCTAAATAAAAGCTTCTTTACAAAAAAGAAAGTAGAAAAAAATTCCACGAGTGAAAGACATAAATTATGCTGTCTCTGCTGTGTTAAAGCAAAATACATTCTGAAAAAAAACACATTTTCTGATTTACTCTACTCCAGTCCTAGTTAACAATTAGACAAACTTGCTTATTTATAGGGTATTTATGCCCTACAAGTGCAATCTAAATTCTGGCTGATCATGTTAATTTTCTGTTTATAGTCTATGCTACCCACTTAGTTTCCAAGTGACTAACATGTGACACAGATTAACATTGCAATAGGCTATCCAAATTTAAGACTATTTCCACTCCACTCACTCAATTTAATGGCAGTTCTCACTGAAGCTAAAGTCTATCTATAAAAGCCTAATATATGTGTATATATATGATAGGTGAAACACGGATGTTCTACTCCATTAAACACAGGATTCCTCAAAACAGTGGGTCACCTTCACTGCTGACCAATGCAGGTCCAACTCCACTGTTGCCAAAACCTGCCATGCCACCATAAACTGGAACTGAGTCTACCCAACATTTGAGTTTAAAAGTTGGTTTATAAACCATTACTAATTCTACAAGAATTCAGTATCATACTTCTAGCACATGTATTTCTTAATTTTCATAACTCAAAGCACCAAC
Organism: Opisthocomus hoazin; assembly: GCF_030867145.1. Lineage (NCBI taxonomy): Eukaryota > Metazoa > Chordata > Aves > Opisthocomiformes > Opisthocomidae > Opisthocomus > Opisthocomus hoazin. The sequence goes on from NC_134429.1 coordinate 12,400,732, forward strand.
AAGATGGAAACAAGATCACTTTTTCCCAAGGAATTCTTCTGATCTTTACAGTATTATCACCATCCTTTTCTCTCCAGCAACAGACTTCCTGTGATAGCAGTTATCACATTTCACAGATCAGAAACATGCCTAAAAATTAAGACACATTGTCAAAAAAATACCCAATCACTATAACCAGCACAAAATCTGTTTGTCCTGAAGATACACCTGTCACCTTAGTAGCATAGGTAGAGATCTTTGTTTAACCTCTTTTTAATGTAATTTGCTGGAGAGTCAGCAAAAACCACTGTGGCATTTGCTTATTGTACTTCGCTCTCCTTTAAGCAAAAATAAATTTTTCACTTTAAAAACAGATAATCTGTGGAGTTTAAGTAGCAAAATGGTAGCTTTCTTCTCTTGATATATTTCTGCCCCGCCTTATGGGAAGGGGAACTGACTGTATCTGTGACTGGCCAGTCACACTTTCTCTGAGGGGTGCCAGATACTAACAGCACATCAACACACACTCACAGCCAAACGCTCCTTTTGCCAATGAGATTTCGTAACGCTTCCTCCACTTCTGAAGCTCTCCAAAGAAAGGAAGTGCTAACTCCCTGTTAAAACATATAGTCCAAAGGACCCAAACTGTCTAATGTTTGAACTTTTTTTGCACAGAAATAGAGGGAAATTACTTTTTTTTTTTTTCACGAAGGTACTTTTCTTTTTGCCTTTCTTTTTTTTACAGGTAGAAGCTGTATACTTCTCTCTAGCTAGTAGTAAAATAAGAAGGGGAGCAGGTATGAAATTCAATTAAGAATTGCCTTTTTAAAAAACAAATTATATTAATTTACTATTCATTTATATTCAGTGCCTGAATATATATCACGGGTAGGACAGACCTGAAATGCACATTTCTCAAGCTGAAAAAATTCTCAGTGAAATACAGGCTTCTAATCAGCTCAGACAAAATGCTAACAAGTACTGAATTAAAGTGTGAAGCAGCCAGTACTTTAAGAACAAGATCCCTAATATTGATTTTACAAAATAGAGTTTATTGGGAAGTCAAATACACATCTAGAGTCCTACATAGTTTTTCCACACTCAAGAGCTAAAAATTCAACAATATGAGACTATAAATCCTCCTACACCCTGATATTATTCAGGATTCTAACTTCTCCATGGAGACACAGACCCTTCCATCTCCACAGCACCACCGATTGATAAATAGACTGAGCAATGCTTGCACTGATCACGTAATGATCCTTTTTAAACTTGCTTCTGCTTGCAAGCTATTCCATGCTATCTCAGAAATACTGGAAAATAGCGGTAGCATGTAGTTATACACCCAGAGCTAAAGTAAGAGGTCACAGACAGGGCTTCTTGTTGCCATTTCCTAGCAATTCCCTGTCATTTCAATACACAAGGTTAAATTACTCCAGAAGCTCCCTACAGAGCTACCATTGTTTGTCAGTCAAGGCTAGGACACAATGGCACTTATTCATGAGCAACAGCGAACAGGCAGCTAAGGGCAAACGATCAGCATACAGTCTCAATTTTGTTCTTCTGCAAACAGTTTGTAGAAAGATGGCATTTCAAAACAAACGATGTCAATTTTTCAAAGCTTCAATGCATTCCTAGTACAAGCTACTTAGTAGGGGGTCCAGACGAAAATTAAGACAACTTGAAAGCAACACGAAGAGCACCCAAAAAACCCACTCACTCATCAAGACTGCTCCTGAAAAAGAGCTGCTTGCTACAACCACATGCAAAAAGTGTATGTTTTAATAGAGAAATACACACTCAGAAACGTTCAAAATAGCTGATTCTTTCCAAATACAGTCATACCATGCTTTTGTTCTTAGAGTACCACTTAGCGTTTAGCCTCAGAGCTTATATTACTAAGGGGTACAGACACCAAGGTTCCAAAGTGCACTTAAGGCTGTTTACTTCATATCTTCTGGTTAAGAACCCAAGAAGTTTAGGGTTTGTTTTTTTCTGGTTCTGTTTTGCTTTTCTTTTTTTTGGCATGTTAAAAATAGAAAAAACAAATGCAATATGACAGAAGTCCAATGCTGCTGATAACTGGAGAGACAGAAGCCTCACGCACCTCTTCATTGTTTTGCCTTTTCTACTTCAAAACTTGCAAGAGCAAAGACTTTGTCTCCTGATCCTATAAGGGGAAAAAACATTTTCAGTAATATTAGCAGAAATAGTGAATTTCCTTATATACAATTTAATTCAAGCAAAACACTTGAGATAAAAAGAAATCAAACCTACATTTCAATAACTAGAACACTTCAGCTAATTTTGAAAAAAATACTGGCCTGACAGGTCTGAAACCAGCCCTGGGGTACTGGCTCTGGCTGGGATGGATTAAACTTTCCCCGCTGCAGCTCTCGTAATGCTGTGCTTTGTATTTGTAGCTAGAACCGTATTGATAACACACCAGTGTTCTGGCTGCTGCTGAGCAGGGCTGGCACAGCATCAAGGCTGTTGTCCCCCCAAAGGCCAGTCAGCTTGGGGTGGGCAAGAGGTTGAGAGGGGATGTAGCCAGGACAGTTGACCCATACTGACCACAGGGATCTTCCCTGCCCTATGACACCACGCTTTGCAACAAAAGCTAGGAGAAAGGAGGTGGTAGGGGATTCATTATTAAGGCATTCGTCTTCCAAATGAACTGCTACATGTACTGAGGCCCTACTTCCCAGGAAGTAGCTGAACATTGCCTGCTGATCAGACGTAGAGAATAAATCTTTTTGATTTCCTTTGCTTCTGTGCACAGCCTTTGCCTTTCCTTATTAAACTGCCTTTATCTCAACCTATGAGTTTCTCATCTTATTTTCTCCCCCGTCCTGCTGAGGAGAGGGAATGAGAGAGCGGCTTGGTGGGCACATGGTGGCCAGCCAAGGTCAACCCACCACACATGGAGAGTTTCTAACAAAGGACCCTTTTGGGTTCGAGGGTTCTCACCGTGCTTACGCTCTCAGGAAGAGAAGTACTGAAAGGTAGGTCACAGAGACAGCTTATTTGTACTTTCACCTAGTCTGGCATGCTCCTGCCATTCATAGTTCTTTCATCACAGTTCTAACTATAATGCTCAAATGAACTGTTGTGCTTTTTTAATGCACACTATAACTGAACTTTTGGTCTTATCAATACGATGAGAGTTATGACAACAAGAGTGCTTTAAAGCTGTATTTTGACAATATGCCAATAATTGCGGAATCCTCTGCATCAAGCAGAGGAAACGGCTCTCCCGAAGAGAGGCATTAATGCAAAAGAGATCTGTGTTTAACTGTCAGAATGGTATCTCTGCTTGAGACAGACTATTCAAGCCTTCAGCATTATGGGCACGACTTGGCATTTTATGGACATTTGGCATTGGATTTTTTGCTGCATTACTTTTTCCTCATGGACAATGTATCAGTTTCATTGTTAATATAACAGAAAAATGTACATCAAAATTTAACTGCATGAATCTTTTGTTCATATGTTCTCTTTCACAGGGGAATCACAGGTATTTCTATTCATCAGGGTTCAATGAGGGAAAGAAATTGGAAGTTATGAGAATGAAAACTCACCAAGGTCAGTGGAGACTCTCTCAAACTGGCTCAGGGCTGTACCAGCATTTGCTGACAAGAACACCTCATCGTCTGGAGTGAGCTAAATCAAAAAAGGCCATAACTGTGAACTTGGGACCTCAACTATGCATATTCCTGCCACTTTAATTCCCACCATCTGCATAGGCCTATACATGAACTATGAAAGGTTACACCGATGGTCAATTTGCAGTTTTTAAGTGGCAGTGTTATCTAACATATTAGAAGCCAATGTAAAAATGCAAGCTACTCCCCCTATCACTGTTTTTTTTCTCAGTGGCGTCTGCCAGCCCAGGAAGGATAGCCTATGCACATCAGACATGTCTCTACACTCACCACTAAGTTTCAAGCTGACCTCCAGTGATAATTCTCAATGAAAAGGTCACGTTGCACCTCTGTACCAAAACTATGCAAGGCATGTCAATTACTTTTTTGTAATGTAGTCAATACAGTAACAAGCTAAGATGTAAACTTACTTCATATCATCTACTGAGGAATGCAAAAACACGTAGTCACTACCAACTTTGACCATGTTAAGACTCAATAACCTAGAAATCGTTCTCTTCCTTTAAAGTGACATTTGCGCAAGTATATTTTGCTTTTATGTATGCGCTTTGATGCCTTGTGACAGATGCCCATAAAATATTTACAATAATTAAGTAGTAACCTACATTTGGAAAGTTCAGATACTCTAAGTTAAAACTCACTCGTTTAAGTAGCCTAAGATACATATCCTTGTTAAAGCAAAGCATAATTGTGTCAAACTGTCCAGTGTTTGTGTCAGTTTATTTATTAAAAATATAGAAATCAGGTATAGACATTCAGAATTATGTTGGAATAAGGTAAAAATATTAAGTTACCTGCCTCTGCAAGCAAGCATTCAACTATTTAACATTTTGTAACACTGTGCAGACAAACCTGTAACATTTACCGTAATTTCTCACATTCAGAACAGATGTGAAACTACTATCCTAGCAAGTCCTCTGTGAGGTAGGCTACTGATAATTTTAATAGATAAAGAGGCTATGTCAAAGCATGGTGAAGTGGCTTGTCTGATGTGTCCAAGGAACTCATGCCAGGAGGATTACGTATGTTCATGCATTCAGTTCACAGTCTTAATTAGCCTTTTAACCTATTTCCAAAACATTTTTTTTTCCCCTGACAGTCAAGCAATAAAAACATTCTGAGGGACAGCATTTGCTAATATCATCTACTTGGAATACAGCTCCTTTAAGTCCTGCACTTGATCTTTTCCATTACATGCCCTCATTTCCTAATGAAGTTTAAGTACAGCGATACACAGCAACACATTTTCTTCATATACCATCAACAAAAAACCCCCAACTTCTCTTCCTCCCTCTAGTGGTAAAAAACACGGATCGTTCTGCCACAGATTTACTTATTGGGGAAACAAACTGTATCACTCATCTCTCCAATTTATCTTGCACCAAGAGGTAGGTATTGTCACCAATACAAAAGTAAAGCTCAATGTACGTCAAAAGGCTTGGATAGTTCCCGCCAGGTGGATAGATGGTAGTTAGCCACTAAAAGACTTGTTTTGTAGCTTTTATAAATGATCATCGACTTGTACTGGCTTGTGATTCATTCATACGACCCATCAAAGAAAGCATTTCAAAGCAGAAACAGCCTTATATAAATGCACGATACTATCTGATGTATGTTCAGCAGCAAGTGCTTCAGAAAGCTTAGCATTAAAATGGAAGGACCTTTATGTACTACAAAAGCAAGCTCCTTTTTATCATTTGCTCATAAAGAAAAGGTGCAACTTCTTATTTTCATTATTTCAAACTGCTCTTCAATATACAGATAGAAATTTCTGTCCACTTAACTATCACACCTTACCTTCTCACCAAGCTTTCTGAGGGCAGTCAGGATTTCCAGTTTCTGCTGTGTGTATAGGTCTCGTTTCAACTTCCCAACCATTAAGTCTCGGTCCATCTGTATACCAGGGGGGAAAATAAATCAAAATACGTAAGCTTCCCATTACTTTCACTCAACACAACAGCATGAGCAATACAACGGCCTAGAAATGTCATCAGTAAGCATGGAAGCAAGGGACAGAACTACCCACAATTTAAAGGATGGCCATGAAGTTTTTCTGACCATTCTGCAAATAGCCTTTGCACCCAACCTTGGCACTCTACTTTGTCCAAACTTGAATCTCTTCTAATCAAAGACTGGTAGTCATTCAAAATTACAGATTCACATATCACTGATACATGGAGGAACCACATTTCATTTCACTTTATCTGGATCTCAAGTTCAGTCCAGATCTCTGAAACACTGAGGGCACTCTCCAGTCCCTCCATACAATTACAGATTCACATTCTTCAGATTTTCTATTTGCACTTAGTTCACTATCTGTTAATCACATTTTTGTTTTGAAGCAGCAAGATAGAAAATAATAAAAGAAATACACATTGTTGTCCCCGTTACCTTAATGAACATTTAAGACAGAACAAATTCTGAAAGAGAACTTCTCTATCTCCTTGTGATGCTGTCAGCAAGGTTTCTAACACACTTGGTGCTCTTCGTAGAAATCATTACAAATTTAAATCAGTCTAGCTCAAATAAACAGTTTTTACAGTAAAAAGAAACCTTCACCTCTGCCAGCCTTGTCCGCAATTGCCTCGGTTGTTTCTTTGCAAACATTCTAATTACTTCTGGAGTTTTAAATGCTTGGCTGATGGCTGCTTGTATTGCCTATGAGGAAAAGAGCAAGAATGACCAGAACTAATAGCAGTCACAAGCTATAGCTGCATGACAAGATTAATGAAGGCTGGAAAGCATCATTAGTATCCTCTGCATCATTTCATTAAAGAGATCTTTTATTTTTTTTGCATAATCATGGAAGCTAGATGAAAAAACATATGACCTTTACGCAGGGCTTGTAAAATCCACTGATTCTTGCAACTACTCTAAGAGCTGTGAAACTTTTCTTTACAGTCCAGCTCTTAATTTGTAACGATTTCCAACATTTTCCTCATATTAGCACATCACAAGTAGATGTGCTCTGCTACCGTGAACAGTTTTATTGCCCAGACCAATGATTATAGCTCTTGTATGGGTAAGCAGAATGTAAATGATAAGGTAAATCTCGTATTGTTACTCAAGATCCCCTATGGAGTATCAAAACTATTATGATTAAATCTCACCACAGTTACGTGTGGACAAACCATGATCTCTCTGGAAACAAAACCCTAAAACATACGGCTCAGAAAACAAATAATGCTCTTACTAAACTTCTGAAAAGACAGAAAATAGATCAGAAGTTTGGAAGTCAGCATAAAATAAGATCAATTCACTAAAACAACCTGAAATTACAGTCATTCCTAAAGCCTTTTCATCTGGACTGGTATGAATCTCTGAAATACAAATCAGTAATAAGAGCACAAGAAACGCTATCTTTATGCTTTCTAACAAGCAGGCATGAACTTTACTTCTCATCATATATATTGTCCTGGATTGTCCCTCACAACTTTTATATTAATTTGTTTTATTCTATGTTATTTTCTAGTATTAAGGATATATTTAGTCCCTGCAATTTCACAGTTTTTTCTACAGTGTTATGGTTATAATTCTTCAACGCTTTTTTCCTTTTAAAATCAAGAGAGCTGACAGTTTTTATATGTACACATATGTTAAATAATAAAAAAATTAGACACATAGATCTAGCTTTCACATGTGCCTGTGTAAAAATTATAATGAATTTAATGAAATGACATTATAATGAACCACTGTTTCCTGTTTCACTGAGTCCGGGCAGAATGTGAGCTATTTTTAGTAACACAACATCCTTACCAGTTGCATCCCGCTGAGCTCGTCCACCAAAGTCATATCTCCAGACATAATCTTCTTCAGCGAGTCATTGATCTCACTCAGCTGTTCTAGAGTTTCTTTTTTGGTCTCTTCATACTCATCTGCATCTAGCTCCTCTCTAAAGAGGATCCAACAAGACACATTAATTCACAGGACCAAACTTGAGACATAACGGGGAGAAAAAGACATCAAGTATCATGAAGCATGCCTCCTCAGATAGCAATTAAAACATGCACCTCACTTCAGACTGTTCTGCTCTAGCCCTCTTAGCAGTTACTTAGCTAACCCGTACATAGTTTTCTTGGGTTTGCACCACCTCCTAGCCACCCATGCACCTGTGTCATTTGTATGAAGTCACCGGTATTAAAAGGCCCTGACAACTATGGGACACTCAACACTTGGTGCAGTGTTTAAAAGTGTATTTTGGGTCTCAACAGAAATACACAGTTAAATTGTCTTGCTTAAAGTTGCGGTGAATCAAATTATCTGAAAAGCCCATCTCCTCACCCCAAAATCATCAAGTTATTCAGGAATAACTGATCCTGCTGTCTAAACCTTGCCCGACTCAAAGAATAGCAGTACCAACCATTAGCAGTTATAATTGTTCTTCAAAAAGTATGTACTGCTTGGACAAGTTAGAATGATAGTCAGAGAAAGCACCTAAAACCACACAAGGTGTTTAAATGCAAGTACCGAAACAGAAAAAAAAAACCCTTTTCCTTGGTAATTCAGTCCATCTCAAATTTTATTAGCCCACAAAAAACTAACACAAAATCAGATGAAACAAACCATATGAAAACGTCAGACAAATTAAAAAAAAACCGAAAAACCCACAACCCCAAACAGCCGTAATTATAAGACCACACAAAACAGATACAAAAGCAAATAACTGCTATTAAAAAAGCCCATATGAAAATTGTAAATTCTGTAAACAGCTATTAAAAGTTACAAAGCCACACTGAAATACAAAATTTCAAAGAACACAGTAATGAATATTCTGCCCGCATTTTCCTCAAGATGATAAATCGAATGAGTTTAATAAAAAGAATCACAGAATGGTAGGGGTTGGAAGGGCCCTGTGTGGGTCACCCAGTCCAACCCACCTGCCGAAGCAGGGTCACCCAGAGCAGGCTGCACAGGACCTTGTCCAGGCGGGTCTTGAATATCTCCAGAGAAGGAGACTCCACAGCCTCCCTGGGCAGCCTGTTCCAGTGCTCCGTCACCCTCAGAGGGAAGAAGTTCTTCCTCATGAAAGATTTTTAAAAATTATTTCTACTGCCTAACACAAACATCACACATAATTTTTAAAAAAATAAAGCCACAGCAAAACACAAAATCCCACCAGAATTTTGAAACGTACCATTTTCTTCTGCCAACCACTTATGAAAAACATTACTATGTAAGAGAAAAGCATCTATTTCTATTACCTGCATTCCTCCAGATCTTGAAGTTGCTGCATTAATCTATCCAACTGCTCTTCCAAATTTTGTTTTAGTTTACTGGTCTCTGTTGTTCCTCTTGAAGCCATTTTCTGTTTTCACATGAAAATCTGAAGTTACATGACACTCCTAGAACAAAGAACATTTTATTGTTGTGTATCAACAACTTAAAGCTTCTTTTAAAACAGTCCAAGCATCAATAAAATTATTCTAATATCCTGATGATGGAATGTCTAATCAATACACTTGGAGCTCCTTGCAGTGGAAATAGAGAAGTGTTAGTGTGGGTCTGCAGGATTGTTCTTTGTAGTAAGAGGCGGTTCACCAAGGTAGTAACTCAAACAGCCACAGCACGTAAACCCAAACAAGTCTGAAACCAGGCAGCAACCACTGAAATACTGAGGTCCCGCTATATGAAACAACAGATTCTGCTCTTCAGCTGCCCCTCGGGAAACTATTTAGGAGACCACAACCCGGGTACCGGTGCCTGAAGCACGCAAACACCTCAGATAGTACCATTAGTTGTAGAAAACGAGAGCACTCCAGAGAAAACTGGTGCTTCTTTGGGTATCGGACAGAAGCCCACGGTGACGATCTCTGGGGCATTCGCGCACCGGCCCGACAGCCGCTGCCCAGCAAGTTCCGGGGTTTGCACTAACGCCAACGGCTCCAGCAGCCCCCAGCCAGGAGAACCCGCCCCACCGGGAAGGTGCGAGACAGCGGAGCGAACCGGAGGCCTGGCGGGGGGAGAGGCGGGAAGGACCTCCGGCACCGCCCGAGGCCAGGGCTCCAGCCCAGCGCCCACACCGTGCGGAGGCGAGTCCGCCCAGCCGCCCTCCCGCAGGCAGAGCCCTCCCCGCCGGGCCGAGCCCCGCGCGCCGCCCGGGCCCCCCGCCGCCTCACCTGGGGCAGGCCGCGCCGCCAGCTGGGGGGGGGGGGGGGGGGGGGGGGGCGGGGAGCGGGCCGCCTCCGCTTCCGGCGCGCCCGGGCCAATGAGAGCGCGCGGCCGCGCGCCGCCCAGTGCGGGCCCTCAGCGCGGAGCCGGCGGCGCGGCCCGGGCCGGTAAGGGCGGGCGGGGCGGAGCGGCGGGGGCGGCCGGCTCGGGGCGGCGGCGGGGCCCGCGGCGGGGGCGGCGGGGGAGTGGCTGGGCCGGGGCCTGGTGCCGGTCCCGCGCGCCGGGGGCCGCAGCCGCGTGCAGGCCTCCCGCGGCGCGGAGCTGCGGGGAGGAGGCTGCCGAAACGGGCGGCAAGCGGGAGCGGTTGCACGCCGTACACGTAGCACTTGGTGGTGTTTATGTTCTGCAGGTATACGGGCGCGCTTAATAAATATGTGCCCCTGAAATGCAACTGAGATTGCCCAAAGCACACCCACAAACGCCTCCGTATCCCCAGAAGCGAACAGGGGGGTTTTGAACCCCCCCAAAACCTACGGTAGGCATCCTGGGGTGGGTTTGAGTGCAAACAGGTGTCCGATCCAGCTGAGTGCTAGCAGGGCTGCAAGCAGTACAGGCTAAATAGCGGTGAGATCACGAAGAAGCCTGATGAGATTATACATAAGCACGTATGTAAAGGACTACATCACAGGGCAAGTCACTTTTCCTTCTGAAGAAGAAGGGAAAATGATCCAGGCTGTCCTACACTTCGGGAAAATCTGAGTGAAGGCTTTCTTTCCCCTTCTTAAGTCTCTGTAGAGAGGTTTTACTAATATTTCATTTAGTATTTGGCATAAAATAGCATTAATTATTTGAAGACCGTTCTCAGTTTTGTGAAACTAAACACCTGCATGCAGATCTCTCTCCTCTCTATAGCAGGAGCTAGGCTGCTAGCTTGGATCTTGTGGTCAAACTGCAATAATTTGTTGTGTCAAGCAGTGCCAAATTATGTGTCGTTCATCAAAACTACTTATGTTGTTACACGGTAAGAACACGCATAGTTCCATACACAGCTCAGGCAGCAGCTGGGCTTTAACCATCACTGGAACATAGTTCTCTTTTTCTCTGCTGGGATGTGCAAATTGCATAGCTTTCCCCAAAGCGTTAGCGTTACCCGAAGGTCATTTCATACACAGCAGAGCCCAGCTCTGAAGGTGCTGTGCTGGTTATAAGGATGACACAACAGCGAAGGTAACCATGGGATGACACCTCTCTGCCATTTCCTCCGCTCTCCACATCAACTGCGCAGCTCTTTTCTGTTACAACAGTGCTAGACAGAGGATGTCAGTGCAAATCAGGAGACTGAGGGTATGAGCTTCTAGCAGAGATCAGGCAGAAGAGAAAGGTCCATGGAATGTGGAAAGAGGGGCAGGCCACTTGGGAAGAGTACAGAAATGTGGTGAGAGCATGCAGGGATGCAGCGTGCGACGAGGAAGGCCAAGGCCCACCTGGAATTGAAGCTGGCAAGGGATGTCAAAAACAACAAGAAGGGCTTCTTCAACTACATCAGCAGCAAAAGGAAGGCTAGGGACAATGTGGGGCCGCTGCTGAATGAGGTGGGTGTCCTGGTGACGGAGGATGCGGAGAAGGCAGACCTACTGAATGCCTTCTTTGCTTCAGTCTTCAGTGCTAAGACTGGCCCTCAGGAATCCCAGGCCCCGGAGGTAAGAGAAGAAGCCTACAAAGAGGACGACTTTCCCTTGGTCGAGGAGGACTGCGTGAGGGATCGCTTAAGCGATCTGGATGTCCACAAATCCATGGGCCCCGATGGAATGCACCCACGAGTGCTGAGAGAGCTGGCGGATGTCATTGCTGAGCCACTCTCCATCATCTTTGAGAGGTCCTGGAGGACAGGAGAGGTGCCCGAGGACTGGAGAAAGGCCAATGTCACTCCAATTTTCAAAAAGGGCAAGAAGGAGGACCCAGGGAACTACAGGCCGGTCAGCCTCACCTCCATCCCGGGAAAGGTGATGGAGCAGCTTATCCTGGAGGCCATCATCAAGCAAGTGGAAGAAAAGAAGGTTATCAGTAGTCAGCATGGATTCACCAAGGGGAAATCATGCCTGACCAATCTAATAGCTTTCTACGATGACATGACTGGCTGGGTAGACGAAGGGAGAGCTGTGGATGTTGTCTACCTTGACTTCAGCAAGGCTTTCGACACAGTCTCCCATGATATCCTCCTAGGGAAGCTGAGGAAGTGTGGGCTGGATGAGTGGTCGGTGAAGTGGATAGAGAACTGGCTGAATGGCAGAACTCAGAGGGTTGTCATCAGCGGCGCTGAGTCTAGTTGGAGGCTGGTAACAAGTGGTGTCCCTCAGGGGTCAGTACTGGGCCCAGTCTTGTTTAACTTCTTCATCAACGACCTGGATGAAGAGTTAGAATGTACCCTCAGCAAGTTTGCTGATGACACCAAACTGGGAGGTGTGGTAGACACACCAGAAGGCTGTGCTGCCATTCAGCGTGACCTGGATAGGCTGGAAAGCTGGGCAGAGAGGAACCTGATGAGGTTCAACAAAGGCAAATGCAGGGTCCTGTACCTGGGGAGGAACAACCCCAGGCACCAGTACAGGCTTGGGGTGGACCTGCTGGAGAGCAGCTCTGCGGAGAGGGACCTGGGTGTCCTGGTGGACGACAGGTTAACCATGAGCCAGCAGTGTGCCCTGGCTGCCAAGAAAGCCAATGGAATCCTGGGGTGCATCAAGAAGAGTGCGGCCAGCAGGACGAGGGAGGTTCTCCTTCCCCTCTACACTGCCCTGGTGAGGCCTCATCTGGAGTACTCTGTCCAGTTCTGGGCTCCCCAGTTCAAGAAAGATGAAGAGCTACTGGAGAGAGTCCAGCGGAGGGCTACAAGGATGGTGAGGGGACTGGAGCATCTCTCCTACAAGGAGAGGCTGAGGGAGCTGGGCTTGTTCAGCCTGAAGAAGAGAAGGCTGCGAGGGGACCTAATATATGCTTATAAATATCTGCAGGGTGGGTGTCAGGAGGATGGGGCCAAGCTCTTTTCAGTGGTGCCCAGTGACAGGACAAGGGGCAATGGGCACAAACTGAGGCACAGGAAGTTCCGTCTGAACATGAGGAAGAACTTCTTCCCTCTGAGGGTGACGGAGCACTGGCCCAGGCTGCCCAGGGAGGTTGTGGAGTCTCCTTCTCTGGAGATATTCAAGACCCGCCTGGACAAGGTCCTGTGCAGCCTGCTCTGGGTGACCCTGCTTCGGCAGGAGGGTTGGACTAGATGACCCACAGAGGTCCCTTCCAACCCCTACTATTCTGTGATTCTGTCATTCTGTGATTCTATGTGCAAACTACTAAATTATATTTATATTCTCATTTTCTATGCAGATAGGAAGCATTACCAGGTGAGTTTATGACGCAATAATTGCCTGTTTCTGAAGACTGTAAAATTAGCTAGCAGCATGAAAAAGGACACTTGACTAACTCCACTCCAGAAAAGGCCCTGCGTATTTTCATCTTGAAATTTTCTATTATTTTTCCCTTTGCTTTTTTTTTTAAAAAAAGGAGGAAATCAAGCCTTTTCAAATTTGCAGCATGAGTCGCTTTCTTCAGAAAGTAGGGCTCTATGTGTTACAAAGGCAAGTCTAACTCCTTTCCTTGCCTGTTCCCATAGTAACTGTTCTAGCTGATGCCCCTGTGAAGACTGCATTTCAAGTAACGCCAAACCCTTCAAATGCTGAACTACACTGCAGTAACAAAGAATATTTTAAAAGTTTGCGAAACTCTTGAAAGCACAGAAAAGTACTAACACTTGCAAAATGCGAAGCCTTGCAAGACCTCCCTTTTGTTCAAGGGCTATTTGATGTTAGTACATAGTAGCTGTTACAAGATTTAGCTGTGATGATATCTCACTGCTGTGGCAGCTGCGAACATCACTTGGCTTCTTTGTAAAGGAGACAGAATGTGAGGGTGACCTAGTGGGATTTTTGCAGGCAGTGATGTTGCTGTAGAAACAATGGCAGACTACTCAGTGCTCAACCCTGATGTCTCGGACATCTCACAAATAGCAACAGCAGGAGAATGGCCCATAACATATTCCAGTCTTCATTTGTTCAGGGCCAGCCTAGGGGAAACCATCTTGGCAAGCCAGAATATCCTCATGAAAGAAAAGAACACTGAGAAGCAAAAATCCATGCAGTGTGAGGAGAAATTAAAAAGCTAAGTAGTGAAGTTTCCTTATTTTCACCAATTCTTAAGCAGCTTTCTGAAACTGAAGTTTACAATTGGAACAGTGCTGTTGTATTTTTAAAAAGGAAAAAAAATCTGGTATTTAATTGCAGCTCTTACTAAACTTTTTTAAATTCACTTTTCTGTCATCTGTTCTGCTGGTACACCTACTGCTAACTTTCTGCAGTTCCAAGTAGATGGGTTGTTCTCATGTTTACTCCATAGCACTCTCTTCCCACATACCAAGAGCATGCAAAATGAAAATAAATCAGGAGTGAAGAAATCTTAACCCTCCTCTCCTCCAGAATTTAATGCCATATAATGTTAGTTCTATAGATTTTTCTGAAAAGACTCACTGCAATTTAGAGTAGCAGCACTGGGAACTGTCATAGGATTTTCTATTCGCCACTGTGAGCACTAGAAGTAAGGAAGTTACTTCCAAGGAAGTTCCCTTCCTTGGCATTGTCATCTTATAAAAAAGGGTGAACTTCTAATAAAGTTTGTCCTGCAATCAGGACAAATAATCTCATGAAGTTTTTTCTGCATGAGCTGCTTTGCTTCAGAGCGGGCATTATGCTGTGCTCTCTTCAGGCAAGCAGCCTGTTTTCAGTCACTTCATTTTTAAAGGTGTTTCCTCTTGCATATAGGAGGGAATCACAGCTGCTTTGGTAATACATGGGCAAGGCAAATTTGCGTTCATTTATCTATTACATATATCTTCTTCCTAGCACACTCACTTTTGTCTACATCCTTGATTTCTGAAGGCGCGCAGAATTATCCTCTTTTCTGCAACATAATGCCACTGTTGCCTCAGCTCCTTGCATTGTACCGTTACCCAGGGATAACCAGAAAGAACTAGAGGTGGTGGTTGTAATCTCTTAAAAACTGGATAATGCAGTATCACATGAACAATCACAAGCCAAGTGTTGCTGGAAGGAAAATACAGTTTTCAATTTGATCTTGAAATCTTCTGCTTATTGGCAGCACAAATAAGTACAAATAACTATTTTTTAATCTCGCCTCTTCTTGTAGTGACTGGTGACTAGCACCAACATTCTCCCCTTGGCTCTGTAGCTGCAAAGAATGGCTATGGAAGATCCTGACAAGAAGACTGAAGTGGTACTGCTGGCCTGTGGGTCCTTCAATCCCATTACCAACATGCATCTAAGGCTATTTGAGCTGGCTAAAGACTACTTTCATGAAACGGGTAGGATGGTAATTTATATCATTCAGAACAGCTCTGATAACTAGACAGTTAAATGTGAAGGTGAATGTTTTGCATATATGAATGCCTGTTTAATAGTGACAGATATTTTTGGAAATACTGATTAGATATTGAAGCTAGTATGCATGTATGTATCATACAAAATCATGTAGGCCAAATACATGAGAGAACAGGTTTATATATGTGTTGCTTATTCCTAATTTGAATGAGCTAAAGCATGAGTTTTATAGTTTATAGAAATCTATCTTTCTGATACAGCTTAGTAAATCTTTAATTGTGCTGCCTTGCACAATGCTAAAAGTGTACCATACTTTTCCACTGGGCTGGCTATCGGAGCTGGCATTGGTGTTCTTAGAGATTGCAGTGAATAATAGTTTAAATACAATGCAGTGGAAGTATCATCTGCTCAACCACTTTTCATGTTCTTGTGTGATGTGTTTTTTCCACAGGGAAATACAAAGTAATCAAAGGAATAATTTCACCAGTAGGTGATGCATATAAGAAGAAAGGTCTGATCAGTGCGAACCACCGAGTAACTATGGCAAAACTAGCTACAAAAAATTCAGATTGGGTGGAAGTTGATGATTGGGAAAGCAGCCAGAGTGAGTGGTTGGAAACAGTAAAAGTTTTAAGGTATTCTTCAGCCAGACTCTAACAAGTCTCAAGAACCTATAAAAGGATAAGGAATGGTGTTATCTCTTAACAAGTTAGATTAACAGCAGGCTAACCCCAAATTACATGAATAGACTCAGTGAAGTCAGAAGTGCTATTTATATGAGCAATGTAAATGAAAGATTGCACCATTACTCTTAAACGTACAAAAAAGCCTGTGAACAATTTTGAAGATACACTGTTTCTTAGGCTTTATTCAAATTTTGTGCTGAAAAGGTGTTTATGAGGAAGGACAAGAAACTGTGGTAGACAAGTGCTACACACACTTCCCTCATTTGATTCTGATTGTGATATGCTGCCCATTTGTGTATTTAAAGGCTGGCAAGAGAATTGCCTGAAGGAATATCTTTTTTTTTTTTTTTTTTTTTTTTAAGTTTTATGTTTTTTACTCAGTCACTGCTACTTCACTGAGGTTTTTCTTTTTAAAACGAATTTTTATTAAAAAAAGAAACAAACCGACCTTGTTGCTTTGGAATCTTTGCATTCTGACCATCTTGGGACCCAGCTCTCACATGTCCCTGTTCCAGCAGATCAGTTCTTGGATGGATTGTCTGTGAAAGTACTGCAGGAGGAAGTGGTGATACATTATTTAGTAAGCCATACTCTTCCCTATATTCTCCTACATCTTTAAAATACCTGAAATGCATCTGTTTTGCAGGTACCATCATCAAAAGCTTTTACCTCCTGATCCCAGTAGTAGTCTGCAGAATGCTACACCTTTAACAAAGCCAGGACGGAAGAGGAAACAGGAGCCAAACAGGCATGACCCCGTTAAAAAGAAAAATCAGAGTCCAGATATAAAAAGTTAAGTCTGTTTGCAAATTCAATGCTTAACAGTACTTGCTATTTCAAGGGAATTGCGCTGATGAGTAGCTTTTTTTTGATGCTATTTCTTAGTTCTGATTTCACTGAAGAAGTTTATTCACTTAGATCCCACAGCATAAAGCAATAGGCTTTGTAACAAGACGACTGTAAGGGTAAAATATATAGGACATGAAAAATACTAAAGATAATAGAAATTTGGTCTGATAGAGGTCTGAGCTATCCATTTTACCTACAGAACTTTACTATACTGTAGTTACAGCTGAGAATTTTGGATCAAATTATAAGTTGCTGAAGAATGGACAGGATTAAGTCCTGAAATTCAAAATGTATCTGGGTACAGGATCATTTAACATTGTAATTTATGTAGCTTGGCTTTGTAATTTTACGTAGCATTTATTTTGGTTATTGCTTTTAGAACTTAATTTTAGTTCTTTAGCTTAACATGTACAACTGTATGTATTCATACAGGGTTTGAATGGCCTTGCATAATGACCATCTGAATCCTTTATATAACAAATCTTGACTTCTGCCTGACTTGTTCCCTTGAACCTTTCCAAATTCTGCTGTTTAATTGATAAAGTTGTATTCAAAGAAAAGACCAACAGCATCAGGCAGGCTTTTTTCATGTTGTGTTGACAGATGTTTTACTACATTCCTACCAACCTGTGACATTACTGGAAGCTGCAGATTTAGCACTCTCAATTTTGCTTCCATTACTCTAAGGTGGTTTCTATCTGCATGCTCCTCTAGATTTGCTATAAAATGTAGCGTGGAAGAAAGTCCCCTGCAGTCAGGTTACACAGTCTATGGTTTTGGGGTTTTTTTTGTTCGTATTTCCTTTCCTTTAACATAGTCCCCTCTGCCCCCTGTCCCGTAAAAGCTAGCTCCTCTTCTGTAACTCTGTGGAATGTCAGATAAAGTTTTAACAGCATTACAGTATCCTTTCATACTTAGCTATTCTGGAATTTTCTCTGTATTTTCTTTTACTTTGCTCCTCACAGTGATTGATTCACCCCAAGGCTAAATAAGTATATTAATTTTCCAGTCATTTTGAATGAAGGGACTCCTATAAACTTTTTTTCAGAATAATCCTGCATTGAGGCTACTACTTGTAAATTATATACTCTGAATCTTTTTTTATTTCATTCCATAGTCTCATCTTAACCAAAGACACAGAGAGGTAGCCTAGAAATTAAATGTCTGCATTGAGTTAGATAAAATATGGTGGCCTAAACCAAGCCCCGTTTCTCACTTATTTTTCTTTTTAAGGTGTCCCACAGGTTAAACTGCTTTGTGGAAGTGACATGCTGGAATCTTTTGGGATCCCCAGTCTGTGGAAGTTGGAGGACATCACTGAAATTGTGGAAAATCATGGCCTTGTGTGCATCAGTAGGGCTGGAAACAGCGTTCAGAAATTCATCTATGAATCTGATATTTTGTGGAAACATAAGAATAACATTCACCTTGTGGAAGAATGGATCACAAATGACATTTCCTCCACCAAGATCAGGAGAGCACTGCGGAGGGGCCAGAGCATTCGTTACCTAGTGCCTGATGTAGTTCAAGCATACATAGAAAAAAATAATCTGTATAGTCCAGAGAGTGAAGACAGGAATGCTGGGGTTGTCTTGGCTCCCTTACAGAAACATGCAAGAGATTCCGAGAACTAACAGGCACTATACAGCTAACTCATTTTCTGCTGTGAAAAAAGCTACAGTTCAGTACAGGAAAATGTGTTTTTTGGGGGTTGTTTTTTTTGTTGTGTTTTTAAGTAAATACTGGGCTAATTCTGTGGCTTTAGTACATACATAGTTGCTGTTGAGGTTTGGTGCACTCAATAATTGGACCTACACAATCTGTTTTAAATCCAACAATAAGATTTTCACATTTAGACATTTTGTCACAGTGCAGTGAACTAAGTACAAGAATTCACACTTGCATATGAGAATTACAAATTAACAAACAAAACAAATGAAAATGTTCCAATTAGTTTTAACTCAGAAGGCTCTGAGTGCTATTTATAAAATACTAACAAATATTTTTAATAACTTAGTGTCTTAACAAAGCCATTTAATTGCAAAATGTACCACTTACTGGTAGTAAATGTATGTATAAACTCATTTTTTAAAAGATTGCCAACATGTGGTGCACCTCAAATAAATTATTTAGCTCTATCCTGGAAAGGAAAAATTCACTCCTGGCTGAAGCGGTGCTAGATATACCATGGTTTGAGTTGCCTGCCTTTCAAATATGCAGCCTGTTTGTCTGCCATCATGCAATTTGCTCCCAGAAATGCCTTGGGCTTTACTTTTCCATTCATGTTCCCAGAGCTGTACGTTAATCTCAGCACTGTTTGTCATGGAAAGACAGACCTACTTCAGAAATTAATAATAGTGTCATTGCACTGATTCTCAGACAGTTGTCCCTTTATTTCAAATAATAAACGAGCTTTTACTTTGGAGCCAAATGTATATAGCCAGAATTGTTTTCTGTAACTGGAGTTGAGCAGAAATGGTAGGATATTGAGACTGTACATAAGTGAAATGTTTTTCTTTGCTAGAAATCTGGTTTTGAATTTAACAGTATATTGCCTGCATTACATGAATATAAACTAGAGGGGCACTGTCAATGTCATGGTGATAGAATTCTACCTCCCTTTATTTGCCATTATCCCATTTTTGTTTAATTATGTGCCTTATTAAAAATGTCAAGGTTTCCAAGATGCTACCTAATGGGTCAACAGCTTTTTCATACGATCTCCACAAGATGACTCCATTCACATTTTTCAGATCAACCAATCCAGCAGAATGAGAGAGACTCGGAGCAGGAAGCCTAGATGCTGTTGGGCAAGTCTAGAATGAGGGACACGTTCCAGGATCATAGCCATTGCAACCTGTCATCCTCCTTCCGTGGGCAGGGGATCCCAGAAAAGCTGAGGCAGAGATTCCCTAGAAGCTTAGTGGCAGTCTGGAAGCCAGAAGCCAAACATAGAACATCACAGGTGGCCCTAGGGCCTACAAGGCTCCTATAAAACCCAACAGGGGAGTCAAGATACTATCAGAAAAACCTGTTACCCACAGTGGAGCCAGCATGGGGCATGCAAACTTGGAGCCCCACATGAAATGCTGCAATTACTATACACTAGAACATCTGTGTTCTGCTAGCTGCAGCCTGTGAAGGTGGATGTCTACGGAGAATCTATGAGGAGATTAGTGTAATAAAATCAAGTCACAAGTGTATCTGTAACCGCACTGTGACAGAAAGTAGCATCAAAGATTCTTATGTTTTTTTCTTGGTGATTCCTACATCAAATGTACTCATTCTGCCATTTTTTCCCTTGGAGCACAGGCAAGCTTACACTGTCCATTGAAATGAGACTGGGTTCGTTTATCAATAGTAATAAAGATACCGAAGGATAAATTATGCCCCCTTGACAACTTAGCAATCAAACTGCCATAACTGATGGCAGGTAGCTATATTATTGATGGTGCATAGGAAAGGACAAGATCTACTTTTCTCTTTTGCTCGCTGTCTATCTTAATGACTGGCAAGAATAGAGGGCAAGAAAAGATTTATTTTCAGCCCTCAAGTCAACCAGTGTGCTTCTGAATAAACACAGCGGATCTTTCTAATGGGAAAGCACCCTATTTATGTGGTCACTTTTCAGAGTAAAACTGCACTTTAGGTTTATTCTTCTAAACAAAGATGCTGGTGTGTGTTGGTACACTTTGTGTAATTCTATAGAAACTGCAAATTCAATAGGATGTTTCATAAAGCTTTGGTCTCCAAACAGTTATATTTCACTGGGTTTTAATGTAGTTATGTGTGATGGGTCTTTCAATAAAATAAATTGCATGTAATATGCTAATTTTAGTCATCCTGTTATTAACCAAGTCTGATGACTGCGTGATTTTTCAGTAGGTAGAGTGACGTCAGTACAGTTTTGTCTACACAAAACAGAACATTGCTCGAAAATTACACTGACTGCTGAGTATGGATCTTTTGTTTTACTAGTGGGATCCAGAAACCTGCCTGTTAAAACACTAGGAGTAACCGCACACTGACTATCCACTGTTCCAATCAGTCATCAGCATCACAGTCAGTGATGCCTATTCAAAAATGTGAGATAGGTGTAACTTTCAAGAGTGGACCAGATCTAAAAGAGAATCTATGTACTTCAAAATGCAAGGTTTGTGAATAATGCAGTTCACTGAACTTTCTAAAAGGGCTACAATGCATTCATAGATGTTCTAAAAACAAAAATGAGACTTTTTACATCGCTGCATTTGGTTCTGCTTTATTAAGAGAACACAGGGCCCTTCCACCATACATATAATTGACACTCAAAATATTTTATAAATACTGCAACAGCAGCAGGAACCACTTTATCTCCTGTAATGAGGCCACACTGTGTTAGAGGTTCAGTGCTGCACAATTAAGATGGAAATGGAAAAAAATTATTTCCACAGAACATTGGGAATTTGTAAGGGAGAAAGAAATGAACTATCAAAGGATGTGGCCAGAGCACTTTGCAGTTCTTAGAAAAAGTTCCACAGGCAATTCTCTGGCTGACCCTTGAAATAGCAACCCTAGTACCCTTTAAAAGTCTTGGTTTGAGATTAAGCACTGATTTACAGAAAGAAACACCACACCCCAGACAATCTGCATGATGTTAATTTTCAATTAAAATGTTATATCCAGACTTTTACACAGGACTTACCCAACTACTGACTTCTCTTTACTTGGAAGAGTCAGTAGTATTGCAACAGTGCTTTACTACCATAACCTCGTAATAACAAATTATGGGTGAAATGTTACTATCTGAGTCCAGGGGAAACATTAATTTGCATTTCTCTGTGCCATTCCTAGTCTAGTATAGGTTAGAGAACAATATCCATCTGCAAACAGGAAGCAAGCTTTGACGTCCTATTTCCTACTCGCATGATTCTGTGAGTCATGTAGGTCAAACTGTCAGCTCCAAAAATGTAGCTAAAGTTCAGGGAAACTTCATTTTCTCTGCAAAATACTTTTATTCAGCCTAACCTGAGGCAGTAAATAGATAAACGTAGCAGCTATAGGCGAGTTCCTCATTCAAGATTCAGAATACCAAATTCCCTTTTTACTATAGTAGCAACAAAGTTAAGATTTCCCTGGCCCATCAGTTTTGGGTTTTTCTTTTAATGTAGCCTTCATCGTGGCACTCATTACTGTACCATCTGACCACTTAAAATGTGCGATTAAGCTAACACTCAAAATATATGTGTGACTTCAGGAATGATTGTTTTCCCCATTTTACTGATGAGGAAACTGAGGTAAGAAGTTATCTAGCTGCCCTGTACTTAGAAATTCCAGAGTGCCTAGTTGTTCAGCATTATTAAATTCATATTTCTCACTTGGTAAATTGTAAGAATAAGGCATACAGTTTGCAAAAGGTAACCACAGATGGAGGAACTGCAAGAAATTGGAGAATTATGTATCTTCCAAAGGAAATAAAATCTCACTTCCAAATTCCTCACATATCCTTTCTCTTCAAAGTCAAGCATTCTCCATTCACTTTTCAAAACATTTTTGGGTCATCACTTAAGAGATTTCTTTCACTTCTTTGCTGAAGATAAAGTCCAACACCAAAGTTTACCTGCTGCACCCTGTGTTCTACTCCGTATACACTCTGCCAGAATGTGTAGCATCTAATAAAGCATCAGTGGGAATAACTTCTATGTCATCTCTCCTTTACTGTATGTGTCAAGAATAAAAAGCAAAGGGAGGAGCTACATCTTCTACATACACTAGAGTACTTTTTAATTTGTTATCGGCTATTTTTAGGAGTTGAAAGTGGATTGCAAGAACAAGTATTCGTCCTCTTTCACATCTAGGAAAACTTATAAATACAGAGCTGCAGAACTGGGAACAGAGCTCAGACCTCTGGATCTGCTGTCTCATGCCTAACTGCTACACAAATTTTCTGGCAGGTAAGGCACCTAAGAAAATAAAGAATTTTGTATATGTATGTTCATTTAACTGGGATATAACTAACAGCATTAAAGAAATCAGAACACAAGGAGGTAAACTGTGGCACAGCAGAGCCGTGTTGAAAGTCACATCAGAGAATAACACACACAAACAAGATTTGCCTTTCACTTTTCTGTTATAACCACTAGACAACCATGCTGCCTACTATTCACTCCAGACAAACTAACAAGATACAACATTTATCTCTATTACTTTGCCATAGGTACTGCTTTAAAATGTGCTGATACAACACTCTCCACAGTTTAACAGTCAATCCCCATCTGTTCAAATATAGCGTGTATTTACGGTGCGTAGATCACCTTTTCAACAAAAATGTAGATTTCACATCATAAAGCCACAGATCTAATATACATGCAGGGAATTTAATAAGGACAAAATGTGTCTATGATTCCCTTTAAAGGATACAAGATAGAGACAAATCATTTAAACCACTTTTTGGTTTGCATTGTGACTCTTGGGCTATTAACATTTGCTCCACACAAAGATTTCGGAAACTGTGAACTTTTCCCTCCAATGCAGCTGAAGCTGATCTACTAACACCCTCTCACCTATTGGCTCAGCAATAGTACCCTTCCCCTCCATCAGAAAGGCTCGCAGACATAATTCCACCCACAGTCTTCCTTATATAAAGACTAGCTGGAAAATTACTTCTTCATTTTTACTTTTTGGTCAGAGGTTGACTATATCTTTGACAGTCTGGCAATGCCTGTGGATTTCAGTGGAACCTGGAACCTTATCAGCAATGACAACTTTGAAGGTTACATGGTGGCCTTAGGTAGGTGAAAATACCATATTCTATCCTTCCCCTGTAAGGGTTCTCCTGCATTTTAGAAGTCTGAGTTGTTCTAAGACCTAGATATTGCTGATGCTTTTTTTTTTTTTCTGAAAAACAATGGAAAAATCTTTGTTTATGGATAAACAGACAGCATTAACTATATTTCAGCCTGTCACCCAAGTGTCCTTGCAGCTTTCAGGAATTTCTCAGCCTAGTACTTGTTAAAAGTAGAATTTCTGCATAGCTTTCATCAGACACAGGGAAGAGTTTGCCCCGTCCAGTCAATTCCACTTGCTTTTGAGCGCAAACCTACATAAGCTGTCTAGGATTAATTAAATGTTAAGTAATAAAAAAAAAAAAAGTTTAAGTATTTGACACTTCCAGGCAGTTGTTTAGCTTGGTTTCACTTATCTTTCAACAGCTTACAAAATACTCCTCTCATTACTGTGACTTGTTGATAAGTTTCTCTAACTGTCCCTCTTCTGGAGTGCTTGAAGCTAACCTCTTACCTTGCTCAGATCTTTTAGAGAAAGATTAACGGTGCTTTAACAGGGAACTAAGAAAGTTCTTGTTCCTGATACTTTATCAGCTTTCTTGTTTAAAGCTCATTACAGACTGTGACAGCAGGCAACCTTGTGTGCTGCCTTCCCTTCTCCCTGCCTCTCCCACCCCTTTCTCCCTTTCTGACTTCTTGTAAACTGATGACCAGCAGTGCCTCTTGTTGGCTATTGTATACACCACAAGAACGAAATATATTTTCTGACTGTATCTATGCTGGGTGACCTACATAGATTGTCTAGTTAGTATCTTTTAACATGGTGAAAGAACTCTTCTCTGTTTCTCATCTGTATTATAAATTAGGAAAAAAGGAAAGGGTGCTCCCATAATAAGAATTTATTCATCAGTTTGAATACTAAGTCATACGCTCTTAATGTGTTAATGTCTTCAAAAAGAATAGAGATTCTGTCTGTTCCTTGATAATAAACATTGTCCAGCTAAGTAAAGGGCTTTTTTAATGAAACATAACTACTAATCTTGTGAAAAATGCAATTTGTTTTCAGCATGCAGTTGAGGGAACTTACTTAAAAGTAAAGGCAAAGGATCATGTTAATGATTTGCAACCTATCTTTAATTACTTCTGCTTGGTTGTCAGCATAATGAACAAAACATGGACTGAAATAAATATGGTACAGCTAGAATGAAAAACTTTTCTGCCAGGGTAAGTAGAGTGAGGAGGCTAATATCTGATCAGCTGCATAACTAGAGGGTTATAGAAAAGAATGTGGCAATTCCAAGCCCAGTCTTTCCTTCAATTTAATATCTAACTCTAAAGACTAGATTTGTATGTAGTTTGTATTTATACATTCTTATAACCATGTTAAGGCTTCATGTGCATGGCTGTTGCCAGTACTGAATTCAAACCCTTCTGTGCTAAAATAAATTGGTAACCATGTGAAAACATGACTGACAGATTCTGGCACTTCTGTAATGCATACAGTGATGAAGTCGCACTTCAAACACAGACTGCATAATGAGCCATATGGTTCAACACATGGTAGCTGAACACACCCTGTCAAGAAGATCACAACCTCAGCCTGCATAAAGGGAGAAACTTCTAGTGGTCATATAAAATGACACTTTTAATCTAGGGGATGAAAACAGCTAAATTAATTGATACACAGCCCCCCATTTTACCCACCCCCTTCCTGAAAACCCAACTCTGAGCATGCTATTGGGATGCAGTGTAATTCAGTTGCCTACCAAATAGATGGCCTGTTCCTCTAAAGAAACAAACATTCACTAGAGAAATAGAAAAATAAAACAAACCTCTAGAAGCACTGCTTTAAGGTCAGTATTACCAAGAACATCAGGATTCTGTTAGAGGTGACTGATCATTACAGATAACCAGGGAATCTTTTGACAAGTGTATGTTTTCTAGTTGCACTTAAAAAGTGTTTATAGCAAGTACATGTCCTGAACACAAGCCCGAGTAATGAATGCTAGGACTGTTCTTCATTTTACCCTATTTAAGGTATAGGATGCAAAGAATTCTTGTTAATTCACATAAAGCCTTTCCTCTGACAAAGGATGAGAATAGGCATTAACTATTCCTGCTAGGTGAGCAGGGGTAAATCTGAGACCAAGCTTGGGGTGTCTGTGGGAAACCAACTCTCCCCAACTCCTAAAAGGACTCTCCTGACTTAAGTCCTAGAAATCTCGCATAGGAATTGTGCAACAACTGAGTAAACAGGTTTCCAGAGAGTTAAATGTACAAGAACATGACTTGATCTGTGTAACATAGAGTTTTAAACAAAAAAAAAAAACAACCAAAACCAACAAAGCCTTGCATAGCAGTAAGGTCAAACTATCTAAGAAATGCTTCTACTAGTAATAAGGTTAAGTTCTGGGTGTCAAAACGATTGGTGATAAATATAACTGACCTTTTTGCCTCCTGTCTAAGGTATTGACTTTGCAACACGCAAGATAGCAAAAATGCTGAAGCCTCAGAAAGTGATCAAACAAGATGGTGATTCATTTTATATCCATACCACTAGCACATTCAGAGATTATTTGCTTCAATTCAAAATTGGAGAAGAGTTTGAAGAAGATAATAAAGGCCTGGATAACAGAAAATGCAAGGTGAGACTGAATCAAGAGGCTGTGACAAAATTAAGATGCCATTATCAATCCAGCTGCTTGAGCTGAAATAATTTCAAGAATGCTATTTGTAATGCAATGCAGAGGTAGGAACCTGAGTTACAGACAAGGAGTTTCACTTTCCCTCAGGAGTAGTATTTAGGTTCCCTTTTATCTAGGAAAAAAGGACATTGTCTACGAGTGTATTTGTGAAACCGAGACAAAGACATACAGAAACACTTGTTTCCTCTTCCACAGAGCCTAGTTACCTGGGAAAATGATAAACTTGTCTGTGTCCAGACTGGTGAGAACAACAACAGGGGCTGGACTCATTGGCTTGAAGGAGATGACCTCCACCTGGTATTTACTTCAGATTTCCACTAATTCTGTCTCTATATGACAAAAATAAGATCTATAATGTGGTCACCGTGTGCACAAGTCTTCCAGCTCTGTAGTATTTGTAATGGATGGTAGATAGTGAGCACGTGCTGCTTTGATTTTAGTTTAGCTGGAACAACTTCATTGTTTCACTGTCTTGTATAGTTACATTCAGAATGTCAAGCTTAACCTATTGCGTGGCAGCACAGTGGTGGTCAGTAGTTGTGGCAAAGGATCTATGTCCACTTTCAGAAGCAGTTCCTTTGTTCACTATATATCTGTACTCTTGGTTTTTTTGGCAGGAGCTTCGTTGTGAGAATCAAGTATGTAAACAGGTCTTCAAGAGAGCTTGAGTATGTGTCCCGATTCCTACACAGAGACAGCTACCTACAGGAGACTGCATCCTCATGTCCAGTGATGGCTGTACAGACGAGAACTGATTTGTTGTATCAATTAACTTAAATGGTCTGATGTTTCTGGCTCAGGAAATAAGTCTGCTGTTGCCAGTATTAAAGATCTGATTTTTGCTAATAAATGCGCCAAACCAATCTGAACTATCTGACTTCTGAATGTGTTTTTGGAAGGTGAAAAAACCCCACAACCCAACATGTAAGTGATGTGGCTTGGGTCTCTGGTTAACTAACAGTCTAAATCAAAACAACTGCCTATTCTAAAGGGGCATGCCAACATCAAACAAAACAGAGGTGGAACATGGTAGAGACAAAGAAAGCAGACAAAGGATACAGATTTATTATTCAAAATGCTTCTCTAAGTTGCAGACTAGTAGTTAACGCCACTTGATCATATCTTAAATATGTAATGTAAGACCCTATATTGTGCCACAGCTGCTTTGTTCTCAAAATAATTAAGTTTGGCTTACCGGAGGAAACTAGCCTGTGATCCAATTGCAGAACAATGAAGACAGGTCTGAGTAATCCATGTAGATTCCAGTCTGCAAAATAATTGAACTCTATAAGCACATATACAGAGTGAAAACAATGCTTCTTTAGTTCAGATTTATTTGCATGCATCTGTTCAATTAAGTTAAATGTTTTTGACCTTGTGTAATGTTGCATAGAGAAGTAGGTTTTATTCTGCCTTGTATAAACAAAGTGATCAGATCAACTTGGTAGTTACACATAACATGAGTTGGTAACATTTACATTGCAGGGATCTTACCACCAGTGGAAAAAGAAAAGAGTTTGATTAAATTTAGCTAAGTTTATAACTTAATTACTTTCTATGCAAATAAAATTCTAAAGTAATCCCTGATGTTTTAAAATGTAAGTAACACTACCTTTCTGCTACTTCTTGTCAGTTCAGAATTCTTAAAGCTACCACCAGAGGCAGACAAAATCTGTTGAAGCTTGGAGGGCCTTTTGTTTGATTGAACCCCCCATATAATTACTGGACGACTATGTAAATTTAAGCTAGTTTCCAAAATATCAAGAAAAGAACTAGTATTCCTTATACAGTTAGGGAAATGTGGGGGACCAGCAGTAAAATGCCTGGTGTTTATTTCTGTGGATCTTGACAGTGTCTTCCTTCGGGAACTGAGTAGTTTTCATTTATTTGAAAACAAAATTACAGTTACCATGTTATCCTAATATAAACAACAAATTCATGCAGCAAACATAGCCATGAGCAACACACAGCAACAGCCAGGCAGCCGTCGCTGTTCCACTAGATGGCACCTCTGGAACGCACGGCACCTTGACTGAAATGGGAGAGGTTCCCAGCAGCAGTATTTTAAATGGTAAATATTGCAGATACTCTCAAAGCCCACAGCTTTTAAGCTGTGCACTCCAATAAGATATGCATGAGAAACAACACAGAAAGGCAATGATGACCTTAAGAACTCTCTTAGTACAAAGAGAGATTCCAAATAGAAATCAGAAAAATGCAACCTTGAAAACCTGCATGATGAGAAGAATAATAATTCATTAGAAGTTCTTACTGTTAGATGTATAGAAGAGTTATTATCAGCAGTGACATTACTTTTCTCATTGCTACCTTCCTACTTCAAACTACTGATATGAAAGCAGTTAATGCTATGCAGAACTCGCTTGAGGATACACTGTAACTCTTGAGGATGAGAAGCTATTACAGTGACAAAACTGCTTATCCTAATTTCATTTATATGCTAACCAATTCGCATGCTTTCACAAAATACAAATTAAACATCTTGATATGCAAGGTGAAAAGAGAAAGGAAGCAGTCACATGTTCTGAAAATGGAGAGAAAAGAAAAAAAAAAGACATTAAGATAGCCCATGCCAATAAGATATGCACTTGAACTACAGAACTGAAGGACAAGAACAAAACTCCCAAGAGGTGCACTTGAAAGGTTTTATTCTAAAGTCTTTCAGACCGCTTCAATTCTCTTACACTATTGCTTTGATGGTGAAACTTTTTCATCGACCAACCTCTGAGGTTTTTAGTGCAACTGCTGGCCATGTGTATTAAGATGATTTTAAGGTACACCAGCTGCATGTGAAAGTACTTTATAGACAGGTGAACAGAAATGTATTGCCTTCTGGATTCTACAGTCAAAACAGACAATGGAAAACCAAAACAACTGCCAGGATTCACAGTCTCAAAACACTTTCTCTAATAAAAGTGTAAGGAGTTGTATCACTGAATGTAGTTTGCTATTATTGTTTCTAAAAGTTGGTCTTCGTGACACATTTATACAGACTACTTTTATATGGAGCATGTAACTCTCTTCCCTGACACCATCAGAAGTCTCTTAAGGTTAATATTTTTTACTCAAAAGCTGTTAAGACATAAATTTGTGTGTAGTTCCCTAATAATTTTCTTGCATACTATTCTGTGCAATGACTATATTGTTTAGCATAAGAACAAACCAGCAAGTGAAATCCCATAAAAGCCTGTGCTTGGATTATAGCCCCAACTCCATTGGGGGGGGGGGGGAAAAACCCACAGCAACATGAAACATAATCCCAAGAAGATAAAGAAATACATAATGATGCATCATCTAAAAATCAAAGGTAACAATACGCATATGTTCTACAAAAAGACCGACAATATATGTTGTGATCCAATTATTTGCAAAAGAATTTGTTTTCTATTCTGGGCACCTTGGTTAAGCCATCAAAAACATTGCTTTTCTTCAAACACCTTTAAATCAATAGAGTATGTTAAGGACGATGCATGATGAAACACAAGACTAAATATCCTATCTGCCTCATGCATAAAAAACCTGACTAATTTTATTACTTTATAATTATTTGCAGTGTTTATGGAAATATGTCTTAATTCTACCCCTTGTTCATACAGACCAGTTTGCTTCCATCTTAAGAACATCCTGTTGTCCTCCTTTTATGGGATTCTTTCACTCAACGAGCCAAACCACTCTGCACTTCTCATAGCTGTCTATTAAGATCTTATTATTAGTGACTGTTCATCCAC
The DNA here is from genome assembly GCF_030867145.1 of Opisthocomus hoazin. NCBI lineage: Eukaryota > Metazoa > Chordata > Aves > Opisthocomiformes > Opisthocomidae > Opisthocomus > Opisthocomus hoazin. The sequence goes on from NC_134429.1 coordinate 12,430,675, forward strand.
AGGGCAAAAATCTGCTGATGCAACTCCCTTCTTTTGTCCTCTTCTGAAACAGCAACTTCTCAAAATCCTTTTCTATTTCACCTACATGTGTTACAACTGATTGAACAAGCAGAGCTGGAAGAGACCTTCCAACTCCCTTAAAGACAACACAGACTCTGGCTGGTTTGTTCTCCAGCTGGAGTTTCATTTTGAGGGAGAGGGAAAACAAAGAGGAAAAGAAGAGTATCTTTCACAAAAATATCATTTTATGGTATAATGAAACAACTAGGTGCAGAAAAATTTGTGTTTTTACACAAGAAAGGAAAAAAATACCTCAGGCTTAAACCACACTTAGGGCCAAGGCCCAGTACTCACTGGGGGCTTAATGCGTTCGTTTTCCCTTGGTATGTTATAGAGACTGTAGTAATTAGGCAAACAGCCTGTAGAACCTCAGTCAGCGGTCACCGAGAAGTGGGCTAACACCCTGAAAGAGCGCAGCACAGTCGGACCCATTAAAAGGGGAAGACTCCAGCAGCCTAACCCCAGCCTGGACCCGGCGTCCCTACCTGCGGGGCTGCTCCCGCCTCCGGGCGAGCGACGACGCAGCGGGCAGCTCCATCACGCCCACCCTTCTCCTCAGCGCCCCGCGCTCCTCCCGGCCCTCATGGCCGCCTCCCCTCAGCGCCGCCCTCGCGCACGTTGCCATAGCGCGCTCGCGCGCGGGCCGCCCCTTCCGCGCCGCCACGACGAGCCGCCGGGCCCCGCCCCTCCCGCTCGCGCCGCCGCTCCGCGCGCCGCCTCCCGGCGCCGCCATTGGTCGGCGCAGCGCGGGGCCCGGCATGCCCGGTTCCCTCCGCGCCGCCGGGCGGTCTCACGTGATCCCGCCCCAAGATGGCCGCCGCCGCCCTCTTGTTTTGATGAATAATCTCTGCGCGGGGCAGGGGCCGCGGCACGGGCGGGGGCCGAGGCCGAGGGGCGCAGGCGGGCTGGGGCAGCCGGGGGGCGGCTCCGCCTCGGGGCGCGGCGGCAGCTGAGACGCGGGCGGGCGGCAGGGAGCGGGCCGGGGGCGGCGGCGGCGGGGCCGGCTGCCGGCGGGCGAGGCGAGGCGAGGCGAGGCGCGGCGCGGTGCGGCGCGGCCGCCCCAGAGATGCCCTTGTGAGGCGGCCCGGGGGGGGCACAGGCGGCAGGAGAGCGCTTCCTCGGAGCTGCCCCTCGGCGGGGCGGAGGAAGGCGCCCTTCCTCCATTCACCATTAAGAGGAAGGCGATGGAGGAGCTGAGCGCGGACGAGGTGAGGCGGCGGGGGCCCGCGGGGAGGGGGCGGCGGGCTCAGCTGGGGCCCTTCTCCTGACCCTAAGGGGAAGCCGGTGTGCAGGCAGGGCGTTCTGCTTCGCCTCGCGCCCGGTGCTGCCCGGGTGCTGCCCCTGCCCCGCGACCCCCGCCTGGGTCGCTGCTCTCTGCGTTAAGCGCTGGTTCTCTGCTCCCAGCTGCGAGGTGGTCTTTGTCTGGAGGGTGTCTCCTGCCTGCCTGCAGCGCTAGGCGTGCTGTGTGTTTTCTCTCTGTGATTTACAAAAAACCCTACTTCTTAACATAGTAAACCACTTAAAATCTTGCTTCCTCTGTGCTGAGAAGCAAGGGGGGGATGGTCTTGTATTTAATATAATTTTTTCTTGAAACGATTTGAAACAGGCTGGACAGTTTTCCAATGCTTCCTTTGATTTGCTTGGTTTTTTTTTTAATTCAACTCCTTGTTCTTTCACTTAAGAGTTATAGGTGTTGTGGTTGACAAACATCTGACATGGGATGTGAACTGTCCTCTGTACCTTCTAAGCAATGGTGTTGTCTTTTTTTTTTCTTTAATGTGGACTAAGGTCTTCTGTTTTGTTCATATACTGGAGGACTCTCAAATGAATTCTGTCATGGTACTGATCAGGATATAGGGAGTTCCCCACTGTCCCAGTGTAATGCCCAAATCGTGTACAATTTCAGATCTTCCCTCGTCTCTTTAAAATAATATTTTCACATTAAATTGTATTGCATACATAACAAGTGTATTGTATTGGACCAGCTGCAGCATAGGCTCATTGCTGTGCTGTTACTCCGTAGAGGATCAAAAGAAGTTGTTTTTGTTCTGTACTGTATCTTATGGCAAGGATTGTAGAGCAAGGTGGCGGCTGTCGTCACTCAGATTTGTATTCCAGAAAGCTGAGATATTTTTGATTACACTGTACATGATGATTTAGCAATCATACCATGCTGCAGAAGGAACCAGGAGGAAATACTTCGTGCTGTTTACTTGATACAGGTCCTCGTACTCTATGGAAGCATTGAGAAAAGGAGTCCCATGTTGGGGAGCGTGGGCTAGGACGCTACGGTTGTAATTTCTATTGTGAAAAGGGATCTCTAATTTTTATAGATGTATTTCATGAGTACTTTGTGTACATGCGGACATGAGTGTTAAACTGCATCTGATTATGAGGTGTTTTATGATTAATTTCAGAATTATTTAACGTATGTAAGCTTGTTTGTGTCACTGCTTCAGCAAAATACCGACATCATCAAAACCACTGCATCACGGAACTGAGGCTGCAGAAAATGAGTTCTCCAGTAGGGACTCATCTACCTTTTCTGGCAAAATGTTTGTCTTGAGTGACTCAAGTTTTTCCATGTCTTCCTAGTACAGTTCAGCTAGGACCAGAGCTGACTGGTCTTTTAGGTGATTGCTTGAGGCGAATTTAAGATTACATCGTTTTAAGAGAGTTACGCTGTCACTTTCTATTGTTAATGGACACCTTATTGAAAAGTCAGAGCCAAGTCTGTTTTAATATTCCTCCACACCTCCACTTTGCTGTTACTTGACCCAGTGGACCCTGGATCAGAGGTGGGCTAGATGGAAAAATAGCCTTCTAAAATATATTATGGGTTACTTATATCTGATTCAAACTTTTTGTCTGGCAGTGACTGAAGGGGATAAAAAAAACTTAAGTTGAAATTAATTGCAAGCCTCTTGTAGATTAGATTATTTTCTTATATCGAACCATGATTAAGTCTAACTAACAGATTCTAACTTTAAAAGAAGAGAGATGGGTACAATTGATAATGGCTTTGGGATTATAGGATATATTTTAGCTTCAGGAAGAGATTTTCCACTGCTATCAACGGTGTCTCTCACTGAAATTTTCTCAGTGTTTTTTCTGTTAGAGCACTAGAAGTTGTCATTCACTACAGTCCACACAAAAATATTTAGGAGGGGAGAAGATTCCTTTTTAGTGTGTAAATTTTGGCACAAGATGACAATAGGGGCTGCATAGAAAAAAGCAGAATCAAGCCAAATGTGGCAAGCAAGAATGATGTTAACTTAGCGTTTTTTAGCAGTTACGTGATTTTGAGTAGTTCAGAGTAGTGTTTTCTGGGCAGAAAACATGACCAGTGTCACCAGAAAATGAAGCATTTCTTAAACCAATCTTAAACCAATTTAACATGCTCTAATAAATACAAGAAAAATAAAGCTATCTATTCAAATTACCCTTTATTGTACAGATTTGGAACTCTTCTGTGATTTATGAATTAAAAAAAAAATCTGTGGAGTCTCACTACGCAGTTGCCACTAAAGCAGATGTTGATAGAGTTGGTTTTTTTTTTTAACCGAGAGTGTGTGAGCCTGAGGGACCAGTCTTCCTGATTGTATCTGTATTGATCTGCTGCATAATCAAATTATCAGTTAACTGTTGTTAACAGGGTGCTGTTTTCACATTGTTTGTTGTAGTGTGCCCAGCTAACAGTTTGTAGGAAGTCCAGTAAGATAAAAAATGTATTTCTGAAACCTGCTATTCAAAGACATAGTCCAGATGTGTCCAGCAAAACTGTAATAATTAAAAACCAATGTGCTTTTTCCTTTCAATCAATTAGATTTTTTTATTAATATTTTAAACTGTGTATTACTGAGTTGTGCTCTGCAGGGAAGATGGGCATCGTTTGTTGCATAGCTTGTGTAATAATTAGTACCAGATAACTTGTCACTGTTAAGTAATGTAAGGATACACAACAGCTTTGTCATAGGTTACTATTGCAAGTGCTTATTGCAGAAATCAGGGGTTAGGTATTATTGAGGTACCCTAAACTTTGCTAATAAAATATTTAAAAAAAACCAAACAACCCCAGCTATGTGTTTCTGCATGGTAATTCAGGGAGTCACTCAGTCTGAAATAAGAACAGGTCACTTTGAATTCCCACAGCTCTGACACGTGTTGTTTGTGTCACATGAAGGCGACAGGTTGGGGCCTCATTTGTGCCTGGTGTTGTGCAAACAAGCTGCGTCTTCTGAGTCCCCATGTTGTGCCCTGAGCATGAAGCCTATTTCACTTCCCTGGTCTTGATGTTGTTCGGGCTTAAGGCACAAGGGAATTAACTGGACGGAGTGTGTGCACCAGTTCTATGCTGCATTCTCAAACTTCTCTTTCAGCCTGCACCTTTGCCTTTCTAGCATATCATCTTTGTTTCTCCCCTTTTTTTCCTTCTCTTAAACTTTCTAATCTTCAGATCAAATTTCAGATTTCTGTGATAATTTTATGTAAACGTCGAGGAATGTGACAGCTCAGGATATCTAAGAACCAAGTCTTGTCCTTTAACAATCGCTAAATGTACCCTCAGTTGTGAAAGCTGTCTCTTTCGGGGGAAAAAATATTCAGAGTGTATTTATATTTTTATGTTAATTTGTTCAGCAGTAAGGAAGATAAGTATAATTTGCCTATCATTCTTAAAGGGGCATGGAGAAATCTTGTGTTGATTTTAATTGCAATATCTTACCTAAAGGCAGCTCGGTCTCTGTGCAGATTTCTTTGTTCCATGCCCTTTTGAGAATTTTTTTCGGGGCAGGTTGCAGTCTGGGGGATTGGCCCATAAGAAAGATGGGTGGTTGATGAACTAAAGGTGACAGAGGCGAAGTAGAAATTTCGTCTTGGTGTCCTCCTGTTTCAACAGCGATGATTGCAGCTGGTTTTGATGTAACTTTGGTGTTGATTTAGCCTAGCGCTGTAGGTGAAGGAGTGCTGAGTGGCACAAGTGGCCTCAGTTACCTGCTTGAAACTGGGAGATGATTCTGAAACCGGGAGAAGAGAGGCTTTGGGCAAGTCATACCTGGTGAGGGAGATGACCTTGTTTGAGTAATCAACGTTTGACTGTATTTGAGAATAAATTGATAAATATATTGATTAATAGCTATGCTTTTTTATCCTTACATATTTGCTTCCAAACGCTAGACTTGGAACTAGCTAGCGAGAATGAACGTGAGCAGTTGTCAGAAAGCTTCACATCACATTTATTTTTCTGCGCTCTACATAATTAATCTTCATCTCTCTCCCTCAGCCACTTCTGCGTATATGGGCAGTTTGTGTGTGTGTTTGTATTTTTTTTTGTTCCTCCATTCCTGCTTGCCATTCCTTTATCTGAAAAACATGGTTATAGATGAGATGAATGGTAATGAAACAGCTGTTAAAACTTTAATTCAACTGCCTAATTCGAATAGATTTCAATTCAGCTAGGTTGTTTAACTGCTAGTATATTTGGTACAGCTTCGTAAGCTGTGAACACTTCATTTGGATTCAGCAATAGGGAAAACGGATGTGGGGACATGTGGCTGACATTTTCTCTGGTATGCCTCTGTGGGGTGAGGTAGTTCTGTATTTTTTTTCAGATAAACAGCTGAAAAATTAAGATATAAAATACAAGTGGAGAAAAATTAAGATATTTTTAAAAACGTTTGAGAGACCCTAAAGTGTACAGCTTCTACTTATGGTAGAGCTAAAGAATGTATTTGTGCAATAAGCTCCCCTATTTTGCTTGACATGGAGGAGGGATTAAGATATTCTAATCCTAGCCTTTTTTCTGTCGTAAGAACAACCAAAAAAAATTTTAAAAAAGGAATTTATTTCCTAGCTGCCTTCCATGTTCATGTGGTGACACCTGTCATGGAGGGAGATGTAGTTCCAGACACTGTTTTCCCACAGTTTTTGAAGTCTGATTTAGTTTGATCTGTTATTCTTCCTGTTGGAGTAGGTTTCACAGGCCATTAAATGACTGAAGTAATGTAGCATAGGCATTGAGTTGACACAAATCTTTTGTTCACTCCTGTACTTGCTTGGCAGTTCTTTAGGATTATGAGCAGAAATTAAAGCAGATACATTGCATGCGATTCTTAAGTATCATAATAAAAAAAGGGAACAACGTGAGTTGCTTATTTTTGCAGGGAGTGGACACCCTGAAAGATGATGCTTTTATTTTGTGCTGGACCTATTTTGAGCTGAATATATAAGCTTTAGGAACAGATCCTCTCAGGCAGCCTGTGATTATAAATAACTTCTTTTCTGTTTTTCATTTCACTTGAAACACGTACAAATTAAGAGTTTGATAACTTTTATAAGTTTTATTTTGTCCATTTTTTTCTCACGTGTAATATTAGTTATGCAGTCACATGCTACTTTTAATCAATAGATTCATAACAGTTTTCTGAAATCTGATTTTGAAGGTGGATGCTTCTCTGTCTTAGCGAATTGTTTCAGTTCGGTGTGGTGGAATGTCTCTAGGTGATGAGAGGATGTTATTTACTGTCTGACTTCCCAAGGTGCTTCTGTCCAGCAGATGAGTTGCATATTTTTAGTGTTGCAGGTCTGTGTCAGATTCACTGGGACAGCAGTCTTCTTTAATAATTTTCAACTGGATCTTTTTTAGCACGGGTGCTTTTATTAGTATCATGTGGTGTGAATTTAAGGCAAAGGTCATGTTCATATTGTCCCTTTTATCAGATTAATACGGTTTGTTTCATCAAATGCCAAAATAAATGCAGGGGGAGTGTGACAGATTTTGAAATTGCTGAGCAGTAAATGTTAAATTTGCCTTACGCAACCGTTTGAGGGACAAACATGGTACTGTCCAGTGGAAATGGTTTTCCAAGACGGCAAATACGTATTTAAAATCTAAACAAGAAGGGTATTTTAGTATTGTCGCGCAGAACAGAGGAACGGCGGTAAGACTCAGCTCCATTTAGCATGTTATCGAGTAGCATTTCTGTACTGGAAGTCTCGCAGGGGTGAATACCCCTGCTGTGTAGGAGAGCAAGAGGGCAACAAGGGGCTGCCTGTGCATACGTACGTGCCAACGAACTTGTTTATTCGCTGTTGTTTTATTTCCTTTGTGCAGATTCGTCGAAGGCGCCTTGCGCGGTTGGCGGGTGGCCCGTCCTCCCAGCCTTCTACGCCACTGACGTCGCCGCAGAGAGAGACCCCACCGGGACCGCCGGCGGTGGCACCAGCCCCGGGGCCATCCCATAGTCTCGGCCTCAATGTCCATAGCATGACCCCAGCTACCTCTCCAATTGGTGCATCAGGTAGGCTGGCAGCATGTTAGTGACAAAAGTGATTATTTTATGTCTACTCAATGTTACTGTGCAACTCCTTATCTGTAGAACATGAACATGAGGGAGAACTGCTTTACTTTGAGGGTGACGGAGCCCTGGACCAGGCTGCTCAGAGGGGCTGTGGAGTCTCCTGCTCTGGAGATATTCAGAACCTGCCTGGATGCGGTGCTGTGCAGCCTGCTCTGGGTGACCCTGCTTTGGTGGGGGGCTTGGACTAGGTGGTCTCCACAAGCCCTTTCGAACACCTGCCATTCTGTGATTCTGTGAACACTATTACTGGTGTTATTTCTGCTGTTACTAAAAATAATTTTCAGAAAGAAACATTCTAAAATGGTGAATGAAGGTACTTTTGTTTTTGTTTTCCACATAATAAATGGTTAGATTCAGTTGTTTTCCGGGTATTGGTAAACTAATGACATTTAAAATATGGGTTACTAAAGCTTGAAGTTTGCAATTAATATTACAGAATATTACAGAAAAGAAAGCCTATCTGTCAAGGAGACAGGAAAAAACCCTATTCAGTCTTGCAACACAGTTTTTATTGATTGGTTTCTAGGTACATTTTAGCAATCAGTCCCAAGTTCATTTTTTGATCTTTAATTTCTAGCATTTGGCACAATTAAAAATAGTAGGCTGTGACTGCATTGTCAATGTAAGAATAAAGTATTTGCTTTCTCCTTTGTATTACTTGGCCAATTTCACTATTTACTGGAGTAAATACAAGCAGGATATTTACGAATAGTATTTATTGCAGAAGAGATGAGTAATGCCTCATAAGCACGGAAAGTGGAGGGTTGCTCTGTAGAGAAGTGAAGACAGTATTCTTATGTGTAATATCACTTTTGACCTAAAAGAGTAAATAATGATCTTGATTTCAAGTTGGATATCTTGGAAATCAAAACAAATTGGCATGTTTTCTAGTATTGCGATCTTTATCTGAAAACTTAAATTGTTTTGCGTGTTGTGTTACAAAGCAGAGGTTCACAAAACTAATCTCAGAACAAATGTCAAGGTTGTTTTAAACAGATTTTCAATATGATTTCTAAGTATTTGATGGAAATAATGTTTTTTTCAAATGCTTCTTGATAAGCATGCAGAATTCTTTATCTGTACCTATTTTCTTTCTGAAATTTTGCGTTTTTCCCTTTGGCAAGTACAGTAACTTACAAGCTTAAATCTTGTAATTTAATTACAGTGCTGTTCTGAAATACCTAGAAGTGACTCTTTCCTGCTTATTTTGTTGCCTTGTATCCAAAGCAGGACAGAGAAAAAGCTATCAAAAGCATTTCCAGTGAACAGCTCATTGCAGATGGAATTTAACACTGTGTATTGTCCTCATGATTATAGACAGCAACTCAGAAGCAAAGGTGACTTTTTTTAAGAACAGTACAGAGTTCACTTGCTGTGTTCATGTGACTATTTCAATGCATCTTAGGTTAGGCTCTTGCTGAAAGGAGTATTTCTCACTGCCTCTCCCTCCGCTGTCCGTAGCAACTGTGTGGTAAGGTGGATCATGGACTTAATCCAGGAGAAAGCTAACCTAGAAAAAATGAATGGTTAGTTCTCAAATGGATGAGGTCCTGACCTATCTTACTGCACAACTGTATAAACGACAATGCCAGCAGAGCAGGAGGTGTGGAAACACGTCCCCGAAGGTAGAAATGTGCGTGTACCGGCAGGCAGGTTTGTCATGGTTTGAAGTGGTCGGGTGGCTAAGACCTTAGAAACTCTGTCTGCCCTGAACACTACCTAATTATACAGATTAGATTGTTTGATGACCAGATACAGAAGTTACCTGGTCAGTATAGTGTTTGCTTCCTACAGCGCCATTCAGTGCAGCAATTTAATAATGTGTGTGTTTTTCAGACCAGGGTAAGAGATACGGTCAAATTGGGGAGTAGATCAGGAAAAAATGTTCACGACTGATTATCTGCTGTATTTATTTAGCATAAATGAAGACTCAGCTAATGCTGTGTGGTTTGCAGGTGTTCCTTTGAGCAGTAGACTAAAATGACTGCAGAGGATTTTAATTCATTTGGACATACAGAGAGCAGCCCCAGCTGAATAGTGTCCTTGTAAGCATCCGTTTTTATAAGAAGTTGTGTGTCATGGTGAGATCAGACTTGCACATCAATTTCATGGAAAATATGACCATAATTTTGTATGTGTTTTAAAAATATTTTTGAAAGACTAAATACAGTGCATCAATGACAGCCATGCATACTAGGTGTGTGGTCTTCATAATTTTTGCATGTCTCTGTATGCTGGTGTGTTTCTTTTCTTTTCTTTTTTTTTTTTCTTTTTTTTTTAAGGAAAACCATAACTTGGTGTCAGGTATTTTATTGTATACCCAATCCAGCAAAGTACAGAAGCAAGTGTTGTGAAAAGGTGGTGGGTAGAACAGTTTGTTTGAAGAAGCCTGTTAATGAGTGCTGCAGTATAACTGTTAAAGTCCATTTTCCTGGCAGTGGGAGTAAGACCTCAGGGGAAGGCAGAACGATGCATTTCTTCACCCTGGTAAGCCATGTTTGCTCTAGTCTCTGCATCCACTGACTTAGCTAGCTTTTTGTTTTGGAAGAGGGAAGAGGAAGGGAGAGGAAGGACTCAAGGAAGACGGCTGCCTTATAGTTGGTGATGTACTGTAGGAAGACAAGGCTGTAAATGAGATGTCTTAAATCAGCGGTGTGCTGGAATACCTGCTAAAGTCAGCCTTCCACTGCCATGGGCAGCGTTTTTCTGCTGGGTGTTGTCTCTAGGGAAACTACATCATTGCTTTTGAAAGTTGCTTTTATTTCACCTGATTGACCTGAGCGACTTTGCTCAGTTCTGACACTATACCTGGTGGTTCTGTGTCCTTGGTTTTGTGGAGAATCTGTACTAGGCTTTGGGTCTGTGCATTGTGCAAGGACTTCCAGTGTCAAAGCTGTAATATGCATCACCAAAATTCCAGGACTGGAGGAAATAGCCATTTAGAACAGAAATTGAGTTTTTCTTGACATTTTCCTGCTTCCTGGGTGAAATCTTTTGCAGACATTCAATGCTGGCAAATAGGTGGTTAGGTGAAATCTAACTTTTCTTGGAGGATCTTGGTTCGTATCTTTATTCTGCTTTTCACACTGAAAACCTAATGGGCTAAAGAATGTTGTCTGAACGTTGTTTATGAATGAATGGTAATACACAGCTACAGCCCTAAAATTGCTAAGCAAAGCATAGAAGCTTTGAACCAAACTGAGTGAAATTGACATTTAGCGAGTATTTTGTGATAGGTATAAGTTACATATGCATATCTCCCTGATATACCTTAGAGTGCTTTTACATGTCTTCAGTTACAGAGCATAGGTGTCTGGACGATCTGCTTGTTAAATTCTTTTCTGAATACCAATGCAGATTAATTTTTACCTCGCATGTCTTTTCCACTTTTTATTTGAAGATCTGAGTGTTTTCTGGGTACTGACTAATACCCAATCTAAGAAGTTTTATATATACTGGTTTTGTACCTGGGGGAGTAAAACAAGAGTTTCCAAGCGACAGAGTGAAGCAACTTTTCCTACCTCCTATGCTGAATATCTAGTTGCTCTTCCGCAAACTGCCTTCTAAATGGGATATTTGTGCCTTCTGCACTTTTATTCCTGTAAAATTAATTGTTTCAAGACCTAGAAAAGCTTTGGGAAGGGTGCTCGAAAGCATCAGCTTGTGTCAAAGAGCAGAGTCCTGATTTGTTCTGTGTTGCTGCCCACACTGTTAATTTCGGAATGTGTTGCTGCTTTAAGTGCGGGACAAGTTTGCGCTTTTCAGTAGTAACACTGAAACGCAGCCAGTGCTGGAATTTAAAAATAGGTTGTCAATCTGGTTTTACACTTCTCACCTGAAACCTAATACTATATGGGGAATGTCTTGTAAACTTCAGGCGAAAGAACCCAAAGGAGTGAAATTCACTGCTGCTTTCTTTTTAAACAGACAGGTGAATAATACCTTTTTTCTGCTCCTTCAAGGAGTCCGTTTACTGATATGCAAATACCTGATATTGATAAAACTACAGTTGCAGCTCGCAGTTAATGCTAGTTTATTATAAATCATAACTTCAAACAGTGTCGCTAGGCACAAATTTTAGGAATAGGCTACACTTAAGAGCCCTCTCTATTTAGATGTTTGTAGGTCTCATTCAACTTCCATTGTTATTGAATGCAGGGCGTTTTCTGGATTATTTGTAATTATGCATATAACTGTCTTCCTACCATGCTAGTATCGAACACTTGCCTGAAGGACACTTCATTGCAGAGTGAATCCATCTGTTCATGTCCTGACGCTCATCAGCCATGCTCCAAAGCCATTGTATTGTTTATAGTTGCTGGTGTTGTGCTTAGTGCATGTTGTTAGGACTCCTTGGGTGCTTATTTCATTCTAGTGGAGAAGAAAAGTAATTATAATTTCCCAGTAAATTGTGGGAAGTTTTGTGGGAACACTGTCAGAACTCACATAATTTTTATTCTGTGTCCTCACCCAGGTTAACTCCATTGTAATGACCCAGTGTGAAGTTCGATTCTTATAGGACTGACTTTAGAGGGGCTTTGACAAAGTCTTAAGGCAGTATACAGAGCAATCGTATAGGAGATCAGTTTGCCAGTGCTGCTTTTTTGTTGTGGGAGTGAATCTCTCTCAACACTTCATGGATGCAAATTTAATTTTGTTCTCTGTGTTGTAATGCAGGTAAGCATTCCTATATTGCTGCTGCAAGGGGAGGTAGAAAATATGATTATCTGTAGTGAAATGTGAATATTATTGACATTTATTTCCTAATGCATTACTAAGAATGCTTAAGAGCTGGACTGAAAACCAGTATTTCCTCTGCTTTTCCATCCAGATAACTGTGTAGTGCCTTCTCGTCTCTGTAGTAGTAATCTTGGTGGTGCCTTTTCTCTAGGAGTAGCCCACCGAAGCCAGAGCAGCGAAGGAGTGAGTTCACTCAGCAGTTCTCCATCTAACAGCCTTGAAACACAATCTCAGTCTCTCTCTCGGTCTCAGAGCATGGATATTGATAGTGTCTCCTGTGAGAAAAGGTAAAAACTGCAGCTTGTATAAGCCAGCAAATACTGCACAGTGTTAATCATCAAAACCACTTACACAGGAAAATATTCTGCCATTTCTCACTTCCAGCAGTGTTAATGCAATGGGGTTAAATGCTTAAAATGACACACTGTTTAGACCCCTGTAATGCTTTTTCTAATCCAGTTTTAATGGGAATTCCTGACCTAAAGTGACAGAAGACAAAGCATTATCTGAGACATTAAGCGATGAGCATGTCTGGTGGGGACAATTCAGCTACTCTATTTAAAAAGGGAAAGATTATGGGCTGTGACAGTTGGGTAGTTTATATTGCCTGCTGAAGAAATTTAGTATTGTGTTTTTTGAATTCAAAAGAAGTGTAATATGAGAAGCATGTATCCACTAGTGATTTAAATTGCTGTTTGTACATATGGCTGTTGCTGTTGCTTTGTTTTTTCTCTGCTGCTTCTGCTTAAGGTGACACTCTTTCAGTCAGTATCTTAGAGGACTGTCTGTGGCTTTCTACAAGTTAATGGGCTGCTTCTCTTGTTTGCACTTGCAGTATGTCCCAGGTAGATGTGGATTCAGGAATTGAAAACATGGAGGTCGATGAGAATGATCGCAGAGAGAAAAGGAGTCTGACGGATAAGGTTAGTAGTCTGTTTCATGTTGGCTGTTCTCTTCCACCCTACAGATGTCTGTTACTGCAACATCAAACTTCAGGATTTCATTGGAGAACCTGTTCAGATTATGCAATTTGGAGATAACAGTGCTGGTTTTGGTGTAACATATGTTTCTGTTAGGTAAAAAGTGAAATTTATTTTATGAAGACTTCACCTCTGACTTGGTATATTCTGCCTTTGCTTACGCTGTTGTGTTTTCCCTTGCTGACATAGCGATACATGGCTGCAGCTTTGCAATCTGTAATATTCCTGGGGCTTGTCTTGCGTTCTCTTCTTTGTCAAAAGGGACAACGTTGGTTTTCAGAGAAATTTTTTTACCGGACCTGTGTGTGGTAAGTTTCCAAGTAATGGAATAGAAACAGGAAGAAAGGATTTAGGATGGAGGAGTGATACAGTGAGTTCAGTCATCTCCGTGTTTTGAATACGTGCTTGAAGAGGATGGAACTAGCACTCATGTCATCTGCGAACAATTTCTTCACTGTGTTTACTCATTAAAATTTGTGGGAAGGAAAAAAAAGTTAAAATTTCCAATGTCAAGCTGCATTTTGATTGTCGCAGATTATTTTATGAATTATATTTGAAAATTGAAGAAAGTGTTTTTGTCATACATTCTACAGCTAAGTGACCTTTCAATGCCCAGATCTATTTTTTTAATACGTAGTACGCCTGAAGAAATACTTCTGAAGATAGTTCTGAAGATTGTTGCAGTTTATTTGTGTAGCATTTAGAGCTCTAATAACAAAGTACTTCTTCAAATGTTATGTATGCTGAAGTAATGCTGTCATAAGATTTTCTTCTTAATGATATTACAAGAAATTAAAGAAGAATATTTACCTGTCAAGGTTTAGACAGGCGATAGAAACTTTTAAAGTAGAAAAGGCAAGCAAGCAAGTACAAAGCTCTAATTCACTCCTAAAATCCTCCTCTTTGTCATTTGATTTTAAGGCCCATGTGAAAGAAAGCCATAAAGAAATGGGACATCAGTGTAGTGGAGAGAAGTTTCTACAACAATTCTTGCAGTGCTCATTAGATGTCTTTGTTTATTCCTGTACTGTCAGTAATAAGGTCAGTTGGTAAAGTCTGGCTTAAAGCCATGTAGCAACAACCCTGCTGCAGAGTCCTTTCCAGTCAATTCCTAGCTGCAGATCAGGCAGTCGGACAGCTTGCATTGTACTACTGTGAATAGCTTGGAATCAAGGACAGTCTCGAAGGGGCGGGAGGGAGCAGTGGAAAGTAAAATAAAGCTTTGCAAACTTGGTGCAATTCCTCTTACTTACTTGGAGATACCAAAAAGTTAAGTGGATAGGAGACAGCATATCCTCATGTGAGCAAAAAATTTGCTTGCCTGGTTGTCTGCACTGGAAATGACGTTAAGAATAAAGCCTTCTTTGCAGAAATAGGCAGGAGAAGTAGAAGTACTTGAAAACAGTAGAATACTAGCTGAGTGATTAAGTCAATAAAAAGGTGTTAATGTACCAAAATTTATGGTTTGAGGGAAAGCTTTTGAAAAGGGTACAGTGCTGGTAGGTGCTGGAAAACTCCCATAAATCCAGGCTTACCTGGTGGCCATTATGTGGTCTCAAAGGAAAAAAGGGAGCTTTTATTGGCAACCGTGTTTTTTTCAGTCTGTATTTTGTTCTTCCCCATTGACTTATTTTTTCTGAAAGAGAGAGTATTACCATCTCAAGAAGTGTGATACATAGGAGCACTTGTATTAGTCAAATATCAGAATTTTTTTTTTTTGTCTAGCAACTCTGCTACAACTCTCACAGGAGAACTCTTGCAGGAAAATAGCGTTGAGCAGCCTATGCAACTGAATCATCTGTTTTGTGCAGTATGTTACTTTCACAGTGTTGGTAGAAGAGTGCAGGGAGGGACGGAGTTATGTTCCTGGCTTGTCATGTATGTTTTGGAAACGCTTTAAAATGCTCTCCTCACGTTGCAGGGGTAATTACTTGAGTTTTATTTTTTTGTATTCCATCATTTTTTTTCAGGTGCACACTCAAAACTGCCTTAGGATTGCAAGAACCCTCCCATTTAATCTTTGCTAGCCATTATATATAGTAGCATTCCTTTTAGAGACCCTAGTTTTTCAATTATAGCACAGTTTACATGGTCTTCCTTTTCTGGAAGAAAGGGGAATGAGGCAAATTCTTGAGTTTTTTGTCCTGTCCTGCCTTGATTCAAGTGAAAGATGTCTTTATCTTGGGCAAAGGTTTGACAGCAGGAGAGACTTGGGGAAACCCACTTCTTCCTGTGCTTTAATTTTTACAAGAAACTCTCAAAATACCTGTGCATAATAAAAATTTGAATCCCCAATTAATTCCTTAAAGCAGACATCATGGGCGTCTTGGTTAAATTAGTATACTGTTTTCTACTATGTTTGGGGAATTTACTTCCTACTGGTTTTATGTATTTCTGCTAAATCTTTTCTGCATCTCTTGTGTGTTTCTTCAGAGTTTTTTTCCAAATAAATTTTGACAAATATGTCTATATTTCTTCATAAGTATACAAAATCTGCCATTAAGAGTTAGTCTAAAGCTGTTTGAAGAAGATCTGCATCTGATAAAATTGTAACTTGACTAATACAATTGCAAATAAATTGATTCTCTTTTTTTTTTTTATTCCCCCCCCTCCCTCCCAACCAAGGAACCTCTGTCTGGGTCTGAAGTATCTGAGGAGCAAGCTTTACAGCTGGTCTGTAAGATCTTCAGAGTCTCCTGGAAGGACCGAGACAGAGATGTTATCTTCCTGAATTCACTCTCTGCTCAGTTTAAGCAGAACCCAAAGGAAGGTAGGAATCTGAACTGTTACCGTTCTTATGGATTGTTTCAGTTGAGTTGCACGTTCCCTACTGTTATTTTTAGCTGCTTCTCTCATTGCTACAATGCTGGAGCCACCTTCTTCTGGTCTTCGCTTGATTTCAGCATCTGCTGTCAGCAGATGTAGCAGTAAATGGAATCCCCTAAAATGTGGGATTGATTGGTCATAGCTCCTGTTACAGTCAGTTGCTGTGTGCTCATCGGTTCTGTTTTCTCTTGTCAAACTAGGGTGGTGATATGGCAGTGTTGCTGTTTGTTTGGTTTTTTTTTTTTTTTTCCCCAAAACCTTTTATTGACTTAATGAGTTTTCTTGCATCATAATAGACATTTAGCAGTTAATTTGATAAGTTAAAAATTCATGATTATGTAACAAATTATATTTTATGTATCAGCTATAAGATATGACCAAACTCAAAGTTGTTAGCTTATGTGTAGGCATGTGTGGGGTGTATGTGCGTGTTTTTTTCCTTTCTTTATGACACAACTTGCCCAACTGAACAGCAGGGTGGGAAAATACGAGAGGGACAGACAAGAACTTCAGTAATCAACAATAACAACATTAGGTTGTCTATGAACTTTTGTACTTTCCATAAAAGTTGTATTTTAGTATAGTTCTAATTTCAGAACCTAGTTAATATAGACAGTGATAGTTATAGATGTAAGTATCAGTCTGTTTTAGCCAAAAGTAGCACTTAATTCATAGAAGTCAATTATTGTCCTTCTTAGTTGAAATCTCTACTAATGTTTACATCTCTGATTAATGTGTAGGTGAAGACAGTAGATGAGGGTAGTAACTTCTTCTTTTATTCTTAACAGTGTTTTCAGATTTTAAGGACTTGATCGGGCAGATTTTGATGGAAGTACTGATGATGTCCACCCAATCAAGGGATGAAAACCCATTTGCTAGCCTGACAGCCACATCGCAACCAATTGCTGCACCTGCCCGGTCTCCTGATAGAAGCCTGATTTTAAACATGGGCTCTAACCCAGGAAGCAGCCCTATGTTCTGTAACGTGGGCTCCTTTGGTTCAAGCTCATTATCCAGGTGACTTCTGATTATAACTGAATACTGATTTCACTTGAATATTGATTTGTAGACTAGAAGAGACTGAGGGGCATAGAAATCTCCCAAGAGCAAGAAACAGAATAGATTTTTAAAGTTCCTCATTCTTTTTCGTGTTAATTTCCCTCCATTTCACCATTTTTGAGTACCTTGCCATGGCTAGAGGTGTATTTGATAGGTTAAAGCCGTGTAGCTGGTTCCTTCTGAGAAGTGTTTCTAGCTTGCGTCAGTGAAGGCTATGACTCTTACCTTAAACGTGTGTAGATTGTGACATGGTTTTATTCAACATTAGTAAAAAGGAATAATGTGTGTGAGGTGCAGAATTATTGCTGGAGAGTCATCAGAAGGGCAAGGGCTTCTCTTGCTCATTTTATCTTTTTCGCCCTTTTTCTGCATATCCTAAATCGTTGCTTTTTTTTTTTTCTTTTTCCCCTGTAACTGGTTTAGTCTCTATGGGACTAGTCCAGCTCCTACTACCAATTTCACAAGCTATGTACCAATGACTGGTTCATCTCTTACCCCACCAGCCAGTTCAGTTGCCACCACATCTGTGCCTTCCATCACTGTCAGCTCTCACCTCACGGCAACAAGCTCTTCTTGGATGCCGCCTTCCTCTCCGAGGTACCGGCCATACACTGTTGCCCATTCTGGAGGCTTTTCAGCTTCTTCCATCCCGCGTTCCTTGAATATTTCCATCCCATCTAGTTCACCAAGTCCTCCAGCCGTGGCTGCTAGCCCTCCAGCCATGCCAGTCATCGCATCCAGACAGAGACCCGCAGCAATGGGTCCACCTTTGTTTACTGCTTCACCCAGTATGTTGCGCAGGCGTTCTTTACAGAACAGGATTCCTTCTAGGTATTTCACAAGAACGAGAGTTTGTTTAATGTGTGCCGTGCAGGGTGTGGCATAATCATGCAATTTGGAAGAACTTATGTTTGTGCTGAGCTCACCCTACTGACCCTGAGTTGATTTCTGCGTTTTGGTTTGTGCTAATATGTTGACTTGCTAACAACCTGTCTTTGCCAAAATGTTAAACCTACTTCTGCAAACACTTGAGGTGTAATGTAGTTACTTTAAAGGTAGCAATATGGTTTTAATTTCCTCCTCTTCTTACATCCATTCCAGTTAAACTATTAGTTTTCTGTTCAGTTTGTACTGCTGCGTAGTAAACCAAACAGATGTCCTGCTTGGAAGTCAGTTTCTCAGTAGGACTTTAGTTGTTTTGTTGAAAGCTGTTACTTGCTGGCCTATGTTAGATTTGATTCCCTAGTGCAGAAATTTAAATTACAGATTAGCCTATTTCAGTATGCCAGGCCAAGTACTGCTGCATTTCTCTCTTGGCTGCTCCTGGAATCCTCAGCCCCTGCAGGAGGGAGAAATGAGCACGCAAGGTTCTGGGATCTCTGCTTTAAAGTTTAGTAGCTTAGAATTGTAATACTTATTATTCAGTCATGTCTAAACATTCCCACTTCAGCCGTAATTTTTCTTAGGTCTCCAAAATTCCTGTTAAATTTTTGGTTTGTGAATGTGTGGTACCTTCGATATGTGAATAACTTGTAGTAGTGTAACAGAGCATGTTAGTATAGCCTTGGTTTTACTAACATGGAGTTAGCTGTTGTCTGCATGTTTAGAGAAGATGATTTTTGGCAGACTTACAAAGAAAAGCTACCATTTTCTTATTCTTGTGGCTTAAAAAATCTGATGGCCTTTTTCATTTTTGTTGTGGTAGTATATACGACAACCCTTTCTCCCTCCTCCTTCTTGCCGTTTCTGATGTGTCTGAGGACAGTAGTGATGAAGAAAATGAAGATGATGATTTTTCTTGTGTCCAGTTTGGGTCCAGGTATTGGAGAAAGAGAATGTAACCTGCATGTTTGGTTGCTTAGGAACTAACAGTCTGTGTAGTGTCAAGTGTTCTTCAAAGTAACTTGGGAAATGACTAAAGCCAAGGCGATGATTTGGATGGCTTTTTAAGATGGCGTACAAACATGTACAACGAATGCTAGTTAGTCAGCTCTTGTTTGGGGAGATGACTGAGATAAAGTAAATGTTAATCATATTGCCTTTTAGGTTTAATCAGCATGGTTTCTGAAAGGAGGTTTTGAGTGGAACTCCTCACTGACTGTATGAGTAGAAGGAATATTATTCACCCATGGTTGTAGTTTTAAAACCAGTGGTGCATCATGTGCATGTTTTCCTATCAAAAACTGGAAAATGAGGACAAAAGTTAACGTGGAAAAGGAGATGGTGGCAAATAGTCAGCTGATGCAAACAGTATGACTCTGTCAAGCAGCAGTGACTGACACAGCTGAGAATCACTCCTCTAGCCTGTAAAGAAAACACACGTGAAAGTTTACACTGGTCCTTTTGAGGTGGTGCGTAGTAGAGGTTGATGTAATTGGAACAGCCAAGAATGAAGGGGGAAGAGCAGAATATGTTACTGAGACTTACGAATCCCTTTCATTTGTGTGACGTCAAGATACGTGAAAACAAAATGAGAATTTGTATTACGGAGTTCTGTTTGGAAACTAGCCAGATAGCTGTGCAAAAAACCTGTGGAATACTGGATACATCAAGGGGAAAAAAGCTTTTGGAAATGTAAATGCAGGATAGGATCTTCTCTACTCTTACATTCCATTGCAGAGTAATGCTGCAATGTCTTGGCTGATGCAGAAATGGTTTCCTATTAGACTGAGGTTCTGGTGTGAAAAATGAGCAGCCTTCATACAAAACTGTTTGTCATCCAAGTGATTTGTGTTTTTTATTAGCTGGTGAAAATGATTAATTTCTTTCTTTTGCCATTAAAATGTAGCCTTTATCAGCTTCATCCCGTGCACCAAAATTCCCAAAGAAATGCCCCAATATTTTGTGTCGGCACAAGCTGGAGAAAAGCACTGAATGTTTTATATAAAAACCATGTATTTTAGGAAGATGTTTCTGAAAAATGATACTTCTGTAGTCATTTTCCATGAGCGTTCAAATCCCTGATTGTGAATGATAGCAGTTCTGAGGTGGCCTACAGCTGGCCACAGAGTCAGTTACAATCTGCGAAGGTATAAGGGAAACCAGGTGAGAGTTTTAAAAACTACATGTGTGTTGAACAGCTGGGATGGAAAGAATTCCTCCAAGACTTTCAGCCCCCTTTGAAGTATCTGAGTTGCAGCAAAAGTCAGGGGAAATCTAATTGCTTGAGCCTTCTAAAACTAAGCTAGGTCAAGACTTTAGGAAGTATGCTGTGATGTCAGGGAATGTCCAGAAAGACTTGGTATGAGATGGCCTCTCCCCTCGCCAGCTTTTCTGTCTATGGTTTTTCCTGTGGTACGGTGGGACACTACTGCTAAAGTCAGACTGTTAACAAGAAGACCTTCCAATAGCATCTCCTGTTTTCCATTCCAGTCTGATTTCAGGAGAGTGAATTTGATAACACAAATTTAGGGTTCTTTATGTATGTGGAATTTAGGATTTTTTTCCCCCCCTGGTTTCTTTTAATTCGTATCCTGTTGGCAGTTTAATCCAAGTGTTGGATTGAGTTGCAAAGCCTTTGGTAAGGATTTCTGAGGTTGCTGTGCTTCTGGAGGCTTAGTTTGTGTATTAAATCCTGGCATTCTGCAGACAGAAGTAAGATGTTAAGTTATAAACACAGTGACTGTACAATTATGCAACAACTTGCATTCTGAAAATACCAAGGCATTCACTATGTGTATGAAGGACGTATGGGCTTTTCTTTACAGTAATTTCAGTTACTACTGCAATGAAATCATGAACAGAATGACTAACTATAGAAGTAGTACTTTTTTTGTATAAATTGATGTTTTCAGAAGGAGAATTTTTAAGCTGAATGTGAGAAGTCAAGAGGTTTAAAAGGGAGACTATAGAAAACCTGTATATGAATTCATGGTTACGCAGTACTGTTTTAATAGAGCTACGTTTTACATGGATTTGCTTTAGTTGAATAACTGAGAACAATTTCTCTCTGCAAAAAGAGGTTGCTGCTATTAGAAATTACGTTTGTTAACATGCTGAGCTACCAGATGCTTAGCAGCAATAACCTTTCCCTGATTCGTTGGTTGCACTGTAAAGCTTGCGCAATAGATTTGTACAGCTTGATTATTAAAATGTAAATTCTTTTACAGTTTAAGGGAAATTCAAGTTTTGACTTTTCTTTGAGGAATAGCAGTAGACCATCTGCGTAACTGCTATTTTTAAAATTCCATTTACATAAAGTGAATATATCTTGTCTGATTCCCTTCTGTAAAATGAG
The DNA here is from genome assembly GCF_030867145.1 of Opisthocomus hoazin. Lineage (NCBI taxonomy): Eukaryota > Metazoa > Chordata > Aves > Opisthocomiformes > Opisthocomidae > Opisthocomus > Opisthocomus hoazin. The sequence continues at coordinate 12,451,935 of NC_134429.1, forward strand.
GATTTTGCTTTTAATTAGCTTTGCCAAGCTGTTATGTAGAGAAGAATTCTGCTGAGATAACAAGTCTGAGATTGAGAATTTTGGGGTCTGTTCTCACTTTTGTATTTGATTTTTCTCTTGTCTCAAGCATGGTTTTGTTTTTGTGGATTTAGTTTTCGTGCTTACAATATCAGTGTTTTCTTCTCCCCTCCCCCCAGCTGTGCTACATAATGAAATGGCATGTTTTGCTGTAAGAGAATTGAAATGAACTGAGTTGAAATTAAATTATATTTAATGGGGAGATTTTAAAAGGAACAGATGCTTTAACGTATTGCCTCCTGTTTTGTTTGTTCTCCTTCCTTAGAATACGTAAAGTGATTGTCTGTAGCCGTATCTGTCGGCTGAGGTCCCTTCCCTGCTGTGGGAGGCTCTGACCTGCTGTGGGTTGGGTAGTGCTGACAGGGTTGGGGAAGTTTCTGCCGTTTTGAAAGCTATCTACAGAGACTGTGCAGAAACTGTGCAGAGGTTGCATCATGGCACGGAAGTGTTGTGACCTCCTGAGCGTCCGAACATTTTTGATGTCAGGTACAACTTAAAGGCTGTTCATTTTCTGTGTTGCCGTGTGAGAAAAAGATTTATTGATTCCCATTGAAGTCATGCGCCTTAGTGCTGTCTTTCAGATGCTTACTCGTTTAATGGGATACTTGATGCTTCAGTCAGGTTACACTACAGCTGATCTTTCAGAGTTGGACAAGCAGTTAAAGGGAGAGCTCTTCATAGATCACAGAAATTATCCTAATTTTTGAGCCATGTGTGTGCTGGGATGGAGTCTTCAGAAAATTGACAGAGGAAGTCAAGAGCTGATGAGTTACTTGATTGTGCGCAAGCGAAGAACTGTACCTAATGCTTTGTTTCTTCTTTGTGTGTGTTAAAGTGTGGGAGGCACTGGCAGCTCGAGTGTTTCCGATTCCTGCAGTGACCACTTCACCATTGAAAATTGTAAGGAGACAGAGATGCTGAACTACCTCATTGAGTGTTTCGACAGAGTTGGAATAGAGGAGAGAAAAGCACCAAAGGTATATTGCGGATGAGTGAAGTTGTATCAGTGCTGTCAGAGATGCTCCCCTTACTGTTTAGTGGGGAAGGCTGGTGGAAATTGATAGTTCTTTCTTGATGGCTTTGTTGTAGAAATAGATTTATAGAATATATAAGGCCTCTTTGACTCTTATTCATTCATCGTATTTGAATCACGTATATGTTTTACATCTCTAAAATAAGCACTGTTAGAAACTGGCCTTCCCCTTTAGGTCTACTGCATTTTATCCAAGTTTATTCCATGTAAAACGTATTTTCGTGAGACCAGATCCCTATCAACATTCTATATTCTGCTTTAAGCTTTTGCTTCTGGGGGAAAAATAAAAACACCACTTTTTGTATATAATCTGGAAGGCTTTTAGCTCGAGTAGTGCTAATCTCAGTTTGCATCTTACATTTGTACTGAGTGAATAAAGAAATTTATCATATTTCCTGTCTGTTCTGTCTCTGAATACTTCTAGTTTGTATTAAAATGAAATTATTTTTATCAGATGTGTAGCCAGCCAACAGTTAGCCAGTTACTGAGCAACATCCGATCACAGTGCATTTCACATGCTGCTTTGGTGCTACAGGGATCCTTAACGCAACCAAGGTAAATACAGCTGATGTTAGTCATGAAATTAGACTGTTCTGGGGTGGTTTTTGTTTCCTTCTGAGGATTAGTTACGAAAACTAAGATCAGTTGTTGGAGCAGGATACGTTTATGTGCCAGAGGAATAGCTGATCGCTTTACCATTGGAGGCTATTGCTCCCACTGACGTGTTGATGGAGAGCAGTTTAAGTGTTTTCTGATTGTGTTTGGGAAAAATCATCCAGGTTGGTTTGAACAGTTTAAATGGGGCATCTGAGTTAACCAAGCTGTTTTCTGCCTTACCTCAGGCAGAAACTGTTTTACTTGCAGATTGTTGGGGCGCTGCTCATGTGAAGTCACTAACCAGTAGAGCTGCATCTGAGAACAGCAGCCTTATCCAAATGTGTAGCAGAAACTGCTGAAGTAGCGTAGCACTTGCTTACTTCAGAGAGTTTGCCTCAACAGATTTGGTAATATAAATCTGTGTGTAGACACTCTGCACTGAATCACGACTCTGAGATTTCAAGTGCAGTTGTTTCAAAAGCAGTTTGACTAGCAGCCTGTTTAGTTGGAACAGTAGAAAGGTTTTTAAAATAGGATATGTGACTTTTACTAAAATCTGCATAATTTTATATTTGTGTTTCCAAACAATACTTCTATAATATTTAATACTGTTACGTTCTTTTCTTGATCTGGAAAAACAAATATCAAAAAACATTCCTTTACCCATTGAACTTAACAAAGGGTCTTTTCATTAGAGAGGAGTAGAAGGGAGAACCAATTACTACACAGAAGCTGTTATTTTCTTCCAGCCTCATTAAACTAAAGTGGGATGTTGGCAGCAGCATCTGTTTGAGAATAACCTTTCCACAAGTAACTTGAGAAGACAAGGTTCGTTACTTTTGAAAGCAGTGTAGGTGTGTCAACGTGTTGATAATCTGCTTTCTGGCACATCCTTAGATGTGAATACTCTGATGTTTTTGCGAATACTACTACAAATACTACTGCAAATAATCAGTGGTTTTGGATAATTTTTTTCATTCAAATAAAGGTCATTGCAGCAGCAGTCTTTGCTGGTACCATATATGCTGTGTAGGAATCTCCCATTTGGTTTCATCCAAGAACTGGTGAGAACAACTTACCAGGATGAAGAGGTGTTCAAACAGGTAAGACATAGGTAAAAAATAATTATATCATATGATTCTACTATTTGCAATATCTAAGAGTGGATTTGCGGAGGTTTATTCAACATCTCACAGTTCCGTACCTATGACTTCAGGGGCTAGCAGCCTGTTAAGCAATAGGAGTTCGGTTTTGTTTGTTTTTGACTCATTTAAGATTTTGTGAAAAAGACTGACTTTCATTGTTTGCTGGTTCTAATTATTAAAAGTGCGCTTGTTGATAAGCAGCACACACTTATGTAATGTTGAAGTGAAATATGCAGGCTTATATTATGCAATTGATACTGGGCTTTCATCTTTCTGTGCTTCTGTACAAAATATCCTCAAAATGTATGTGTGAGACAGCAATCTTCTGTAGTCGTACTCAGAAAAATTTATTCTTTTTTCTGTCTTGCAGCGTTGACCTTTCTTTGCGACTTTTAATAGTTTGCATGTAAGGTGCTAAGAGCATTTTACAAGTCCTAGTCCGTTAAGTCTTCATTTTACAGAGGAGATGACTGAGAAACATTAGATAGTTTTATGTGTCGAAGTAGCTCACTGAGGTGATAAAACAATTGGAACTGGTGGGCTTAGTAATTAAGACACAAAACTAGCAAACTTCTAGCCCATATAATATGAAAGCAGATCAGTGAGATTGTAATTGTCTCTGATTAGCCCTCCTGTAGTATTACGTGACTGAGCTGTAAGGATGGGGCCTTCAGAATGGCGTTTGATCCTTCCAGTTTTGAAAAAAAAAAAAAATGACATAAGCTAATTTTTGTGTGTAGTGCAAGTACCTTTTAATAATTTATATCTCTGTCTGGACACCTTTTCGCAGAGGTTCATGCAGTTGAAAGTATATTTAAGACTGTCAAAAAGTGGTTATGGAAAGTGTTAAAGGTCACCTGTCCTGGAGAAGAGAACCACTCCTCTAGCTGAAGCAGACAACCACCTCTTTATAGTTCTCTTCTGTAATATTGTTTAATAAATCTTTTTGTCTCTTCATAGAAGCAACACAATATGCTTAAATTTAAAATTCAGTGGGACCTCTTGTTATTGCTGCAGAATTGCTGCAAGTTTATTTTGTGAGGGTATAGTTGTCAGAGCTGTGTGATTGGGTCTTACCAATTGGGTATAATTACTTTTGATTAGTAAGTTCCTGTCATGTCACTTCCTCTCATAACAGTCCTTGACTGCTGCTTATTATCTTTACTCTTACCACAGTTACAGCTTACCAGCACAAACCCAGCTTGTTTACATGACATGCAAAATTAGAGCTATATTATTACCCCAAATGTATAGGCAAAGAAATTATTACCCATTTGGGCAATCAGGTTGTTGGATACCTCTGCAGAACTTGTGCTCTCATTTGTGTGTATAACATCCGTGCTTGCACACACGCATACGGTATCTGCAGTGACCCTGTATGAAATGGGCATCTGTTTCCACATCCAGAGAACCTGACGGAACAACACGCGATTTATTGTCAGTGTGCTATTACTATTTGCCAGCTTCAGCTTGTATCTGTTAGTTTTGGGTCTAAATCTAGGTGCATATGTCTGTGGGGTTATTTGGTTTGCAAAGTAGGTGTTTGGAAACAAGTTAGAATGTGATAAGGAAAAATACATACAAGTGCTTGCAAATAAGTTTTTATGGCCAAGTTGTTATGCTCAGGCGTCAAGTCAGTATGTTACACTGTATCAAGCAAGTTGGTTTTCAGTTTGGAATAATCTTTTAAGCGTTCAGGCTTAACTGATAGAAATTTAAAGAAAAGGTCTTTGCTTTTCTTTTGTGTAACGCAGTATTTGAAGAATGAGCAGGTATTTTGTGCTGTGTGCGGCAATGGTGTCATTGGATTACATCCTGTTCTTGAATAAAGTGATCTACTTCTGTTTTTACAGATCTTTATTCCCATCTTACAAGGCCTGGCTCTAGCTTCCAAAGAGTGCTCCCTTGATAGTGACAATTTTAAATACCCCCTTATGGTAAGGACTGTTCATTTCTAGGAGCGGTTTCTTTATGATTACTGATAATTTATGTAGATTCTATATGAGGTAATGCACTGCAGCATTTGGGGGCTTTCTTTGCTTAATGGATTACTGCTAAACTCTATGTTGGAAGCTTGATGTGGTATGAGGTGTGTAAAAGACCATTACAAATCCAGTAGTCTGAGGCCATTAATATCTTACCTTTAATGTACAGAGTTTGTATAGTGGGCTATTCAAATGTTTGTATGTATTGCTTTATTTAAGATTAATCATATGTATGGATTTCAAATTAATCATATTAATCATATGTATGGATTACAAATCCAGTAGTCTGAGGCCATTAATATCTTACCTTTAATGTACAGAGTTTGTATAGTGGGCTATTCAAATGTTTGTATGTATTGCTTTATTTAAGATTAATCATATGTATGGATTTCATCATGCATACTAGTTATAATGCTATGGATGGCTGTAAAATCCTGCTAAGCTCCTCCGAATTGAAGTCTGGGAAATAAGGCCCAGTATCCATACCAGTGTTTGGCAGACTCACTTTTGTATGTGGGAAACTAAAATATATTGCATTAAACCCAAAATTGTTTGAATTGGTTACTATTTGCTGTATGAAAAATTCATAATATTCATTGGCTGAAAAGTTGGAGGTTTTATTTTTAGTGTTTTTTAAGTGCATACTTTAGTCCCTAGATCTGCTTCCCTCCTACTGCTTTTATTGATAAAACAAAAAAGTCTTTTGAAAAGCATGCTCGACCACAAAAGAACAAGCTAAATTCTTGGCTAAATTGAGCGTTGTCAGGTAACACCTTTAGATTTTAGGATCTTCAGAGTATGGTGCCAAAAAAGGCTATTACATCTCAGATTTTATTTGTGCTTCAGGAAATTAGCTGGTTTGTGGCAAATCAAATTGGCTAAGCAACAGCGGTTCTTTTGCAAAAATAATAATTTTTGCTGGTTCTGTGTTTTCCTGCTCTTGTGTTATTCCCACCAGTTTAAATTGTGAACTGTTGCAAATCTGGCCACTGGCTACAAGGAAGGGCTACTTGAAAATGATACTCCATTTTGATCATCTCTAGTTGGCATAGTGTGCACTGAAAGGATGGAATAGTAGTTACTAGCTGTTGTATAATTGAAGAATGAGAACAGAGAGTACAGGAGAAGCGGGATATATGAAAGCCTACAGTATTTTTGTGTTTTCAGAATCATCTGTTATAACTGCTTGCTTTTTTCTGTGCTGCAGTTGAAAGTGAGTTAGAGATCTTGGATAGGATTCTTTGTTTCTGGCTTCTGTGTTCATCTGACATTTTTCCACTCTGATTCAAAAGACAAAGGCCTTGGTGTATGTATAGAACAATTGCTCTATTTATTATTGTTACTGACTTTTATGTGGTGGTTCAGGAGTCCAGCAAAGGCATTGTTATGTTCTGAACAAACAAACAATTTGCACAGCTAATTTTTGAAATAAGTGCAATAATTTATTATCCTGTGAGACGTGTTAGCTTTTTTGAGACAACTTGGAACAGATGTAAAAGCTAAAATGGGAGCAGTGTGTGCTCTAGCTCTTTTTGGAACTCTTCACCGTTGTGGAAGATGGAAATTTTTCCACTGATAAAGGGAAAAAGGTTTGATTCTTTCAGCAGTTTACCCAGTTAAGCTTGTTATTTGCAGACAGGTTACTTAGTAATTACACACAAAAGTATTTTTTCTTGGGATTTCTTTATAGGCACTATGTGAACTTTGTGAAATCAAGTTTGGGAAGACACACCCTATGTGCAGTTTGGTAAGTTCATCCAGTCTGGGGTTTGGTTTCTTTTTTTCAAGTTAAAAGAACCATGGAACTTTGTTTGTATGGTACAATCCCCATTGATAACGTTCTTCATAACACTAAACAGGGGCTACTGGAGTATTTCATGCTAAGCAATAGTTAAGTAAACTGGCAAAGGGAGTCCTTTTCCCTGAGAATTTAGAAAAACTGTGGCACACATGACTTTCTCAGGTTGCTGGAGGACTGAGGAGATGTTTCCATTTAGCGGTTGGCATGGCTGGATGTTGAAGAATTGAGTGCATGTGGCGAACACTGAAAGTGACAGTGCAGATAAAGTAGCACGGCTGACATGGCAGCTTGGATTAACTTACTGTTTCTCCTGTTTCCTAGGTTGTCTCTTTGCCCTTGTGGTTGCCTAAATCTTTAAGCGCAGGTGCAGGAAGAGAGCTGCAGAGACTTTCCTATCTTGGAGCCTTCTTCAGTCTCTCCGTCTTTGCTGAAGATGACGTAAGTGTTACAGAAGGATGTTGATAGTAGTGTGGTGGGGTTTTTTGTTTGTTTGTTTTCCCCTTCCCCCATACATTTGCCAATATTCATTCTACTTTCAGAACAAAGTAGTTGAAAAGTACTTCTCAGGGCCTGCCATTACTCTTGAAAACACCAGGGTTGTTAGCCAGTCTTTGCAGCATTACCTGGAATTAGCAAGGGTAAGTGTTCTCATGTTTAAAAAAAAAAGTGCAAAATATTGTGGCTTTTTTTGGTTTTTGACACAAATGAAGAATATAATCTACAATAATCTAGTTTCTTTATTAAACAATAGATCTGTTAGGATATGGCTGAAGGGAATTAGGAAAGAAACATAATGCTACAAATATTTCTCTAAGGCTGTAAGCCAGTTTAGGAAATAACAGAACAGTTAGTCATGGGTTATAGTTCATGTTAAAGGATGAATAAAAAATGCATATCGTAGTTGTGTGTGTGTATTGCACTAGTCATCTCTCTATATATAATCTTTTCTGTAACTAATTTTGTAACTGTTATATGCATATAATGTTGACAGTAAGTCCACAACAGAAGTTGTAGTTAGTGTTGTGGAATTTGTAGAACATAGAAATATGGAGCAAAAGAAAGCAGGAATGCAACGTTGAGAAGTACATGCAATCTGACAGAATGTTTACTTGAAATTCCAGCAAGAGCTGTTCAAGATTCTACATAGTATTTTACTGAATGGTGAAACTCGAGAAGCAGCGCTCAATTACATGGCAGCTATTGTCAATGCCAACATGAAAAAGGCGCAAATGCAGGTAAATAAAGGGAACACTCTTCCTGTGATTCGTGGGCCTGGTCAATGCACAAATAGCACTAGATGGCTCATGCAATGGTGGCTTCTGAGTGGAGGACAAAAGCATTTTGAATGCCTACTACAACAAGCGAGAACCTCTCTCATCAGTCTTTATCTCTTTCAATACGTTTCCCGTTTCTGAAATTACTCAGTTTTACCTATTTGATCAGTTCGTTGTTTTCTTTCTTAGGACTGACATGTCACTTCATTAACAGGGATTCTATATTAAAAGTTTAAAGCTTTGTACTCCCACCCAGCCCTGTGCAATCCCTCTTCCCTGAATCTATGGGGGCTTCATTCATTCCAATTGGCTATGTTTAAAAAACTGATTTCCCAGCTGGTAAGTTGCTAGGCTTTGTTTGTATGGTTTCTGTAAAAGGGGTGATGCAGATATGAACTGGCATGGTTCCAGTGAAACAACAGGGATATTAATTTGCCATTGTTTAATTAACACATTGCACTCACTTCCTGTGATAAAATCTGTGCATGAATCCTGAACAACTGAAGTTTGCCTCATTGTTGTCTTCAAGTCCCTTTTTCAAAAGCAAACATTTGGAACTGTTACTATGAACATTTCTGTAAAGTTGCAGTGAAGAGGTAATAGAACCTTTACACAAGATAAAACTCAGGAATTGAAGCTCAGCAGCTCTTTGAAACTCTGCTGTTGCTGTCTATATCTGTGGCAAACCATTCCTGAAAGAGGCCCTTTTAAGCCCTTTTAATTTCTAACATACTTTACTACTACTTTTTATATGTTTGTTTAGTGTTCTTGAGAATGTCTAGTTGAACCATAGAGACAGATAATATGTAAGTTAGTAAGTGACCTTCCTGTTATCACAAAGGTCTCCTTACAGGTCCATGTTCTTTGTCATTTCTGCCTTTTCTTGAACTTGCATACTTCATTTATGTTGAGTACTGTCAAAGCAACAGAAAATACCCTTGTACTTCAAAGCTTGTGTCTTCAACTATTTACTTTCTTACCCCACAGGCAGATGATCGTTTGGTATCTACAGATGGCTTTATGCTCAACTTCTTATGGGTACTACAGCAACTAAGTACGAAGATAAAGCTGGAAACGGTTGATCCCATGTACGTATTTCATCCCAGGTGTCGTATTGACCTCCCAACAGATGAGACAAGGGTGAAAGCAACAATGGAGGATGTTACAGCCTGGATTGCTGAACTTTGTGAGTACTCTTACTGAGAGATGTCAAGCATTTACTGTGCCTTCTGATTTTGATACTGTGGAGGTGCATGGAAGTACTTGATTTCAGCAAATAATGCCCCTATTCATAAACATGTTTTCTTGATGCTGTCTGCTCTTACTTGTTTTAAAGAAAGTTGAGTTCAAGGTCTCGCCCCTAGATAAAGCAGTTCATTTTTTTAATTTATTCACCTATACTGCTTGTTTGTTTGTTTTTCTAGACAGAGATCCGTCTCCATTTTCTGAGCCGAAATTCCCAACAGAATGTTTCTTCCTAACCCTGCATGCCCATCATCTCTCAATCCTGCCAAGCTGCCGTCGGTACATACGTAGACTGCGGGCCATCAGGGAGCTCAACAGGTTAGAAGTTGTTAATGGTCTGCTGCATCAGAGAGCACTAGTGTCCTAGCAATGTCATCTTCTGATCATGGTGGCAAGTCCTATAAACTTGACAGAAATTAAAGTGACAATTTGGGTAAAACTGTTGCTAAGTACAGATAATGTTAACTGCTTGTTCATCTGCTGCTTTTGGCCCTCTTAGATTTTTTGCTTATGTTGAGGGAGGAAAATAATAGGAATCAGGAATTTAAATAATAGTGGGATTGAGGATACTGGTTACACAAGGCAGCTGAAATTGGTGAGAAGACCGTTCTGTTTAAAAGAATTCAATTATCTTCAGAGCATTTTAGGATTCATGATGTTACTTAACACTGTTTATTATAACTTCATCTGCGGTGTGGTGCTTGACAGTGTGTGGACATCGGTGCCTCAGGCTCCTTGGCGTAGCTGTAGGAGTGCATACAGAGTTACGTGTCTGATAATCAAGTCATTGTAGATGCCTTGTGATTTCAGAAACAAGACGTTGTTAGTTGGTGCCTGTGCTGTTTTCTGTGTCCTGGAGGATATTTACCTTTTCCCCTTTGGCTTCTGAGGTGGGATACTTGTTGTACTCTTGGGGAGGCTTCAGCAGTAAACTCTTAAAATTGTTGAATTATGAGTAATTCAGCATGTGGTTTATAATTTTAAAAATTTATAAATAAAAGTTGTGATGTTGGCATGAAGATATTGCTGTTTTCCATTTCTCTTGGCATAAATTCAAACAGACTATTATAGTTGCTAAACCTCGAAGAATAGTCTTGTTAAAATTAGAACAGATTTTTGTATCATCAGTATTTCCATTGTTTATAATTGCACTCATTGCATTTTGGTAAATGTTCCTTGGCAGTAATACCATGAGTTCATCACAGGATTTTTGGACTGCATTCGTAGTGATTTCATTTTTAGTTTTTAAAGCACATGCAGGCCAAGAACCTGGGAACCTGCAGAGAATGGAGCGGAAAAAGTCAGTATATCTTGCAGAAAAAACAGTGTTTTCATGTAAACCAGCCTGTGGATTACTTGTAAATAAGCCATACATTTGGCTAGAGAAAGGAGTTGCTTCTTTTTCCTTATTTAGAATTGTTGCGAAGGAGTTGCTTATGCAGCAATCTCCCATCTAACGGTGCGGAGTGAAGAGCTCTTGGTTTTTACTGACATCAATAGGTGCTTCGTGTTCAGCGTTTCCCATGAATTGCCGAGTTGCTTGCAACACTGGGCAACGTAATTAGATGCTGGTAATAAAGAAATCAGACTGGATATTTTTCTGCTGTTGGCAGCGACTGATGTGGAAGAGAATTCGTGCTTAGAGGAGGGATGAAAAGAGACCGTATTCATATAGTTCAGTATGTGGAGTTTTGTTCTAATCCATTGCCCTTCCTAAAAAGGATTAAGATACAAGAATATGTAGGGATTTTTTATGTAAATGGTGTGTGTGTAATGTACATTTAAGTTCTCTCTGCTGTGGGGCAGGGTGAGAAGATGGATAAGGCAGGGGAGGTAATGTCAACCACCTTGATTTACAGGTCATTTTACTGACGGGGAGACTATAGACTATTCATGTATTGTGCTCCTCTGCAAACCTGAATTTTGTGGGGAGTGGAGCGTGAGAAGGGTAGAACAAAGCTGCGAAATATCACTTACAGTAGTGGAAAGTGGGAAGATACACAGGATGCAGACTTGTGCTTTTCTTGGGAAAGGGAAGGTGTTTCTAACAAGTTCTGTTGTCAGCCACTTTTTTCTTCCTTAGCTGATTGTTTTCCAGTTTCCAGTTTCTGATATTAGAAGATGAGTGAGATCTCTAAATATCCTGCTGCTAACTGGACCAGCCCTTCTTTTTGCTAGGGTTCATTTTAGGGTTAATTTTAAAGACATCCTTTTAACCTTCCTTAAAGTGCCTGTAGACTTCAGTGTGAAAAAAGATTAAAGGCAAATACTGTTGTTTTTTTAATACAGTAGATAAAATTAATTTGTCAGGCAGGATAGAGCCCTTCTGTATTTTGTACTTTTTTTTTTTTTTTTACTGTTCTGATGTGTCTGACAGGCATGTATGTTGGAGCCAGTGTGTGCAATGCCTTTGAATGCACACTGTGCAGCTTTCAGTCTGCATTTGGAAAATCGATTTATTTTTCTTGTTGTGACAGTGGGTAACTTCTGTGAAAATGATTAGCTCTGTCCCCCACTTTTCTTCTCAGTATTTTCTGGGTATTCAGCAGGTTGAATGCCGTGTAGATGGCAGTACCTATCCCCTCTGTCGTGATGACCACTTGTTGCATATGGTTTTCAGGACTGTTGAAGATCTGAAAAACAATGAAAGTCAGTGGAAGGATTCTCCTCTGGCTACCAGGCATCGAGAAATGCTGAAACGTTGCAAGACACAGCTTAAGGTTTGTAAGTGGTTCAGTTCTCAGCTAAGTGCCTTTGTCAGCCTGTCTGTATGTTTACTTTCTGTCCTAATGTTGAAGTGGAACTTCCCACTGATGCTTCTTGAAAGTGGTGGTTTTGAATCGATGAACCATGCAAGTACTACAGTAGATGGTCATGACACAATTTAACATTAATTGTGAATTTAAAATTCAAAGTAACACCAAGATTAACTTAGGCAGTATTCCTCAGAAAGAAGAAAATACCACTTTTGTTGGAGAGAGAACAAGCAAAGGGACTGTGGCTTGTTTGGGAGTAGTTGTGCCTGCACAGTCTGTGCCCAAGATGGAGATGGAACTCTGAAGTCCCTAATCTCATGTAGAATTCTTGCAAAGATGAGTATGCTGGTGTCCTCTCTTTTGAAGGTCTGTCCTGCTTAGCTCTTCCTAGTATAAATTGACATAAATTTTCTGAGCTGTATCACCAAAATTACTTTAAATGCACATTTTCCCACTTTGATAGCTCTGTTATTTCTTCCGTTGTTCCCCTAAAGCTTGTACCTCTGTCCCTGTACCTTTGAATTGTGTGCGTGTTTTTCTTGAGATGTTGGGGTTAAGTTCACTATTTTCTTCAAATAAGAGCGTATTTTGAGAAGAGACCATTGTATAATTGTCATAATTCACAGATATATTGATTAGCTTGGATAGACTTGACCTTCCTTTCATGTTGTCTTGCCCTGGATTAGTTTTTGTATGCATATTCTGCAGAAACTGGTGAGGTGCAAGGCTTGTGCAGATGCTGGTTTGCTGGATGAAAACTTTCTCAGGAGATGCCTGAATTTCTATGGCATGGTGATTCAGCTGATGCTTCGTATTCTTGACCCTGCCTATCCCAAGTGAGTGTCAGGATTGTCTGTGTAAATTGTGTCAAAGATATTTCAGGTCGTGTTAGAATGTTTATGGAATTTAGCAGTTCTTGAATAATTTTTTTTTTTACAGTGTCTGCGTTCTTATGTATTTGTTACTTTATGTCAGTGACATAAATTCTTGCATAGAATATATGTCTTTATAGTTTAAGGTTCAGCTGTGGGAGAGCAACCATCGGGTATTTTTAGTACACTTGAAGTACTGACATGGATTTTTAAAAACTCACTTTCAGAACTCTTGTAAAGCATTCCCACAGGAGAATTCCATTAGAGAGCTTGTGACAGTTTCTACTTAACCCTGCTACTTTACTGTCCTGTTTATTGTCTCTTATTCTACAGCATAAAATTGCCTTTAACTCCTGAAGTTCCGAAGGTATTTGCAGCATTGCCAGAGTTTTACGTGGAAGATGTTGCTGAATTTTTATTTTTTATTGTACAGTAAGTAAAGTTATATCTAAAGGAAATTTGTACTACTGTTCACCCCTGTAACAGGTGGTGTGCACATAAATTTAGGGTGCAAAAGTAGTTTTGTAGCTATTCTGTAGTTAATATGTCCTGTTTATATGTCCTGTAATAATGTTCTATTTTTTAACAATGGCCATAAGATTATGGCATTGGCAGGCATTGCTGCCGACAGAATGCCTCGATGAGCTCCAGAGTCCCTTCTAACCTCATTTTTTCTTGCAAGAAGGTTGAAGCGTTTTTGGTTCCCTCCTCCCAAGAATTTTCCTTGTGGCTTGGAGTTTGCCGAGTCCTTCTGATCTCATGATATGTTTAATCATCACTAGAATAATATTTTTAAAAAGTCATAGCTTAGTAAGTAGAAAATTCTCCCATTTATAAACTTGCTGGGATGAAATGCATTGGTATAGTTTTAGCAGTTTAGATGGGCATGAATGCTATTCAGATGTCATCCTGGAGTTGTGAAGCTGGTCACTTTATTCCCGATATGTGCTTTCAAACCCAGACTTCGCTGTGTTGTATGATGAGGCTTTTGCTTTCCTGAGATGCTGTTACAGTGGTACTTCAAGGCAAATTTGCTATTATGTGCAACAAAAGAATATGATAGTGTTTCAGGCTAAAATTCAGCTTCCAGTAGTGAAGAGCTGGCAGGACCTTTTGGAAGAGTAAGAATCTGGTTTCTGTAGAGAAAGATGGGGAATTACGATAAAATGACTAAACTTTTCCTGTTGCTAATGAATGCTGTGAACTTACTTGATGTACATGATAAATCTTCTCTGGAAAACACAGGGCTGGCGTTTTTCATTTTGTTTTGCTTATTTCCCTCTTTTCAGATATGCTCCTCAGGTGCTTTACGAGCCCTGTACTCAGGACATAGTGATGTTCCTTGTTGTGATGCTGTGCAACCAGAACTACATCCGAAATCCGTATTTAGTAGCCAAGCTGGTTGAAGTGATGTTCATGACAAATCCAGCTGTTCAGCCCCGGACACAAAAGTTCTTTGAAATGATTGAGAATCACCCTCTCTCCACTAAATTGTTAGTCCCCTCCTTGATGAAGTTTTACACGGGTAAGTGCTTTGCCTATAGTTCACTGGGTGTACAGTAAGCAAGGAGTATTACAAGGCAAAAGGTTGGTTGTAGTTGTTTTAACATTTAAGAAAAAAAGGAAAAAAAAAAACCCACTCAAAAAAAAAAGTTAGATCTTGGGTCTTGTAAAGATGAGGCTTTGTTGCTCAGGAATCAGGGGAAAGAGCATTAGATGGAACCTTGAGAATTCTAACCCTTCTGCAAGCTGCTGTGCACTGACAACTCTAGTGCCGTAGATTGACGTGACGATTGTTTTTGTGGTGTTTAGACTCCAAAATGGAAGGGGTTTGTTTGTTTTGTAAGGGATTATTCGGATTTTAAAACTTCTGACTGGTTTTACTAGTCCCATAGACTGGGATGCTTCAGAAGGGCTTTGTACCCACAGAAAAAACTATTTTTGCAGCATTTCCAGAGTTTTCTTATTATTGACATTTCAGACTGTGGGATGAAGAGCAGAGTGGCGTTGAATAGAACAGAAAGTTTTGTTTTCCAAGGGTTTTTCTTCGGAAATAAGCGTGGTTATGCATTGAAAAATGGACAGTGCTGCTGCTTTTAATTGGGATTAAGATGGTGACTTCTGAATTGGAATTGAATTTCATCTGTTAACGCTTGGTGCTTGAAGCTCATCACACTGGAGGCAGCAGGGGAGAGATGTAGTGTGTTTGCACGTAAATCCTGGTGGGAAAGTTTTGATTTCAAGTCTGGGATCTGTTTTTGTTTTCAGATGTTGAACATACTGGAGCCACTAGCGAATTCTATGACAAGTTTACAATCCGCTACCATATCAGCACCATCTTCAAAAGCCTCTGGCAGAATATAGCTCACCATGGTACATTTATGGAAGAGTTCAAGTGAGTAGGAAATGGTGTATGGTGCTGCTTACTGTTATGCAAGCTGCTCAGGCAACGACCTGAGGAGGTCATTACCATTGGGAATGGGTGATGTTGTTTTCCGTTGAATCTTAAATGGCAGCCCCTTCCAGTAGATCTGGAGTGTTTCTGAACTGAGCTCTGGACACCACAATCAACTTGGCTTGGGGAATGGGATCATTACTCAAAATACAGAGTGCAGAAGGAGTGTTGCTGGGGTTACAGTCTGGTCTGTGCACCCATCTACTCTGCCGTGATAACTGTGTTTCAATGTTTTCAGCTCTGGCAAGCAGTTTGTTCGCTACATCAACATGCTGATAAATGACACAACTTTCTTGCTGGATGAAAGTCTGGAGTCCCTAAAACGTATCCATGAAGTGCAAGAGGAGATGAAGAATAAAGAACAGTGGGACCTGCTGCCTAGGGTGAACAGAGCTCTTTTTCAAAGTGCCCTTTACTTATTTTTAACTTTCTAATACAAGAGCATTAAAAAAAACTTTTTAATAAGGGGCAGCACCAAAGAGCTGCTCGTAAGAAGTTCTTGATGCTTTTTCTTGCTGCCAATATTCTGGATGATACTCTGCAAAAACATCACTGCATAGTTAACGTTGTGGCTGGCAAAGAGTGTGATGGGAAGTGGTAATAGTGTAAAGGTTTAAATTACTGTGCACTTAATTCTAAGTGGAGAAATTGAGGCTTTAACCTTCTTGAAGGAGGTTTTAGAAGATGCTCGCCAGTTGAATTGACTTCAAGGAAAAGAAGCTTTTATTTTGTTAAAGCATTGATCTGGGGTAGATTCAGTGCAGACAATTAGAGTCCTGTACATCAGACCTTAGTCTGACTAAACAATTATGTGTGTTGACCCACCAATGTCAGGTATTTCTATTTTAAAGTTATTGATTTTAAAAAAAGTTTGAAAAGCTATAGAGATCTTGTTTGTTAAACTTATTCTGGTTTACTCTTCTGAAGCCTTTGTTCCTGTTTATGCCTATTAGCAAGGTAAAGCCATTTCTGTAGTGACAAAATGACCTGGACATCATCTACAGATCATTCCAGTGTGGAGTGTTTATTACTTATGATGGTGCATAAATTGGAGAGAACCTCACTTGACTCTCAAATCCCAAGCTGATTTTGAAGTATTGGCATTGGGATGGAAAGGAAGCATAACCCAGTTCTGCGGCTGTGAGGAGCAGTTGCAGGATTTAAACAGACTCAATAACCATAGAGTTTTGTGATACCATTTGCATCCATTTTTAGTGTTGCAGAATTCTGGAAAAATGACGCAGACTTTTGCTTAGTATTAAGTAGTAGAAGTGAGCTGTACCCTAAAAAATGCATCGCATCTAGATCTGAATTGCAGTCTGTTCTTTTGTCTGTCTAGATCGTGTTAGCTTTATGGCTGTTAAGATTTTGATTGGTGATGATGTAGGAAATTCTGTGGACTTGTAACCACTGAATGTTTATTTTGTAGGATCAGCAACAGGCTCGGCAATCACAGCTAGCTCAGGATGAGCGGGTGTCTCGTTCATATCTTGCCCTGGCAACAGAAACCGTTGATATGTTCCATATCCTTACCAAGCAGGTTCAAAAACCTTTTCTCAGACCTGTAAGTCCTGCTCAGATGTAACTTGGTTTCTAGCTTCTGTAACAGCTCTAATATTGGATAATATCCTGGAAATGTTTGGTAGCCCTCTGTCTCCATTCTCCTCCCCTTTCTCTGACTCACTGAAATACAATTGCTGTTGAAGTTACTTGATGTTAAGAGCGTTACCTTAGTCACTGAGATGGTGTAGTCCTTCCAGACAGAAGCTGGTTGTATTATTTTCTTTTTAATGGAAAGCATGCATAAAGAAAAGACACTTCCTGCAAGCCTACAAAACGATCATTTTATTAGTTAATAATTTCTGATCTTGCTGTACGCAAATCTAGTGGTAATCTTCTTTATCATTGCCTTCATGCTGTGATCTGTGTTTTACTTTGGTCTTGTAGGAGCTTGGACCGCGATTGGCTGCTATGTTGAACTTTAACTTACAGCAACTGTGTGGCCCCAAGTGCCGTGACCTGAAAGTCGAAAACCCTGAGAAATACGGGTTTGAACCAAAGAAGCTGTTGGACCAACTGACTGACATTTACCTGCAGCTAGATTGTGCTCGCTTTGCTAAAGCAATTGCTGATGACCAGGTGAGCTCCAGAAAGACGAGAGGGGGAAGGGCAAAAGCACTGTGGGCAAACACAGCTTTGCAGAACACTCTAGCAGAGGTTTCATCTTACTCACAGGCTGCCACCCAGTTTCTGTCATATATGTTTGCAGTTTGTTTTCTTTCAGCAGATGGTCTCTGTGTCTCATGCTGTCTGCTCTTTGTAGACGGGTATGTTTTCAAAGTGTTCTGCAAACCTACAAACACACATAAACATCTATAGCACTTCACACACATAGGAAGTTTCCTGAGCATCAGTTGCTTATAGCTACAGCCTCATTGCAAATTAGCAGAAGTACTTTCTCCTAATACTGCAAGTGGGAAAACTGAAGCATACAAAGAGTTTTGACTTCCTCCCGACTTCCTCATCAAGAACACATGAAACAGGCAGAGCTGGGACTGAGAGTAAGAGCCTCATTTAACAATCCAAAGGTCGTTCTCTAGACTGACAGTTTCCAAATCATTTTCTGTTTTAATTCATTTTATTAAATGGCTGTGTAATAAACTGACAAAACACAGCATACATGAGACACCTTTGAACTCTTCAAGGTAGTCTTCAGAGCAGAATGTTAATTTTTACGATAAGTTCTTGCCTCTATGTTCTTGTGAAGTTGTCAAACTACTGAATCATACCTCCATGCCTGTGTCTTATAATACAAACTTCTCAAAATCTAGAGGGGAAAAAAATGTTCTGAGTGGCTACTTGAAACTCTGGTGGAAGCTGGTGTACAACACGTCAAGCTGTATTTGCATGTCTAGTGAAGCAGAGGTATCAGAGTAACTCATGATCTTTTTCCTGTAATTATTTAAGTTCTGATAATTGTGGATAATATCAGTAACACTTCTGAAACAGACTTTATGTGTTTGCATGTGTATAATGCGCACGCAGTCTATTTTTTATACTGTTCAGTATAAATGAAAGTGAGAATGTTATCCATCATTTTCATTGATCCTAGCCACAGCAAAATGCAGAGCAATGACGTAGGGATTAAAAAGAAGCCTGCTGGTGTGGGAACTGGAATAAAGCTTAATTAACAAAGTAGCCTTTCATAAAAAGGGGGGGGGGGGTGAGAAGTATCTTGGAAACACTCAATGACAGGAAAGAAACACCAAGGAAATGCACCGTTAGTTAATGGCTACTGGTCCTAGGAGGGAAAAAACCCCAAAACAAACAAAAAGTTGCTTGATCATGGCAGGGTCTCTTTAAAGCTTTCTGTTAGATCTCCCATTTGCAAATCCTGGCACGTATTAGAAGGGATCTGAAAATGTTTATAAAGCCCTGGGCATATCGCCACAGTTCTGCTTTCCGCTGTGGACTAGAAAGGAGTTTGGGAGGGCACTGTGCGTCCTAAGCAGTGAGTGATATTTCTTCATGCAGTGTGGTGTAGATAAAAGAAGTGGGGCTGTGTTGAACACTTCAAAATCCCCAAGGAAAATAGAAATCTGTGAGACTTAGTGTGTTTTGTTTTGTCATTTAATTCAGCCTTGCACTGCAGTGTAAATAACAATTTTTATTAAAACGCTTATATCAAAACATGGCATTGTGAACTTAAAACAGTGTCTTTAGAACATAAGCAGCTTTCAAAAGTCCTTGCCTAACTTTTTTTTTTCACATGAAAGCGATGTTGCTGTAGTTGAAACTACAGGATATGCATTTGGTCTCCGAGTGTCGTGCTGTGGAGCTGTACAGTTCTTACTGCACTGGTTGGCAAGCTTCCAGCAAGTATTACTTCCCTCGGAGTTGCCTTACTACTTTTGCAACATCACCGGGTGGGGTTTTTTTTTGTTTTGGTTAGGAGAAAGAGTACCTTCTTTCCCAGTACTGCCTTGCACATTATCGGAGAAGTTAAGAATCAGAAAAACTTTCCATTTTATGCTGTATTGTCGGCCAAGACTTGTGAGAACAAGAACACAGACAAGAGTGGCAAGACACATGTTTTGCCTAAGGAACAATCCTTGTAATTACTGTCAGCCTCTCTGAGTCTCTTACTCATTTTGATTAGGTGATGTTGCCTTTTTTTTTTGGTTCTGAACAGTTCTACAGTAGTGATGGCCAGTAAAAAAGCATAAGTCTACCCCAAAGTTGACATTTTGTGCTAGATGAAAAGTTATCTACATACTACTTTTCTGTCTGACATAATGTTGAGGTTTCATTGATCTTCCTTCTGAAGTTTTAAAAATGCATTAAAAGATCTTTAGATGTTTTATGGCGTGTTGAGGATGCTACAACTCAGCAAAGTTGTCTTTTTATGCTTTGCTTGTAGAGGTCCTACAGTAAAGAGCTCTTTGAGGAGGTTATCTCAAAGATGAGAAAGGCTGGCATCAAGTCAACCATAGCAATAGAGAAATTCAAACTGCTGGCAGAGAAAGTGGAGGAAATTGTTGCCAAGAATGCCCGTGCGGAAATTGATTACAGTGATGCTCCAGATGAATTCAGAGGCAAGCTGAGTTTTCTAAATACTGACTTTTTAGGAGAACAGGGATTTTTTTTCTAAAAATTCTAAATATGAATATGTATTAATAGAAACTATGTATTGTTTATGAAGTCTTGCATCCTGCTTTGTTTTAATTATTTGTTAAGTAAATAGTTTAGTTAAGTAAATATAGAGAGCTAAGAGATTCTTTCTTTGTTTTTTTTCCTGGGATTGTACTGTCTAGTCCTATCCATGTTTTGCTTACGTGTATTTTAAAACAGCAAAAAAAACCAAACCAAACAAACAAACAAAACCAACCAAAAAAACAAAATCTGAAAATAGGGTGAAAATAGCTTAGTCCCAGTTCAGAAAGGGAAAGGCAGTATAAAGGCTGAAGTCCACGGCTAATTTTAACCATTTTCTGTAACTTCAGCAATATATCTGATGGGGACCCTGAATATCGGTTCCACACTGTGATTTTGTGGGAAGATGAAACTTGTAGCTATTGTCTTCAATTTAATGAGCAGACACTTGTGCCCTCAGATCCCCTGATGGACACTCTGATGACTGACCCTGTGAGGCTGCCGTCTGGAACTATTATGGACCGGTCAATCATCCTGAGGCACCTGTTGAACTCTTCCACTGATCCTTTCAATCGTCAGACACTGACAGAAAATATGCTGGAACCAGGTATCCATTTAACAGTGAGCAGTGGAGCTGTTGGCTGGGGGAAGCAGTTTGTTCTGTATACTGTCAGAGGATAGTGTTGAGGCCTCAGTTAACAGTTCTTGCAACTTGCACAGAAAAGTTAATTGCTTCCGTTTTCCCTTTTTCTGGGAGAAAACCCCACACCCTTGCCTTTGTAACTAGCAGGCTAAAGGATACTGTTATAGTAGGTAAATATGTAATTCATTTACTCAAAGCTGTGCAGAAAATGTGTTGACAGAGAAGAAAGTAGTAGTAGATATTCCTGATCAAGTTTCTAGAAAAGAAATTGCTGTTGGTCATGAGGAGCTTTCTTATAGTAGTATTACTAAATAATTTTAACTGTGAAGTTAATAATTCTTTTTTCTCTTCTTTACACAACTAGTGCCAGAACTTAAAGAGCAAATCCAAGCCTGGATGAGAGACAAGCAGAATGCTGACCATTAAAAATTCCCTTGCAGTGCACGCCAACACCACTGGGAAGAGCAGGGCGTGGGCTGTTCTGGTAATAGGGGAGCAGATACCCTTTGAGAGCTGTTGATGGGATTAGCACGCCCACTGGCACTGACTTGCAGTAGTGACCAGACGCATGTGGACGAGGAGAAAAGCGGCTTAATTCTTGTACATATATTTAAGTGATAATGATGGTCAATAACATGGAGGACAAGCTAGGAAGTTTCTTATGTTACAAAACTGTCCTTCAGTATGTCACATTTTGGAGTTTTTACAGCTGAATTATTTTAGCAAAGATGAATGGGTCAGGGCAGCATCCCTTCAACCTTATTTTTTACAGCCAGATATCCGTTAATTTGATTGTGGTTAGAACCTTGGACATTTTGCTGCTAAAGTAACTTTTTCCTCTTTCCCTCCCTTCTTCCTCTTCCACCCATCAAACCTGCACTGCTGGTTTTTTTTTTTTTTTTTGTAACGCAAAAAAAAAAAAATCCCTGTGAAAATCAAAATCATTCCCCTGCCCTCAAAAGAAAACATTCTGTGCGATAACTGTGCCTGCAACAAAGTGTTAATCTTGGGATCGTATTTTTATATTACACATATTTGCATATTTGGTTTTTAATTGGTGTAGACACAAGGATAATTTCAAAAAAGGAAAGACTTCACATACAGATTTTAATTTCCATTCTTTGAAATGTCCCTTTTCTTTATGTTGATCTAGATGCTCTGGTATTTTTGAAAAGCCTTGGGATAGAAATATGCTAAAGCAGCTGCCACGAATGAGATGCTTGGGAATAGCAGGATTTCAGTGACTTAAAAAAAAAAAAAATCCATTATTTTAATGCTGCAGATATGATATATGCTAAATGACAGTTCTGAGCCATTAGAGCTTGTCCGTAGAGCGCAGATCCTTTTATTCTCGGAGGCTGCAGTTTGGGGCAGGGGGTCATTTTTTATGTTGCGTACCAGTTTGTATCCATGGCTTGGCCTTACCAAAGCAGAAAGGGTGCAGGAAATGTAGAATTACATTTTTAAAAAAAATAGAAAAAAATTCACAAACATTTTTGTATTACTGCCCCCTGCATATGATACTTGAATTTCCTTTTTAAAAAGGATTTGAAACCACAGTGTTTTAAAATTAAGTCTGAAAAAAGGTTTTCTTTTGTTTTTCGCTGTGTCTTCTGTTCAATTCCTGACTCTCTTGAACTACAATAAATAATACACACTCACACAAAGTGCTTCCTTTGTCTTTCCTTTAAGTCTGCCAGTGAAAGTGTAAAAAATACAAATGACTGGGTGGCTTTGTTCAGATCTGCTGATACTGATTTAGGATCTGGAGGTAACTTAGTAAATTATGTGGAAAACTTCTGTGCACGCAGATATCAGTAATGCTTCAAACTGATAATGTTCCCAAGTGGGTGACGCGTATACCTATTCCTAGCTACATGACAGTTGGTGACAGGCTCCAGCGAGAATTTTCGTTAGGCTATATATAACCCAGTGCTGACCTTTGAGATGTGCAAGTAATTCTAAATTAAAATGTGAAGATGTGGTGGGTTTTTTGTTGTGTGTTTTTTTTTGTTGTTTTGTGGTGGTCCGTGTTCCACCAGTGTGCGTGTTTGTATTTTCCCCAAGGGTGGGAGGAAGATTCCAAAGTTTGTGTCTGCATGGACTGTTAGAACAGAGAAACTTGTTTGTTGACTGGTTTTACTTCCTTAACCTTCACTCCTTCCACAAATTCCAGTCCCCCTCTTCTTCCCTCTTCAGAAGTCACAGAACAAAGTCTGCTCTGCCTTTATGTGCAACCTGTTGTTCAGCATCCAAATACATCACAGTTTCTGAACATGTCATAAGGGCATGCAGAGAGCTACAACTTTCAGGGTACGTTTTCACTTTTAGTAAAGAGGTAGTTATTTTTCTACATAAAGGAAAACTTAAATGTTCCACCGTTCACCTCATTATTAAGGATTTATGCTTCATTTGATGGAGGTCAACTGTTCAGCAGTGTATATTTGTTTTTACTATGGTTTCACTATGGGTTTTCTTCTGTAAGCTAACATGGTATAGCTTTTAGTTTTATTGATGATTATGAATGTGAAAGTATTGGAAAGAGGGAAGAAATGCTTTCTTCTGATTTTCTTCAGCTGTTACAAATTAGACACACCACTGCCTCTTGTGAATAAGGATGCTGTGGAAACAATAAGCAATCTGATAAAATGCGAAGAGCACAATCAGAAAAAAACCCTGTTTGCTCAAGTATATCCTCTAAAGGGCTTGAGGTCTGCTGTTCTCTAATAGTTCTTGATATTTCATATTTGGAGTGTTACAACTAATATCAAAGAGGGCTGTGAATTTAAATGTTTTACCAGAAGATCTGCATGGAACTGGCACTTTTTTAATGCAAGTATAAAACGAAAATCCTATTTTTTATTTATTCCATTGTACCAACTGAAAGGCTTGTTTGAATAAATTCAGGATGTTTCTTTTAACCTTGTCTGACAGGAGGAAATAGAAATATTTACATTTATAGGATGTATTAATCATGACAATGCCCTTCAGAATCTGATTTTATATATATTTTGCTATCATATCAGACTTTGACCTGAGGAGTATATATAGCAAAGTGCATACTGAACTGTTACATCTAATTATAGCATACATTTATCATTTGAAAATGTATCAGTGCAGGTATTACAGAAGACACGAAGACTAACATTAAGTGGCTAAAACAGTATTATCTGGACAACGAGTATGAAGTATTTCAAAAGTGTGAATTTAGACAAATGCTTTCCCAAATTCAGCATTCATGGGCAGAATAGTGAAATGTATTTTAATTTAAGCAACTGAAAGTACCATTAGATTGCTGTCTTCTGGGCACAAAAGTGACTCAAACCCGTCTTTTAGTGGATAGTGGACATCTGAGTAACTGAAAAGGAAAGCTGAAGTTAGTATTGGATTAAGAATAAATGTCCCACAAAAGCATATTGGCTGTGTGACAATTCTTAGTTTAATTCATTTAATACCACCTGTAGTTTATTGTGATTACCTCTCCCCCCTACTAACATATCATGTACCTTTTTCAATCCAACTGTAACCTTATACAGAGACTTTACATTGGAGAACACAAATTATCTATTGATTGAATTACCTTTGACATCCCAGGAATGCCTAATTTACATAAACATTGCAAAATGTGCTTTTCTTGAGAAATCTGAAGTTACAAGATGGTATCGCTGGTCTCCTTGCCCTCTAGTTATGTGACTAGAGAAATTACTGGGGCTAGTTCTGATGTTACAGCAATACAGTTCAGTACAATTGATTCTATTACATCACAATTTACACTTACGTAATAGCACAATTTACATCTCTGTCAACTATTCCCTGCTGGCAGTAAGGGCAGCCTAATGCTGTTAACAGCAGGATGACAGCGCTGCTTTAGCCAGCAACAGATTGACTCTTAACAATCCCCAGGAGCATTGCACTGCAGCGTAGCTGTCTTCCTTTTTGTTATCCCTTAGCTTAAACCTACCCTCTTGCCTGTATTTCAACAGGCTTCCCCATTTTAGGTGGCACATCTCAGTGATTTGTGTAAGCAACTATTTGTACTAATACATGCAAGAAATTTTTCACAGTAGGACTTGCTCTCATTTTTCTGGTATAATAATGCTCAAGAATGCTTTTCTTGTGTTGAGGACCTTCATTATGTGAATATTTCTTTGCAAAGGAATGTTTAAATTGTAGTTTTGAATGCACGCGTGCTTGCAGGGAATTGGATCTGCTTCTACTGTTTTGCAGGGTTATGTGGTATTGGTGAGAAACACATAAAAGGAGTAAGAATGGTCCCTCTCCTATCAGGGAATGGACACTAATTTTTTTAAACAGGATTCACAGGTAGAGCATTGCAGTAGAATTCCACTTAAGTACACTTATTAATAAGTTAATTCTAAGTTACCCTAGGAGATCTGACTTTTAAAAATGATACTGAGAAGGCCAGTCTAATTAAATTGAGATAGAATTCCTGACCACCTTTCAACTCCATACGTGGACATTTACAGAGGAATTTTCCTCCTGTCTCCTTTGCCGTGAGTGACCTCCGACATGCTATACAGCCTGTGTCATGCACCCTTTACCCTTTTCCTTCTCAACATGCAGCTGGACTTCCTGTGAATATTTCTAGCAGATTTTTCAAGACTCTGTAAGGAAGCAACTGAATTAACAGACTGGAACTGTTCTGTGTGAGTACTCTCCAAACATAGACATAAGACAGTGATGCAGGAACTACCGTTCCTAAGAGACACTACACAAACTTTGCTAAGTAAAATTAATCATATTGTCTGTTACCACAGAGGACTACAGCACACAGCCACTATTTTGACAGTTTGCAGAGGATTTTGAAACAGGTTTTGGTTTTTGGATTTGTTTTCGGTTTGTTAGAGAAATTATAACTGACCTAATTCGACATGGCCCTAGACAGAGGTTAGCGGAGTTACACCACACTAAAAACACCGCTGAATCATATGTCCCATCAATAGGAAGTCTTCCAAAGTTCAAATAATGGTATTTTCTAGGACACCTAGAAGTCCCCTCTTTTTCCTTTGTTGGTTCTGTGGCAGTGTTTCCCTACAAACCACTGTTCAGCTATGTAGTGTTAGGCTTTTGCATTCATTGGCACAGATGATCCACACGTGATGAGAAGGGCAAGAGGGAAAAGTCACTGTTCACCAAACAAAGTAATAAATAACTCTCCCAAAATAAGTCCAACTATTCTCCCCAAAACCTGAAACTGATAGGGAAGCACGAGCCACAGTGAAGACTGATGTAGTTAACAGCCACGGGCCTGTGAGCAAAACTAAACCCTGTTCTGAAACTAGAAATCTCGGGTCCCACACGTTCTCAACAGCTTAAATCCAATTTGTGTATGATGGGGTGTGTATGGAAAATACATAATTAAGGTACGTCATGTAATGTATTTGCTTTAAAGTGCTTCTAAGATTAAACACAAGCCTATTTCTAGCAGCAGCAGCGATCAGAGCACTGGTGGAACGGAGGAGCTTTGCAGCTCCAGTTACTGCCACCAGAATTTTTACTGTGAGGATACACATGAACTCATTGAAAGTACAGGAGCTAATACACCACCACTGCCTAAAACAATTGAATCGCTTACATAGAAATGCATTATGAGATCTACAGAAAATAACTTAGGCTGCTCAAAAACACGTTGGGGGGGGGGGGAGGAATTCGTCCTCCCCTGTGAGCTGCCATCGTCAGGCCCTGCTTAGGCCTCCAAATCCTACCGAATCCCACTGGAGCTGACGAATTCGCTCCCTCGGCCACCCTTCCCGGGCGGGCGCGCATGCCGGCCCGCTGAGGGGCCCCCGCGTCGGCGGCGGCGCCCCCCGGCCGCGTACGCTCAGTGCTTTTCCCCGTCACCAGCGCCCGCTCTCCTCACGTCCCTGCTGGCGGCTGGCGGCGCTCCCGGGCGCGCACAGCAGCCCGCCTCAGCCTCCGGAGACGCGCGCGCACGCACACACCACGGAGGAGCACCAGTGATGCGGCTCTCTTCATAGGCTAAAAGAGGGATGACGCGAGTTCCGTCCCGGGTTCTGATTGGCTAGAAGTGGAGAAGACCAGATTCGCCGTGTTCCCGAGGCTCGGCGGAGGGATTGACTCAGAGGGAGGAGTGCGGCTCGTCATTGCGGATGGGCATTCCTCAGCTGTGATTGGTGCGCGGTTGTGTCAGGCTGTGATTAGGACGGCTGGAGGCGGGCACGCGCCGATTCTGAGCCTGGCGATTGGTAAGGTGCAGGGAGGAGGGAACAGCGGCGCTCGGCTATTGGCGACCCGGACGTTCCTCCCCCCGCGGAGGCGGGCTTGGTCGTAGAGCGCCGCGATCCTGTCAGTGTGGGAGCGGCGCTGGGGGGGAGCGGGTCGCTGCGCTCGTTCTTCTCGTCGTGGCCTTGCCCTTTCCTCTCTCCCCTTTTCTCCCCTCCCTCCTTCCCGCTCTCTTCCCGGCGGCGGCCTGGGGTCTCCCGGCCTCGGTGGAGGCGGCGAAGCGTGATGGGGGTGGCCGGACTCTTCTCTCTCCTCCCCCCCGCGCTGCGCTGCTTCACCGGCCCCGCCGCCTTCCCCAGCTGCTGACAGCGCCGGCGGCCCCGCACCGCCCGCGTCCTGCGGATACCCCCGTCCGTCCCCAGGTGAGGGGGCGGCTTGCTCTGAGGGGAGCTCGGCCCGGTGGCGGCTGTTGGTGGGGGAGCGGGGGGAGGCTCGGTGCCGGGGCGGGGATGGATGCCGTAATGCGGTGGGGGAGGAGGGGGGTGCCGGTTTACGCAGCTGCTCGACTGGGAGAAGGTGGGGGGGGGGGGGCACGGGTAGGATGGGGCCTGGGAAGCGGCGGCGGGGGAGCGGGGAGCGGCGGCGGGACAGGGTGACCCGGAGCTGTCGGGGCAGCGGCACAAGGGCGTGGGGCCCGGCTCAGCCTTTCCTCGGCTGCATCTGCGAGATGCATATACGTGTCCCTCGGGACGCTTCCTTCCCCTTTCCCCCAGGCGCTGCGAGCCATGGCGGTGCGGCTGCTTCCCGTCCTTTTCCTCCCCTGAATCCCGGCCGCTGCGTGGGTCCCCAGTGTCGGCCGCGTTTCGCCGTCGTTTTTCTCCTTTCTAGCTCAGATGAGGTGGAGGCGATAATTGCTCGTTCGGGAGGGAGGTGTAGTCCCTCAAGCTGCTGGAAGGTGCAAGAATGTAGCAGGATGGTGCTTTTCAGTGTGTTTTTTGCGGACCTGTAGGTAGTGGATCTGTCCCTGGGCTCAGTACAGCACAATTACTGAGGCAGCCATGTTGGGATGATGATCTGACAATCCCTGAGAGCCGAGCCAGGAGGCGGGAGACGGGATGACAGGCCTGGTGGTTTTGGGGTCACTGGCAGAATATGGGTGTGCACCTGAGGCTGGAGGACTGGAATTCACCAGAAGCAGATGGTGAATTTGTATCTGTTCTGTGAAACGTAAAATATGTTCAAACCAAATTTTAAAGTGTATTTGTCTTTGCTTGCAGCTCCTTCGTAGCTCTAGTTCTCTTTGTTATTGCACAATCCAATATGCTGGTATGTTGATAAATAGCCACATGTTTATATGATTGGATTCTCAGTGCATCGTCAAGCTCTGCACTGCTGTTTTATCTTCAGTGAGTACAAAGACAGCAATTCGTAGTGTGCAAGTTCAGCTGACACATCAGACTGTCATCACTACCTGATCCTTGGGGGAGGACCTAAAATTGGATTTGCAGTAGTCCTCTTGTTCATAAACCCCTGCTGTTCTGAACAGCTGTTTTGCTAACTTTCCATTTACTAATCTCTGTCCTTGTTCATTTTCTTTCTTTAGAGCTGTTGTACTGATTAATTTACAAGCAGCTTTTTTGTTGAAAAGTGAGCACATTCTCGGGTAGGCATACCTATGCAAACATGACACAATGGCTGGCTACGTTAAATAAAAGTGATGCTTCTTCATTTATGAAGTGTGGTGGGTTGTTTTTTTTTAATTTGACTGTACAGATACGGATTCTGATTTTTTTTTTTTAGCACTTTGAACTTGTTGCCAACTTATCTGAATATACAAATAACCATTTGACTCTAAACCCCTACTCGTAACTTTGTTTCAATAAATAGCAATATGTTCTGTATTTTGACATTGCATAAAAACTGTTTTGTCAGAACTTTCAAATACATCCAAGGATCCAAGTTTAATGAGCAGCTTTTTTCTTTAAGAGGAACGTTTCCAGGGATGGGGCCTCCAGTACCTCTCTGGGCAACCCGTTCCAGTGTTTCACCACCCTCATTGTAAAGAATTTCTTCCTTATATCCAGCCTAAACCTACCCTGTTTTAGTTTAAAACCATTACCTCTTGTCCTGTCACTGCTGTCTCTACTAAAAAGATTGTCCCCATCTTTCCTATAGGCTCCCTTTAAGTACTGAAAGGCTGCAATCAGGTCTCCCCGCAGCCTTCTCTTCTCCAGGCTGAACATTTAAACATATGTGTGAAAGTACAAATCTAGTTACAAGTGGTTTGAGACCATGAAGGGTGACTGACCAACAGTGTTGGGTTTGTAAGCTTGAATAACAGCAAACAAAGTATTTAGATGATTTGTATAATAACACGCTTCAATATTAAACCTCACCGTGTGACTTACAGGGTGGATGATGGGTATCTTTAGTAGTAGTTTAAAATGAGTGTAATATTAATATGTAGGATTTGCTTTTGTGCTGATGGAGCTCACTAAACTCCGCTATCATCTGCCACCTGTTTTAGAGCCAATGGTATATCATGTCAAGGACTCAAGCACGCAGTTCCCTTCTTTACTGGGTTCATACCGGCTGAACGTTGAAAGACGCACAGCTAGTAGATTTTTTTTGCAAGACATAAGGAGAATGATTCATTCTAGCATGGGTGGCAGCCTTCTAAGCCTATATTGAACATATAAAATAGAGATTTTTTTAAGGATTGTTCTTCTAAATCCGTACCACAGACCGTATTGCACATTTTGTTTTGCTCTGTTGCAAGTTACGTCTCCTATTACCACTCTGTAGACAGAGTTTTGCAAGTGATACTACTGGGAAATGTGAACCCTGAAAAACCAGTTGCAACTTATTATCTGTGATGCTGTGCAACTTGGTATCATTTTGCCTTCTTGTATCGTTCTGTATCATGAGGGCAATACTGCCTTTAGAAAATATTATAACCAGTTGAGGTTGTTGATAAGTGGGGAAAAAAGCCCTGGACTCCCCAACAACTTAAATTTATGGGAAGCTTGGAAAAATATGTAGTTTTTGCTTAATTTTCTTATTAAAGAAAATTAAGTCTTGCATAGTGAGATGGTGTTCAAAACATCAAAATCTGTGCAACTACAAGTAGGCATTTTGCGTACTTCAGCTACGTAAAGTAGTAGAGTTGAGAATGAATGAGATTTGAATTACACCACATTTAATTTTCTGTGAGCACAGAAGTGGAGGCTGGGAAAAGTTGGTAGTTTGAAAATTCTAGCAATTAAATTTTTATGCTGTTGTAGGTGATTTTGTGACCTGTTCTGTAAGAATTTCTTCACAGTTGTGTTTCAAACAAGGCTATCATTTAGCTAGTGCGTGTGGAGCCTCTGGCAGTGTGCTTTTCATGCTTGCTTATTGTGAGTATGGTGTCCAGAGGTACTCAAGATTTTTTTTTTCTTATTTCAAGTAGATGAAAATTCCACTCCATTTTCTGTTTTCTAACTTCCTTGCTATACTAGTTTTCTGTCATAATTAATACAGTCCTCTGAGAGGTATTTCTATGACAACATCAGCAAAAAAATCTTTGTATGTGGGACTCTTCAGTAAGAAGGGAAAATAAGCTCCCTACTTTTCATAAATAATATTATAAGAACAGATTTGTTGTATTTTTGAAAAAAAATCCCCTTCATTTATGGCTTTACCTTTATTCATTGGTCCTTCTGGGAAGCTGGCAAAATTATGGTGTTAACATTAATATGGGTACATGAGGAAAGAAAGATGAGAACCACTAAGCCAGTGTCAGGCAGAGTTTCTATGGTGTGCTACACCCTATGAAAATTCCACCAACTCATCTTTTTCTGCAATCTGGCAAAGTAAACTGTGTCACTATGAATTTGGTAATAACAGAGATTTTACACCTGGTAGATTTCTTGAATTGTATTTCAGAAACAGAATGCTTAGTGGCTGTGTTCCTGTTTTCTAGCAGCAATATTCAGGGTCAGTTGAATAATACTACTGGGATGTATCAGGATTAGCCTTGTCAGCTAGCTTGCATGTGAGGGTCCTATTACTTACGGAAGGGTCCTATTAAGAAGGGAGAGCAAAAACTCCACACAGTAGATGCTCAGGAAGAAGGTTTATAATGAAGTTACATGTTTGATCCACTTTGTTATACAAAAAAGTAGACACCTTTGAGCAAGAGTGAACAAAGCAGCCCTCGAAGCCAACCCAGAATCTCTGTTAAACTTTGAAGATCATGTGAATTCATTCCCATTGCTACTTTGCTCTATTCTATGTTTAAATTTTCTGTGAAACTTCTTGAAATTCTGTACTAACCTAAGGTTAACTGTGGGGCTGTCTCATGAATCATTATTCTACTGGTTTGCTGTACCAGTGACATTGAAATCCAGTTGGCTTCTTCCTAAAGACATTCGTATTCTTCTAGTCTGGTGAGATACCTCAGGTACCTGGTGAAATAAGGAATGCTTTAAATTACTTCTTTTACTTGGTGGCATAATTTAATTTCTGCCCTCACCATGTGATGCATTAATGAAGTAATGCAGTTTTATTAAAAACTTCTTGTACTGTGTGAAGATGTGTCATAACTTGGTTTAAGCATGTAGAAGTATTTTTAGGATCTGTAGAACTTACTTTAGAGCTGAAGTGCTTCTGCTTTAGGTCTGCTAGTAAGTTTTGTACTTTTGTGGCACTGTGATTACAATTCTGAAATGAGTGTTTCATTGGATATGTGGTGTAGAGATAACCAGAAAAGAAGATGTTGAGATTTCTGGGCCAATGTGTAGGTGACTTGTGCAGGGTAGAGTTCTGTCCATGTTAACTCGGATTCAAGGTAGAAATGCCTGCATTGAGTCAGACCAGAGCTTCACCTAGCCCTGAATCCTGTCTTCAGCAGTGGCTGTAGCAGGTATGTAGAATTTAAGGATAAATCAGCCATGTAGTCATGTTTTCTCAGTATAGTCTTCAAGGTTCTGAGAGTCTGTGCCATGGAGGCTTTGCTAGCCAAGGGTGGTTGCTTTTTACTAGACCTTGATGGCTTTTCCTCTGAATCTATCTTACTGATTTTTGAGTCTAACTTGTGTGCTGAAGATATCCTGTGGCAATAAGTTAAATTGCTTAGTTGCAGACTGAGTGAAAAAACTTTCTTCTAATGGAAAAGGTTGGTCGAGGACAATACAATTGAACCCATCTTTATTAACTCTAGATTTCAATACTGTCTCAGACGTGCCTTGAAGTGTGGATTGTGGTGATCAGGGATAGTCTTGCCAGCTGAAGTAATCTGTCATTTGGATGCAGTAGGATTTGAATAAGTATTTTCATAATGAAGATGAATTTACTGGTGAACACTTGCTGAAGATAGATAGTAATATTTATCCTGAAGGCATAATTTTTGATTCCTCTTCTTCCTTGGGGTAGTGTGTCCTTTAATCACTAGATACACAAGTAGTTAATGAGTTTTTATTTCCTTTGAGACAAGGACATTCCCAGGATTGCAAAGGGTTCTTTAAGGTTGTTGGGTACACCTTTTTCTCTGGAATAGTGTGTATTAAAAGTCACTGTGATATGACCCATCACATTTGTGTTGGTTTTAGTATTATTGCTAATGCATTGTGGCAGCAAGGGCCGACGGCTAGAGAACGTAGATATGTAGTGTATGGTAGCTAGCTCATGCTGAAATCTAAGTAGCTGTATCTTTACTGCTAAAATTATCTTTGTTAGGTTAAGCCTAACACATGTTGCAACCAGATCTTCATTTTGGTATTGGCGTCTCTACTTTCTGGGAAGAAAATCAAGTGATGAAAGCAAATATGTTTGTACACTTCAAAAGAACTGCATCAGATGACAGAAACCTTTGACTAGGGAGACAGTGTACAGGTGCTGTTAAGTGTCTTTCCAGTTCTGTCTTTGAAGTCACAGTTTGGGGGGGGGTGTGATTGTAGAGCAGAAATTGAAGTTATCAAAAAACTTTGAACTTCCCTAATTTTATCAAATCTTGAATGCAATAGCTGTAAATAACTAAATTATCTTTTTCTCCTTAGAGAACACCAACAAGAAGGATAATTTGAAACACTCTTGACCCCTCACTTTCAATTTTGTGACTGCACTACAAGCAACCAGAATGTCTGGGGCTTCAGTGAAGGTGGCTGTTCGGGTCCGGCCCTTCAATTCCCGAGAAACCAGCAAAGAATCCAAATGTATCATCCAGATGCAAGGCAATTCAACCAGTAAGTTTATTTTAATCTTGTAAGGGAGTCTTTCTCTCTCCTACCCCTTCCTGCTTAGTCCTCTTCTTTTGATCAGACTAATCTGAATATTGTGGAACATTATATCATCTAGAACTACTCTTTAAGGGAATATTTTCTTCTGAGGCTGTCATGACAAACTAGATTGTCTCTGAATTTGACTAGAAGGTCTACATCATGAGTATCTTGATTTTGATACAGTTGTTTGTGGCATTTGTTTGTGGAGAGTTGAAAATTCTGCGGAAAGATTAGAATACCGAAGTGAAAACCTTTTTGTTAACTTCGGTTTGTGGGAATATTACGTGGAATGACACATACAGGGGTATGTTGCAGACCACCACATGATAATTGTTGTGGTACAACTCCTGCTTGGGTCTACTTTAGTTCTTGGTGTGTTTATTGTGCAGTCTGCATCTTTGTTAAGGAGCATAATTTGAGTGAGAAAGCTGAGGGGAAAAGGATGTCGAGTTTCATTCTTTCCAAATTAGATGTGTGAACAGTGGCAAAACAGCAAACAACAAACTACATAAAATCATCTTATTCTCTAACCAGTTAGAAGTGTTAGGGTTCTTAAATAATCATTGTGGTCAAATTTGGAGATGAAGACTTCTGTGGGAAACTGAATATCGGTACACCATTTATTGATAAAATTTAAAAAAAATTTTTTTTTACATCTTTCTTAAGGTCGGGGCAGTATTGATACCGTTTGCTGCAGTGTTGTTGGCCATGTGTAGACTGATAGCTATACCTGTAAACTGCTGCTCTTATGGTAGTTTTTCTTTGTTAGGTAATCAAGTAGAGTCGTCTTGTCTGTAGCTGTAGGAAATAACATGCCAAGAACACTGAGTTGCTTTGCCGTGTGATTGCTGGAGTATTTACTCATGCTTGTTAATACAAAGGATGTTTCATACAGGCTCCTCCCTTTTTTTTGGCCAAGGTTGTACTTCAGCCTGCGTCTACAATGGAATTTGTCCTGGTTGTGGTCGTTTAAATTGTATCCGGTGTTTATGGTTTCATAGGAAGAGAGGCATAAGACAGAAGAGAGCTTGCTTTTTGGTGCAGTAAATTCTTGTCTTCAGACCTTTTGTGGAATATTACCCAAAGAAACTTTTTTTTTTTTTACTGTATTTCAGAATTTTGATTTTAAAGGGGGGGAGCATGTTTAGAAGTCATCTTGTGTAGAAACAAGTGCTTGTATCCCAACTTTGCCTGCCAACTTTCAGACCAAAGCAGTGCAGAATGGAAGAACTATAGACCCCATTAGATGGCATTTGTTATGGAAATGCCACCAAGCTATGAACCATAGCAGCACCACTGGGTGCCACTGTAATAGGTTTTCTTGCTGCTGTCATGATGTGACAGCAATAATTTTAGATGCCTAAGGTTTTTGAACTCCAGGAGTCTGCAGAAACAGCTTGTTTGTGGTACGACGACAAGACTGATCAGTGAATCTCTGGCAATCTGTCTAAGTTTGAAATGTGGTGTAGACAGAAGACACTGATTCTGTTTGTGAATGATAGAGCTGCACTGCAAAGACACATTTTCAAGAAACTGCATCAGCTTTCAGAAGGAGAAAAATGCTTCCTGATTTATCTAGTTGGGAATTCCTTTACAGCTTTTGCTATGTTTTGTGCTCTGGAAATGCTCTAATCTGAAACTTTCTACTGGAGTCCTATGGCTCTGATACAAGATGGGTGACAGGACAGATGGTCAGGTTTAAGTCATCAGGGGCTGTTACAGACTGTGAGAAAGGAATCATTAGTTGGAATAGTTCTGTGTTCTCACAATCGGTGGACTATTTTTTCCCTGTATTTCCATCTTAGAGGAGAAATACAGAAGAAAGCAATAGATAGAGGTGTAGTTTTACTCATTGAAGAGAATAGGATCATATAAAAAAGGTTAAAAATAAGGCATTGTTTGGTGGGGGAAAAAACCTGAGCAGATATATTTTCTCCAAAGAATCTTCCCTTTGAAGTTGTCTGATGCATAGAACTTCAAGATTGAATTCTTCTGTTGTGCTTTAGGCTACGTGTTAGATTTGGGGGCATAAGTACTGTTGCTATTTCTGCCAAAGATTCTTTATTTTTCATGATCCCTCAGTCTTTGCAGCCTCACAGTTACATTATTGAACTCCTTATTATTAAGGTCTGAACTTGCTGACTACAGAAAGTGACAGTAATGTATCTGACTCTCATAGCTGATGCAGCAATTTCAAAATAAAGGGAATTCAGTAGTAATTCTGGCCTATGAAGTTCCCGCTTCATACCTTCAAATGTCCCAGTGAAATGATCAAGGCTTAGAGATCTTGCCTCTGAGAAGGTTATTTTTTCGTGTTTGCGCTAATCAAATTGACAGGAGGCAAATCTGAGAGGCTGGTGACATGTTGGGTAGTGACTTTTTTCAGCGTCCAAGAGAGATAAAGTTCCCTTATCTTTGAATTAAAGCTTAATGGACTTTTGTGATGAACAGAATTGATGAGACAGTGTGAAGTCTGATAGCTAAGAAGAGATTTTGACTGTTACTTGAACTTTAGTTCTTTACGTATTGATTGGCCAAGCTATTCTATGAATCCTTTGTGGGTCCTGAGTTTAAACTTTGTCTAAGTCTGAGCTTTGTCAATGTATTGGCTGATATAGACTGAGAATACATTATAGTGAAACTGAGGCAAAGTGCTTAGGATTATTTTAAGGAAAACAGTATAGAGACACAAAATGGTATCACAGATGTGATTTATGATTAGAAATTCTTTTTTTTATGAATGTATGAAAAAAGGAGGTTTTTTTGGCATCCATAATGAATAAATACTTGAAGTCAGAATACCACCAGGGTTGTTGCCTGACATGCTGCTTTTGTTTGTCAGTTTTAGTGCAAATTTGTCTGTTTACAGCTTTTGGGACTGCCAGCAAAACAGAGCATCCTACTGGGTTAGGAAGCTTATTCTCAATTTTGTTACATAGTTTAACTTTGTTTGAAGCAAGACAAGTGTAATTTTGTTGGGGACTTAAGGTCTCTTACAGAATTAACTTGTTATCATGTCTGGCTTTTGTGTTATTTCCTCATAGAAGATCAAGGCCTTTAATCAAGATCCATAGTAGATCTCCATCTTTATAATTTTTCAGTGTTTAAAAAATTACAGTGCATCTGAATACAGTTCTATATATGTCTTAATCTCAGAGACTTCTTACAAAGGCCTTTAATTCACAATGTTAAGAGCACTTACTGTGAGTAATTGGGACTTCTGTTTTTCTCTTGGAAGGATGCAAAATAGGGGAATTTTGAAATCAGTACTTGAAACACATTGTTTGTCTTTTTTTCTTTGTCTAAAATGGCAAGACTGATTTTTTTCTCCCTTTATGCTTGCAAAGGTATTTATCTGCAGTAATACAGTATCTTGCACTTAAAGAATGGTCAGTCTTTATGTTTTTAAAATATATGTTGCAAAAATGAAATTCTGCAATCCAGCTGAAGTCACATGTGCTGACTGCATTAAGGGGCTGATATTTTGGCAGAAGGCCTGTGCTGCTCAGATCATATCCGTTTGAACGATATTGCCAACAGTTCTTCAGTGGAAATGGGAGAAGTGGGGGTAGGAGTGTGGAAGATAATAGAGGAATTCTTAAAGACAGGAGAAGTTAGAAACTGCAAAATCCTACTACTGAAGTTAATTTGGGAATGCAAAATGCTTTCCAAAGAAGATGTAATGTCACCATCAAATTACTAAAAAACCCTTGCTAAAACAGTAATTGAGTGGGATTAAATTAAAAGACCATTGTTGGGTTTTATTGTTATCACTTAGATGCAATCTTAAGAAAAATAAAATTTATTTTTAAAAGCACCTGCTATGCAAGTGCATTCAGTTGACCTAAATGCTTTGTGTCTTTTGGAGTTCTGTTCTTGAGAGTATATCTATATTGCCTGGTGTACAGGGGTCACTACTAGATATGAATGTATGCCCGTGAGTGTCCTGTGCACAGACCTAGTCAGGACTCGGCATGGTATAGCTGTGTGTGTAGCCTTGCCCATAGTGTAGTCAGCTGTGCCAGGGTTCTTGGTGAGAGAAAGGAAAAGTTAGTAGGCTCTGAGGACTTTTCATATTGATAATTAATTCCCTAGGGCAATCCTTCTGTTAGCAGGTCTTACTATTGGTTAGCTTGGCATTGCCTAATATATTGTTTGTTTCGTATTCTGCTTATTACAGAATATTTTCAAGTGAAACTTGGCATCAGTGGACTTTTAAGTTGCTTTTTGTGGTGGTGGTTTATTGATTAAAATACCACTTAATATTGAAACAGACTGAAACTTTGGAAGTAACCCTGATATGCTTTTCTCTTTTCCTCTGAGATAACTTTGTTTAATTTTGTCAGTCTTTAAATAAATATGAAAATTTATCTGCTTTAATATTTCTTTTAAATTACTGGATAGGTGGTTTATCGTGCTCTAGGTCAAACACAAGCAACTTTTTGAAATGAATAATTCAAAAATAACTCATGTTGTGAGCATTTCTTGATTGAATATGTTTTGTCTTTCACTCCTGCTTTTTCACTCTTTTTGTTTGGCATGCTTTACACCAGTGTATCTTAACCACCATGTATTAATTACTTATTGCCTGTCTACTCCAGAAATTACTGTTTTTATGATGAGCTGGAAAAAGATTCTGCTGTATAATATGTGGGATGAAAGATGAGCTATGGAGCTAAGAGTATTTTGTGTGTCAGTAGTTCTTGTACTCTTTTTATCAGGTTTTGACAAATGTAAATAATGTTGGCAGCTGCTGCCTTGGATTATTGAAATGAAAAGCTAAGCTATTCTGTGCCTGAAGACTTCCCTAGTGTTGTAGTTTTTCTGGGTTGTGGTTTTTTTTTGTTTTTTTTTTTTTTGTGGAACTGATTTCATAATCCCATCTGTAAATAAATAATGCATAAATAGAAACAAATGAAAGTGAAGCAGAGGTTCAAGCTAGTAGCTACTACAAGACAGCATTTAGATATGCATTGCTAGTGAAGAGTCCAGCTAGCTTATTCTTTTAAAAAGCTAAATAAACGTGTAGAAAACTAAGGAAATAAGGGAGTATCCAACTTGAAATGTCATCTACAAATGATATTACATTAATTGTGCACTGGATGAATGAGAATAGCTTTTAGTGTCTTGTGAGTGCCAGTGGCAGAGTAAGACAGGGTCTCAAACTATAGTTCATCTTAGATTGTTGTATATTCTGATTTGCCATAAATCATATTCACATAGTAATGTGCCTGCACAGTTTAGGTTATCTTGAAATGTATGAGTGCAACCGAATCCTCAGTTTAGGGCTGAAAATTATGTATTTGGATTTTAACTCAGTAATAGTCTCTGTGGCTCAGTAATGTTGGAAGGTTCTTTTGTGGACTGCTTAAGGTATTGGGTGTTTAATGAAAATAGGCACAGTGGAGCGGTCCCATCTGCTAGTGACAATAGTCCCAGCTGCTGCTGTAGACAAATGACAGTTAAGTTCTCAAGCAGGCATCCTTGGTATCAGAAAAACTTTGGTAAGGCATTTTGGGGTTGATTTGTAGAGGTTGAGGAAAAAAAAAAATTTTTCTTCTAGTGGTTGTTTGTGTGTGTTTTTTTTATCTCTGTAACATGTCTACACCTCTGATCTAAACCTGAACTTTTAAACTAAAAAATTAATAGGAAAATATCTGCGTTCCTTTTCTGTTATTTTATTTATTTTCTTCTAAGATGCGTCCCGCTTTATGCAATTGTTCTGGAGTAAAATAAAAATGGGTGGGAAAGCAGGACTTGACTTAAAAGGCTTTTGATTTGACGTGGCTGCTTAAGTGAGTGATCTTTGAAATAAAAGACTAAAATTGCTGATATTTGAAAAGTAGTGTAGAAGCCAAAGCTCTTGAAAGGTAACCTCATCAGTAATTCAACCAGTACTTTAATGGTATACATTGGCAGAGGATATTGTTAAATTTTGCCTTTTTCATTGTTATATAGATCTAAAAAGTAGTAAGAAGCTTTCAAAGAAGCTTAATCCTAAAGGGGGGAAGTATAATTTGCGGATCTTTTTCTTTCTGATGTAATTTTTAACTGTTTTCTGAATGGAAAAGAAACCCTGTGTGTGTCTGCCTTCAGGACAATAATGAGTTTGATTTTACTTTATTTTTCCTCTGCAGTAGTATTGTGTAAGCATGATTTGGGTATTTTCAGTAAGGAACTCATATCATGGTAACAATCTTTGGTCTACGTTACTGATGAGAAAAGTCCATATAAGAAACTGGCTTTTATTTAAGCTAACACTGAGTACACATAGATAGTAAAGTAATGGGAATTTATGCTGCATACGCTACATATGTAGAAAAGGCAAGTAAGAGTTCATTGTAGTTGTCTTACCTGATAACTTTACTTCTCTTTCTTCTCTTGGAGAGACTTTTCATGAAAGTAGAGAATAGGTGGGAGGATTAATTTTCATGGATAGATTTCAGTCTTGACTCTCAACCCGTCTTCTAAAAATCAATGATTTTAGATTTCTCAAAAATAAGCATACCCCATTTCTGATGACTTATGCCTGCCAAAAATCATTGCTTCTTAAAGCATGTCTTGTGTAGTGTTTTTTGCACGTACAGCTTGTTTTTCTTTTTTCTTTCTTAAATGTTTCCAGTTTTTTTATGCTTGCATCTTGCTTAAGGGGGTCATCTTGGGGAAAATAAACAGAAGTGGAGGAAAGTCACTTAATCCCACCCTAGTTTTCTGGTCTGTAAATCCTAATAACTATTGGTAAAACTAATGAATGCTTGTCCAGTATGTTAGTACTACATAGCATCCATGGCAGATGTGTTATCAAAACAGGCTATTTTACGGGAAGATGGATTTTTTTTTGTCATGTGGAGGATGCGTGAATTGTCTTGCAGTTGAGGTTGAGCTGGAAACTGGTTTGAAGGACAAGTCAGAAGAAGTCACAATAGTAGATAACCCAGGTTCTAGTAATGGCTGTCCTGCTACTAATTACTTACATTTGTTGCAAGTGCTGTAACAGGCAAGAGAAGGTGTGAATGCAAGCTTGTGTCGAAGAGAAAATGGAGGCAATTGCTATTCTCTTTAAATTCCAAGAGTGGCGGTGGGTGGGGAGTGGTTTTTGATTCTTTGTTTTTTCTAATAGTACTGGGTCATTTTAGGCATAGGAGTCATAAAATGGTAACAGAGGTATTGCTGAATGCAGACAACAAGCAAAAACTACATACGAATGTTAGAGCTCTTTGTGTCTTGCAGGGTTAGGGATTTCCATTGATTATCCAGAAGTCTGTCTTAATCACTGTCTCTGCCCTACAATATTGACAGTTCATACATTTTGTTAAAGTCTGGAATTTTTTTTTTCTTTGAGAATAGAAAAAATACTGGGTTTTTTTGAGGTGCTTGGGTTTCCTTCTACAGCTATTCTTATGACTGCATAAAAACAACTTGAGAAGTGTTAATTCTGCACACTTTAAAAAAAATAAATCTGTTTTGGAAGATGACTTCTGAGATGTGAGAGAAGATGAACATTTAATGATTTTTAAATATTAGAGGTACAAATATTGGGCCTGGAGCAAGACTGTGGGATGATGAGGATGTTCCAGCTAATGTTAAATGCAGTTGTACTACATTTAAAAAACTGTTGGGGAGTTAGTACAGAACTATAGTAGAGAGAGATAATGTTACTAGTGAATCCAGGTAAGATTTTGCCAGTGGTGAGTAAACCGTGTGAAATGCTGCCCCTTCAGAATTAGTGCCCACTGACACAGAACTAGGGCTCGAGGGCTTGAGAGATGATTCTGTTTATCAAATGCTTAAATAATGTGCCACCTTTCAGTGCGCAGGTAGAAGTAAAGAAAATGCAAGTTGACAATGGGAACTACTTGAAGAATTGGATGTTTTCGCTACATGAATCCTTTAAGATATGATACGGAGGCTGGCAGAACTGACTCCCCAGGATTCCGGTGCCACATGATATTGTCTTAATGTAGTGCTGGCACGTGTCTGAAGGTCAGAATGGCCTTTGGAGAAAGCCATTGGCTCTTGGAGATGTAGTCGAGTAAAAGGAGGGAGATAATGTTTTATTTGCCTTGAAGCGGAAAACGTGAGGAAACAATTCAGCTCAACTCCAAGTGCTTAGTGAACTGCATACACAGACCTGGTACGCATCTTCTGCAATAGGACGTTTTTGGGTAGTCAGTTGACAATGGAAGTTTTGGTTCAGCTTTTCAGGTTGGTACAACAATATGGTTTGACTAGCTCCTGGTTGGTGCAATGCCTGCTGGCATGCTGTTTTCCCAGAACACCAGCTGCAGAGATGGTATTTATAGCACTTGGATCTGTAAGAGCAGCTGAGGATGAGAGCAGTTTTCTAGCAGCTTCTGTGAGCAAGTATTTGCATTGCTCTGCTGCTGTTGAGCCTAACTCCCTCCCCCATCCAACCTTTCTCCCAGTACAGGGCTGAAATTCCACAGTGGGGAGAGAATCCGGTTGAATTCCAAATGAGCCGTTCTTAGCTTCTACTTGGTTTCCTTCCCTTTTAATGATTTGAAAAATGCAAACAATGCTTTGAAAAGCAAGCGCTGCTTTACAAGCTGGAAGTGTCCATTTCCCTTCATTTATCTCTTATAATAACAACCCTGAAAGTCTGTCTTATAAAAACAGTATAGCCATATTTCTGATTGCAACGTATACGTAGGAAAGAAGCCTGTATTAAATGTGTCTTTGGAGTGTTATTCATGTTCCAACAAACAAAGAATGCCTGCTCCACCCTGCTCTCGCTAACGAACACGTTCTCATTGTTGTCATTCCAGTCTACAGATGGCGCAGATATATTTTCCAGACCCACGCATTTTAAGAGACTGTATATTTAATGTTAATTTGGTCTTGTGGAGTCAATTCTGAAAGCCCCAGATCTTTTATATTCGCTAAATTGATTTTTCAGACCTCATGAAATGAAACTGTTGCTTTCAGACCTCATGAAATGAAACTGTTGCTTATATTGATTCAAATAGAGTTTGAAGAAGGCACAGAAATGAATTATTTGGTACTGGCTTCCCTGAATGTTACCCCTTCCAAAGTTCTGTCTAGAC
Organism: Opisthocomus hoazin; assembly: GCF_030867145.1. NCBI lineage: Eukaryota > Metazoa > Chordata > Aves > Opisthocomiformes > Opisthocomidae > Opisthocomus > Opisthocomus hoazin. The sequence continues at coordinate 12,494,001 of NC_134429.1, forward strand.
TAACATGATTTTTGAGATTTTCTGCCTGTTGCTTGATACTCATGATGAATGAGAACAAAAGTGAAGACAGGACAGTCACTTTTTTGCTAGCTGTTATCTGTTAATATGTGCTGGCATTTGGTAGGAATGTGTGCTCTGTGTAGGTTACTGCTGGTGCTAGGACTTGTATTGAGGCTGGTGTGAAGCCTCTTTAGTGAGATGAAAGCAAATTTTATTTCGTATGTAGAAACTAAGGAGGCTTTGTGCCTTCAGCATTGGCAGATGTGGTAGCAATATGGGAATGGAAGAAGTAAATGTCAGAAAGCAGGCTGTATTGCACAAATCATGAAACTTCAGTTTCTACTGTTCCATACCTGACTTTCACCATTATTGGGTTTTATTTCTGACTGGCAATTGATAGTTTGTTTGGTGTGGGATGTTTTTTTTTTTGATATTAATATATCAGTCTGTGTGTTCCCCCCCCCCCCCGCCCCGCCCCCTCCTCTGGCACAGACTGTGCATCAGCTAATCCCAGGATTTAGCCCAAGTTAATTCTGTCTGCTGGTGTTTATCTGAAGGGCAAACTGCAGTTAGCCGGTTCTTCACTGGAGCACCCTACAGTGACTAATATGTGGCATGTCTGATGGCAGAATGCCCAGTAATATGACTCTGCTAACAAAGGTGGAGCTGTTAAATCTAGTGACCTGACTTTAAATGTAACAAGGGAGAAGAGAATTATTTCAGTTCTGACATCTTGTGTGCTTTGCTCTGGTTCTCTGTTCCAGGAGCTTATTAGAGAGAATTGTTTGTATCCCCAGATACTGAACTGCAGATAATTTCTAACCTGCAAAATTTGTGACGTGCTGAGGAGCAGTGCTGAGTGGAATGAAAACAGATTAGTCTTGGACTACAAATTTGGCTTCATTATAATCTGATGTGAGATTTAAGTGGTCAAGAAGTAGTTTTGGTCATTCGTGCCTGCAAAAATATTTATGTGGCTGAGTAGATGGGAATGGAATGAGGGGGCTGATCTTGGCTAAGCTTGCTTGCCTTTTATTTTGTTTTGTTCCTGGTTTCTTCTCTGTAGGTTTCCCACTGGCTGTTTATTTGGTTAGTTTTAATGGAGAATGGAAGTGTAAGTCCAGAAGTAAAGTCTTGAAGTGGGAGTGTATTTGTGTCTATGTTTAGGAAGGGAGGAGGAGAAAGGCAGTGCTGGTTCCAGTTGAAAGTATCCCAGAATACCGTAGCTTTGCATCAGCTCTGTATTGTGATCTACAGTCTAGTTATAATTGTTAAATAAAGTGCATATTTAAGACATGCTTTTTGAATTTCAGCTTCAACAAATCAGTATTGGATTGTAAGGAAAAAAATAATTAGATGTCTAAAATGACAGTAGGAAAGAAAAATAATACATATTACCAAGTATGTAGGTACTGTTGCAATAGTGAAGTGGTCTTTCAAAGTTTGCTAAGAGTCTTTGCTAAAATTAAAAACTAGCAGTGAAGTTGATCTCATAGATTTGAAAGGATGAAAGTGTATGTTATTTTTGCTGTAGCTGATAAAGCAGATAGTGGACATTTTGAAAAATGTTAATTAAGGAACAAGTAGGATGGACTGTGGAAGTACATTATGCCAAAAAATGAAGTTGCCGGTTAAAGTAAGGGCATGTTAAAATCCAAATGTTTTGTGAGCATTGGCTTGTTACTGTTGATACAGCACATATAAAATTAGAATTCCTTCATTGATTGTGCTCCCACTTTCTCATCTTTTGTTGGACTCTACTGCTCCTACTATATACTTCTGTGCAAGGACTAATTACTTAAAATATGTGGATGTTAGGTAATGATACAAAATTTTAGATTAATTGGTGTGAAGAATTTTGTTTTAAAACTGTTGATTTCCTTACCTTTTGGTCAGTGATATATAAAACTCTCATGTTTGTAGTTACAGGTATCATAAAAACCCACTAATGTTAAACAGCTAAGTAGCTAAAAGGAATTGTTTAAATGATTTGAGCTTCAGAGAATATGTGGATTACTCCTGCTTAGAGGCACCTCAGATGGCATTGTAGCAGCTCTGTATGGCTTGCTATATAACTGTAAGGAGAAATAAGCTTTTAAATTGCAAGAGATGTCTCTAGATTGGGGTGGCAGTGTGTATTAAATAAACTACTTCAAATTAAATGGTAAGACTGCATAGATATTCACAGTGTACTTTTATTTGAATTTTATATCAATTTATGACATGTAGTTACTTCTACTTTACTTAGCAAGGTAGAAAACTGATGTAAATATTATGTCTTAAGGTGAAGTGTGTTATTCAAAATTATGGAAATTCATAACTCAAATAACAAAAGTAATAATGTGGGCATTTATCTCTGTCAACCAAATCAACAATTTTTAGAGTATATTTTTGAAAGATTAGTATTCCTATGCCTTTTTCTTAGCCTTCCATTCCTAAGGGAAATGGTGCACATTAATGCAAACTCTGGTTGCTGCTTTGATCCCAGAAGAGTTTTTAGACACTGCAGTAGGAAATGAGTATCTTCAACTTGTTTCACCCTTTCGACAGTTTGGAGTTATGTGTGTAACCTTTTTCAGTAGCAATGGTATAGGAGATACTGGTTTTGTAAAATACCCCTTCGAGTTTCTGTTGCTACGGTGCCATGCTGATGGTAACTAATTATATCTGCAGCACAAAGCGTTAGTGTCAGTTTGCAAACAGAAGTTAATTGCCGCATTGGACCTTTGAAATAGCAGATAAACAAATTTATTCTGTAAGATAAAAAGGCCATTAATGTGTTCCTGCTGTGATTGTCTGCCTTACTGCCGTTCTCATTTCCTGAGGCTCTGTAATTAAACCATTAGCTTGTGTATCATGCTGTGAGTCTGCTGTGGTGAGAGGAGATAGATGATGACCTATTTCATGATTCACTAATAAAATTCATCTTGGCCTTGCATGGTTTAAAAAACAAACCAAATAACTGAAAAGCTTTTAGTGTTCTTGTGGGTATTGGACACACTGGAAACAGTCCTCTTACTTTTTTAATTCTATTTGTTTCCGTGCTCAGCTGAAAACAGAGGTTGCTGAATGATATGGTACATAAAATCAGTGTTGCCCACTCAGTCTAATTTCTGCATGATCATGCTTGTATTTTGCAGTTTTGCATATGAACTTTTAGGATGAAGCTTACCTGTACTATAAGAAGTCTTTTAATTTCTTCAGAAATATCCATTAGCTTCCTTTAAAAGTAGCTAGATTTCATGTATTTGCTTGTCTCTCCAAAAAAGATGCTTGGTGCTATAGACACCTGCAAGTTAGGTCAGTTACTTTAGGTTAAATTCCTGGTTTCTTAGCTGCCTCACCATCTTCTTTCAGGTGATTTATCTCACATTATCGCGTATCTGGTCGCTTGGTTCCAACTCAGACAACATCAGACGTGACTGGTGCTAGTAGCTACTCACTTGATGCTCAGTGTTCCAAATGAAGAGGGTTTCAGTCCGATTGAAATCTGTCGAGGTTGTAATCTTGTATTTTCTCAATCAGTCAGCTCTGGATTCATTTGTAGACAGACTGGGAATTCTGTTAAATCAGTGATTCTGAAAATGGAGGACGTAGACTCTGTGTAAGAAACAGGAACAGGCATAAATAGACTTCAGGCTTGGGCTAGAAGCTGAGTGAAAAGGCTATGACTGGATCACAGTAGTGAGGGGGACAGCATGCAGAGTTCTTGGAAGCCAGGAGGTTTTCTCTGACCCGTTTCTCTTGCAGTGGAAGGTTTTGGCCAGGCAGCTGCATTCCCAACCTCTGACAGAGCTGCCTTCTTGAACGTTAATCTCCTTTTCCTGATATGCTTCTCAAGATACACTTTGCAGAAACATGCATCCTAGAAGGTAGTTTTCAAAATAGTGAGCTAGACCTGGTGTGAAGGAGCGGAGGAAAGCCTATCTAAAAATAACAGTAATAAAAAATGGCTTTGAAAAAAAAAAAATGAGGCAGAGTAGAACCACTTGCATAAATCATGGAGCCTGGACTTCACTCTTCACAAATGTGATGGATCAAATTTAAGCTTGAAGCAAGCAGGATGAAGCTGCAATGGCAAGCTTGTAGTGCCCTTTCCAGACACTAAGACTGTTGCCTAGCTAGAGATCTTGTCTTTCATGGGTGGTCAGAATGCCTTTATGCACAGCAAGCTGAGTGGAAAAACTAGCTATTCTTCTGATTAAATGTCTGGCTTCTTTGCTTTCTTTCTGGAAGTAGTGGCCTTTTCCTAGAGATTTTTAGTTTGGGTGTTTTTTTTTTTTAATTAATAGGAAGTGTGTATTTTCACATCAAACCTGGTTTTGAACAATACTGAAAATTGTGCTGCTTGTTCTGTTTTCTGTTTCTGTCACAGTAGAATCTTAGAAGGCAATTTAACCCTTGTTTCCTTGGAGAGACCAAGGGCAGCTTTACCTTGGCCAAGAGAAATGTCCTTTGTACTTACAAACAACAATATAAAAATCGAAAAGAAAAAACTGATGAATACTTGCTATTTCACTGTTGATTCTAAGAGGAGGCAAATTGATCATGCCGTGATGAAAGCTCTCTTTTGTTACTGCATTTGCACCTTAAAGTAAAACTGCACTGATGTGACATTTGGGTAACTGATGCGTGTTTTTAGATTGTGGTTAAAAACTTGTTTCTTGGTCAGCAGAGATGTAGCTAGGCTTCTGCTTGTCTTGGTTCCCTTCACAGTTTGCAAGGCTAGGAGTTTCCTGTTTTCAGGACAATGTTGCAAATGCAATGTACCAGTAAAAGTAGGTGCTGTTACCTCTTCCTAGCCATCACTCCTCTCACAAGAGTTGTATCAAGAGTTATTTGCTGCTGAGATTAAGCAACAGAGTATATATTGTCGGGAGACGTGCTGGCAATACATTTTTTTCATGTATCTGCTTAGGATTGTGTTATATAGTACATAGGAGTAGGTGCTGGTACATAGGAAAGGGTTCTGTTTATTACTGCTTTTTTCTGCTTTTAATGGTTAGATTACTTTCCCTTGAACTTATAGTCCAAAGTAATTGAAGAAAACAATGTTGTCCACTCACAAAGGTTGTTACATTGAACTGATGTGGAGGCTGGGGGTTATTTGTATTGCTTTCTCGGGTAGGAACTTCCAGGTGCAAGGCATTACTTCTTCCTTACCTTTCAGAGCGTTGATGCTAAATAGCTGAATGAGAAATGAGAAATTGAATTGTAGCAGTCTAGATTACACTGAAAGGAGAGAACTGATTTAAGTTTGGGGCAGGGGAGTTGTGTTCTGGGATTTGTTATTTGCTCACTTTAATAGTGTATGCTGTAGATGTACTGCTGTTTAGTCAAAACTAGTGAAGGGAAACTAAAGCCATATATGACTGCTTAGGTTACCAGTTTGTTATGTGTTGATGTCCGTGTTGCTATCCAAAGCCAGAAGCATTTTTGCCATTTGATACGGTACTGGTACAAGGCATATTATTCATTGGCTTTGCATGTTTGTCAGCTTTTATAAGGCAGGAATGTCAGCACAAGGTTGCATCCAAGTGAAATGGAGTTGGCCACAAGAAACAGCGTAGCAACTGTTGCTGTTTGCGAGCCAGACAGTGGTCTTTTCTCCACACTGTAATTTTGGACCACAGCCCTGCTCAGGGGTGCAGCATCTGGTAGAGGAGTGATTTTATTTTTAATGGGGATTCAGTGCAACATGATGTAAAGTTAATGTTTGAAATGGTAAGAGGTGTGGGTGTTTATAATTCTTATTTATCACAGAAGGAAAGTGAGAAGTCCCTGTCTCCCAAAATGTAGCTTAACTGGCATGACTGTGTCAGAAATAAGCATCCTTTGTTTAGGGTGAGTGGTATCAGGATATAAATCATCCCCAGGAAGACTGCCACCACCTTTGTATTGCTGCTTTCTTTGTAGATTTTGTTTGTATGTGTCATAATTAGTGGATCACTCCCAAAGGCAGATTGCTGCTTTAGGTGCAGATGGGTATGTGTGAGTCTAAGGTGGTTTATGTAATTTTGATACCCTCAAAAGTATGCCTTTTCAGAATCCTTACTTAAACAGATGGTGGTGAAAACAGCTGCTGGAAGGAATGGTTTTAAGTATTTCCAGCACTGTAGTACTGAAAAGAAGAAAGCAGTAGAGATTAACTTATGCAGCAAGAGCTGTGCTTATAAATTACCCTTCTTGGAATACAGAAACTACAGACATTCTGTATGCCATTAAAATGACAGCTGAATCCATTGTGTATTGCTCCCCCACAGGCAAAGGTTATAGGAAGCTGTTTTGTTCCTGGGAAAGAAAAAAAAAAAAAAAAATCCAAACCCAACAACAAGAAAAGTATCTGGAAGAGCTTTCATGAATTGTGGGGAATGCGCATGTGTGGGTCAAATATTGAAAGAATTAGAGGATCTGAGAAAAGGAAAAGAGCATAAAACTTACAAATGTACTAATATAAATAGAAAATGGTGGTTTTTTGCAAAGTATGTTTATTCTGGTTTTTGTAAAGTGTTCAGAGAATTTACAGGAAGAATCTTAGCTTCTTATATATTAATGTCTCGGGAAGAAAATTAAGTCAAGGATTGTAAGAGCCGAAAAGGCAATTGCAGGTCAGCTTTTTGAGTGAGACTTATAAAGGCTATAACATAAGAACTACACACAAGCGTTTTTTCATTCTGGCTTTTTTTTGTGTGTGTGTGAACTTCATCATAAAGCCGTTGTAAATTTTATGGAAGTTCCAAGGAGAAGTGGTGCACAATTTGGTTGGGGGTCACTGTGAGTGGCTATATACAGTAAGAACAATTATCAGTAATTTGGTTGGTTCAATTAATGTCAGTCCCATTAAGAATGTGTCTCTAGGCTTCGTGCATGTAAAAGAACATTGAAATAAACTATGCAGATAAGCCCTGAAATGTGTGTAGATCCAACTTTTTTCATGTCGTCTTCAATGCCCTGGACATACTGGACTTCTTAAAGAAAATCCTTCTGCAATGAGCTCTTGTACTGCGTAATGTGTATTTCAAGGTAGGCTTGAGTTGTGCTGCTATGAAATCACCAGTGATTCTGAACTCTCAGTGCTTTGGATCTTCCTTCTTGCTCAACTCCTAAAGGCCTGTCCCATTCTAAAAGTCAAGGGACCAGAGTGGCCTACTTCCGGCTTTCTGTCCAACAGTAGATTTTTGTTTAGCAGCAGCATTCCTTCTAAGAATTTTTTCCCTTGATTTATTTCAAATAAGGCCTACAAAAATGTAATGTTAGGAAGCTCTGAGTCTATTACTTCAATCTTACTACTTCTGTGCAGTGTGGCAACTCTGTGAATACTCAAATTCACAGGTTAAGCTGAGTGTCAGCAAGCTCATTAATTATGCTTCTAAATGTCAAGTTAGCTAAGAGTTTGAATTTTATTTCCTGTAGGTATTATCAACCCAAAGAATCCTAAGGAAGCACCAAAGTCCTTCAGCTTTGACTACTCTTATTGGTCCCACACATCGGTAAGCTCTTTTGCAAGAATACCGTATTTTTTTTTGTTCTTGTTGACTGGCTTGATTTAACTGCATTCTCTTCTCCTGATCGTGCCATCCCTGTCAGATGTTTTGCGCTGTGCCTCTCACCCTCATTCAGGTTAAAAGCTTGTCATTGTATGTTGTCTTTTCCAGTCTGGGGGAGAGCAGAAAGCGAAGCTCCTGGAGTTTGACAAAAAGTTGTGGCTATTTGAAAGATTACTTGAAAATATTCTTCAACAATGTTTTGTTCTAAATATTTTCAGGATATATGTGAACCTCAGTTAATATGGTTTTGCTCTTAAAGAAGTTAAAGTTGCTCACGTTCTTACAGTTCAAGGAGAAATGTGGTCTGGGTTCCCTTGGCATATCGGGAAAAGATAGAGTAGTGATCCATGTTTCCGATAGCTGCAAAAGCAATAAATGCTTCTCTAGCTTCTCTGCCCCACCCGCCTGTGAATTGATGCAAAGGTCTTGCTGACTTCCTGTAATTTTTCTGCAGCAGAACTGTGTTGTTCTGCCATCTACCCCTCCCTTGCCTTAGTTTCTCAAAACATACAGAAAGAAGAGATAATGTATTTCTCTAAGATTAATTTTAGTAACTTGGTTAGGGCAAATAGAACTCAATATTTCCGAGCAAATCTGTGGCCAACAAAATTGTTGTCACGATGGAAAATTTGGATTTGTGCAGCTCTCTTACTGAATCTTGCAGAGCAGCCATGCATGTATAGATTACAGGATCAGTCAGAGGAACATTGTGAACACAATTCGTGAAAATGGGCAGATAAGCAGCATCAAGGAGAAGTGGTCTGATAAAACCTCGACCCCAATGTTAGAATGTTAGCACAGCTACATTTATCCTGATTTCAGGAGCAAGTAACGTTAAAATCCAACATTTCAGGAAGAGAGAATGCTAACTTAAGAATAACGTAGTAACTTACTCGTACAAAATCAAGTTTCAGTGGTATGTTATCTGTGCAGTCTCTTCTGGTTTGTGCAACATAAAACATTTGCATAGATAATCATTAGTGTGATAATTTTTTCAAGTCTATTTACCAAAGACTTTCCTAAATGATCAAGAGAGGACATCAGAAAAAATACCATGTACACTGAACCCAGCTTTCTGTCAGTGTTTTTGTATCCTGTACCGTGCGTGGAGCTGCATCTTGGATTGCCTCTCGTGACGGGATGTTGGGAGTCTGATCAGTGCAGTGCCTGAGTGCCTGGAATGCACTACTTAAAAAATGGAGAATTAATTTCTACAATTCATGAAGTTTTGTTTTATACAGGTTCTGTATCTGCCTTGAGTACTGGCAAGTGTATTCTTTTTGACATCTTTAGCTAGTGAGTGTTATTCATTGCGTGTGCAGTGGTGCCTATTTTCAAAATCTTAACAAATATTTCAGTCGAGTGTTTGAAGGTAATTACTTGCTTTGTCTGTGTACAAATTTTCATCACTGGATGCACCTCCAGCAGAGGCTTTTTTGTTTTATCACTGAGCTAAATTACTTTAAAGTAGCCTTTTTTTAATGTTATATTCAAGTTTTATTGCGAACCTGGAGTTTAGCAATAGAAAAATGTTCTGATACATTGTCCTTGACTGGTTCAGCTACTTGCTAATTTGAAATATGTGTTGACGTACTTAGGGATTTTGTAGTCACCGATGAGGTTGTAAATAGAAATCTGGATTGGGTTAGACAGTGGAATCAGACAGCTGCAAGAGAAAGTTGGTCATTTTAATGATTTATTTACACCCTTTTAGTCTTAAAATAAAACCCAACAAAATAAACCTAAGCAACTTTTGCTTATTTTTCCTCCCCCACTACCCTTCAGAGCCCTTGTCAAGACCAGCCATTGTGGGATTTTTGTAGCTGCCAGCCCTTTATTCATTTGTGTTGTCTCTCTGAACTCTACTTTTGATTTTTCTCCCCTCGCTTCCCTCCTCCAAAACACCCTGAATCTCGTTTGTCGGTGATCTTGCACGAAACTTTTCCAGTAGTTAACAGTGTTCACAAAACAAAATTGGCTGGTTTCTTTGTGCACACTCTTTCCTTAGCAGCGATGCAGTGGTCCTGCAAGGGTTGTCATTGTCAATCTGCCTTGGGAAAAAGCTGTGTGTGAAAATGTGCTACATTTGCCTCTTCCAAAGGGATTGACCCATAAGACAGAAGTAGGCAAAAACCCAGTTGCTTTTTGAAATGTTACTTGAAGGATAGAATAAGACTGTATTTATGCTCTTTTCATGTCTTTTCAGCCTGAAGATCCCTGCTTTGCATCTCAGAGCCGTGTGTACAATGATATTGGGAAGGAGATGTTGCTGCATGCCTTTGAGGGCTACAATGTATGCATTTTTGCCTATGGACAAACTGGAGCTGGGAAATCGTACACAATGATGGGCAAGCAGGAGGAGAGCCAAGCAGGCATAATTCCCCAGGTAGAACAGAACCCAGAAAGGGGTTTTGGTTTTTATAGCATGTTCAGACACATGTCTGCTGATACGCTCATTTTATATTACAAGAACAGTTATCAGACGACCACAGCTTGCTTCTGAAGTGTACCAAAACATGGGGAAAAATTATTTAGGGCAACTGAGCACAGCCCAGTATTATTTCTCCCCTTGAAATATGTCTTTGACGTTTGCCATGAAGAAGTTGAGATACCCCCCACAGGAAATGTGACTGGCAACAATTTATGCCAATTTATGCCATCATCATGAATTTAACATTCTATAGCTGTTGGTTGTGTGGCACTTTTTTTAAGTGCAGGCCTTCCTCAGCTTGTAGGCGCTGACAGTGGACTGAGTTTGTTGGAAGGTAGTGCCTTCCTGTGTTCCCAAAATAGAAATCTGAGATTGGGTTTCAGTTCTAATAAATAAATATCTGAACAGCTGGAGTCCTCATTCTGCTACAGGTTTGTGGGAGACATTGGCCCTGTGCCACAGGTGTGAAGTGGACAACATAGAGCATTGTTCTCTGTTAATAGCGTGGGCGTATGTACTGAAATAGGTTGCAAGTGTTCTGGTGATTAGCTTAAAATAATCTTGAAAGAGCTAATGTGATGAAGCACAGATGTTATATCTAAGCGTTTTGGTTTTAGTACTGTAATGTAAAGTAACAGCGTAACAGCTGAAATAAGCTGAAAATCTGTGACAACAGCTTCATGCTAAATTTTTTTTGTTATAATCTTGATATTCGTATTTGTGTTTCTGAAACCTCATATACACACAAATTAAGTGTTGTCCTAAAAAAACTCCCACCCTAATAATGCTCCTGCAGATTTAATAATGCTCCTGTTGTCTACTACAGTTTTAAAACAAAATCATTTCCCTCTAATTTCACTGGGAGGCCTTCTCATAAAGGTACAAAATGAATGGTCTGTGGGAGACTTTGTTGAATCTGTTGTCTTTCTTGTCACATACACAGAAGGTAAAGCACAGTCGTCGTGGTGTTGACATTAAATTCTTCGGTGTTGTCAAAATTCCTTGTCTGCCAGTCCCTGGTGTGAAACTTTGGTTCTTTAACCATCTGTTGACTGAATACTGCAGAGTGTATAATTTCAAAATTGCCTGTGTTCTTCATAATCTGTTTATTTTTCATACAGGGGCTTGTAGATATCTCTTCCAGAAACCTCTTTCTGCTCTTATCCTTCTCTGTACCTATGCTTTTTAATCTCCAAATACATATCCATGGCTTGCCCACTGCTCATTTCTTCTTCCTTTATCTTAATTTTAGGTCTCTCGTTTCAGTTACTTGTAGACAAGCAGTCTTGAAGCAGTAGACTGCTGAGAGTTAAAGTATCCTTCATGTGAAGATACTGTTAACAAATTTAGAAATCATTTCTGCCTATTGATTTAAATCCGAATCCTGGAACTTCAGCACACCAAATAAGCAGACTGTTGTTTTTATGAGACTAGGAGGGGATTAAGGATTCTAATAATTCCTTTCAAAAGTTATTACTTGCAATTTCAGTTGTTACAGGCTTTTTCTAATTTTATAGTACAGAATAATAGTATTGGTTAAACCTAGAACAATTGTTGAGGTACTATATAACATGCGGCTGAATGATAGTGATGTAGCATTGAGATTGTGTTCCCAGTGAGGCTATATGGGGCTGAGTTAATGGGTTCTTTTCCTTCCCTTTCTCTAAAGCCAGCTTAATGACATGTCATAGTAGTTACTTGCTAATACTCAGTAAAGACAACTTTGACTTGGGTTTTATCTCTTTCCAGCTATGTGAAGAACTGTTTGAGAAAATCAATGATAACAGCAATGAAGAAATGTCATATTCTGTAGAGGTGAGTATGGTGAGCTATCAAAGAATATCTGTGTGCTGGACATCAAACTGAGTTTAGATGCTATGTTACTGATGTTGTATTAAGATGCTGATTTTTGATTTTTGACTTTTGATTTTTTTTTTTTTTTTTAAAGCTTTTTGTCTTTTCTTTGTTTCATGTCTGAGGCAAATGTAAGTAAAACCTTTCTGGGACTTTTTTCCCCCCACCGGAAAGTTAGTATACCTTTACCTCTGTAACAGTTGTGGAACAGATGGTGAGCTGACAAACCTCAACGTGCATTTAAAGATTTTTTTTTTTTTTTTTTTTTTTAATTTGACTGGCAGATGGAAGACTACATGCTTCTTGTCAATTAGTATAGTCATAATTTGTAGCCTATTTTTCCACAGCTCTTGTCTAGATTATCTTAGTCATACAGTCGTACCTGACGTCTGTTAGTAAGATTGGTTTACAGAAAAAACTGTTTAAGCCGTGCATATGTAAGAAACTTATCAGTATTTTATTTTTCTTCATTATTATCCTTACTTAGGTTGGTTTGTGTTTAGAAAATGGTTTTCATATGCTATCATACTACACCATTTCTATTTCTGTCTTGTCTCCCTGCCCTGCTCCAAAATAAGAATAAAATCAGCCACTTTGCAGAAACAGTGTTTTATTTCTTTTACTGTTCCCCCTGCCCCACCCCAGTCAGTTTTAATGACCTGACAGGTAAATATGTTGCAGGCTTAGAATGAAAGGAAGACCAAAAAGCCAGTAGAAGTCAAATGTGATTATTATTAATAACTGTGAACTCAAATCATTACTGCTTCTAAATTAAAGAACTGGAAAATGACTAGTTCTGTGGCTTTGAATCTGTCCCTTTGAATGCTTCGTTTAATTGTATTTTATTAACCTGTGATGACTTAATGCTTGAATGCCATGGGAGTATTGTGTAAGTTTTGTGAAAGAGAAGGTTCCCACATTTTAATGAGGTTTTTTGTATTTGGTACTTGTTTATGGTTCTGATTAAGTCTCCAAGCATAGATTTGTACATGTGAGAGAGAAATAGTCTCTCTTATAATGCAAATCAAAAAGAATGAACACCTGACAAATAAGCAGAGGAAGGAGGCAGCTAGACAGAAATAGTGATAGAAATGTATAAATAGTGTGTTGTGATCTGTTTTGGATATAGGATTCATTTTTCTAAATTGTCTATACTGAAAGAGATCTTCAGTCTCCTAAAACTGTTGCTTACATGTGTGATCCTTCCACAGAATGAAAGTGAATCACTTACTGTCTCTCTTAATGTTTAATACCTTGGTTGCTGCAGCTGCTAAGTACCTGTTGGACTGGGATAAGCCTAGTGCCATGAGAAACATAGAAATTGAAGAATGAATTTAAAAATAATCTTAGCTTTGTAATTTATTTCAAAGGGTGCAGATTTAAGATTACTGTAGTTTGCGTAATTGTACTGATGACTCAGGAATACAGCAGGTCATGGGTACAACTTAAAATCAAAAGTTGCTTCTGCATACAAAGAAATTAATTTTTCTCCCTTCTGAAGTTTGTTTTGGAGGCTCATAAGAGAGATTCCTTGTAAGCAGACTCCTTTTACCATCTGTGGTGTTTGCCTTGTTATAAAGATAGTTTTGCTGCTGTGATATATTAAAGCTGTTAAAATGATTGTCAACTCAAGTGTATAATTTTCAATTAAACACCAAAGTTTTTTGGAATGGTTGAGTGATCTATACATGGATGCAAGTCCTGCAGCTTATGTTGGAGATCAGATGCATGAGACCAGTGATGACTCTTACCTTCTGCTATTGTCTCGAGCTGTCACATAAACTGAGACCTTTGCCTACAGCTTTCCTGTAGTGGAGAGGGGGGAAGTTTCCACCAGTGGCACTCTGAAATGCTGCAGAGCTGCTTGCAGAAGCAGCCTTAAGAAACACTAAATTATCTCTACAAATTCCTGTTTTCAGGTGAGTTATATGGAGATTTACTGTGAGAGAGTCAGAGACTTGCTGAACCCGAAGAACAAAGGGAATTTGCGGGTGCGAGAACATCCTCTGCTTGGACCATATGTGGAAGATCTGTCCAAGTTAGCAGTCACGTCTTATACAGACATTGCAGACCTCATGGATGCTGGGAACAAAGCCAGGTTAGTGATGGTAGCATATTATATATTTTTATCTCTGTTGTGGGGATAAATGGCAAATTTAAAATATCTAATGTGATGCATTGGCACTTTTCAAAAAAAACCTCATGTCACATGGGTAGCATTGATGAAATAAGCACTGATCAATGCTATTAAAAGGCTGAAATTGATTTGTGTGGTGAAATAGTGCTGTAAAGCACCATAAAGATATTTAAAGAGTATAATGTCTTGAGATGAAGTATGTAAATAATTGTACTGACTTTTAGTTCTGCCTTCGTTGTGTCCTGTGTTACTGTATTGGTGTGAATAAACATGTGAACAGAGTCTCCTCTTTCATTCGTTCAAGTGATCAGGGCTAAAGTTGGCATTCCAGCTTTAGGTTCCAGTTCCATAGTGTTTGTTTTCATGTTAGCTGTAGGCTCCATTTAGCAATGTGTGGGAAAGAGTGACTTGAATGCCACTCGTTTTCTTGGGTGTTTGAGTGTAAGGTAGATTGAGTACACAGACTGAGGAAGCTCTGTTTAAACCGTGATGAAGATGAGAGTAACTCAGGAGTGAAAAATCAAAGGGTTTGTTAATGGTAGTTGGTGTGGCTTGGTCTTAGCTGCAGGGCTGTTACATCAACTGTACAGCCTCTTGGTCTCTTTCCTCTGTGGCTGCATTCGGCCCTGCAGGTAGCTGTACTTGCATCATGGAGGCTACTGTTTTCTGAACATGTCTGTATCTATTCATATTTTAGGACTGTGGCAGCTACCAACATGAATGAAACCAGCAGCCGCTCTCATGCTGTGTTTACAATTGTCTTTACTCAGAAGAAACATGACACAGAAACTGATCTTTCCACAGAAAAGGTATGTTACAGATAAGTGGCTTTCTGTCTGTTTTTCACAAATATTCCCTGCAGTGTCTTATTGGCAGTGTGATGAGAAAATGAGAATGAATTGTTTTTTCTGGTGTGTTGTCTAAGGGTGAACTTGCTGTGTGCCCTTTTGTTTCTTATGGGATTTTATTTGTGATTCTAAAAACAGCTAAATGGGGAATATGTATACAAGGAGAATATGTTGATAGGGAAAAATATATTCTTAAGGACTAGGTTCTATGGGGAGGGATATATGAAATAAAAGATGTTAATATTCCCCATTCTTGTTCCCAGAACTTTCTGTGGTTTTGCTTGTCAGTGCAAAATATTTGCCTCGTTAGCTCTATTCTTTGGGCACAGGAATTGGGACGAGTGAAGACAGGCACTCTGGAATTTGCGTGTTAAAAGGAGGTACACTGATTAGCATGGAACAGTTTTCTGGCTTTTATTACTCTGAAATAGAGGCTCTGCGTGCAAAAATAGCTGAAATACAGGTGATGTTCACATTTCTGAACTGACTGCTGTGGACAGATCTGAAAAACATTTATGTATTGGAGATGCTGCCATGCCCCCCACCCCCCATGATATGACCCTGTCAATTCATCATTAACTGCCACGCAGTCTGCAGTTTTAGTTAGGCCAGTGCTTTATTGTTGGTGTTACTAGAGTCAGGAAGAAACATTTTCTCTTCCATTGAAATTCTCCTGTTGTCTGTAGCAATAACATTTAATTTCTTTGGACTTCTGTTCTGCTCTGTTCATGTGAGACCGCATTCTCTCTTTTCAGGTAATTTAGAGTATAGTGATACTTAAAACAGAACATAATCCTAGACACTTCTTATCCATAAGTTAACATCAAGCTAATTGCTTGTGAAAACTTTGACTGTAGTTTTAAGCACACTACAGTGATTGTTTTTTTTTTTTGTGGTTTTTTTTTTTTGTTTTTTTTTTTTTTTTTTTTTTTAGACAGTAGATTTCTTCTGCCACAGAACTGTTTTGAAGTTTTGTTTTTATTCTAGTTCACCAGGAACTAATTCTCCTTGTTAATGTGCTTTCTCTCTTCAGGTCAGCAAGATTAGCCTTGTGGATCTAGCTGGGAGTGAGCGAGCTGATTCAACTGGTGCCAAAGGAACCCGATTAAAGGTATTGGGATATTGATGCAGGGGGGAAGAGAGAGAAGTTGGGTACACAAGCACCATGTAGAGTATTTGCTTGACAAATAAGAAGGAAGAGAAGGATTTCTATTGTAAGTATGGAAAAAAAAGTTGCAAAACTGAAGACAAGTTTTTTTTCTCTCTGATTGTGGATGTGACATTTGACTCATGCTGCAGAGGTTCATGTTGAACAATTTCAATTACTATATAATGCTGGATTCTGCTTTCACAGGAAGGAGCAAATATAAACAAGTCTCTCACAACTCTGGGCAAAGTTATTTCAGCACTGGCTGAAGTGGTAAGTACAGCTTTTACTTCCTGCGGCAACCTTGCTATAGCTAGTAAAACAGAGACAGTAAAATCCTTGGAGTACAGCAGAATCATTCACTGTTCTTGGCCTAGCGTTCTCAGCCAAATTAGTGGTGCGTATTTTGATGGATGAATAGTGTTGATAGTATTCTGTGAATGTCATGCAGGCTGGTAGGAACTTTATTTGTTGAAAGATTGAAGCATTGGCTTATTTAGCTGTGAAGAAGTGTTGCAAAAGAAGCCTGCATTTGTGTAGAAGACATGTTCACATAGCAAGCTTTTAGTTCTGCAGAGCAGTAATTTTATTTTTATGTGAAAAAATAATTTTAGAAAACTAACTGCAGCTTTGTTGTTAAAAATTTTAGAAGTACCAGTGTAATAATTTGATTATCACTGGCTTTTTTTTGCAATGGCAGAACTTAATAATGTATAGAGTTGAATGAGCATATGTTGATCCAGACATAATGTTGTAGATTTAGAAAAGTACTTTGTCTTTTACTTTTGTACTACTATTTAAATAAAAAGTGTATTATTGCTGTTTAAAAGTGAGTTCTGAACAGCTTGAACAGGTTCGATACACTTAAGTGCTTTTTACATATTTTTAGTGAAAACTATTCTCATTCATTGGGCTTCTCAAAAAAAGAAAAGACTATCCAAAATAACATGCAAATTATATATAAAGCTCTGTTAGGAAGTTCATCTTGTATCTTCCTCTCTCTTTAATGCTTTCAACTTAGGATAACTGCACCAACAAGGTATGATGTCTGAGTAGTAGTGGATGTTGTCTTTTTTGCCTGAGTGGAAGATTTTATTCTTTTCACTTTGGAATCAGAGCAGCGATCTTTTAAGTCAGGTCTTTGAGAAATTCTTGTGTCTATAAACTATAGTGATGAAGCCAGAGAATTATCAGTACTAAAATTTAAACATGTTCCAAGGTTGGAGATAAATCAATGAAAAATACATATTTAACTATGTGTTTAGGAATAGTCTTTTATTCCATCCCTGTTCCTGATTTGGTGACTTACCTCAGGAATATTTACTTTTAGTAGGGATTACTTTGTCTTTGCTTTCATGCTTCTACTCTCCGTGCGTTTTCTTTACCCATATGATGCATTGTTGGCTATTTACTCAATTTTAGTTTTCAGCTTTAGCATCTGGAGCTTCCCTGCCCTTAGTGATTTTACTTGTCCATTGTCAGGTTACTCCCCTTTGGCAAGGGACAATAGAACTTTTTCAAGACTAACTCACATTTTAGGCACCTCTTGAATGTTAAGAGGAGTTTCACACAAATTATAATCAGGCCTTTTATTGCAAAGGCATATCCTGTGTTAAATGTGTGGAATTTAACTTGTGGCATCCCTTGAAGCAAGATGTCTGCCTACTAACTATTTGTGTAAGTAAATGGATGACCCAAGATTCACATTCTGTTATAGAGCTTTTGCAGTTAATCACTGTTTCTTTTAGACCAAATTAAGAAGCTAGGGAAAGACTTCACAAGGAAATTTGGAGGGAAGTCTGCCAAAGGTGCTGAGAAGGCCCTCTTCTCTTGTGTGGAAGTTCTACATTTGTCACTACTGATTTTGGGGCGAAGAACTTAGATACTTGGGCACCCATCTTGTGGCCTTGTGCTTTGGTTTGAGTAGTCTCTATAAAGTTTTTGTCTTTTTTTTAACCAAAATAGAACCCTGCAAAACCCCCCTAAAACTACTTCCTTTCTACTCATACTTCAAATTTCAGTGCCCAAGTAATTTCATCTTTTCTGTCCTGAAGTTACCTAATACTGCTTACAGAAACTCAGGAGGACTGGCTAGTTGTCCTTTCATGCATGCACCCCTATCTCTGTAGCTGTGGAATCCCCTGTCATGGACTTCTGACTGCTCTAAAAAAACTCTAGCTTTTCTAGCAAAGGAAAATTGAATCTTCCCCTGAATGAGCAAGGTTTACTGCTTAAATTCTCTTGGAATGGTGTTGGAATACAGTATTTAAATGTTAGAAGGATATTCTTCACACACGGAGAAACCTTTCTGAAGGTAGTGCTTCAAGGGAATTCTCTGGATGCCTATCATCATCTGTTTAGATGTCTGAATATGTTGCATGTTATGTAATATCAAACTCAATCACTTGTACAACTGAGAATGAGCCACCCCTCTGTTTAGATAGCACATGTGCATGCTGTCAGGGTTATTTAATACCTGTACTATGATTTTTATGTCTTAAACATTAACTTTCCGTTCAATGTCTATTTTACAGTAGTGTGTTCTTTTTTTGTAGAGTAAAAAAAAGAAGAAGACAGACTTTATACCGTACAGGGATTCTGTACTAACATGGCTTCTTCGAGAAAATCTAGGTATGACTGATTTGCCTGTGCCAATATGGAAATAAATTCTCATTAAATTTTCTGACTGCTTTTAACTCACTTAAATTTATATCAAGTATAAGGTTAAAATATTTTTAGTGGTCAAATTGGAGTTGTGATTCCACCTCTTGTTAAAGTTACAGCTCTCTTTGTTTATGATTTTTGTATGTTCCTAACGAATGTAGAATATTTTGAATTCTATAATTCATTGAAAATACTGTTATTTAGTGTGTAATTAGTACCTAGACTGTGCCCTGTAGTTTCATCTAAAATCTTGCCTGTTCATTATAGGTGGTAATTCCAGAACTGCAATGGTTGCTGCTTTGAGTCCGGCAGACATAAACTACGATGAAACTTTGAGCACTTTAAGGTACTTTATTTTTATCTAAGATGGATATCGGTAGCTGTTAGCTCTAATGGCCACATTCTATCCTTCAAACCTTTGGGGGCTTATACTTCAAGAAAATCTGTGGGTAAGAAGAATTTACACTGGCAAGAACTCAATTACCCTGAAAGAGGAAAACCAATCTATTGTATGTGAATAGGGAGCTAGGGATTTATTGTCTACTTTTAACTTGAAAAATCAAACTCATCTTCTTGTGTTTGTATGCTCTTTTCCAGTGTGGTCCCTAAAATTGGACATGCTAGTCTAGCTGAGGTTTCAAAGAACTAAACGAAGAAAAAAGGAAAAAACAAAAGTATTGTCTGTTGTACATATTGTTAATCCATCTTAAATAAGACTTGTCTTTTTTGCAGCAATATGCTGTGTTAAACATCAATTCAAAAGCGTGATTGAATATAATCCAGGGTTCTCTTCTGGTGTACCACTGCAAGATAAATGTCCCCTATATTGTGTGTATTCCTGTGTTGCGTATAAGCACTTACATGTTCGTTGTAAGGCTGGGGTTTTTTTGTCTGGTTCCAGATATGCTGATCGTGCAAAACAAATTAAATGCAATGCTGTTATCAATGAAGATCCCAATGCCAAGCTGGTGCGTGAGCTGAAGGAGGAGGTGACAAGGCTTAAGGATCTCCTGCGTGCCCAAGGGCTGGGAGATATTATTGACAGTAAGTGGATTAAAAGGGCTTTACCATCTTGAGCTTGGTCTCACTTATGGAGGAGGGAGCGCTGGGGACTGCAAGAGAAGGGGGTTTAAAACATGGAAGTTAAATATAGGTGCTGATATTAAATTTTGAACGTGGTTTTAGGAATGTTAGCCTCTTCTGCCTTTAAACAACTGTCCTAGGACTGTGTGTAGAGTTGACAGGCCACCTTCAAACTCTTGAGGGAAAACATGGAGACTGAGTTTCCTGTTACTGTGGAATGATTTTGTGTAATAGAGCTTAAACATTCAAGAGTTGCCCTGGTGACTTATGGATGGCTTTTTGTCTGGCTGCCAAAAGAAAGAGGATAGTTGAAATACAGAAACTTAATTTCATACTGAGAAATAAAGCATCTTTTCTTCCTCCTTAAAGTATTAAAGTTATTTGCTTATACCTGGCTTCAGTGCCATCCTTGCTCAGAAAAGATGATGATTGCTATTTCGTCTTAGACAGTGTCCTGAGTAAAAAAACCATTAGTGATCTCAAAATACCCAGCTATGAAACAGCTGCTTGTGAATAAATAATGAATTCATTTTGGGGCGAGATTTTGAGTTAGGCTGGCAGAGCCCTATTGTACTGATTTGCATTGCCAGTAACCTCTTGAAGCACCAGAACAAACTTATACCTGAATTATTTCCTAGTCCTTATTCCAAACAAGGCAAATAAACTTTTAGCTGCTACGTTCTTTTATAATATAAACAGTTATTTAATTCCTAATGAAGGAGGTGCCCATAAAAACACAGAATATATTCCAGTGGGTTAAAAGATTCTTTGACTTAAAAAAAAAAAAAAAAAAAAAAAAAAAAAAGAAAAGTGAATGTTGCACCAGTTTCTGATTTGTCAGATCTTATTTGCCTATGAGGAGAAGTCCTGACTTAGTCACAGACTGCTTGAAGATGTGTAACATGTATTTACCTTTTTTGTTTGCTTGTTTTCAAGAGAATGGGGCCAGAAGACAATGAAATGTAGAGGTTTTCATGCTTGGTACAGTCTGTGTTTTTTGGTTCTAAATCAAAACTGTAAAAACTGTGTTACTGAAAATTGTGTTTTGTTTCTTTAAACAACAAGTAGTATTCTCATCCCTTCCTATGTCGCTGGTGAACCTTCAGTTTTGATCCTTCTTGTATTTTCCCTCCTGCTTCCTTTCAGTTGATCCAATGGGAGATGAATACTCTGGAAGTGGAGGCAAATGTGTGTATTGTGTGGTTCTCTTTTTAACCTGCTTTCTCTGGGTCAGCTTTTAACTGAGCTTTGCATGCCAGCATTTCTCACAGGGAAATCCCAGACAGAACACTCACTGTGGAATGCAAGGCAGTTTCATGGAAACTAGCTTAACCAGCATTTCTTGGATCGAGTTGACAGCTGCTCACCTAGCTTCCTGGCCTTTTAACATCTCTTTTCCATCTAGAATTACTTGGTTTAAATGTGAGTTGATTCACTGAAGATGAAATGTTATCAGTTCCTCATGGAGACTGAGGTTTATTTATTTTATATAGTCTCTTAAAAAAAACCACAAGTTGGACATCTTATACTGATGAAGGTCTCTTATTTGCGCTCAAATACTCAGTTGTAGATGATTAACTTCATAGGGTTAAAACCAGACAGGAAATAGCATTTTATTTTTGTTCTAGTGTTTGCTTCTGTTAAAGGGAAATATATGTCACTGCAAGAGAAATGTATTCTATGTAAATCTGGGGTTGGTAGACTTTTCAAACTCTTTCAGGTCAGTCTTCTTCACCCTCACCCAAACAATAACAACTGGAAGAGATCTGTCTGAGATTTCCTGAAATTAAAGCTACTGGTGGTGTAAAGACTCATCCTGGCCTTGTCTTACGTTCTGATGCTGCTTCCAGCGTGTGCATATGTCATCCGTGTGAAAGCTGCAGCCTCCGGGAGAAGCGTGCATGATGTTGAGGGTTTTGGTTCTCTCTGGTCACAGCAACCGTGAAAGCTATTGCAAGTGCCACTTCCTTTATCTTCAGGATTGCATGTGTCTGTTGGCCTTTCCAGACTTCATCCTTCCTGCTCTTTTGTGCCTGCTTTCCTCATCCTGATGGCATTCCCTTAACCTGCTTTTCTTCCGTTAAATTTCCACCCCTGCTTCCTGTATTTGCAGATGGTGGTTTTCAAACTGACTTGATGCAGTCATCAGTTTCATGAGGCTGAAACAACAGGTTGAATGTGGAGTGAACTAGGGCATAAGGCTGACAATAGCAGAATTGTTCAGGATAGGAGTAGAGGAGATGTAGGAGGACATGGAAATTTTTGCAATGTCTGGGTGAGCATCTCATTTTTCTCAGTGTGCGGCCCTTGTTTATAACTTGCAAGGTCTTATTTGACCTGTTTCTTTCATAAGGATACTTATTTTGAAGGATTTGTTTTTGAAATAGAATTTAAAACTAACAAAAATTATTAAAACTGAGCTATTTAGTTGTCTGATATTTCCATATTAGAAGACGGGGTGTTTTTTACTGTGTGATTGTTCTGAGGATATGGTTTAGAGACGTATCTGAGAAGCTAAGTTAGATATAAGTAAATTGCCTTTGGCTATTTGTTGTTAAATCATTCATGCACTTTTTCCTTGGTTTCTGTCTTTCAAGGAGGCATCTTTCAAGCCTCCAGCTTTCCAGGCTACACAAACGACCGTATTAATTTTGGGGATTTTTGAAGTCCTTCCTCCTCTAAACTAAGACCAAAATGCTTTGAAGCACCT
This sequence comes from Opisthocomus hoazin, assembly GCF_030867145.1. Classification (NCBI taxonomy): domain Eukaryota; kingdom Metazoa; phylum Chordata; class Aves; order Opisthocomiformes; family Opisthocomidae; genus Opisthocomus; species Opisthocomus hoazin. The sequence continues at coordinate 12,516,422 of NC_134429.1, forward strand.
TCTGAAATGTGAGAGCCTTATCAGAGCTTTCACTGGTCAGGTATCTTAGATTTCCATTTTTCAGATAAGGAGGGTCAAGAGGAAACACGATGATGTTATTGTGAACTTGTGTTTTGTTCTTCCCCTCATGGACTGACAAGTGATTTACTCACTGTCCTGTGAGAATTTAAGGAGGGGTAGATCTTTGTCCGTGGGGTCTGGGTGGTTCAGCAGCAGAACCACTGCTGTGATAAAGATTTACTTAATCATCATTTTAGATTAAAGCAGTCTGGAAGAGAATGTTTTGCTGAGTTTAAGGGGTTGGTGTCCATTCAGGCTTCAGCCCAAAATGTCACTAATCTCATCAGGAACTGAATCTGATCCTGGTCTGAGCTCCATGTTGCTCAGTTAAATGTTCAGTTAGAAGTAGGATGGTTTATTTTTTGGCAAGTGTGTAATTTTTTTTTTTTTCAAACTTTTTTGATCAAAATGATTTATGATGTAGTCAATAATAGTTCTCAGGGTCTGAACTGAGTTATTGTTATGTTATGGATACTAATATTAAAAGATTTGTTTCAGAACTGCCATCTAAAAATTACAAAACTTGTCTTGTTGCTGCTTAAATGCTTTCCTCTTACACTTGTATTTCCTTCCTTTCCTTTTTCCTCTTCCTTCCCTCTTCCTACTTCCCTTTTCCCCATCTTTCTGCCTTCCCTCTGTCTGTGTGTCTCTCTCCCAGATCTGAAAGATTTTCAGAACAGTAAACATAGATACTTACTAGCCTCCGAGAATCAACGTCCTGGCAATTTTTCCACAGCCTCCATGGGGTCCCTCACTGCATCTCCGTCCTCCTGCTCTCTCAGTAGTCAGGTGGGCTTAACATCTGTGTCCAGTATACAGGAAAGAATCATGTCAACGCCTGGAGGAGAAGAGGCAATTGAACGTTTGAAGGTAGGTATTGCCGTAGATTAAGGTAGCTATTATTTTTGTCTTTTCCAAGGCTAAATAGCAGTGAACCTGGGAGAATTTTCCTTTAGGAAATATATACAGTATGCTACTGTTTCTGTAGTAAGTTGTCTGAAACCCGCTTACACCTTAAAAAGGGCACTTAATTGTAGTGGCCGAGAAACTGGGTTCATGCACAGCCTTTCCTGTTAGGAATATTTAGGTTTAGTTGTAGCCTGGAGCTACAACTAAATTATAAATGAAAATCTTCATTCTTGTTTACAGGGCCTCAGTGGTAATTACGGAAAATTTGATCATAAGTATAGACTTCTGGAAGCCTGGTCAGCACTAGTGTGGACAAAGTCTGACTAGCAAATGCACTCGGCTTTCAGAACACCAAATTAGCCCAAAGTTGAAAAAAGGAGGAAGAATAATCCTGCCACTGTTGTATTCGCCCAGCCCCCACAGATTAAAATGTGAAGCACACAGAATAGCATGCTTTATCCAGACAATAGCAGCCTTGTCCCAATTCTGCATAGATTTGAACCACATCAAAAGTGCATTACAGTGAAGTATTTCTTAATTTTCATGAAAGCCCCCCCCAATCTCCATGGGTGGATGAGTGGGGAGAGCTGGTTGTGTCGAATCTATGCTTCATTCTCCTGTCTTTTCTGTGAGACACTGCCACAGGGGTTGAAATGGGCTGAAACACAGACTGCATATCCCTTCCTATTAGACATCCAGTGTTGCCATGGAAATATGTGTGGTCTCAGCGGTTCCTTGGCATCCAGTTACTGAATGATGTCTGTAAATCACATTAAAAAAAATGGAAATAGGAAAAAGAAATTATGTGGTTCAAATTAAAGTCTGATTGTAGTTAGATACGAAGTAATCTTTCCTTCTCAGCTTGCCTTCAAGGCTATTTACCCATTCAAAAATTAAGGAAGATAACAGAGTTTTGAAGTGCTGGGAGTACTTAAGTCTGAAATTAATTTCAGGTCTAGAACTGAGCACAAATGTTAATTGCTTCATGTAGTATGTAAAGAACTCTGACAAGAGTTGTAAAACAACTTCTGGGATTTTCACACAGGAATCGGAGAAGATCATTGCAGAGCTGAACGAAACATGGGAAGAGAAGCTGCGGAAAACTGAGGCCATTAGGATGGAAAGGTCAGGAATCAGAAGTGCTGTACGTGTGGATGGTCTCTAGAAAACGGAGAAGTGTGGCAAATGGAGAATGTTACCCCGTTCAAAAGCAATTGAACAGCAGAATAGTGCTTAGTGAATAATTCTGCTGACCTTTGAGTTATATATAACTGTAGGGGCAATACTGAGAGAAAGCTGTATTCTTTCCTGTGTTTCCTACAGTTTAAGTGCTTAGCGTTGTAATTCAGGTGACAACCTAAGCCGCTACATTGGTTTCTTCTGTGAAGCAGCATGGAGTCCTGGTCTCTTTCTTCCCCATTCCACCATTCCAAAAATTCTAGCCCTAAATTTAAGCAGAAAAGGTTAAATTTTTAGTACCGAAGTACCTAAAATTATCAAACAGCTCCAGCTTTTGAGCTGTGATTTGAATTGTGGCTGAGAGCAACAAGACAGATCTTAATAGTTGTCAGAAAGTGGGTGCAGCCAAACAGAGTGTTATTTACTAGAATATTGAAAGAGGAGCACCCTTGCCTGGAAACAATGTGACTGAGCAGTCCATAAAATCATGAGAGGTACCTGAAGAAAGTGGGTAAAGGTTGATTACTCACTGACAGAGCTAAGGGACTTTAAGGCTAACAGGTGATTTGAAACAAGTAGGAAGTTCTTGCAATGCTTAGGTAAGCTGTGGAAGTCTTTACTGCATGGTGTTAATGATGCTAGGAGTTGAAAGGATACCAAAACCTCAAAAACCCAACCACAAAATAACTTTGGATGACTGTTTAAGAGAAATGCTTTCCATTATTGCTGGAAATTCCTTAGGAAGAAATTGGGACACTGAGAATATTTTGGGGAAAATATCACAGTGTTTGCCGTGTTCTTGTTCTTCTGTGTTGACATCACTGTTGTGCTTCGTCAAAGCCAAAAATACTGTGTTACATGAGCAGTCTGACCCAACACAATCCTTCTGATGTATTAAGAATGAGAGGATACTTTCTATATTAGATCAGGAAGAGCCAGTTTAGTCTGTGTAAATTAATGAATAGTGGTAGCTCCTTTTACCTAAATTAAGTCTTTAAATTGAGAGCACACTTTAACCTTCCTTGAAGAAACAATGAAAGTAATGTCCTAAAATGTACTTATCTTGTAATACTTTGTTGCACTAAAATGCTGTTAAATCTCTGTAAAATTTTTGCTGTTGCCGTTCTATAGGCCTGCAAACTCTGGGACTAAAGTTGAGAAACTTGTCCTGTTTTGTTATGAGGTGGTGGCAGTCCTGGCTGTATCGTCACTGGATAAGCTGGTTGAAATTCTAATGTATTTCATTACATGACTTTCATTAGACCTTGTTTTGTGTAAGCAGCCTGTTGGTAAACATCTTGCTTTTCTCTCTCAGGGAGGCGTTGTTGGCAGAAATGGGAGTTGCCATTCGGGAAGATGGAGGAACACTGGGAGTCTTCTCACCTAAAAAGGTAGAGAAAATTGGTAACAATCACATCATGTCTCCAAAGCGCTGATCAGCCTGGGAGGAGAGGGTGGTGAGGGACCTACCATTCACACAAGGGTCTGTATTCATCTAAGATACAGAAAATCATAAGCAAAGTTTGGACCTTAATAGTAAGCTCCTTTTACAATATCTTTTTGGAAATAGCTTTAGTGTTAGAATCTATCAAAACACTCAACATCTAAGGATTATTTTGCCCATAATGATGAATTTTGATGCTATTCCTCATGCAAGTGATGCAATATGGCATTTAGTGCTTTTGGGGAGCTGCGGAAAGAATTGCCTGTGGTAGCTTCCATTGGTCATTAAAGTAAGAAAGCATGTGCTAGCCTAATACAATGATGAAATAGGAGCAGCGTGAAAAGTTCACAGAGATACTTCTGGTATCAAAAAATGGTTGAACTTTTTTGTACCTTCCATTAGAAAAATCTGTGCTGCAAGCAGAAGAGTTTGCAGCTCCTTGTGTATCTGTTGATTTGGTAGCAACCAGAAATGCTGGCTCTTAGGTTGTTGCTGCTGCTTTGTGCACTAGCTGTGTGTGTCCTTCATGTAATCCACCTATTCTTCTCTGAGATACCCAGAGAAGTTTGAAGTCTTGTTTAGTCTTGCTCTTCCTTGAATTTATTTGTTAATTGTAATCTAATGAACCACTGAACATAGGGGATGCAGCGGAATATTTCTTCCAGTACATGTCAATAGTTCTATTTTCTGACATTTGAAAGAAGCAGAACTGTGCAGAAAAAGGGCATAAATCAGTGATACAAATATAAAATGATAAGTTAGTAGAGAAGCTGTATATGTAGTTAAAGCAGATTTATTGAGGAAGTACAAGGAAAAGAATGTACTTTCTCGTATCTCAAAGATCTTTGAACAAGGAGCACAGGGTAATATTTTAGCCTCAAACTTGCATGTGCAAGTGTGTAACAAACTTTAGATAAAGTTAAATGGTGACCAATCTAGAGGCATTGTCCAGGGATGCAGGGTAGCAAAATTGGCTAAAATGTTTAATTCTTCATTTAAAGTAGTGTTTGACTGGAGTAGGCAGAACTCCGGTTTGGTTTTGGTATCTACTTCAGAAGTGCCTAAGGTTTGTAAGAACACTGAATGAATTAGTGTCTTTTACATTTCTTTCTCTTATGTTATGGATCCTCATCTCCTTTTAGATTTTCCCTCAGAGTCACTCAGCTCTTTTTGATGACTCTTTTGGTGCACTTTCAGCTGATCAGGTTTGTGTGTAAATGCCATCTGGAGCAAGTAGTTGCTTTGGTAATAGATAGTATTTATTTTTACCCATATAGGAGTTATTAGGAGAAGTAAAACTTCTCACCTAGTCCTGTCTGCTTCTGTTCCTTGCTATCCTTGCACTTCAGTTTCATTAGTTCACCTTCTAGTAGCTGTAGCCGCTGTTGTGAAAATTTAGGAGATGTAGATAGTAAATTTGAAGTTGTTTTATAAAAACTTTACACTTCTGAGGTACCAGTATAGATCTAATCATATGCTACTGGGACAGCACTGTGTTTTTACCAGCTGAGCTGTAAATTGAACTCTGTAAGGTAAATTTTGCCCACTTCATTAATTAAAAGGTATCACATTGTGCAATCCTTACTGTATCTATTAGTTGTGCCTTTAATGACAGGAAACTTCTTGAAATAGATTGTGGAAATTTAATTACTTGTGCTGTAATCAAAGATGGGAGCAGAGATGATCCTTCAGCTCATGCCTGAGGAATACTGTACAGGAGAAAGCGGCAGACATAACTGTCTGTGGATGAATAATAGATCTCAGAATGAGTGAGCAGTCAGTTTTGCTAGCATCATCTTTCAAGTTGTTGAGCTTTATTTCTTACAAAGCTCTCTGTTGCCCGTGAAAGGCCCGTTCAGACTTTGATTTAATGTAGTAAATGAACTCAGGTGCTAAAACGTGCGTATAGGGTACAGCATTATTCTCAAAGTATCCAAGTGGTACAAGTCATAGTGTTGTCACAGCAGTTGACTATGCCTGGCATTTGGTTTCTCTGAAATTTTCTTTTCAATCAAGAGCTTTATACAGCTCTAAATGTTGCTTTGAATCTGGTGAATAGGGATGACAGCATGGGACATCTTCAGCTGTGGTTTAGGTGTCCCCTATGTTTTTCCTCTGTCTTTGTAGTTAAGTCTGGGGCAATTGACAATCAGACTTCTCTATTCAAAGACAAATTTAATTGTAAACATTCAGTAATTTTTGAGCTGCTGTAAACTAAGCGCTGTTAACATCTCTCAAGTAATTTTTTTGCAGCTAGAATAAGTTGATGGAAGCAGTGTTGCCAAGGAATATCAACCAAATTTATTTTCTTGTGCTAAATTTATTCTATTTGAGGGTAACAAATGGACAAGTTGTTGTTAACAGTTTTATTTCTCTTTATCGTCTTTATTCTTCTGTTTAACCATTTTTGACTTTTCTTTTGTGCTTGTGCTTACTGCTATCTCACTGGCTAGATTTTCACACCAAGGCCTTGTGACTTGTTTGCTGATTCCAATGGGGTTTTTTCACCAAAGAAGGTTGGTTTAGTAACCGTAGTGGATTTAAATTTAGAAGAACTTTAGATGAAGAGCTTTGTAGCTATTGATATCGGAGAATGATGGTAGTTCTAGATTTTTCTTTTGACGTTAACAGGCTCTGCCAAATGATCAGCTGACCTGTATATGTCCAAGAAAAGCCAAAGTTGATTCCACATCAGTTTCAAAATTTTACTGAAGCAACCTTTTCTGCTCTTGGACTTCCTTATCAAAATTTACAGAGACTCTACAAGGAATCTTTTTTTTCCAGCTGAAGCATTTATTCCCTCTGGTGATGGATATTTTCAGATAACTAAGCAGTCCGAGGTGTATTTCTGCTATTATTTGTGATGCTCTTCAGTGCTGCAGGACGTTATAGTTGAAAAAATGCATTATGGAATAACCCTGATATACATGGCAAAACTGCTGGATTAATATACATCCTCCACAAAAGTGGGAAGAAGCCTGAAAGTAGATCCTCAGTTCTTAATTATCTTTTTCTTTTCTTTCAGACTCCGCATCTTGTAAACCTTAATGAAGATCCACTGATGTCTGAATGTCTGCTTTACTACATCAAAGATGGTATTACTAGGTGAGGACTGGTGCTAATACACTCTGAAGTCTGCTTCTTTGCTTGCTTAAATCCCCATGCTAGAGACATTGTGAGTTTAAATAATAATTGTGCCTTGAGCTATTCAACTTGCAGGTACAAATGAAGCATGAGATAGCTGTAGGTGGAAATAAGTACAGAAATGCATTTTCTTTTAAGTTGATTTTGTGCTTTAAAAGTAACATGTGCAGTTACTCAGCTTTCTAAGAACTTTGTTACTACACCTGAGCAGTAAAAGCAATCATGATCTCTCTTCTAAGATATAGGAAAACAAAAGTAATAAAACTTACTGAAAATAGCTTAGAGATTTTGATGGGTGGAAGATTGAAAACCATAATACTTTATAAAAGCAGCTGGAATATGGACAACTGTCCACTTTATTATTTAAATGAACTGTTATCCATGTCTCTGTACAATTAATGTATTCTGCATTCACATATAAGAAATTAAATTTAAATTGCCAGACTTTTAACTTAAAATGGATTTTTATTTCAAAGCTTGTTGTCAAGACATCAGGAAGGAGAGCGGTGGGTTTTGTTTTCTTTGGAGCACTAAGCCATGTTTGGTTGCTTAGATTGTATATTCCTGGGGAACAAATGGAGACGAGTACACAGGCAGGTGCTGTTGTATGGCACTACTCTAGTATGCATTGTACCTAACTAAAAGAATATCAAGCTTGTAGAAAATTCAGCACAGAATGATAGACAGAATAGCTTAGGGCTTGAGAAATCATTAAAAGTTTTGATCCTAGTTAGCTGTGATCAGAAACGTGTAGAATGGTAAGTGCAGCAAGAAGTTCGTAAACATTAGGATTGAAAATTAAGTTGTCCATCTCTAGAATTGCTCAAATATTTGAGACTGGAATGGACATAAATCTTTGCCCTCCAGGGATACAGCCATTCTCTCACTGTCTGGAAGCTGGATGAAAATGCTTGTGGCATCAAATTATTCAGGAAGAGTCTCCTGAGCCATTGCTGCTCCTTTGTTAAAGTGCAGATGATGATCACTGGAAGGGATGATCACTGTATTGTATGCCTGCTGAAACGCACCACGGGGCGTTCCTGTCACTTCCGTTTTTTCTCTCCCATGTTGCTTTGCTAAAGGGAAAAGGGAGTACACAAGGGGGAAAAAACCACAGTAAATCCAGAGATGTTTAACATTTCAATTCTCTCTTTAAATTACATGTTTTGAGAGAGAGAGAAGTCTTCCCTTTTCTTTTGTCAAGCTGTTATCATTACAATGAACTGGAGGATAAGTTACCTGCAACACAGAGTTAAATGCTAGTTCAAACGTTTAAATTTGAAGGATGGTCTTAATAGTTCAGACTGTTTTCCTGGATGTTTCTGGGCTGTATTGGCCTACACAGAGCTGTAGAAGGTGTCTGATTTGCTCTTAAAATATCTTCTGTTGGACCCAGGGTTGGCCAAGCTGATGCTGAGCGAAGGCAAGACATTGTATTGAGTGGGGCTCATATCAAAGAAGAACACTGTATCTTTCGAAGTGAGAGGAACAACAATGGTGAAGGTAAAAAGCCTACTTCTCCTAGCAAAGTGTTGCTGAATCTTTCACTCCTTCCTTGATAGCTGGCCAGGGAATGCTGGTATTTGAAAGTTTCTGTTACCTCAAGAAAACAGTCAGCTTTTGACTTGCTGTTTTCATGAGTCTTAGGGGAAGAAAATAAGATTTGTTTAAGTGATAATGGCTTCAAATTGCAGGCTGCAGTCAGTGTAAGAGTTAAGTTCTGATCTTGGTTAACTATAAATATGAAAATTTAAACAGGAAATAAAATAACAATTTTCAACTGCAATCTGTGGAGATGTCAGTAGTATTGGTTTTTCTCATGGGGCTTTATTTCTTTTTTTGATGAGCATAACATAAAGGAGTGATTCACTTGTATCTTGTTTTGGTGTTAGTAGGAGAATAGGCAGAAAACGAGAGGCCTCTAGGGTTTGCACACTTCTGTTTCTATACAATGCTCTCTAAAGTCTCATTCATCAATGTTTTTGTTGTAGTTATTGTTACTTTGGAGCCTTGCGAACGATCGGAAACCTATGTTAATGGCAAGAGGGTTGTGCAGCCTGTGCAGTTGCGCTCAGGTAAGAAATGTTAGAATGGTTTGGTTTTTTTGTAGACTCTCCATCTAAGAGTTGTCCATATGTGACATTTGCATCGTACGTAGAGAATGCTGGGTGCTGTTAGAGGACAGCAATGTTACTCTTTGGAGTGTAGCTTTTAAACAGAAGGTGATACTGTTCTTCTCTTGGCAGCAGTTTGTGTTCTTTCATTCTTTGGTGCACTAGCTGTAGGTGAACTTAAATATTCACTGCCATGCAGCATCCTGCTTGTCCTTCTGCTTACCCTGGTATTATTCAAATACCTTGTTGCCCAAGCCTATTGCCCTTGGCAGTCTCACGGCAGACAGGCTGCCAGTTGCTGATGGAAAATTCAGTTTCCTGGCAAAGCTAAGATATGATCTTCTGCAGGAGTACAACAGCTTCTCTTTGCTATCGTTAGATTTCCCAGTCAGTTGCTTACATTCCTTTAGAAAGGCACGTGGGGAAAGAATTAGAGATGAGGGAGTGACTTCCCTAAATTATGGGGTTTAACCTATCTCTTTCAAACTATGATTCTTTCTGGGTCCCTCCCTCATTTTTGTACTGGTGAAAAAAAAGAAACCCAACAAGCAAACGAAAAATCCCCACCATGCATTCAAGTGTTTTAAGTTAGGCTTTTATGAACTGAAAATTCTGCTCAAGTGGCTTTTGTCCATGTTTTGGCACTGCCGCTAGAGGAAAGGAATGGATTTAGTGAGGTGTTTTATTGGCGGCAATTGTTGGTCAGTCTCGCAAGTTTGTCCTTTAATTTTTATAAACTCTGCTGGATTATTAGATTGGACCTCTGAGGATGGTGATGTCCCCTGTGAGTACTGTTTCTTACAGCAGTGGCTTGTTCTGTACAAACCAGGCATTCTTTTTTTTCCTTATCACCTAGTTAACTTGAACGTGTACAGAAGTCCTTATAGGGCAATCTTTTCTTATGCTGTCACCCAACAGGATAAGTGGGATGAGTCATTCACTGATGTTTTTCAATGGTTTTGGAATCCTTACTTGAAAGAGTTAACTTCTGTTACTGGTTTTAGGAAATCGTATTATCATGGGTAAGAATCATGTCTTCAGATTCAACCATCCAGAGCAAGCACGAGCAGAGAGAGAGAAAACACCATCAGCTGAGACTCCCTCTGAGCCAGTTGACTGGACATTCGCTCAGAGGGAGCTTCTGGAGAAGCAGGGCATTGACATGAAACAGGAGATGGAGAAAAGGTAACAAAATATCTCTAGATTTTTACCTGAAGCAAGGAGTCAGCTGTAGGTTATTTGGGTGGTGTCCGTGCCAAATCTAAATCTAGGTTCTGCTGCATAACATCTCTGATACTTATTGTGGAAGTTCAGAAAGCTTCCTCATTGTTTTACGTAAGTGTTTTGGTGCTCTGGCTTCTTTAAAAATCACATGTAAGCACCTTCCACTAACCCCGTAGACCTTTTGGTGAAGGACTGAACTACAACTTATAGGAAGTTTCACTTCTACAGTACTATAATAGACAAATAACAGTTCCTTTAAAGTGGAATGACTTTTACTCTTGTCACTGTAATTCATCAGCCTGTGCATGTAGAGTAACACCAATGTGAAAATAATGACCTCTTCAGCTACTTCTGTTCTTTTATTCATCTTCAGATTACAAGAAATGGAGATTTTGTATAAGAAAGAGAAGGAGGAAGCTGATCTCTTGTTGGAGCAGCAAAGACTGGTATGTGTCCTTACTTAAGATTAACTATACCTTTGGCAAACAATAATTCCTGTCCTTGCTTATCTGAAAGTTTAGGAAGCCTGCTTGGGTTGTCTGCACAATGCAGTTCTCCCTTTGCTTTCAAATACTTCGTGTCTACAGTGAATTAATTCAGAGATTGTAATTGACAATGAAGAGGCTTTAATCAGTTCTTGTTGGGACAGGTTGGATTTCTTGCAACTTGAGCCTGAAAGAAGGGCATTTCTGTGCTCTGTGTTTTTTGAAGTTCCTTTTTGATAGCTACTTCTTGGGATATTTGCCTTTATTTTTGTCTTGGATCACCAGAACATACTAATTTTGTGCTACCAAAGAGATTCCTAGAACATAGATATGCTAGGTTTATTTTTTTGAATGATGTCTGAAAATGTTGCTGCATTGTGCATGTTTTAACCCTTCTCCCTCACCCTGCATGGAGTTCCTTGTAAGGGTCTTAATGGTACACATGTTGATGGTGGGGTTATGAGTAGGGAGCAGTGGGCAAAGGGAATGTTAACTCATTCAGAACAAAGGGAATTCCACCGTTCCACCTATTTCATAAATAGGAAGTCTGATAAATTATGTCTGATACGGAAGACTTCAGTCTTCTCACAACAAATGTCTTCTGAAGTGCATTATCAATAGGAATGCACGCAGTCTTCAAGCACCCTGTGAATTTTAAAAAAAAGACCAAGCCCAGGAATGAAATCTAGATTTCCTTACAAAACCTGAGTGTCCAGATTCTGCATTAACTACACTGGGTTGTCTTTTAGCTAGAATGCAGATGTAGTTGTGCCTGAATTCTAATAAAAATTTCAAAATTATGATTCATTTGTTTGTAGTGTTAGTCTGAGATCACTGAAAACTGTGGGTTAAATGCATGCTGGATTTTAAATGGTAAAGCTCTTCCCCTTCTCCCAAAAGCAGAATGGAGCAAAGTGCTGTGGCTTCCATAGGTAGAAGCTACATCACTTTTCGTTTGTATTATACACTGAAAGACTTCTGCAGCTCTGATTATTTCATCGCAAGGGACTAGTTTCTTGGATGGAGAGGAGTGGCTGCAGACTTTGAACCAAATCAAGACTTAGTTCAGAAAGGAAGTTAAGGTGTAATGTTTCATCTCTGCAATTTTACAGTTAAAATTTGTGTAGCTGAAAGTAGTACGGAAAAATCGGTTCAATGTAAAAAGAAAAATAGTTTCAGTATCACGTAAGTTTTCGCTACGTGTCAAAGAAGATGCGAGGAATGGAATTCCCTCCCTTAAATCTTAGCTGACAGGCATAAGCTAAGCTATAGTATAAATGAAAAATGTGAGAATCGGCTATCTGAGGAGAGGCTTCAAATAAGGCTGCATTTATAAAAGTGGTGTGAAGAGAATTTGTTTCCCTGTATACTTAAGATTAAGGGAATGTTCTTTAGATAGTGGGTTGTTTAATGCTGTAATAAAGTTGCTGATTTCTTTAAGCTTGTTTTGGTCTTGCTGATTTCAATTAGCTGACAAAGGTGGAAGATTATCCTATGCGTGTTATCAATATAAATCCTGAAGGACACCTTTCCTAGTTGTAGGCGATCATATCAAAAGAGATCATTGGTCTGTTAAGCAGTATCCTGCTTATTACAGTGCTGAATAAGAATATTTCAGGTGACAGCAAAACTTCCTGACACATCTCGTCATTTCTGTGTCACTGTATGCGGAATCTGGAATGGACAGGATTAATGCATTCATGCAACAGTAGCTGAGTAATGATTGGGAAATCTAGGAATGCATTTCAGCTTGTGTACCTTAGAAGTATTTACACTGCTGCGATGTCTAGCTGCAATAGCAGGTTCTTTAACTGACTGCTATGTAAGATTGTCATTGAAATATAAATATTCTTGTTCTAAATTGGAGTATAATCTTTGATGTAAGATGCTGGCTAATCCTGTTTAGCAGATTGTTTTGTTTCTGTGCTGAAATTCCAACCAGTTTGGGTATTTGTTAGATGTGCTATACAAAAAAGATAAATAAGAGTTGTTGTCTCCCCAAATTTACAACCAATATAAATTTGCCTTGCTAGTGTTACTAGAAAATAGAAATAATCATTCTACATTTTACAAATTGAATATGAAAATTTGTTTAATAGAGCTAAAATTGCCTTCCTGGTTTTCTTGGTCATAATGCCTTTGCAGTGACCACTGAATATTAGAATGTGGGTGTATAGCAATACTAATTGGTCTGGTTAACCTCCGGGTGTACACAGGGCAATGACCACATAGTGTCTCTTAATCAGCTTTTTATGCGCAAGATGTGCTTTACCCATAAGTAGTAGTATGGTTATTTTGTAACCTATAATAATAATTCTGTGGAACTTGTGACTTAATGTTTGAGTAGTTTATTTTTCGCCTTTCTGGGCGTAACCTTGAGTGTGTAGCTTGTACAGTGTCTTCCTCCAGGGCATCTTTTGTTTCCACTGCAATATGCAGTTTGTGAGATGCTGTTTGCTTAGGCCACAAATTTTGTTGTCTGTGAACTCACAGAGTTTATGTTCTGTTTCTAAACCTGTATTGTGGCCTAAGCTAGGAGAAGTTGATTCTCTAGTGCTATTCTTAAATATTTAAAAATACATAAGGTCCCAAGAAGCTCAAATAATGTCAATCGTAGGCTATGGAGCTTGATGACCATACGGCAGAACAGTATTTCTTTTACTCTTTTTTGTCATACCCAAAATAAATTATATTGTATTTCCCATTCTTCATGGTCTTCCACCTGAAGTCTGAAGTCTAGGAAGCCATGGTTCTGAGTCAAAGACCTGGGTTTCCTTTGCATTTAGAATACTTGCTGTTATTGTTCCTGATTTCTCATGTATTATAATTCTTCTGTAAAAAATAGGGATGTTAGACAGAGGTTCATTAGAGATTGACTGCTGTGTTTTATTGAAGATGTTTGGATCGCAACAATGCATAGGACTTCTTGTTTTTTAAAGAGATGTCTTAGATTAATAATCCTTTAAAGAAAAGTAGTCTGACTTTAATTCCTGGTTGCAGTAAGCAATAATGGATACTCTTAACTTCTGGTGGCAGTATACCTGAACAGACGTTCCTAGCATATGGAAACCTGAAGCACTGCTCATTAAAAATCGTTTAGCAAATGGTGGAAAACTTCTAATGAAGAAGCAGAATGTGCATAAATCTTAGCAAGTGTGTGGAAGCTCCAGGCTCTAGGGTTTGAGAAGAGGACAAACCAAGGATATCAAATAGAGAATTCGTATTAAAACTATTTAAAAAAAAAAAAATTATTACTGCTACATTCTTCTGAAATTCGTTCTTCGGACAGACAAGACTGTTAATGTTTTTTTTCTTTAAACTAAGCAACAAGGTGACAAACAGGGCGGAAAAAAAGCCCCAAACCACAACTCACCTCTGAAACTGATTCTGGATATCCTTTTAGCTTGTAGCAAGTCTGGGAGTATGAACCACTGTCTTCACCTGTCGTAGTGGCACTTACAGTCCTTTTAACATTGAACCTTTCGGCTGCTTCTGTTTCATTTTTTCTTATCGTCTAACACTTCTCTGGCTGCTATTGTAGTGAAGTGGATTCTAAACTTGAGCATCCCTGCAACCACGTGCAACGTTACTAACCAGTGTTAACCTGACTTACTCTGGCTGCCTATGACATCTTCTATGATGGCTATTGTGTTCACCTACTACCTGGGGAGGATTTGCTGAAAGAAGCAACAGCAGTCACCAAGGCAAATGTGTGTGGCGGGGATTTGCATGTCTTTGTAGCATGTGTGAAGTGCTGTTTACACTTAGTTTTTAATTTTTTAAATCAGGAACTCGGTTTTAGTTGATCTGTTTAAAATTTTGGAAGGGATCGGGAGGGGAGAGTTTAGGTTATCTGCTATTTTGAGATGACAAGACTTTTAAATATAATGTTAATCTTATTTTAGTGAAGAGCTCCAATTTTGACAGCCCATGACTCTTGAAGACACATTTTAATGCCCTAACACTCAGTCTTCAGGGACTTCCTTATCACTTGTTCTATTTTGATTTTGATTTAGTTTTCTTTGCCTGCTACTTCTTGTTTAGCTTTTCCATTTTCTTACAATTTTAATTTTGGTTATTTTGGGGCCACTTCTTGATTTTTGTTTTTCCAAAGGATGCAGACTCTGATAGTGGGGATGATTCGGACAAGAGATCGTGTGAGGAGAGTTGGAGACTGATCACTTCCCTGAGAGAGAAGCTGCCCCCCAGCAAGCTCCAAACCATTGTAAAAAAGTGTGGCCTCCCCAGCAGTGGGAAGAAACGAGAGCCTATTAAAATGTACCAGATACCCCAACGTCGACGCCTTAGCAAAGACTCCAAGTGGGTTACCATCTCAGACTTAAAGATTCAGGCTGTGAAAGAGATATGCTATGAGGTTGCACTCAATGATTTCAGGCACACTAGGCAGGAGATTGAGGCTCTGGCCATTGTTAAAATGAAAGAGCTTTGTGCCATGTATGGGAAAAAAGATCCTAACGAGCGTGAATCATGGCGAGCTGTTGCCCGTGATGTCTGGGATACAGTAGGAGTTGGAGATGAGAAAATTGAAGATGTTATGGCCAATGGTAAAGGAGTAACTGATGTGGATGACCTTAAGGTGCATATAGACAAATTGGAAGATATTTTGCAAGAAGTGAAGAAGCAGAACAACATGAAGGATGAAGAGATAAAAGTTCTTAGAAATAAGATGCTAAAAATGGAGAAGGTTTTACCTCTGATAGGGTCTCCAGAGAAAGCCCAGACAACCATGGCTAATGCTAAGTCTCCAAACTCTGCCAGTGTGGTGGATGTGGATAAGAAGCCCACAGATGACTTAAAAAGAAGCGAGAATGATGATCTTGCTAAAGAGGAGCGTGTTTCTCAGCTAATGGCAGGTGATCCAGCTTTCAGACGTGGGCGATTACGTTGGATGAGGCAAGAACAGATTCGATTTAAAAATCTGCAGCAGCAGGAAATAGCAAAACAGCTTCGTCGACAAAATATGCCACACCGATTTATTCCGCCTGAAAATCGCAAGCCTCGGTTTCCTTTCAAAAGCAATCCCAAACATAGGAACTCATGGAGTCCAGGCACCCATATAATTATCACAGAGGATGAAGTTATTGAGGTTAGAATTCCAAAAGAAGATGATAAGAACAAAGATGAAAACAAAGAAAAAGAAAGTAGAGCTGCCTCTAAAGACCCTCAGCAGCTGTGGAATCTTTATGGCCCCCAGAGGAATCAAGATAATATCCAAATTAACAGGCAGCAGTTGAACACACAGTCGCAGCCTAGCAGTCAGCAGCAGCAGCCATCACCTCAGTTGCGCTGGAGAAGCAATTCCCTCAATAATGGCTCTCAAAAAAGCTTGCGGCGTCAAACATCGGGCTCCTCTGAATCATTGCACTTGTGCAGCGGGCAGCAGAATCCGGACCTGCAGACTTTCCAGCAAAAACGCCACATCCACCAGCACCGACAGCCGTACTGCAGTCACAGCAATGGAGGCAGTGCAGAGAGCAATACAGCTAACTTCCACCCAAAACAGACTGACCGGCTTAACCACTATAACCAGTTTGTGACGCCCCCACGGATGAGGCGCCAGTTCTCAGCTCCTAACCTCAAAACGGGCAGAGAAACTACAGTATGATTAGTTGGCCAAGAGTAGTCTGGGGGAGGAGGGAAGCAAGGGCAATTCTGGCTTCTCATTGAGAAATGTCAGGACTGCCTTTGCCTATGTCTGGGGTTTTCTTTGGCCAGGTAGAGCTTGGGTAATTCGACATACAATTACAAGGTACTGGCCCTTCAGCCCGTTCAGTTTGCATGTGACTTTTGTTGCAGTTTTAACCACAGTGATTGGAAGAACATTCAGAAAAATTGTAAGAAGTTTTTTCATAGACTAGAAGACTTGAAGAGAGGGATGTGGAGGGGAGAACTTCCCTGCTAGCTCATTTACCAGGTGTTTTTTTGTGTGTCTTGGAGTATTTTTTCTAATGCTGAAAATATTGTCTGGAACTCACAAAGTGCTACCTTCCTCCTGTGTTTTATGTAGACAATCAACAGAGGAATTTAGTTTCTAGCATTGAATGTTTCTTGTGACCTTTTTCTTAGCGATAAGGAAACTGACCATCTGTTTTAAATTGATCTGGCTCTTCAGAACAATATTTTTCACTCTTAACTCAAATTCTTAATAGTAATAATCTATAAACCAAAAGTTGTCGGCTGACAAGATAAGTGGCTTTTTTTGTAGAGAAATTAAGAAGAGCTATTGGGTCAAAACAGTCCTACTCTCTGAGTAGGAGATGTCTTTTCTCCTTCTGCTTAAGTTCATAATTATTGGTATGACATTGCTGTGACAGTTAAATCTGCCTGAATAGAATTTTATGTCAGCATAAGTATATATATTGCTGAAGCAATACTTTGGAAATAAGCTTTTTCTAATTACCATTGTATATCTAAATACATAATAGTTTTTAATTATTATACAGAGATTGTGGAAAGGAACTAGGATTTTTTGATTCTCTGGTGCAGGGAGAAGCCTCAAAAAGTTAATTCTTTTTATTTTATGTTTTCAACTTTCTTGGGCATGAGTCTGGGAGATGTTCTTGAAGTAGTTATGAAGATTTATAGATCACTACTTTGAATTGGCTGAGTTCTTCTCAAAGATAGGAGGACTGAACTGTTTCAACTTCATGTGGATACCTCATGTTAGTGCCTTTGGTCTTGGATTAAACCCCTGTTTCAAGACTTATTTAGTAAAGGAGAAGGTCACTTATAGGAGAAAATAAGATTAGTTTTCCTTCTTCCCACACTCAAAATGCAAGTTAAATTTGTTAATATCTGTTTTGATCTGAAGAGGTCTGTACTTGCAGATGATTTGCCATGAAACAAATTCTTGCAATCCCTACTTCAGACTGTTTCAAACAAATTACAGAAAAACTATTGATTAAGGAATAGTCTTTATGAGCTTGGGGTTTTATCTCAATTGGAAAGTCCCAATTTTCATTACACACTTTCTTCTCTCTGAGTTTCTTAAAGTGCAGACAAAATTGCACTTACTTCTGAAAATCTGTTGGAAGTATAAGCCCATCTAAAGCTTTGAGGACTTATTTTGCGTTTAACTTGAATATGGTTTTAAAACCAAAATTGGCTACTATATGACGTTTGGTAAGATAGGTCCACTTTGCAGTGTATCTGTACAGTTAAATAATTTGTGCTGTTTTGCACAAATATCCTTAATTTACTTGAGGTTGCTTATTTTTTGTTAAAATATAAGCCCTACTGGTAATCGCTACTTCTGCGTGTTTCAGCATAGCTGTAGATGAGTAGGAAGTAACTCAAGCTTACTTTCCATCTTTTGTTTCCCATCCTATTTCCCCACCTGCAGCTGTGCATGGTGTAGGTGCTGATTGCAACACACGTGAAGTGGCAGCCGTGCACTATTTATGTATCGATTAATCAAGTATCGACTCAAAAGTCTCTGCACATGTGTTACTGACAGGATACTGGCCCTCGATGTAGGAGATACAAAGTCAGTCTGACTGTCCTAAAAGAATCAGCTGGTCCCATCACTTGGAACTTTTTTTTTTACAGCAGGTTTAATTTTGTGTTTAAATATGGCTTTGTAACTTGCATTTGTCTCATGCCTTGGCCTACTGGAATGAAAGAAATAAGCATCATGTCCAAAAATGTCTTCATTCTCAGAGAAAAGAAGCCTTGTAGATGAGCAATACCTTCTTTGAGCTTGAGTCAGAAATGCAAAATGAGTTCTGGGCTGCAAATCATATTTTGCTGTTGCCTTTATTTTAGAATCCTGTTTTAGTAGCGCATTGCACTTTGTTTTCATGCAACTTGAGTAATGAGTTCTTTCATATCCTCAAAAAGGCTTGGACTCTTAAAAATGCATGGTCAGGAAAATCCTCTCAATTCTGTAGGGATATGTAGCCAGACAGAGACAGATTGCATGGGAGAGAAGACGAAACCAATCTGATGTTGTGTCCCATCTTTTCGAGGATTGTTGAGGATTCACGGCCTACGTGAAACCACCACGTTACTGAACATCGAGTAATTTGGAAGTCCGTACAACTACATGTACTGACATGAGATAAAAAAACTCCGGCTACTTGCTATTTTAATGCTAGACACTAAAAGTTTTTGCCAACTTATTTCAGCTTAACAATCTGAGAATTAATATCTGTGAATGCCTGGGTGTGGTGATTATGATGAATAGGTTACCGTCAGGCTATCTTACCCCAGTGTTTTAGTGCAGCAAAACAACCCTGCTTATTCTGTTGTTGTTTTATGATTTGACAGAAAAAGGATAGTCAATGTCAAAATGAAGCCCAGTCTGTTCAGAGGAAGCAGCTTTTTTCCTGGCTTTTGGGAGGATGTTGCAGAAATGAAACTTGGAGAGAGAAAAAAAAAAATCCGATAAAAATAATTGCCCACTTTAAGAATTGAATATTAGTTGTAGTGCAGTGCCTCATCTGATAAGGGAAGCAATGTGAGAACTTGTGGATCTCCTTGCACTATCAGAAATACGCACACCTCTTGCTCCAAATTCTGTATTAATGGAGCTAATGAACAGTAATCCAGCTGCTTCTACAGAAGACTGTAAAAAGGCTTTCAGGTTAATGGACATGTGGCATCCGTGATGGGAGTGCTGTTTTAGGAAGCTTAATTGCCATTGCTAAGTGCTGATGTGCTGTGTGCTTTGACAGCTGGCTTGTATTCACCTGTGCCTTAGTGATGATTTCTTAAATATCCTTTATCCGTGTCACTAGGGACATGTGGATTTGGGAGGTGGGTTGGGGGGAAATGCATGCCACTAATGCTCCTCTGATTGACTTCAACATCCTTTCTCAAGCAGTCTGAATTTAGGAATCTGTCAAATTAGAGGATGCTGTTTTTTTCAGTACATTCAACGTAGTTTCAATATCTCCCTCACTGTTTGTCCTTTATCTTTTATATGTTGAAATTTGCTCTTTATCTTTTATATGTTGAAATTTGACTCGGATACTTCCCATTGAACTACTTCAGGAGCTGCCACATGAAAAATCTATGCTGTGTACCCATTTGTACTGTAAAGAAAATAGTGAGCTGCCTTTGAATTAAATGGGATTTTCAGATCTGTCCATTGTTTAAGAAAAAACAAGTTTTGGATTGTCTTAAGAGCAAGCATCTGCCTTGTGAAAAGCAGAACTGATTTGTATTGTAACAAGTGCTCTTTCAATAAACTATGAAATACTCTTGTAAGTGTCAGACTCATCTTAGTGAAATGGAAATGAATCTTGATTGCAGGCTTGTCCTGATTTTAATTTTTGTCTTGGGGCTGGGGTTGTTCTAGCAGAGTTACAAAGGCTCCTTTAATTGTTTCTCAGTCTGATTCCTGTAAGTCCCTGATCTTTCCGCTGTTACGTGTAAAGCGGCCTACGCAGATTTGTGTCTACTGTCACATAGCTTATTTAAAAAAAAAAGCAGCTTTTTATAGCGCAAGGGGCTACAAGGCTTACTCCTGTTCAGTGCTGTCCCATTGTACCATCTTGTGCACTGTTTATTTAAATTCTGGAAGAAAACAGAGCTGGCTGTTCTCTGTTTGTTCACTGAAGAAAAAAGAAACGGACTTTTTTGTATACCTCAAATACGGGAGGGGATCACATACCTTACAGTACCTTCGCAGACGTCCCATAGATCCAAAGAATCTAAGTTGTTATGGTACAGTGTTCTGTTTAAAAAGCTGGTCCAGTCTGGTCTTA
The DNA here is from genome assembly GCF_030867145.1 of Opisthocomus hoazin. NCBI lineage: Eukaryota > Metazoa > Chordata > Aves > Opisthocomiformes > Opisthocomidae > Opisthocomus > Opisthocomus hoazin. The sequence goes on from NC_134429.1 coordinate 12,536,712, forward strand.
AAGCTTGGCCTAGTTAGAGTGTATGGTGGTTTTTTCTGTTTTCAGAAAATATGTGATTGTTGTGGCTTTAGATATTTCCACACCCCTGGGTAAAATAAACTTTGCATTCCCGTTCTCCACATTCATGGAGCTCATGATATCCACGAGTTTGAAGCTGTACAACAATATGCATTGGGTTCTAGGGAGTCTAGGGCATGGACCTTCAGGGCAGCTTCTAGATGCAGTTTTTTTATTTTGTAGCAGTTGAAACAACTTTACATCGGTACTAACAATTATGTGTGTGTTATCACTAATCAGATGTGGAAAAGTTTCTCTGGAGAGCTGACCAAATGCCCAGTAGAGCAAACCAGCCCCTTTCACAGTGCAGTCAGTGCACACTCTGTATGAACCAACCTGAAATTCATCCTTCATCTATTGCTCCGTGCCAATTATTTTTAAATACTACCATGGTATCAAGTGCCAGGAGGCAATCTTAGTCCTGTTTTTCTGCTGAGGGAAATGGTATATATTTTCATTATGGGAAATTCCCCTTTTCATTATGGGAAACTAAACTTAATTTTTTTTATTTAGTTTTAAAAGTAACGTTTGTTCGTGTGGAGTCGATAAAAAGTGTCTCCTTATATTAAACATTTATTTATCTAGGTGTTTAAATGTAGAGAAGATATATTTACTTGGCTCACAAGTCTGAAAATACAGAAGACAAGAAACAGGTCTCTGTTTTTGAATTGTTGATGTGCCTGGGTTTTTCATGCTGGAGGTAGAAATTTCACAGAGGAGCACTCCTGATTTTTGACCATTTGCTCTGCAGCTTTTCAGTTTCTCCAAAAGAATCTGATCAAAGATTCTACTTAAGCAGTAGTTGAAGAGTTTTTCATTTCTACAGTCTAGCTGCTCAAAATGATATCCTCAGATTATCTTCTTCAGACCCCAGGAAAATAAATTATTTTGCCCTTCCCTGCAAGTAAGAGAAGCTTGTTTCTGTCACTTCGCCACTGACCTGTTTTATCCTGGTTTCAGATGTAATAGCATGATCTACACGGATGGGGGAGAAAAAGATCAGACAGAGTGCCTTTATGTTAATGAATGTTTAAGAGCACACTGGATATATCAGAACTATAGATAAGTCTGAAACGTCCTCACTGCATCTAGAATAGCTTTTTGGTGAATCATTAAGAATTTCAGAAGGAATATCAAAAGAAAGGATACATGTTTGTTTTGCCTGTAGTTCTTTTGCTGCTGGGCTAAGGTTTGCTTATGCTGTAAGCGTGTAGCCATCTTAGAGCGCATGGAGCAAACAAAGAAGAGGGAGCATTTTAGATAAATAAAATTTCAAGAGGAAATTAGAAAAAGAAGATGCAGCCCCCATGCAAAGGCCATATATCTTTAATAGTTCAGTTTTCTCTCTCTAAAGGTCATGGGTATCGAATTCATGGTATTGAAAATTCTGCATTTTCAGGTGGTTACTCTATGAGCACAGGTACTGTTTTTTAACGCTACCTCCGGGAAATCTTACTTGCAAACTTAGAGGAATGTACTTCAGGTTTATCTCCTTTCCAAATACCATGTAAAGGTCTTTCTGACTGAACTTGTGTTAAATTTGACGCAATCGCATTGTGGCAGTGTTAAGTATGATACTTGCTGTACAAAAACAAAGTAATGTAGCTGTTTAGGTGGGATGCTTAAATAGGGTGGGAGGAAAGTGTAAAGCTTTCCTTCTACGGCTGTGAGATGTAAGAATGCATCGCTGCAAACAGCACACTGGAGAAGACTTTTAGGACTTGGAACTGTGGAAAAGAGAAGGTTGGAATACAAGAGAAGTGGCTTCAAGAACTCCCGTTAAGAACTCTGTAACACTCGTAGTGAATTGTTGTTGCAACTCTTGTATAAAAATCTTGAGAAGCCAGTTTAATCTGTGTAATATATACACCAAAGGATTCTCTTCAAAAAATAAAATAGAGTAGCAAGGTAGGCTCCGAGACCAGTATCATGGGGACTATGTCTGTTTTAAGTGTCTTGAATTTGTATTTGTTTCACCAGCAAATAATAAAAGGGTCATTAGGTCTTAGTCGCATTTATTTCAAGGCATGATTATGTTGCACAGGAAGAAAATGCTCTTGCACCAGAAGTTGGTTGGAGTGCTCCTTGTGGGAAAAGCTCTGCACAGACTTCTCTGTCCACTTGCCAGGGTGGTGGTGTTTTTTTCATCTTCTGGTATATTAAATACACATGTGAGAGTAATACTTGCATCCCAAGAGAAAAATCTAATTGAAAACAAAATGTCTTTTTCCTAAAATCTGAAATTAATTTTTTTGTATCAAAAGGCAAATCAGTGGTGCTGTTAATCCTTCTGTTTGAGAAAATGAAGGTGAATAATTCTCCTCTTTTAAATTTATTTCTGTACTTTTCTCTATTTCTGCCTCTTTCCTACCTCCCTGAAAGCAGCAAGCAGGTTCTTAAAAAATCACCTTTTCCCAATCTTTAGCAAAAAAAAAAGAAAAATCCTAAATATTTCCCTTTTACAGATACTATGAGCATGTATATCTGATGGTTTTAAAAAAACAGCACTACTATTTTAATTGTATTGGCCTCTGTCTTCTCTCTTTTCAAGGACAGATTATACTAAAACAGTAGATGTTGGTATGTGACCTCTGAGCGTTAATGGAAATGTCTTCTATGTTTTTATTCTGTGTCTGTCATTCCCTCTGAGGTGTTAGTCTCTCTTAACTGTTCTCTTTGCTTTTGTCTGTCCTCCTACATGGTATCTCCTCTCTCCCCACAGGATTATGAGAGTAAGCTGCAGGCGTTACAGAAACAGGTAGAGACACGATCCTTGGCAGCTGAAACAACAGAGGAGGAGGAGGAAGAAGAAGAAGAAGGTGAATTTGAAACTAAAAGTGATTTGGACATAGCCAAGCCTAAAGGAGTAGCTGCTATAATATCTCTTGCAATAGATAGGAAATGTGCTTTGGAAAGCGCAAAACACTTCATAATTTCTTGATCTGTAATCTTCACAGTATTAAGATGTAAAATACCTATTCATAGAGTACATTCCACATAAACGGTAGATATGCATCCCCAAATTCAAATCATGCCCAAACTAGATTACCTTAACTACAAGCTTTGATTTGGTGGTCTTGAACTTGAAGGAATCTATCTCTTCTTGGCACTAACAGAGTTCAAATGTCCTAAACCAAATTAATACTGTCACCTTGTTTTGATTTTGAAGTTTAGTTTTTGTCCTTGATAGGAATTCTTACAACTCACGCTGTGACGTGTGTATAGCTCCGTTTCTGTATAGTAGATAGAGTTTATTATTCCCATAATACTTGCTTTCATTACGCTGTTTCAGCATCTGGCTTCAATAATTGTTAACACATCTAAACTAATAGGAGTAGAACTTACTTTCTTTTCTGTGTTCCAAATCTCCTTACCTGATCATTGTACCTCCAGTGCTAGTGGTGACGAAGTTTGAATCCAGTTTTTCCTCATTGAATAATAAAATGCTGGATTTTATTTTCTGTTCTTCTCTTCCAGAAAAGGTGTTGAGAACCTGATGACACAGTTAGCAGTAGTATTAGGTGCTATATGTGATGGTTTCAAGAAGAAGCCATGGTGTTTTATTTCTTTGTTTCTTTGCTCATCCTAGTGCCCTGGACGCGACACGAGTATGAACTCGCACAGTGGGCTTTCAGGAAGTGGAAATTTCACCAGTTTACTTCACTGAGGGACCAGCTCTGGGGAAATGCAGTATATCTGAAAGAAGCCAATGCAATCAGTGTAGAGTTAAAGAAAAAGGTAGGGACGAGCAGAATAGCTTTTTGGATCTTCTGACTCATCGGTTTGGACTGTATAGTCCTGCTTCAAATGCTCAGAGTTACTTGTGGTCTTTGAAGTTATATGTCTCTTGCTGATTAGTTTGGGCTTTAAAAGGGTTCGGAAAATTATGAGTCTCCGATTCAGACTTCTGGCTGAATGAACATCCCATGCAAATCTGGTTCATATATTTTCCTCTTTGTCATTTCCCTTATACTGTTCTGTCAATATCATAAACACATGTGCATGTACATCTCCCCAGGGCCCCGTCTTTTCCTTTTGGCTTTTAACTTCATGTGGTTATTCATCTTTCCAAGAGAAGTGAGTGCTTCACTAAGAGAAGCATGTGCTAGGTCTATGGCTTTCCAGATCTGCTAGCTGTGGCGATAAAGGCAAAATATATGCGTACAGCTGGAAAATGTTTTATGCCATTTTGAGACAAAAAAAAGTGACATAAAAAACCTTGAATCTGTTCACGGAAATGGAATTCAAAGTGGCTTGCCTTAGGTTAGGTCTCTGTTCGCTTTGTGATGCTGATATCAGACTTCTCGGAACTAAAGTAATTTTGATTTTTCCACTCAGGTGCAGTTTCAGTTTGTCCTGCTGACGGACACTCTCTACTCACCACTGCCGCCAGAGCTTCTGCCCACTGAGTTGGAGAAGACCCGGGACAATAGGCCTTTCCCCCGTACAGTGGTAGCTGTGGAAGTCCAGGATCTGAAGAACGGAGCCACGCATTACTGGTCCTTAGAAAAACTCAAGTATGTAAATGTTACTGGAGGACAAACTTCCTTATATCCAAGGAGATTTACTGAAAAATTTCACCCTTTGCTGTTCATTCTCTGTTGTACTTATTTCTTCTCTGTGTATTCCCAAATGCCAACTTTCCAGACAGTGTGGTGTATTTTAAGTATCAGCCTTCTAGATTTTTTAAGCAAGACCATTTGTTCTCCAGCATTTTACCTTGCCTCCACACTTAATTTTTGTAATTTGAGGTTAGATTTTATTTTTTAAATCTAAGGCTCCTCACAGCTTGTATCTGTGCATTAATTTTTTTCATGTTCCTTTCACTGCAAAAGCTTCCTTGCACCTGCTTTTACATAGCCTAGTAGTATAGAGTATAATTTATAATAAAAAACGTACATATTATGGAAGTTATACAAATTCTGACTGTAACTTGAATTATTTTCATCATGTTCTTGGAAACAGGCAAAAGACATTTTTTTTCTCAATTCTCTAAATACTGACTGAAGAACTTTTTTTTCACTAATAATTTCTGGATGAAGGCTCTTGCAGTGTGCAACACTTGTTTCTTTCAATGAAATAAATAAATAAAAGTCTGTAATGGAATCTGTTTACTTTTGAATCAAAATGCCAACATTTCTGGAGTGGAATGCAAAAAACAGCCTAAGTTACTCAGCAACATTGTCTGATGCAAAAAAGAAAGAGGAAAAATATGCCAGAATTAGATGTGAAAGAAGAGTATTTAGAAGTTTGAATGAAATACGAGATTTACGTAAGCTTCTGCAGTGACCTTGCCTTGTGCTTAGTGGGCTTAGCCTACAAAATTTTTCTTAGAATCCCTAACGTGTCAGAGAATTGGTACTGTACCAGCCTTAGTGGTATAGACTCCTCTGTTCTTTATTATCCCTTTCCTATGTGTAGTTTGGTAAAGGTGAAGTCAGTGTACCCCACTTTGTGTTCCCTGCTTGGTTGATTCACTCTGTTAATTTTTTTAATCCTGCTTCCTTCTGTGCAGGCAGAGGTTGGACCTGATGCGCGAGATGTATGACAGAGCTGGGGAGATGGCATCTAATACACAGGATGAGAGTGAAAGCACAATGACAGGCAGTGACCCCTTTTATGATCGCTTTCATTGGTTCAAGCTGGTTGGAAGGTATGTGATGATAATCTCAACTGCTGGTACACTGGTAACTCTTGTCAGTTCTGGATGAACTTTGACTTTTAACATGGTTATAAACTGTACGGCCACTAGTGTTAGTTGTGCGTGTTTTCTTTCTGAGATTTCTGATAGACTTAAAATATAGTGAAGAGTGGAAAATGCTATTTAGAATGTTGCCATTTCTGGTGTAACCTTCTACAATTTGATTTGACTGAACTCTTAGGAAATTACAAGTTTATTTTTTAAAAAGGTAGCTAGCTAAGTTCTGTCTAAAGTGACTGGAGTAGAGCTGTGAGAATATGAGGAACATTGGAAAGTGAGGGGAAAAGTGGTCCAGGGCCTTACTTACATATGTGGTTCAAATAGTATGGTCATATGCGTTGGAAATACCTAATATCTGATGGGATTCTCTAATATTTCCTGATGTCGGCTGCACCTTTACAGTATTTTTATTTACAAAAATGCTGCATATTGGAAATATGAATTGTAGCTCTGTTAAATGGGTGTGCTCTCAATATCTATATGTTTGACCCTGTCTATATTCATTTTCCATTTGCTTTCTGCTCAGTTCAAGGATGCTCTTTCTCCTGAATTTGTTAGCAATCTCTTCCCTTACGTTTCATTGCAGTCCAGATGGTTTGAAGCCTTTGCTTGTTGTTCAGGTGATCTCTGTGCTGATGGCAGCAGATGGCTGTGAAATGAAGCATTCTTCTTTCCCCTCACTCTGTTAATTGGTATTCCGTTAACTGATATCTAGCTCCCCCATATTCCATGGCTGCGTGAATGAGCGTCTTGCTGATCGCACGCCCTCCCCCACTTTCTCTACGGCTGACTCCGACATCACTGAACTGGCTGATGAGCAGCAGGATGAGATGGAGGACTTTGATGATGAGGCCTTTGTGGATGATACTGGCTCCGACGCTGGAACTGAGGAGGGATCAGACCTCTTCAATGATGGGCGCGACCCGTTTTACGACCGATCCCCTTGGTTCATTTTAGTGGGAAGGTTGGTGAGGTTACTGTGAGAATGGCCAAAAGGGACCAGCTCTTGCTGTAGGCTGCAATGGCTTTGCCTTGTGCTGCATAGAATATCTGTCAAGTCAGCCAAAATATCTATATACATAAATTGGAATTGCCAGAGAGAAAGAGCGTAGTTTAACATTAAGTTTAAAATTCCCATGTCAGAGGCCATGAAGACCTAAATAATAACTGAGAAAATAACCCTTAGATGTGACAATGTGAGTAAATATATTTCTGTTTCTAGATGACTGTCGCAACATAGAATGAATGCAGTTTTGCTTGTGTACAGTTTTTAACGTTTTTCATAAGAATGCACTATTTAGCCATTGCAGGATCACTAAAATACTATTGTAGTATGTAATTTTCTCCCATAGAAGAGAATCTCAGAGTATGGTGGAAAGTCTTTAAGTCCAGTAAATCCATTTTTTGAAAACTCATCTAGCATCCTCTGTGTCTGAAAAGAAAAGATGGCACGAGGAGAAGGATGAATGGCCCTTTCTGGATGAGGAAAAGAGTATTCTTTGAGATTATTTGGCTTCTCAGATTCTACATGACTCTTGGTAGCAAGTATTATATAGTGAAAGGTCATAATCATTAAAATTCACTGGCTTGTGGTGTTTTGCAGTGCTTTCCCCATGTGCTATGCTTGAATTTCTGAAACAAGTTTATGCAATGTATTTTAAAGTATTATCCATTTTGCCAATCTAGATATGATTAAGGCATTATCAGACCTCGATCTGTGGTGTAGACCCAAAGGACAGCAAGTTGCATTTAAAATATGTAGTGCTTTGCACTGTTTCTTCGCAGATAGTCTTGCTCAAACATGTAACTCACGATAAGAAACAGATTTTATTTAGTGACTTTGCTCCCCTCTCTTCTGCTCCCGGTCCCCCAGTTACGTTTTTTCGCTTGTTTGATCACTCTGTAAGCCAATCTACTTGTTAAAACAGTAAGGGAGGTGGTTACCATGGGCATGTACAGAAGAGGGGGTAACACTCCATGGCTGGTGGAGGGGAGGAACAAAGAAGAAGAGACCAGAGCTTGTCTTTATCCTTTTCTGTGACTGTAAGCAGGGAAGACTTCATGCTCAGGAAGGTGGGATCTTTTTGCAGTTTCCTCAAATGCAGGAAACTTGATTGCATTATTTATAAAAATGGGGGACTGAGTTTGCCGGTCTTTCATCAATCTTTTAGACCAGTTTAGCTGTATTGTCTAACCTCATGCTTTGTCTTTAGTGGACCTATTTACAAACTGCGATTAAATCTTGGAACTTTCTTCATCTAGTCTTTGAAACAATAAGTACAGTTACTAAAGGTGCAAGAAATTGCATTAATCCTCTTTCGTCTCTGAATTTATGCTCCTATGTGCAATGTCTGATAATGTGCTTTATAAAATTTAATTCTTTCAGGTTAATCTGATCCACAAGAGTCCGTTCAGGAAAGCCATCTTAACTGCCTTGGAAGTGGTAGTCAGCTAGTTAAAGGATACGTGTGCTGTTTGCAATAGCTAGGACGGCTTTTTTGTAACAGTGCTGGCATACTCAGCATATTCTCCTGTTGTGCATGTTCTTTCAGAGCGGGACCTTTAGTGCTTGGGAAAAAGTTGAGCTATTCATCTTTATTTCACAAGCTCTTCAGGAAGCACAACACAAGCTGAGCAAATACAGTGTATAATGAAAACAGTCGTGCTTCCTGGCAATTACACATCTTACTTCCCGTCTCCATGTATTAAAAAGAATACTGAGCTCTGTCTCTATGGACAGACATGTGAAGCTGTGGCAGTTTGGGGTACCAGCCTGAACCATGTACCCTGCACGTATTAAGGGACTCTACTAGGGTTATAGATTGTATTGAGGAACGAAACTTAGTTTGTATTATCTCTGAGTAGACAGCTGAAGGACTGTTTCCCAGTCATTGATTTCTATTCTGTTCTATTTCTGTTCCTCTTCTGTTCTTCTATTGTGCTGATTCTGTCAGCAGAAAACTGTTGGACTGTTTAGCACCGAAACTATTTTGATTCCTCAGTGTCTTCCAGCATAAGAAGTCTCCTTTTGAATAGTGTAACTAGCAAGTATCAGAGGGTACGTCCATCTATGTAGATAATGTCTTGAGCACAAGGTAGCTTTCAATTTATAACAAAACCAGAATTCCTTAACACTTTTAACTGTGTAGTGTTTTGTGTGTGGTGGAATGTGTAGGACAAAAATAAAATAATTTTTAATATCATTGCGGGGGTGTGTCATCAGCAATAATGAGTCCAGGTCATGAAAGAGAGGAGGATGAGAAATTGATCTTGTGGTTATCCAACTCCTGGGGCATCACAGTACTTCCACACACCCCCCCCCTCTGCCCCGCTGTGACTATCTCTTAGTTGTACTATAACTATTAAGGAAAAGGAAAAAAAGAGCTGGTCCCTTTAGCCATCTCTTCTGGCATGCTGGGCTGTCTTTAAGGTGGATTCAGTTTAATGGTGACATCTCAAGCGTTTGCTATATTTTTAAGGGAGGTGGGAGAGGACTATGGGATATTTTATTTAAATCTTGAATTGATGTGTTTGTTTAAAAAATACCCATCATCATTCTGAGTTCTGTTGGTTTTGTTCTGTTGTGTTTTTTTTTTTAATATGTGTTTGTCAAATTTCATTTCTAGTTTTGTTGTGAGTATGCCATGTTACCTCACCAATCTTTCTGCTAATACAGCTCCCCCTCTTTCAGTCTGCTGGGCTAAGGTGCAGGAGGACACTTGGATATGGGATGTTGGGGGAGTGGGAGTTCTCCCAGGTGTGGGAAGAGGAGGAGAAGGATAACCTTAAGATTTCATTCGCTCCTAATTTGGTGCTGTCTTCTGATGAAGCAGATGGAATGGCACTGGAAGGCAGTATTGCTGCATAAACCAGCTCTTTTCTCTGTACAGCAAATCTGCTATTGCTCTCCATTCTACAGATGAGATCCAGCATTTCCGTCACCGAACAAGAAGCTTAAAACTTTTGGCATTATGTGCTTTTCTTTCTCTTAAGTTATAATGATTCCAGGGAGCTAGGTGACTGGATGGAAGGAAGTTGAGGAAGATGAGGAGTATTTTTTTTCTTCGGGATTGTCATTTTACTGAGGTGACAGAATTGTAGTTGCTAATAAAGCTGAATGCTTTGACTGTCATATGTTGGACAGCAGCTTTGGAACTTCAGCCATGCAAATAAAAATATATTTTTCATGCAGTTAATGCTCTCCCTTTCCACTAGTTTGTCTTTGAAGTAGGAGGGCTTTTGTAATGACTGCTTCTGTTCATTAGTGAAACTGTCTCTTGCTGTATGCATATCAATACAAGGCTTTTTAGATTCCTTTCTGTTGGGGAAAAATGTCCGTTCTCCCTTGCTTGAAATGTTCAAATTGTATGTGTTTTTTTGTGTTAAGCATATAACTACATACCTTCCTGAACTCCATCCTTGGTCCAGTCCAAGCAGATGATACAGTTTGTTAGTGGGGGGGGGGCTGTTTTCTTGTATGGTGGGATGCTGCTTTCTCAAATGAGCACCGCTTGAAATTTCAAAGCTAAAAATACAAATTTTTTCTTAGACGACAGCAAAAAGGAGATAAAGTTCCCATTTTGTTATTTTAGATTTAGTCTCCTCTCCCTTCCCCTGCTTTATCAGTGCTTACCTCACTTTGGAGCAGACTGAAAAAGTATTAGATCCTAATCTTAGTCAAGTGTTACGTTGCAGTTGATTTTTTTGCTGTTGTTGTATAGTTTTCTTCATTTTTTGTTTTGCTATATTTGCAGCCTTATTAATCATTCTCTTTATTGCATTTTGTCACCACCTTGTTTTTTAGTAGCATTATTTTTGTCTCTTTGGTTCACAACTGACACCTGTTTGACTACCTTTTTACTTCAAGATCATTCATTCGTTCAGGGAAGGGGCACATGAACCCAGGGAGAAACCCTTACCTTGTCTAACTTGGGACCTTAGCTGTGTGTCGCAAGGAAGTGAGTTCGGATCAGTCTGGCTGGGCTCACGGAACAAATTCTACAGCTGATGTCTCCAGACAAAGGCAGTGAACACTTCTGTTTCTCTCTCAGTCCTCGTTTGTCATGCAGGACTTTCCCTGTGAATATTAAACAATAACAATTATAAATTTGAGGAATTCATTATAGTTAATAATACAGACTAATAAAAAGACTGCCAGAAGGAAATCTGGTTAAACAAATGGCTAGTGTTTAGTATAGTTTAATATGCATAAATTCATTAAAAATTGCGTACATAATTGGTTAGTCACTTTAGATTTAATGACTGGTAAAACTATTGTTTAAACTTCTCTGCATCTCAGTACTCTTCTGAACTCTGAAACAGCTCACTTGATAAAGCCTTCTACTTTTTCCCTTTGTTGAGAGCCATTCTTCACCTGACTCATTGGGCTTCTCAGCATTGAAAGTTCTGCCCAGGCTAATCACACTGAAGTGTGGTGTTTTAAGAACTTTTGCAATTCATTGCGAAAATGTAAAACAATAATGTTAGTCTAACTTTTAGTTAAAAATCTGCACAATAAAACTTGTTAACTTACTGTTCCAAAATAGACCCTACTTGTATATAACTTTAAAAGTTAGTGTATGGCACTATCATGCAGTAGTGGGCCTAAATGCTGCTTTTCCTATTGTAAACTGTGATTTAGAAATGATTGCTCTAGAGTACTGTTGTGGTGGTTTGCTGTTTTGGTTTGTTTTCTTTTTTGAAAGAAATAGATATAATACTCCTGGAGATATTTGGCTGTGAAGACTGTCAGTCTTCCGCTATCCGTACACTTAGTGAATCTTCCAAGAAACCCAATAGATGACTTATGGTTTTTGGGGATTTCTGGTTACTCTGTATACAGTGTTATCAAATGAACATAGAAGAGAGAAAATATTCAGTCAGTTTGTTTAGAAGAGTGTTTTTATATGCTCAATAAAATAATTGAGGCTGTGTGAACGCAGTAGATCAATTCCCTTTTAATTTATCACTTCAGACTACACTCATGGGGTGGAAAACTCAATTCTTTGTTATCAGTAGTTCCTTAGTTGACTTCTATCACCTTGCTAACAGCTCCATTTACAACTGTGGTGCATCTAAAATTACCTTCTATAAAGCCATCATCTTAAATTGTCTCCTTCATATGTTTTGTAACTCACTAATATAAGCCCTGTGTCTCCAGTATACTCTGATTTAGAGCATTTTGTGGCTTCACTTAGCTGTGACACGCTGGCGAGCCCCGTGTGGACAATATGGTTACATGACCACAGTGCAGGTCTAACAGATGGAGTAAAGTAAACTGCCTGAAGATTTGAATGCGGCGTTAGCCAGCCGAGTACTGCAGTCGGGTTTTGCAGATGATCGCCTAATGCTGTTTGTGTTTTCTTTCCTTCTTATTACCAGAGCATTTGTATACCTGAGCAATCTACTGTACCCGGTGCCTCTTATTCACAGAGTAGCTGTTGTTAGTGAGAAAGGGGAAGTACGAGGATTTCTGCGAGTAGCAGTGCAAGCTATAGCAGGTGAGATACTCTGAGCACTTGACATTGCCTGTTTTTTAAAGCTGCAGCTATTCATAGCATACCAAAGAGTTGCAAACAGATTAAACCATTCTCTCTTATACCCAAACCTGAATAATTTTAGTGTTGCAAAGAACACTTGTTCTTTATTATTAACTTGCTTTTGAAATTTTTTCATTGGTGTGAATCATATGGACGAAGCGTGAATAAATCTTGAAATCATGCTACTGATCAGAAGCTTTTAAAATCATGGTGTTGACCACTGAAGTTTATACCTGGCAACTAATACAACACTGCTTTTAAAACAGTGAAAGGGCTAACTAGTGTCAGTAAATCTAAGCACTAAAAATAAAGCAAATATGTTCTTTCTGGCACCCAGTATAAACAATGGGCAATGGTATGTGCAGGTTTGATAGTTGTGGTGACTTGCAGAGAAGTTAAATGTACCAAGTGTTTGGTCTTCTCAAACTATCCTTTTAAGTAATGTCCGGAAACGTGCTCCTCCACTGGCTGAATAGCATGTGAAGTAGTTCCTGAAGTGATGCTTTTTAGCGTAATATAGATAGAAATCATCAGCAGTCTTCTGTTTCATTGCCTCACTAAAATGTGTTGAGACTTGAAAGCTGCTTTAACATACTGTTTGATCACTAAGAATTATCAGCTTTTCAGAAGAGAAGGGTAGATATATGGGGATTGTAACTGCTTCATCCAGTTTTGAATTGCCATTGTCTGTGTGCCAGAGATTAACCGCAGTCTGCTAGTCAGCTGCGAATATTTTAGGTGAGCTAGTTGGGTTTCACTGTTGGTAATTAGCCATGTCCTGTCCATGCTGGTGAGAGCACAGATACTTCTAATAATTTCTCTTCTCTAGCAGTGGCTAAATGCCAGCATTTCTTTATTATTCTTTATAATTTCAATTATTATTTCTTTATTTCATTTACCCTACCCTATTGGGTAGGGTAGCCCTGGAAGTTTCAATCTCCATGGGAACGTATAATGAAATCTCAGACTCTGAAGATGTATAAGAATCACTCTGGCAGGGACTAAAACAGCAAGTGAAATAAATTCTAATTTAATGTGCACAGAAATCTCATTTCTAGTTTGGTTTGGTCTGGTCTCCTTAGCTTTGACCAAGTACTTCCAAATAAATATTCTATTTATCCATGCAAATAAATAGAATATAACATGTCCAATAGAAATTGAATGGGGGACATCTCTTGAAAAGGGACTATTTGATCCCTAAGTGAAGGTTCGGAACACATTCTGGATCTTGGGATTTCTCCTGCAAGCATGCATTTACTGTGGAAAAAATATCTGGCACTTAACCAGGCCTCATTGTTGTTACTCTCCACAAAGAGGAGGAGGTTAAATGGACAGATTGTACGGACAGAACCGCCTTTCACACTTACAGCACATACTTGTGAAGCTTTGCCAGTGTTACTGCTTAGTTTATAGCTACAGAAGTTTAGATGGCAATTTAAGTCGATGTAAGTATGCATTACCATGTGGGTCATTGTATTATGGTATGTTGATCTACCTCAGGTATAACAACCAGAATTAAATAAATAATCAAAATGAGTACTAAAGTTGTTTTGCATTCAAAATTCTCATAAGTTAAGCTGTGAACATACTTGTCTTGTAGTTTTCCCACATTTGAGTTCATGATGGATGGATTTCTGCTGTGATTTTTTCCAGCACCCATTCTAATCTGTTATTGGATGACTGGAACCAGGGGTCTTCTGCTTTACAGACTGGTTTCCATTGTAATCAGAACTTCCATTTAGATAACTCTGAGGGTTTTTCCCCCCTCCTCCCCATAATTATTTTCTTTCTTTTGTTTTCTTTTTTCTGTTTTTTAGCTGATGAAGAAGCCCCAGATTATGGGTCTGGTATTCGACAGTCTGGCACAGCTAAAATTTCATTTGACAATGAATATTTTGATAAGGTGAGAAGTTTTTAAAATCGAGTTAGGTTTCTATGAGTGCAGTAGTTTGTGCTTCTAAATAAGTATTGTGGGGGAAGAAGGGAATGGCAAAACCAGAAACTGCAGGAGTCTGTTACATGCCATTTCATTTAATTTTTCAGAGTGATTTTTCTTCAGTTGCAATGACGCGGTCTGGACTGTCCTTGGAAGAATTAAGAATTGTGGAAGGGCAAGGACAGAATTCAGAGGTAACCACTCCTCCGGAGGAGATCAACAGAATGAATGAGCTAGGTAAGCAAGAAATATGTAGTAGTTCTGGGCAGCTTAAGGGAAATCTGTGACCCTTTCAGTCAGTGATAGAAAGGGGTTCTGAGCGCCCTTCAAGGATATGATAGGTAAGGAGAGGTGTAACTGGTGGGTTGCATATGATAGATGCTGGAGTTATGCATTTGAAGAACTGTGCAGAAAAACTGTTCCCAGGTGTTTGGAGCTTTTGATTATCAGCAAATAATTTGGGCTCAAAAGACAAATAAAGAGTGTGATGGGACTAAACTGTTGCCTGAAGGAATATTTTAAGAAAAGAAAGGAGGAAAAAAAGAAAGAAAAAGAAAAAAGTGATTTCATGTGGGATGCTTGTTTCTCCCTAAGACCTGAAGTCAGCCACTTTGGATGGAAAGATGACTATGGAAGGATTCACTGAGGAAATTGGTGATCGCTTGAAACTGGGTAGCGTGTTTACCTTCCGTGTGACAGTGCTACAGGCCAGCGGCATCCTTCCTGAATATGCAGATATTTTCTGCCAGTTCAAGTAAGAATTTGTCCTTATTTACATTAGGCAATTAATGGTTTGATAGAGAGTGCAAATAATAGTAGGCAATGGAGGGTCTGACGGAGAGCTTTTCAAATCAGTGGCAGCATGGTATAGCAGAGAAAAACACCTTGTCAGTTACTGGCATTCCTGTTCTGAGCAGTACCTGCTTTCTGTTAGCAGTTCTGCAGAAAGGAATTAAGAATCAGAGAGGAGTCTTAAGTTACAGATATCTTAAGTTTTTGCTTGATAATGGCTTTTGATGTGAAAAATTCAATATTAGATTGTACATTTGCTCAATTGTAATGAAAGCTGTATAACCCTTGAGTAAATCAGTAGCTCTCAAGTGAAAGTGTTCTTTGGCTTAGTTTCTTAAGAAAGAGAATGAAGAATGGGAGTAATAAAGACACAGATCAAGTATGGGAATTGTGTTCCTAGCTTTATGCCATCACTCCACTCCCTGTAAAGTTCTAGTAGAATAAATTTACGTGTTTCCTTTCCCTGTTGGGTTCACAGACAGCAGTCTTCACTGAACTGTTTTGTAGTGTTTTATTTTTCTTTTTAAAGCTTTTTACATCGGCATGATGAAGCTTTCTCAACAGAACCTCTCAAAAATAATGGTCGAGGGACTCCCCTTGGGTTTTACCATGTTCAGAATGTAAGTAAAACTTTACATGAATAGTAAGTGTCTGTTCTAGCACTGGGAGTAGTGTGTATCCTTCTTCTTAAACTCGTAAGAGGTGTATGGGGAAGAAGGGCAAGGGGAATTATTAAGAACAGACAGTAGGAGGAGTGATCAGGTGAATGATGTAATCCCCAATGGAGAACAAAATACAGAATGGTTCTGTGTGGCAGATGTAACTCTGCTGTTTCACCTCTACTTCCTGCCTTTGAATTCTCTGTTTCCTTTCCAGGAGGTTCAATGAAAGCAGTCTAGAATTCAGGAAATAAAATATATTTGAATAGCACTGGTCATGATCCCAGATGAACTGAATATATCTCTTTTTATGGACTGTGTAATCTTTTGGTTCCATGTAGCCTCCTCTTCTCCTACTTAAAATGCCTGATATTGAAGCTTCCATTTTCTTCTTTAGTGAAGAGTAGAATTAATGCCTAAACTTAAAAGAAATGCAATTACTTTTACTGCGAGTGGCGCTAAACCATATCAAAAATACAGACTCCTAAAAGTCACTCTTCCAAGACTTCCTTTTCGTGTGTCTCATTTTCTTTCCTTACTTTGCCTGATAGATTGCTGTGGAAGTGACAGAATCCTTTGTGGAGTACATCAAAACAAAGCCTATTGTGTTTGAAGTCTTTGGACATTATCAGCAGCATCCTCTCCATCTGCAAGGACAGGATCTCAACAGGTATTGTTCACTGTTGAGGCATGAAGGCTGTTTGTGATCATGGTCAGGTTAGCTCTGCGGTTCGGGCAGTGCTTTTTCATACTCCTGAAATTACACAGCCACACCCTCCTGAGTAGGATTCCTGACTGAGTCAAGGGTGCTGGCAGAGGCCTGTTTACCCAGTGTAGTATGTTTTGTTAGTGAGTGATGGAATCGTTCTACCATCTCAGACATGGAAAGCTGTTTTGCCAATACAGCTGCACCCACCCTACAAACACTGTGGTGGTGGTAGAATATTGTACTCAGAACTTCTGTGGTGATCTCGGTGAGTTCTGGGTAAAGCTTAACAGTTCTCCAAGGTGCAGTGTTCCCTCAGGGCAAGTGGCTTGATGCGTAAAGGTAGGATGACAAAAGAAGAGAGATGAGATTAGGGGGAAAACAAAAGGCTCTCAATCTTTCAACATACTAGTGTCAAAGTTGAGCGTTTGATTTTTTGGAATCTATAGAGGACCCCTAGTCATAGTCATCTTCATAGCTTAAGGGATGAGGCTGTTGTCCGAGTTGCTTGGCCCAGTCAGCCCTCCTGCTGAAGGCAGCAGCTGCAAAGAGGAAGCATGTGCTAGTTTGAAGAGGAAATGCCAGCTGAGGCTTGTTCCTTTTCCTTAAGTGATTTTGGGAAATGCCTGTTACCTACTTAAATTTTCAGTGCAGAATGGGAGTAGAGCAGTTGGAAATTGTAAATTTTTTTTTTTTTTTTTTTTTTACTGACAGATAGGATTAATTAAGTTAGAATAGAAGAAGGACATAGGTTAGTCTAACAAGCGTGCTGAGTCCACTTGTTCTCCTGACAGGTGATATTTACCCATCTTCATGGGATTCTGAGGGTATTTTTAGAGACAAAAATGGGTGGAAGGACTGTACTGGGTGTGTGTGTATACATAAATGCATATGTGTGTGTTTGTATGTATTTCTTATGTTTAGCTGCCTCTATATTGATAACTCTTCATTTCTCTATAGCCCTCCACAGCCTTCCCGAAGATTCTTTCCTCCTCCTATGCCACTCTCAAAGCCAGGTGAGAACGGTTCTCTGATTCTGTACATCACACATCAGCTACTGAAAATAAAGGTTGTAGTGTCTTCTGAAGTTATTCAGGACACCAAGAAATGTAATGGGGTGAATGTTGCAAAGAGCATTGGATCTATTTTTGCTGGCTATCTTCCTTTTTGTGTGTTCTCTTCAACCTCCTCTTGCCGGAAGTGCTTCTTTGTTCGTTAAAGGGTAGAATTTAATTCCTGAGGTGCTGACCATATTCTGTGAGATCTAGCTGTGGCTCTTTATGTGCTTTACTGAGCACTTGACTGGAAATCTGCTTATTCATTAGCTGCTTCATCTTTTTGATCTCTAACATTCTTGTTTAGTGAGTCAGTTTTGTTGAAATGATCCTTGGTTTTCTTTGCTTAATCATAATAATGCATGCTGAACTGTTGTGGTTTTTTTCCATTTCACCTTTTAATTTCTTCCTTCTCCAGCTTTCTCACACCTGCATGTTTCTACCATCCTTTTTTTTGTGTGTGTTCCATTCCATTTGCAGACCATGAAAGAAAAATTGAGTTGATTAGGTATCTTATGTCTGGCTATGTAAATGTGCATGTGCTGAACACGCTATCCGAGCATGCCAACATGCTTGCATCCTCTGCTGTGGCTGCTTTCCAGGATGGAGCTGACCAGCTGCCACCTTTTCTCTTTCTGCCCGTTCCCAGTTGTCAGAGTGAGCGTGCCCCTAAACGAGATGGTTAGTAGCCGAACTTGATCTATGGTAGATGTAGAAGTAGTTCCAAAACGTGCTTCAAAATTCCTTTCTTCATATCTGTATCATGTAGTCTTCTTGGGACTGGAAACTGCCATGGTTGCGGTCATGGAAGGATGATGCTGTGCTTAAGTTTAGAGCTATTCTAGAGAGAACCATATGGAGAGTCTATAAACTCCAGAGTGCTACGTATCACAGATTTTTCTTTGACACTGGATCTATTCCCTGAAATTTCCTGGAACTCTGATTTTTTTTTTTTTTTGTTTTTTTTTTGGTTTTTTTTTTTTTGTTTTTGTGTGTGCGTGCGTGTGCATTCTGTGCACAGTTTTGTGAGACTGGGATGAGAGATGCTGCATATGAAAAAACAGCTAGCTGTAGAGGAAACAGTCTGCTGTGTTCTGTATAGGTTTCCATTTTGCTCATCTTCTGTTTTTTTCCACTAACAGTGCTGTTCCTTACTTACATTTTTATTCTGCTTTATTACAAAAAAACCCACAAGCCGGACATGCTGGTTATTAATTATGACAGTGCAAGTCCATGAGAATTTCTAGAACTGACTTTCATGTTCAGTTAAATGCGTCTTTCTGTTTTTTTTCTCTTCTGGTGGTTTTGAGTTTCTTTGCTTAGCAGCAAACTTGAGTGACTTGGTGTGTTTGATGTTCCTCTTGCTATCAACAGCATTGAGTCCAGCTGTAATGAGTTTATGTGCAGCTACATGGTATGATGGGTGTAAGAGAGTGACTACCCTGAGTAATGGATGGGAAGAGTAAATGATGACACTAAAACTTGCTACCTGGCATGATGGAGTGGTAGTGCTGTAAATGACCAATTCTTGTAGAACCTCTCCCTCTGAGGTAGCTGCTATTTTACGCAAAAAAGAAACAGAATTCACATTTTGTTTTTCAACAGAAATTGCACAAGCACATCTATAAGGACCTTTTCTTACCTGGGTACTGTTATGCCCTTCCAATGCATGCAAATTAAGTCATGGTGGGAGCTGCAGGATTCCACAGAGGTGTGACAATAGGAGAACCTAAAGAACACTTGAGCAAGGGAAGGATGGGGCTTGAGAGGCAAGAAGGGAGGATAATTATTTGGCTTAATAAAAGCAATGAGGTTAGTATATGAAAGGAGAAAAAATGGGAAATCAGTTGCAGAGTTACAAAAATACCTGTCTGAGTACACAGGAACTAAGCTTTTAAAATGTTCCCACTTACAAAACCAAAAGGAGCGAACAGATAAGAGAAGTCATGTACTGACAGCTAAAAGGTGTGATGTAAGTATGTGTGAAGGAACATCAGGTTATTTCTAGACTTTCAGTTATTCCGATATTTTTTTCAACATGGTTTATTCCTACATTTGCATGAAAGGAGTTAAGAGAAGATCTGGCCAGTAGTAATCACAAGTACGAAACCATAAGGAGCCCAGAAACATACTTTGGCAGGATTTTGGCTCTGGAATAAGTCTTGTTCAGCCTTTTTAGATACACATTCTCTTATCTAAACCATTTTCTTATCTAAACTGGTACCATTGCAATTTGTAACATGAAGGACTGAAGACTGAATTTTTAAGTTCTTGATTTTTTTTTTTTTTTTTTTTGTTCCCTCCTCCTTGTGTGGGGAAGGGGAAATGTACTTTTTTTTCTGTGGATCTAGGGAGACTGTATATTTTTACAAGCTTTTTGGATACACTTCTATCTCATTATTTAACTTTTTTTTTTTTTAATCTAGTACCTTAGACTTAAAAAACAACGCTGTGAGAAATAATGGTTGCTGTAAGCAACACCGTTTTTTGTGGGAAAAAGCTGTGGTCTGCATATGTGTGTAGAATGCATAGGATCACTGAAATTACATGTTTCTGTGAGCCCTAGGGTAAGCTTTACTTTTTTAGTCTTTGTGAACCATTGGCTTTTTTCTTTTTTCTTTCTTTAAGTGCCAGCTACAAAGTTAAATACTATGAGCAAACCCAGCTTGGGCCAGAGTGTGAGCAAATATGACCTCCTTGTGTGGTTTGAGATCAGCGAATTGGAGCCAACAGGGGAGTAAGTCCCATATTAATCTTTTATATTTTAAGAACAGTGGTTTATGGGAGTTGGATCTTTTACTGTTTGTTCTGTTCAGGCAAGGTTTATGTTTAGCAATCATTATTGGGTAGTGGCCTGGCTTGTGTCAGCCTGGTGTCTGGCTGCTTTGCAGTGACTGGGTGTAAATTCTGCTGATGTTCCTTGTCCCCATTGGAAAGGACCAAAGAGACAGAATGAAATTCTTTCACACTTGAAGTAATCTTTCCACTTTGAAAGCCCGTGCACACCAGCTCAATAGGTGCTGGGATAATTTCTCTTACGTAGGCCATGAGTTTAGATTCTTCGGGTCACTAGAGACTTTACAATGCAGAAGTCATCTCGCAGGCCCTATTTTATGTTCACCTCTACTACAGAGAAGACTTTTCCCTGACAGGTATTTAGGCATTATATTGAGAAGCAAGTTCCGCAGAGTTTTCCAGGAGTACTGCAAGTACAGTATATGATACTTCTGTATGTCACTGATACTGTGGTCCAATAAAAGTCCAGTCTGAGAGTCAGTAGAAACACTCTTGTTTCTTCAGATATATGGAGAGGGAACTGTTGGCAAAATAGAGTGTAAAGTTGCTGTGCTAGTGTATCTGTCCTGCCTGTTGATTTCA
The DNA here is from genome assembly GCF_030867145.1 of Opisthocomus hoazin. Taxonomy (NCBI): domain Eukaryota; kingdom Metazoa; phylum Chordata; class Aves; order Opisthocomiformes; family Opisthocomidae; genus Opisthocomus; species Opisthocomus hoazin. Next base: position 12,557,535 of record NC_134429.1, read on the forward strand.
CTGTCTCACACAGGTATATTCCTGCGATTGTGGACCACACTGGAGGCCTGCCCTGTCAGGGGACGTTCCTCCTTCACCAGGTACTAAAGCAGGCTGTAGAACAGCAAGTTTCATCTCGGGGGTGGGGGGGGTGGGGGGCGGATTGGAATGCTAATGACTGGGTTTAGCATCTTTCAGGTCTTCTCCTTTCCCACACAGCTGTCTAACGATAGCTGTAGGGTCAGTCATCTTTCGGTCTGTACTTAGTCTGTTAGCTTTGGGCTGTGAGGAGAGCATGGTTGGCCCTAGTATATTGCTGTTTCCTTTGCTTATCGGCGTGCATCCCACTGATGAAAGATGAAAGCCTTTTAACAAGTAGGAGCCTTTGGGACCAGGTTTGTGCCTTAGTGTTCTCCAACATCACTACCAAGGACGCAGAAGGATTGTGTGGACTCAGCTTTCATTGTTCTATCTATTTTCATGTGGTTATGAGACAGATCTACAAAATGACCACGTCTCAGCACGTTTTAAATGCCTTTAATAATCCTTAATGATAATTTGTCTTTACCTAGATTCTAAAGATAATCCTAGTTAAATATTGTTTATAGGTTTATGTTACGTTTTTTCTACTCTCAAATTCTCAGTTCCTTTTCATAGTTTACCTGTAACTTGCATTTCCTCTCTTTCTTGAAATGATAAGAACAGTTCTTATAGCTTAGGAATAATGGTCATATTCCAATAATGTCCTTTAAAAAATTAATAAAAATGTTACTCAGTGCTGGATGTACAAGTGTCCTCATCAGTTACTTCCAGTTCAAACCAGAGTGATTTTAGCCTCTAATTCCATTGTGAAATCCACCATAGAGGCAAACATCTTTCAGCTTCTGTTGAGACAGTTACACACAAAGCACCTTCTCCTTGGATAGTTGTCGTCCACCTTTGGAAGAGTGGAATCTGTTGCAACCAACACGTGGGGAATTTTTCTTTTTCAGAGGTGGTGTTTATTTCTATTCGACATTTTTACCTTCACAGCTATTACAGAGTTTTATTGTATTTTGACTTGTAACAGATATATGTGACAAAGGAGGAGAATATCTGCTTGAGTAGTTGCTATTTTCTAGTAATATTTTTTGGTATACACACTTTTTGTTTCGGTATATACACTTTAATATAGCATGTAAGTGTGTAAGCACACATTACCCAAGTATTTGCTTGTTTTTGTGATCAAGTCTGATATATCCTAGGGACCATACATATCATTTTTGAGAGTGCAGCAACAATTTCAGGACTATTTTAGGTTAAAAAACCTATGCCTTTGTGGAGTGAGGACAGAGAAGTGTAATTTCTGTTACATATGAGAATATAATGTTCCTCTTCAGTTAATTTTAGGGCCCTGAAACACATGGGTGCTTGTTCACAGTTACAGACCAATTTAAATGATTTTATTTGCTTTATTTTTAAAGTATAAGTGCAAAGTAGATGATGTTAGTGTGTGTGGGGGGGAATACTTCACCTGTGTTTTGTTTCTGAACTCTACCAGGGAATTCAGCGTAGAATCACAGTCACCATTATCCATGAGAAGGGCAGTGAGTTGCACTGGAAAGATGTGCGAGAGCTGGTTGTTGGTGAGTATATTGGTTTGTATGTTGCTGTGTAAGGAAAAAAAAAAAGTACTAATAATGATTTCTCTTTTTATGAGATTGTCACCTTCATGAGTATTGACTGTGAGAGGTGGATTTTGAGAAAGATCTAGAGGAAAAACTTAAGTTTTGCAACTTCTGCTTACAGCTGCTTGTTAATCACATAGTCTGAAATGATATTTGGAAAAATAAATTCCTTCTGTGTTTCAGGTTTAGTTTTAATTTTTTTACCCCTCCTACCCTTTTCAGGACGTATAAGAAATAAAGCAGAAGTAGATGAAGCTGCTGTGGATGCTATTCTGTCTTTGAATATTATCTCTGCAAAATACCTGAAGTCCTCTCACAGCTCCAACAGGTAAGTGAATGAAGTAAGCGCTCTAGCAGGAGTCTAAAATGTCTTTGACCTCAGAGGTATTGGCAGGATGTTTGGAAAGCTGGGAATTTTGCTAATTATTACACATAGAATTCCATGGGCACAGGGCATGCAGATAGAGAACAAATGTTACCATAAACTCCAGATAAAGCTGAAGTCCATTGGTTTACATGGAGTATTTCTTGATAATGCATTTGAATTACTTTCCATGTTTTAAGCACCGTAAAGGGAGGATGGAGAGGAACAGCTTAAGGGAGTCTCAGAACTTAACCCAGAACTTTCAAACTGTCATCAAGGTTTGTTGCTAGAATACAGCATTCAAGTACAAGGGCAATCTCGAGGAATATATTTATGGAGGTATACATACTTGTATTATTCCTGGAACAAGCATGTGACCATTTAAGCAAGAGCCATGCTTTGTAAATTAAACTTCATAATTTGTGGGTTTATACAGATGTATCACACATTGACTCCAGTTCTAATAAGGGGGTGTCTGTTCCATGTAGCTGCAGTCATTTGGGCCCCTGCCTGAGAGGTTGCTGGCTGCGTGTGTCTCCTCGTTAGGGTGCATTGCTGTAAAGGTCAGTCAGACTCCACATTGTTTTGCTTTAGTGTCTGCAACAAAGGGCAGTGAAGCAGAATGCTGCGTTGCCGGCACAGCCTCTCCCTGCTCTGACATCAGCCAAGTCACTTGACCACTCTGTGGCTGTTTAACTGGTGCAAAGCAGGAATATCTCTGAAATTTAACTCTGAACGAGTGTTTGCAGAGGGAAGGGGGTTGTTTGGGAGCCCATCTCTGCTGCAGCTGCTGAGTGCTGGAGGTCGTATCCATCCAGGCGCTGAAATGGCTTCTTCCTTCACCATTAGAGGCTTAGACTTTGAAATACTGCTGCGATATTAAAGGTGGATTCAGGACATGGCTCCTACCAACTGAAGTCTTCCTGCCACCTAGTGACTGCAAATGCACGCAGTCGGGGTTTTACCAGTTATTCTTTGCCTCACGCTGAGAAGTGGCGTTTTACTGTTAGTGTGTTTGAATTAATAGATAGAGATAATTGGAACATAAGGGGGCTGTTGCTAGTTTCCAGTCTGATGCTATTGGATTTGCAGTTGGAAAGCCCTATACTTTCTGTTCTCTAGCAGTTTCAAGAAATTCCTGTATAGCTGTGTAGTTTTCTATTAGGTGGGCTGCTTGGATGGCAGATGAGTGTGAGTGAAGTCAAGCTGTTGACCATCTCTTCCCAAAATGCCAAGGCTTAAGTTGGAATGAGTGCATGGCAGGGTGGTGGAGTGGGGCTGAAGCCCTGGTAAGGGATGTGTCTTATGTTTGCTCATTGTCTGCAACCTTGTTTTCTGGTTGGTGTTTTTTTTGTTCAGGTCCACTTGTTCTGTTCCTCTCAGCTGCTGCTTTTCTGTTCTGCTTTTGGCTGCACTAACTGAAGCTCTTTCTATGTTTTTACAGGCTCTTTCTTGATAAGGATATGCCTAGGTATTTTCTGTTTGCTTCCTTTGTGCATAAAGGTTCTTGAAAATAGAATGCTTTATGTCCCATTTGTATTGCTGCCACTTCCCTTTTAGCTCTGATTGAATTCTGTTAGCATGCCTCTTAGCTCTTCCAGCAGTATACCTCCTCCTCCTTTGTGTCAGGGGTTTATTCAGGTACAATGCAGTGGGCAGCTTGTGAAGGTAAACTTTTCTTCACATGCAAGAGATAGCTGTCTTCATTCAGTCCTTCTGATTCTCAAAATGTGCCATCAGAATATAGTCCCTGTTTGTAGTCCTTGCTATTTTCTTCCTTTGTTCTGTATCAAAGAACTAAATTTGGAATTTTGTACTGTCTCTGACTCTGTAATGCTTTCCATGTTTGAAGGACCAAGTCAAGGACTGAATGATTACGTTACTTGAAATTCCAGCTCAGAATTGCACTGAACAAAAAGCATTGGCTGCCATGTGACTGGCATTCAACTTCTGTTCTTAGGTTGGATTTGCATCTGAAATTTAACCATATGATTGCTACTTCTTAGTTTACCAGTTGGCAGAGAAGCGAGACGTAGTAGCTGCTCAGACTGGATTCCTCTTTCACCTTCCAGACTGGCTCACAGCCAGGTGTGCTGGCGGCACGATCTGGGACAATTTGCACTCTACTTTGTGTTCTGCCTCTTTGAAAAAGAGAAGACTTTAAGTCTTCAGTGCTCTCAATTCATCACCTTTCACTAATGCTAAAATCCACTTAAAAATCAGTTCTAGCTATACGTTAGTGTCTTTAACCCGTTTCTGCTGTTTTCCGTGCTTTGTTTGTTCTGTGCTCCATTTTCCTCCTTGCGCTATTGGCTATGCTGGAAGAAGTTTGCTCACTTCTGTTATTTGTCTCCCTCTATAACTATTCTTGCAAGTTCTGATTTGGACAGGCAAGCCTGTGTATATTTAACTTCCTGGCTAGACAAAATCCAGTAGAGTAACTGTCTCGAAGCTGTGTTTGACTTCAAATTGGTGTTCATCCAGAAATCATCACTTTGCTAAAGGGGGGCATTTAGTTCTGCACTGATGAACATTTACACCTGTGTTCTCTCTTCGTGATGAGAAGTCATGTTTGGAAAGCGGTGCCGAGCTGACTCAGGGGCTAGGTATGCTGGCTTTCCCATCTGTGGAGAACCAGGTTTTACTGCTTTTTCTTCCACCCAGGCAGTAAGTCTGCAGCTTGCAAGAAGTTTAAAAAATTGATCTTATAACTAAGACATGATGAAGGACAACCTGTGTTGTTTGCCTAATCTAACTAAGTAAGGATTACTACATTGCAGTGCTTTCAAAATTACCAATCACTTAGCCTTTAGAATATGTTTCTCTGTAGCATTTTTAATAGAAGCAAGACATTTAGGAGTAATTTCTTCAGTATGTTACTTCAAATGCAAACAGTGTTTTGTAATATTCTCAAATTATATTACTTCACTGCACAGTTCATGGTGTCTCAATGTATTAGCTTGGAATTGTGTAATTGGTATCAGGAAAAGGGTATTCTTGGGAACTCTATCTGAGATCAGAACTCTTTGTTTCTGATAACATCTGATCTTGGTTGTGTCTCAGATCTGTCTGTTTCATGTTTATTTTCTTTCTGTTTTGGTTTGTTTTGTTACTTCTTCCTTCTACTCCTACCCTGCTTTTTGTCATTTGCCTTTGGTTTCATTTTCTATTTTTCTGAGTTGGCCTAGGGCAGAAGTACAGAAGCTCTTTGGAGATATGACTTGTTTGAAAAGAATAATATACCTGAACCACGTTCTTGCTTTTAGCACCACATCATTTGGACTCGAAATGGGATGGGAAACCTCAACGGCAAGAGAATTTGGGAGGGAAATTATATGGAGTGGTGAAGAATTAATACCTTCCTTTTCTGGTACCAGTGTAGAAAACTGCAAAGCGTGCTGTATTCCTGAATAAGGGTATAGGACTTCCTTCCAAAGGAACCTACATGAAATCAGTTTCTACTTGTGATGGAGAAGCCTTTCTAACAGGGGCTTCGGGAAATGAGCTAAGAGTGTAATGGTAACTCTAGACCTGATGATTTAGCTGTCCTGTGTGTGATGCTCTCTCACTTTTTACTTGAACCAATGAACTTTCCTGATTGCTGGGGCAGAACTGTGTGAGCTTCAGCTCCTTTCTTTCCATGCACCAAACTGAAGAAACTTCTTTGAAAAGTTTGTGTTAAATCTGCAAGTTTTTACTTGAAGTTAGTAGGGACATAAAAAGAAATCTTTATCACTTGAATATAGGACTTATCCCTACCTATCAATCACTCTGATCTGTCCAAAGCTGCTGGGTTTATATGACTAAGTATTAGAGAGATGTCTTCTGTTGCTATATATTAGTCCTAAAATATAGTGCAGAATGAGTGTTGCTTATAAAAAAGAATCTTCCCATGCACTTTGAAGGTCCAGCTGGGCTGAATTGCACTTGAAGCAATAGAGAGGAATTCTGGCTGTTTAGAAGCACTGTTCTTTAGTGCTGACTTCCCTGCAGTGTAATGAGTTTTTGTTCTGTTCTATATTCCCTCTTTTCTCTTTTCGATGAGTCTTTTTCATAACAGGCAATGGTCTCTTCTGCCACACTGTTTGAGGTGGAAGTAAGTAATCTTGGGAAAGAAGAAAAGGTCTTTGCTTCAAGTATTTGTTATCTAAGCCACTGAGATCAATAAGAGTTATGGTGGATGATGTCAAGGAAGAGATGCTTTACCTGACTGATGAGGGATGCAGTGGGACTCTTACTATTGAACTTTTACTGTACTTTTTTCCAGGACTTTCTATCGGTTTGAAGCAGTTTGGGATAGCTCCTTGCATAACTCCCTTCTCCTCAATCGAGTGACACCATATGGAGAGAAGATATATATGACCCTTTCTGCTTACCTGGAGGTTAGAGACCTGTGCCTTCCTTTTTGCTTGCAACTCAAGTATAACTATTCAAGATGGTAGACAGTGTGCACCCGAGAATTACTTACTGGAGTACATAATTTTTGAATCCTGAAGTCAGTGAAAGTCTTTATTCATTTTCTGAGAACAGGGTGGAAAAATTTATTCACAGTTAACTTCTTGATGGCAAGGTATTGCTGCCTCGCAACAAATGTGAAGGGAAACTGGTGATCTGTTACCTTTCTGTGCCTCATTTTATCTTTTTTGTATTTGAAAACCCATTGAAATCAGTGAATGTTGCTATGTAAATACTACTAGTGTTATGAACACTGGACTAGCTAGGTTTGCGTGCAAGACACTGTTTTATGTAGTACAATTGTTTCACCCAGAAGATGCATCAGGAAATTTGACAGTTCTCTTTCACAGAAGCACATATGAAAACCCTTCCCCAAAGACCCAAGCAAGAACAAATTTCAGAAAGCTGTCCCACTGAAAGAGGGGGGAGTAGTGCAATTTGGCATAGTTGTCTGCAGCCACTCATTCATTACTGCTTTTTCTCTTAGCTTGACCACTGCATTCAGCCTGCCATTATAACAAAGGATGTTTGTATGGTCTTTTACTCACGAGATGCCAAGATCTCCCCACCGCGATCACTGCGCAATCTCTTTGGCAGTGGCTACTCCAAATCTCCAGATTCGTAAGTTCGGTTACCAATTTTGGTATTGATGTTTTATGTCAGCACATGTTATTTTTCTTAGAGGACATAGGGAGAATGTAGCTTAGTTTTCTTTATTTCTTCTTTGAAAATCTATCTAGTTTTAGTTCTTCAGTCTGGTTTTGAACATTCTTGCTTGCTTGCATTTATTTCCGTGAAACTCTGATGGCTGCTTTCTTTACTGACCCCTTTTCCAGGCTTCTGACTAGAATAGTTGGGAAGAGAGATCCGTTTTTCATGCATGCACATAGATGATCCTGACCTGAAATTTACTGCAGCAGCTGCTCTCTGAGTCTAATGGGGGGTGAGGGGGAACATGGGAGAAATGGCTTTTTTTAGAGAAATGCAGCATGTCCTGGATATTTTATGTCGAGATTAGAATTCAGATGTAGTTCTAACTAACAACTATACTTAGACTCCTAATTTGGGGACCACTGAACTAAAGCTAATGCGCTCTATTTCTGAAGATAATAGGGATTTTTTTTTTTTTCCCCTCTGGTTTCTTGTGAACAGCAATCGAGTAACTGGGATCTATGAGCTAAGTTTATGCAAAATGGCAGATACAGGAAGTCCAGGTAAGCAGTGACCGGGTGTTCCATCCATAATGATGCTGTAAGCTGAAATATTGCAGAAGATGTCATAGGCAGAATGGAATAAAAAATTCTGTCTTGATAGGAAGCAGTTCCTATGTTTCATGGGAACAATGGAGGATTGCTATTCCATAAAAAACCTACGCAGACTTTCACTTTTGACTTGGGTCTGTGTTTACAGTTGGTGACCGAGGATTCACTGAAAACTTTACATTTTCTGACACGGGAGTGTCAGGAAACTGGGCATGGACCTGGATCGTAGACTTAAGGGACATAATACACGTCTCATAGCGAACGCAGTTGATACTTGAGTTTTCTCTTGGTCTTTTGAAGATGTTGCTGATATCTGACTCAAGCTTGATAACTTGGAATGAACATAGTTCATGTAGTATCAGTATATTTTTCCTCTAAGACCTAGCAATTGGAGCTCTTGTGTGGAATTAGATTGAACAGGAGTTTGCATTATGTAGTTGCCAATAGAAAATACCCGAATGAAGGAAGCTGGACTAAATCCAGTCTCTTTGGGATGTGTGATTGCTGCTGTATTGCCTTGTATATTTCCAGCCAAACAACAGAAGTGTTTGTTCTTCGCAGATTGCTGATTGGTAAGTGTTTCTTAGTGGTATCCCTCTGGCTATATTTTTAACATGTCTTATGTTGTTTTTTACTGCTCAGGAATGCAGAGAAGGAGGAGGAAAGTCCTGGATACATCTGTGGCATATGTGCGAGGTGAAGAAAACCTGGCAGGTTGGAGGCCCAGGGGTGACAGTCTCATTCTAGAGCATCAGTGGGAACTGGAGAAACTGGAGCTGCTTCATGAGGTGAGTAAAGAGATACGGGAAGTGAAAGAAAAAGGCCAACTGTACCTTTGAATTTGCCTTTAGTCTACCCACTGTGAGACCTTCTGAGCTGAACAAGTTCCCATATGGGAGTTTGTTCTCAAATTCAAGATTTAAGTAACTTCTCTGACATAGAATATAGAAAGTGTGTGGCTGGCTGCTGAGTAGAATCTTCAGCTCAGCATCCCAGTGCGTTCAACAAAGGCAGATTCAACTTCTAATGCCATTGTGAACTCCCCTCCACGGGGAAAATGTTTACTGGTATTATAAAAGAATGCATAAGAATTCAGTGCCTGTAAAATAGGCAACATCTGGAGCAGATGACACTGATTTCTTTTCTTACTAGGTGGAAAAAACCCGACATTTCCTTCTGCTTCGTGAAAAGCTTGGTGACAGCATCCCCAAGTCCTTGAGTGACTCATTATCTCCCAGTCTGAGCAGTGGAACCCTCAGTACCTCCACCAGCATTTCCTCACAAATTTCGACTACAACAGTTGAGAGTGCTGTGACGCCCAGTGAGAGCAGTGGCTATGACTCAGCAGATATTGAGAGCCTGGTGGATCGGGAGAAAGAGCTGGCCACCAAGGTATAACATGAGAAAAGCATCATGGGTCTAAGCTGAGGTGCCAAAGATGATTAAAGATTAATGATGAGCTGCTCAGCTAGCATGGTGAATATCCAGTATTGTGTGAGTTTCATTTTAATATACTTTACAGTGGAAGCATCCATCCTCACCAGCCAGTGCTGGTGGCGAGGTTTGTGCTATGCCTGTACCTCTTTCCCCTTCATTAGTAGTTCTGTAAATGAAACTTTTGAATTTTATTGAGGGAAGGGATTATACCCTTCTTCTTCTGGGATTTTTCACAGCAGTTTAGAATTTGTTTATTCTTTCATGACCTGCCAAGTATGTCTTGGCAAATTGCCTCTTGTGTTCAAATTTCTCTGAAAATCTAAATGTAAAATTCTTTTCTGTGTGTGGTTTGTTTTTTCCCCCCACCTTAGTGTCTGCAGTTGCTTACTCACACTTTCAATCGGGAATTTAACCAGGTGTACAACAGCATCAGTGATTGTAAGGTAAATATTTCATGCAATGCAATACACTGTATCTGTAGAACAATAGCAATATGTGTGTAGTTTGTGGAATCTGTTTATACGATGAAGAGACAAAACACTTCATATAATTTTGTTTTCAGTCTGTTGGAAGTATTTGGTATTCAGCATCAGGTTCCAAAGACTATTGCAGGAATTAGAAATGCTCTGAACTTCACTGTAGTATAGCTTCTAGTTTATTAACAGACTGGAAGTGTTCTTATTGTCTTCCCCACATACACTTTCCCTACGTAAAAAGGTAAAATGGGTCTCTTAAAAATTCTGACTATAGGCACAGAGGACACCAAGTTGCAAACTGGAAAGTCTGTTGAGGAAGTCAGAGCGTGAATAATCAGAAGTATGGGACATTAATAAGAAGCTGTGTCTATAGAAGTGCCATTGTATTTTCATCTGCAGATGGGTTTATGATGGTTGTGTGCAAAAATTTGACTGCTGAGTAGGGCTGACAGAAATACCTTAAATTCTGACTGTAGGCACAGGGGACACCAAGTTGCAAACTGAAGCCTTCTTCATGCTGAATGCCATGTTCTAGCCAGAACTGAACACCAGCTACAAAAAACCCTCCTCTAATATTTTCCCAATATTTCTCCTGGTAGCTGTCGGATATTTCTCCAATTGGGCGGGACCCATCAGTGTCAAGTTTCAGTAGTGCTACCCTCACACCTTCATCTACCTGCCCTTCTCTGGTGGATTCCAGATGCAATTCAATTGATCAGAAGTAAGTATAGGATATTAATAGAAAAACGTCACTTCTCAGTGCTTCACAAATCTGTCTTTTCTGTTTTCTGATTTTATTTTTCTCCCCTTTTCTTCCTTTTCCCTACTTTCAGATATTTCTCTGTACAGTCCCCTTGCCTTATCTTCTCCAGTCACTCTGCACAATTATTTTTCCTCATTTTGTTCTTTTGAAGTCGTTTTTTTTGTGCTGAAAGAAGTCAGATGCTTGTCATTCCAGTGACCAGTGCACCTTCAGTGTGTAGAGTCCACAAATTTTTTTCAGAGGTCTAGTAAAAAGACCTACTAACAACAGCCCAGAATAAACCAGTTTGGCCAGTAATCTCTGTTTATCTTTCTCAGCTGTATCTATAGAAGATATTTTTGACAAAATTGAGAATAACTACTTAGTGAAAGACATGTGATTTGTACCTTCTTAGTTTAAGATCCATGAGAGGAAGGGTGCTGACAAAGTAGTACATTTTACATAAAACCACAGTAAGACGTGTTTCTGTGTTGTGACAGTGTTTGGCAAGAGAAACGAAGGAGTAGTGGGAAAATAACTTACTAATGGTTACTATAAGTTTTGTTCCACAGATTTCAAGGGAAATACTATTTGATATTGTACAAAGGGATCCCAATGTCATACAAAAAAATCTGGAGGATGAAACTTGTAAGACAGGCTAGGCTGTAGATGCACTTTAAATTCCATTATCACATTCAGGTGTGTTGTTGTGATTTACTCTTCTTTCTCTGCTTTTTTTTTTTTTTTAAAGGACACCAGAAGCAAATTCACGTGCCTCCAGTCCCTGTCACGAGGTGGAACAGTTCCAGCTAATGCCTCCAGTAGAAACTTCCTATCTTGCCAGAGCTGGAAAGAATGAATTCCTAAACCTCGTTCCTGATATTGAGGAAATCAGACCAGGGTAAGTTTTCTGTTGTAGCGTGATCATGGATTTTCCTGAGAGCTGTCAAAAGGGCTTTATGAGATTTGTGGTTTCTTTGCCCCATTTGAAGAAGGTAAATTCAACAGGTGGCAGCAGAACTGCAGAGTTCTGTATGATGGAGGCAGGACCGATGAGAGTCGTGTTGATATTTGATCTCTGCAGCATTCATTCCTTGCATCTACTTAATGAGCAGGATTTCCAATGACTTAAATATAATGTCTGTTATCATCAAAACCGTGGCTGAAGTTCACTGAAGTAGAGATCTTTGAGGGTACTTCCTTCTGTCAGACTTTTGCATAGTTCTTGAACGCGAAAGACAGCTTACTATTGTGAAAAAACTCTTCTATAGCGTTGCAGACAAAACGTATTAAGGACCAACTGTCTTACACAGTGTTTTACAGTTAATAGGGATACTCAGTAGGTGCCTTATTTAGGGGAAAATGTATTCCTGTTTATCTGTGGGTTTGGTTTTTTTCCAGCTCTGTGGTCTCAAAGAAAGGATACCTCCACTTCAAGGAGCCACTCGCCAGCTCCTGGGCCAAGCACTTCGTAGTGGTTCGCCGTCCTTATGTTTTTATTTACAACAGTGATAAAGATCCTGTAGAAAGAGGAATCATAAACTTATCCACAGCTCAGGTGGAATACAGTGAAGATCAACAGGCAATGGTAAAGGTCGGTCTGAGAGCTGTTGTTTATTTATGCGTAGAGCAGGAACACTACAGGATGCATCCATACCATCCTATGTGTCATCTCTGGTTTGAGGAAAATGCAGCTGTACCCTGGAGAATGCCTGGCATCTGATGATTCTCCCCCCAAAGTTCCCAGTTTGTTCAGGGTTTCTTATGTTTCAGACACAGTTGTAAAGAAACCTGAAACTGACTGCTGTTAGGCACCATATTTGCTTGTATGAGCATTTGTTAGTACCATCACCTTGTGTGTTTGGTTTTTGTAGTTTCCTTTGTGTGGTGTTTTGGGGTTGTGTGTGTTGTTTGTTTGTTTGTTTTAAAAAAATACAGAACAACACACACATCCTGCAAGGAATCAAATTAAGAGCTGCTGAAATGGATCAGTACAGTTAAAGTCTGCACTCATGAGTTAAAACTATATTTTGTAGGAGATGTCCCATTTGACTGACTAAATAATATCCTGGAAGTGACTGGTGAAACTTAAATGAAAGACCTTAGGTCTTGGGTTTTTTAGGAAAGTGACACAGCAGACTATTCCTCAGAGAGGAATTGCGCATCAGCTTCTGTGCTTGTAGACTTCATTATTTTAAATTGTCTTTAATATTTCAGACACCCAACACATTTGGTGTGTGCACAAAGCATCGTGGGGTCCTGCTCCAGGCCATCAATGACAAAGACATGAATGACTGGTTATATGCCTTCAATCCACTACTTGCTGGCACCATACGGTAAGAGGCAGCTCCTGGGCAGACAATGCAGCAAAGCATGAAAGTAGTGCGATAGTCATAAGCAAGGAGGCAGATCGTTTGTCATGGAATTTAATCTTGTTCTGAAGAATTTGACAAGATGGGTAAACTGAAGGAGGGAGAGGGGTGGGCAACAAGAAACAATAAAACCAAACAAGTCCTGTATTTCAGGAAACGCAGTGGCTGGTTGCTTTGGCTTGTGATGTTCTTAACAGATATATCCAGTTTGAACATGTGCGGTATGCTTCATGCAATACTGTATTTGGAGGCCACAGAATGCTTTCCTTGTATTGCTGTTTTACAAATTTATAAAGCTTCTTACTGCCTCTGTGCAGGTGGGTTTGCACTGCCTTTTCATTATCTTGATTGTGAACTAAAGCAGAAATTTTCATTTCCTTCCCTTTTTTGAACTTCTGTAGAAGCCTTCCCTTTATCACAGGTCACAGACATCCCCTGCTTGCTGGGGAGATCTTGCTATGCTACAGTAACTCTTCCTTTCAGTAAAAAACAAAACAAAACAAAAAAAAACCAAAAAAAAACAAAAAACAAAAAAAAACAAAAAAGCCCCCCACTCACAAACCAAAAACTGAGGTATTATTGTACAGTGTCAAATAATTTCTTAACAGTGCAGTCCTTAAAAGATCCCATCTTCCTTTAAAGGAGCACAGCAGAAGTGAGAAGTCTTTCTCCTTATAGCCCTTGATACATTCTGCTTTCTAAACATATGGAGTAAACTAGGACTATATGAAAAAGAGGTGGACAAACTGTGGGGAGGGAAGAAAAATAAACTTCCAGAATTCAACAAATATATTTTTACTTCTTTCTTGCGCAGGTCAAAACTGGCTCGAAGACGCACGGGCCAGCTGAAGTACTGAGTCCATGTAATGTTCTCATCTGTTCTCCCTAACTCACCTTCTGATAGATAAAGTGTTACCTCTCATTTTCTCTTTGTGATTCTTGACAGTTTCTCTTGTATGTAATCCTGTGGCTTAACATCCCCTACCTTCCCAAGACCTTCAACACATTTTCTAGGTATTCTAACCCTACCTTGTTTCTTTTCACTTGTACTGAGAATCGTACTGGTAGCATGTGGCCAAACAAAAAGAGAAAGGAAAAAAAAAAATCAAAAAAATTGAGTGATTATGCACGACTCTAAAAAGAAAGAAAAAAGTTATTTATTTTTTCTTATAACAATTTTTTTTCCCACTCCAACTGACCTTTTTGGTATCTGTCCCACTGTCCATTGTTGTCTGTCTAGACTGCTGCAGGTTTTTCATTCAATTTGTGACTTGGCAGTAGTCGTTGGTTCCCTCAGGGCAAAGTTCTAATGCCAGGGAAAGATAAATTCTTCTATGTAGACATTACCCAGCCAGGAACTGCAATAGCTCCTCAGGCTTTCTGGATCCAGCTGCTGATTTAAACTGTTGAAAGCTGATATTGGACAAATCTATCTGGGCAGACTGGATTTTGGACTTCGTGCAAGTTTTTGAGTTTCCAGGGTCCAACAGGCTAAGACATGAGCTGGAAAAAGATAGGGAATAAACCAAGAGGGGCTGGCTAGAATAATCTGCCTTTAAACTCCTGCTGTGGGGTTGCAGGTGAACAGCGCTTGGCTGTGACTCTTTCCCAAAACATTAACACTCGCTCCTCTGCCTCTGAACTGAGCTGAGGAGACAGAACTTGTGCTGATGTGAGGAAAAATAAACCACATCGCTGAAATATCAGATATAATCCCTAAAGTTTTAGATGCTCATCTCTCAGATGGAGAGTGTCCAGAAGAAACGGAACAGTGTGGTTGTTCCCTAGAGCGCTTTCAGGAGATCCCCACGGGAGAACAGCGTCTCCTCTTTCGGCTGCTGGTCCTGACTTCTGTGTTCCTGTAGCAACAGTTCTCACCTCTTTTGGAAGAGATTTACGGTTGTCATTGGTATGTTAGGATAGGCTGCTCTACGGCATTGTTCTGAAAGGCCTGCTTTACGCATGCACCCTTGTCTGTAATACTCGGATGACGTCCTGTCTGTTCATGGGGAAAGCATCCTCTCTCTACAGAATACTTTCTAGACCTAGCACTTGCAGTATTCTCCAGGAACAGCAGGAGAGTTTCACTTCCTTTTGGAATAACTGCTGAATGCTCCCTAATTTCCCTGCTGCAGTTTTCGTCAGCTAAAACCCCCTGGTTCTTAGTTAGTTTTAACTTCAGAATTAATCCTTCCTGGAAGATGGATCAAGTGGACTCTGGTCCTGGTCAAGGGGTGTAATAATTGGCTTCTTGGAGATCAGCTGCGTGCTGTTAGTTCTTGACCTACGATGCAAGTTCTCCTTGTGGCCAAGGTTTTGGTCCTTGCTCCGAGAAAGGAAAGCAGAATGAATTTCCTTTCTGACAAGTGAACTCATCTTTCGTAGCTAGGTTTTCAGGGAGGTTGAAGGGGGGGTGTTTGTTTTCCTTTACTATGTTTCAGACTGGTGTGCTATACTTTCTTGACTTACCTTGGGTGCTGACAGGGCTAGCTGTGATCCTGGGGAATGTACAGGAATTTCATCCTCAAGTTCCACCCTCTCAAGGGAGAGGTGAACGGGTTTTGTTCCGCTATTATTACAATAGGCACATTGAGGCACACTCCAGCGTAAAAGGTCATTTTGATTCAGCTTACTCAGCAGCAGCTCATGCCATGCACTGGAAATTCTGTGGCCAAAAATGTATGTGGGACTGGCATCAGTTGAGCAATTTTTTAGCTTTACGGGGTTTTCATTCTTCAGTAAAGTGCAATGCATAATGAGACCTAAAAGCATGGTTGGCAAAGGAGCAGGGAGATGGAGCCTGACACTTGCTAGGACATATCTTTATGTGTTTCGAGGTAGTACTCAAGCTAAGTCATGTGCTGATGCTGTCTCCTGTGGTCCTCAGATTTATTTCAGAACTGGAAGCCAGAGTGAGGGAGCATCCTGGGGACCCAGTAACATAATAGGGATGGGATTTTTTTTTTTCTCGTTCTGGTTTTGTCTTGTTTAATTGTGTGTGTGACTTTTAATACAGTGATGATATTCCTTTGTTATGCAATGGTTGATAACGCACTTCCAGTGTGTGCATAAGACTGAGTGCTGCAAGAGGGCTCTCCAAGCTGGAGCTAAGCCGATCTCAAGAATTAAGTTAATTTTAAGCACTAAGTTGTTGCTGCCATCGCCACTGTTTATAATGAAAGTGGAACCAGTTTGAGGAGGGGTAGTGATTGAGGTGGTGGTGTTTTGTGGCAGACCGAGAGCATTTTAATGTTTATCTTTTTCTTTTTTTATAACTAGAAGAAAACTAGTTTGCTAAGTCTTTGCTTTGGATAAGCCAGAAAATTAACTAAGGGGATATAGGCATTGCATAGAAGCATGATTAAGGGATCTTCCTTTAAAAGCAGGAAGAGACAGATGCTGATCTTACACAGAGCTGGAAATGTTACAGCTGTGTTGCGTAAATGTTGCTCTTCTATCTAAAGACTCCAAGCAGCTTCTGATGACTTGATGTCTATGTGGATAAGATCATCAGAAGAACAAAAATCTATTTTTAAGCATCAGTATCTCTTAAAGCTGCATAATCTGTGACGTAGTAGTTTCTTGTGTGGAGTTCAAATGGGCATGGCTATTTTCAGGTCTGATATATAAAGG
Source organism: Opisthocomus hoazin (assembly GCF_030867145.1). Lineage (NCBI taxonomy): Eukaryota > Metazoa > Chordata > Aves > Opisthocomiformes > Opisthocomidae > Opisthocomus > Opisthocomus hoazin. Next base: position 12,573,922 of record NC_134429.1, read on the forward strand.
CATACAGTTACAGTCTTTCACCAGTTATTGAAGCCTAGTTTGAGACATCAGTTTCTCTACTTAAAACTGGACTGAAATAAATTCAAGTTGTCTTTAAAAGTATAATAAAGAAAAAAAAAAAATTCCATTCTCTTTACAGCTTTTTTGATCCAGCCCAACATGTTAGAAATTTCTTTTTAGAGACAGCAAGAAGGGAAAAAAAAGTGCTAAGCTGCCTTCTCTTGCTGTTTAAAAACCCACTCTTGGTTACGTGCTGCGTGTATGCGAAGTCCTGGAGTCAGACAGCTCTTGGGACTCACATTGTGCTGTGGGCCTGCCAGCCCGCTGAGCACAAGCACTAGCAGTAAATCTGACAGGCATTCCTTGGACAGGAGTGTGAAACTGTGCTGCAGTTTGGGGGTTTTGTGCTCCTCACTAGAAGGAAGGAGAAAATTATCTTTTTTTGTCTATTGCAAACCATGCCGTTGGTGTTGCGGCTTCCTGGATGTTTTGAAACTAAACTAAACCTCCTATACTGTATTTTAGAAATGCACTTTAAGTACCTTTTTAAAGGAGATTCCTATATTCTGGGATGCAGAAGGGAAGGGAATATTATTTCCAGAGCACTGAGAAAGGGGGTTTTTTGGCCAGTGTCTAGTAGTCCTTATTACTGATTAGCAAGGTATTTCAAAGCAAAGACTTTACTTTTTGCTGCTTGTTATCTAATTTACAGGGATTTAATTTTATGTAATGTATTGTATATTTATGCATCTGTAATTAATTGCACATTAGATAAGAAAGGATTAGCTCTGGAATAACACCCATTGGTACTATACAATCAGCTAATACTGCCTATGCACACACATCTTTCTGGTACACTTGCACAGCCTTAGTTTGTGTTAGTTTGTGCTGTGGTGGGTGTTGTGTTGAAGATGCGGCTGTTAAGCTGCTGCTTGAAGGAAGGATATGAATGCTGCTCTGGAACGGTTTGCTGAATGTACTTTAAAAATGGGTCTCTACCATGTGTGCGTTGCATCTCTCCATTGTGGTTAATAACCCCAATATGTGGTCTGAACTGTACTGTATGTAGCAGGAATGTATTAATTTTGTGCTTCCTTGTTTAAAAACATCAGCTGTTCAAGAACAGGATTGACTTTTTTTTTGTTCAGAAGGCCATTTATGCGTTCTAAGTATCAAAACTAGTCCAACACTAACCAGATAGTTGTGTCCAATGTTATTTGGAACAATTTTTAAATTAACAGGATCAGCTGTGTATTCAGAAAGCTGAGGGTATGGAGGTCCTAAGTCTTCAGTTCTAAATGTTGCCAAGTCAACGGCCTGATCCTGAGCAGTACTGAGCTACCTCTTGCTTACCTTGAAACCGAGGACTCGAAGCAAGAGGGAGTCTTGAATGATCAGCATTTCCCAGGACCAGTTCTTAATTTTCCACTCTGCTTGTTCATACTTCATGTGCAGTTGATTAAGGTTCTTGAATTTGGACATTAGACATGCTGTTGCACTGAAATGCATACTTTTTTAAATTACGGTCCCCATTTCCCTGTTTAATCTCTCTGTACACAAGGTATACAAGGTATATGCTGTATAAGTGGCCTTCTTGAACAAATCTCTTTGCAAACTGGTTTCATCCCAGCGAAGGAGTGTATCAGCAACACTGTACATTAATTTCAGGTTTTCATTTTCTTATTTTATTTTGTAAATATATCCGATATTTGGAGCTTGAGTATACAAAATGTAAATATAGTTCATGTATTTGTACTAATTCTGATCCATTTGCTGTATAGCCTTAGGTGTGCAATGCAGATATCTAACTGTGTATGGTAACCTTGCACCACTGAATTGTTAGTGAACGAGGTGAAACAATAAAGGTACAACCAGTGCATTAGCAGATATAATGTGCGCTCCTTTTGGTATCATTTAATTACTACTATCTTATATTGATTACTTATTTTCAAAACCTGTTCTGAACAGGCTTATGCTTTGGGGAAAAGAAATTTCTCTCGGCCGTTCTTGAGAAAGATGAGAGGCCCTTCTTATCCTGTCTCATCTTTGTCCCTTTGATATGTCATGAAGCATTTCTAAGTAGTTTCTGGATGCTTTCAAAGGATTCTTTTGCTTGAAAGATGAGGGTGTCATAGTGCTGCCAGTACTGAACTTGCTCATCTGGGGGTAGCAGTTAAAAATGACCAGAAGCGCTGAAAGAACAGCAAAGGATAAGGCACCAGCTGTGCGGACAGGATCTGTCGGGGAATCCCTGAGAATCGCTCTCCTCTTGGTCGGAAAGTGGGAAGTTCTTTGTAGCTTTTAAAAGTCATGGTGAGGAAACTGGACAGGGCATTCCCAAAGCATTTAAGCCCCACAAAAATGGGCCACCACTTGCTGTCAAACACCCCTGTCAAACAGCTGCATGATGGCAAAACACTTTCAGCGGGCTGCTGGGCCCATCTGTTCTGATCCTGGAACACTGGCGTGGGTGTCTTGCTGGCTGCTTGCTGCTGTTGCCGATTCCTTTTTTTTGGTTTTTCAGTTCGGCACTGCAGTAAGCTGTTCGCTTTTTCTGGTTGCTGTTCTGACAGCTGATTGAACGCTTCAGAGGAGCTGCGAGCTGTTTTACTGCTTTCAGCCGCCTTCACCTCAATGCCCAGAAATGGACCAGAAGTTGGACGGGTGAGTTCGCTGCCGCTCCTCACATTTGGAATCTGCCTCTACCAGGAAGCGGCCGTCCTTCAAGGGTGGGTTTATGTTGACGATGGCTCTGACGGTGGTGGGGCGAAGGCCGGGACCCAGCTTTTCCCCGCAGTGCTGCCTGACGCCAGGCGTGCCCCAGTTCCCGGACCCCGTGCAGCCCCCCGGAGAGCGGCGATGCCCGAGGTGTTTCGGCAGCTGCATATAAGGCAATGAATTCTCTGTAATTAAAGGAGAGAGAAGGCACAGTACGCGCTGCCCACCGGCCGCCATTCCCGCGCTGTCGCGACATGGAGCACCGCTGTACCCGACCGCAGGAGCCCGACCCCGACCGCAGAGCCCGCGGCGGATGCCCCACGGCTGCGCCTTTAAGGGGGCGTGGCCCCCGAACCATCGGCCCATGGGCGGGAGGCGGGGCTCGCCCCAACAGCCAATGAGCGCGCCCCGCCCTGGCCGCGCGGCTGAGGGCCGGCTGGGCGCGCGGCGCAGGCCGAGCCCCGAGAGCCGCCGCGCGCAGGTCCACTCAGCGCCGCCGCCATGGCTCAGTGAGTGCGGGCGGGGGGCTCGGCCGCTGCCGCCGGGCGGGACTGCGGCACGGCTGCCTCCGGGGCTGGGGGCAGCGCCCGAACCGGCTCCTGGCGGCGTGAGAGCCAGGGGTGCCCCCCGCTGACGGGAGAGGCCTTGCGGCCCCCTCACGGGGAGGGGCGGGCGCCGCGCCCCCGGCCGGCTGAGGGACGGCGGGAGCCGCTCGAGCCTCTCGCCTCTGCAAAACCGCGTTTTCTCGGGGTGGGGGCAGCGGGCCGGGCCGTGCGGTCCCCGCTTTCCCCTCCGGCCCCTTCCGCGGTGGCTCTGGGGCGGGAGGAGGGAGAGGACGGGGCCCCGGAGCCGCGCGGCCGCGGGGAGGGCTGTCACCGGCCGCGGCTGAGGGACCGGCGAGGGGAACGAGCCGGCTGGGCGGGAGCCTGCTTGACAAAACCCGGGAGCGGTCCGTGCCGGAGCCGCGGCTGTGCGTCGGGAAGCGTCCCTGAGCCGGGGCTGGGAGCGGTCGGTCGGGACTGCCTTTTGGTACGAGGAAAGGCTGAGGGAGCTGGGCTTGTTCAGCCTGGAGAAGAGAAGGCTGAGAGGGGACCTTAGAAATGCCTCTAAATATCTGCAGGGTGGGTGTCAGGAGGATGGGGCCAGACTTTTCAGTGGTGCCCAGCGACAGGACAAGGGGCAACGGGCACAAACTGAAGCAGAGGAAGTTCCGTCTGAACACGAGGAAGAACTTCTTCCCTCTGAGGGTGACGGAGCCCTGGCCCAGGCTGCCCAGGGAGGTTGCGGAGTCTCCTCTGGAGATACTCAAGACCCACCTGGACGCGGTGCTGTGCAGTCTGCTCTGGGGTGACCCTGCTTGGGCAGGGGGTTGGACTGGGTGACCCACAGAGGTCCCTTCCAACCCCGACCATTCTGTGATTCTGTGACTCTGTGAGCAGGCAGAGTTCGGCAGCCTCTGGCAGAACATCCCGCTCCCCCTCTTTTCCCTTGCTCACCCCAAGTCTGGGACAGTTTGCGTTACAGAAGCCAAGAAATAGCGTAGTGTTCAGATGTGATCTTCTGGAGCAGCACCTGTTAAACACGGAGTTGTGATATAGCTGGATCCATCAGCGACAGATTCAAGCTGCTTGCTTTACTCCCTGCCTCCTAGCGCGGTGTTTTGGATGCCTGACTCTTCTTACTCATCTGATTGTGTTGTGGCTGGGGAGAAATCGTGGTGACTTGAAACATGCTGTATGTTGGTCTGTGCTCTGTCTGCTGGACTGACGGGGAGCCACCAGGGTCACTTGTAACCGCCGGCAGAATCCATGCAGAGCGTGTGCTACAACATTCGTTAGGGAGGGCTGGGCTGGCCTAGCAGCTGACAAGGTCAGAACAGCCCGGCGGAAGGTGTGGGTCACCGCTAAGCAGACTTACCTGGCGATGTTGTTCTTCCCTGTTCCAGAGCTGACATTGCTTTGATTGGACTGGCTGTGATGGGACAGAACCTTATTTTGAACATGAACGACCATGGCTTCGTGGTAAGTGAAGGAAAACATTGTTCTGAAAGGCTGACTCACTAGCACTTGGGATTGGAGCTGAGCATTTTGTGGTGGGTTTTTTTTTTGCCTTGTGATGGTCTAATGGATGTCGTTTCCTCCTTTTATTTATAACCTAAGCTGCCCTTTGTCCTGTTTCCACAGAAAAACAGCAGTGCATGCCTGTATTCAGCTAGCTACCTGATGTGTTAGTTATGTATGATTTTCCCCTGAAATTTGCTTTGGGCTTGGCTGTTAACCGTAGGTTCCCAAGGTGCTTGCAAAGACGTGCTGCAGGTTCACCTCTGCTTAGCATCGTTAGGGAATGTGGAAGTGAGAGAGCACGTGATGCTGAACCTTGCTTGTGTAATTTGTAGTCTGAGCTAAAGGAACTGTTCTGTAGGCAGCTTTTATTAATGTGGATTTTTGCTCCCTCAGGTTTGTGCCTTTAACAGGACAGTTTCCAAAGTGGATGACTTTCTGGCCAATGAGGCCAAGGGAACCAAAGTGATCGGTGCTCACAGCCTGGAAGAGATGGTCTCTAAGTTAAAGAAGCCCCGTCGCATTATCTTACTGGTGAAGGCTGGAAATGCGGTGGATGACTTTATCAATAAATTGGTGAGGGAAACATTCTTTCCACCTGTGACTTCCTGGCTGTCTTTTGGAAAAGTTTCCTCTGGAAGATCTCATTTATTTGTTGTTAGTGAGGTTTTGAATGCATGGAGAAAACCAAAATGCTGGTTTACTTTTGGCAGGTGCCGTTGTTGGAGGCTGGAGACATCATAATTGATGGTGGGAATTCTGAGTATAGAGATACCACGGTAAGCCTGTTTTCTGCCCGAAGTGGATGTATAAAATACACGTGATTCTTTCTCCTCTGATCGTCAGAATAGTCAGTCAATAAGATGCCATTTTTCCTCTAATCAGGGAAGGCCAAACTGAGTTATCTCTGCAAAACTAGATTATACAGCCTATTAAAAGGTGATTGTTACAGCCATTAAGGACTGTTCTATAAGTACATTTTCCTGGAAGTTGCCTAAATCATCAAAGAATATTTTTACTGACTTCTTTTAAAGAGTGAAGGCCTTTAGAATATTTCCTGTTACAATCTTAAAGAGTTTTCAGGGAGACTTGAAAATCTGAGGATATAGATTTGTTGTTATATTTCAATCCTGTGTGACTACCGGAGAATCCAGTAAGGCAGAACTGCTGGTTTGGCTATCTCGGTAATGAAAACAATAGAGGAATTACCTGGTTTTGCAAAAAAAAAAAAACCGCAACCAACAAAAAAATCCTGCTTGTGAGCAGGCTGTAACTATAGAAGTTACTGAAGTTACGTTAGCATATCTGGGATGCTTACATGAAAATACTGCATTCAGATCAGTACTTTTGACTCTTAGAAGGATGCTGGTATTAGTGTTTCTGCTTTGGCATCCTGATCTTGGATAAGCGAGTCGGCCACGCCAGAGTGAAAAACAGGTACTCAGTGAGGTTTAATACTTGGGGAGCTTGCAGCTGCCCTTACGGATCTCAGCCTGTGCTTCTCTCCCACTCGGAGGGAATTAGTTTCCCTCATAGTTGTCCGTGCTTGCACCTTCACTCTGCAATGCACTCGGCAGCTCCACCTTGGGCCTAATCTGCTTCCCCCACATCTTCGCACACAGCATGTGTCACCTGACATTTAATTCTGAGCCTTCTCTGGCCTCAGTACTGCTCTGTTCTATCTGGTGCTTATAAGGACTTTGTTTTCACAGCGTGCCTCTTTTGCAAGGATCCATGTCAAGGCAACAGGAAGTTTCCTAATACTCACTTTGGTGTGTGTACAAGCTTTCTCTAAGGTTGTTTTCTAGCATGTCTGAAGCCGAATTGAAAACCTAAATTTAGGTCTGAACTGCTAACCTTTGTTTGTAAAGCTCTGGCATTGAAAGAAATTACATAATGCTGCTGTCTTCTGTTCCAGAGACGTTGTAAGGAACTACGGGAGAAGGGCATCTTACTTGTTGGAAGTGGTGTTAGTGGTGGAGAGGAGGGTGCCAGATATGGTCCTTCACTCATGCCAGGAGGAGCCAAAGAAGCCTGGTAAGCACAAGCTCATATATTCTTCTTCAGAATGGTCTGCAACAATCGTCTTCTGTTCACGATGAGAGCAGAGGGAGGGAAGGAGGAGGGCGTGGGTGTGGAGAGAACAAGATATGTTGCGATCTCACTTCCTCAAGGCTCAAGATTTCTCAGCTTCGCTGGGGTCATGGGGCAGTGCTGAGCCTTCATGGCAGGCAAAACCAGGGCAGGTTTTTCTTCCAGGAATCCACAGGCATAAGCAGCACCTACAAAGATGTGAAGGGAGCAATGGGTGCCAGGGAGAAAGGAATTTTGCTTAAATTTTAAACAAGTGCTATTTCTTGATTATGATTTTTCTTCTGGGCACCGACGCGTTTGGAAGGCTGTTAACCATGAAACAGGCAGCAGCAAAGATGGCTGCGGTGACACATATGATCTCCTTATAAAAGGAGGGTTCAGTACATGTTCGTACTGACTATTGAATACATTAATTTTTTTTGAAGCTTCTGCTGTGCTGCTGTGCTGTTTTGTACTTGTGTTAGTGTAAAGAACTGTACATCAATGTTCATATTAGACTTTATGCCTGCTTGCCCATTCTCTCTGTAAATGTAGAAAGAAAAGGTGTGTCTGAGCCTTACCTGAGCTTTAGAATTTCTGAAGTCCCTGTCTGTTTGTGTTAGCATTTCGTAACATTATCAGCCTGGTCAAATTTGATGACACAACGCCAGAAGCAACATAACAGTAATCTGCTATCTGATCATCTTTTTGCCATGAAGAGCTCAGTAAAGACAGCTTCTATTTGTCACCCTTCCCCGAACTTTGTCCCCCTCCGCTTTCACGGTACCTGCAGCCCTTGTGCCACCCATGCTCCTTCTCCAGTGGTCACTTTAGATTGCTCCAAACTTGGCAAGCTGTAGTGCTCTCCTGTTGGCTAGGCAATTTACTACGCTTGGGGAGGCTGGCAATTGCAAAAGCTCCTGTTTACTGCAATAATGCAGATAACTCTATCCTGACTTGCGTTTGTGGAGTTTCTTCCCTCTTTCCCTCTCCTCCAGAACACCCTGGATTTTTCTTGTGATTGTGGAATAGAATGGGATTTTGTTTCAGCTCTGCCACTGATGCTCTGGGAGTGTGAGGCTGTATCATAACCTGCCTCCGCTTCCCCAGTTCTAAAATGGAGAAGAGAATATCGGGGCTCCTTTAGGTACATTAAGCTCATCTGAACAGTGTTGTAAGCGTGACGTGGCCTGTCCCCATTTCTTGCAAACAATGTCTAGATCTGGGAAAAACATACACTTTATTTGATGTTGCTGTGTGGTGAGTTATCAGCTTGCCAGCATGCCCTCACCACAAGCTGCCTTTCGGCAGGTTACAGAAGGATGCATCATACTAAAGGCTATTTTTCTTTCTTGTGGTGTTTGTGTCCTCTGCCTGTCTTCTGAGGCATATTATTTCTCCCCACAGGCCCTATATCAAGACTATATTTCAAAGCATTGCTGCTAAAGTGGGATCTGGGGAACCTTGTTGTGACTGGGTAAATATTTATTTGATATTGACCTTAACTTGTGGTTAGGTCCATAGTAGTAGTTTGGTTGCTGAAGCTCATGCACGTTTGTCCTTAATAAACCCAGTGACATTAGTGGGTTGATTTTCTGGCTGACTGCATTCAATTCAGATCTGCCATCTCTGATAGCTTATCCCATACAATGGAAAGGCAAAGCTTTATGGCTGGGTCGTGCACTGGGGCAGCTAAATGGATCTGTGACCCACAGTCTTTTCAGTTAGCATTGGGCTTGCTTCCTTCCTTCCTTTAGGCAGATGGAAGCCATAGACTGATATTAAACACTGGAAGTGGTGACAGCACTGTTGCTGATGGCATTTTGTGATGTTTCCTGACAGGTAGGAGATGAGGGCGCTGGACACTTTGTGAAGATGGTGCACAATGGGATTGAATATGGAGACATGCAGCTGATCTGTGAGGCCTATCACCTGATGAAAGATGTGGTGGGCATGGAGCATGACGAGATGTCAAAGGTGATCTGAGGTGTTTTGCGTCTTGCGTTCTTGAGCCATGGTGGCTGCCTGTGGTTGATAGGGGCAGCTGGGCTTGGGTAAAGCTGCCGTATGTACATGGAGTTAATTTTTCTGACATGCCTTCTGCCGAGGGCAGTGCACAATATTCCTGAGCTTCAAATGAGATAGGGAGCAGCAAGCGTGTACATCCGAATGTTTACAGAAATTGCCTAAACTCTCCCATTTGGCAGTTGATTTGTCCCCAGGAAGCACCTTCTTCTGCAGAGATATGAATTACCTTGCCTGAAAAAACCTAGTAAAGTATTGAGCGTTATAATCAAGCAGGCAAATCTTGCAAAGACCTTGTTGAAGCAAGTCAATAAGTATGATGTGTCTTGAAAGGGCAGTTCTGTTTCCAGCCCTCAGTGCTGATAATGATAGGCGAGAGGATTGACTGTGCCTCTGCCTTGTTTGTTGGAGATGGACGCTCTGAGTCTGGGGTGTGCTCCTTTCAGTGCAGTGCTCCTGCACAGCAGCCTTTCGGCAGCGCTGAAATCTTTGGTAGATGTGGCGGGGTGCCAGTAAGCAGTAACTGAGATTGTGCGTACAGAAGAGGATCATACTTATATGTATGTGTATTTATACGTACATCAATAAATCACTTGATGTATATATAGTAGATGCATAGTAAATCTGTGTGTGTGTGTATATATATATATATACACACACACTGTTTCTCCTCTTCCAGGTATTTCAGGAATGGAATAAGACAGAGTTGGACTCTTTCCTGATTGAAATCACAGCCAATATTCTCAAATTCAAAGACAGCGATGGCAAATACCTGCTCCCAAAGATCAAGGACAGCGCAGGACAAAAAGGGACGGGGAAGTGGACAGCCATTTCCGCCCTGGAATATGGAGTCCCTGTCACACTTATAGGTAACTGGTTCTTCGTTCTGGCCTCATCTTTCTTACCTGCACGGACCAGATCACAGTGAGGAGCATGTTAACACAGTAATCTCAGAAATGAGCCCACACTGGAGCCTGGCTCACAGAAGAGGCTTTTCTAGGTGTAGCTGTTGCAGTCCTTCTGCCCTTGAGAGCTGTTGCTGTTTTTCTTTGCTGGGCTTGTCTTTACGTTTTTTCTCAAATGTCGGCAGTACCGTTATCATGCCTTTGTCCATGGTGTCTTCGCAGCGCTAGTGATGACATAGTGACAGGTGAACATGTAAGTGCTTTGCTAGAAGTGTCATGCTAGATTGATGTAACATTCCTCTCAGTAATCCTCCACTTTACCTGCTACTCCAAATCCCATCATAGCCTTAAAAATGTTAAAAAAAAAAAAAGAAGAAAAAAAGAAAAAAGGTGAGGACGGGACCCCAAAACCTTATTGCTTGACTACTGCTTGATGAGTATTTAGACTTCTCTGAAGGCATAAGAATTATTTTTCGGATATCTACCTAAGTCTTCTATGTTTCAGCGTAATTTAGCTAACCCAGCATAAGCGTGACTAAACAGGAACATGAGGGCTGGACTGTAGTATGGATTGAGGAGCACGGACAGATTTCTCTGAGAATAGCGGCAGGCTGCTACCCTGTGACGGTGGCTGCTGTTTTTCCATACCAGTTGATTGTGGAGTTTCATTATACACTCTGGACTGCTGCTGTTTTTTGTTTTGTGGCTTATAAGGCTACTGATCCAAAGCCAAACTAAGGTATGGATGTGTATTTTGTAATTGCTTTGAATTATATCCCTAAAGTGTGAGAATTTACCTGCTCACATACATACCTAACAGTCTTGTTACCTACCCTTTTATCTAACCTGGCCTCTGAGGGGAATTGTGACACAGGAGTTGTAACACATCTGCAACATGTTTAGAGTGGTCTCTTACCACAGGTCCAATGTAGATTTTCCCGTTGAGTAAATAAGATGACTCAACAGGTTCTTTGCTCTTGGATTGACTTTAATTTTCATGCTTTCTCTAGCTCTTTTTCCTTTGCCTTTGTATTAGAAGATAAGAAAAACTATATTCAGTAGGCTAAAAGGGAGTAACTGCAGTGATAGCTGTCAGAAACATGACTGCATTCCAACAACATATCTTTTCAAAACGAGTTTTGTAAATAGTTTGAATATTCTACTACACCTATAATCTTTCAGTTCTAGGCTCGAAACATTCTTTCTCACTTGTGCTGTTAATATTCTCCTGTTTGGGGTTCTTGCAAAGATGAAGAGTGGAGGAGACACTCCCTAGTTAGTCCTCTGCACTGCCAGGGGAGCGTTGTCAGGTGATGATGTGTTGATAGGGAAGTATGTGCAATAGCCCTTGTGCAAACATGGCTGTGCTTAGGGCAGTTGCTGTGTGTGTGGTTTTACTGCATAAGCGTGACTTGCAGACTTCCGCTTGTAAAAGCGGTGTCATGCTACTCCTGCTTTTTCCTGGTTTTTTCCCCCTACACTTCTCCTCCCCAGTGTAGAAGGAAGTTCATGCAGAAATGGAGGAGCCAGTTCTGATTGTGATATGGTCTGTTAATCCTACTGCAGGGAGGATCCAGGATCTTGTGAAAACATTACTCAGTCAGCTTTTTTTTGGTTGGTTTGTTTTGCGTGCGTGGGTGGTTTTTTTGTTCTGGGGTTTGGTTTTTTTTGGTAACTCAAGTCTCACTTAAATGGTGGAAGAAGAGTTCAGTGTGAAGACTGTAATAAACTTGATTGCTTTCCTTCTATTAGACTAAGAAAAGGAAACCCCCCCCCCCTATAATAATACCGTCTTTGACTGCAAATAAGTACAACTTACACCAGCATGATTAGGAATTGACTGAGCCAGATCAAGAGACTGGTATTCAGGCTTTCTCTTTGGGAGCTGAAGATACTGCTTGGCTAGCTCCTTAGCCCTGGCAACTGACATTTAGTAACCTGCTTAGTGATGTTATAAAACATTCTTATGGGCTTCTGAATGCTAGTGTTGTGAGCCTACTAGATTTGTAAAACTTATTCCCTCTTATAAGTTAACCTGATGATTTATTCTTGATTTTAATTGCTCTTATTTTGCCTGTGTGTATTTCAAAGCACATCTAGTTAATGTGAGTTGGCATTTATGCAACAGCTTTTTATCTTCCAAGCAAGATACAATAACTAGTGAAGGCTTCAGCCTTGCCTGTCCCTAGACTGCAGTGCAACACTGTCTGTCTTCTATAGATAGAAAGAGATTTAAAAGTAAATGTTTAAAACAGAGAGCTGTTTTAAAGGTGAAGGTTCCTGAAGATAAATTTTCATGCAGATGACTTGTGGTTTTTTTTTTTTTCTTTATCATTGGAAAGCTGTGTCAGTCAGTATTTACCCAATGGTTATGCTGACTGGCAGTTTGGTCCCTCAGTAATGCTGTTGAAATAATTCATGTGTACATCTCTCTTCACACATGGCCGTTTCACTACGTATGCGGCTCGTCATTCACTGGCACTTTCACTGTGCTCGAGGACAAGTATCTCGGACCTTAACAGTGATGCTGAACTTTCTAATTATCTGCCTTTTTCTACCATACTTAAAGGTGAAGCTGTGTTTGCACGGTGCCTGTCTTCCCTCAAGGATGAGAGAGTACAGGCCAGTAAGCTGCTGGGTGGGCCTAAAATGACTCCGTTCAGTGGGAGCAAGAAGGCCTTTCTGGAGGACATACGCAAGGTGAGTCATGGTGCTTGCCAGAGTGCTGTATTAAAGCTGCACATCAAGGCAGGTTTTGGATGCTGTAAGCCCTGGTGAGGAGTTCTTGTGTTTACATTTCACGACAATTGGTTCCAGCAGTCCCATTGTGCATTGTCTGGTGGTGTTCACAATGCATAATGTGACCAGTTCCTTTCCTGACCAAAAAACAGTCCTGAAGGAATTCAAGTCTAAGCCACAGTCTGGGGTGCAGAGGTCATAATTCATGCACAGGAGCTTACTTTTTCACCCCTCAACACTCCCATCTTTGTAATGGCGATAATAGCTCTTGATTTCTCTCTCAATTTTCCAAAACTTGGAAAGGATATTTTGGTTCCCAGGTAGCTGGAATGTGCCTCCTGTACTCGACCCTAATGAGATGTGGACTTTGAAATTTCACTTTCAACTTTGTGGGACTTCATTTGGAATGGGTATCTGTTTTTTTTTAGGCCCTGTATGCTTCCAAGATTATCTCATATGCTCAAGGCTTCATGCTGCTGAGACAAGCAGCCAAAGAATTTGGCTGGACACTGAATTACGGTGGCATTGCACTGATGTGGAGGGGAGGCTGCATCATCAGAAGGTAATTAAGATGAGCAGGCTATTCAGTTGCTGAGGGGAGAAGAGCAGGCAATTTAGTTATGCAGTGCTAGACTGACAAGATGAGAGATTTTCTTGGAAAATCCATGGATTTAATCTGCTGTTAAGGTACTGGGAGGCTGTTTCTGTGGACAGCCCTAAAGGTTAGCAGATTAAGCGAGTTTTCTGGTGGCTTAGCTAGTGCAGATTTTCTTTGGTCTTTGTTTTGTTTGCATCTTTCTCAGTGCTTGGAATCTGAGTCTGACTGAGTCACGTTTCAGCACTGTTAAGCTTTGGATTCTGGGCCTTTGTTGAAAGCTGTGAAATTTTATTCCTGATTTACATGTGTTCTGCCTTAGCGTGTTCCTGGGAAAAATCAAAGATGCTTTTGATCGAAACCCACAGCTCCAGAATTTGCTGTTGGATGATTTCTTTAAGACAGCTGTTGAAAACTGTCAGGTGAGTTTCCAAAGGAAGGAAGAACATAAAAACAATAGTTTACAATTTGGATTTCTTCAGCTTCTTTCCTGGGAATTACCTTCACAAGTATATTTATACTGAAAAATTAAAAGATAGAGAACATCCTTGAAACCTATTTATACAGCATCCTTAATCCCAAAGATCACCAAACAATCCTTAAGTTCTTTGGGACTGTGTGTGTATATCTGTACGCACAGAACGTGTGGGTGTAGGAATTAATCACCTATGGCTTCCAGGTACCCTTCTTTATTACCAGTCTTACAAGATCAGGACAGGAAAAAAACTGCATAGTTGGAGCTGGTGGAAACTGAACAAGAGCGTTACTGTGATGAGGTGGGCTATGCTGAGGTCCAAATTAGAATTTTGCCAGATGCCAGGGATAGTGACCTGTCCTTGAAAATACGCGTCTTGCCTCCATCTGAAAGTTGAAGAATGTTGGTTCTAAATGAAGAAAAAAAGGGGGTTGCATCACTTCAGCACTACTTTATAAATCAGTATCCAGATACATCAAGCGATGAACCGAGGTCTCATGTAATGTTGCAAGGTATATTTGTACTGTCAACCTAAAGATAATACAGGAGCAAACAAATGTATAGTCCTTATTGTGTCATGGTTGTTCTTTGATACTAGACAAGCTACTATTAGAAACTTAAGGTTTCCATTTTACTATTACAGAAGAGCCTTGGGCAGTAATTCAGAACTGCCGTGATGTCAGGAAAAAATGTCTGGCCTGCGTGAACATTCTCATCACTGCCCTGTATCTCGTGCCTACTGTGCACTTGGATTTCAGCTGTGCAGAGCAGAACGTTCTGTTCTATTACCATTGTTTGCAGTAGCACCAAAATAACAGTGTTGCAGACCTGCCATTTGTTAGACCTAGGTCTGTCCAAACAGTGTCCTGATTCAGATGGACTTGACAAGCATGACTAAAACCAGATTATCTGACCAACAAAGAAGCCATATATTATCACTAACAATTCTTTTAACTGAAGCGGAATATTCCATGCAGGTTACTAGATCAGATGTACAGCTGAAATGAGGATTATCCACATACCTGTGTGGAGTATTGTGCTGACCTCTTATGCCCTTGTGCGGGCTTTATACTGTGCTTGATTAGAGGTCCTGGAAGTGCCTCAGTGTTTGCTCAGTGTGTTCCCCACTGTGTTGGTGCTTTTGGGATGCGCTGATTATGTGAAAGAACAGCATCCTTGCTGGAGGCTGTCGTTTAATTGCATGTGAAGTAGATGTCTGCACTCTTACTGCACTGTTTGTTAACTCTGTCTTACTGGCCGTTATTTTGGATCAACATTGTTTATGTAAAATCAGGAATCTACTGCTGCGTTTGCTCAGACTTTGTCATTAGATTTCACATAACGTGAAATAGCACATGCTATTACACTAGGATATTCGTGTGCCTGCACATACCTCTGAGCAAGCACTGGTAGTTTCTTTACTTTTTCTTCCGCCCCTTTTCCTCTCTCCCAGGACTCCTGGCGACGTGTGATCAGTACTGGAGTGCAAATTGGTATCCCTATGCCCTGCTTCACTACAGCACTTTCTTTTTATGATGGATACAGGCATGAAATATTACCAGCTAACCTGATTCAGGTAGGTGCCTGAAATAGTGTAGCAGATCTGGCTACTGCAATATCATCATGTCGTTATTTAAATACTGGTCTAAACGCCATGATGGCAATATGTCCTAATCACTCCAACATTGTAAACATAAAGGCATAGATTGCCTAATAGAATTCTGCTAAACCTGAAAGTCACGGCAATAAAATACTATGAGATGTCTGGATAAAGAACACCAGAGGTGTTGGTGTGATAGTGCCCAGCGTGTGTTAGTATTCCGTCTGCGAACCAAGGGCGATGACATCTTTGAATCAAAATGCTTTATAAAGAAGTAAGTGTTGTTGAATCTTTGGATGTAAGTGCTTGGTTTTTTAAATTAGTACCTAGCAGAAATAATATACTTGTCTTTCTACAGAACTCTTAATTACTAGATATTAGTAAATGTTTCATTGCAGTGATTTTGCTAATAATGGGAAAATAACTTTGTTATAATACCGGAGTCAGATCTTATTTTTAGTATTCCTGTAGTCGTGTATCAGTAGATGCAACTTCTGGTACTCAGATGACTCTGATATTCCTGTGTCTATTGTGTGTTCTTACTCCAGGCTCAGCGCGATTACTTTGGTGCACATACATACGAATTACTATCGAAGCCAGGTGTATTTATCCACACTAACTGGACAGGCCACGGAGGAAATGTGTCCTCTTCTGCCTACAATGTCTAATGGAGGTATTTCCTCTTGAAGCCCAGATACTGTAGATCTCAGATATTCCTCCTAGAATACCACTTTTTAATGTACTGTGCTAGAACTTGTGTTTGGACACTTTTTTAATAACTTGTGAGTATATTTCATATATATATCTCAATATATATATATCATATAAGAAAGCTAAATAAACTTGCTTATAAATGCATTAGAGGTGTTTTCTTTCCACTGCTGCTGGCCAAAACTGGCTAAAATGTCTTTGTGCAGTATTTAATAGAATAAAAATATTACAATTTAAAAATGTATTCTATTATAGAGTGTAAACTCCTAGGGATCAAGATAAGAGATGACAGCATTTCAGTAACTGCTAAAGCAGAGAATGGCAGACTAACGCTACACAAGATTTCAGGGAGGTAAAGACCTTTTTTTGGTTGTCGTTATTGATTCATAATAGACAGTAGTTTGCTTCTGAAAGATGAATTCCTGGCCCCCTGCACACAGTCTGTCACACTGTGAGCTCTGTTTTCTGTGAGAGTGTGACGGGTGGGATGCATCACACGAAAACTCGAGTGCAGCCCGAGGGTGTCGAGGCTGATGTTCCTGTCACCAAGCCGTTCTCCCTCCGGCAGCTGTTCCAGTGTTAAGCCCTGGCGCAAACTGTTGGCTTAGCTGTGTGCTTGTGCTCTTTTCCCCAAATTTCCCTGCTGCTTTGCCTCCTTTTCCCGTGGGGCAGTTAAAAATACCTGCAGCAGCACGCAAAGTTGGCCCCAGCTGATAGCCTGTTCCTGCAGTCCCACTGCCAGGCACCTTCACACTCTTGAAAATTCCCCCGGAGGCCTGTATCTTTCTTTTTTTTTCATGGAACCTCTGAAGTGTTACATTTGTGCTGTGCACTGATTTTGTACTATTTCTTTTGCTCCATTTATTTCTGCTAAGACAGTTGGCTACATAGTTGAGTGTATACTTAGCAAAAGATTACTTTCCGTTGAAAGCAGCTTCTCTGCAGGCTGTGTTGTAAGATTTAGGAATTCTGTAAAATTCACGTGTGACAAACTGCGTGCAGTAGCGGTAACTCGAGGGTCGCGAACACCTCCGCAGTCGGTCTGCCCCAGCCTCTGTGGTTTGGGTTCTCCAGCAGCAGAACTCTATTGCGAACCACCCCCAGTCCTGCCAGGTCATGGCGCGCGGGGGGGGTGCGGTCCCCCCACCCCCCCGTGTCAGTGCGGACAGAGGACCTGCCCCGCCGCCTGCAGCGGAGCGGGGCCGGCCCTGCCAGCGCCAGTAACCGAGCCAGCGGGGCAGAGGCGGGACGGGGCCCGCAGCTGGCGCGGCTCTGCGCCTCTCGCCCCGGCTGGCGGCTGCTCTCCGCCGGGCAGACGCGTTACCCGCCCGCGGGGGACAGCCTCTCGGTACCGGGCGGGCGCGGGCAGCCACCTCATGGGGTGACGCGCGGAGCCTCCCGCAGGCCGCAGCCCGGCGCGCGCCCCGTCTCTCCACCGGATCAGCCCGGGGCTGCGCTTCCTCCGCCCGGGGCCCCTCGGAGCGGCCCCTTCCCCGGGGCGGTGCCGGACATTGCGGCGGCGCAGCCCCGCCCCGCCTCGCTGGGCGGGAAACGCGGCCGAGCCGCTGAGGGCCGCGCCATGGAGGCTGCGGACGGCGAGGAGCGGCTGCTGCTCACGCAGGTACGGCGGGGCTGGGCCCCCCCGCCTCCGGCCCGGGCCCCCGGCCCCGCTCCCCAGGGCAGCGCCCGGCCGGGACAAGATGGAGCCGCGCCGGGGGCGGGGGTGCGGGGCACTGAGCGGCGGACGTGGCGTTGCGGGTGAAGGTCCCGTGAGGGGGCCGCGGGGCGGCGGGGAGCTGACCGCGGCCGCCTCGGCGCTTGCAGAGGCTGCGGGCCGCGGTGCACTACACGGCTGGCTGCCTGTGCCGGGACGTGGCGGAGGACAAGGGGGTGCAGTTCGGCAAGCAGAGCGTGGCCGCCGTCGCCGAGATCACCTTCAGGCAGTGCGGTACGGAACCGCGCGTCTTCGCTGTTGCATGAAGGGTGGCTGCGGGAGAAGCCGTGCTTGAAAAAATACCGCACGGGAACTGGGTATCACTGGTGCGTGGTTTCTTGCGTTACATTTTTTAAAGTACAAGAAACGGTGATTCTATTTTTCAGACCTGGAAAAAGCGTTTAAATATATGTGGAAATATTGTGAGCCACCTGCCAGTGCAGCAGAGGGGCACGCAGTAACAAGTGATGGTCGCTTCTCGTAACTAACTCGGATAACCTGCCGTGAAGCCTGTGTAACAGCTAGAACCGTGTCATGTATCTCTTCCCGCTCAGTTTTAGCGTTCTAAAATATGTGGTGTCTTTGTGTTTCCTCCAGAGAACTTTGCAAGAGATCTCGAAATGTTTGCAAGGTAGGTACTGGAACACTTGGTTGTTACAAATGCTTTCCTTTCTGTATTCGGCTCTAATAAATAGATAAATCTTTAAAATATATCTTGTATTTCCAGTTTTAAAGGGTTCTATTGTCTGCTTAAATAGTGGCTGTGAAGTTAGGAAATAGATACTCCCACATAGGTTCTTCCTGATCTTGGAAGTTCATTTACGTGGTACAAGTGATTGTTTAGATCAATGTCTGTGTATAATTGTAAAATGCGTCAGTACATAGCAGTCCTGCGTGGTCTGGGAGTGAGAGATGCTTGCCAGCATGCCTGTTCCATCTGGTTGCTCAGAGGAGGTAAGGGAATGTTTTGAGGAGTCAAAACGTAACACCGTGACCTGGCAAGTAAGAGCAAACGGAACAGTGGTGCTTGAAGTTCTGGTTGCTAAATTCTACTGGTTTTACACAAGAAGTGTGGGAATTTAGATGCACACATACCAACTTGTAAAATAGGTTTTTATGTATTATAGCTGGAAAAGATAGGCATGTTGGGTTTACTGGGTCCCTATTAAGCCATTTTAGTTAGTGTTCTGAATTATATGCTCTACAGCCTCTTACAAGCAGTGTTGGCAAACATATTAAGGGGGCTGTTTTTTAATTTTATGCAGGCATGCAAAACGAAGCACAGTCACTACAGAAGATGTGAAGCTTTTGGCGAGAAGGAGCAATTCTTTGGTAAGATTCACTGCATTTTCTGTCTCACAGCATTCTTAAATTGGTTAATTACTAAAAGTGTTTGAATGAAGGCTATAGATGATGAAGCAACTGTTGCTTAAGCAGTTTCACTGGCTAATAGATGATCGATGGGCACAATCCAGTGGTTTTTTAAATTTTCATCTTATTTTGCTTCATGTGATGCTGTGTCTCACTGTGGGAATAGAGATCTGATTGCAATTCAAGCAGCAATATTCTGGTTGCAGCAGGGCTGCTCAGTTTCCAAGCACAAAAGCGCAATAAACAGTCACATTACAACATTGTCAATCTTGGAATAAATCACTGGTTTTTCCCTGATGTGGTGTTCCTTCGTTTTAGCCTGAGGTCGGGAATAGCTTGAGTCCACCCTGAGGCGCCAAGTCTCCTAACGTTAACATAGGGATGATTCACGTTACTGTATTCTCTCATGTGCTGATCTGTATGATGGTCAGGGGACACAAATTCCCTGATGTGTTGACATACCTGTAAGTGCTTCCATGAAGAAGAATACTTCCAATACCAATTTTTATTTTATGTGAGGGGGTGTTTTCCTTCAGTCTGTGATTTGAAATATGCAGCATGAACTTGCTTGAGAAGGCATAGTAAATGCTGGAGCTGAATTTTGTTTTCCTATTGTGTGCTGTTTATGTAAAGTGGGTGCAGAGGAATCTTGCAAAGTTTCTGTACTCTGATTATATCTCGGTAAACTACAACTCTGAGTAACTGCTGATATTGCTGTCTTGGTTCTAGAGAGAGATGTAACATCGATTTATAAATCCTAGTCTTGCCAGGGCATTTCAGTATCTGAGGGTACCTAGCTTAGACTGAGGGCTTTGTGCAAGAATTAAAACTAGTTGATATTTGTCAGCCTTTTTGGAGTATCTGTTGTCTTTTTTTATAATCAGAATTTGCCCTGTTAATTTCTCTTAAACATTTCTCTCTAATTTCTCATGAATAAATGAAGTTCCTCAGTAGATGACCGATTAGTTTATTTTTCTCAGCTAAAGTACATCACCCAGAAGAGTGAAGAGCTCACATGGAGTAACATGGAGCAAAAGGAGAAGAAGAAAAAGAAGTCCAGTGCAGCTAAGGGAGGGAGAACTTCTGGGGAACAAGCAGCAGCTGTGACAGAAAGTGAAGATTCCAACATGGCATGATTTACCTTTCAAGTAATGTCTCTGGTCATTTTCTCTCCTTATCCTCGAGGAACCCGAGTTAGCCTATTAGAGACTCCTCTTGCAGGTCCGCAACAGTAATGAAGCTTTAGGTTTTTAGGTGAATGTGATTAGCTGGAATTTTTTTTTTCTTTTTTTCCAAAAAATGAAAGGTCTGTCAGAATTCAGTAAAGGTTACAGCCAAAATGCCTTAATTGCTCACAAAAAGTTATCTTACTGTTATTAAAAAGAAAATCCTGTAAATAAAGTGTTTAAAGCAGAGCATTCTCACTGACCATAATAGCTCAGTATGTGCAACTCCCTCCATGCTGCTACTTAGTTTTTCCAGTAGTTGTTTGACTTGCTCCTTGCTTCCATTTTTGACACTTTTGCTTAGGTATTTTGAGTATTTTATTTTTGTTCTAGCCACATCTATCACTTGTTGTCTTGACAGTTAAAAGATGCTTTGTGTCATTTTTCACCTGTGATACTGCTGGTGCACAATATTCACTTTCAATAAATTGTATTACATTTCTAAACTTTTGTAACGTGGCTCCGGAGCAGTGGCCAGAAATGTTATCACCATTGCCCTCTCCTGGACTGACAGAGGTTTACCAAATGCTGTTGATGCGAAAAAATCAGATTTAAAGACATAAGGTATTAGACCGATATAGCCAAGTGAAATGAGAAGGCTGCTTCAACTACTGCGTGGGCAAACTTTATCAAGCACACATATGCTTGCCAAGCATAGTTTAAAATATGCAGTAAGAGAGGAAAGACTTGAACACTGTTTCTCGTGCTCAGCCTTTAATTGTGAGCCAAGCTTTTCTTGAAGCCACTTGTTTCTTCCTGAAGGGTACAGCTTAGGGCAATTCCCCAAAACCAAGTTTAAAATCATCAGGTTCTCATTTTAGTAAGACTCATACCTTAAACACTACCCCAAGATAAAGAAGGTACCAGATGACATAATATTTTTGATCACCCATGAGGACTTCTAGGTGCAGCCTTGTTCCTTGTTTGAAACCTTTCTCTTGAAAGCAGAGTGCACTTTCTGGACTAGAGTCACTCATGACACAATGGAAAAAGAGTAATGCTCTGGACTGCTTACATGTGCTCCCTTTTATTCTTGCTCTGTATTTCAGCTATTAAGCAGCAGTGGATAGGGAAAAAAAACCCATCCCTTTTGTAGGCTGTAACTGTCCAATATTGATCAAAAAAAATCAAGTGCTGCAGTGTAGAAGAAAATAGGAATGGCATGAATCCCTGTCTCTGGCTTTACATGGGACATTTTACACAATGACACTTAAATACCCTCCCTTTCCCCTATCCCAAACTGTTCCACTTTCAGGGATGAGATATCTTTTGGAAGAATTCTTCTACTGACTGATGTAGGCTAGGTAGGTAAGAAACTAGCAATTCTGTAATCAACAGGAAATCTGTCCTCTTGGCATACCAGTGCTTACGTGACTCAGTTTTCGTATTGGTGTGTGGGGGGTTTTTTTATGCCACTACATATTACTTGCTTTCTAGAAGTTCATCAGAGTTTACCTTAATGTGGCCTGGTCATCAACTCAATCCAGCAGGAGATGCAAAAGGTTTTCTTGGTGCTTTAAGGGAGAAATCATTAATGCAGCGTTGAAGACCAGTAATTGAGGATACTCGTTCATGGCAAATGGCATTCACTCTTACAAGGTGGAATCTCTGTTACAAGGTGGTTTGTCTACTTGAAGGTGTTAATGATAAACTTTTAGAACATCAAAGCCTTGAGTTAATTTTTTACCCTGGAAAAAGTGTAATGGCAGCCACCCTAGGATTTGACACACATTCTGGCTATGTTTTAGACCTTCCATACTGTATTCCTCCCTCTTGAACACCTCTACAAAATCCATCCTCACCAATCGTGGGCAGCTCAGTCACGTGGTTCAAAAGTTAAAGCTTCTTAAATATTACAGGAATCAGGAATAAGATCAAGGAAATGCTAATTTTTGCATAGTTGAAGTGTCTGTGCAGCTCAAATAAGCTTAAGTGAATCAAACATACTTCATGTCTACAAGATGTAGATCTAATTTAAGGTTAAATTAGATTACAGAGCATGTTTTAGGTGGACAGTTTCTCCTGACTTGGATAGGTAAGGTAAGCAAAAAATGATCAAGTATCTTGCTCTTCTCCACTGTTCTGTCTCTAAAGGAGCAACTTCTGCAGGGATCTGGTTATCAGGACATGGCAGTTCTGTTTGATTCGCTTCTTTCATTTATCCTGTTCCTTTCTTCAGTAGGAAATTGATTTCACAGGACTCCTAGGTGTTTAGAAGCATCAAGCATTTTGATGTCGTAGGAGCTGTCTTTCAAGAGGAAGGCCACCTGGATGTTTATTACACAGGCTACCTGATTTTTTCTTTTTTTTTGTCTCTCTGAGGTCATTAAGCCCAACATGTCAGGAAGAAAAATAACATGTCTCCAAGTTTGTTAGCTCTGATGTTGTCTGTCATCCTCAGCTAAAATCCCCTGTTACTGCCTCTCCAAACACACATGGGTATACACTACTGGTATACAGAAGGTGATGGCCAATGGCTACAGGTTGTTTACTGAAAAGCTCTGTGATTATTTGCTGGGGAAATATTAGATCTGGCAGCAGCTCTTTGCTATCCCCAACAGGAAATTCTAGCTATGAACCAGCTTTCAGAATATAATGATCCAAAGATCTATAGTAAATTCTATACAAAAAAAAAAAATCAAGTTAGACCTGTTAGGTTTAAAAATCTCATTAAATGGAGATGTTTTAGCAGTTTTCATCTTTGTTTGATTGCACTACTGAAAGAGATCCATGAAGCAATACATAAACTTCACCACTAAAAAAGGATTTTTTTATAGATATTACAGGATGATATGCAGTAGTTAATTGCTTCTCATTCTCTTAATCTTAGTCAGTAGCTAATTGCTTCTCCTTCTTCACAGAGACTTTTGAAGGATGCTGACTATAATAGAGCTTTAAAGAGAGTTAAGTATTATATACCTGCTTTTTTGCCAATAATAGTCAATATTACTATTAAACTGCCAGCTCAGCTTTAGGATAGAGTAGAGCTGCACTCCCATGAGATTATGAAAATCTGATAGTTTTGTCTTAATTGTCTTGTTCTAACCTAACAAACAGTTTAAATCATACTATGCTAGGTCTAGTTGATAATTTGAATTCTGTAACATAAGAACTGCAGCATGTAGTAATTTACAGGCAACTAAAAGGCTATAACCTTGGTAACAGAAAAGAGGGAAAAGCAGCAATGAAAAGCCTCCATTTGTTTTTTTCCTTAAGGCTACATTGGAAGGACCATCACTGCATTCCTACAGGAATGATCAGCATGGTCTCTGTGATTCTGTCTCAGTGTTTGCCTGGAAGTAGGCGAGTTAAATATTCCTAATACACACAGGATTGAAGTAATTATGCTATCTGCTATTTTAAGTAGATGTAAAAAAGGCACAGGTCAAACCCTTCTTTCCTCTTGCACAACCTGAGGAGTAGAATTTCCATTGCCAAGTTGAGATTGAAAAAAAGCTAAAGTATTGCAGCTTTGAGCAAGACTGAAAAACTGGTTTATAATGGAGAGAGTGGTAGTCACAAGCTGAGACAGAAGCTCACAGAAAAAGCTTGCTGACAGCCCGTCTACTCAATGCACGCAATTTTAACTGGTAGCCAGTGTAATTAGCTTTCAGTGCAATACAGCATGCTTCAAAAATTCTCTGATGCGCAGCCATATATGCTATTTCAGAAAGACCTGAACATAAACAGCTTGTGGCTATTTAAAGCAGTAGGAAACCTTTTTACCTGCCATGGCCAGTAATGTTACAACCCAGAAGTGTATATTGTAAAAAGCAATTACCTGCCCTAGCTAAACAGACTGACCAAAAAGTTGACTGCAAGCTTCCTGCCGAAATCCTGACAGTTCCCATATGGGCAGCTTCTTCTGAAGTTACCTTAAGTATCTTCGCTTACCTGCTCAAAGGCACTAAACTGTTCAGAATATTTGTTAGTTACGCTGGCAGTCGAACGCTGAGTGCACCATAATTCACCTGGAATGTCTACATGCAATGGGTTCATCTGAATGCCTGCTGTGGGAGTACTCATCAGTTGGCATTCTGTAAAATTTAAGGTTATGTTAAATCAGAGGGTTTTGCCTGATACTAGAAAACATTTGTACCTGCTAAAACTTTCTCAGAAGTTTCAGCTCACTTTTCAGATTTTTTTTCATGTACATCTTCTGTTCTCACAAGAGCAGAACAGCAGTGCCAGGTGAGAGTTCTGGTGCAGCGTCACCAGTATGAACATGCATTCTACCTAAATGCTTTGGACAGGTTAAATACAGAGTGTTTCTGTATTTAATTTCTTCTTCCTCTGTCCTTAAGGTAATACTGTACTTAGCAGCACATTCTTTAATCATAGCAGCTGGTGGGAATATCAAAACTAGTCCAACAGTAAGGTTCAAAACGGTTTTAATATTAGAAAAAAAGACTAACAAATTTAAAAATAAGCCAGTTAATACAAAAGAATCATGATACTACACTAATGATTAGCAAAGTAATACGGACAGGCCAAATGCAAATCTTCTGCCCCACAGCCTTACAAAGCAAGTATTTCTACCTTCCAGGTTAGTGCTTATGCTGCAGCAAGAGGCAGGAGTTCTTTTCAGGAAAAGCACAGAAGTTAAAGGACTTGGATTTTACTTTAACTGATTAAATTAGCATGAGAATTCAAGTTCCTAGATCACAGGCTGGAGCTTAAAGCCAGACAGCACCTGACTAACCCCTCTGCCACCTTCATTAACTGTGCCTCAACGTGTCTTCCAGAGGTCTTCCATCCTTTACGTTAAAAATGGAGGGAGGACAAAGTAAGCAAACTGCCTGGGGCTTCAGAAGCTGGATCCATCATTATCAGATGGAAGCTTCTGGCTCTCAACCAGGTATTCAAAGCTGAAGCCTTACATGCTGTGTTTAGCAATACCATTGTTCTAGTATTCTGCAAAAAGTCAAAATCCCTTTGGTTACACATGATTTGAATCATCACAGGAGTTTAAGCCTCAGGACAATGTCCAGATTTTAGTTGTCTACAGCCAGACCACAGTATGACCAGCAAACTATGGCTCCCAGGATCTTTGCTTGTATTGACTCTAATGCCAAAAAAAAAAAAGATGCAAGCAGCACTAGTGTCTTATTTTTTGCGTTTTGAACTAAGCCAGTCTCCCCAGGGTAGCGTTTTCTTGCCCCTTGACGTGCTCCTTAGGGAATGCAAAGTCTGCACTTGTTGTAGACGCTTGGAGAGCTCCTGGTCACAGGCTTGCTGCAGAGCTTCAGCTTTCTGCTTGTCCCATCTCAGAGCCGAGGCCAGGGCTTGTGTGTCTTCTTTCAAGACGAGCTGTAGCAAGACAGATTTCTAACAGTCTTTTCTACTGATACTCCTCCACCACTAATCCCTTGCCCACATTAAGAACAGCAGTAATGCAACACCTGCTCAATACCGGCAGTTCGGTATTGAAGATGTTCCCAGCTTTCATCATCTGTCCTGTGGGCTAGAGTATCTGCAATATTCTAGCAATACTTGGAGCTCGAAGCTATATTCAGATGTTCAAAGGAACAGAAAGCAGTTACTTGGTACAGCAGGGAAAAGCAAAAGGAACAAGTTCATAGCATTAGAAAGAACACACTTTCTAATGGTTAAAGTTTGCCTAGACTTTCCAAACTGGGTTTATTTACACTGTTTTCCAAAACAGGGAGGTTTTCATTTTGGTTTGGGATGTATAAAAGAAATGTAGCTAGATGCATCTGCATACAAAAAAACCTTGCTGGTAAGACAGCTGAAGCACTGTATGACTTGGCAGAGATCAAAACCAAAATTATTTTGTGGCTTTTCAGAGGACAGACTAGAGTACTTGGAATAGTGTCGGCTGGCTACTGCCAAGCAGGGGGTAGTGTTACTGAGGAAGAGAAATACATTACATCTCACCACTTTGAGACTAAGGTATATTTACGTTACAGCCTGCAGAAGCAAGGACAGCTTCCCCTATGACCTCTCTCTCCAGAGGGAGAGATTTGCCAGACTGTGGTTGTATTATTCTCGCCCACCTCTAGATCTTGGCTGTCTAAGCAGAGCTCTGGCGCAGGTTTCTCCTTCAGAGCAGCAAGGATCTGCTCACTCAGCGCTGTTTTGGCTGAGGTGCCTGTACTGCTGGTACCCGTGTCAACCACATCCATCTCGTTTCCTGGTACAGCCTCAGGTTCTGAAAAGTAGCAGAATCATTACAGCCCATGACACACGCAGAACAGGAAAAGTGGCCTGGGCTGCTTTGATGGTTTTCAAATTAATAAAATGTGCATTGTATCTAGGTGCATCCTCTAACTTAAGAAATGCATAGTGTTAAGGATGACTACATGCTTTAAGCTTTCTCCCAATATTCTACTTTTGGGCCATGTGGGAAATGTGACATAGCAGTGGGAGAACTCCTGGTCTCACCCAGTCAGAGAATTCTTACACTACACCAGCTATTACATCCACCACATTAACAGCTGCTAAGCGAGTGACTCACTCCAGTCCTTTACTCTGCCTTATTTATTCCACTCAACTATTTCAGGCATCTCTGAAAAACGCCTTCTCCAGCATCCTAATGCTCCCTACCTGCTACTTTCCTTAAGATACTGTCTTCATGTTTCAAGGCCTCTAGGTAGAGTTCCAGGAGCTGTCTTGACTGGCGTTCTTCTTCTCGTCTGTCCAGCACCTGCTGCAGGGTGTCCTGCAATACTTGGATTTTGGTTTCACTTTGGGCAAGTTCTTCTGCCAGGTCTGCACGTGGTACATCAATAAGCACCTTAAAGCAATGAGAGTGCTCCTGTTACAGGGACTGCCTGAGGAACTCACTCTGTTACGCGGATTACAGCACAAAGAGCAAGCTGCCTGAAGGACAGAGCCTCCACCTTCACGAAACCCAGCGTGTTTCACACGGTTCCTTGTCAGCCTAGGTACAAGAGGCTGTAGTGGCACTCCACCAGCCAGCATTCTTTACCAGAAACCAAAAGGCATCCAGGAAGGTGTGGAACCATGTGCATTTTTAACAGAAATCCCGACAAAGTACCACTTCTTAAGAGTGCATGGGAATACACAAAGGAAAACCAGTAGCACTTGGGAAGCTGCACACTGCAAGAGGATGAGAAGAGGCAGTTGTGACCATGCCTCACTACAGACAAGGGGTTAAACAGTCAGATACTTGAATTAATCAGCTCTGCAAACCGACTGCAGTTCTTCGAACCGCTCTGGAGCAGCCAGCCTTGGCCTGCTGCTCAGCCTTCCCCTCTGACCCGTTACACAGGGGTCTGCTTTTAAGGAAGGAGCCCACCTCAGGTCCCATTTGGCCAAATCTTGACTTTTTGCCCTCCCACTGCCAGGACTGGAAAGACGTGCTGTGGGGGACAATCAGTGATTAACAGCATTCTCAGACACTTCCGACTCTTTCCCCTCAAGGAGAAAATGGACTCGAGCACCACAGCCAAACAGGAGCAGCTGAATTAAGCTTGAGATCTCATTTACTTGTTCTGTTCTCTGCCATCTACCGAGATAAATGGATGATGGGCAGAGCCAAGAACAGCAATTAGAGGTTTCCCCACTGTACCTGGAGGTCTTCTTCAGACATCAAGATGATATTGGACAGGTCATCCTTCAGCTGCCTGGCCAGCTGCCTCCACTTCTCTGCAGCACTGTCCACTTCATCCGCAGACTCTGAGAGCTGGGCTGTTCCACTGTCTGACACAAGAGTCATTGGTTTCATGGGTCATTCCCAATCTACCCGAGACAGCCTAATTTCACTAGGTGTGTTCCAAACACCCCTCCCCTTCCACGCTCCTGCGCCCACAGAGTACCTAAGCTTCTGCTGGACCACTTCTCATTGCTGGCCAGTACCACAAACTTGGTGTTAGGTGGCAGGCACAAGAAGTAATCTTCATCATCCACAATGGTGCCATCTTCTGCCAGTACTAAGGTGATGGGCTCCCTGGCCTCGTCAATAGCCAGAATGCCCCTAGCTGCAGAACAGAAAAAATACTTGATGAAATGGCAAAAGTGACTTACGCGCTGCCTGTTTTATTTTATTAAGGGACAAGGCGCCCTTGGTAATTAGGCTAGAGCCCAGGAGCCATCTCCACACAGCTCTGCGGGTCAGCTCTTTTTTAGCATGTAAGAGTTGCCCCTCCAGAAATCACAGAATCACAGAATGGTCAGGGTTGGAAGGGACCTCTGTGGGTCACCCAGCTCAACCCCCTGCCCAAGCAGGGTCACCCAGAGCAGGCTGCACAGCACCGCGTCCAGGCGGGTCTGGAATAGCTCCAGAGAAGGAGACTCCACAGCCTCCCTGGGCAGCCTGGGCCAGGGCTCCGTCACCCTCAGAGGGAAGAAGTTCTTCCTCACGTTCAGCTGGAACTTCCTCTGCTTCAGTTTGTGCCCATTGCCCCTTGTCCTGTTGCTGGGCACCACTGAACAGAGTCTGGCCCTGTCCTCCTGACACCCACCCTGCAGATATTTACAGGCATTGATAAGGTCCCCTCTCAGCCTTCTCTTCTCCAGGCTGAACAAGCCCAGCTCCCTCAGCCTCTCCTCGTAGGAGAGATGCTCCAGTCCCCTCCTCATCCTCGTAGCCCTCCGCTGGACTCTTTCCAGTAGCTCCTCATCTTTCTTGAACTGGGGAGCCCAGCACTGGAGGCAGCGCTCCAGATGGGGCCTCACCAGGGCAGAGCAGAGGGGAGAACAGCCCTGGCCCTGCTGGCCGCACTCCTCTTAACGCACCCCAGGATCAACGTTCTGGATGCGGAACCAGCCGCGCTCCAGTGACACCGCTCCCCGCCGCCCCTTCCCCCGCAGCCTTCGGACCCCGCCGCCTCCCCGACCGAGGGAGCCGGGCCTCCCCCCCCTCACCTTTGTCGCGCAGCTCCCGCAGGCAGGAGGCGGCCAGCCCGTGCTGCTCCCGCCCGTCCCGCCGCCGCACCACGCACCGCTTCAGCGCCGCCGCCATGGCCGCCCGACTGGTTTTTCCAGGCAGGGAGAACTTTTCCGCCACCCGCGCGCTCTCCCGGCCCGTGCTTTGCTCCCCTCAGGCCTGCCCCGAGCCCGCCCGCCCGCCGGCTCCCGGCCCGGCCGCAGAGGCCGGGAACTCACGCCAGGAGTGGCTTCCTCCGCCGGGGCGCATCCTTGCCCCGGCGCTCGACTCGTCCTGCCTTGCAGCGCCAGCCTGTGGGGCCGCGCGGCGAGGGCGTTCCATCGATTGGGCGGGGATGAATTAGCCGGGCCTGGGAAGATGGCCTCCTCAGAGCAAGCGGAGCAGCCCAGCCAGGTGAGCGGGGCCGGCGCTCTGCCCGCGCGGCTCGGGCCGGGGGCGGCGGGGGACGGACGGGGAGAGCCCAGGCCAGGCCAGGCCAGGCCAGGCCGCCGCGGGGCAGCGGGCGGGGGGAGGGCGCCGCGCCTCGGTGTTTCGTCCCTGGTTCCCCCCCTCCCCGCGGAGAGGGGCACGCGCGCCGGCCCGCTCCGCTCCTCGCGCCCCTCTCCCCCGCGCGCGCGGCCTCGCACCTGTGGTAACGGTCGCCGGCTCGGGCCGCCTCGGCCCCCTCAGGCCCCGCCGCCTCAGCCCCAGCTGCCAGCGGCTCCCTGGGGTGCGCGGGAGCAGCGCGCGGCGGCTGCTGCCCGGGCGGGGCCCTCAGCGCCGGGGAGCGCCGGGCCCCCCCGCTCGGCCGCTCTGCGCGGCCCGGGGGTAGCGGCAGGGCTCCGCGGCGCGGGGGAGGCGGCTGGCGGCCTGCCCTGTGCGGGGCAGCGCTGGTGGGAAGGGCTGTTGGGGCCGGGCCCCAGACGGTGGGCATGTTTGCGTGTTGGGGTCAGTGGCTGCAGCTCCAGAAAGCACTCGAATCGGGGAGCTGGGGGGAATCCACAGCACAGCCAGGGAGGCAGGAGGCGGTTTCTGTGTCAGCCGGGCTTGGGAATGAGGCGGAGCACCAGTTAGACAAAATGTTTCTGCCTTGCAACTGTGAAGGAGAAAGATCCTTGAACCAGGAACGTAAAAGGTTGCAGCAGTGATAGGCGTAGTATAAGCATTGGCAAAAACAGTGAGGAGGGTAAGTGACTGTAGGTTCACTAACTTGAGCGTGTGCTCAAGAAACGTACTAAAACCTTGAGATGCTGCGACCTGAAACAAATGGGAATGGGAGCCAGAGGGGAAAATGGGCGTATGATGTGTTTGGCGTCGGTTTCTTGTCACTTGCACTGGTTTGCTCATGAGCCAGGTTAACTTGTGTCTGGTTGCAAACTGTACCTGCCTCAAATTTGGTGACCTCCTGGTAGCTCTCTCATCTCACCAGTATCGGACAGACTTCTCAGTATGTGATACCAATGGAATTCTGCAGAATCCTTTCGGTGGCCGCAGAGGGCCCTCCGGCAGCCAGCGGGAGATGAACGGTCTGGCTGTTTCAGCAACAGGCAATAAAATAGATCAAAGTCTAACACTGACGCGCTGTTGTGTGCAATCATTCAAATCTGTCCAGATTTGACTAAGTTGCTGTGAACCTCTCTGTTGATCCTTTTTATTTAGGACAGAGGAGGCTGAGTTTGTAGGGGAACATTGTTGAACTAAACTGAAATATAAATACGTTACGTAAAATTCACACTGACTAACCAGCACAAATCTCCTCCTAGGCTGTGGAAGGCCCAGTTACCAAACTCACAGTAGGCTTGCTGGGCAGTTTTGCATCAGCCAGGTGCTTTCATCAGTCGTAGCTGGAGGTGCAGGCATTACAGTCCCTACCTCATGCTTCAGGTGAATCCTTTCAGAATGAGGAAACCCGAAACAACCTGTGACTAATCCATAAGCCCCTTGGGCAACCTACAAGGCAGTTGGCTGTTGGTTTCTCAGAAAGCAAGCTGGTTACTTGGCAAATGTGGTTGCCTGAGAAACATTCAGGTTCTCCTGAGTTTGGGTATAGTATCCTCCCATTGCACTCCTTTTTTTAACATTTATTTAGTGTTGCTTTACCTCAGAAGAAGGCTGGATGTTTGGAAATAGAAAAGTCTTGCTTTTTAATGGGCCTCATAAATGTAGCCAGAGCACCCCTGGGTTTTAAAATGAAGGACAAGAAGAAAGTCACTCTGTCACTGTCTCTGTAGTGAAAAATGGGAACGGTAACTCTTAGCTTATGTGTAACATGGAGTTTTTCAGGCATTGGCTGTAAAGAACATAGTGGAGTTATTGCTGTGCTGCTTTCTAAATCAGGAAGAATTTGAGGTAAGGCAGAATACCCAGGCTGCAAAGTTAACTTTTCACCACAGAGAGGCTATTTGGTGTCAGCTCCTCCAAGGAGGGAGGGTCTTTGAAGCCACTGTGGGTGAACGTGGTCAATTAGCTGCTCCTCTGCTGGATTCTGTCACATAGTATGCAAAAATGCTGGATTCTCAGGCAATTGCAAATCAGTTGGACCCCTTTTGGCTCCTGGCCTGTTGTGACTTCGTTAGTGGCAGAGTTTAAGAGGCAGCTCTGGTGGCCTGCCTTGCTGCAGGTGTGTGAGGTTCAGCTGGAGGGTAGCCACACCAGTATTTACCCCCACCACACACGCACCAGGAGCAGCCCTGCTTGTGTGTTGGCTTTCCTCCTTCCCCCCATCGTGTGCTTAAGTGGCGACAGAAGGGTTGTTCTGTCTGTCCAAGGCTGTCGGTGCCTGCCGATGACCGATATCCCCGTCTTCACCGTCATGTGTGCCTTACACTGGCTGCACATTCCTCATGCTGAGAAATATTCGGTGTGCTCAGATTCTGTTGGCTTGGATGGGATTTGAGAGAATCCTGCAGTTTGGCTGGAAAAAGGGGTGTAACTGAAGGACGTATAGCACAGCAGATGATTTCTTAAGGGGACAATTTTGGAATGAAGCAAAACAATGAAAATATCTTTATTACTCTACCAGAATGTAAATGCCACTCCGCTTATGCAACCCTTGCAGTTTTGACACTGTTATCAATGCGTGTACAAAGTTGTCCCCACTACTTGATAAATATTTAGAGAATTAAAAAAAATATTTACCTTCTACCACTGTTGATGTCTGTTTATTTATGCCAAGCATTCAACATAGGGCTATGAGTAGTAGCACTGTCTTGCTTAACATGTTTGCATTTGGGTCCTAACGTGTTTTCTATTACAAATCTAGTTAGTTTAGATGCTGAAAAGGGAGTGTCAGATATCTTTTGGCTTATTATCTGTTTTTCTTAGTTTAATTTTCTCGTTCTCATGAATTAACATTGCCTCAGGCATTGTGGGGAGGGGGGAGTATTGCAGCTCAAATGAAATCATTTGCATGGAATAATATTCTAAAGGCAATAAAGGTTTCTACTGGAGATTTTAAAATATTTTGATTTGTTTAGAAATTGTGTTCCTTGAGCCTGTAGTAATGACTTTACTGAAAAATAAGCAGAAGAAAAGATCCGATCTCTGTTACTATTCCTTGCAGTAAAAGAAAGGGAAGAGCAGGATGGTGGTATGGCCTGTGAACAGAATAGCCAATTTCCGATTTTTCTTGGCTATCAGTATTTCTTTGATGCTGAATACTTTGGCAGTATGTTTGGTGAGTCGTTGGCTCAGCCAGCCAGCAACCCATTCCTCCAGCATTCCATCTAATCGTAAATCTCAGTAGTGTGAGAGAAATGGAAATTCTTTAGCATTAATTGTCGATTGTGTTGTTGGTTTAGATAAACATGTCTAAATTTTTCCAAGCTGCTTAGTTTGGGACACAAAAGGATACCTAATTATCTGTACAATTACGTGCAGAAGCTGAGAATCCTGGAAGTCAGTCTGTAGCTGGTCTGCGTGAGTCGTGAAAGGCGTGAGATTGTTCAAGGCAGTGGCTGAATTTGAATTGGTACCGAAACGGTAGTGCAGCCGTTGAGGTAGGATAGGCAGGGTGGATTCTGTATGTGGGATTCTTTTGATTGTTTTATAACGCTGGAAGGCTCACTGTGCTAAAAACAGACTACATATAGATTTAGTGTAAGGGACTGAGAAAGGAGAGTTGATAAGGTGAACAGAATGCATTGGTGTTCCAACATTTTTTACACTTTGTGATGTTCTTACATGTGGTTTAGTGGGGAAGCAAGCAGAGTACTGAGGCCCAAATCTTACTAGTTTTCTTTCTAAAGCTTCATTATACCCACTTTGGATTGAGTCTACCATCTAGCTACCATTTTTTCTTTGTGGAAGGAAGTAGTTAAAGCAAATTTAAAATATGTTGAAAGATGCCCGATTTGTTGCTCAAATTTGTTGCTCAAATTCAGAGACTGAATTCCCTAGTTGCACTGTTAGTCAATACATAGGTACATTTTCCTTCCCGCTTGCCTGTAGCTCTTGAGTGTTAAGCCTTTGGGCTCTCTGCCTTAAAATATGCTTTTTATGGTGAAGATAAATGGTCTCTGGACTGTGATGTCCATTGTTTTCATTAAATACAGGCTGCTGAACAGCCATCGTGTGGCAAGGATGGGAATCTTCCCTGACTTGTCTCGGAGCTAACATGTTCTGGAGGGTTACTGTCCGCGACTTTGTAAGACTAGTTCTTTCGCTGTTACACTACGCCTTGTACTTGGAAATCTTGCTGGAAGGAAAATGCAGATCTCATTTAAAGTGTCGGTAGGTTTGGACAATGCAGTCAAAGTACCATAAGTTATCTAGCTCAGCATGTGTATGTCATCAGGTTATGTACAAGCACACGTCAGAATTTTTGAGTATTTGTCTTCAGGATCAAGACTCTTACTTGTCAATATAAAACATGTTTTCTCAGAGTAACTTAGGCTTCCTTTCAAATCATTCTTTGGGCAGTTTCCCAGGTTGGCCAAATTTTGTGTGCATGACAGCC
Source organism: Opisthocomus hoazin (assembly GCF_030867145.1). Lineage (NCBI taxonomy): Eukaryota > Metazoa > Chordata > Aves > Opisthocomiformes > Opisthocomidae > Opisthocomus > Opisthocomus hoazin. The sequence continues at coordinate 12,607,942 of NC_134429.1, forward strand.
CATAAACGCTAGTGCAGCACCTTAGGGCAGAACATAACAAGCCCCAGTACTTTGGATGCTCTGGGGATCTGCTGAGGTTGTGAATTCTGTGGTGGTTTGCTTCTTTCTTTGTGCCTTTGTGCCTGTACTGTTTGCACCATATATCTGTAGTTTTTCTCTTTGCAAAGTCAGTGTAGGTAGTTAAAATGCTTTTAATTTTCCCTGAAACACGCTACAGAAGAGCAAAATACATATATTCTTAGAAAACTCAACATTAAACGCAAGTGGCTTGATGGGACAATTCCATGGAAATAATAGTTAACAGCTATAGATACTTTTTTGAAGTATTCAGCAGGAATTTGATCTGTTGGTCTTCATCTGCCTCTTCTGAGCAGTTCTGACCCTGCGCTAACTGACTTTGATGAGAATCTTTTGTTTGACTTCAGTGTGCTATGAATCAGGGCCCAATATTTTAGAGTATTACCCATAGTAAGATACCTGTGTTAGTCCTGGGATTTGACTGAAGAAATAAAATAGAGCATATGCACCAAATAAGTGTATCCACAACCTAAACAAGTTCAGTTAACTTATTAATAAATCATGCAAACCATTCTTGTGTTGATTTTCACATTTTCCATATTTTTGGAGGAGTGGATGGATCTTGAGACTGTTCATTATTTTTCTTTCGTCCAACTGTAAAAGACTGGAAAGCAGGTACACTATGCATAGAAGAATGGGAAGCCAGTGACAAGGTTGAAGACAGAATTGCCCTTTTCTTGGTATTGCATAGCATTGTATCCACTGCAGACAGACCAGGCAGTGCGACTTCCAGTACGGTGTTGAAGCTGATACTTGCGGTGGTTATGTCAAGTGAATTCTTAGTGGCTGAAAATTTTGCACATATATAGCGAAGTAGTGAAAATGATGATGACCGCACAAGAAGAGACTAAGGGCCTCTCTAGAGAATCACTGCCTAGCTGTGAGATCTGGCTGGGCTCTGGTGATGGTGCTTATGTCTGGAACCGGCAGAGCTGTGGTATATTTGAGTTTCTGGCACCCTCTTGTGGTAAATACTTATTTTGATCTATATTTTTTGCTTACTTTGTGGATAGAAAAAAAAATCTTGAGATACTTTGTAGTATATTGTGTAAAAGTAATGAATAGAATTGGAGGACAAAAAGTCACTGAAGGACCTTTATGAAAGTTTTATCTTTCCCTAAACTCAGTGAATAGGATTGCTTTTCTCTGAGCCTCAAAACTTGTCTTCATTACTAATAAAACTGCATTATTTTACTGTTGAGGTAGCCAGTATGTGTCACCTCTCCAAACATAAAAAAAACCACAGTGAAGGCAGTGTGGTTTAGACCATCTTAACATCACGTGAATCCCATTTGACAGTAGATGGTTGACAACATAATTTTATTTTGTGGTAAAACTTGGGTGTCTCTGCCTTGGAAGAGCTGAAATATGCTAGTTACACAGAGACCAAACTAGGTTTTTTTGGCAGTGAAGAAAAGCCCGGAGAGTAATTCTGTAAAACATGGGACTATACTAAAATGTTGTGCCTGTTCTTGACGAGTGAGTGAATATGAGCAAAACTGCAGGTGAGCCTGGAGGGTGGAAGCTCCTGAATTTGAAGTCTAGTCCAGTCTTTGGATTGCTGGTCTGCTTTAATCAAATAGTTTTGCTTTCCTCCTGTGTGCCACCCTTTCCTAGTGTGCAAGGTAAGGTGTTCAGCATCTGCCCTAAAACTGTATCTCTTGTGTGGGAAACAAGGATGGCACTGGTATTGCTGACATAGTGTGAGGTTTAGTTAAATCATAGTGTTTTGAAATCTTGAGAAGAATAGTGCAGGAAACAAAGGGTGCGTTACTGGATCATGGAAATGGGAGAAGCTCGATGTCAAGTTAAGTTTAGTCCTTCTAGAGCGGAGAAAGTGAACCATGGAATCGGAGGGAGGTACTTTTGCATCCACTTCAACTGTACTTTGGGCTTCTGCGGCATTTTTTTCCTTTTAGTATCACACAGTTCTTTGTGGACGTCAAGTACGTTGTCAGGTTTCTTAGAGACAGGCAAGTTCTTATCTTCATTTCGTCTATGAGGAAAATGTCCTGTCTTACACCGTGCAGTGGGACACGTGTTGCAGCCAGGAGTTTAACGGGAGTCGTCCCAGTTTCATGCTGTGTTTGTTCACTGCACCATGTATTTCAGAATTCGAGTTAGGGTGAACGTTTCTTTCATGACATCTCTCAGTAGTCTCTCTGGCTCCCTGAAACAAGTTCTTCAGATTTGTGTGAATTTTGTTCTTTTCAATGGGGACTGCCGGAACAATTTTTTTTTCGTGTGATTGTGACCTTTTTGTCTTCAGTCTGTCACAGAACCGCTGCTGACAGTAGAAACAAGTGTATCTGCCGAGATCCTGCTCCTGGGAAGAGCGGTCTTGACAGACTGGTATTTCTAACTGTGTCCTTCAGGTGGCAATGTAACCTCGCTTTTCTTTTTGCTTTACAGGCTGGCTCCTGCCCTGCGACGGAAAATGCAGCATCTCGGGAACCACTGGTGAGTTCTTCAAGAAACAGCATAGAATTTCAGGTTGATAATATAGTATACATGAGTTGTTCTCTTTGCTGCATCATTTTGCATCCGTTGTTTTGCTTTTCTGAGGAGCTGGTGCTTTGTGAAAAAGGTGTAATCTGCCTTATGTTGCCCTGCTGTTGACCTCTGAATTCTGACCTGTATCTATAACCTCCTGCCTTTCTGGGGTTAGAGATGGGTCACCTAGGCCACTGAGTTGTCCTTGGGCACAGACTGCGTGTCCTAAGTGTGTGCAGTGTACGCTCTTGATCAGTGCTTGTGTAGTAAAGAGTCTGAAGAAAGACCTGTGCAGCAAAATTTGGACGCAGATTCTTAGTGCTATTGTCTAATAAAAAAAACCCTTTGCTGCTCAGAGACCACATTCAAGCTGTCTTTATTTTCAGTTGCACTCAGAGTGAGCTTAGAAGTGTCTGGCAGCTGGCAGTGCGTGTGATCCAATGTTTTCACTCCAGAACCATTTTGGAAAGAGCTCTGGGATTTTTTGTGTGTGAGGATAACTAAGAGAACCCTGTTTTGTTTTCATTTTTATGGTGGCGCAGAGTGGGAAGTGAGCCGCCACTCTCTGGAGCTGCAGTATATATATTGTTTTACAACCTTCTTTTTCTTTTTTTTTGCTTCCTCTTCGGGCATCTATAACTCAGTCAAAACCTTGCCAAAATTCTTAGCCCATGTTATTGTCCTAAACATATAAATCTCTAGTTGAGTTTCTTCCCTGGCTTTCATTTGGTGATCATAGTGAGTACAAGCTGTTTGCAGTGAGCAGACTCAAATACTTTCCATAATGGTGTAGCACTGGCCACATCAAACTATTTTTACCTTGTAACTCTTATCTGGAGAACGCAGGAGATGATTTTTAAAGGAGGGAGATGTCAGTAAAGACTGCGAACTGGGAAGGGTCAGTAAAGTGCATCGAATGAAAGGGCCTGTTCATGAATTCTGTTAAGCTCTGCAGTGAAAATCTCTCTAGTCTAGTAACACCGTGCCATCTGTAGTTGCATAGACATCTGTGTGTGAGATTACCTGAAGTTGTCGTGCTTTGTGATGGATTTGGTGGTTTATTTTTTTGGGGGGTTGGCTTCTTCCTCCACCCTTACGAAAGGTCATAGCAGGCAGCAGATCATTGCATCCTGTGCTGGTCAACAGTTTGTTCTCTTTCTCGAGGCAGAGTCTAACATTACATTTGATTTAATTAATTTCTTACTGTATGTGCAACTGAAAAATTGCTGAGAGGAAGCACATAGCAGTTGTGTATCTTTCTGAATAGAGGTATGTTCCTACCACATAAAAATATTTATAAATTTAAAGAACTCCAGCATAAACTTCACTCTCATAATGCTGAGTCTTGCATGTGAGCTAATTAGAGCCATTTGAAAGGTGGAGGTTTTCTCCTTGTTTTTTCATTAATTGTTTTTTTTTATGTTAAACTCTCACAGACTCTGTCACGTTTGCTTAGGAGTCATTATTGCTTCCAGCTGAGTGTCTGCAGAAGCCTTATTAAATGAGCAGTTCAGTTCTGTGAGCCAGATGACCTAACTTCCACCACACTGCTGTGGCTTCTCTGTAGCCAGGATCATGCACGCTGCCTTCTAACACATGCAGTAGATCTCGGTCCATAAAGCAGACTTGTAGGCACATGGCGCCATGTCATGAAAATGTTTGTGGAAACACCAGAACAAACTATGGCATGAATCCAACAAATGGCTCTGAATGGGAAAGCCATGTGCTTAGGCGTATCATTGCTGACTTCAAATCTGGTGTTAAGCAGTTGAAGAAGACTTAGAGAATCCAGAGGAGGGAGAAAAGTCTCATGACCAAATTCTGCTCTGTACTCCCTCACCTTTTTTGACGTAATTGGTGACGGACAGTACTCAGTGCTTCATAGGACTGAGACCTGTTTGGAACATACCAGTGGTGCTTATGCACAAGTATGAGAAAACAAGAGAGTTAAAACATCCTGCATTGTATCAGCAGATGTCATTATAGGCTCAAACTGGTTTTGTTTTGTATTTGTCATTCTAACGGGCGCTGTATCCTGCAAGGTGCTAAATACCTTCTGTGTGCTCAGTGGCACTGTCTTCTGTACTCTGTACCCACACAGCCTGCCGCTTTCAACAGGAACACAGGAGAAAAAATCGTTTCTTGTTGTTTGCAAGAGGACTTCAGCATTCTGCAATATCTTGTAGCAGGTGCAGTCCGACATCGTATCATGTCCTGAATTTTGGGTCCTCAGAACATACCTTGCTAAGGTTTATGGCTTCACTGAGGCCTTCAGAATGGAGTCCTACAAACTCATGTCACACTCCTAACTGCTCTTTCTTCAACCCACTTTTGGTGTCTTGAACTACCAAACTGTAGATAAGGGACTCCGCGTCCATGCCATTAATCCCTTGAGTTATCCAGTGTCCTTACAATAAACTGTCCCAACTGAAAAATACTCCCTAATAAGAGGTCATTGTGTTATAGTTCTGGCAGTGGAGAATGAGTTGGAGGGGGATGGGAAAAGCTATAATTTTTGCAGCAGAGAGCGGACACTCATTTCCCTAGCTGTCGGTCTTGGCCCATTAAAATTTGCCGTGTAGCTCCATAGTGGGAAGTGTAACCTTGTGTTAGCAGAGTGTCAGCATCTCGCTCTGCTGCTGTTTACAGCCACGTTTGTCATCGTCAGTGTGGGATCAGCTTCTCCTTGAGTCCAGCTTATCAGTGAACACTGCTGCATCCCTTTCTGCTTGTATGTGCAGCCACCTCTGATAATCCTCTGAACACTTGTGGAATTGGAATAGGTTTGTCTTTTTGCAATGACTCAAAGTTCTGGGACGTGCAAAAGATGTAACTACATAGGACAGAACCCCTTTCTGTGAGGTTAAAGAGTTAGAAAATCCTCTTTTCTTTTTGAATCATTGTTTCTTTGGTCTATTTTCTCTCTTCAGTGTCATTATGTTGTCTTTTCTGCTGCTCTTTTTAGCTTGTCTCTCTCTAGCAGCATTGTGTAGCTTTTTAACCATTCTGTGCTGCTTTTGAGATGTTTTTAAGAGCTTGAATATGTTTGCTGGCCTTTTCTTTCTGCCAAATCTGCTGAAGTCTAAATTACAACTATGAAGGTTATACATATGATTGCCCCTAACACGAGCCTGGGTTGTAAGAAAAACCTAAGGAAGCAGAGCTTGTAAGTGACACCTTTCTACATGCTGCTTGCTTGTTGTTTTGGGTTGTTTTCCCTGTCACAAAACATACTCATTCCCTTGCTAGTGCCTGCTATCTGGAAGAAGTACTAGTTGTAAATATAAAAGTACTGGTTGTAGATGTAAAACACTCTTGGTTTCTCAGTAAGTTGAAGAATCCCTGCATCATGGTATGAGAAGCAGAGTATTTTCTTTTGCAGGATTATTTAACTTTCCTTCTTTTGTTTCTTTCTGTTTCTTTCTGCAGATGATAGCAGTTAGCTCTGAAATATGGATTTTATTCCCTTTTTTACAGGCTGCTGAAAGGTACAAGGTAACAGGAGTTACTGCTGCCTCTGTAGCCATTAGTGTAGAGTTTGTTGGTATGTGCTGGAGCCCTCGTGGCTTTTCCCCACCCTTTGTTAAACTGATTTTCAGATTTTTTAAGGGTCATGATAATGGCCAGAATACTTTTAACTACCCTTTTTGTGCAAACATCATAGTGTACACTGCAGACAATAATTGTCATGTTTAGGGAGTATGTCTGTGTTATCTCCATTTTCTAGAAAAGCTAATTGAGACACACAGGTTAACTGTTTAGCCAGGTTCACCTGGCAAGTTGGTGGCATAGATGTGAGACCTAGTCTGTTGGCCTGGCAAATGAGGTAATTTCTATTTCAGGGGCTTCGTTCTGCCCCTTTTATATCTTTGGAAAAGTCTCTAGCCTTGCATGTGTAATACGTTTTTTAAAAGTGATTGTAGTATACTGCTACTTCTTTAGTTTGTCTTTTTTCTGGTTTTGACTACTTTTCTGGTGATTGAGGAATAATGAAAACGAATGGAGAGCTGCAAAGAGTCTTGACATTTCTGTACCCATTGTGTATCCACAGGCACAAAGTCACATCCGTCTGTATGTCCATGCTGAACACATTCAGTGTTTGTATCTATCTTTGCTTTCCTGAACTGTGAGTTGAATTCTCAGATTGAAGCCATGATACTGGGGTTTGGTTGTGGGCATATTTAGTTCCTCATCGTTTTTTGTGTTGAGTTGCTAGGTTTCCTTGGAAGTAAACCAGTAAAATTTGTGATATGTGTTTATAATGCATAAAATTTTTGAAACTGAAACTGAACAGTTAGTTACCCTTTTCGCAGCTGCCTGGATTTGGGTGCTTAGAATTCAGTGACAGACGATAGATTGGATCCTCTCTGTTTCATTGCCTCCTTTTAAGCCTTATGTGTTCTATTAAGCTTCCTCTTACGTAGGCTATAGTTAAAGAGAATTTAATTTAGATTTCTGAGGAAGGAGCTTTCCAATCGAGATTTTGAGTTTGACTACTTTTAGCTCTAACTGGTGTAATTAGAAGTTGACAGAGCCTAACACTAATGGTACTGTTGTCTTTAACTATGTGAAGAAAACCATGAGTGGGAATGAGGAAAGGTTACAGAACTGTGCTACGAGATTTGAGAGACCTTGTTGGAGCTGATGTTAGTTAAGAGGACTCAGATCCACTTTTTATGAACAAATCTTTGGACACACTGAGGATCTATGTCTCTTTGCAGATGCTCTTTCTGCCTGATGAAAACCTACAGAAATTGAAGTACATGGGAATTTTTTTAAGTTCTCCTTTGCCTGAAATTGTTGTTTGAAATAAGAAAGGCATTTTCACTGAAAAACTTGCGCTTTGTTTTCTGGAACACATTCTAATGCAAGGATTACTGTGTGGTATCCTTATCCTTTCTTTTAAAGTTCAAAGATCCTAGTCTAGATTTGTAGAATATGATTTTTTTTTTTTTTTTTTTTCCAGAAAGACTTTTGTTTCCAGGAATTATGTGAGAGACTGGAGTGTGCTGGAGGGACACTCCCCATCACACTTTTGCTTTCCATTTTCCCACCTTTTGTTGTTTAAGACAAGATTTATACCTCTTTACTGTACAAATATTCTGTCTGCCACAATGGGTTTGTTTGGAGCAGTGGCCTGCGCTGAATGCTTCTCTAAAAGTAAATCTATCCAGAGGGGATTTTGAGACAGCCAGAGTTAGTAGGCAACTAACTTACAGCCCCCAGCGAAACATTAGTCAGGATAATTTACCACTGTCAGCAGGGGTGAGAGGAGACCATCAGCCCTGCGACCTCCCGTCCGGGCAGTAACCCTGTGGTGTGATAATGCTTCTGCACGTTTGAGGAGGTCCTGAAGGTGTTGCCGTGGATTCCCAGTGCTGGACAATAATTCCATCAGGCTGAGGAGGGCAATTGCTGTGCCGATGTCGGTTTTGCTGGTCCTGGAACAGGGAGCCAGAGGTGCGTGACTGCCTCACACAATATCCTTTGGTTTGCTGCAAAGATAATTCTATGATTTACTAAGCAGACCTCTCTTGTGTTTGACCCTCCGATAAGTTTGAGATTATTTGCATGTTTTTGTCTCTTCTGTGCATTCATTGACTTCTTCTGTTGTTCATCCAAAGTGTACTCTCTTAATCTGTCAATTCCTTTTACTCTGTTGATTTAGACAAGTAAACAGATGCAAATTTACTTACTGAGCGTAGTTAAAGGAACGCTGTCACGTCAAGTTAAATTGCCTGTCTGAGGTCAATGGGAAATTTTTTTTGGAATTCCTTTCAATCACAATTTTAAAAGAGGGTGGACTATAGTAGTTTGGGATGTAACTGCTGTTGTAGCATTATATGTTAATGTATGAAAGCTAGAAACTTGCAGCAGTTACAGGCCAAAGCAGGTTCAGACCCTGTCAGACTATACAAAATGTAATAATGGCTTTGCCTGTCCCTAAGAGCTTACAGGTTAAACAACACTTTACAGCTGGTGGGTGAGGCCGCGTAACAACTAGGATAGGTACAGTCATTTTCTATTACTAACAGTGTGGTGAGTTAGCAGCTTATAGTATTTTCTATGCATTTGTGCTGAAGAGAGCTCTGAAAGCAATTCCTACTTGCTTTTCAGACAAACCGACATTACTCGTCAGAAGAGTTTTAAGGGTTTTTTTTTTTTACAATAGTAATAATACTGTAAGTTGTTCTTTACAAAACTTATAAGGAAATTAAAGTAGTAAGAGTTAGGTTAGAGTCTTTTTCAATATTAGGTATGATTTAAGTTCCAGATATCCCAGATCTCTCACTGAAGGTAAAATGAAAGCTACAGCGCTTTGTGACATTGGAAAAAAACACTGGCACTCACTTGGGAAATACTGCATGTTACTTGATATTTTTGCCTAGAGAATAATGAATTTTTTTTTTTTTTTAATGTTCACGTGATGTTTTGGAGGTGTACTAAACCTACAAACAGTTTTTTACAGATCATTGCCTGCTTTGCTGTGAGCTGGGTGTTCTGTAGCGGTTGGCAGCCCCGCTCTCTGCCTGCTCAAAGATCGGGAGCGCTTTGCTGTGGGCATCCCAGCTGTTGGAAGGGGTACCTCTGAATTTCAGACAGGTGACGGCACACAGCAGAGAGGTACCTGCGCAGTGTGCGCTTTGGTGATGCTGGGTTGTGGGGTCAAGGTGAGATAATGGTGTTATTTCAGCTACGTGTGTGTGGAAACATGCTATGTGCAGAACAACTTGTAGAGGGCAGCAATTGCCCACGGTTCTTTCTGCCTAGGGAGAGGAGGGACCGGTTTAAGAACATCACAGGAGTGTCTGCCTTTTTAGCTGCTTGAAATAGCTTTATGCGGGAGACTTGCTCATTGGAGCGCCTTTTGATTCCACATTATTAAATTCCTAACCTGGGAAGTGTTGCTAGAGAGTCTGAATTCCTCTCATACCTCTAATACCACTGAGCAGTTGGACTCCTTTTCCCTGTATACAGGTGCTGCCTGTGTCATTGTTACTGCAATCAAGAAGAGTCTAGTGACAGCTAGTGATTCTTATCAGATTATAACTGCCTAAATGTGATAACTTTCTTCACTTCTTGGCTTCCTCCTACTTTTAGCTGGAAGATGATGCCATAAGAAAAAATTTGCAATGTCTGTGGCATCTTTGTTGTGCCTCAGAGTAAAGCATGTGTTGCATCTTCATCACATTAAAAAGTAAGGTAACTGCGGCACAAAAGGCAGAATGACTTAAGAACTTGAAAGAACTTTCCCCAACTTTGATGCACAGAAATACAACCATCAGATACTTCTGATGCCAGCACCTTCAGAAGCGAGATTTGCTGAGCTAGGAAGTTGAGAGTTGGTATAATTCTTGGATTTGAAGTTCCTAACCAACTTACTGGAGATGAGATTTTCCCTGCTTTTCATGTTTCTTGTATTTCTCTGTATGCCACTTATTGCAAATCCTTCCAAACATCTTAATGGGGTTTTTTTGTTTGTTTGGGTTTCATATGGATGTTTACATAGCTCTTCTCCTTGTTATAATTGTACAGACCGTGTCCTCTTCCCAGCTGTGATCCCATAACACACCACTGCTACTTTGACAATTGCCTTTCTGGAAAAGTAACAACAAAAATATGCATAGCTTTTAAGTAAAAGAATTTTACAGCTGGAGAGAGGCAAGAGAGAGAGCTTCCTATCATCAGCCACACTCACAATGTGACTCACTTTTTTACATTATCTGTTTTATCTTTTGGTCGGGGGGGATTTTCATTTGCTGCCAACTTTGTGGTGTTTTGTCAAGCATCTGAATAGCCTGAATGATGGTATTCCTTGGGATACAATTCTACATCAGAGTACATCTTGCTGGAATGGAGTTTCCCTGCTATGCAGTGAGAATTTTTTGTGTCTTCCTTCCAGCTTGCTTCTCCTGTTTGTTTTGTGTGCCACCCTAAGTGATTCCTTTCCTCCTTAAGCATCTGCACCCTTCAGATGTTTGCAGACAGTTATCACATCATTTCTCCTTTCCCCCACCCCCATCCTGGTCTCTTAGCCAAGCTCTACATATTTAGCTCATTTAATCTTTCCTCATAAGTCAAGCCCGTAATTGACAGCTCTGACACGAAGAGTCGCATTGGTTACACATGCTGCCAACAGGATATAAATACTTTCTGTGCAGTGATTGAGAATTACAGTCAAGACTGAGACGAGCGCGCCCCCCCCGCCCCCTGCCACTATGTTTTTGACAACCCCTTTCTCAACCTCAGGTTGCCACGATCCTGTCAAGATGGACGTAGTTCTCACTCTGATGGTCAGCTACCGAGCACCCGGTATGCTGCCAAGTAGAGGTATCAGGTGACTTGGGAAATTCAGTGCTAAAGCCAGTCTGATCCTAATTTCTACAGAGGTGGTGTTGCCAGGCTTGCAGGTGCCTCAGGCTGCTGCTGGTCATTCCTTCTGGGAAGGCAGAGCTCCATGCAGCAGAGTGTGTTGCTGAAGTGAATGGGTCTTGCTACGCTCATGCAAAATGAGGGAGGTGTTGCAACTGGTACCCCACGCCCGTGTGCTTATGCAGTGCCATCGGGAGGCTCACCGCGCTGGTGCTGGCAGGGATCTGTGGTGAAGATAATCTTGGCACTGGTGTTCTCCACGGTCTGCCAAGAGGAAGCTCGGGATACTATTGATCCGATTGGCATAGCTGTAAACAAGTTCAGGGTTCTTGCTTGTACATGTAGGATCTGGGAAGAGGCTTTTAGTTTTATCCAGAAAGGTATTGCATTGGAGGAAGAGGTAACTCCGTCCATACATTGGTACATACAGATCTGTTTCCAGCTAAACTTATTTGGAGGTTGCTTTAGATTACCTGTCTCTTCATGTTTGTTGCATTCTCTTGCAGAAGATAGGTGTAGCTAACAGAAGTTGAGGAACTGGTAAATGAATTGTCTAGCTTCTAATGTTGTATTCTGTGAAGCTTCATATGATACAGCTTCCCCAGCGGGGCTAGTTCACAAACATTACATGTATTATTGCAAAGCATGCAACATAAAGAGAGCATTTATGAAAGGGAATATCAGAGGAAACATTATAGCAGGGACCTTTATAGCCTTTCCATTATTATGGTTTAAATCTTGACATGGTCTTTATTTGCAATGACACTGGGACCAGTAAAGAAGTGTTTTTTCTCTTCCTCTCCCCTCCCCTTTCTTCCATCTCCTTTTCATTCTTTTCTTCCACATCCTGTTCTGAAGCTGTGGTGCAGAGATACAAATCGTTAAACATGCAAGTAGTCAGAGAGCCAGGTTTCAGTTTGTGTGGAATCAGCCCCTTTTGACTCACAAGTTGGAAACCAGATGACTCACTGTGATGCATGTTTGTTGTTTTTAATAACTGTCATTTTGCAAAATATGGTCAAAGCTTCAAACCATGACTTCTGGAGTAAGGGTGGTGTGTATTTATTTTTAATTTGGGAGGCTGTAATCTGGAATGTGTTTATAGCTGCAGTCTTCCCTTAAAATCTGAGATAAAATAAATTAAGACATTGACAATGCAAAAGATTTTAGAGATTTTTTTTCTCCTGTTACCTGAAAAAATATTTATTTTCTTGATCAGTTACTTGAAAAGGCTCCAGGTGCCAAACATCTGGTGGGATTGTAGGCCCCTGGTTTATGTTTATGTTTTTTAATATATACCCAAAGGGATAGGTTTCTTAAAAAGAAAGCAGGCAGCTGTTTTTCATTTGTGGAGTTTTAAAGAATAAATGCCATTCGTGCTTTATCATTCCAATTTCTAACAAAATTGTCATCTATCTCCTTTCTTTTATAAGAAGCTAGCAAATGTAGTATCTTAGTGGCAGAATTCCCTATCAATAAAATGTCTTAGCAATATGGAAAATATGAAAATATCTAAACATTTCATTTTCTGGAGATTTATTACTGCTTGTAGAACAGTTTGTAAACTGTAAGCTCAGTATTAAGTGCTTTATGAGTTTTTTGCAGTTTACTTTCTAATTTGCCTCAAGAAGCATTGTTTTAATTTGTCAAAGTTCTACAGGTTTGTTTTGCAGGTCAGTTAATTCACAGTGTAAATCCACAGCCATTCCGTCGCAGAAGAACGGAGGTCTGCCAGCATAAAATCTGTATATGTGAGAACAGAATTTGACCCTAGATATAAAAAGCGTATGTAGTGGCCTTATGACAGAATTTGTTGTGGTCATGGGTTTTCCTCCAGTTCAGTTTTCAGATTTGGATGCTTTGTAACAATTTCTATCATGATTTATACTACAGTCTTTTGCAATTGCTATTGCAAAATGAGGGGCTGTGGTATAGTCCAAGGGAGGTAGACTCCTAACCTACCTCAGCCTGTTGCTTCTTGTTAGAGAGTGAAAAAGCAGCTACTGATTCAAAACAGAGAGTTCAAGTTCGGGTTCTGCTTTTAGACTGAGATGGGGTATCTCTCTAATGGTAAAAGTGCTAGAAAAAGCATATTGCCTTTACTCTGAGGAAATAACGTGCTGGCTACTCCTGGACAGCTGTGGTCTGCCTCATTCGTTGTTCTGATCAGGAAAGAAATAGATTTTGGTCTTTATTTTTTAAAGTGAATGTAATTGCTTGTGAAAGATAGCAAAGTGATGGCTTTGGAGGCTTAAATCCTCTTCTTAACAAAACTTAAACTGCAAGCTGTGATATTCCCCACCAGTGCAATATCGAAGGGACCCCCTTGTCCCCCAAGAGATGAGAGTTCAGTCTCTAGCCCATCTGATGCTTGATTTCCCTCTGAAGCTGCCAAGAAGGATGCCAATTTTTCCATTTAGCTGACTATTGTATAGACCTTAAAAGGGAAAGTTTTAATGCAGTTGGCTGCGATATAGACTGTTAAAGGGAAGTTATTTATTTTAACTGGCTGCTGTATGGATTATTAGAAGGGCATTCTTTTAGCTGCTGCTGCTATATTGACTAGTGAATGTGCTGGGCTGTATTGCTAGTAGCTGTCATATTGACTGTTACAGAAAAGATCTGTATTTAAGCCATAACACTGCACTGGGATCTCCCAGGCAGGATATTAATGCTAATTCATCTGCTCACCCCCTGCTGTGAGTGTTATTTGTTTAAATCTGTAGAATCCCACAGCGCATTTATATCCTCGCTAGAGTGAGCTCCGCTCCCTGTAATTATTTAACATTATATGCTGATATAAATTGTAACAGTTAAAGAATGGTAATGAGTAGCAAAAAAACACAAACTTAACCTTAGAAATGGCAGAGTCAGCTCTTAAAACAACAGCCAGCAACTTTCACTGTTCTCTGTCTTTTCCCAAGTCCATATGCACAGTATTGTGCATACATTATGTGTGTGCGTGTGTGTTCATGCTCGCACTGGCAACTGTGCCAGGCAGGGCTGTAATTATGCAGAATGTACTGTGAAACTTATGCACACACTCATAATTACATACAGTGCCTACGTATAGCAAGTTTTATCTCTCTGCAGTTCAGCTTCTTGATGAGTTGTTCTGATAGGTGATTTGAGTTGGGGCTACCACGCTGACGGAGGCGATGGAGCCCCCGGGTTCTTCTCCAGGGGACACATGTCCGAAGGTTAGGCTGAAAGCCATCGGGTGTCACTGTTGCTCTGTGTAGGCTCAGCTGGCAGTGGATTTGTCTGGCAGTAAAAACTGGACTTTGAAATTAGTATTTTTGGCTATAAACATCTAAGACATTTACACATAATTTATATATAAGGTGCATGTCCATACAACACCATTTATGTGTGGGTGGAGTGAGCGGAGGTAGCTCTGTTGTGTGTTAACTGAAATTTTTTTCACTTTCTGTTGCCTGTTATAGCATTCTTGTCCCAAACTGGCGTGCAGGATGGCCAACTACTGCTGAGTAGCTGTTGCATTCTGCATTCTGAAGTGACTGTGGTTCAACAGTGGAGGTGACCTGATTCCTGTATAATTATATATTTGCTTGTGAACATTAAGCTATGGGCAAATTTTTGGTTTTATGATGTGCGCGACTGTAGTGTAGAAACAACAGAACTATATTCAGTTTAGATTTTTGAAGAGCTTTGGAGCTACTGGGCTTAAAAGGTACTGTAGAAATTTTTTACCTGCAGTATATGTGTCAGAGCTCATTGAAAAAAAACAGATTTGCGTTAAAACAGTTCATCAATAGCATAGGAAAACTTTCACCGACTTAAAATGGAGATGACAGAGAAAAGCCATGTAAATAGCAAAGAAAATGTATTTTAAAAGATAATTCCTTGTAGTCTCTGTCCCTTCTGATTTCAGGTGGGGAATAAAAGCTAGCGTAAGAGGAGCTGGGCTTGTACTTGATTTGCAGAGTAGTGTGATGGTCGGTTGGGCTGCGTTGGCAGCATGGACCTGTGCCAGACTTCACCACAATTCATACTGTGTCAGTTTAATAAATGCACTACTTAAATTATGAAATTACAAAAGAAAAAAGAGAATGCACTTATTCAGACTCTTAATACATTAAAAATAAGGCATTAAAACACTGCCTTTTTTTTTCCCTTCCAGAATCAATAATGAACAGGAAGGGTTGTAGACATTAACAGTCATGGACATTCAAACTCTTATACATAAATTATCTTAGAAAAATGCACATAAGACTTGAATAATGTAAATACATTAATGCATTTAATAATTTAAACATTAAAGCGCATTCAGGAATTCGTGGCAGAAGCTGTTCTGAGATAAGGAACGGTCCTGGAAGTTGTGTGTCCCAAGATCGATGGCTGGTTTCTCCTTGAGAAAACTCTCTGGGGACGTCAAGCTGCGCAACTAGAGTGACCGTCTGTCCTAAGAAATCCCAAGACATTAGCCAGCTCTTTTGCTTTTCACCTCCCATTCTCTCTCCACCGCGTGCACGAACACATACGTGCAGAATATCTCATGGTCCAGAAAAGGCCGGTGTGCATTTTGCCATTTCTTTTTTACATGTGTGCTGCAGTTTGTCCAGAAATTAGATGAAACAGCTTCAAAGAATGGAAGTGTCTTGGCTAAAAGTATAATACCAATAAAGGCTAAAGAAGCTGCCTGCAAGAGGTTTAGCAGTGCCATGCAGGGTAGGAAGAAGAACTGTTTGGACAGTTTGTGGACTCTGATCTGTCGGTTCTCCTGGGAGACAGGAACATGGAGTCTTAAGTACAAACAGTAAAATGGGGATCCTGTTTTTCTAGGGCATTACATGGACCTGTAATTCAGACTTCATCCTAGCTGGTGGTAAGACAGTGTCAGCTAGAGAGTGAGGCTTGGGGAAATAGTGCTCTCCAGGAGTGCTGAGCTCTTTCTTGGAGCCCTGAAAATCATAAGGTTGGCTCCAGTGTAACGACAAGTAAGGCGGTTTTAATCTGTTCTTGCCTCTGCTCTTTGGCTTGTAGCAGCACCTAACTGGCACACCAAGGTCCCCCTCATGCAAGACATTTTCCTGAGGATTTTGAGCTGTGTCATGTTTGCTGATGTAAGTTTGAAAGGTGTTTTATCAGCCCCTCATGCCATTTCCCCTTGGTTCGTAGCCTTGCTTTCTTTGCCTCTTCTGCAGGCAGGTGCACCCTACAGCCCCACTCACAAAGTGGTATAAAGTATCCTGCTTAGGCCTAGATACCGATGGAACTAATAAAAAAGAGCTTAGTCTGATCCCAAAGGGAGAAGAGTTGGGTTGGTTAATTAAAGGAGCCTGGCACAGGGCACCTAGTAATTATGGGTGCAAGAAGTCTGAATGTGAAGAGGACGGTGCAGCTGGAGAAGGCTAGGGAGGCACCCAGAACTCTGCAGGCTGTGGGCAAGAATGCAGCAAAACCAGATCTGGAAATCAGACTCTGGCAGAATTCCTTGGTGAATTCTTATTTATTAAATTTTTTTAATGAGGACCTGAATCTCTCCTTATGCATTTATGTTTTTGCATGTACATGTGTATGTACAATTCCAGTTACACCCTATGGCTGGGAGGGTGATTTTATTAAAGACCTGAAGATTGAGAGACAGATATTTTAAGAGACATAGGCCTTGCCCTGTAGTGTTTTGGAATAATTAATGCTGACTGCTGCATTGGTGGTATTATCGATGCTAGTGGGTCTTTATCTCGAGCATCATCACAACACCCATGAGTCTGTATCACTGCAGGGCAGAGCTTTTGAAGGGAAAGGGGCTGAGGCCACCAGGACCTGCTGGGAAATTGCTCCTAAACTCTTATGTAGGTGTGGGGTGGGGAACAATGCTACGTCATCACATTGTCGTCACCAATGCTATGTCTCTTTATAGTTAAGTTCCTTAAAGCAGTGTTTCTTAAACTTAGGTTATAACCCCCAACGGGGTGCAAAAGGCTTCAAAGGAACTCACGAAGTCAGTAGCCAGTAAACATCTTTCTACTTGTAATTGCTTTTAGGAGTTCTGTTTCTCCTGGTTTGAAGAGTTAGCATTTATTCCAGTAACTCTCATTTTCCTGAAGGAACTTGCTGCCATCTCAGCTGAGGAATGTGGGATGAGCCACCACAACAGATGAGTGGAAAAGGGAGTCAAGCTTGCGTAAAGTTAGAGAAGCAGTGCTTTAGCAAATTTTATTTTCCAGGGACAAGCTCTGCAAATGTTCCCCGAAATGGATCTATGAACTTTACCTGATGAGTGATAAAGGCAGTTATTTTGTCCCCAGTGGATTTCTCGATAGGCCCCATCTGGGGAAGGTAGGACTGTGTGCAAAAATGTATCCGCCTGGACGCCGTCCTGTGCAGCCTGCTGTAGGCGACCCTGCTTCGGCAGGGGGTTGGACTGGGTGACCCACAGAGGTCCCTGCCAACCCTGACCAGTCTGTGATTCTGTGATTGTTTATTTTAGTGCTCAGGACTAAATAATGATGTGAGGAAACTGTAGCTCTTATTCTGTCCTTACAGCTGGTAGGTGGATCACACTAGAAAATGAAGTGCTGGTTCTGAGGGATTCTAGCTCGAAAATTGAAAAGCCCTAGTTTTGTCAAACTACAGGAGAAGACAGTCCACAGAAGAAAATTGCTTTGAGAATTTGATGTGTGCTGACTATGTGTATTTGTTCCTCGCCTGTCCTAAGTGTAAAATAAACAAATGTTAACTTGAGGCACTTTTTTAAAAATTTTATGTTGCAGTGGACTAGGGGAATGCTCATGGTCATGTTTTCCAGTTCAGGTGACTTTGTATCTTCTAATCACCGGTACAAAGGCAGAGCTGAATGCCCTCAGTTTTCCCATCTCAAGCAGGCAGTACCCCTGTGTACATGGAATAAATTTCAAGCCTCCCACACCTGAAAGGGAGAAGCATTGCTGGTGGTAGAAAAGGGGTGTGTCTGTTGCATGTGGGAAGCTCCTACAGGGGATTTTTCATAATCCAGGGCCTGTTGAGGAGAGGACTTGAGTGATGGGATGCTCTGGACGTGGCCTGCAGGGAAAACAGAGGAGTGGGTGGGTATCTCATGGCTTAACGGCCACATTTAGCTGGATTTAAGAGGCATAAGCATTTATAGTAAATTCTACTGCTGTACCACAGCTTGCTTTCTGCTTTTCTAGCTTTGTCTCCATGAGTGTATTCCATGCTTTATCCCATTTCACAGCCTGAACTTTTTCCGCTATTTAGAGGATTACATGGGGCAGAGATGTAAGAAGAAAGGGAATGTTGCCACTGCTGCACCTCTTCTCCATCTCTATAACTCAATGTGTATCTATCTGTCTGCTCTCAGGGGCCAAGCTTTCTGCCTTCCAAAACCCTGCTCCGAAATTGCTGATTCAAGCAGGTAGCAATTTTAGGACTCCTTGCAGAATAAATGCCTCTTGCATGCTCCCCTAGCACTGGGATTTCCTCTCTGATTTATCATGCTCGGGTCTGCTAATGTCCCTTGACTAAACTGGGCACAGTGTGATGGTGTGAAGGTCATTTTATGTATGCCATATACATTTCCGGAGACATCGTGGAGGGTAGGACATCTGAAGCAGCATATCCTGCTGGGAAAAGGAGGAAGAAAAGGGTAGTCTGGCTCTTCTTTTCACAGCCTCTTGTGGTGGGATGAAGGTTTTGACAGCCTAATTCAGCATTTAAAGAAAGAACCAAGCAGCAAGATTCCCCCTCACCCACTCCTTGCAGCCCAGCTGTGACAAACTGACAGATAATTAACAAATCAAGACCTCCTATTAGCCTTGTCCCTGATGCATTAAAGCAGCTCCTATGTTGCATGTGTCCTTTAGCAGATGCCTGTACTTTATGGCTACAGAGTGAGATAGGTAGATGACTTCAGAAAGGCAAAGGGTTCCCTAAGAAGCGAATGCACAAATATTTCCAGGAATGGAAGAAGTTGTCTCTTGAAGAAAATGGTGGACAGTAGGTGGGAGAGCTGTACCATGACTGAATGGAAGCTACACTAATGGTACAGTGTGTGTATAGAGTATCTTCTGGGAATATAGGACTGAAAGGGATATATGGAATTATTATTGAGTCCCTTTTGTTTTTACAGAAAGTGACATAAGTTGAAGCAGCAATTGATAGGGCAGTTTTTTTGACTGGTAGTAACCAAGCCTGTAAAAATTACATGCCAGGAAATGTGGTTTGTGGTAGAAACAGATCTAATGTTAAGACCTTAATATTACATTGTGAGTAGTGTATTGGTGCCCTTTCCTTTCTGTCCTCAAGTTGCTGAAACGGTGTGGGTAAGCCTCAAATAAGCTGCCTTCTCTTTGCTTCAGCTCTACTCATTTGGAGAAGAATGAGGAAGAGTGTCAATATCCTTCTAGTTCAAGATGTTAAATAGACACAAGCCATTGGTTCAGCTTAACACATGTTAAAGGAGAGAGAGATATCTAATTGCATCAAAGCCACTCTTAAGTTCATGTATGTGGAGCCCATCAAGCTGAAAGCATCCAGACAGCATCTGCTGTTATCAAATCACTCTTGAGTCGAGCTAATTAAAATAGAGCTTCATTTTTCTGAACCATTGTTTGGCAGGAATTCGAAACAGGTCTAACCCAATTTCTGTGTGTTTATGAGCCTTTATTATATCAAAAGTACTTTTCTGTAAATGTACAGGGCAGTGTTAAATGAATTGATCCACACTGTATCACTGTAGATGCACTATGGACTTCCTAATGATTTCTCTTCTACCTTTTTCCAGATACACCCCAGAAAGCTTGCTTTGTCTCTTATCATGCCATCTTCTTTCTTTTCCTTTCTATCTCACTCTCAAGAAGGTAGATGTCCTTGTATTTCTTTCTTTCATATCTTCCACCTCCACTCTATTGGGATTTTTGTATTATTAAAACATTTACACATTTGCTGCCACATGCAAATGCAGAATAATAAACCAGGACTCTTTACACTCTGAACAGGAGCAGGAGGTCTCTAACCACTGATTTCTACCCAGTACTCATCCCTGTTTATTACAGAGGATGGAGAGGAGGGGAATCTAAACATTGCTGTGTTGAATCTGTTTAAGTGGGTTTTTTTCCCCATTTTTTTTATTTTAAATATTTTACCATTTTACAAATTTTAGGTATCACATTCCTCTTTATAATTTCCTACATACCAAGCACAAAAGTTAGAAGGACATAGAAATTGCTCCTTGAAGACAGGTTGTACTCTTTGGCATCTAAAAGCTAATTCATGAACATTTTCTGCAGAAAGAGAATACCACACATAGGGCCAGTCAGTTCAGAACATGAGAGTGTGAGTAGCAGCCCAGTGAAACAGTAAAGTTCAGGAAATAACTGTTTTTCTTGTACCCAGTACAGTCCAAGGTGTTCATATGATGTTCTTAAGTCTTAAATTTATTTCTGAGCAGTGGATTCATATTACAAAAAAAGGAAATTAAGAATTAGCACTACGTAAAAATGCTGACAGTGATCTCACATGAAATCTTCTCCCTAGAAAGGTAATAAAGACTTTTACACTTTTAGAAATAGATGGACAAAATAGAAAGCAAAAATTCTTTTTGAAATATAAATATACTTTCTGTACAGTTCAAGGAAGTTTGCTTCTTTTAACTCAATTAATTCACCTTGGAATGAAATTGAAGTGCGTTTTGTTTTGCATTTAATGCATTCTGTTCTGAATCTGTATATTTAACTCCTCTGTGTAAAGCTTAAGAGCAGCATGCATAAATTGATACTGGAAGCAAGTGTAACATTTTGCTATAAGCAAACCAGTGGGTAAGGTTCTATTAGATGTTCCCAAACTTATGAAGTATCCTTGTCTCCTGTTCTGTGGTTTTAGAGAGATGAAGAAAATTGTTACTTAGAAGTTTGGTCTTCTGTTCATTGACAGTGACTCTCTCCTGATTCCTCTTTTAATAAATCTAAGTGAATTTGATGCTGACAAAAAGCAGCAGAATCACAGTATTCGGAAAGATAGAGCAGGGACATGCAGTGTGTGCTTTTTCTGCAAGTCTTGTGAGAGACCTAATCTGAGGGCCCTGCTGCTGCGGGCTTGACTCATTATTTATTCAGTTCCTATCTCCTTTTCTGAGACCATCAAGGTGTAGAGTGGGTACATGTCTTTCTGGCAACTGTCTTGTCAGTATGGTCATTTTCCTAGCCAAGGGACATGAGACGATGGCTTTGAGAGAAGAATTTCTGGTAGAGCGCAACAATGGAGGTAAATCCAGACTCTCACATGCAAAAGTAATTCAGACACCATTTCTGCTTGCGTCATGGTGAGTACAGAATGAATGTGTCAGATCTAAGAATATCTTCTTAGGCTTCTCAGCGTTTCCTGCATATGCAATTGTTGTTGTAGTTGCTGCTGTGGAAAGAAGTTTGCCATTCTAGCAAGAAACACTCTTTCTCTTTTACAACAACAACAACAGAGTCAAGCATTTGGTCTAAGGATCCAAAAGCCCAGGAAATGCATCTCTAGGGCTCCTCGTCAATTTGGGACCTAATGAAATATAGAAAATACTCAATAAAAGCACCTTTATTACTTTAAATGTTTAAATGTGGAGTTTTTAGCCATCAGGTTAATGTTTTTGTATCATTTTTTGATTTGATTGTGAGCACTTTTCCAGGTATCTCTGCCACTTGAGCACTAATTGGATTTCCACAGATAAATGGTGCTAGCTGCAGCCCTTACATCACTGTGTTTTTACTTCATCGTTATTTTATTTGTTTTTACTGTAAAGGTTAATAAATCTTGGTATGTTTCGAGTATGAAACAAGGCAGGCAGGCTAAGAAGTACAACATGAAGTGGTGAAGTTTTATATGCTGCTTTCTCAAGTCTGAGGGGTGGAAGGAGAAACAGTGTGCCCTTTGTGGTATTCTAATGGGCTGCTGGGTATGTTAGTCAGCCAAGCAGCGATCCATAATCCTTAAGATAAAAAGCGTTGATCTCTCCACTAGTTTTCAGACAGAGCTGTAAGGCATTTGAATTGGGTTACCATTGATTTAAGGTGGGGAGAAGACTGAGTAGCATGGGTCTGCTTAAAACGGGATATGTGGGATTTATTTAACTTTATTTAATTTTTTAAAGAAAATTGGAAGCCTTTCAGTGCAAGTGCACCTGAGTTCCCTCTGTATTCTCAAGGAAGTTAATATAGAACTTGCCAATATTTTAGAAAGAGCTAACTGAATGGCAGATTTTAGTCAAGATTTAGGCTGCAAATAAATTTCAGTAAGAATTTATCATGGTCGCAGGTGTTTACTATCTCAACTACTTGTTCAGGAAAGTATGTATTTTTTACCATTCTTGTGATTTCCTGGTAAGCTGAGCTTGATTTTCTACCACAGTAGAGGTAACCCTTAGTTTCCAGCCAAGAAGGCAGCGTGGAAGCCTGTTTTGGCCTAGCGGGATTGAAACTAGCGCATTTTAAACACTTACCCCAATTTTGGACTTTGTGGCTTCATAGAAATTGATTGAACAGCCTGTACTTGGGCCAAAGCAGCATTAGGGAGTGAATCTACTTTCCTCTGTTACAAAGATAGAAAAGTGCCCTGTAGTTCCTATGGATAAGGTACAGAGTCTTGAGAAAACTATGGTGTCACAGACTCAAGCTTTCAGTCGTGCCAGTTCTCTGTAGCAACAATGGCCATGCTTACGTTGGTGTGATCCCTTGCTGTGGTATGGACGCAGATTTTAAAGAGATTGGTGATGCTTTCTGCAGCATTTGTCAAGGAAATGGCTGCTTTCTTTTTTTTTTTTCCTGGAGTAATTGTTTATTAATTTTTCAACACATAAAAAGTATAATTATAATAGTCCCTGACATGTGCTGGCTGTGCCAAGGTTTAAGGAAAACAAAAAACAGTAGAAGTGCCATTTTGAACCTTCTCTGATTTTGTAGGCCTTTCTAGTTTGGACCCAGATTTCTGCATAGAAACTAGGCAGGAGTACCCTGGCTTGAGTATAGTTCTCTGCAGAACTAATTCTCTTGGACATTTTAACTCAGTTTAGGATGGTGGGATCTTACTCAAGTGTTTCAAGAGAGAGGAGTTGATGATCGGTGCATGTGATTTTTTGGTACCTCCACTGTCGTATTGGTTGAGCAGAGTCTTGAATTTTCCTGGCACCTATATGCTTTGTTTCTTTAAATAGTGAATGTAACATCCATGAAAAAAGCCCAGTTGACCCTAGGGGAAAAGGACATGGACCCATTTGCAGAATATTTATGGCATGGACAGCTACAGTGGAAATGTTCCTCATGTTTGCCCTTATATTGTGTTTCACTCCTGTTGTAGAGGAAGCATCTTAAGAGTTGACAGGGAAGCTTGGTTGCTTTTGAGGCTGCTCGTTCAACTTTCTACGTATGAAGGAGAAGGAGAAATTCTGTGATGTGAGCATCTTTCTGTTGAGGACTGGACAAAAGACAAGGGACGCAGCTGTTTTCGAATCTCAAATTATTCCACTTGCAATCCCCATAGACTAGGCAGCTCTGGCCAATCAGATTTCTTGCCCCTTACTTAGTTTTTCCCTTAATGGGGCAATTAACAGCAGGAACAAAGTGCATGGTCGGCTCAGTCTTTATTATTACTTGTATTGTAATAAATGTCTAGGAGGCCAGTGGCACACCAGCACCAGGCACTGTACAAATACAGAGTAAAAGGACAATTCTTGTCCCAAAGAGCTCTAAGTAAAATACTAAACTTACATAAAGGTCTTCCAGAGTTTTCAGTCCTTCTCCTTTTGCTATTACTTTCCAACTGCTGTGGTTTGCATGATTTATTGTGCACCTGTCACAATTTCCAGCTTCTTTAATGTTTCCAACACAAAACCTTTTCTTTGTTAGATCCTGGTGATCCAGGTAGTTTCCTCTAGTATCTCCTTATTCATACTGTCATTCAGATCTTCCATATAATAATGCCATCATAGGCCCCGACTTCACCCCTAATTGTTTGGGGGTTTATTGCTGCAAGGAAAACACTCAGATTCTCATCTACATTTCCAAGGATTAATATTAAATGGGGTTCTTGAAATAGCAGATTCAAGGAATAATAGCTTGCTGATTTTTCCTCTCCATTTGAGTAATTTCAGTCTAAAACATCTTCATAGCATCTTCCACAGATGGGTTCTACTTTTGATCCTCTTGCACTAAATCTGAACCATTTTATTACTAGTATTTTCCAGTCTCTTGACTGTGGAAGTAGGAGGATCTAAGTAAGTCTGAACAGGGATCCTGTTCTGGTGCCTGCCTGTGATTGATTTAGCCTTCTGGAGTCTACCATTCCATAGCGATTTTAAGTACTTCGGCATAATTGTTAGATGTGGCACGGGCTTCCTATCCTTACGTCATCTTCTAGCTCCCTAGCACGTGAATGAACCTCCAGCAGTCCTTGTCTGCCCTGTAGTTAAAAGAGTGAAAATGTAATAAATCACAGCTTCATTGTTTTTTACATTCTGCACATGTGAAGATAATAGGGTAAAAGAGATTTCTTTCAAGAGCTGCTCTATTTGAACTCTTCAGTAATGGCAATATGGAGAGAGGAGTGAAAAAGGTAAGAGTTGGAGGTGCTACCATCTACTCCCCTGAAAGCTGTATCATGCATTTTTTTTTAGTTGTGGAGCCATGGAATGATCTTAGTTCTGCTGTAGTGAGCGTCTTGGACACTGAGTCATTACATTCCGTTGGAGTGATTCAGCTCAACAGCTTGACACTTGCATTCATTTTATAGCAGAGCCCTGGTGATCCCTAAGCTTCCTTCTATAAGAAGGGAGAAGCAAGATGTATGAATTGGGTACTGTCCTGAAAAGTTACAAAAATCAGATTTTCTTTACTCAGTTTTGACCTTTCACCTTCTCTTGGGCACCTTCCTTAGGTCCTGTTGAATCAGTTAGTTAGCATTATGGCGGCACACAGGCTTCACCCACACTTGGAAGCTAGATCCCTTACCTCCATGCATGAGACACTGACCTTCTAGTCCATACGTTATCCACAGTGATCCAGTACATTCAGCAATGAGGTTATTGCTGTTTTTATGTAAACAGAACTTCAAATAATTTGCTGCCAGTTGGATTGCAAGCATTATTTCCCACCACACTCCCCCCCCCTCCCCGCCCGTTCATCTCACTGCAATACCTTCTTTGGTGGTACTAGTGATTATAGGAAGCTTGCAATTTAAGCTTAGGCAGAAGTACAAAAAGGGGATTTTAAAAGTTTCTTTTTCCTCTGAAGGCGAGATTATATCTTTTCAATAAGTTAAAATGTTTGAACTCTAGAAAAAAGGTTCATGCTACTCATTGGTTATAATTTGTTATGGCTGCATTATCAGTTTAATGCATTTAGTTTGCTCTTCTGCGCATGTTTCTTATGTTTGTCCAGCAACTATCACTTCCCCATAACAGTTTGTATTGTGTTAAACCTGATGTTGTGAAGTCTCATTTGGAGGTGTATTTCTTTCTGAAATAAAAAAAAATACATAGGTAGCACGTTTTCTCTGTGTACGAAAGTAGTTATCGTATGTTTCTCCTAAAGCATGTGTAAAAGTTTCTTGTTGTCTTTAGTTTTATGCATGTAAGTATTACTTGAATGTTATTCCCCTTAAAAAGAGAGGAATTTTGTCAAGATGTCTACTGTGTTTTAAATCGAATCAGAAAAAACTGAAGATGGCAGAGATATTTCACTTTGAAAGGTGACTACTACACAAACGAAGTTGCTACTTTTCATAAGGGCTTTTACTCCATATATCAATGTGTTTTAAGAGAGACTTGGGTCAATAATACCATGCTTTAGAATTCCCTAAATACATATTTACACAATAGACCTTAAAATATATTAGTCTATCATGTCAGCTCCTGTACACTTCTATCAGGGATATTTTATGTCCTTAACATATGATACAATAAAACTTTATTTTATATAGCATTTTTCATACAAATTGCATTCTAGAATGCATTGTGGGGTTAAATAAGACTTTCACAAGGTTAAAATTAAAAAAAAAGCTGAAGGGTACAGGAAAATTAAGGGCTTTTCATAGGAAATATTTGTTTAACTGAAGAGTGGTAATCGGAATGGAGAGGGCACCAATCTAAGAGAGCCTGTAAGTCTGATTCGAGCTGCAGATCTGGATCCCTGGAAATGGTAGGGTTGTGTGAGGAAGGGCTGGTGCTGCGTGAATGCAGAAGGTGGAAGGGTCACGCCTTGAGCAACAGCTGGAGGAAGTGTGAAGTGGCTCCTGGAACAAAGAAGTTAACAGGGACTGTATGGAGTCGCTTTGTAGTGAGAATAGTAGAAGAAATCAGGGGAAAGCATGTCGAAGGGAAAGAAGGCATCTGAAAGCACGCCTCTGTAGTGGAACTGGTGGGAGAAACTGATGGGAGTAGGAGAGCAGCCTGCACCGAAGAATTTTCAGTTGCTTCGTTTCTGCCCATTCCAGCACGCGCAGGGAGTGGCAGGGGTCCTGGCTCCGAGGAGGCTGTCCCTGGAACTAAGCAGGCACAACAAGATGACATGAAGACAGCTCAGCTTGGATTTTTTTCTGGCTTTTATAAATTTTTTTTTTTTTTTTGGTCACCCTGTTAATGTAAATTAAGTAAGGCTTTTTTGTATGTGATAATTATAGATAAATGTATTTAAAGTAGATCTGGATTTTGTAGTCCTCAGGAAAAAGAGGAAGAGTAATTTTTCCCCCCGTCCCTGTCATGTGTTCACTTTAATGAGCAATTTTAAAAAATTGAAAATAAAAGAGGAAAATGAATAGGTGTTGAACCAGCCTGTGATATGTAAATGCCAACTAGTAATTACCTAAAACCTCAATTTTCTTTCTGTTTCATCTTGCAAAACATTTCATTTCCACTGAGTGAAAACACTTAATTTGGGCTGCGCTGGCTGGTGCAGCCCGCGCGGAGCGGGGCCGGCCGCGGCTAGGGGGAGCGCTGCCTCCGCGCTGCTCCGCGCCGGGCGGCCCCGCAACCGGCCGGCGGCGTGCGGGGTAAGCGGCGGCGGGAGGGCCGGCCGGGCTCGGCTTCCTCCGCTTTCCCCCGGCCGCCGCTGCGGCGATGGCTCCGAGTCGCGCTGCGGCCGCAGAGCGCGCAGTTGGCCGAGTTTCGCGGCACCTGGGGTTTTCCCCGCGTAGCTTGTGTCGCCGTTCCGGGGTTACTGTCCTGTAGTCTCCTCGTTCGGTGTTCTTAGGCACGGTTTGAAGCTCGTTTCTTCCTTGCCTTTGTTCTTTTCTGGTTCTGACTCCTGAGAATCTAGCTTTAAATTGTTTTTCTTTGCTCTGTTTTACATGAGGGTTTTTTAATTGTTGTTATTGCATGTTTAAACTTTCCTTGATACGACTTTGAGATCTGCCAAACTTTGTAGGTCTCTAGGTTCTCTCACAACAGAAATAATTCCTGGGGTTCTGTATGGTTTCATAAAAATTTCAATGAAATCATAGGAACTTTAAAGTGTTTCCTCTCTTCTGAGCCACCTGCAGATGTTTTCTTTAGAAATAAAAAGCAGTTTCTGTAAAATACGAATTTGACAGGAATTCTGGGGCCCAGAACACTAAATTGGGAGAAGGTTTGTCCTGGGAGAATGAAGCTTGTGCTGGAGAACATTGTGTATGTAGTGTCCCAGGACCGTGACTCGGAAAGAGCCCTGCCTGGAATCTCAAGGAACAGTGCCTCTTTAGTGAGATATATGGCTTCATAATTAGCCCCTTGCATTTTTTCATGAGTGCTAGCATCAGCGTTCTATGATGTGTTTCCCTGATTAACAGCTGCTTTGCAACTATTTCCGTGTGCCACCGATAACCATAGTTGTCAAGCTGGTCCTGGCAGAGCACTGATTTCTTACCAAAATGCAGCGTTTCTGTTTGAAGGGGTTTTCTTGTTCATTGCAGTGCCAGGCTTTTAAGTCAGCCCTTGTTAAAGCGTAAGTTGGCTTTAGCCTGCTGCTTGTTAACAGGATTCTGGGTATCTCCTTTAGAGTAGGAGTGCAGAAACCTTTCACAGGCAATTTAATCTTCTGAGCCTTGCAAACATACAGCCGTACGCTGAGGGGGTGTTGCTGTAGGCTAATGTATTGATCAGTTCCGTTTGCCCTATAGCTGTGGCCTTCTGCTCTGGCTGAAATACGTTGAGTGTTTGTTGATACTGCCATATTATTATTTTTTAATACACTGGAAAAAAATTAATTCCAACTTCTTTTACATACGTCATGTATATTGCCAGTGTTGATTGCTTCCGCACATGTAATGTAAACTGTCTGTGCATAGTTCATGGCCTGTGCCGCCTCTGCTTAATGAAAAGAAGTGTTGCATTTAAACAGATACAGATCCACTCAGAAAGACAAAATACCATCCCTTGCAACGTATAATTCAGACCCAACCTTTACATCACAGGTCATCTCAAAGTCTCAGTCCATCAACAAATGCTGTTTAGTAATAACCTACAGAGGGTTCCCAGTATGCGGAAATCTATTAGAGCTCTCACGGGCTGTGCTGCTGGGGGCTTTTGATTCTCTTTTCCACGTGGGACTCTGTTACCAAATCCTGTGGAACTTTTATTGATGAAGGTGATTTTCTTTTACATTTTTGTTAATTCATTGGGGGGGTTGGTGTTTTTTTTTTTTTGAGGTGGTAGAAAGTGGGCATTTGCAGCAGTATTTTAAATTTCATGGTTTATTTTTCTAATGCTAGTAACTGATAAAGTAGCTTAGATTGCTTCATTGGAAACCCGGCATCTTTGAGCATAGTGAGAAATAAGGCTGGCTTTACATTCCCCATTAACACAAAAGGGAGGGAGATTAGGAATGAAGGACCTTGGCTATAACGTCCATGTGCTGTGCTTTGGCCCAGAATTTTGCCAGCCTGCTGCACTCCCACAACACCTGCAATAAAGTTCCTGTCTCCATTTTATATCTTTGACATTGAAGCAGAATATTTGGACTGAATTTATGTAATTTGGCCAGACACAAATATAATCCGTGAATAGTTACATTCATCTTCTAATTAGAAAATCAAACTGTAGGACAAGACTTGCTGCAGGATTCCACCCACCACCAGCCAGTCAGAAATACGTCTTTGTGTGTCATATCACTGCAGGAGAAGTGGCGGTAGGATAGCAAGTTTATGGAATTGACTTGCTTTTAAAAGCCAAATACAGCGTCTTTCATGAAGAGAAATACGTACCTGATCCACTAGATAAAATTAGTTTGCTGGCCAGTGTGTGCTGGCAATCTAAGAATCAGAGCAGTGATACAGTGCACATTATTTGGCAGTGTCTTAATACTATAAAAAATGGGAGAAGTGTTACAAATGATACAGAAATAGTATGGAACAATGTTACCAGCTGAGTCAGAGTGCTATTTGCTGCATGATTTTTTTTTGGCTATACAGAGGACTGCAAAGTCTTCTCGTATTCCTCCTCCTTTTTTTGTTGTTTAAATTATGGACTGCAGTTGCCCTTGTTTGTGCAAAGAAAATGATCCGTAGAAGGCAGGAAAGTTCTTGTGTATGTTTGTTGAAAATATTGGCATTTTGACATGGCCAAAATTGCTTCATAAGTTGCTCATGTGTGTAAGATGAATTATAAAAATGAGGAAGTTTCAGCTCAGCCTATAGGAGGAATGTTCAGAGGTAAATGCAAACACAGATACGAGAAACATGGGATTATTGGGAGGAGGAATACACGTCCAGGATTGTTTTTCAAGAAGTTTGTTGTTGTTTCTAATTTTATTTTGTTTTAAGAGTAAAAACGTTGTGAATAATGGAGGAAGTGATGCAGAGGAGAGATAAAATAGAAGTTTATTTTGGAGTGAAATTTACTGCTGAAGTGTTTACATTTTTACAAGGCAAAAATAAGTTTTAATAAAGGGTTAGAATCAATAAAATGTTTACATGGTTGTGATTGAAATAGCAGAATGAAAAATACTGGTTATTTCTTACAGGTTTTTAGTGCTTAAAAACTGATAATTAAATATGAGAGCTTGCAGAATTTCAGGTCTGCAGGCCGTTTGTGTCTCTAGCCCACTAAATGTGGGAGGGAGTCTTGAGGAGTTTCTGAAGAAACAAACAAGTAATTATGGTTAGAGGGAAAGTGGTTTTGATATGTTCACATGTCTGTTGGTCTGCTCATTTGGGCATCTTTCTTATTCAGCATATTACCTTAAGGTTATTAGTTTGGGTGCTTTATATTTCTGCATCTGGCATAGCAACATCAGCACAGTTTAAATCTGTGATTTGCCTGTCACCTGCGTTTCAGCTGGAGACAGATCAAGTGCACATAAATGAAACCAAAGTGTACTTTATGTGGGGTATTTTGCTGTAGCTTTTTACGGTTCAAAATTACTGAATGTAAACTTAAGGAAAAAAATGAAGGAAAATAAGAAAAGGAAAATAATTAAAAATACCCCATTCGTTTTACCCTCCAACTTTGAAGTGTGCTGGGACTTTGTCAAATTCCCGTTAAAATAAATATGTCAATTCCATCTCTCTTCCAAATTCATTTATCATGCTTTTTTAAAAGGTGTTTTCTGCTTTACCTGATGTTTAAATTGGATTCGCTCGTTTATGCTGTTCTTTGCTGTATCCCCCATGTTTTTCTTAAATGAATTAGTAATGACAGCGTACTCCATCATACCCTCTCTACAGCCACTTTAAGGGAAGCCTGGTGATCTAAACCTTTTAACCTATTAAAGATGATTTTCCCCAATTGAATCAGACCCACCACAGGTGTAATAACTAATCATTTAAACTACACCTGCTATTATGTATTTTTAAGCCATTATGCATGTTGGATAGATGATAATTCATGTTTATTGCATTGTCCAATGGATCCGTTTTGCCTACACTAGCCTGATTAATGTATTTAAAGAAATAAGAGATGCAATTTAAAAGAAAAAAAACATTGATGGAATGCACTGAGGAGTACATTGAAAGTGCCATTAAACCCATCAGAACTTTGCTCTCTGACCAGAAATGCATATTCGAAGGGTTTGATTCAAACACAAAGTGAAACTTAGTGATTTCAGCAGTGATGCTATTTTTTTCCTTCTTTTTTTGCTGTGAAAAGTTCTGAAAACCATTTTGGGACTGAATTCCAGAAATTGTATGTTAGGACAAACTCTTCGAGACCTACTTAACATAGGTCTAGCATATACCACCATTTTAGGAGAAGGTTTATGCCACTGTTTGGGGGAAAAACCTCTTCCATGCATACGCATGGTGATTTTTAGTTCTAGAGGAAGGAAGTCATCTCTTCCACTAGTTTGTGTGGATGTGTCCATCTCCTAAGTGCTGTTAACCTCAGGCGAATTATTCCCCCTGACGCTACTATCAGAACAGATGTCTTTGTAGAAAAGTAAAGTGAATCAGCTGTTTTTCACTAGTGCAACAAAGTGTAGTGCTGTGTGTAATAGTGTAGGAGAGTATGTGGAAAGTTGACCTACCGTATGAAGAAAAAAATCAAATGCCTTTCACTGGCAGTAAATGGAAATGTAAAAAACAAGTGCCGTTGTCGATGCCATTGAGTATTATCCCATACTTCACCCTTTGTTTGAATAAGTGGTTTGTTGCAAGTGCTCTGTCACCTCAAAGAAGGATGTAGAAGTCAGTCTTTTGTCTAAAGTAAGCTGCGATTTGTGCTGGTGTGGCACATACATTTAGCCACTCACCTACCCGTTTATGTCATGAAAAGTGACTTTTTTTGATATTTTTGTTATGTGAGCCAAACCATGTGAAGTTGCTTCTTTTCCAGTCATGACAAGCTGAGGTTTATTTATTGCTTTCCATAAATTAGAAGGATGGCAGAAGAGGCCTTAATCTCTTAGAATTTGCAGGGAGCTTTGAGTCGAGTAGAAAGGAAGCAGTCTCACTGGCGAGCCTACTGTTACAGATCACATACACACTCTCAAGGTTGCCCTCAACTGTAGGAGCCAACTTAAGTGAGAAGATCACAGTAGAAATGACAGAAACCCCTAAGAATCTTAATGGAGTTTTTGTACAGATTGAGCTGCTCCAAGAGTAATTCAACAAGATACTTCTAGGTGTGAAATACCATAATTGTGCTGTCTGATTAGAGTTGGGCCACAAACTCTGATGCTTGTTGAACCATTTCTGGAAGTTGGATTACTGTCAGCTCCAGACCGTCCTGACGTGTTGGGTGCGATGCCTTACTTTGCAGTACAGAATGCATAATGTAAAATAGGAATTTGTCCGTTCCTAACTTGGATCTTTTCTCTCTTCTATTTCTCCAATCCTCCTACCCTCATCAGATTGCGACAGCAGTGAAGTTTTTACAGAATCCACGAGTCCGCCAAAGTCCTCTTGCAGCCAGAAGAGCATTTCTGAAGAAGAAAGGTATGGACTCTTAAGTTCATGGTCTCAATGAAAATGAGGGAGCTTGAGTTAGCGTAAAGCCAAAATGTATTGCTATGGAAAATCGGATGTTAAGGACAAAGGAAGTAGTCTGTTTCAAAAAAAGATGTGAAGTTTATAAAAAATACCAGTCTCTCTTCTTCTAAACTGGCTAGAGCAATATTGGCACCAGATGTGGAATTGTAGAATACAGAAGACATATTGTAAGTTTTTGGGTTAACTATTATCAGATCTTTTCTGAAGTGAGGACAGTTTAGCGTTGTGGACTAGTTGGTCAGTTCTAACTTCAGTGACATTGGCTTTAGAGTGACCAGCTTCTAGGTGAAAAGGTCGAATGTTTCTGAAGAAAGCCAGCGAGAGGAATGAAGGGCAAAGGACTTGGTGAAAGTAAAAAAGGTCAGGTTAAGGTCAAGCTTGGGGTCAGCCTGGCTTTCAGGCTGAAATGGTAAACTACTGACGGAGTTTAGTCCTTTTCTATAGCAGGGATAGAACAGATCCTGACAAATCCTATATCGTCTTAGACAGATGGAACATACTTTGACCATTGCCTACTGAGAATTTATTTTCCTTTCTGACTCATAGCAGAAATATGTTTTGTTCTTTTTTTTTCTTTCTAAAGTTTTTAGTCTGCAACTTATAGTGCATTTCAGGTGAAGTTCAGTCCATATTATGCTACCATCCTGGGACCATATTGCTTAGATCCTTACCGCAAGATGTAAATAATAAGGACAATCTTATCTTGGAGTTAATTACATGCACTATGGAGCACTTGAAGCAGTTGGAATGATACTGAAAACAGAAATTCCAAACTTCAGAGAGGAGTGACCCGCTTATAAATTGAAGTAAGAAATACTTCAGGATACATCAAATTCTGTAGCTAAAGATCTTGAGTTTTGAGAAGCAGGGAAGCCTGTGAAATAGATGTTACTCTGTTTGGGGTTGTGAACTGTTTATTGAGACGCCTGAGACCTGATGTCATGAGATGGAGAGTTCAAGTATGTGCACCACTTTGCTCATAGCAAAGGACCTAGAAGGGAATGGCAGTTTTGTGTTTTAGCAATGGTGTCATGACAAGTAGTTCATGTGTACATCATTTTGAGTGTGATCCTTTCACTGCTTGTCCCAGTGCCAGTTGGAGAGCATTCCAATCACATAGGTATGTTGCTTCCCCTGCCCTGCCATCAGGGTGGCATTAAAATTTGAAGCCTGTTGGCTGCTGTGCTCCATGAGTTTTTCCTTGAAATATGTGGACCTATGGGGAGTAATTAATCATAAAAGCTTGGGGATTTCAACTCTATCATCGAAGCAATGAAGCAAGGGAAAGCTGAGCCTAAAAGCTGTGCTGATTACCCGGGGTAACCTGATACAAAATCTATTGTTGCCGAGAGATCCTTAGCCCCCAGTATATCGTGCAATATTATAACTGCCTGATCTTCTTCTATGCTGACAATGACCAGTTATTCCTCATTTTCTCTCTCAACACAGCTGGGTTAGAATTTCATTTACAGAAGGTATTTAGAGCAATTTAGAGACAAATGTCTCTGGTGTTTGCTCTGCACTTCCCCACCGCAGGCTTTGCTGAACAGTTTTTAGTATCAGGAGCTCCATCTAATCTGTTTAATTTTAATAAATCCCTGACTGGGAGAAGAGGAAGGGTGGGGAGATGGAGGCACAGAGAAACTGTGGCCCGACTAATACTTCTTATGAATTACTTGGCTAATAATCACTAAAGAGCAGAAATGGTTTGGTAGAGCTGTTTGTTTGTTCCTGTTTGTTAATTACCCCTCCTTGCCTTTGTGCTAATTGTTTGTTTGAAAACAGTAGGAGATAGGAAGGAGCAGGGTCCAGCAGACCCTGTACCCAGCAGTCACTGGAAATATGTCCATATGGAATCTGACCACTGAGTTTACAACATGATCTCTGTTGAGTGGTCAAGAGTGGAACGTACGTGCTGTCATAGTACCTGTGTGCTCTAGCAGGTGGAGGCAACTGTTCTTGAAACGTAGATGTCGTGGCTACTTTAGTTCTGAGTAAATGAGGGATTACACAGTTTGGTAGGCTATTCCCCCTATTCTCTGATATACAGTCGTTGTCATCCCAATAATAATGTTTATTCCCAGTTTACAGATAGTTAGGCTGTCTGGTAGAGAAGTCGTCACTGCCAGCCGAAAAAGCATTTTCTGTTGAGAAACAGTTACAAGAGTCTCTTTTAAAATTATCTTTGTAGGAAGTAATGCAGAGATACCCTTATATTTTTCACAGTTACTCTGATCCATTTTTTTTCAAGCAGAAATTGCAGTTGAAGATCTTTTTATAGACCCCAGAAGAATTTCAGTGGAGGGGAATTTTCATATCTATAGATAGTTGTACACCACGCATGAACTTGTCTTTTGTAGTTACTTTTGTGGAATCCTACAGGAGAGGTCTGTGACTCCCTGCTAAGTCTGGGTAAAAACTCCTGCAGTGGAGAGGATGGTGCTGGATCAATGTGAAGGGAAAAGACCAGGTGCCCTGCCCCTGCAGGAGCCTTCCACTACCCCAGCTACAGCCTATGTAGGCTACAGGGATGGTGCTGGGGCATTAGCTGTGGGAGAGCTTCCAGGTCCTGCAATCCTGACTTTGCCTAAGAAATTTCACTTCTGAGACTTGCAGAAGTGGTTCTGCCTTGAATTATAATTTTTTTATAAGCGTCTCCTTCCTAAAAAAGACCAATCAAATTTTATTTCCTTTTAATATTATTTAGTATTTAATATATGAACTGGGTTTGTTTAACACATTTCAGTGCAGTGAGAAATGGAAGTTTCTTCAGAATCATCAGCTGGACTGGGTTTGGTTTCTCGTGAAACAGTAGTTGCAGAGGCTGAAAGTAGGCTTTCCTGGTTACATGCAGGTCAGGGGTTTGCTGAACTGCTCTCTCCAGACATGGGATGGTAATGCTGATGACATTTGGGAGACTGAGAGTGTCCTGCATTTGTAAAAGGTCTTTCAAAACTTGGATGAGATTTCTCTGTTGTCTTAAGCACTTTTAAACTCCCAGATACAGAGGCATTAATGAGAAACATGAAGTTATTAGAATCATTTATCATTTTCTTTGAAGCTTACACTGGCATTTTCTGTAATTTATGACATTTCCTCCTTTTTATCATGAACTTCTTCAGATGAAGGGAAAAACAGCTGTTTCCCCTCAGAGTATCTGAAAGAAAAGAAAGGAAAAAAAGATGCTGTTTGTTTTTTGTCCAACTCGCTGATTCTGCTGATGACATGCCACAGAATCAGCGGCGCCTTGGGAGTAATTAGACAGCATGTGGGGTTTAAACCCTTGTGGAAATGTGTCTGTCATCTAACTGTTGTGCCTCAGATGTCCTGTACTGCTCAGTTACCCATCCAGTAACTCATGTGGCTTGTTAATTTTGTGTACTCTGAATCTGTAACTTCTGGCGAGATGGAGAAAGGGGGTGGAAGTGCACTGTGGATGTGGAGCTCTATTTTTCAGGGTGCTAGTCTTTTGGGGCAGGGAAAAACTGCTAGGTTACAGATTTATTGTGTATTCCTGGATGAAGAACTTTTTTCTTAGTTGCTTGTTCTCTTCATCTGTAAAATGAATACAGTAATGCCTTCCCAGGCTGGGGCTGTGGGAACAGAGAAAAGCATATGAGGAGCTAAGAAATTATAGTGATGGGACAACAGAAGTGCGTTAGGGCAAGTAAATGTATAATTGTTCAGTTATATTGGGAAAATGTCCACCCAGAAGGCTGGACAGTGTTCAGAAGATATGCTACCTGGATTGGTCTTTTGTGTATATATAGGTGATGTAATGGGCTATGTGCTTCCAAAAGCAGTCACACTCTTGCTTGGTGAGGTGAAGTGGAGGTTGTTGGAAGTGTTGCCCTTTTACATGTTGTATCTACTAATCTGTTCATTGTTTTGCCTGGTAGGAAGTGAGTTACTACACAAGGTTTTCCTGTAGGTCTTGCATGTCTTTTTACAGTGCGTCAGGGTTCCAGAAAATTTTGCCAGTGCCAAGATGCCAGGCCATGGTGATTTCTGAAGGGATGAATAAATTATTTAGTTGTACGTGTCCCTTCCCAGTCAGAGCTCAAAGACACTTGATTCCCTGGAAACAAATGCTGTCAGCCCCAGGATCTCCGGTAGAAAACTGACTTAATTTTCTTCCTCTTTCTGTAATCAGCATTCTTGGAAGTTGAACCCCTGTCTTTCCTTCTTTGCCAAAGAAACCCAAGTGGATCACCTTGAGGACCTGAGAGAAGGGGGCACAGCCCACTGTTGGAGGGCTTTAAAGGAAGTAAATTCTTCAGAAGATTTCAATTTAACCCTCTTTTATTACTTTTCTTTTTTGTAATTTAAGTCCATTTCATGAGGCAGTTTGCATGTCCTTGAATGGAATCTCGTTACCATGAAAGCTTTTTTAGCATTGATTTCATAACAGTCTTAATTTAATAGCGCCGTCATTACAGAGAGGCCCTGAGAGTGAGGGCCTAGCTTTCCAGGTCACTGACCTTTTAATTACAAACCTTGTTCTGATGGTCAGGTTATCGACTGGACAGCTCCCAACTCCTGCCCCCAGCACGAAGATGAAAATAACTGCCTTTCCTCCCCCACTTCCAGAAAAGGGAGGAAAAAAAAAGTAACCTCTTGTGTTTCCAAAATTAATTTTCTCCTTCAGCTTTACTTTGTAATTAATTCTTTTAACATGTCTCAGTGAAGCTTGAACAGTTTTTGCAAAGCTTTTCCTTGAGAAGAAAATACAATGCAAGCCAATAGAGTCCAGTGATAACTGATACAAAAAAAATGTAGTTAGTAGCCTGTGCTGTCAAAATGCTTCTTTGGGCCAAACCGCTATGGCCCTCCAAACCTCATGCTTTTCTAGAAATACCATATTTGATACAAGAATGTGTGATTAGGCCGTAAGTGTAGATTATTCAAGGAATGCTAGATGACTTGTCCTTCTCTTCAAACGTGCTGACAGACTATGGATTTAAGAGATGGTGAAGAAAAGGAGTGAAGTCTCAACTTCACTGCACAACTGATTGTGTGAGTGAGCACTTGTCCTGTTTTGTACTTGCAGATCGGGTAACTTGTTCTCTAGCTGTCTAGTAAGTGTTTTGTGCCAAAGCCTGTGCATATCTTGTCACTTGCCCTTGCAAAGCTGCACGTGAGACCTGGAATTCAGATACTGATAACAAAAATTTATTCCAAGAATATACTTAGTGTATGAAGCATCTAGAACAAATTAACCCACAATGAGAGAAAATTCGCTATCGTAGGTGGTACCAGGGAGGGAGTGCTTTCTGGTTATTAAAGAAGTTTGGAACAGGTGTTCAGTAGCATAAAGTAAGTCTAACAGCTTGTGTAGACTTAGAAAAATGATTGTACTGGTTAAACGGAAGTCAGTGCATTCTACATTTTCATAATGCTTTTCATTTGAGGATTTTAGAGCACAATGTACCCATTAACCACTGAAACTTTGCAGCTATTTGCGTGGAACATGTTTGATCGTGTGTATGGGTTATCTAGATCTCACTGTGCTTTCCACTAAAAAGCATTCACCTCTGAGGTAGAGGACAGTAGCTGCTTAACATCACTGCATGTTTTTTAGGAGAAGATCACTATCAATACAGGCTGGGGGATGAAAGGATCAAGAGCAGCTCTGCTGAGAGGGACTTGGGGGTACTGATAGACGAAAGGCTGGACATGAGCCGGCAATGTGCGCTGAGGGCCAACCGTGTCCTGGGCTGCATCAGGAGAAGCGTGGCCAGCAGGTCGAGAGAGGTGATTCTGCCCCTCTACTCTGCTCTGGTGAGACCTCACCTGGAGTACTGCCTTCAGCTCTGGAGCCCTCAGCACAAGAAGGACATGGAACTGTTGAAGCGGGTCCAAAGGAGGGCTACAAAAATGATCTGAGGGGCTGGAGCACCTCTCCTATGAGGACAGGCTGAGAGAGTTGGGCTTGTTCAGCCTGGATAAGAGAAGGCTGCGGGGAGACCTGATTGCAGCCTTTCAGTACTTAAAGGGAGCCTATAGGAAAGATGGGGACAATCTTTTTAGTAGAGACAGCAGTGACAGGACGTTTTAAACTAAAACAGAGTAGGTTTAGGCTAGATATAAGGAAGAAATTCTTTACAATGAGGGTTGTGAAACACTGGAACGGGTTGCCCAGAGAGGTAGTGGAGGCCCCATCCCTGGAAACATTCAAGGCCAGGTTGGACAGGGCTCTGAGCAACCTGATCTAGTTAGGGGTGTCCCTGCTCGCTGCGGGGGGGTTGGACTAGATGACCTGTAGGGGTCCCTTCCAACCCAAAACTTTCTATGATTCTATGATTCTAAGAAATGAAGAATACTTTATCTAAGTGATCTTGCAAAGTGAGTTTTAGGGATAGAGACTGTAATTACTGGGTAAAAAATTTACTAAGATTCTTGAAAAGCACTATGCGATATATAATTACTAAAGATGCTTAGGCCTCTGTTTATGACTTTGAAAGACAGCTAATGTGCCTTATAAAATTTTGCTTAGGTTAAATACGTCCTATACATGTTCATGCTGTCAGTTTGTTCTTCAGGTGCCTCCCATCCAAGCTTTGTGTCAATACAACCCTGCATAAATGGGGAAATCTGGTTGTCTCCCAAGGAAATTATTAGGGACCTGAAGAATGGGAGAATGAATGCTTTCATTGCTAACAGACTCAGAACAGTTCCTATATGAATCAGCATTATCGGTAGTCACATCTGGTTTTGGCACGCTGCTGTGTTTGCCCAGTGCTGATAATGTTCAACACGCAGGGAAGATTCCCACTGCTGGAGTCTCATAATCCAGAAGGATAGATGTGCTCATGATCCAGAAATTAATTCCTCAGTTCTGTATTTTGTATTAGTTGTCTTTTTTTTTCGCCTGAAAATGATTGAGAATCTCTATCCATCTGCTGTGAAGGAGATGTCTCCCTGTCCCACCAGTCTTCTGTCTACATATCTGTCACTTGTTGTTCAGTACCAGCCTATTCATCATGCTGACTGTTTTCCCCCATCAGTTTTACTACTGATTGTTATCTGAGCTTGTCATGAACTTTACAGATTTTCTTGTCTTCTTTGGCAAGAAGAGACCTGCAGCAGTAGTCCAAACAGAATGTGATAAACTCATCAACCTTAGGACATCCTGGGGAATCAGATACAGCTATTCTTTGGAGTTGTCAGGGTTTTGGAAGAAAATCTTTATAGTTGATAGAAAGCCTTCACTATCATTCCTCAAGATTTGGAGGGAAGCTTGGAAAAAGTAATCTATTTAGTTCCTGTCCACGTGGAGAAATCAGTGCATATCTTATTTTTGACTCTTGTCCCAGTCACTAGTGATTCAAGAGAGGGCAGAAAAACACCTGACATTAGTTTAGGCATAACTAGCCACATGATGCAGTATGCAAAGGAAGGCAATCCTTTCTGTTGGCTACCTTTTAATAATAGCCAGATGATTAAGAGAAGTGTGTGTGTTTGATAGAAACTATAGTTACTTACAAATGAGTTTCTTATTTTACAAGAACATAGAACTCAAGGTACATTTCATTGTTTTATGACAGTTGTTTTTTATAGCTCAATGGTGTCTAGTAACTAGGTTGAACAATACATTCCATCCCAGTGGAAATTCTGAGATTTGGAAATTTGTTTTCGTACTAAATAGGGATTAACATTTAAATTCTCAGAGTTTTTTTAAAATGTGAGATATTATGGACCTGTCAGATCACTCTGTATTGGTTAGACTGGAATCTTTAATATTGTAACTGATAATAAAAGAGATTGATAGAAAAATATAATATGTACCATAATACTAAAGTGAAAATGTTTTGAAAAATGGTTTTTGAGTTGTTGTGAAATAATCACTTTTCTCCAGAATGTTTTGGGGGTTTTGAAGAAGCACTCTCTGTATTAACTTCTAGAAGTTTGTTGATAAGCTCTACTTGGAACTAAAGAATTTCACCGAAGTGCTTTCCACTAGCAGGAAAATACATCATCGTTGTTACTGGATAGCTCCAACAAACTTGTCATCTTGCACTGTTTTGTACTTGCATATTTGGCTTGAATACTCTAGACTGCTGGCTCTGAACTCTGCATGTTGCTGAACATGAGGCAGAAAGTCCTACTTGGGTCTGTTTAAAGGGAGAAGGAGGAAAAAAGTCATGGACATCTTAGGACCTGCTAATCTTCGCAGTGTATTCCTTTAAGCAAGATTATTTTAAAGGACTTTGATACAAACTCTGCTATTTAATATTAAAAACATGAAAATCTTGGTGACTTTGTCTTTGGTTTCTGTGTGAAGTGTTGAGAAGGTGCATCGCAAGAGGCACCCCTTTGATATTTAATGATGTTGTGAAGAAGCCATTGAGGGAGCGGCTTTCAAATTTTACATCCTCTAAATGCCTGTATGTGTTCTGTAACAGAGGATACGAGTTGCATTAGTGGTAGTATCCTTCCTCTCTCACTTCATGCTGAACCTACAGTGATCTTGAACTATTTAGATCTATACTCCACAGAAGAAGAGAGGTGATTCATTCAGAGTATATTGGATAAACAGTCTGCTACATCTCCTGTTTCTACTGGGCCACAGAAATTCCTCGTGATTTCAGTGAAGAGTCCAGAATCACCTTTGCCATGTTTTTGTAGCTTGAAAATTATTGATAAATTAGAACAGACTGGTTTGGTGCCCAGGAAATGGTGTATGCTACAAAATACTGGTTGTAAGCTTAATTTTAACAAATAATTGGAATGTCATGGGTTTAATGATGTCTCTCCACTTGGCTATCTGACAGTAACTATGTAATGTAAAAGAGCCGTTAAAAATGGCTTTGCAGAATTAACTCCTATTGCTCACTGAGTGTGTTTTGAGTCATATCTGCCTTGTTTACTGTCAAAATAATATTTCCATTTCTGGTAGCATTGAAAAACCAATATGATTACAGCAGAGTGAGTTGAAGTCTATTCTAGAAGACAGTGCTAAAATAGCCAGTTGTATTTTGAGTCCTGAAATTGTTAGCCTTAATGATGGGCAGAAAAGACTCAGACCCAAAGTCTGACTTGTAAATTTAACTATTTATTTGTCATGTTTTCAGGTGAAAGTAAATGCAAAGTGCCAAAAGAAGGTCACTTCTGTAGTTACAGTTTAAGAGCAGGCATTGGAGATCTGACTGCGTGCTTGGCTTTGGGCAAGTTACTTGTTCTCAGCTTGCCCATCTGTAAAATGGGGTTAATTAGCACTTTGCATTAGTGACTTAGTAAGATTTATGTTAGCTCTGTTTATAAACTGCTTTGATATGCTTGTTTTGAAGTTCTTGGTGCTGCAACGTGTGATTTTTTGAAGTTGCTTGCTGCAGTAAGAGCCGTGCTTGCAGAGGTTGAGAATTTACTTCCATCAGCTGTATTATGGGAGGGGAGAGCCGTAAACGTTAGAATGTCAGAATGTCAAGGCTCAGGCAGATTGCGTGCAATCCTAATCCAGCCCTGCAGCTTTGACCTTTGAAGCAAGCTTCACCTTGAGACAGCTGAAGAAATCTGTGTACGTTTGTATAAATATATTTTTGTGATGGAATGAATTTACTCTTCATGGTTGTCCGGCCCAGGGTTTCCCCGCAGCCTTCCTGGAGCAAGTAAAGGAATTCAGGTCCTGATCTGCTCTGTGAATGAACCTGGTATTCTAGGTCCAAAGCGACAGCCTTCTCTCTTGGGGCTAAAGCAAGGAGTGTAATTGGAATAATCTGCGTTGCTCCTCTGCTGAAATCCATCTCAGACCTAATG
Source organism: Opisthocomus hoazin (assembly GCF_030867145.1). Lineage (NCBI taxonomy): Eukaryota > Metazoa > Chordata > Aves > Opisthocomiformes > Opisthocomidae > Opisthocomus > Opisthocomus hoazin. The sequence continues at coordinate 12,650,038 of NC_134429.1, forward strand.
ATACTTTCCTGTTAGGAAAGTTAAAATAAGTTCCTGTATGAGATAATTCTCTAGGTTCTCTTAGACAACATTTCTACCCTGTTTAAAACTACGTCTTGGGTGCCTGTGAACATGAAATCCTACTATTTGCTTTTCTGCTACACACTGTTCCCTCTTCTTTGTAATCTGGAGCGCAACCACTCTTTCCTTAGCTAAAAGGGGAATTTAGTCTTTGGTTTATTCTTTCCTTTTTTTTCTGATGGAACCTAGTCTAGGCGAGACTCCACTCCCCTAGGAGGAGAGCAGAGAATTCATTCTCAATGAAATCTGAGGCTCTCTGAAGTAAAAGCTGTTGACTTTGTCATACTGTGCAAATGTGCATTGCTTTTAGCAAGACAATAAAGGGTAAATGGGGTGATCTCTGCTCCTGTGGAGAGGTCGGGTGGTTACATTACACAATCTTCTAGAGCATCTTGCAGCAAATACATGGGTTATATTAAAAGTTGCAATCATATCATTTTTTAAAAGTAAATTGCTGACCTTATGCAGTGGAATCAGCTTTATTGAATTTCGCCAAAAATGCGTTTATAATCCCCCCCTGCCCCCGCATACACATGATATTCATGTCCTTGCTGCCCATGTGGAAATGTCCCTTTTTACGGTGATAAAATTAAATTTGTCTTTGTCTCTGCCTTGCCTCACCTTTTAAGATTCCATCCTTAAGAGACACCAGTGGATTTCTGTACCAGAGAATGAAGATGGGCAATATCCCTGCATGGCTGGCTGGCTGATTGTGAGCCAACTGCCATGGAACAAATAAATAAGGTTTTCACATTTAGAGGACAAATAAAGCTGAGGACAGGTGTAGTATGGGTATTTTTCTAGGATTGTTATGGCCTTAGCATAGGTAAGAATTTATTTTGACTTGGAAGTACTTATTCTTTGCTTCTGGATTTTTTCTAATTGGCACACAATACAAGATGTAAAATCCACAAATAGTTATTGTGCTACTCATGTAATACTGTGTTACGCGTCCTCCTTCAACCGCAAAACCCTCTAGTCTTTGGCCACCTACAGCCCCCTTCCTGCATTCACTGGAGAAAAAAAGTGTTTTGCAGCATGCTCAGGAATGTAACAGATATATATCCCATATCTCTATACCACTTTGCATATTCAAAGCACTCTACAAATATTAACTGACTGAGCTTGTGACACGTTTTGTGGAATGGCAAGATTATAAGATTAATTTAGTGAACTTCTGAATACATTTTCTCATCTTTGCTAGACCTTTACATTCTCCAGTTTGCAAACAGTTTGCAAACTCCAAATTTCAGTGGGAAACAGAGGAAATATCATCCCTAGTTTAGAAGGAGAAACTGAGTCAGTTGTATTAAGAACAGCTGGATCTGAAATAATTCTAACACCCAGTCATACATATATATATATGTATAACTATAACCATACTGTGCCATACTGTCAGTGTGATATACTGATGTATATAGCTTTTTCAGTAGAATCACTCAAAGCGTTGTTGTGTTTATCCTCTCCAGGCCCCAGCTGCTTTGAGGGGGTGGGGGAGGTTAAGCTAGTTTTATTCAATAAAATCAACGCAAGCCATCTAAGTGAATGAGGGGGCAGATTGGCCTCTGCAATGTTAGCATGTATCCCTTTTTACAGCATCTCCCCCAACCTGTCTTCCTTTTTATGTAGCATTTAAAAGGCTAGTTGCTCAGAGGTACAGAGAAGAATATCAGAATATCATTGCTCCTGCTTTTCAAGTAACCAGGAGAATGCAGCTGTTAAGCTCAGAAATATAGAATACATGTTTAAAAGATGACTCTGTACATATTTAAAAAAGTGAGCGAGAGAGGATTCAAGGCAACCAAAAAATAGCAGGTTCCATTACTGTAATTAAATGGCAGCATTTAACCTATCAGGCCGTTGCGTGCATGTGAGAGACGAGCAGGGAGCTGCATTTGAAATGATCACTGTCTTCCTTGGGGAAAAGAGTAGTTAAATAATTTGTTTGTGAGGTGTGAGTTCAGTGTCGGGTAAAGCAAGTGCTTGTGTGTGTGTGTGTATATCTTAGAAGCTAGGGATGGCTGTGTGTTTACTGAGAATACCCTGGAGGTTGGTATTTACTAGCACGTGTACTGTCAGTAAGAACACAAGCTGCTCTTGCCCATTTGTTAGGTTATCTGCAGAGTCAGGGCCTCACCTGGTCCCAGACATTGCGTCGTAAAAGGAGAGCTTTTTTCTCTCTGGGCCGCCTGGGACAGACAGGGTAGCGGTAAAAGAAAACCAGGGAGGAAACGGGGGAAGAAAAGAGTCAGAGTCCTTTTGGCGAGCTTCATCTACTGCCCTGACTGTAGAGGGTAAGTTGTTCTGTCTGGTCGTTGGACTTGGCACTCAGTCACACGCAAGTGCGGGGACTGTGTCATCCCTGGGGGACCAAGGATGAAGCTGCTGCTTGGAGCTCTGCCCCTTAAACAGCGCGTCAACGAGTCGCTTCCCCTGCAACGGTGTTCCACCTGTGCCTGGCACGATTCCTGCGCTTCAAGACTGCAGCGTGCAAAATCACATGGAGAGAGAGGGATCTGCAAAGTGCATCCCTGGCCCTGCATCGTTGACCCCGACTCTGTGGAAAGCTCTTTGGGTACCCCCATATCGTGGTGCTGATTAGCCTTTTGGCACCCCGGAAAGGAGACACATTCTTAGGTAGTGCCCAGAAGGGAATATCTTCCCGTTTTTATTCACTCCCTTTCTATTTGTGAGGGGGTTCCTTTGTTTAGGGGATGTTTCCTGGTCCTGGAACGCCAAGAGCTATCCTCGTACAGTATGAGTTGATAATAGTAGCAAGTTTCTCAGCTGCCTCGCCTGCTGATCTGACTTGTGTTATGTTGCAGGAACATGCCCATAAATGTTTCTTAATCTTCACTCCAGTTTCTGTGTGAATTCTGTGTAACCACTCCCGTTTGAACTCTTGGGCTGGAACATTCATGAGGCACTAGAAGACAACAGACAGTGTTAAAAAAAGAAATAAATAGGTGTTTCAGTATTTCCATTTTGAACATTCAACCCCAGTGACTGGATGTTGAAAGCAACGCTTGGCCAAAAGGAGACTGGAGTGATGCCAGGTGTTTGAGCACCCATTCAAAGCAAAGCATGTATTTGGGTCCTTATGCAGTTTGGTGCGAGTTGACAATCTGGAAGTATTTCCAAAGATGATCTGCAAGCACACAAAAAAAGGCTAAACTTGTTGCTTGAATAAATTATTTGTTGCAAATGCCTTACATAGCTCAAGTGCATATAATGTATGTATAGATTCTCAAAACTGTCAGTTGGTCTTTGTACGTGATAATTGTGTCAGTCTCAAATGTTTTACAGAAGATACTGTGTAATTTTATTCCTGTTTTACAGATGTAGAAACTGAGGCAGATGGAGGTTAAATGACCTACACAAGGTCAATAGCAAGGCTGGGAATAGAACCCAAATGTGTAGAGGCTTTTTATTATACTAATAAGGAAACTCTGGAGGTGTGTTTGGCATGGTAATCGGAACCCTAGAGAACTAGAAGCAGTTAGTATGTTCTGTGCGTGTCCCGAGGGAGCAATGATGAAACTCCTTTTCTACCTTACCACTCCAGTTCTCCGTGTGTGGTCACCATAGTTTTTCCACCACTTAACCTCGTTATTTTTAGTATTGTTAGCATTAGTCGTCCTTTGGGCATTTAATCCAGACTCCTGTAATTTTCTGTAGAACTCTGAAGAGCTGTCGAAGGCACATGGGGAGAAAAAAAAAACAACAATAAACAAACAAAAAGATGAAAAATGATCTTTTGAAACTTCTGCTATTTTGTTGACTTGTCCCCTAATGTTTTTTGTCTTCGCTCTTCTTTTATCATGAAGGACCCTGCTTGAATGTGTAATCTTGGGTTTCTTAAAAGTTCATTTGCTATTGTTTCTTTCTTCTCCACCCAAGATTAACATCCTGTGTGATGACATAGATGGTTGTTGTCTAAATGGACGCGATGTAACCAACAAAATTGTGAAGGGTGGGTGGAGAAATATTTATACAGTTGTGTTAAAAATTACAAAGCAGGTTTGCCTTTTAAACAGAAGGTATTTCAACACTGTTATTGGCAGCATCAGCCTTTAATTTTACAGGTGGCTAGCTTTGTAGTAGCATTCAGCAAACAATATTTTAATGGCATGTAAAAAAATTTCTCTAAAACAAAAGAAAGAAGAACGAGGGTGATTTATAATCTGTAATGGATACTTGCTGACATGTCTTTTTATAACAGTGTATTAGTGTCTCTCTAGTTGAAGTGCAAACCAGATTTTCCTGAAATATTTGTACCATAATAATCAAATATGTAGTATTTAGATGTATTTTTCTTAGTTGAGCTTATCTTCTCAGTGCAATGATACCTGACTCCTAGGTGTCTAACGATGATTCCACTTCACAGAAACTGGTTTAGAGAAGCGAAGACGCTCTATAAGATTGTGAGAAAACATCTGTTGGAAAAAGGACGTAGACTCCTGTGTTTGTGGCTGCTCACACAGTGTTGGTTTCCTTACATTTCCATAGATTTTTCCATATATACCTTCACGTGTTGTTAGGTTTTCTTAGAAACATGCAGCTGTAGCTACTGTTCTCCATGCTCCTCATAGCAACTTCCTGACAGAGTGCACAGTGTGCGCTGTCGTACTGCATATTCAGTGTTCCGTCTGTGCATTCTTCAAACACTAAAACGTCATTTAGTATACACTTTATATGATTTTTTGTGTGAGGAGTTGAGATTAGTGGGTTTGGTTTGTTCCTTTCTAAAGTTTGAAGTTTTGAAAGTAAAAGAGGAAATAAATAATATTGAGCCAGGTTGCTCTTTACGTTGCAGTTAATCTTAGTCTGCAGAGGCTACACTATGACAGGTATTATTTAACGTAGAAAGTATCCAGGTGCTCTTGGTAGTGTGTTTGGGGCAATCAGTACTTCCAGAGTAACATCAGGATCTGATAAGGGTGCATCAGGACAGACTTTCTCATTCTTATGTATAAAACTAAGTCATCCTTCAGATATTCGGACAAATCTGGTTAAAGAATTCCTTATAATGGCTTGAAATTGGTGTTCTTTTGCACAGTTCCTGTCTTTTGAATGCAGAGTTGTGGAGAAGGAGAGTCTGGTTCTAGAACTGCAGGCTGGCCTCATCCAGTAATAACAGATGAGCGGTGATTTCTAATCCGGAGTTATTCCACATTAGGGCCAGCCTGCTAGGTCGAGTCTAATATGGACCGTATTCAGGCCTGTACCACAGAAAGACCTGGGTAGTCTCTGCTGCAGTAACAGAGGAGATGTTGGGGTTACAGATGTCTGGTTGACTGCAGATCTTCCAGGCCAACTCCTTCTACTTCAGTGCCGGAATTCATGTGACGTGCTAGTTCAAGTTGTTGGAAATACAGTTTAAAATTGGAGTTCCAAAGGTAGATCAAAACCAAACCTCCTATATTGTTAGTGTTTTACCTTACTCAAATTTAAGACAACCTCTGGCTTTCTCCTTAGAAGCTCCTAAAGGTGGTATCACAGATCAAAGAGTAGCCAAAGGCCAATCATTTTTTTACTTTTGCTCAACAACCTACTTAACAAAACATTTTTCTTTCACACAAAGTAAATTGGTCTGAAGCACAAACATTTTCTGACACTGCTATTTTTAAAATTTGTGGTAAGTTTTGGTAATGAAGTTTAGATTCTAGGTTTTTGAAGTGCCATGTACGAAACTGTTGTACTTTTGGAAATGAACTTACAGAAGAAGTTAATATCCTTTCACCTTTATAGAATGGTTTTTGTTCTAGTTCCCAGTTTAATAGAACGGAAATTTCACAGACCTGGTATGTACTTTGGGTAGGTTATTTCATTTACGTTGTGCAGTGTTTTTCTCTCCAAGCTGTCTTCCGTCACAGAGACTGCTGAATGCTTTGGGTCTGGCTGCCTTCTACTCTGTTTCTGCACAGTACCTGCACAGTGAGTGCCTTTTGGGGTCTCTAAGGAGTATTATATAATAGAAGTAATGAGGATCAGGAACCATCACCATGAGACTTGGTTCTCTGCAGGAATAACAGCAAGCATTTGCAGATCAGAGGTTGGGTATGCTTGGGAACTTACCCGTTTAGTGTATCTAATGCTTGTTTTCTCTGAATGCATAGTCTTATTTCTAGGGAGGTTGTCAGTTGTGGTAACAAGTCATGACAGCACTATGGTTACTAGAGTAGTGTCTCTGCCTTTATCTGGATTCTCTGTCCTATACAGACTTCTTTTAAACAAATGTCAGGACCTTGGTTGCATTCTATTCCTGATAAACTACCTTGGAATAGAGTCTTCAAAGCCTTCAAACTACAAGGTAGATACGAATTTGAAATAATTTCAAATACACAGAGGTTTTTGTTCTCTGTGCTGTGTTCTCACATCACGTACTGGCTGAATTGGACGTCCTGTGTTCCCATGTTCCAGCATTGGCTTCCAGTTCAGTCACATGCGTTGTCTCTTCAGCACCAGTGGTGCAGTAGGCAGGTGGACTTGCTCTACCATTGTCCACTCAAAGGAGGCTTTCTATCAGCTACTCTTCTTCTGCTTGTATGATAATAGAAAGGAATAGCTGAAGGCAAGAGCCCTAAAAATAAAACTCATAGATGATGATAAAATAAAATTTTTAGAAGGAGAGATATTTAATTATGTTACAGAAAGACTTCTTTCTTCTGTCTTTTTTGCTGATCGTGGTATTCTTAGACTGACTCTGTAATAGACAGGTCTTCAGAAGAAGGTACCCAAGATTGAAGTTTCACTGTGTTTTTGCATGTAGGAATTTAACTGGGCTTTGTAACAGAACTTCTGATTCCATAATTCAGGTTACTGAGGACTTCTGGACATGCCTTGTTTGATTTAGAGTCATGTTGCTGTCTGCCTTTTTTCAAATTCTAACTTTTTTTGAAACAAAAATTGTGCCTGTTGAATTATGTTGTCTTCTACCTGAAGACTTGTTGTAGATTATTTCAAAAATGAGGCATCCGAGTCCTGTTAAGGCTGTGATAGCACTGCATCTAATAGGACTTTCACATTTCAGAATCCCGAGTCCGAGTCCTGTTATCCAGCCACTTCATCCTGCATGTTGTTCCTCGTATTCTCCTCTTTTAGGGTTCTTTGGCCCCTGAAATACACAGTTTAGTATTGGGAGCTTTTACTTAAGGTATGCCTTCCTTTTTTTCTATGTGGAACAGAGATAACATACTTTATACAAGCACGGAGCTTTACATTAGAAGAGGAAGACCTGACCTCTCTTACTACAAGTGAAACTGTATTTTCCCTGCCTTGAAACTACCAGTGAAATACATTTTGCACTGACTTATAATGCTGTGATTTATGTTGTGATATGCTTTGTGATATTACAATGTCCTTTTGCCTTTGTGTTTGATTTTTTCCCCTCTAATAAATTTTAGTGGGTATGTCGTCAGTGAACGGGGGTATTTACCCAAAGTGCCCATGGAAGAACGAGGCATTCTGCCTGCTGTCTGCTGCCTCAGAGAAGGAATTCTGTGCATTTTTTTTCCCCTCCCAAATCTTACTGCATTTTTTTTTCTGTATCTTTCCTCCTTGTTTTGAAATAGTATTAACAAGGGAGATATTTTTACACAGAAAATAACTGGAAGAAAACATATTTCTCTTTCTCTTGTGCATACACATACATGTTAACACACAAACATGAATGAGTGACCAGAAGCAACTTTTTCATTTTACATTTTGAACTTCTCATACATAGAAAACTGAGAAGAAAAGTTGTAGTGCTTGTTCCTGTTTTTTGCATTCCAAGACATACTAAGCAAGTTGCTTGCCCTTTCTTATTCAGAGTGAAAGTACTTTGATCCAGTTTTCTGAAGACAATACTCATTTCATAAGAATATTTAATCAGTAGAAAATAGGGAGGATTTAGTTTGTTTGTTTAGTATTTAACCAAGTGAATAAGGCAGATTAGGGGAAGGGGGGGGACTGGACCCATAAACAAGGTGATATATAATATTTTTTTTCGTTCTCCTTTTAAATAAATACCGATCAGCTTTATGTTCAGAGACAATAGGAGCCGTTGGCTTAAATTTGCAGTTTACTGTATTTATGGCTGTAATATCAAGGTGCTGCCGTCGTAATTTCATGCCCCAATGAGAAGAGCAAGGTCGAAGCAAATGCTTCCATCGGCATCTGCTAACACACTAACTCATAAACAAGGCCCGGCTGGATCAGGTGGCACGGAATAATACAGGCTAATGAAATACAGCACAGCTTTCCATTACTGTTAGTTTTTACAGTGTCGTCATTACGTGTAATTTATGTTTAAAAAATTCAATTTTATACAAGGCTCTGGGAAATAGGGGTCTGCAGGTCACCCGACGACTTTTAACGGCTCTGAGAGTCCTTATTGCACTCTACTGTTCCAACAAAATGTTAATAATAAATAAAAAAAAAAATCCTCTTTTACTTTTTCTCTGGTTTACATATCTTGCTCTGTCTTTTTAATTACAAGTGGCTAAGGAGAGTTTGGGGCTCTAGATGATGTCAGGAGTTATCCCCTTTACTGATGCTCCCAGAGGGGGTTACTCTCTGCTTGCTTTTCTTTTGTCTGTCTATCAATCACCTGGGGTCCTGTAAATGGAGTAAACACAGCTGAGGAGAGGGAGATACTTAACAACCTCTCTCCCAAACCCTCACCCTCTGACATTGCCCTCCTCTCCTCCATTACACTTCATTTTATTATAGACTCCAAAAAGCTTGGCCAGGAACAGAAACTGCTGCCAGATGTATTTATTTATTTATATATATTTGGTGTGCCAAAATACTTTTTATTTTAACCTTTTCCTTCCTGGTTAGCTCACTGTATTTCTTAGCATTGTATTGTCAGTCAGGTTTTCCTTCCTTATTTTAGTGCTGTGCAGCTGAGGTTAGAGCACCTTTATCAGTTATGATTGCTGCGCAGTCACCCTGATGGGTTAAAGTATATAATGTTTCTTAAAGATTGCAGTTGCATAATTAACAGTCTTGTAGATGAACGAAGCTGTAAGAATTCAAAGCCCTCTCAGTAACTTCTCGAATTCCTTTTATTTCTACATTTCTTGGCCTGGCGGGTGAGAGCAGTCAATTTCCCTGTGATGTCTGGTTGCTTTACACAAAGTTTGAGCTGGAAGTGCGGCAGCAGGATGTTTACATTCAAATACAGTATCTTAGTGTAAATGAAGGGTAAAAAAATCCGTGATCTTTCTGAGACCTTACGTTTTGTTACGCTGTTATGTTGGCTCAGCCTCACCAATGCCCCAAGAACCAAGATGTGTGGAAGAAAATGGATCAGGAGACTATGCCTTTTTGACCTTTTTGAAATGTGTTCTGCTAAGCACAGAATAGGATCTAGGACAAACATTTAATAAAAGAATCGCCCAGCACTGCATGTAACGGACTGAACAGGTGGAATCATTAGTCTGGATCAGATCCCAGAAGGTGTTTGTGATGATTCTTTTAAAATGTGGCCATGTTCTTTCTGCGCAGAGTTGACTCAGTGGCTTCCAGGAACAGGAATGTAATGTCGTTTCAGGGGTGTCTTCCATTTAGTCATATGATACCGTGCACTAACTTCGGGTAGTTGTATAGTATGTTGTAGCTAAACAAGTTGTGCGGTTCCATTTTGTTTTCTTCTTAATAGAAAGTGTATGCATGTGTGAGGAAAACAAGAACAGATACCACCCGCCACCCCGCACCTCTCCCCTGCCTTTTGTCCGTGTAAAGGGTAGGTGTGGTGGTTGCTCCAGGGTGGTCTGCCAGAGACGTAATAAAGCTGGCTTTGGAAAACCACAAATGGAACTTAATTCTTTCCACCACCTTTCCCTGTTATCACAGAATTCTTAATTTATTCCTAACCAGAATTTTTCTCCCTAAAACTAATGTTGCCTTCAGGTTGTGAAAATCTTGCATGAATTACTGGGTTGAACAATGCAAGGAGGAATGCAATGGAGAAAAAGATATGCTCAGTCGTTGGGATGGGAAGAAGGGTTGTCGCTGAAATGTCAGAGCCTGGCTCAGAGAAGGAGAAGAAAAAACTTCATGGTTCATCTAGTTAAGCTCATGCAAGTGTTTTGCATTGCAAGTATTGCTACTGTGTTTCATCCAGAAAATAGAGAAGAGTGGATTTCTGTTAAAACAGTGGATAGGGACTCACTTCTCCTGAGTTTTATTTTCTGTCAGAGGTTCCGTTCTGACCTTGGAGCGCTTCTCGTGTCTGTACATCTCACTTCTTCCTCATCTGTAAAATATGGATAACAGTACTCCTCTAAGTACTTCTCTACTTCAGAGTGGTCATAAGAGGAACAGTATCGTGATGTACATGAGGTCCTTATATTAAACAGTAATAGGTATTGTAAAAGGGCCTAAGCAGACAGTCAAATCTTCACAGTTCTTGGGCAAAGTAGCTTTTTATACAATACCTGAGGTGCAGGCACCAAGAGATGTTTGTGACAACCCATTTTATTCTCCGACTTGCTCTGATTCTGTGTTTGACTACAATTTACAGAATCTGAGTGATCCCTGAAAATTGAGTGGCAGCAGTGACAATCACAAAAGAGGATCAGCAAGAACCTTTGAGTGCTAAACAGTCATGGGTGTTGGATTATTCAAATCAACACCCTGCAGCCTGAAAAGGAAATTTTAAGGCTTTGTGAAAATTATGACTGATTCTTTGCAATGGCTGTGGTACTGTGGAGGAATGAAATGGATGGTTGGGGGAAGGGAATAGGTTTGCATTCTGTAGGGCTGTGAAGACAGTTTGCTTGCATCCTTCTCCTCAGCTCAGTCCTTGCTCAGTACCCTCTGCGGTTAGATTATTCCTTGCAGATAGCAATCAACTGGAAGGAAGTGTGTGTCTAATTTGCATGAGATTATTTAAAACAAAAAAAAAAGGTCTGCATTAGTCAGGGTGATGGTAAACAACGCAAAGAGATGCCTTTTATAATATAGCCGTGGCTCAGCTTTCAAAGCCAAATATAATTCACTTACAATTGGCAGTTTCCTTTATTGTTCCTTTTAACCTTTTGCATTCTGCATGGTCTTGATCTTGCTGCAACTCCAGAAGAACTAAAACATTTTCCAAAGTGTTGAGAAAGTGGATTTAGAGCAATTCTTCTGTTAAACTGAGGTGATTTTATTGACATACCTGTTTGAGAGTTATGTTAGACACAAAGCTCCAGTTTTCGTGGCACTGCTTTTGCAGCCAAGGGAAGTGATGTTATTTTGGGGTTACCAGCTGGCTGCTAGATTAGAGCAATGAATGGACCATGGATACTTCTTTATATAATGCAGTGGTAGAAGGACTGTGATAAAATTAAGCAAGGGGAGATACTGGAACAGATGACACTTTGTTCTGGTTTAGAAATTCCCACTTTTCTATGTAATTAGTGTATCAAGGTTGAATAATTTGAGGCATGGAAAACTCGTACTGAGTGCATACATGTGTGTTGGTGCTGAATCTGAAAAAAAATCAGTCCAAAGCAAATTCTGATGAGTTAGTTATAGTTGCCTGGGGACAATTGTAGAATATCTTGTACATTTTTGTTAGTGTGTGTGAGAAATGACAATCATGAAGACAGATATATTTCTGAATCCACAGATGACTAGTTGCAGTGCAGACATACTCAATATATATGCTTAAGGAATCAGCTCCGGGAGATTATTCCCTTGATGCTTGGAGGCCAAGATGACAGGGCCTTAAAAACATCTTGTTCAGATGAATAAAAATGAGGTGTTGCAAGATGTTGCACTCCCAGTCTTCACCTTTGATAATTAAGAAGGGATGTAGTTGTGATGTTCTTTTTGTATAATGCCACTAGTACTATGAACAAGACGACTTCACAAGGCAACAGAATAGTCCAGGGAAGTAAGAACAATTTTAATTTGTGCTACTTTGCACAGGATTCAGAACAGGAACCCACATGTGAAAGGTTTCCCATCATTCTATCATTCGGATCAGCTTTTTCTTCACAGTACTGAAGGGTTTTAATGGAAACAGTGATACTTGAGTCTCCCCAGTTGGCAAGACCAGAATAATCCTGGAAGTGCATTTTGTCTACAAAAGATTTTAGGGTTTTTTTCTCAAAATAGGATGAGAATCGAAGGGGTGGTATGCTTAGGAAACAAGAAGTGTTGTTTCCTGCTCTTTTTGTGGAATGAAGTAAGGATCCTCCATAACTTCCATCCGTTTCAAAGTGTTAAATATTATCAGATCGCTGTCTGTGCATGGATATGGAACAGAATGCCCTGTTCTAGTGGGAGCCACATTTGCAGCCAGCAGCTAATACTGTGTCCATCTTTATGAAATTCCAGAGTTGCTAGTGATCTGCAGTGTTGGCATCTGTTCATGCTTTCTTCTACATTGGATAGTTAGGAACTGGTTAAAACAGTTTCTTTGTGATTAGAACTTTGCTTTTTAGCATGGATTAGACACCATAAATATTGCTGTTGTGACTAGAACTAGGCTGAGTTGTGTTCTTATGTGTTTTATTACTCTCACTGCAAGTCATATTACATACTGTTATGTGTGGTTTTGGTTCCTTACTATTTGAGGCATGCATCAAATACAAGTAAAGGGGTGTTTTTGTCAGACTGCAGGACCAGAGATCAGGAACGTCAGAATTCGGATACTGTTTCTGACACTGACAATATTCTGTTATGTTGGAGAAATCACTTAACTTCTCTGTGCATCAGTATCTGCACTATAGAGTAGATATAATAGTATCTCACAGGAACTCACAGTGTCTCATGTACTCACAGGAACAGGGAAAAGATCTGTTAATAGTTGTAAAGCCTTCTGAATACCAGAAGCGCTGTGTTAGTGCTTTATGATATTAAATAATGGTTCTGAGACAGACTTGTGTATTTATTTCTGGCAATATTGTTTGTACTAGATTATTCTGTGTAGACCCCCAGTATGCAGTGAAGTTTAAGATCCTGAAAAAAATTTCTTAAAACTTAGGTAACATGCCCAGAAGCCTGGCCATTTTCTATATTGTGTCTCCCTGTACTGTTAAAGAGCTAAGTGTTTTAAAGAATTAAGTTCAGGAATTTCGTCTACCAGCAATAGTTCATGGACCTCGAAAGGAGGTGATGGAGAGAAAGTATTCCCCCATTTTGCTCCCGCTGCTGTCATATTCATACAATTTTCCTCACTGTGCTCAGTTCCTACAACAGCTGTGTGAGAATCAAGTAGTCTGTCTCTTCTCTTCTACATCTCGTCCGTTAAATGCATATTCTCACTTCCACCGTTTCTGAATGTTCTTGCATGCATGCTGCATGTATAGTGAAAGGTCCTGAATCACTTCATGTCTTCCTCATAGCAGGGACACTGGCTTTCTACCTGCTTCTGTGCGGGAGAGTAACATAACAAATAATACACAGCTGTCCAGGCCCCACATCGTGGTTGCCATCCGAGTACTAAATTCTTTTTCTAGAGGATGTTTTCTCCTGTTGGAAAAAATAATCCAGCTGTGCTTCCTTTTTCACAGATGTTGGTCATCGTGAATCCTTTAGCTGCTTTTCTTTTCCTCCTTGTTGGCCAAATCCTTTCCATATGTTGTGGCCAATTACAGATGGTCATCCTGGCATTTCCTGATGGCAGGAGTGACTGCACCAACATGTACCATGTGTGCAGTGTTACTACAGCCCACATGAAATAAAAACCAGGCTGCCCTAGGGCAATTGAATCATGCAGCAATAGGCCGGGGCAGTGCTAAGCTGAAAGTTCGGGCTTGGCCTTGTTTTGATCTGTTTTGTTACAGTTTTATTTCCTCCTTACATTCTGTGTCCCATTCATACTAATCACAGTCAGTCCTGATTTTTTCTTTTTATTTCTGCATTTGTCATAAAATAAAGCAAATTATTCCCGTCTTCGGAAACGATCTAGACTAATTAGTCGTCTAACCCAATAATTAGTTTTTTGTTTCCCTGTCTGTTTTCATGCATTATTGTTAGTTTTTTCCTCTCTTTTTTTTTTTGACACCATTACAGATTAAAATGAGCCACATTTGCAGTTGATGGTATCTTTTTTTCGGGGGAAGAATGGAGAATTGCAGTAGAAAGCTACTTCAAAAGCAGCAATAAACTCAAGGATAAATTAAGGAAATTGAATGAGCCACATTTGGAAGCAGCGTTGAGGCTAATATTCTGTCGCTTAAGGTTAAATTGCAACAGAGAAAGAGAGAGGGAGACATTCCAGTGAATCCAAAATTGGGGAGGCATTACTGCTGAAGTCAGTGCCAGAATTCTTTGCAGCTTGAAAGGGTTCTGCCTGGCTTGAGAATTTAATTATGCGTGCATCAAGTGGGTAAAGGTGCTAAACTGATTTCATTTCCTCTGCTCCCCCAGGCCTGACAGATGAAGAAGTTGACCTGGCTTTCCAGCAGTCGGGCACAAGCACGGATGAGCCACAGTCGCTAAGTCCTTCTACACAGCCCGTGCCAACTCAGCCCTCTCACCCTGTGGTGTATAGTAAGTAACACTTTGAAAAACATCTGGTCCTGTTGCTTTCTGTAGTGATTTCTGCAGCAATTTCACCAGATCCTCGATTTCAATTCAACTAATGCCATACTTTTTGTCAGAATTGAACACCAAATGTTACTTTGAATGCACTTCATAGTTGTTAATGCCTGTGACAAGATCAGATTACACAGGGAAAATGAGATACAAATGGTCATCGTCTGCAAACACCATACGTACTAGCCTCTGGACCTGAAGGTGTATAGTCAATACAAATTAGATTCTGACCCACTATAAGAACTTGAAAAAAGCATTTAGTCCACATAGGACTCAGTCTTCCCTTCTAAAACTGAAGGTCGTCCTTCCCTTCCTCAGTAGGGTTTTCTAAGATCATTAATATATGGCAGAGCTGACTCACAGGACTACCTAAAACTAAACCGCATGACTAGTAGTGTCATCCAGATGGTCCTTGGACTCTGACAGGTAATGCCTAGAACAGTTACTTGAAAGAGGTGTATTTTCAGCATGATCAGCAAGCTAGAATATGAGGTCTTCAGGACTTAGTCTGTGACTTCCCATCTGTGAGTTTAAGGTCTGGCACAATGGACCTCCGGTATAAATGAGTTTTAAGAGTGCTATCAGGTTACAAATAAGAATAAACAGTCAATATTGATCCTTAATTTTAACAAGCTTTCTCTCTTCAATCTTAAATAATCTAAGGGGTGACAGCAGAAATTCTGTGTAGACTGTGTGGGTGTGATTGTATGATTTTGTGTACAAAATAGACTCTCAAAGAATTTTTAAAGTCCCAACATAATCTGTGTAGACTCAAAATTTACATACATATTTGCATTTTAAAACAAACCTCGCAAAAAAGTATCTAAGCTCCAAACAATAAAAACCAAAGTACACACCATTAAAAATCCATCAAAAGAAGCTGTTCAGCTCACATGTGTGTCTGGCAGTTTGAAAATCCTGCCAAGTATTAAGAATAGGATTTTGATACTGCTCCTAAGCAGCTCTAGGTTAGATATTGAGCAACGTAACAGTCCACTTAGGGCTGTGTTTATTAGTTTATGGCGTAGTGTTGCTATTGCTAGAGACAATGCTAGACTTGCTTTCTGAGTTTTTAAATGCTCTGGTTTGGCACAGTTTGGGAAGAAAAAGATTTGTGGTGGAGTTGGACTCAGAGCTGGAATATTTCTGACTGCTATACTGGGTGTGCTGGTGAACTCAAGGACTGAATTCTGCCTCCTGGGCAGAACCTGTCTGCCAGGTTCACAGAAAACGCCAGAAAAGCAAAATCTGGTCTCTTGCTGAAGAAACAGTGCCAGACCCCTCTTATCTGTTGCTCATTCAGCTAACTCTTAACACAGCCCAATATTCGAAGAGTTAATCTTCCCCTATTTTATAGTGTTCCACTACTATGAGTAGGGCAGGAAAGAAGTATGCAATTCAGACTGGAAAACAATGTCATCATTGTTAACCCTTGCAACTTTGTCACTGGTTGGTTTTTCCCTTTCACTGTTTTGGCTTTCGTCAAAGCACCAGCTCCCAATTTCTTCTTAATAGGTAAGATTAACTAATATTTAAACATTAAAAAAGTTCCCAGTAGCAGCTCCAAAGAGAAGTCTGAAAGTATCATCCTGTAATGCTCAGAAACCAAAGGTGAATAAAAATACCGCCAAAGTAAAGCTTTTGTAGGGGTTGTAATTGTAAACTGGTGCTCCGGCTTTGTGATCTGATTGGTGCTTTTCAAATAATTTGAACCAAAAGCTTTTGCCTGTGAGCCAGTCCGTTTTAGCAACACCCAAAATAAGGGAAGTGGTGACAACAGGTTCATTAGGTATTGTCCCTCTACTCTCTAGCCATTCTTTGTAGACCTTCTATTTAAGCTTAACCTCTAAATGGATGTATAAGAAGAATAAATAGCTAAATATGCATGTTATTTGTTTGACCAAAATATTTGTTTTGATGAGTTGTCGTCTGGGCCCTGTTCTGCTCCTTGACTGGTGTAGTGCTGATGTTGTTAATGGTGGATTCATCTTTGTGTCTGCCTGTGAAGTACTTTCCATGGTATCAGAACTGCAAAAAGAAAACATGAATTTCTCTAGAGCTGATGGATGACACTGTGCAGTGGCTCAGTGCTCTTTCAAGGTGCCTTGTTTGCTGTAGGTTATTTCATCAGTTGGATGCTAATCCTGTAATGAATATTTCTGAACTGGTCCAAATCTGCTTCAGGACAGTTGTTTCTGTGATAGTTTACTAAGTCAATTTATCTTTCATAGATTTGTCAGGGGTTGTCATGTACAGAGAAGGATAAGTACTACTTTTTCTGTCTATCTGTTATGCTTATCTTCATACAGAGTATTCATGACACTAGTGTTGGAATGCTTCAAGGTTTAAAGTTCAAAAGTATAGCTAAAGGACCAATGAGATAGATAGACTGCTGAATCTATAAGTTGACTCGTTGAAGGGAAGAGCTCATATTGGAAGAGCTGATATTGAAAAAGATTGAGCTATATTTGCTTTACCCAAAGAAGACATCTGAGTTTCTTGTGAGGCATGATCTGATCTGCTGGAGTTTAGGTCTTGAAGACTGTGAACCACTTTGTTTCGGTATTTTTCACTCTTTTTTTTATGAGTAGTTTTGACACCTCTACACAAAACAGCGAAACTAGAGAGACAGAATTAACCCCCACAGAGCAAAAAGAGGAAGAAGTTGAGGAGGGTACTGTGCTGAAAAGCAGTGGGTAGTATCTTAAGAAACCTAATTTCTCTCTGTCCCCCCTCCCCACAAGGTGTTACTGCTTCATGTTTAAAAATTACTTTAAAACTGTGGGTTACGAGTACAGAAGTTCAGGATGGCTTCAGAACCATCTCAAGAGTTCATTCAGCAGGCATGGAGCAGACAGCCAAGTTGGTGAACTTGCCAGCAAATCCAGTGTAAGATGTCCACTCTTGTGAGTCAGAGCAATAAATCCTATGCATTTTGATTTTACTTGCTTGATCTCCTACTGTTGTCAGCTTAGTCTGTTCTAATTATTAAAGTTGCAGGAAATAATTCATACCACTTAAATACTTTCTTTTGTATAAATTGAGCTGCTAGTGTAGGTATTACTTCTAATGTTTTGTTGGAAATAACTGTTACCTGTGTAAGTACTTCCTTATTCTTTAAGAGTTAACGAAAAAGAAGCGTATTTGTAAACCTTCAGAGCAGCATAGTTCTTGTATGCCAAACTCCTCCTGGGTTTGGTTTAAGAGAAACAATAATAACTTTTGGGAGGAAGAGACAAGAATTAAGTTAAGTTTCTAGACTCTGTATTTTAGCTCAGTACCATCTCTACTGTTTCTCCTCCTGTTCTGGAGGAGTGATTCCTTCCCTCCAGTTTGTACTTTTGCCAAGAGGTGTCAAAACCGCTTGAAAAAAAAAAAAGCAGCTTAAAAAAAGCTTGAATTTGATTAATATAGAGAAACAAGACTTTGCCTGACTGATAATAAAACTGATAAATGACATTTGAATTACTTGTAGCAGTAATTTATTACATAAAATATCTTTTATTTGACATGCGATTAGTTACTGGAAGCATCACTCAATCTGACTAGTTTAAACATGCTCTAAAATGAACCCCCAGTAAAAAACCTGGGCTGTCTGCTGTTGGCGTTATGAAATATACTAATCCAGCAGTGAGGACAAAAATCTGACTTTAAATATTTAAATGATTAATTGGGTTTATATTTTTTTTTTTTTTTTTACCTTTCTAACCCCTATAATTGCAAGCAAACTCAGGGGAGTTTCTGAGCTAGGTGTGCAAAGCTGCACGCTTAACATCCAGGTATTGTCTGTGTTCTTCCCCATGGTATGTATGGTCTCCATTTATGGGGTTTTGTGCAGATTTTACACCTGCTGAAAAGTCATCTGTAGTGATTGTTTTTCTTGCCATTTGGATCTTCTTCTTCCACCCATGTCTTCATTATGTGGTAGGCTGTAGAATACAGACTGTTTTCTCTTACAATTAAAAATGGCAACTAGAATCCAGCTCTTTTTCCCCAAGTCCTTTCCGTGGGTTCACTGTTTGCTCTTGGCAAATCACCTCTTCCAGCCTCAGTTTCTACAGTTTTAAATGTGGATGCTAGTGAGGCTGACCTTACTTGGATGCACAAGACCTAATTAACTGATGTCAGGAAAGTTAATTCGGAGATGAATGGGGATCTTAAAAATATGTAAGTGTTGACTCTGGAATTGCAATTTACAGTTGCTGCTGTGAAAATTAAATATACTTACAGATAACACAGACCTAGAGCTGGAGAAAATGTCTGTGTCCATTCCGTTTCCATTTTGAGGGTCTGTTATATAGAATGGTTTGTTACTTCTGCAGTGCCTAAAGCGAAGAGTAGTTGGGCTATTACTGCTTTTTCACTTTCTCTGAATTTTATTCCGGTTCCACAAGTGGGGAAATTGAGGATATGCAAAGAAGTCAGCTGAGCACTGAGGTTACAACTGAGAAGCTTCTAACCCTCTTTCCACCCCATGTTTTAGATTACAGTATTGCAGAGAAAAAGGAAGATTGAATGTGGATTTTAGGCAGAGCTGTGACGTTCCTCATAACACTGTAAAGTTGATATGGTCAATGCGAAGCCTTTACTGCATCCCTCACTCACTCACTTTTCCTCTCCACCCCCGTCACTTTTTTTTTGCCACAAGACAGAATTATTTCACACATCTCTAAAACGAGTAAAATGGCATTTCAGCTTCTTGTCTTTATAGACTCTCTGAACTTTAGGAAAGATCATTCTGGTCCCTTTTCATTAATAATGAAAACCAGGGGGCAATAAAATGTTCTTAGCTCAAGCATTAGAGGAATGGAGGGAGAGATGAGTGAGGTGAAAGGGCGAAGCAGACGGGGTCCTACAGGTGTCCCTGCTTTCTGCTCGGAGGTCACCCTGGCGGGGAGGTAGGTAGGGACAGCCAGCCAAGGACTGCCATGGACAGGGCACAGCTGGACCCACAGACCCTCTGAGATTAATTAACCCTTTACAATAGGCAGTTCAGCCTGGAACAAGTTGTATTGTCACAGAAGGATATTTTTAGTCAGAAGTTCAGGGCAGAGAATTGGACAACCAAGAGACTTCAGATACCAGAAATGACAGTGGGAGCAGGGTAAGGAGGGGAAGGTGGGATGGATGACTGGGGTTTGCAGCAAGATTAGCCAGAGATCATTTTAAATCCTGACATGTACACAGCCAGTTACTGCAGCTTAGCTGACGTATGTTAACTCATTAAGTTAAAAAGTTATTATAATTTGATCATGTGCCTAAGCTCCAAAATTGCAACTGCAGCAACCCAAAATACTGCTGGTGACACTATTCACCAGTTCTGACAGAGCTGCTTTAATTTGTTCGGATTTCTAGCCAGTGGGTAATTTGAGGAGCTGCATCCTAAAACATAGCAAGATGTTATGAGCGCCAGTACTTGAGAGTCAGTGGCAGTCTGTAGAGCCTGAGGGCTGGCATTAGGGGTAAACCTTGTGATGAAATGCCTGTAGAAGACCTCAGCAACAGGAAAAATGGCAATAGGTGAGCAAAGCAGAAAGGAGACAAGCTTCCAGCCATTTCAGCCAGTTAATCCTCCCTTTGAAAGCCTAAATTGAAACTCTGGAGAACAGAATGCATTTCTGAGACATTGTAGGTCACGTAGATTTGGATCTGTCTGTTGGAGACTGTACAATGGCTTCTACCTCATCAGTTCTGCCCACATCCTGCCACTGAACTTTAGGAAAGATCACTCTACATTCTCTTTATTATTAAAGAAAATTGGGGGCAGTACAAGATTTGTTAAGGGAACTGTGAGAAAGGTAAAAGGATAAAGCTGGTGGAAAACTACAAGTGTCTTCTGATTCTGCTTGAAGGAGGAGGGCATACCATATCTTTGCTTTGCTCTGTGGAGTCTCTAAGCTTCTGTGCAGAATTGTGTGTTACATAGCTAAAGCTTTTATCTACTTCTTTACCTCTCTCTGTAGATACTTAATTGCATATTTTCTCTCTGTTGTTTATGTGTGCTTTGGTCCCTATTTGTAATTCAGGCTTGAAAGACACTGGATCCTTCCTTATTGAAACAGTCCGTAATTGCTGACACAGTGTTCATAAACCTCTTTATTGCCCTGATTTCTGTTCTTTCTCAAAACACTTCCTTCTTTCTTTTTTTCTGCATTCTTCTGGGTTGCTGGCTCTGTCCCCATTTTAAAAAATTATGATAGTGAAGAACAATCGGTATTGAAGTAATGAGTTAGCCTTGGCTAGCACTAACATCACAACCAGTTACCTGGGGAAAATGCAATAGGGTTTAGAGTGCCTTCTGCAAGGAAAGAGTAAGGCAAAACAGCTTGATGGAACTTTTTAAATTGCTGCTGTGATTTGTCTCCCTTTGACATCTTGTGCAAGGCTAGTGTCAATGCTAGAGGTCTGGACAGGTGTTTTGATGTCCTAGGGCCAGAAGCCTGCACACTTCACCTGAAGGACTACCAGCATCTTAATTCCCTCTGCTCAGTAAATCTATGCCTGCTAAGAAACAGCAGAACAGGCAGTATTCGTTGCTCTTTTCTCTGATAAAATGAGTGTAAGGAAATGTTGTCATCTACAGTTTTGACTCTGATTATTTCTTGATTTTGGCCTTTAGGTCCACCTGCCTCCAGATGGCGAGATTATGGGGCTTTGGCTATCATAATGGCAGGAATTGCCTTTGGATTCCACCAGCTCTACAAGGTAATATCTGAGAGAACGCTGTCATGCTGCTTATGTCCAAACGATCATGTTGACTCCAAGTTGGTGAAGCATCTCTGTTCTTACTGGGACTGCCACTCTTATATTTGAGAAATGTAGACACTTAATGTGAAAATGCAGAGTTAAAAAGTGGCAAGCAAACAAAACTGGTTTTTAGCAGTGGGTCTCAAACTGCTAGTTTTTAGCCATGGATCTGAAACTGCTAGAAACAAGGTCTTTTTCATCATGTATGTATATTTCAGAATTTTTCAAGCTGGGGAAACTGAGCACAGTTCTGTAAAGGCATTTTCCCAGCATTGGCTAAAAGACATTCCTCTCATAGCCCCAGTCTAATATTAGATTTTTCCACTGGTGATCCTGCGCATTGGGTAGAAAAGAATCTTCTTTGACCAATGGGAACATTGAAAAGAAGGTGCTAATTTCCAGGTCTGCCATACACCCTGTAGTTCTACTCCAATGTGCTTAGAACAAGGTAGAGCAAGCGTGTGTCTGCTTGTGTATCGTAGAGACAGCAGCCTCTGCTTGTTTCTTGTGCAACATTTCTGCAGCTGAACATATTTTTTCACTCTGGATTTGCTTTCCAGCAGTGTGTAAATGACATCAGATAATATCTTTGGTAAACAGTCCTATTCTGTGGCTACATAGAGGGACATAAGTGGTTCAGGTCAACACAGCAGAGTGTAATAGCTTTGGTCCAGTAGAAGTTGTGTTTTATTTTTGACAAAGGGACAGAGGTGAAGACGTAATGAGAAGGTGATAGTTTTCATGGTTTTTTGTTCTTTAACAATTATTGCCTTGTTTAGTAAAATTTATTTTACAAATAAAAGCGTTGGCCTTCTAGTTTAAAACTACTTTTCTTATCCTGTCCTGTCATTAATTTTCTGGGTCTCAGAAAGAGACCAGATTAAGCAACATGTTCCATCTGTGCAAGTTACATGACTTAAGAGAGTGGCATTTTGTTGAGGTGTGTTGTCCCTGTGTTTTTATATCAAAGTAGTGATGCCAACCTTGCTGATGTTTTCATTCTTGCAAAGAATGGCGTGGCTGATAAGTGTCCAGAAAACATAAATTTAGATAATTTTTTTTCTTAATGTCACTGAAGCTGTTAATATATCCTACTGCTGTGTTCTTTGTTTACAAATCTTGCTCTGTTGTCTGTCCAAACCTCATAAGGCAGATTGTGTGCCTAGCAGAGACCCACATTCTTTTATAGGAGTAAGACATTTTTGGAGACAGCTGATAAATTCCCTCTACTCTTCGTGGGATTTTGAGCCAGTTTGCACATAGTGATTTTTATGTGAAAGATAGGATTCTATGATAAAGCATAGTTGTCCATGTGTGTTCTGTGAAGATTGAGAGAACTGTTTATGAATGTCATCAAAAGCTATTTGCTTTTCAGAATGTCCGAGTGTAAACATGTACATGTGCTTTGTGAGGGTAAGAGCTATGTACAGCAACACTGAAATCTTAAACCCAGTGCTATTAAGTGTAAAAGAAGGCTGTCCCACACATGTCAGTTTGGAAATCAGAAATCATCCTGTGCGTATGCCCCTAGAGTGGGTGTACATGCATCAAAAGCCAGGATGAAGAAGAACCAATAGGCACTATCAGGGCTGTTTCCACATCCTAGAGCATCTTTCTCTCATGTTTTTTTCACCTGCCGTGTTGTGCTTGGATGTGCCCTTGTTAAAGTGCATATTCAGTTCATAGAAGCAGTGCTGCAGAAGGATCCATGGTAGTGAGAGAAAAGTTGTGACCTATTCGAGGGAGTCCATCCTGTGCAAGGGCAGAATGAGGTAGATTTCATGGCTGTGTGCAGTGTCACTGAACTGCCTTCCATCCTGTGCTAGCTTGGATCTCATTTCCTTCAGCACTGGTTCCTTAGTTCTCTTCCCTGTGCTCCAGATCTCTACTTTTACCTCCGTGACTCATAACCATTCCCCCACCAAGGTTCAAAAGATTTATCAATACCTTTCATTCCCTGGCTTGTGCTTGCTCTGGCCTTTCCTGGGCCTTTCTCCACTTCTTCCCACTTCTGCATTTCTTCCCTTGTAGATCTAGCCCAGATGTTGCGACACATCAGTGTGTTCACATTTGAGAGTGTGAGATCTGAAATGGTACCCTATATGTGATAGATGTTCCTCTGGACTAAGAGCTGTCCCAGGAAACCTTTAATGGAGTTAGGAACTGCTTTTTAGCACACTCAAAAATGTAACCACAGAACTCATATCTTCTCTTCTGCAATTTCTTTTAGCACCTACTGTAGGGGGAATTTATTTTCTCAGCCAGGTGTGTGGATAAATGATCATTGGCTCTGTGATAAAGGCTGAGGTTTGGGTGGTGGGCTTTGAGGATGTTTCAGGTAGATTAGAAAGACCACTTTGCATATCTCTATTTCCTAAAAAAGTTTCTGTACTCCATGCAGAAATACCTGCTTCCTCTCATCATGGGAGGCAAAGAAGACAGGAAACAACTTCAGAGGATTGAGTCAAACATTTCTGAGATGAGTGGCAGTGTGACACAGACAGGTAAAGATTAATGACTCCATCAGTTCACCCCTCAAAGCCTTTCTCCATGTATCCTCCATTCTGCCAAGACCCCCACCCTTTTCTTTCCCTCCATCTCCACTTTATGTGGTGACTTCATTTATCTGCTCTGAGAATCTGTTCACATTTGCAAATGAAGCCGCCGTCATTTCGGTTTAATTTGAAATTGCTTGTTTACTGTCGGCGCAGCCTCAATTAATTATGTTTTTACGGAAAGGCTCCCAACCTCAGAATATTAATAAGGGGAATAAAATGACAGCCTTTCGGAGGGCTGTAAAGTTCATTTTTAATTTCTGCTTCTCTGATGTTTTCAGGGGCTTTTTTTTGGTGTTTTCCCCCACCTTCCATCTGGAAATCCGAGGAAGGGTCAGGAGAGTCTGTAATTACTGTGCCTCCCTGACCTTAGCCACCTTCTCTGTTATTGACTCTATAGGGTGTCTGTTCATTACCCGATGCCCTAATGATGGTCTGGATTAGCTGTTACCTGTCACACCAATAGAGTTTTTAATTTTATTTTAATTTTATCAGCTTGTTTACTGCCTGGAAGCTTTGGATAAAGTACCAAAGTAGAAAAAGTTCTCCTGCAGCTGGAGGTGGAGTCCAGCAGAAGGTCTTCAGTGTTTGCTGGGGTGTAGGAGGGGAATACTGGATGTTCTCTTGAAATAAAAGGGGAAAAGCGCAAAGTATGTTCTGTTGGTGTGATGGAAAAAAGTATGATTTTCAGCAGTAAGTTTGTTAAAGATGTTGGGGTTGACGGAGCTGTTGGGTTGAGAGTGGGAGGATGCTAATTACACTTTTTAGAGGAGGGTGAGAAGAAAAGCATCTTTCGTTTCTGAGGATACCCTAAGGTCAATCCTGAGACCAGGCTCTTCCCGGACTGGAGCTAGCCCCAGTGTTTGCCTGTGTGAGGCCCAAGATAGATAAATGATACAAACATTGTCTAAGTTCAGGGAGATGTACAAATCATAAACCAATATAATTAGAAGGGAGAGGTTTTGGACGGATATACTGTGGGCTATAGACATCTATACAATGGAAAGATAAACTAGAAATACTGGAGGTTAGATGCAGTGCAGGTAGATTACCCATAGTGCAGATAAATCATATGGATTAAAGTGAGCAGGCGGGCATAGATAAATTAAATGTAGTAGGAATAGAGGCATCTTTGCAGCTAGACAGCAGGAAGGACGTGTGTGAGTGTGTCCATGCGCACGTATCTCAGTTTAACACTGTCCTTTTTCCCTCACAGTGACTCAGTTACAGACAACTTTAGCAGCTGTCCAGGACCTCTTAATCCAGCAACAACAGAAAATCCAGGACCTCACCCAAGAACTGGCTGCTTCTAAGGTATCAACTTCCAATTCTTCACCTTTAGAACACCATCGTCTTCTTTGGAACATGCATGGCTTCTTTTGTGGGCACATGGAAAGCATCTTATTACATTCACAGTCCAGCCTTCAGCTCTGTCGTATCCCCAGCCAGTTTCTCTGCAGCTGACTTCTCCATAGGCGGTCTGTTTAAAGCACTGGAATTAACTGGGTCCTCAATGAAATCTAACTTTTGAGAGGGCTTTGCTATATAGCTTTGTATGCAGCCTGCGTGCCTGAGGCCTCAGACCTGTTCTCAGCTCTGTATCTTCTGCATTGCATTTGAGATGAAATAACTGTGCTGTTAGTCCACTGACCAAAAGAGGTAAAGGCCAGGTGTGCAAAGGTTTTGTGTGTAATATGTAATTTTACGTGTTTATATTTCTCCCAAACCCTTGTGCATTGTCAAAGCAATGACTTAATCCTGTTCAGCCAAGCACATACTTGAAGTACCGTATTTAAGTCACTTGTTCAGATCCAGGCCAGGTAATGGTGGAACATTCTTACTGTTTGGTTTCTTGTTTCAGTGATTTTGGTCATCTCAGCGTAACAGGTTGCCCCACCACAACCACATCAGCCATGCACAGTGGCCCATTCCCCTTGACTCCTGACTTGATCCTGGCTATAAAACCACCACTTCCGACTAGTTTGTCTTGTTACGTGTGTAACTACAAGTAACCACTTTTAACCAAAATTGATTTTCTTTCTGGCAATGAAAATTAGTGCTTTTCATCTCCAACGTACTTTGTAGCCATTGGCCTAAGCATTCTGTTAGCTGGTAAGTGTTGGTTGCATGTGAGGTGGGATGGATTTGAACCAGTCACACAGAGATGAAGTCTTCCTTTCACTCACAAATTTGTGACTATTCAGGGCCCAGTCATGTTGCCGTATTCTCTGTACAGAGAGAGATTTTTCTTTTTACTGTGAAATCCCTTTGACAATGCTTACAGTCTTTTACCTATAGCATGAACAGTTGTCTTCTCCCCTTACGTGTACTTTAATCTCATATAAACCCTTTGATGGTGTGTAACTGGTGGGCCACAGCTGACTATGTGGTGTGCACACTGTACAGTAGGAATCCCTCAGTGGCACAGCTGTAAACCCAACCATGAAAGCCAGTTTATGGTCACAGCACTCTGCTTCAATTTTCCTTGGGAACTGTGGCCTGTCAGTGGCCTGGAGCCAGCCCGGAAATTGGAAAACTGTTTTCAGGTCTTAAGTGTTAAGATTAAGACCACATGTTGAGCTTTAAGAAAGAAAAAGGGCATAAGAGTCTTGGTGGTTTAGAGAGTCTTGAAGAAGTTTTTCCTCCCCCCTCTCTACCCCCTGCACCGAAATGGTAGCACACATTGTTATGATATCTAAACCTCATGTGTACAAAGAAAAACTTGGGCAACCCCACAAACCAAAGAATAAAAGCTGTGTTTTCTCAGCTGTAATGTAAGTTTTTATATCTGATTTTCAAACTCCTACTGGCATGCTGTAAAAAATTAAAAAGAGGGACTTTAAGTAATTAAAAAACGTACATAAAAATTCAAGGCTTGAATCTTCTACAACTGTTTTTTAAAGAGACTGGCTAAAAAGCCCCAGATGTCAGATTTTATTTCTAAATCCTAGGCATCTGGCACCATATGTGTTTTGGAAATCTGAGTCCTTTGCAGGCCAGTGAGTGGAAATCACTCCCTTGTTAATGTGCTGCTGTAGCTTTCAGGGTCTTGGAAAGCCAGAACAGTGGCTCCTGGATTCTTGCTGTCTGAGGGCTGGGAGTGTGAATCCCGAGGGAACGCATCTGTGTATATCACAGCTACTACAGACTGAGCCTCTCCCAGCTCACTGGGTTCACAGCCCAGAAGTCACTGTGAGGAGTGCTGGCTGTGAAGGTGTTCAGGGTTACTCAGCGCTAGCTGAAGTCTGTAAAAAATAAGTAGGAACAACCAGTTCTGGCTACATCTAGTAGGAACTGCTGAAGAGGAGTTTTGTGTTATTCCAGTCCTGGCTTCCTTTATCAGGGATTTATTAGGAGTATCTCTGGAGCAGTGCTCACAAGTGGGTTCATTCCTAATGGCTTTCAGCAGAAATTACTATGGGAAGTGCTAGACGTGAGTGTTCTTTGGTCTCATACTCAGCCCATTGCTACAGGAGTTGCTGGAGTGAGAGGATGGGCTAACCACAGGCCATGATCTGTCTTTCAGAATGTTCCTCCCATTTCTCAAGTTCGCAAAAGGGTTAAAAGAAGGGTTGCTGAAAGTATTCTCTGCAGCATGTTCTCCTCAGTTGTTACCTTTCTCTAATTTCTGCCTGATATCCCGTAGCAATTCTGATGCAGTGCTGACAGCAGCTGTACCAAGCTTCCATGAGTTACTTATCATCTTTCCCCATCCAACTGAATTCATTGCCTTGAAATATCCAAGAGACAGTGCCTAGTCCAGCTGCTGCCTGCAGATACAATCTGGTAACTGAAGCATAGCTCTAGTTCTTCAGATCTAGTAGGGAGAATTTTTGCAACTTTCAAGCATTGATTTATCAGCCCACCTCTAAACACCACAGCGTGCAGACAGTAGATTCTTTATTTCATGATTTAGGAGAAATGAACAAATGGTTTTATAGAATCATAGAATGGCTTGGGTTGAAAGGGACCTTAACGATCATCTTGTTCCAACCCCCCTGCCATGGGCAGGGACATCTTCCACTCGACCAGGTTGCTCAAAGCCCCGTCCAGCCTGGCCTTGAACCATTCCAGGGAGGGGGCATCCACAGCTTCTCTGGGCAACCTGTGCCAGTGCCTCACCACCCTCATCGTAAAGAATTTCTTTCTTATTTCTAATCAAAATCTCCCCTCTTTCAGTTTAAAGCCATTACCCCTTGTCCTATCACTAACTGCCCTTGGAAAAATTCCTTTCCAGCTTTCTTGTAAGTACTGGAGGCTGCTCTAAGGTCTCCCTGGAGCCTTCTCTTCTCCAGGCTGAGAAAGCCCTGGGGAGACCTTATAGCAGCCTTCCAATAGTTATTAATATATAATATTTGAATCTGTTGCCTCAGCTAACATCCTGTGCAGTCCCAGGAAAGACTAAAGGACCTGATTCAGTGTAACTCTCACTGCATTTCAGGATCCTAGTTCTAGTTCTTCTTCTCTGGAAATCATTAGTCATAGGTCAGTGTCAAATTATTTTGTTTACCTCTTTATGTATTGTTCTCTGTGTGTTATGTTGGTGGAAAACATGCTCTGTAGGCCTAGCTTTGTCTGAGTTCTCACAAGTGCTGGCCGCCTCCTAATCGAATGAGAAAGGTCCCCTTGAGATGCTTCAGTGATGGTTGTGCATGGTATGTTGGAGACAAGATTAATTAGTCCCCCAAAAGGAAAGCGAATATTTAAATAGTCTTAGCATGTTGAGACAATTATTATTTCTGATCGTTGTGGGGACCCATTCAGGTCCTTTATTGTGGAATTTGTTTCACTTAGATCTGAGATACTTTAAATGATAGAGCTTATGTGTGTTATCCCCAGGGCTTGAGTTTCCGAGATGGGAGGAGAGGGAGGATAACATAGGACAAAGTGACATTTGTGAACTATCTCCCAGTTCATACTTTGATCTTTATGTCGTCTTTTTCATGTTCTAGGCCACAACCTCCACCAACTGGATTCTGGAGTCGCAGAATATTAATGAGTTGAAATCTGAGATCTACTCATTAAAAGGACTTCTCCTGAACCGGTATGGATGGAATATGTGAGGAGGTTATTGTGTGGGGGAAGGGTTGCATTCTGGGATTCTCTCAGTCATGGAGAGGAAGCGCATTTCCAACAGGAACTAGCTCTATATCCTGTTACTACTATTTTAATAATACCACTTTGCACTCCACTGTCACTTTCTATCTGCAGGTCTCAAAATGCTTTTCAAACTTGCCTTAAATCACAGAGTGCTTTTGGTAATTAATAAGATTTTTCCTTTTTGTTGACAATAGAGGAGTTCTCTGCCATTCACCACAGTCAGGATGCCTCTCACCGAGTTTGAGGTATTGACTGCATCTGCACCTGCATTCTGTTAGAGAGAGAGTCACTTCTGGATACAGCTCAGCTGACATGTTCGTGGTTAGGGCATAACCAAGATGAAAAGAATCACACTTCAGTAGAGCCTGTTTCTCTTGACTAGCTAGCTCAGGTATAGACATCTTATAATGCAGTAGATGTCTGAAATGAGGTGATATAAATCCCAGCCCGTGGGACAGCCGTAAGGACAGGGATCAGATCTCAGTTCTTGAGGAAAGTCTTTTTTTCCAAGGACATTACTTAAGAGTTTAGCTTTTCAGCTATTGATCCTTTCACTCTGATATGACTCCCTTGCATCCTTCTACATGTAACTAAGTCTTCTCAAAGTCATCTGTTTCCTGAGAGATGGACTTCAGAGATCAGTCTAAGAGTGGACTAGACATGTTCTGGATCTCAGCAAGTGGGCTTTTCAGAAGTCTGAAAAGTGCATTGGGTTTAATGTCCTTTTAAATTCATGCTGCACCTCCCATTCCTCCAAGGAGTCACAGTAGAAAGCTTTGGAGGATGTAGGACACATGAGAAGTTACTGTCTGTTAAGCTGGGTCGTGCTATCACCACTGCTGGGGAGAGAGCATTAGTTAATGACACCTCTTCAGCAATGGGAAAGTTGCAGTTCGGGGATAAGTCCTTTTTGGAAAAAAGAAAACTTTTTGGAGGGTTGTTTTTTAACAAAACGGCAAATGTTTCTGAAGTGAGGAGCCAGCAGCAACACTGGAGCCAAGAAAGTCTCCAGATTTAATTTGTTGATTGCATTTATGGTGCTGGTTAAATAATGCAGACATTAGCTTATTGCACTCACAGGAGATCAGCAGAGTTCTTCGCTGGCTGGTGGTGGAAGCAGGAAGAGGGAGGTGAGAGCAACTACTGTTCCTAGCTCAGTCTAAGAAAATGTAATCTGCTGTGTTTGAGCGCTCACTGCAGGAGAGCAGCCAGCTTTCATCTGCGCTGCTCTTGTTGGTGGCCCTAACCAGGCCAGCTGAGGGGCATGAGAACTCCCTGCCACATAGCATCCTTTTCAGAACTTGATCTGATACCTCTTCATACTCCTGTCTTTCACATACACAAGCAAGGATGCAAGGGGAGTGCTAGATCAGATATGCTTCTTTACTTTGCTCTTCGTGATGGGTGAGTTTCTGAGGGCACCAGTGCTCCCCACTGCACTTATATTTGGGCCTGTTTGGTACTTGCATTCTCCTGTTGGGGCTGGGCATTAGCCTGCCACTATCAGATACTTGAAGCCCACCTGGAAAGGACTCGAGGACAGAGCAGCCATCTTCTCAGCTGGTGCAAGCTAGTATGACTCCGTCCAAGTTAGAGAAGCTGAATCAGTTTGTGGCAGCCAGGACCTGGCCCCAACATGTAAAGCGCATGCTGGGGCTGGGAGATAGGCCCTGGATTGTAATGAGGCAGCATGCAATAGCTGTGTATCGCAGCGGAGGCGAGAGCCAGGTGGTGAAATTCCTTGGCTCAGGCACAAGGACCTGGTGTGTCTGACTTCTTGCTCCAGTGGGAATTTTCTTTACCAATTAATTAGTGATTGTTTTATAAAGGGACACTCATGTCTTTCCACAGTCAGCATTCGTGAGTGCTAGCTTACTCTGTGAAATTGGCCAAACCAGACCATTTTCGTACTGCAGATTGCCCAGCTGAGATACTTCCTTGTGTGCAGGCTCGATTACTGAGTGCTTGTAAAGCACTTTGAGATTCTGGCTGAAGAAGTGAAGTGGCCTTGGTTTTGTTCATTTGTGAGAAAGGAGACTTGCAGTTTCAGTCCTGCTTTACATGACTTCTCCAGTGCAAATACCAATCTCTCTAATGATATCCCCTCAGTGTTTTTAATAAAAGCCCCTTTCTCTCCTTTTCTTCCCCTCTTCCCCTCCCCCAAGGAGGCAGTTCCCTCCCTCCCCTTCAGCTCCTAAGATCCCATCATGGCAGATCCCGGTGAAGCCAAGCTCACCCTCCAACCCTGTTGTTGCCAACCATAATAGCAGCAGTGACATCTCACCTGTCAGCAACGAGTCTACCACCTCATCACCAGTCAAGGAGAACCACAGCCCTGAGGGCTCCAAGGTCAGCTGCCATCTGCTGAGCACGGAGGAGGGCAACAAGGCCGTGATTGACGTCAAGAGCCAAGTGCGAATGGAGGTGCAGGGTGAGGAGGAGAAAAGGGAAAACCAAAGGAATGAAGAGGAGGAAGAGGACGATGAGGATGATGATGTTAGCCATGTGGATGAGGAGGAATGTCTGGGTGTCCAGACAGAGGACCGGCGAGGAGGGGATGGTCAGATTAATGAGCAAGTGGAAAAGCTACGAAGACCTGAAGGGGCCAGCAATGAGAATGAGATTGACTAAGGCATCCTGGCTTCTGCTGCTGCTGCTGTACATCTTCCCTAGCCTCCTGCACTGTCCCCAGTGCCTCTCCCATTTTGTGGAGAGAAGTGCTATCATCCCCTCCAGTGATTCTCCTGTGATTGACCTTGAGTAGGGTCGTGATTGCCCAGAAAACAAGGTGGGCCCTGTTTCACCACAGGGCTTCGCAATGTTGTGGTGGCTTACTCTCCCCTCCCAGACCCACCTCCTCCCCATGAGCTGGGGTCACTGCCTAGGCTGGAAGACCAATCGCCTTACCATGCAACACAGCTACACAATAAGTCCTCATACAAAAATGCCACCTCTCCTGAAAGAGTCAGCCTCTTAGCTGCATCCTAGAATCCTTCTGTCTAGTTCCAGAAACCAATCTGTCCTGAGCTCTTTGATTTCACAAGCCTTGAATCCCCACATAAGGCCCAAACCAGTTCCCTGTTTCCTAGATTAACCCCCTGTTTTATTTCTCAAACTACTTGATACTCTGTTGTCAAAAAAGAACATTTTAACACTGAATTCATCACCAGATCTCAGTCTTGGCTCTTCCAGGCCTTATGTCAAGCCTCAAATTCCTGAAACTACCTAGCATCTAAAACCACTAAATTTCTGTGGGGTCCAAAGAACACTGTTTCCACCCCACATGCTTATACTGATTAAAGTGGCCGCTTGCTAGGGACCACGTCCAGGTTTCATGGCCACAGTAAAATCCAGGTGAACAGGTGGCTTTGTTACTGATTGCTTCCCAGTAAAAGAAGGCTTTAAAAGAAGTTGACCCCACTCATCCCAATTACCCTTGCTCCTCCAAAGACAAGGAGCTCACATCAGTTTTTGACATCTCACATTTTATTTATAGCTGCCCTGAATGAGTGAATGAACAGGGTGATATCAGATGCTGAAATAGTTGGTTAATTCTGAATCTTTGCAATGGTTCTTAGCCTGGTTTTCTCCCTAAATGAGGCGAAAACCCATCTTAAATGATCAGCTGAGACCTGCACCTACCCAGTGACAGGCACCTGCTTCAGCAGAGCAGTCTTTACAGAAGAGAGAACAGTTCCAGCTCTGAGGTACACCACTGGCCCTTCTTGCCCAGTCCAGCCTTCTTTTGCCCCATTGGGGCTATACACAAATTAAAACAGTGAATTCTGAAGCCTCTCATTTGCAGCATTGTGTTCTCAGCTGGTAAAATGGTGGTGTCCAATTATATTATCCACTGCATCAGAGCCTCTTAGCAGAGCAATTCTTGTAACAACTGAGTCTCACTGTCCTCACCAAGCAAGTGTGCTCGTCTGTGTGATCATGTATAGATTTCAAATATAAAATACGATTGTATATAATTGTAATAAATATGAGTTACCACTATTTAACACCAGGCTGTTACTGGATTACTGTGGCTCTTATTTTGGGGAGACATATGCATGCAGGGTGGTAAAGGGAGCGAAAAGGGAGTATTACAGAAATTCAGTCCTTATAAAATGTTTTCTGAAGGAAATTTATGGTTGATTTTCTGACTGCTCCAATACTCGCTTCTGTCAGAAGGAGGCAGTGTAGAGAATGGGGTAAGTGCAATATAAGGTATGCTATAAATAGCTCCAACAACACTGTAATGCTGGGTTGCCCCCAGTGTGGCGGAGGGTGAGGTGGATGTATCGTCCCGTCAGTAAAATGCAGCTGTTCCGGTTCTGCCCTCCCAGCAGGAGGCTCCGCAGGGTGCGGGGTGCCGCATCCCGCTCCTTTCCAGCCCCGCAGCCCGACGTGCTGAGGGGAGGGTGTGAGGTGGCCCACGGCCCCTCAGTCTTATCTGCTGGCAGGGAATGCTGTGCCGTGTCCCGTGACTGGTCTAACCCGGCCATGTCAGTACAGAAGCCATCGAAAGAAATGGCGTACAGAAAGTGATTTGTAGCTACTGCAGTCCCATCTTTGTTCAACAGAAGTATTTGGCTCCGTTCTTAAAAATGAGGGATTTACTTGATTCCTGAGTATTTGGGTGTCTGGTACACAGTGACATTTTCGTGCTCAGGGGGAGTGAAAGGGACCTTCCTATTACTGTATTTAGACCTGCTGCTGAATGTGATGATTTCTCATTCCTTAAATGGACGAATATCTTCCCCAGGAGTGAGTGAGTGTGTGTGTGTGTGTGTGTCTCTCTCCCTCTCCCTCTCAGTCTCTCTCTCCACTGTTTAACGTTCACAAAGAACGTCACGTTTAGCTAAAACAGGGCAAATTTGAAAGTGTTTAAAAGGAAAGGCTTTTCTTAAGAGATGGCACTTTTCATTTCTCCAAGCCAAGAATCCTTGTGAAGAGAAAACAAGACTGAACGCAGGGGTGTGATGAAAAAGTATTGTCCTGCCTGTGTACATTTTATATACATAGAAGGTTTTGGAAATAGAAAGTGCCTGGACAACAGCAGTTGGTGAAATGTGGAAAATATGTTGCTGAGGTATGTGCCTTGCAGAGTGACTTACGAGGTTTACAGTACAAGCATCCCTGCGGGTTCATTTTTCCCCCCTTTTCCTCCATGTTTGCAATGTTCAATTCACTTACCTCAAAAGTTCTGGTGCAGGGTAAAAGGCAGTTTTCTGCAACTGCCCTTTTCCCTCCCTTAGTTTTTATTTCTTACAACCTTTACCATTTCAATAGGTCACAATTTTGCCTTTCCGTAACCTGATGAATCCCAGAAAACTCCATCATAGCCCTTGTTGCTCAAAAAATCTGACACTGGGCCTCTGGCAGCTGATGGGGTGTTTGTGTACTTTATTGAAGAGATCCAACCCACCAGCAGAGAATTTGGAAGAAGCCAGACCTTCTTACCAGCAGGTATTATCGTGAATCACGAGTTTTATTCCTCTGTCTCGTGTTCCTTGTCTTTCCAGTGTAGCAACAGTTCTAGGGCGAGCATTTTGGTCCTTATGAACCCTGTAGCCTGACTGCTAACTTGTAATTTTTTTTTTATTTTTTATTTTTTTTTGCTAGAAAAAAACTTCCTAGATCAGCTGCCCTGTGAAATGTTTAGCCCACTGGCCAGTAAGCACTGAGAATGGCATCGTGCTAGCTGAAAGATGACCAGGTAGCGAACCTTTCTTCTGCAGAACAAGCCAGCCAGCAGCAGCAGTTACCCGCCAATTCAAGTGCTCTGTTTTACTGTGTCATCAGCCTTTGTTTTGAGACAGGAAGAAGAGTAACAACACCCTGGTTGGTGAGTTGGTAACATGGTTTCTGTAGGACCTTAACAGCGTATAGAAAGCAGGTGAAGGGAGCTTCCTCTGAACAGTGTCATTTGAGCACATTTCAGTAAAACCGTGAGAGCCTGTGCTCTCTCTCCTGGAAGAAACAATATTGGGATGGTGGTTTCCAGTAATTTGAGGATATGAAAGCTCCCTTTTCAATAGCTGCAAGAGCAGTGTGGGGAACTCAAAAAATGTGACAAGGTGGGAAAGGGTTAAGAGAGATGTCCCCTGACCATCTTTGTCCAACCTTCCTCGCCCCCAGATGTGACAGGTAAGTCCTATGTGCATCTTTGTCAGAAGCAGGAAGATTATTTTTTTTATTGCTTTTTGAATATTGGGGGTGTAACTTCACAGTGTTTGGGATCAGGAGGAAGAGGATGGACTGCAGGATCCCTTGTGATCTTGCTGCTTTGCTGCATGACGCTTTGCAGAGTATTTTACTTACAAGTGTCCCTCAGGTTCCACACATGATGGTAAAAAATACTGGCTGGTGAATGGAGAGATGTGACAAAGCCATGTTGGAGAGAAAGCCAGCTTTGGGAACCAGGTCTCATGCTAGGTCCTGCAGCTCGCACAAAAACCCCAGCCCCCCTGCAGTGCTGTGCCCTGGGGCACCCTGCCCAGCTGTAGCCACTGTCCCCTGAGAGCCGGGGCTGCCCAGCTGTGTCCGAGGAGCTGCCCTGCCTCCTGGGGCACCTGTGCTCCTCGTTAGCCAGCTGGCCCTGGCTCGGAGGCAGACATTTTGGACCTGGCCTTTGCTTGTTGCAGCTCAGGTTCTTCTGGCAAGTAAGTGCTTTTTAATGGCTATGTTCTCTCTTGATTTTGTCTTCAGCAGAGTGGGGGAACTGGCTGTATTTCCAGTGGCTACTTCACCCTGGTTTGGGGTTTGTTAGAAGGGTTGCCGGGAGGTCTGTGCTGGTGTGTACTGGTGGAAGGAAGCATGGTGTATGCTAGGCTGCTGTCTGGAGCAGGGAGGGGGCTGTGGAAAAGCCCAGCCTGTGTCTACTCGGTTGCTTCAATTTGCAGTGCCTGCTACAGAAACAGAGGCTGCCTTTGCCTGTCCTTTGGTGGGGACCAGTGCGATGCTTGGGGAAAACAAAGGCTGGACAGCAAGTCCAGCATAGCTTTTTGTTGCAAACCTGTTGTGGTAAAGTCAAGGTCTCCATGGTTGACTAGACCTTCTGCAGCCAGCACACTGTGGATCACATAAGTGTTTCCCAAAGGCTTTGACAACAGGAAGCTTTGGAAGGTCCCTTCTATGTGGTGGTGCTTTCTGTTAAGCACAAATTGTATGTGGTGGTGACCATGCACACCGAAGACCGATGTTAAGCATGAGCTGAGAGTCTTCCAGCCTGGACTTGACCTCTTATACCATTGGGTAGTATGCAAGTGCAAAGCAAGAGAGGGGCTTGGCCTCCAGGGATTGAAAACACAAATGAAGGGATGCTGGGAGGTGAAACATAGGAAATTATTTGCCTTTCCAACTTTCTTCATTTTCCTTTTTATCATCTTATCCCCAGCCTATGCGTTTTCCTCAGGAGTCAGCCTCTATAGGCACCTTTAGAGCTCTGTCTACCTATTGTACCGATGAAAGGCTGGCTCTTACCACTGTGGGTGCTCTCAAAAAATGAAATATAGTAATGGAAATGTACCTAAGGTGAATCTTGGGGTATCAGGAAAGAGGGAAGATGGAGGGCAGGGCCCAACTCCTCCACTTGCTGTACAGTAGGAGCTCCGAACTGCGCACTTGTAGATTGAGGGGCTGGCATGGTCTCTCCCAGCTCAGGGAAAAAAACAATCCCATCCCCAAAAGGGAACAAGCACTAACCTAATAAAGGCACCAGCTGGACGAAGGGAAAACCAGCTCTTTGGAAAAAAAAAAAAAACAAACCTCCTTTCATTAGAAAAATAATATATTTCATCCAAATAAGGTAAAAATATTTGAAATGGGGCAGAAGTGAGCACTAGGCAGCATCTGTCAGGCCCTTTCTGAAAACGGGAAGATTATTAAATGCAATTACAATTTATTTTTGTAAAGTGTCTTTCAGACTAAAAATCTCCCCAAATGCTTTGCTGGGACTGCGCAGGGGTTACTTACAATATGGAGCATCTTAGAAGAACACCCCTGTTTTCCCACCAAGCCCGTCTTTTCTGCATCTGCTGAAGGATTTAACCCTTCAGGATTTTTTTTTCTTCTATATTTGTGCAAATAATGAGAGACGTTTTGTGATGCTGGCTGCAAGAATATGCCTGAAGAGGAGTGGGGGGGATTTGACATTGTATTTTTTGCTGTTTTAGGTAAAATAGTTGCTTTTCTTTAGGACTGTGTCTCCTGAGCGAGAAGGTGGTTGGCTGGATAGGGCTGATTCAGAGGAGCTAGAAGTACAACTGGCTGATTTGTTGCCTATTTTTGCGTCTGTCACTTTGCCAGCCTGCCTGTCTGTCTCTCAGTCACTTTGTCTGCTTGGAGTGTCTGTTTTGTACAGCATCTCTGTTGTTGGTTTTTCAGTCTTCCGTCATGCCTGCCTGTCTCCTAATGCTCTTTCCTTTTTCTTTCTAACGCTTCAGAAAGAGACTGCTTCCAACTTTATCCCTCTGCTTCTGTAAGCTGGCACTGAGGTTTTATCTGTGTGGAGCTGGAGTAACACCTCTTTAAAATGAATTTCTTTAACTGATTTAATTAAACCAGAGCAAATTATTGGGTGGACATTCTTGCATCTCTTTGAGCAGATTTGCTTTACTTAAGCAGTTTCAGGTGATACCAGCCTGCACAAAAGGCTGTGTGCTAAATTGCTGCAGCTTTCCTGTGTAGATGAACTGTTTCCTTGCTTCCTGCCCCCTTACAGTATCATCTGTAGATTCCATCTCTGCATGCCCATTTGCCTGCTTGCTTGTGTGTATTTTTGAGTCTGTGCATTGCCCTGCAGTAATACCAACTCTTCCACTGCAGCAGCCAGCAAGTTTTGGGTGTGAGATGGAGGTTGGGGCTCCCTCTTGCTTCAGTCTCTTCTGTTCCCCAGAATGAGCTCGGGTGCAGCCTGACGATTCGACTGAAACTGGAACCTCACACTCTTGCACCTGTTTCTTACCTCCTTTTTTCCCCAACTCTAAAAACCGCAGGCAGAGTCTGCCAATTTGTGTAAAAGCGAGGAGCGAGGTGGCTGCCCAGCAGCGGGTGTCCCCACAGCAGTGCTGCCGAGGGGCTGTGGAGCGGCCGCAGCGGTGCCAGCTGCCGGGACCCCCCTCCGCACCCACGGCTCCGTGCCAGGTGATGGTGCAGGGCTCAGGCAGGTAGGGATGGCTCTGCCTCCAGCCACAGCCCGGAGCTGGTTCCCTTCCTTCTGGGCTGAGGGGTGACCTGCAGGGTTCAGTGCCTGGGAGCTGAATGAACGAGCTTGCTTCCCTGCGAGGGGCTCGCTGACTTGTTTGGCCACAGACCAAATGGCTTTGGTTTATCCTCTTTGATGTTTTGGACTGTCGAGCTCTGATGTTTAGGCAGAGCTTGGCTGTGGCCTAGGATCACAGGAGGGTCCTGGGGGCTGCCGGTGACAGCAAGGGCTCGGGGCAAATGCTGTTGGTAGCTGGCTTCACAGCAAGAGCACAAGGCAGCACCCTGCCCTGTGGGAAGGGAAGGGGGCAGGGAAAGGCTCCGTCTGCCTGTCAGATAAATCTTCGTCTGTTTACTTAAATCCTCAGTGTTTCTTCATTTGTTTGTTTAAGAGTTTCCCTGCCAAAAAAGAGCAAAAGGAAGGAGGGAAGCTGCCTCTGTTGGCCACCCCTCCGCAGCCAGGATGGGTCTGGGGCGCTTCAGGGGCACCCAGCCTGCCCTGGGTAAGATGAAGGCATCTGCCTCCGGAGGGGCCATGGTCCTGTCTTGTGAGCAAACGCTTGGCCCTTGCAAGGGGAGATGCCTGGCAGGGACTCCTGTGAGCCCACTTCTTGCCCCAGGGCTGGCATGAAGAACTTGTCGTCCCTCTAACGCCCACTGTACCTGCAAATGCCGTTCAGTGCCTTTCTCCCCTCTTTGCCCTCAGCCCTTTCGCAGACATTGTTACCTCCAGAGTTAGGTGTTGTCAGCTTTCAGGTCCTGGTGAACTTTGTTCAGGACAGCAGACAGAGACCCCAGAAGTGGGGGCTTCCTGCTTGGATGTTGGATTTCCACGTAGTAGTGTCTGCAGCAGAGGGACTCAGAAGCGCCTTGCCCACCCTTACCTTTTTATAGATACCCATAAAACGCACCAGGTGTAGTAAATATCACATGTGCAATTCCTTCGCATGCTGGTGCGTGCTTTCACCGAAACTGGCATACTTTCCTTGTCCCCACAGAAGCATTAGGCAAACCTACGTGTTTTGCTGTAGCTATGCATGTACAACTCTTGTGTACAGATATATTCATGCATGCTCTGACTCTTTCCAAGTTTGGTCATATTAAGCTAAGATCTGCCTTGATTTGTAGAGGAAGACAGAAATTATTTATTTATTCACGGGTGTGTATGCGCTGGCATATGTGAAACTCCAAAAACATTCCCAACAATCTATGTGCTTTTTTTGTTTGGAATAGGTACAAGCTGCTCAATGACTTTCAGAGTTTAAAGTTCATGTTCCCCTTGAAGATTATGTGAGATTTTATTGTCGTGTTTGAAATCTTCAGTCTTCTGTGCAGGTTGCATGCAGATGGGGGGGTGGTGGATATTTGGTTATAGCTCCTCTCCTTCCCTTTCCCCAAGAGCTTCTTCTTTAAAAGGGCTTCCCATGATGTTTAAAAAGGCACCTGCAGGTTTGTGCAACAGCCCAGAAGTGTGAATGCAAGACTCAGCTGTGACACAAGCGGTTGATGCAGTCTGTGGGTACCGTGTAGCTGG
This sequence comes from Opisthocomus hoazin, assembly GCF_030867145.1. Lineage (NCBI taxonomy): Eukaryota > Metazoa > Chordata > Aves > Opisthocomiformes > Opisthocomidae > Opisthocomus > Opisthocomus hoazin. The sequence goes on from NC_134429.1 coordinate 12,689,752, forward strand.
ACTGTTGGTTCGGAGCCTTACTTCTGGCAGAGGGCTTGTGCAGAACTGTGAAGGAAATTTTAGGGGTCAAGTGAAGGTCTTAGTTTAAACATTTGGTCCACACTCTCTTGTTAACTTCTGTGTCATAATATGTCTCTCTTGCTTTGTGTCACTATACCCAATGCCCAGTGGAAATATTTTTTCCAGGAAGTCTCAAGGCATTTATTATCTATTAGCTAGTTGTTACCTGTTAATGGCTGGTTTCTATCTTAGATCCCATACCTGAGCAACATGGACAGTACCAAAAGCTGGCTCAGTTAATTTTTTTCTCCATTGTGTGAATGTTTTAACGCCCCTTTACATCTGTGTTTTGTCAAAATTCCTACTTCTGGCCTCTTGTCCTGTTACAGGGAGGAGGGTATGTTAGAGTAACTCTTGCTGTAGTCTTCTAAGAGAGCTAGGAGCCTCCAGTCCTGCCACCCGATCAGAGGCATGCCCTGTTTTCTCAACAGCAGGTTTCTCTAAGGCTGCAGCAGCACATGTGTAGTGCCCCTTTCCTGCCCTGTGGATTCCTCTGAGAGTGGGCTCCTGTGGGCATCTCCGCCACGCTTATAGCCAGGGACTTGACCACTGCTCTTCTATGCTAAAATCCTGCTCAGTTCCGAGTCTGATTCTCTAAACTAGAGGTATAAAGATGGGCTTATTTAACAGACCTGTTTTTCCCTAGCAAGTCTCCAGGTCTTTCTTAATGACATTATGCCTTAGGAAGCCAGTGTTGAGCCTTGGTCCTTGCAAGCTGTAAGTTATGCCCAGTATGTGTTGTGCGTCATAACGGCTGCTTTTCCTCCGTACCAGTAAGCATCAGGACTCTGAATTTCCTTCTGTCGGGGTGTAGGAGGCATTGTTCTACCAGAGTAAATACCCTCCCAGAGTCAGCCATGCTTTACTGCATTCTGTACTCAGCTGAGCAAGCTATGAGGAGGATTTTGCTGGGCACGTGCACCAGCTCTGCACACCCGATGGTGTGGCTCAGAGATGACCGCTGGCTGCCCTACCCCGACTGCTCTGCATTCTGGACTTCGCAGATTCCTGTGAGATGGCTGCTTGAATAAAGGGGAGTTCAGGTTGGAGCTGATAAGAGCTTGTGAGAAAGCTTCCTGCAAATTAAATGCATGCCTACTGCAGTATAAAAAGTGTTCCCTTGTAGGTCTGGGACATAAGGAGAGGTGTAACCCAAAGTATTGTTTTCATGGTAATCCCTGAAAATACCCTTGCTAGACTGTCTGTGAGAAGCACTTGGATAAACGGCAATGATTGTCTTTCTGAGCCATCAGGATGGCTATTACCTTCATTTTCGGCCAACGCTGATAACCTGCTCTCTTTATTTCTGTCCTTGTTGGCCCTTATGGCTCCAGCAAGGCTGGGTCTCCATGTGCTAAGGCTGGACTGGGCATGTTTAGTTAATGACATTTGAAAACCAGGATGACTGGAAGCAGCAGCAGAACCATCTGGTCTCCCATTCTGTGTCCTCGAATACCTTGAATGCTGCTTCTCTGTGTTTGAGGCGATTGAACTTTTGCTGCCTCTATTGGTTTAAAGACTTGAATTGTTTGGAAAGGGGAACATAGTGCTCTTCTGTTTGAGTTTTGTGTTTGGGCTGGTGCCAAGGGATACTGCGCTGTGGGTGCCTGTGTTGGTGGGTGCTGCGGAAGAGTTGGTAGTGCGCTGAGAAGTGGGTATCTAGTGTCTTCTGTAAAACAGGCAGTGTAGTTTCGTGGCTATGAGTATAACTGTAGGGTCCTGCACGCGCAAAAAAATGCTGTTACAGGGGTACGCTTGGTGTGCTCAAAGTGTAATAGCAGCAGCAACTGCCCAGTTGTTGTCCTGACATTAGAAGCGGCAGCCTCGCGGGGTGGCTGCTGCTCCCCATGGCTCGCCAGCTGCAGCGGCTGGCTGCGGAGCTGCAGATGCGGAGCTGCAGCGTCACCGGTTGCGAGGGCTTGGAATGAATGCAATAGTGAGGCTTTGATTTGTTCAACTGGCAGCTTCTCCCACAACTTAGTCATTCTTTCATGAAGTGCAGAGATCCACAGAGAGCAGGCAAGTTCCAGCAAGAGCTTTCAAGCAGTGAGTCGTGCCATTCATGTCCCCTGTCCCCGCTCCCCGAAACACGGCCATGTAAATACCCCGTGCGCTGTGGGCAGAGCTCCAGTGAGAACAAACCTCTCTGCTCCAAGGTCGGATTAGGAGCATGTTCAGATAATGACATCTGAAAACAGGATGGCTGGGAGCTGCAGCAGCGCAACGAGGGGGCTTTGAAAGAGAGAGGCGTCTAATCCTCTCTGCTAATAAGGAGGCAGCTGCTGCCAGTGCATCGGGCCTGGCAAGCGCTGCTTTGCTGCTCCTGGGTTCTCTGACGGGTGGCAGAAGTGCAAACACCCAGCTGCTTCAAGATGGGAGGGGAAGAGCCACACAGGAGGGGGTTTCTTTGCTTTCTTTGGGTAAAACAACAACTTTGACATTGCTCTTCCCCCATCCCCAGCAGGACAGGCGTCAGAGCAGGGTTTCCTCCAGGAGCAGTTCGCTGGCTCTCAGCTGTGACTGAGGCTGAGGGGGTGGATATGCAGGCACCCCAATATCTGCCCTTGGTGCAGAACTGGGTGCATTTCCAGGGCGCTCAAGCCTGGCCTTACCAGGAAGGCAGTTGGACGTGTGCTGGTCTGTGTGCAGCCGTGGTGCCTCACCAGTGAAAGAACAACTTTGCGCAGGGTGGAGGGTGTGTGGGGGGGGTTGTCACCCCAGAGGCAGCTCTTGTGCAGAGTCACGGCTTGATGCATGCACAGATTTCCCCAAGGACTGCTGGGCCATGCGTGACGATGGTCTTCCACTGAGGGGTGAGTACTTGGGGGCATGTCAGTACCTGGCAGATGCCACAAGGGCAATTGCTTTAGAGCACATGGAGTGCTGTGGACCCCCCCCCCCCCCCGAAGTAGCTTGCTTACTACCTTGTAAAAATGGCATCTGCTGCCTGTCCCCATCTGCCTCACTCAGAGCAGGAGTGCTGGTGGTGAAAGCCTGTCCTAGACACACCTCCGGTGTGGAAGTGGCCCAGCCTGGGACAAGTCTTGGCTAGGAGAATGGTGGGGACAAGCTGTATTGAGCGTGCAGTGGTTTTATCTAATCTGTTATTCCTTTACAGTCCCACTCATGACTGCTGCATTGGTTGTACCACGGCCGCGCTGCGTCGCACTGTGGCTGTCAGGACACCCTCTTGGCTGACAGACTTCCTCATCCCAGACGGCAGTCGCCGCACTTTGCAAGCGCATGGTGTATACAAGTCTGTGCAGCAGGAAAAGCTGTGGAGTGGCCAGGTAAGGAATGCTTTCTTTCAGACCTTTGAAGCGTGGCATACAGCTTTGTGTTTTCTCACTGAGTTCTGTCCAAGTATATGGCTTCAACACCGCCTTTCCATGAGGTTAGTAGATTTATTAGCCCCCACCCCTTCTATGCAGACAGACTGTTTCATTCATGCTCCTCATCTCTTGTGTTAGGGTGACAGTCAAACAGCTGTTGATTCGTGGGCTCTGAATGTCATTGGAAGGTTTCAAGTGGGTTACAGCAAGCACAGGTCCACCACAGATCCCAATCCACCACCCTGAGTTTGCAGGCCAAGGCAGGAAAAGTCAGAATGTGAGCAGTCACAGCTCTACCTCCAGGTCCCAGTTTGGCAAATCATGGCAAGCAAGCATCACTTCTACCAGGGGCCCTGCTTGAGCACCTCAAATAAAACTGGTGCTGCTTAAGAAGCTTGAGGCGAGTCCATACACAGAGACCTCCGCTCCGATCGCACTTACCCCCTTGGTCCTAGCGCTAAAGCAGTGGCTGGTGAAACGGACGCGGGGCCGGTACCAGGACTGCGGTGCTTTAAAAGGCCTGAACTGCTCCAAGACTTGTTAGCTCTTAAAATAAAACACCTCCTCAATCAAGAAGACAACGTCATCACTTAAAACTTTGGGGTTTTTTTTCCAGTTTTTATTGAGTGAAAATGTCAAACCTTGCATCAGTCATGCAAAAAAAAATCAAATAAATAAAACACATATATTAAATTTCTAATAGCACTAAATTCAAGTGGAAAAATATTCAGTTCTTAATAACGCAGGTGCTGAAGAGACCAGATTCAAGTAAATCAGAGCACACCATCCTGTTTAGGGTGTTTTTTTTTTCACTTTCTGCATTTTTGTCTCAAAACCTATATATATATCTATATATCTATATATATGTATATACATATAGATATATACACACACACATATATATGTGCATACATATTATTTTTATATTTATATATATACACATACATATTTATAAAACATTAAAAAGAGCATTGGTGGTTCAAGCATTTATTTCCCCCCCTCCCCCACGGAAAGAAAAAAAAAACAACAACAGAACAAAAAAAATTACACATTTAAAATTCAAAATGAGCTAGCAATGGCTTATAGTCCTAGTGTGCAATATGGATATTACAAAAGGCTAGAATCCTCCCTCTTTGTCTTTTTTTTTTCATTTTTGTTTTTTAAAGGTTTTTTTTTTTTTGCTACATTGGAAAATTTTTTTAAATTTTTTTTTTTTTTCTTTACAAAATTCCTTCCACACAGACTTTAATCCAGTTGAGTTTGTGGCTAGAATGAACAATCTAGTCAATAGGTTTTATTTCATTTTTTTTTGCTCTTCAGCAGTGAATGGTAGCAGAGTCAGGAGGGTCCATCTCAAGGTTTATTTTGGTTGGGTTTTATCTTGTTTTGGACAGAACCGTTCCATTTCCTCTCTCCTCTTCCCCCTCCTCATACAGTGGGTTGAATCGCCCTCTCGCTCTGGTCATTCCTGTAAGCGCGTATTTCAACAGCATTGTATGAACCGTCCTATTGATACGATAGCGCGAGGTGAAAGCACGCCGCGCTGCAACAGGGGTCGTGGTGCTGTCGAGGCCTTTGTTCAGAAAAGCACTTAAGCATGGGCTTAAACCTTTGCCCCTGCAGAAAGCGTGTGCTTAAGAGTTGCTGAATTAAAGCCTGAACACAGCAGAATAAAAAGACGGGCTTAACTTTCTTGACTTTTTGTTGTTGTTGTTGCAAACAGAGACACAGTAAGAGATGCACAGAAACAAGCTTGGGAGAAGGTGGGGAAAGGCGCTCTGGGGCAGCGCCCGCTGGGCGGCCCTGTCCGGAGGGCAGCGTGGCCTCTGCCCTCGGAGGGTGTCGGACCGGCTGGGGGCCGCTCAGCCGCAGCCCCTTGGGAAGAAAGTCTCATTTCCTGTGCCAGCTCCCGGGGAAGAGGGGATAAAAGTTTGGGAGAAAGGCTGAGATGTCAGGGAGCAGTAGGGTGCCCTGGGGGAGAAAATGGTGTGTATTGATAAACACAGGCCCTTCTGGCACGCTTAGCCACAGCGAAGGGCTGTGACCAGGGCCCCATTCCAGCACGGATCCTGGTGCAGCGGCACCAGCCGAAAGCTGCCCCCGGGACGGCGTGACGTGTCCAGCGCCAGCCCAAGCAGGCCACCGCTAGCAGAGCTGCTGGCAGATCTTCTACCCCTTTGCTCCACACCCACCTGCCTTCTCCCACTGTTGTGCAGGGATGCAGTCAGCAAACTCCGGTGAGGCGAGAAAGGGGAGAGGTGAGAACACCACAGCCCGGTGCAGGGAAGAGCCTGTCTGTCGTGAATGGAAACACGTGGCCCAGGCGAGCCCCGCACCTCGCTGCCGAAACTGGGCTCCCCCTCGCCTTCAGCAGGAGCAGCGCTCACAGGCAGGTTTCTGAGACCTTGCAGGATGCTGCACGGAGCAGGCGGCTCCATCCTGCTCCCACAAACGTCACTGATCCACACCGTCTTGATTTCAGTGGTACGGAACAAGCACATCTGCTTTGCAAGATGTGGCTTCTGTTATCTCCGAGGATTCCTCTTGGAGCCCATCACCACACTATCTAAGTAGATGACTATGGGGAAAACATACAAGTACAGACCCTGCAGCAAATGCCATTAAATAAAATCTTATTTTGCCCCATCCCATTTCTAGAAATTGCAGGGCCTCATTCCCTCACTCTGCCCCCGGAACGTGAGCTTCATTATATTCAAGAATTAGGTTGTGCTAGAAAACACACAGTTGAGGGCAGGGGCTATACCAAACAAAACAAAAACAAACAAAAAAATTAAAACCCTATAAAAATAAAAGCCACACAAATAGCTGATAGAGGAAAAGAACTCCAAAGAATTAAATATACTACAAACTAGTAATAACAATATTTCATTTGTTTTGCTTTCATTTGTCTCATCTCTACAAAATTCAAGTTAGAATTCGGAATCGTGCAGCTCCGGTCAGTGCTAGGAGTGTGAAGTCAGCCTCAAACCACAGCATTAAGGCCCCCCCCCCCCCTCCCCTGCCACCCCCTACAAACAAACACTACATTGAAAGGAAAAAAAAAAAAAAAAAAGAAGAGAGAAAAAGAGGATAAAAAAAAAATTGCACACAATTAAACCGTATCTAAGGGCTGTCCAGAAGGCAGGTGACCCCCTCATCCCCTGGCATTGGTGGTGTCTCTTTTGTTCTATATATAGTAATAACCTTTACAGGAAAAATACTGTACAACTTTTTTTTTTTTTTTGCCTTTCCTTTTGAAACATTATCTGAACATTCTGTCCCCACATTTATACAGCTGAGCTGCTTGTTTATAAATCAGACCTGATCTGCACCAGTTCCTTAGGGAAATAATTAAAAAAAAAAAAAAAAAAAAAGCAACCTAAACTTCTTGAGGCCTTTAACTATTCAGGGTGAAAACAAATTACGGGCATCCCTTGGAGCTGAAGTGCTGATGGAGCTGGGGGAGGGGGGAAGGGGCGCCTGCAAGATGGCAGAAAAAAAATAATTAGGCTTTTTTTTTTTTTAAAAAAAGGGACAAACTTCAGACACAAAGAACCTTTTGCTAGGCTGGGACACTTGCAACCTGGCACTGAAATAACTCTCATCAGAATTAATTCATACGGCTAGTCCTTCTGGAGCCCAGTGTACGCAGACAAGCCCTCTCAGACTCAGGTGAGGATCTGGGGTCAAACAGCCACTGTCTCACCTGGCAGAGGCCGCGCCAGTGTCCTGTAGTGTGTGTTCCCAGACTGGGCTGGGAAAAGTGTGCAGGGAAGAGCTTGTAACCAGGGGAAAGCCCAAGCTTCTGGAGGTGGCAGGTCCCGACACAGTACAGCTGCATTTGCTTTTGCAGTGCCCAAGCTATGAGCCCCACTTGGCAAAATTTCTCAGCACGGCCCCAGAAATGCGTTTCTTCTCAGCTGGACTAGCCTCAGCTGCATCTCCCCCAGCTTCGAGCTCCCTGTGCTGCGCAGGCTGCAGCAGCCTCGTGTTTTGTAGCTGCAGAAACCGCGACTGGGCCAGTAGCTACCCAAGTGCTGCAGAACAGTGTCAACCCCCTCCCCGCCCCAGTGCTGAGCTAAACAGACCCCCGGTCTGAGCAGGACATCCCGCAGGGGGATCCTGAACATTTGCCGGCCTTCTCCTCCCTCTTCAGTGGTGCCTTCACCGCCTCCCAGACGTCAGCAGAGATCCATGTCAGTCCATGCAGAAGGACAGACTCGCCCACCCCCAGTGAAAGGCTGAGGGCTCGGGGCCTGGGGACGTACCTGTCAGTGTACGACTGCTTGGGTCAGAGAGCACGTAGTATTTTCAAGGCTGCTTTACCGGCCAGGACGCTCTCCTGCGAGCATGGTGCTCCCTGTGCCGCACCATGGGACAGAGTGTCAGCTCACAACCTCCTGAGATGGGGATACTGAAGCACCACAAAAACGCCTCACCCTCAGCAGAGAGGAAGCACCTGGGGGTTGGGATGAGATGGAACGGGGTGGGGGATGACCCCCCAGTCCTCCAGTGTGACAGACCCTTTAACTGCCCGCTGTGTTCTTCCCAAGTTACTTCAGCTACATCCCTACAGGCGGAACAGCAGGGATGAGGAGAGGTGGCCTACAGAGAAAGTGTAGACTGAGAAAGTTTTACAATATAAATAGCATTCAAAATTATTAACAGTAAAAAGGATCTGGAAGAACAGAGGAGTGTCCCATTCCCACCCCTGCTCATTAATGCGTTCTCATTTATGTGACAATAAATACCCACTCCCACCCTTGCTGTCTGATGCCATTCATTTAATGCTGGAGAAAGAAGGGGGGAGGGCTGGAGAGAGAGCACGCACACCCCTCACCCCCTCCTTCCCACTGGCAAAAGCTGAGCTGGTTGTCTTTGTGACACCAATTCCTTGAGTTTTATATATGTGTGTGTGTGTGTACATTATATATAGAGAGAGAGACACACACACAGATATATATTTCTAAAATTCATTACCTGTTGTTCCCACCCACCCCCCCCCAAGAAGTGGAGATTATTATTAATATCGTACAACTGAAAACATGGAAAAATAAAACCCAGAAAGAAAAATGGGGGGATAGAGCCCCACCCATAACAAAGGGTCCCCAGATGGGCACAGGCCCCACGCACCATGCAGGGAGCAAGGAAAAGCAGGTGGTACCCTCAAGGTTCATGTCTGTATAAAAGGGTAGCTTTGGCTGCATCCTGCCCGTGTTCTGTGATCTGCGGAACAAAGCGATGCAGCACCAGTCCTGCTGCGAACCTGTCTCTTATGGGGCCTGTGGAGGAGCATGGGTTGCCTTCCTTCCTCTCTCTCGTGTGTGTGGCACCGAGTTTGTTTTTCAGTTGCCATCCCAGTCTTTCTTCTTTCCTCATATGGGGTCCTCTTAGTAATTCTGTGTAAGAGCAAAACCAAACCACTGCCACTGTTGTGTCTAAGATTAAGGAGAAGTTGCTGGAGCAACGGTAGAGGCTGGGGCAGCAGCTGGAGCTGGAGCAGGAGTTGGGGCTGGAGTAAGGGCCGGCTCGCCCTGTGGCCTGGAAGCATCGCCGTGGTCTGTGGAAGAAGCAGCCTCCTCTGGTTCGCCGTCTTCTTTAGTGGCCATGCCCTCAGTGTCAGGCAGCGATTCTTCAGAATCTGTGTTCAGGTCTTCTTCTTCATCATCCTCCTCGTCGTCATCATCATCCTCCTCCTCTTCATCATCCTCCTCTTCTTCATTCATCTCCTCCTCATCATCCTCTTCATCCTCTTGGGAAGAGTCATCCTCATCCTCCACATCACCAGAGCCAGGTGCCACCGCCCCCCTCTCCTGAGGTGCGGTCCCGGCTCTGCTGGGTGACGGACCTTCGGTCACTTCTGACTGCTTCTTGCTGAGGTCCAGGGAATCATTGAGGCCCACACCAGCCGCGTTCTGCAGGAAGAAGAGGGAGCTGTTGTTGTCAGTGCTGAGGTTGAGGGAACTGTCCAGGCTGATGGAAGGGTTCTGGATGTCATACTCGAGAGTGGAGTGGGCAAGGCCCTCAGGGCCAGGAGAGATGGCAGGAAGCTCCCCTCGCTCCTGCTTCTCATGCTTGCGCTTGTGCGAGTCCATCTGTGACATGCCCACCACGGTGTGCTTGCAGCCAGGGTAGGTGCAGTGGAAGTGGGAGCACTTGAGTTTGTACTTGCAGTCAGGCACCTCGCAGTCCACGCTTGAGCTGAACTGGCAGAAGCCAGCAGCACTGATGACGTCCTGCTTGCCGTGGTGCTTACGGTGGGCTGTCACCTTCGTGCTGTCAGTGCAGCGGAAGCCACAGCGCAGACAGTGGAAGTGTGTGCTATTGCCAGAGAACTGACAGTCTGGGAAGTTGCAACTCAGTGAAGACTTGAAGCGTTTGAAATCATCCAATACCAGGTTGTCAACACGATCGTGATGCTGGGCGTGCTTATACATGTGGGTGCGCCCACAGAACTTGTAGCCACAGTTCTCCCGCGTGCAGTGGTAGTGGGTAACCTTGAGAGAGAACTGGCAGCTGGAGTCCTTGCAGTCCTCGTAGAGGTCATAGCGCCGAAATCCCTCCAGCATCATCCCTTCATCCAGCATCTTGCGTGAGGATGCGGTCTTGCGGCGCTTGCCAAACGGGGACATGTCCTCAATAATCCAGAAACGCTTCTTGGCCCCTGAGGCAGTTGGCATAGTGATGGTATTCCCTGAGGAGAAAAAGCAAAGAGTGGTGTTGCTGATAGCCAGGTCTCCCTTCATCTCCTAACCATCCTGGCAAGCTCTGTGTTTGCCAAGACACAATGCTGCAACTGTTCCCACCCAGCAGCTCACTCCTCAAGCTCTAAGTAAGACTGAACTCTGCGATCGTGGGCTGGACATCGCTCCCTCCCTTTTCAGCATATCCCACCTTGCCTCTACTTGCTGCTCTTCTGTACTTGATACTCTCCAAATCGTAACTGTTGCTTCTCAGCTTTGCTACTCTCACAGTTTCTCCTGCTGCTTAGTTCATCTCTAGTCCTGTTTTCCTCAACTCAAGATGTTAATACAGAGGCGCTGGTGTGTTCCAATCCAAGGACTGAGGTGTTTTACTGTAGGTCACTGGGGTTAAAGTGGTAAAAGAGTTTAAGCATGCTAAAAACCAGTACGTGTATACTGCTTTCCCCTATGCAGGCTCTTGTAATACACCACGATTGCCAAGGACAGGCAGGAAGTGAAGGAAGATCCCACGCATGATTAAAACTGCAAGGGGGGGAATTTATAGAAATAGGATGGACTTTGGCCAGGAGACTGCAACATCCCTCACTGTAATGAGCCTACATATTACGATGAGTGCACTTAGAAAGACAGATGGACAGATGTTCAATGGGGCTAATTCTCATCATCACTAGCCAGTGGACTGGGAGAGAAAATACCAGTTCTACAGCTTTCCCTTGGGTCTCAAAAATCACATGATGCCCCTAGTAAATAAAGAGCCCTCATCTGTCTTCCACTTTCATTCACATGGCCAGCATCCCTGGCTAGTGCTCACGTCCCCTAGGATCAAGCTGACATCAAGGACTCGACCTTATTATATCTATTAACTTTTTTTTCTTCTCTGCTTGCTATTTCCAGAATCAAACCACAATCTCCAGTATCAACATGCAGCACAGACAAGGTTGGAGGCAAGAATTTCTCACCAGGTGCAGAACTGTGAGTGTAATTGGAAATTATAGCTTGCAACTAAAACATACCTTCTTTTTTTTTTTTTTTTTGCCTCTCTTCATGCTGAAACTGCCATGCTTATAAGAAGAGGCATGATTTGTGACATGCAGTGCCTGGGGCCTGAGAATCCAGAGCAGCTAGCATCCCTGTCTAGGAGGCTCTTTGAAGAAACAGTCATCCATTTGACTTTCTCTTTTTTTTCTGGCTGATAAGCAGGTACTGAAAGTGATGAATGTTGTTTTGGCCATATCTGGCCCTTCCAGTGCCAACCCTTTAAGAGAAGATGGTGATCACTGAAGGAAGCCTCCAAAACTTAAACTGGCACTGCATGGAACAATACAAACCAATCGTTCACATGGCCGGGCTATACCGATTACAGGATAAGCAAAGAACAAAAGATTTTTCCACACCCATTCGTTATGTGGCACTTTTGCTGAGACTGCAAATGAGGACGCCAGCTTGGGGCATCCACGGTGAGACCACCTCAGTGACGTGTAGCTGGTGGAAACTGCGCGTTAAGGCTAATTTAACCAGCGACCACTGAAAGAATAACTTTCTGTCACTGTAAATTTTACATTAGCAAGCTCTTAGCTATAGAATCTGTGACCAATTACTCTCTGCTCCCCCTCCGAACATCTGGTATTGTAAAATCTCATTCTCTGCTTCCAGGCAACCAGTCTTAAGTGCGTCGCTGCCTGGACAAATCGCTGCTATCCACATTGACTCCTTACTCCTCCTTCTAAAAAAAATTACAGCCAAACCACCAAGTCTTTTATCATTAGTATGAATGCTCATCTCGTCTGCCTTCAGACAGGAATACAGGACAAGCCATCTTAGGGGAGAGACTCTGGATGGGAAATAAGTAGAATTTAAATTTTACAGGTTTTAAACTCAGTGTATCTGCCTAGCTTTTGCAGTAGTTCCAACTTTAATTAAACCAGTTTTGTTTTCTCATACAGGCAAAGTTTCAGAGCGAGGATATAAGAAAGAGCTGATAACCTGGTACGCTCTCTTCCTTTATCCACTAGCCAACGTTCAGTCCCTAGCACCCGACTGAAGATTACAAGCCTCAACAGATGTAAGCCCAATGGTAAGTGCATGCCATAAGCTTGTCTTTTCAACTAGCAATAATGTAAACATCCACAAAAATATACAAAGGTAAAAAGAAAAGAAACTTAAAAAATTACAATTAGAGGAAAGCACAGCACAAGGTTAAGATGTTTCAGGTTGCATGCAAATTGGTTAAAAAGAAGCAAAAATAGATTTTCTTGTGTATTTTGTTAATTGGAACACACACACTCCTCCGGACAGGACAAAGATTCCTCTCCTGCCAAGTCCTATGAGAAAAGCCTGTGGACTGCCAAGTGGAGCTGGTCCTCCAGCCATACTCCCAAGCATTTACCTTGGATTTGCGCATACTAAAACTGGCAGGAGACTGACTGGGACATTTGTAGGCTGCCAGAATCCTCTTAAGTGTGAACTTTAAGCACAAATATGTCTTTAATTAACTAGAAAAGAGCTGGGAGTTCGGAAAGGAAGCCAAAACTGAGACACACCCTAAAAACTATTCCCAGCTGGAATGAGAATCTCCAGCCTGAGACATCTCTGATCTTAGTCACACATGGGAAACATGGCAGCTTAAAACCAAAAATCTCTATGTATTTTCTGCAGCTGTTAAGAGCAGATGTAAATAACAGTGAGTGTGAGAAACAGCCCGAGCTGTCTGATGAGGTCATCGTAGTGACACTGACCGCACTTCTCTCTGTTTCTGGTGATGGGGAAAGCAGCCCTGAGTTTTATGGCTTCACATATGAATAGGAAGCAGTGACACAAGATCTGTAGAATTATGGGATCTGGGTACCTTGGTGGACATTTACCGTCCGAGATGTGTGCAGCAGACTATAGTAGGCACTGGGTTGGGTGGCCTGGAAGATCTAAACAAGAATTCCAAGTCCCATTAATGCTACACAAGCAGAAGTTTGCTTTGTGGCCACCCCGCTGTAACCAAGAGGCGGAAAGTGCATTTTAACTATGGATTTTGTTAGATCTTTCTCATAGTTTGGAACTGGTGGAAATTGCGCGCGGGTAGCTGAACGTCTCTCAGTGATTTGCTGTGGTTTTGGTTACCCTTCTTAGCTGTGCTCACTGGGTCAGCAGGCAAAAGGCGTAGCATGGACAGGCCCTGGGATAAAGTTAAATACGACACAGAGCGGCATGTGCTTTTTTACTGACCCAAAGGTGCAGAGAAAAAAATGTGGGCAGGGTGAGTGGGGAAGGAGATGGGCACAGGACACTAAAAGAGAAAGCAAAGAGGTGTTACCTGCTGCATCCTGAACTAAGGGAACGTCACTTTTTACTGGAGTTGGAGTGGCAATGATGGGCGCAAACCCAGTGGTGCTGGCGGCAGGCATGACAATGCCTCTGCTGGATCCAAGAGTGGCACTGAGCAGAGAGTATGAGAGACAAGATGGAGAGAAAAGATAGGGGAAGGTGGGAAGGGGAGACCTAAGCAGGGCTTGTGAGAAAGATGGAGGCAGAGATGGTGGTTGAGGTTGTGGTGCATTGTGGGTAGCATCATCGGCAGCAGCAGTAGCGGTAGAAGGAACCAGGCAGCCTGGAGAATGTAGAGAGAAAAAAAGCAGAAAAAAAGGAAACAAAACAAAAACAACAAAACCAAAACAAACAAAAAAAACCAAAACAAAACAAAAAACAAAAGAACTGAAATGAGAACCCAAGAGCAGAAGCAATATGATGAAAATGGAAAATACATTCACAAATGTATGAAACAGAACTGTAACAGAGAAGAAACAGAAGGTGAGGAGCTGACAGCATCAGGAAGAGGAGGGTTGTCTCTGCAGAAGGTACGGTGGCTTTAGTGGCACGGGGGTAGAGCCACTTTCGTGCAGAAATTCCTGCTTGTTTGGTCCCTGTTCATCTATGTGGTGCCAGCTTGTACCAACTACCAGCGGTAAGGGTGGTCCTGCACTTTGGGCGGGTGGAGTCGCTCGCTACCGGGCTAGCAGTGAGGGGCCGTTTCCTAGCAAGTGTGACTTGGGCAGACGGCGTACGGACACAGGAGAGAGGGCCAGGAATCACTGTTCCACCAGAACTCTCTGGAGGAGCTTTAATGTCATGGGGCAACACTGCCACAACCCAGCAGTGTTCATACAACATATGGTTAGATGTGCTATGTGATAACCCTCATCTAACTGGTGTGGGAAAGAAAAGTAGGAAAATGTGTGTGCAACTAAAGCAAACTCGGTGAGGCAGCCTATTTAGAACGTAACACTTAACCCTGGGAGGGACAGCCGAGAGATCCCTGGATCACCACCAGATGATAACAGAATTCATAAAAGATATCTGACTACTGAAAAGATAACCCGTGATACCGGGCAGCGGGAGACGGCTACGCGTTATCCTGGCAAACAGGAAACAAGGGCAGAAACTTACTTCCACAAAGAGGGGATGATGGAGGTTTCCTCTGTGCAACACCACACAAAGTGGAACAAGTTTTTGCATGGGGAAGGGAGCTCAGTGAGCTGCTTTTATATGTTGATTTCTGAAGATGGAGTAGGGTTTTTTTTCCCGTTTATATAATATTATATGATATTTACTACTGTACAGTCTTTCTGCACCTCAACAGTATAGGAAAGTGCCTGGCTTCAGATGCTGCACAAGGAAACACAAAAGGGTTTCAGGAGAAATGCCAAATACAGAACAGGCCCACGACTTTTTGTTTTTTTATATTGGTTATTAAAATAGCTCCAACTCCAAGACACAGGATAAAAACCCCTCTCCAGGGGAGAAAAAAGATACACTGTTAGTTCATGGATGCTTGAGGTGCACATTTTGATGGATCTCTTCTCACAAATGATGGAGGGAGCTAGGTTAGTAAGAGGCACTGTTGTGAAGCTGGTACAGTTTATATTTTAAGGTGCAGTTGTCCTTTGGCCTCTCTTCATGAGTTTATCCCCCAAGAGAGCAGGCAACTGACGATCCATTTCACACACACACCCCGCTTCTCTCTTACCTGCTGATGTACTTTCGTTGCCCACTGGAGTGCTGGAGCAGCTGCGGTCCATATTGGAAGATTCAGAGGAGATACCCCCGGGGCTACAGCCGGTGTAGTCCATGTACTCATCTGTTTCAGTGTCCATCATGCTCGGGGGTCCCTGAAAGGAAGCTGGGGTTCCTGATGAGGCTGGGCTGGGTGCCATGCTGCCAACCTGGGGGAGATTTTCATTTCTTGGAGTGTGGCCAATAACCTGCAGCAAGAAAACAGGACGGGGACTTTCACACCAAAAGCAAGATGCCAAGATCAAACCCATCTGTCTGCACGTTTATTTCTCTCTGCCACAGTTCACGAGGGATAGCTGGAACATGCTTCTGAGTGGAACCCATGGCACTGTGGCTAGGAGCGTGAATGCTCCTTCCCTGGGAGCTCGGAGCACTGCACTTGGCACATGTATGCTGGTATGTGAATTGTGATGTGCTCAGAGGCTGGGAGTGTTAATCTTGGCACCAGTATCCTGGTGTGTGGATTCTGCTGCATTCAAAGACAGGAGGTGTTAATCTTGGCGTTACTACCTTACTGTGTAGGTCCTGCTGCATTTAGAGACTGGAAACATGACTACTGACATGCCTGTCCTAGTGCCTGCATGCTGACACACTGCAACAGGGGAAGACGGCTGAAACCAGTGACGTGTGTGTGCTCTGCTTGCAGGCAGCTGTTGTGGCCTGGCATGGCATGGTCTCCTCTGCAGAGTTACACGGGCAGGCACCTAGCAGCAGTGCATACCCGAACACGCCACTGAGTGCCTCAAGGAATGGGCATTTAAATGCAGAAAGGCAGTGGCAGTACAGCAATTGAGTTACTTTTGCCACGTGCCCTGGTTTGTGGTACCATCCTTGTTTTGTCGTTGGCTGAACTGCTCTATAGGCTAAGCACAGCAACAGCGTAAGACTAGCACTGTACGCTCCCAGGACTGCTCACGCCACAATTACTACTTCTCCACTGCTGAAGTGAGATAGGATTGCTAGTGTAAGGATATTGGAGGTCAAAACTAGCATTTTCTGCTCAGCATGTACTCAAATTCTTAGGGCTAGACTCAGCATGAACTAGAAGAGTAGTAAAGACAAATATATTTGTGAAATCTCTCATAAGTTTGATTCTTGTACCTAAGCTTCTTGTGTTGAGAACAAAAGCTACCACAACAGTAACACCGGTCTTTTGGCATCTGTCAACTCATTAAATCCAACAGCAGTAGACCTGAACAATTAACTTATTGACAGTAGTTAAGAACTAACAGGGACTTCTCATTCCCATGTTGTGGAATGAAAGGGGGTTCCCCTCTTGCTTCTGTAGATGACCCCTTTGGTTTTTCATATACCTGAAGATGTCCTTAGGGTCAGATCAGTCACAGGTATTTAAATAAAGCTAGCTTGTTTCATCTCCCAAGTCAGTTGAAGTTAAAGCAACTAAGGAATAAGAAGAGCAAGCAGGAGGTTGCAGGACTGCTGCCGTTCTGAGCAGCAACTCAGTGCTGCAGTTGGAACTCTTCAATTTATTCATGAACCAGACAAACCTAATCTGCCAGTTGCTCTCAGTTATATGTTAGACAGGAAGCAACTGCATCGCTCTGCTACTTCCTGAGAGAGGACAAGGAGTGCCCCAAACTAACTCCAAATCAGTAAGGGAAGAGAAATTTCACAACTAGTATTTCTCCTATCCTAGGTGGAAGCAGCAAATAATTCTTTATGTGCAACAGGAAACATTTGCTTTAACCAGCACATTCAATTCTTCCACATCCTAAGCACTTCAATTTTAATAAGCCCATTGGTGGATACTGAGAGAGCAGGGAGGGAGTGCTATCCTTCTCAATTTTTTTTCTCCATAATTCACAAGGAAAAACTGTTTACAGTAATGCTTTGATGTCTATGCTTCATCAGCTTTCCTCGTATCGTAGCAAGCCAACCAGGTAAAGCTAGCTTGGGTGAACTCGCATCTCCCAGCTGCATCCCCCAAGGCAGACATCTATCCTTAAGAGTCTGGGTACGAGTGTCTTGGCACTAAAGCAGTTCTGCAGCAAGCAACCAAAGGGACCAACACTACATGCAGATCTACAACTTAAATAACCGGTGAGTCACCTGAGTAGGAACACGATCAAAGTTCTTCCCCAGCATCCTTCTCATGTGCTTTCTGGCGTGGGATGTCATTTGGTGCTTGAGCAGGAAGGAGAACTGGCAGCCCTCTCGAATGCAGTGGAAGTGGCTGTTCACCTGGTTGTATTTGCAGCCTGCAGACACAAAACCATTGTGTGTAGTACATGAAAGGGAGTAAGAGGGAAAGTGACTGGAGGGAAGATGATCTGGAGACGGGACAACGCTGCTGCTACATGGATTTCTGATGGATTGAGTTATCAATGGTCATGGGTTCTTTAGGAACAGTCATGAATGAAAAAAGCCATAGTATTTTGCCTGCTGAGCAACTGCAAGAGAGGGTTACAGTGTACACAGATTTAAGACCTGAGCCTGAGCTACAGACTAGTCCCATCCCTCTTTGTTTTGTTGCAAAGAAAGGAACATTACCCTTACATCTAGTAGCGCCTAATGCTCTCCAGTCTTAGTTAGCGCCTTTTCCTTTACAAAGAAAACGAACCCAAGACATTTAACTGTATCACAGAAGTTACAATCGAAAATACACGCTCATAATTAGATTAGAAATGAAAAGTTCTTTTTCTCTTTTTTCCTTTAACTGTACTCTCAGAAAAGCAGTCTCAAAAGCTCTAGCTCCGGACAGTGTATGCTCTCTAGTCAGATAGAAACGAGCCAGGAAGTGTTTATTGCCACTCCAAATTTGTTGTGTAATAGGGGCAGCTACTAAACAACAAGCAATTTATACGGGTTCTGGCATACAGCACTTGACACATTTTGCTCCTGGTGAACAGTGCCATGCATGCTGGGAGTCTGTGTATCTCATTACTGACAATCCTAAACAGCTACATTCTATAGCTGATAAATAATAGCTTGTTGCAATTAAAACACAGCTGTATCAATAATCAGGTTCTGTCTCTTCTCCATCATCCCTGGCCGTACCCTTTTAGACACAGAGTTACAGACCTACAAACAGGCTCGGTTCTACTCCTGTATCATCTAGCTACGCCCATGCACCTTTACATACATACATACGTATTTTTCACCTCTCTCTCTTCCCCATACATGCATGTATACTTTTACACACACACAAACGTACATACAAAAATCTATCATGTGTGTTCAGAAACATTTCACAACCCTTAAAGCAGGCCAGTGCTTCCTGCACCTGCTGTATATACATGCGCAATGTAAAAAGCACAGAGACTTAGAGAGAAAGAGACACGCATTTACATGTTGGTATAACGATATACACCT
The DNA here is from genome assembly GCF_030867145.1 of Opisthocomus hoazin. Classification (NCBI taxonomy): domain Eukaryota; kingdom Metazoa; phylum Chordata; class Aves; order Opisthocomiformes; family Opisthocomidae; genus Opisthocomus; species Opisthocomus hoazin. The sequence goes on from NC_134429.1 coordinate 12,708,242, forward strand.
ACACTATACAGCTACACCATCCCATCATGCTGCCATAGGCAAATGCAGAGTGCTGGCTAAATGTATGTTTACTGCAGGGCAGGCCCAACCTATAGGCATGGTACGTATGTACATACTGCTGGATGCATGTACCCCATCACTCCCCGAAATAAACACTGCTGACACATGCACAGCCTGTAGATACCTCGCTGCCAAACAGCTCCTGAATCACCCAGCCCATCTTTAGCTCACAGATAGCGTTTTATGTGCATGCCAAGTTTGTGTTTGTTTAGGTATTGCACTCCCCCACGGCCCCACCTCGCCTGCCCTCCCCATCACGCTGTGCTGTTCTTTGGGATGGAGAACAAACAGTGCTGGCGGGACTGAAACAGTATCAGCAGCGGGCAGGTGAAGGCTCGCCTGTTGCTAGGGCATCCGTGTAGGCTGGGTGTCATATATCATTGTCCTGCTTTGTCTAGCCCCTGCTATCACCTGAAACACCTAAAGTTGAGTAAATAACAGCCACAGCGAATCTACTGACATGTGTAAATGAGACCTAGGTAAGTACTGGCTGCGGCGTGTTGACACTCATTACCCTGGTTACCACAAACAAGCCAGCATTTGGGTACAAATTCTTCATGCTGAGAAGTTTGGTTCTGGTTATTGTGGCTGTTTCCCTGCAATGTGAGAGAACATCACCCAGGAGCGTTATTCTGAACCTGGTTTTGCTTCAGGCTTTGTTTCAACAGGGAGCAATAGGGAAGACTGCGTCTGGGATGCTGTTAAGCCAGAACACAGTTGTAAGTTAAGTGAATCCCAGGCAGTTGGGGATGGAGCTCTGCTGGAGCTATCTTTAGGGATTCCCCCCAGTTCAGAGCCCAGGATTTCAGCTCTAGATACCTCCCTGAGAACACATTCTATTTTCTGGTGGTGTGTGGTTGTTTTACCAGCTTTACACTAGGGACACTTAGATTTAGTAACTACTGTAGTGCTGCTAATAGTTTTGGCAAGTGGGCAAGCCACAGTCTGAGGCTGTGCCACATCTCGGCTGTTTCCTTCGGCTGTGCTCTGCTGGGAGGCTGGCACAGACACAGCGCTGTATCCCCTGCTCCTTGCAGCTGGCTGCCGAGAATGGTTTAGGAGAAGGCAGTAGTTTATTGAATGCTCCTCTCCATACCTCCATGCCCAGTTATTTGCCCTTTGGCTTTCAATATGCTGCACAAGCAAGGGCCAAAATAAAACACAAGTTTCATTTGAAGCTGCTGGGAATCAGGCAAAGCAGCAACTTCCTTGATACAGAAAGACATTCACACAAGGCACTCATCAGAACGGGCATTTCCCCTATGCTTTTTTTAACTCCTAAAAGCACCCGTAAACTCCACCCAGCACAAGCAGTAGGCCCAAAAGACTACAAAGCACAAAAAAACCACCCTAAACAAAAAGGCCTTGACAATTAGATAAAAAGGAAAAACAAAGGAGAAGCTGTATCATCAGACAAATACATATATATATATAAAATCCTCTATATTACAGTTTCTATCCATTTAAATTAATTCTATTTGAGAAAGCATGCTTCAACTAAGGAAGATCAGGAACTGCTTTCTGTTTTGTTCCATTTCTTGTTTAGTGATTTAATGACCAAGTACATCTTCAGCACAGCTCGCAGGCTCTAACTCATGCCACTCTTAGCCCGGACATGGGACAGACCACAGGGGACAGGTGATGGGGAAAGAGAATAAAACTCACCTAGTCTGCCACACTCTTCTCGCTTGGTAAAATACTTGAAGCCATTGGCTGCCCTCCTCTCTGCCTTCTCATGTTTTTTCACATGCCAGGGCAGCTTGGTGGTGATGTTAGTCACAAAGTAGCAGCCAGGACGAAGACAGTGGTAATGCCCTCGCATCCTGAATTCACAGTGCTAGAGAGGAAACAGGCAGGTTGCTTTAAGCGTATCTAAAACAAATGCACTCTCATCTGCCTGCTACTAATGCTGTCCCTCTGAGACATGAGACGAGAGCCCTGAACTGATACGCTAGGTCACATCCATTTCCTCTTCCACAAGCTGCAATGCAACCTTGTTCCCTGCCGTGTATTTTGTATTGCCATCATGCATTGCACTATTCTCTGTTGAAATATCCCAAACCTAACTCGTGGCTTTCCCTGGTATTCATCGTAGGTTTTTACTGTATTTCATCTTACGTCTCTTAGACCATTCTAGTTGTCTTGCCTGCTTCACCCAAGTCACAGAAACTTTAATAAAAGCACTGCAATTTTCAATCTGATGGAAACCAGACATTTTGCTAGACCACGTAATTCAGACCCTTCCATGGCTCTGTAGTTAGACCAGGAATGAAACACCCAGCCTCACTTCCTAGTGGGTAGCCTGCTTGCTCTTTCCCATTCTTCGTCTCCCGCACACATACTCTGGCTAGAATACTGCTTTTGAATTGCGCTTACCTGGTTCGGGCAGAGACACTGCAGCGAATAGTAAGCAAACTGGTCTCGCACATTCACCAAATTATTGTTGGGGTTGATGTGGTCCAGGCAGTGGGATTCTGCTTTGCCAGAGGTTTTGCACACATACTTGCAGTTCCCAAAGAGACAGTGGAAGTGGAATTTGTTGGCGTACTTGCAGTCCGTTGCCAGGCAGGGATCACTGGAATACATCCAAAACCCAATCATCACCTTCACTCATTTCACACATTCCTTTCTTTGCCAAAATTTAATTCGAGGGGATCCCAGCTGAAGCCTCTGGTCCAAACATGGCCTACAGATTTGCCATAGCCACCTTCCCCTTTAGTAAAACTGATGCTGGCAACACTACTGCAATTCCACCAAGCTAGTGCACTTTCTTGATTAACATTATTAAAATACAGCAATGCATGGTGGGTTCTGTAATCTTTGAGGGCCACAAGTCCAATTTAAAGCTCTCTCAAGATCCGGATAGATCCCGTTTCTCGCTTTCTGCCTGTACTTATCTCAATGGATTCAGATAGTTTTCCCACCTCAATTTTGTGTTAACTGAAATGAAACTCTCAGGCATGCACCCTGCAAGATGCCAGGGCTTCCCCTGATTAGACAAAATCAGCAACAGCCTGTTTAATTAGCTAAATGGTTTTGGTACCTTACTCCCCCCACCCATTCCATGGATTTCTGGCTGCACAGAGGTCAGATCGGAGGTAGCTGAACATTGATCTCTGTGAACCCCATGATTACCTACTCAGATGTGTGAAATAGAATTAATACACTTTGAAAGCAGACAAATGACTGTCAATATACGACCCAGAGACTGATACTCCACCAGCCTGACAAGCCAAGCTGTAATGCCCTAACCTGATCCTGGACTCCTATGTCCTCCTGCAAATGATGTAACTTCTGTGCCTGTCTATGTAACAGAGATAACACCATCAGCACAGTAACACTGTGAAACTTCTTTAATGTTTTAAAAGAAGTTCAGCAAGGTTATGTTACCTTCTGCCAGACACCTCCACTACGAATTACTTTTTGTAAACTAACTTTTGTAAACTAAACCAGAGGCACAGAATTTAAAGAGACTCATTACACTTGTACTGAAGTTTAGCCAGGACACCAAAACTTCGACAAATCTGAAGTGAGAGATATTTGTTCCCTATTCCTTGAGCTGCTGAGAGACCCATTCTTGGTAAGGCAGAGTCCAAGCATTTGTGCCTCCTCCACTATCTGACCCCCAGTTGTCTTCACTGAAAAAAAAATAAAAAATGCAGCTGTATTATACTGAGTTACAGATGGCATTCCCAGAAAAAGGCCACAGAGCTTACTGGGGACAAATCCAGCAGAAATCCAGCACGCTTCCTTTTCAGCAATCTGTAAACATCTACTCTTAGTTCTGCGTACTTTGCTGCAGTAACACCTCACCTTTGCATTACTGAGTACAGTTGACCACTGATTTTTGCTCAACTACAGAAACTCACGGCAAGTCTCACACTTGCATCAAGCTCTGGAGATGGGCTAGTAAGGAGTCCTGCTGAAAATTTTAAAGATGCTGTGCTTCCTCTCTAGCCTTCAGGATCAAAAATACTGCAAAGACACGTGTATTTCTGTACACCTCTCATGAGGTATAAAAAAATGCTTCAGTGGTACGTCAGCAAGTTTATCTCCCCTCGAAACTCATACCCAACAATGCTCCCAGATGCACTCAAAAACCTTGGTTTTTCCTAGGATAGCTGAAGGTATTTTCTAGACTTTGTAGAAGTAAATTTTCAGTGAGATAAAGCCCAGAGTACTTTCTAGACAGAAGGCCTCTCAGTGGGCAAATACAGATGTAGTACTACAGCTTTGAGGAGCGGTAAAGAGGGGATTGCTAGGCTGGAGAGAACACAAGGATGCAAGTAGCATCTACAACTTACTTCTCCTGGAACTGGAGAAATCCGGGTTTGACCTGAGGCTTGGCGTTCTCCAGGGAAGTCGTCGCCAAGGGTGAAGTTGCCAGGTTAGGCACTGATGCTGGGATCTGAGGCATCTGGGGTATGGTTGAAGCCAGCTGCTTCCAAGCTAGCAGCGTGGGGGCAGAGGGCACAGCAGCTGGACTTGGAGTAGGTGCGTCGAGGGCAGGAGCACTTGCCATGGTGACAGAAGTAGCAGATGGTGATGAAGGGGCCAGTGAAGCCTTACACTCAGTAGTATTTGAGAAGGGAGACTCAGAGTTGCTTTTCACAGTTCCACCCTCAGTTCGGAAGTGAAAACTGCAAAAAGACAGTGTGACTCAGACGTAGGTTCTTGACCATTGCATATAACTTGATTAAACATCAACATGAATGTGGCAGGAGTCTGCAAATAAATTAGCTGAGGTTAAATCCTAAAAGGGCTGTATCCTGTCTTAAATTTTGCAACATCTTCGTCCTTTTAAACCCCTTCAGAATCAGTCACGTGGCCAGTTGCTGAAGGCCTTGTTCATTCTTTAGTCAGGGAAGTCTTCCATTGCCTTTAAAAGCAACGTGGTGTGGTTTTGAACTGCAGATGACGCTCTGCAGAAATCTGCAACAGGGAAGATTTCCAACATCCCACCCTTCCTTTGCTAGTCCCCTCACTCTAACAGTGGGAGTGTATCTTAAATTTACTCTTCACCCAATAGCCATGTAGAGTTCTGAGCATGCTGTACAGCCTCTGTAATACAGGCCGTATTACCTAGCCAACAGTTCTGGCCACCGAACTCTGGGCTGTCTGCTACTTTCCAAAGCAAGGTGAGATGACAAAGAGTTTACAATACAGAACATGGCAAGGTAAGGAGGAGGCTGCTGTCAAGCCGGACAGTTTGACTGCTTCATTTCAAGATCCTTATCCACATGATGTGAAACTCTTAAACAAAACCATATAAAAGGGCTAGGGAAAACTTGTTAGAAGAGATTTGTCACGACAAGACCAAGAACAATAAAATGCTTTCTCAACTGCAGTGATAGGGAGCTGTCTACTCCACAAAAAGTCCGTATCCTGTGGCAATGGTTGGGTTTACAGGATCCTGTCCCTCCCATACTTTCTTAGTACCTTGTATGGTGTATTTGTGCGCTGTGAGAAATACGGGTCTCCTTGAACACACTGTCTGTCAAGCAGGCTATGGAAAAACACAAATGTCCAATGCTCAGCCTTGCCAACACCTCTTTTTCACAAGTTGAGCACGTTTATTGTGAAACAAATTTAAAGAGGACATAGTGTTCTGCAAAAATTTTAGCTTAGCACATTGACGCAGGAAGCATGTGGATGCCCACACTGCTGCCCTCAGGACTGCCCACGTTCCTGCTCTTGAACAGCTACTCAGTAAGGTCTCTCTCGTCCCGCAGCGTGCGTGCTGCAGAGCTTTCTCCAGGCCTCCCAAGACTCACGCTCTCTACTTACTTGGCGTGCTTGATGGCTCCATCCAGGGTGCTGAAGAGGGCACCGCACTCCTCCACCACGCAGTGGAAATGCACCTTATGGAGAAAGTCGCACTGTGCATCGCAGAAATCCTTGGTACCAAACCTGGCCAAAGCAGAGAAGCAGCCATCTTACAGAAGGCCCCAGAAGAGAAGCAGTGTTGGAAGAGACGTATTTTCTTTGTTTTTCAACTCTACTACCATTCTGTTTTCTAACATCACGGTCCCTGCTGCACAAACTGCACTGCTGGCATTGTTGCTTGATTATTGCCTGTTACATAGACCTGAACAAGCAGAACAAGAACCTAATTTCTCTCCAACTGAACTTGACCGACAAACTGCCATTCACTTTTAGTGGGAGCAAAATACAGAAGTACTCTGAAACAAAAGATAAAAATCTTTAAGTGTTCTTGAGCACCTATCTACAAAAGCCAAGGCTCTGAGGAACGATCAAAGGACAGTAAATTAAGGGCAATCCAGACCAAGAGGACACTGCTGAAACATTACAGGTCGTCTTTTTTTTACTGGCAGTAGCAAAAAGGAAGAAATAACAGTGGTTCAAGGGAATCTAGGTCCAGAATCCACCTGCCCCCCACCTTGAAACAACAGGGTATCACACAGATGGGAGAGAAAAAGTATGGGCTATATAGCAATTACAGACTAGTATGCATAAACACTGAAAAGCACAATCCCTGAAGTACAGAAGAAACACTGCTGCAATGCAAAAACCAGAGGAAAAGCCATCACCCAAGATCTGCCTCTTGTCATCTCGGAGGAAACAGTCAAGAGGGCAAAAACAACTAAGCAGGGTTTTTCACTGCTCATCCACTGCTGAGATTCTCTAAGCTTAGTAAGAGTAGCACAAATACATGTGATTTCAGGCAACTCCAGAATCATAGGGAATCAAGAAATCGAGTAGAAAACACTGGCAGGAAGGATTTTAAACTTAACAGGGGAATCTTGCATAATTAAGATACAACAAACTACTGTTGCTCTGATGAGCAGGAAAGCAAGAAACAAACAGCAGCCTGTATGGTCCCAGGAGGGACCTCTTCCCAGTTTGAGGGTAAGGGAAAAGGAAAAAAAAAACTTGTACTGGAGAAGGAATGTCAGTGGATAGACAATACATGTATTCAGTTAAGGCTTACAGGGAGATGATGAAGGAAAGTAAAGGTGTGGCAAGAGATAAGAAACCAAGTTACTGCAAGCTAAAGGGGTTGTTTTATCAGGGACAAGAGTTACTGTACTTAGAAAGAAGGTCTGATAAAAATGGGAGATGATGAGTCAAAAAACAGTTGCCTTGTAAAATTTGCTTTGGATAGGAAAACTAAAGATAAAGCAGACAATTAGGGATAAAATGAAGACCTTCTAGAAGAGCAGATAAAGCGACTGGTTGGAAAATATAAATATGCACAAATCAGCCAGTCTGGATGATGTATGTCCTGAAGTGCAATGGAAATTAACTCACAAACTGATTGCATTACTATTTGCTATTTTTTAACCCACAGAGAAGAGGGAGGTACTAGGAAATTGGAAAAAAAAAAAAAAAAAATCTAGGTACTGATTCTTTCAAGGAAAAAAAAAAGACAAGTGATCTTTGGCAATTATCATACCTCTAGTCTTAACTTCTCCTTCCAGTAAAGTAATGGAACAAATATTAAGAGGGAGGAGAAAATCATTAAACATCTAGAGGATAAAGGAACCATGAGCAATAAACAGCATCAGGATTATAAAGAATAAATCTTGCCAGACAAATTTAATTGCTTTTTTTGATAGAATTACAAAATTATTGGATGAAGGGATGCAATATATTTGGATTTTAGTAAAGCGTTTTGATACAGTCTCGCATATGCTTAAAATTAATTCAAATTGGCCTGGATGCGAATGCTACCTCATGGCCTGAAAACTGGCTGAAGGACCGTAAACAAAGGCTAATGACAAACAGCAACATATTGAGCTGGGAGGAGGTATCTTGTGAATGCTGCAAGGATGACTTCGGTTAGGTCTGAGCTTATTTAACATCTTCATTAGTAATCTAGGAGAAGGAGTAAACAGCGTGTTAATGAAATGCACAAAAGACACTAAACTGGGAGGAGTTGGCAACACCAGTGCAAGAGGAGAAAAATAACACAGAGCAGCCTTGCAAGACAAGGGAGAAGGTTCAGAATACGAGAGTCGTATTTGGAAACACACAGCTCATACATCTGGGGCCGGGGGGTGTATTTGTATACATAGGGGACTCATGAGAGCAACGTTAAAAGCAAGCCTGTGTAACAGGGGATGGTAAACACGATCCATAAACATTGTGCAGTACAGATGCAAACCAGGCAGCACAACTGTGAGCTGCATAGATGGGGGCAGGAAGCTTGTTCTGTCTGGTGTGGTGATCCAGGAATGGCAGCCCAACTCTGCACCCATTCAGGGCACAGCAAGAAAGACAGCAGCAACGACATGGTCAGCAGGCTGAGGGGACCAGTTTACAAAGTCAGATTAAAGGAGTAAATAAGCTTGGTTAAATGGTATGCTAGAAGTCTGTGACTGAAGGGGGTGAACTTCAGCTGCGGAGAGGAATTATCTGCTGTGGGTCCAGGGGATAGAACCAGGAGAATGGCAACAAAATTACAAAAAGGGAAATTCAGGCAGCGTACCATGAAAAAAATGTGACAGTAGAATAACGCTCCCAGAGAAAAGAAAATAGCCACACTGCTTGGCATAATTACAACTAGGCTGGACAAAATGTAAATAGACTGCAGGAAAGGATCTCGCAATGGCCAGGGGCAGATGGACTAGAAGACTTTCTAGACTTCTCCACTGAAGTCTGTGATTTACAAAGTGTCCACAGGCATTTGTAGGCAACTCTCTGTGTCAGAGCACAAACCTGTATGTGTCTGCCTGGGTGTATCTGTGTATGCTCAAAGCATGTGTCTGGGCATGTATGTGCATGCGTCTGTGTGTGGGTGAGTTTTGTATCTGTTCCATTTTCCTTTCAAGCCTCTTTGTCTACAACAAAACCAGCAGAAGCCATCCCAGATCCCATACCCCTTATACTCCTTAGTTTGTTTCCGTGGCCTATGATCAGTGGAGATGCCACAGCAAGCATTTTAATGCTTCTGTGATCTGTGCACAATGAAATATGGTCCAACAGACGTTCAGTGCCAAGAGCAAGCTGCGGTGGGTCCCCTGGACTTGCAGCCTGGGGACACAGAGAGGAGCCTAAGATGAAGTCTAGTCTAGCAGTACTATGTGAAGATCTGTGCTCGCGGTTGGCTCGCAGGATCCCTTTACAAAGTAAGTCTATGTGGACAGATATTTCTTACAGGACATTAACACCTCCTGTAGCCAGCCAGGGACTGAGGACTAAATGCACTGCGGAAGGTGATCAGCATATCACAGCATTAGGCCTTTACATTCAAGTGTGAACTAGTGAGCCAGATGCTTGCAAAGGAAATAATTTTCCCTTTCCTCTCTTCCCAGCTCCATGCCCTCCTTACCGGCGCAGGTACATCTTCCACGGCTCAGAGAGCTTCTCCTGGACAAGAGCCTTCACTGCCTTGCCCAAGTACTGTGTTGGCTCTCCAGTCCCAGCCTGGTTGCCATCTCCTTCTGTCTTAATGTTCAGCAGGTTGCCAAGGCTGGCACTGGTCTTGGACATCTGGAACAAGAACATAGACACTGCATCAAGCCCAGCACACAGCCATGGACACTGCCAGCTTGGACAGCCGCAGGACTGTCCCACGGAAAGCTGTGTCTTCAAAGATTAAGAGAGAAGACAAGCAGTCTGTGCAGGCACCCTAAACTGCATCAGCAAAACTCAGTAACACCTCACTCTTCTGCATCCTCCACCCAACTATCACAAAGTACTCGGGTGCCCATCTAATATTCGTAGCCCTTGTGTAAAGTAATACAGCATTGTGTCTATTTTATATACGGGGAAACAGAGGAGGAGAGACATACCTTGAGCATGTAAAAGAGGTGCAGGCTTAAACACAACCCTATATAGCTCCTACAAAATGCGGGTCTCTTACTACAGAGCTGGTAAAGATAAAACTGGTAAGCTCTAATTTATTCAGAATCATCCCAGCCACATGGATGTCTCCTTCTTTAAAGTGACTATCAGGTATGTTTGGGGGTGGAAGGGGGGCGTCTCATCCAACTGGGGAGAAATCTGGCTCCACTTAAGTGCCTGGAAAATTCCTACTGACTTCAATAAAGAAATTATGTCACTTCCTGTGCTAAATGGACATATCCTCCACAAACCAGAACTTGGACTCACAATTTGCCTTGTGTGAAAGGCTTCAAATAGATTCTACACAGAGAAAGTTTAGAGATCCAGGCACATGATGTGCAGGACAGAAAACAGAAGTTACTCAAGAGTGCTTAGAGAAAAAATTTCTTTCAGAATAAATGCACAATTTCCCAGACCCTTTCTTGCCTTGTTGTGCTCTCAGTTACCTCCAGTAACACCAGTGAAATTCACAGCACAAATAAAATGCAGGATCGGGCCCAATACTTGCATTATAAGCTCCACCCACTTGAGGATCTTGAAGCCCTTTATAAATATCAGTTAATTAAGCCTGACAGCCCCCCTAAATAAACTGCAGTACGCTACAGGAATCCTGGCTATTTGAGGCTCTCTTAATGCACCCTGAAGGTAAAGCCCCTGCTGCTATGTGGAGACTGCAGCTCTTTATGGCTGGAGTCAGAAATTCAAGTCGTCTTCTTCCACTGGTGTTTGTTGGGCATTCGATTTCTGAAAAGGGTTCTTTTTCCTAGACAAATAACGAAGCATTTCTCCACGAACAGAAATTGTGTGCAGCAAGAGGAAGAAGCAAGCACAATGTGTTCCTGAGCACACTGAGCTTGATTCTGCAATCCTTAGTCTTGGAATAGGCTCCTTCAAATTTATTCTTTGCTGGTTTATGTCATCAGTTAATCCCATTCCTTCTTTAAAAAAGGAACAAACCTGAAGAACTCGTATTTTGTACCTGTGCTACACTTATTTTGCACAACACAAAGAATCTTATGCAGGGCTGCACACAAACAAATGCTTATTTCCAAGCATATGCTTAAATCTCGTATTCTCCTGGAGATTTTCAAGGGAAGTATCTATTGAAACAGAATTTCCCTGAGCTGGGGCCTTCAGAACCCCAGAGAGCAGACTTACTAAACAGATTTACGCACTGGAGAAAGAGCTGTGTATTTGGAATCACTAAAGGGACAATACGCAGGAACAAGTAAGAAGTTAAGTTTAAAGGGAACACCAAAAACTCAGTGTAACAGAGAGCCAATAGAGCAGAAAAGTGGTATAAGGATAAACACAGAAATTAAAAAACACAGAGAAAAAAAGAGTAATGAAATAAGAGAGAAAAGGGGCGAGAGATTACTAGGCAAAGTCACTTTGCCCTCTCTTGAGGGTTATATGGCCTTGATGCATGTAACGCCCAGAGCCAAGGGGACGGCAGTAGTTGTGCCTGTAAAACCTATCACACAGTAGAATATTAAAGCATGGCTCAAAGGCTGCCCTGATCTCTACTGCAGTTGTACACAACAGCAAAATTAATCTTGGTACAGTAGAATTTATCATGTGAAAGGGAAATATATATTTGAGATGATGTATAATTTAAGGAAAAAGTAAGGAAAAAGAAACCGTGCATTATCTGAAATAAATATTAGAGAACATGGTAAAGGGGGCTCTGTTGGACACCATTACTCACACCAGAAAGACAGAAATTGATGGTTTTTGGCTCAAAACTTCTAATTTTTTCTTCTTCTCTTTAATAAAACCAAATGATTCTCCTCCCCCTCCCCCAATGAAAGAAAATGTTTTTAAGCAAATAAACAAAATGAGTAACTATAAAAAGAGAGTGAGAGAGAAGTTGCCAGGTTCTGGAAATAAAAATGAAAAAAAAGGAAAGAAAAAAAAAAATCTTTCAGAGCCCTCCTCTGTCTAGAAAAGATGGAAAAAAAAAAAAAAGGTGTCAGAGGCTGCAATATATTTCTTCAGCCAGTTCATTAAATTAATTCGTAAGCAGTGGCTCTGAAATTATACCCGATGAAAAATGGTCTCAAAATTTAAATGGTACAAACTCATCTTATTAGAGGCAAAACATTAAAAAACAAACGCATCTCTTCCCCCCCTCCCCGCCATTGCAGCTTTAATTTCTCTTGGTGGGGGGAATGAAAGGCGTTTGATGGATGGCTCTTACCTTATTCATAAGCGAGGATAAAAGAGATGAATTTGCCGAGACTGTGTGGCCATTTGATTCATTACTGGAACACACAAACCAACAGGGTTTAGTTAAGATGTGCACAGGGACCGTGAGCACTGAGATTAATCCTTCTCCCTTCAAGCTGCCTCACTCTTCACCTGCTGCATCCGGAGGAAGAGAATGATGCCCACCCTCCCTTGGGCAGCCCAGACTCTTTCACTTGTGATAGCCAAGATGGAGAGAAAGAAGGTCCCAAGTCCGCAGAGTTTAGTTCCTTCAGCTATTGAACAGCCCAGACCTCTTCCTCCAATGTCCACACCATCACGCTCTGTTATTGGCTGACTCACAACCCACCCCATGTTTTACTCCATCCCATCAGAACTTTCAGAATTTGCCACAAAACCAGGTGGGATGCTGGCAGAAGACTGATACTGCCAGGGACACAGGCCCCCTCGGCAGCAGAGAACAAGGCAAGGCATCAACCCTGGCAGCCACAGCTAAGCGTGCTGAAGGCAACCTTAGTACTTCATATGCATCAGTAATAGTTCTAGTTGACTACAAGTGCTGGGGTCCCAACCTGAGGCTTCGTTAAATAAAGCATGGGAAGGCATGTATACAAAGGTCAAAGTGGAGCAGGCTCACTTATCCCCAGTGTCAGTTCCTCTGCAGTTTTTCCGCACAGGACAATCCCCAAACACTCCTATTCTCAGCAGGGATGCTGGACAAGTGGGACACACGCTTTGAGATAGGTGCATTCACGTCTGCGCAAGTGCGAAGATTCACCACCGTAACTAGAGATTAGCACATGCCAGACCCAGACCAGAGTTAGCCCGACAGCCAGTTGTTCTGTGTGTCCAGTTTCTCTGGAAGGTGCCCCTCTTGGACCTCAGTGCCCTATTTGACCAGTGCAAATGCTTCTGCTAAAAGTGTGCTGAGGTGTGGCACTGGAGCAGCCTTCAATCAGCTCTTGATGACAAGAGCACGAATATCTAAGTGAAAGAAGGAGCTTTGGCAGTGGCTCGTTTCTCAGAGGCAAGCACAAGAGGTGAGGCTCTTGTTAAAGAGTCAGTAGGTGCTTGTGAGCCCAAAAACCATCTGGAGAACATACACTAGAAAGACCCTCTCTGCCTCCAGTGTGGGGGCATCCAGCTCAGCCACTGTGTAATTGCCTTTCATCAACATCTTGTGTCCTGTTGTCTTAGAGGTACGGAAACTTCTCCAAGCCCGATGCTGGAGAGAGCTAAGAGTGCCTGCCTGCGCCCTTCTCTCACCCATGCTCCTTGACGCTCAGGTCCAAGCTGTGCTCCTGCAGGGAGTCCTGACTGGTGGTAGATGACGATCCCATGGCCTCCACAGGTTCCTGCTTCACCTGAACTGGATTGAACCGCCCAGGAGCTGCTGGTTGTCCATTCCCTGCTTGAGAAAGACACCGAAATTAAATCCAAAAATTAAACGAAAAATGTAGGTCTAAAACGAGGTTACAATGGCAAATAAGTAAAGTTAAATCGCTAGCACCAGTGCATAAATGGAAAAAGCAAAGAAAAAGTGTGGGGGGAGGGAAGTGCTGGGATTGCTGGTCAGCGTTTATTGCCAAGCTGACATGATGGGTTCTGACGTCCACTCCAGCGTGGAAATTCTTCAAGTGATAATTATTGCAAAATTATGTCAAAGTTGTCCAGGCTGTGGGCCCTTTAAAGGAGAAGGGCGGAAGGAGCGTGGGGGAGACCTGATTCTCTGCACAAACTGTCATAACTAATTTGCGGGGCTGCCTCTTAAGCGTTTATTAAAGACTCTGTTAATGCTGAGGCAATGTGGCAGCTTTCGACTGCTAGTCAAGCCCCCTTTCTCGTCCCCCGTCCCGGCGTTGCCGTAGCGACAGCGATGGCCGCCACTGCGCGTGCCCAGCAGGAGCATCTGCCCTGTCGGGGCGATCGGAGGTGACAGCCAATGGACTGGTTCAGACCGCGCGACCTCCTGCCTCCGCCACCACGCAGTCCCCACAAACAAGGGGACTTCTGTTTTGGGGGGAGGTTTAGTGCTGAGCCCATGAAAGAAAAATTTGAATTAAAGAGAAAAAAGAGGGAAGGGGGGAAACTGGGAGAACAAATTAAAGAAAAAAAAATTAGGAAGAACAGCAAAGAAAAAAGGAGGGAAAAAAGTTGCTGACAGGAACATGTCTGCAGAGCTTTTTTCCACAATCCCCAAGTGACTAAAATATTAATTTACCCTCCGGCAGTACAGCTGACGGCGAGCTGCTTCTCAGACAGCAAGTGGCATTTTATTAAAAAATAAAGGAAAATAGTTCCCTCAATGACCTTTCTCTGCTTTAGGAAACAATTTTTCAAATAATAATTTTTAAAGTATGTGAAAGTTCCCCTCCCTCTTTAATCAGATCGCTGCATCCTCCTCCCTTACTCACTCTTGGGCAGAAGGAACATCGGCAGCACCCCCACACCCACGGACCATCAGCCTGCTCGGGCCTTTCCTCATCCCAGGGAAGAAGGGTGTGGGGCAGCCCAGTGCCTCCCCTCCAGCAGCCCATGCTGCTCCTACTGAACAGTAGGAGATGGTGAAGGCACCCTGTGCTCTTGTGGGAGCCCCGCGTCCCTGAGGGGCGCAGGCCACAACCTGCCCCAGGTCTAGATGGCAGCAGGAAGAGCCCCGGTCTGCCCCAGGGGACTTCTCATTCCTGTCTTGTCCCCCTCCCACCATGCCACTGCCCCTTGCAGTTCAGGGCAAGAACTGAGCAGGAGAAAGGTCCAGTTTGAAGACTGTGCCAACACTATCTCCAAACCAACAGAGCTGGAGCACAGAACCAACCCCCCAGATCAGAAAAACAATTGGCAGTGACCTACAGGATCAACACCACTCAGCCCAGCTAGAACTCGATACAGTCTGCACACGAAGGCCTCCAAATACTGGCCAAGCTTTTTCTTCATTTCCATTTTTAATACAGTGCCTCTCTCTTTCCAGCCTACAGCAAACTAGGCAATGCACATGGCAACACTCTTCCTTCACGTCTGGTAAGAGCCTACTCCATTTGTGGGCAAAGCTGTGTTTCCCATCTCTCTTCTGGCCACGTGGCTATAGCCAGGCTCCACAGAAAACCATGCCAAGGCTGCCCTCTTCAAGCGTCAACTGCACACAACCAAATTACTCTCCCTCCTCCCCACCTCCAGTCCCATGTACATCCAGGTGCCTTCTTATTCACTCCTCTCCAAGTCATCAGGCACTGCTCTTCCTCCCACTGCTAGCACAACTGATGAGGGTAACTCACCTGCTTCAAGAGACACAGAGGGCTTGAGTGCAGCTGCTGCCAGCCTGGCCATCATAGGAGAGATTAATCCCTTGCTAGCAGAGATCCTTTCCATTATAGATGCCGCTGGAGCTGGAGAAGAAGTAGCCGCTGTCTCAACAGATCCTGAAATGGCCTGGGATGAGGAATCCGTAGGAGCAGATGATGTTGGATTGGTGCCAGAAGAACCAGCAGTCATCAGATTAGCTGAGCTGGCGGGAAGTGGTGTAGAGACCCGACTGGGGATGATGGGGAAGAAGGATCCAGCTGTTCCAGGAAGTGCTGAGTTGGAAAGTGCCAGGGCCAAGGGTATATTGCTGGGAAGAGCCTGGGAGAGCAGGCCAGAGATCTTGGTGGCTGGTGTCATGCTGTTGGCAGACTTGCTGGCCTGTGAGGAAGCAAGGTCAGCAGCAGAGGAGGGTGCACCTGGGACTATGAGAGAAACGGAAGACTGTTGACTGGTGGGGGAGGCACTCAGGCTGGAGTTCTTCGAGCTCATAGCAGAGAAGTCAATAAGGTCATCATTACTGGACTCCTCTTGCTCATTATCCTTGGAGCCCAGGAGAGAGGCAGGCAGGCCCAGCACTCCTGAGCTCCGGATGTGCCGGCGCTCATGTTTGCGTTTATGGGAGGTCATCTGGCTGGTGGAGGTGAAGGTGAAGCCACAGCCTGCCCTTATGCAGTGGAAGTGGTTGGTGGCCTTGCTGTAGACACAGCCCTCATACTTGCATTCTTCATACTTGTAGAACTTCTTGAAGCCATCCTTGGCATAGGCATCATCTTTGATGTGGTAGCTCTTGTGCTTCTCAATGTCACACTTGTTCTTGAAGGTGAACGTACACCCAGGTCGCCTGCAAGGGCATTGAGGAGGAGAGGGTGGTTGGCTGTGTGGGCTAGGAGCACAACGCAACTGCTGTCACCTGCCTCCCTCTAGGGTAGAGACAGTATGAGACAACGGCCCTGGCTGCAAAGGGGTTGAGGAGCTTTATGTGGGTTAACCTGTGACACCAAGGCAAGCAAAAATGCTGCCACGTGAGAGCTGCAAAGCTCACGCCACTCTGAGGAACAGGCACAATAACATGGGGATGCAGGCACCCATCACTAAAAGTTCCAGCCAAAACAGCAGCTAAAGGGGACTAAGGTACAAACTGTGCTTTCCTACTCTTTCTGAGAACATAAGAAATCAATAGAAGAGCACTTGTGTACAGAAGGCAGAGTCTGGCCCTGAAAGGGATGAGCTGGCTGACTGTTGGCTAGAGAGAGAACTCTAGCATGGAAGTGCCATTAGCAGTATTTTAATGGCCTACTTCAGCTGAACTCTGAAGAGCACTGTGATCTCTTTCCCACATGATTCTAGGATGTATTTTCTAGCGGGTACCCTTTCCTCAGATCCTACTCCTGCCTTCAGAGTGGTCTGTGGCAAGATCCTGGAAATCACATCTGCCCTGGAGCACAAGTTCTCTCAAGAGCAGTACTGAGAAGGTCACAGCAGAGAAAATCAAGTCCCTGTGTAGACTCCTGAATTTATGATGTGGCAGGAGGCGGCAAACAGACCATGCAACTCTGAGGCAGGATTCCTCCCCTTCCCTGCTGTCTCACCTGCAGTGAAAGTGAGTGGTTTTCTGCCCGTAGAACTGGCATTCCACAGTGCCGCAGTCCTCCGTGGCACGGAACCGCTGAAACCCGTCATTGATGAGCTGCGTGTTCTTCTTGTGAAAGTTCTCATGGGTCATCACGTCAGAGGTGCTTGTATAGACCTTGTTACAACCCACCTACCCCAGACGAAAGCAGGGAGTCGTCAGCACACTGTTTTAACAGCCTACCATTGTTACCAGCAATAATAAACAAATGAGCAGCACATATTCATGTAATAGTTCCATTTGTGCACTTCTCCTAGGAGTATTAAGTCATCACTTTCATTCCCAATCTAAAGACTGATAGAGAAGTTGTGAAAAAACCCACCAACTCTCTGGGCATGAAACAGTAAGAAAAAAAGGGGAGGATGCAAAGGGATGAAAGACCAGCTACAGATAATCATGCCTGCTTAGGGAGGCAGCAAGCAGGGTTCTTGCTCTTAAGGAGAAAAGAACACTGACAAATGCCGTTACTTTTTGTTACCTTGGAGCGACACAGAACGAAGTAGAACTTCCATCTATTGGGGAATACAAAACTGAGTGGGAATGACTGATTTACCTCTTTAGTCCTTCTGGGAGGTAATGCGCAGTGGTGCAACATGAGGCCAATCTTTTGAGCTTGTATTATATGGGTTTCATTCTAGCAAAGCATAAACCCTATGTTCAGCTGATCTTAGCAAACCAGTAACTTTTTTTCCCTGTCAGTGTTCAAGATTACCACTTCAATAATGTTAAACTCGTGCAGCAAATGGGAATGGTGTGACGAGGACGGAATGCCTGAAACCTGCCTTCCTCTGGGTAAAGCGGGCAACTTTGCCATATTGAGTAAAAAAACACTGGAATCTGAAAACGTCCTCATCCCTGCTGAGGGAGGACTTTTTTTTTTCTTTTCTTCTCTAGCACAACGTGTGCCAATGCCTGCACCATCTCAGAAGTGAAGAGAACGAAAACACCACCTCTTAGTTCAGCCCAGGTTGATTCAAACAGGCAATAACAAAACCCATGACAAATACGCAGAAAAAAAAATAAAAAAGGATCTCCAGCTATTTCCAATATAAAAGAGTCTCTCTCTCTCCGCACTGACACCTTGAAAAAAGACAGACCCTGCATGGCATTAAAAAAAAGAATTAAACAAAAACCTCCTTAGGAATAATTTGCAATGTAGCTCTTGGTGCTAAAGCCTAAAAAAATGTCAGTTTATATAAACAACTAACTGAATTTTATCCACACCAATTATGGACATAAAGAAAAAAACCCCATGAGATGGATGGCACAAATTCTGCCATTTAAGCAGTATTTTCTTTAATTGGGAGTTTATATTCAGACACCTTTCCTGTAAGACCCTGCTTACACGGGCATTATTTTACTGGGAGACAGTGGGCACAAGATGGAATTACCCATATATAGTTGTGTAAACGAGGGTCTCTATTCGAACTTGGAGTGACTTAAAGCTGTGAAACACTCCTCATACTCTAAAAAAAAAATCAAACAAAACCCATCCTGCTCAACTGAAGAAACTAAACAATCAATATTATGGAAGCATAACAGAAAATGTCCTCAAGAGAAAGTCACATGAAGTTCCCAATTTATCAAACGTTGTAAGCACACGCTTACACCAACCCCTATTCAGGACAGTACTTGAGTGCATGCCTAACATCCAAGTATGTGCTTAAGCCCCATTGACTTCAGAAAGCTTACCTGACTTCAAGTTAAACATATGCTGAACTCTATCCCAGCAAAGCATTTAAGCATGTGATTAAGGCCTTGTGACTCTATCTGGGGTCTTAAACTGCCAGGATAGGGCAGGAAGTGAGACCTGAGTTTTCAGAACAGAAACGCTTTCACCAAGGGTTGCCCGATTATTCTGTTTGTCACTACAGCACATTCTCATGGCAATGGTTTAGGCCACAATTCTAATGAAGCAAGTACGTATCAAACCCTCTAATCTGAAGAATGATCCGGGTAAGACACAAACAACCTGGTGCATCCACGTCTAAAACTAGTAAAGGCGTCACAGTTACATCTATGCAGCAAGTCCAACCCTGGTTACGCTGCTGTTGAAGCCTGGCTGGCTCTTGAAACAAAGCTCCCAGTCTACACCACAGACAAGTACCACTGGTGAAGGAGATGAAGAACCAGGGGTGTTAAGTCTAGATACGTGACATTAAAGTTTAATTACTTTAGAAATTGATTATGGAGGAAATTAACCCAGTGTTAAAGGGCAGATGTGTCACAGAAAAGTCTGATTTCCAGGCAGTGACAGATCAGATTTGAATAGAGGCAGAGCAGCAGCATCGCAGAGAGGTCCCTGAATCTCAGAGAATGGGACTTGTTTGTAAGTGAAGCCCAAGACTGTGAGAAAACCTTTAGACCTGCTTTGCCTGACTGTGTGCACAAGGTATCTAAAAACAGAGAACAGGGCTTCCCTTTGCCCTTCCCAACACTTGGCAAGGCAAGTGCAGTGAGGACAGGGCACAGACTCTTCAAAGAGGTGTCTGAATCACAAGGGAGCAAGAAAGGCATCCTTCGCCTCAGGACGGCCCCTTGCTCTCTAACAAGGGAGTGTTGGGCTGCCTGAACACGAGAATCCTTTCAGTCCACCCCAAAAAGGCCACAGCTCCAACAATAGCTCTTCACTCGCCTCGTGTGCTACCACCTATTCCCCAGTCCAGCTGTTACCTGCATGCAGTGGTAGTGTGTGCTTTTCCCATTCAGGTGGCAGCCGTGATAGTACACGCTACAGTCATCCAAGGGGCTGAAGCGCATGAAGCCGTGCTGGAGGGAATTATCACGTTTCTTGTGCATGTTGTAATGCCGAATCACATCCTGTTTACTAGTGAATCTCTGGAGAGATACAGAGACAGACAGTGAGACACACGTGATGGGAGTGGGTGAGTAATCCTGGGGGCAGGGTCATTTTTTTTATTGTTGTTGTTAATAAACTTTTGGTACCCAGAGTTTAAAGCTCAGCAGTAATCACCCCAAGAGAGTCACATTATTAAGGAATTGTGTGCAGATATCTTCTTGGCAAAGGGATAGTATCTACACATGAAAAGTTGTAAACATGACACTGGGGTGATGTCCAGAATGCTCTCCCTGCAGCTTTAAGACTGCAATTCTTGTAACGTAATTTTAGCTTCTGCTATCTCAAGAACTGCTATAGTTAGAAAGCAAACCAGTGAACTAAACAGCCTACAAGAGAGTAATCCAAGCTTCCAAATCACTCACTGTAGTGGTTAGCAAGACACTGTCTGCCACATTCATGTCAGGCTAGAAACTGGGAAAAACACTCTGGTCTTTCATAGTATCTTCCCATTCTAAGTCTTCTGCCTCCCCTACATGGCAGGACAGCTTTATTAGGAAAACAGAGACACAGAACTCTCTTCCAGTCACAGAAGAAGATGGTAGTAGAGCTCAGGGCTAAATCTGTATGACCAGAATATCCTGTTCATCCTCTACCTGCTTGAAGTAATGAAGGGGTACCCCGCTGTGAGAGCAGGCTAAGTGCCTTTAAAATGAAGCTTTTCATTTCTATTTCCCACAGACATCAATATTTAACAGTGAAGGTGGGAAAGTAAATCTGTTTTGTTTTTTTTTAAATAAATCAATATCCATTTATTTTGAGGAGTAATTGAAAAGGCCTGTATTCTAATGTTTAACAACTTTTCTAGTCTCCCTCATAGGAAACAAATGATTATCGCTTCTACTTTTTCCTCCTATAGTATCAATCCTGATCAATCTTGTTGGTATTGGCATGGGAATATATGGATATAGATTTCAACAGGAATCCCTTAGAGGCTGGAGGTATGATTTCCCAGAGCGTACACACAGGATTGCTATTGCCAATCATTGTTAATTTGTGCCCACTTATTACAGAGCGTTACTTATTCTAAAATATATCTCAGCCATAAAATAATTTGCATTTTAAAAAGCAGCCTAAAACCTTATTCCCTGTGAGACCAGACAGCTCCTTTGCAAGCAGCTTCCAGACTCCTTAGGAAATAATCATGAGGCCAATCATAATAATGGGTTTTCCTGTCTTTCCATCCTTTGTGTTTCTCTCTTTCTGCTGCAGAGATATCTGTGTCACAGTTGGGACAGACATCTCGATTACCAAATGCTCGGCTAGGAGGACCACTACGTACGTCCCAGAGACAAACTCTCCTGTGATCAATAGAAGCCCATAGCCAAGCTCAGCAGATCCGGATCAACTTCCTCTGCTGTGGTCAGCCTCATTCCTTTGAGACCCAAAGGTCTCCTGGGGTAGGGCTGAAGTTGTCTCTGATGCACAGCAGAGGCAAACTCTGGGATTCCCGCTTACATGCACGCAGCCTGACCACAGAAATGGCAGTGTCAAGCTCACAGACCTGGGAAGAGGGTAAACAAACACAGCACGTGACTCGGCTGGCTTGACGTCGCTACCCTGGCAATACTCCCAGTAATTACAGCATTGCACATGCTCCTGCCCCCACGCTTTCCCCACAAATCCCGGACTGCTGCTGGTCTTACTGGGTGTTTTGATGCAGATACTGCTGCTACAATGTCACTCAGGCAGCAGGAGGGAGAGAGAGACTAACAGATCAGCGTTCCCTAGTTTCAGGCACAATTTGTAACACACTAGAATTTATTCTCCTGGTTTCACTAATGCAAATCTGGAGTAGTTCCCACTGACGTGAGCCGATTTACATTCTGCTCTTTGGTATAGTGGTCTGGGTTTGGTTAAATGGTGTTAGATTGGGTTAAAGGGGAACTAAATAGGATTCTAGCAAGTTCAAAATGTATCCTGCCCTGATCCAGAGCAGAAAAGTGAAGAGGCATGTGTGTGCACGGGGAGGAAAGCACAGGAGGACACGCATCTCGCCCTTTGCATTCAGGTAGCTGTGCTGCCAACTTTTTACCATTCTTTTACCTGGTAGTTGCACTCTGGGTCAAGGCAGTGGTAATGTTCGCGATACTGGTATGCACAGTGTATGTGTCCACAATGCTGACTGCCAGAGAACCTGCAAACGTAAGAGGAGGACAGAAGAACGAAGGGAGAGAGAATAAAACAGTGTCCTGATAGTCATGCCTGTAAGTAAGGTACAAGGCAAGGAAGTCCCCTTCCTGCTTTCATCCCACATATTTATGGCACTAAACCCCACCTCCTTTATCCCCTCCAAGGATGGTGACCCTCCCACCTTCCTTTTCTTATTTGTCACTATTTAAAGGTGCTTCTTGAGCAGGATTGTTCAGGTCTTTTACATCCCTAGTCTGTCTGTCTTTCCCTTTGAAATTCATCTCCATTATCTAAGTTGCTTACTTGGAGAAGAGTAAGAAAGGAGGGTTCCTTGGATTAAGTATTTTACAATTCTGAAATTCTCAAGTGTGAGTTTAGATACCACAGCAGTGAGTTTAGAAATCTCCCATGCCAGAAGACGACAAATAAACGTTGGTCAAACACGGATTCTAAATGCTAGGTATATGCCCACCTAGTAGGACCTCAGAAAAGCTCAGGCATTCATTTGTTTGTATGAGTTCTGTCTCACGACTTTTTCATCACAGTATGGTGTCACACTACAGAGAAGACTGCGAACCAGTGGATTACATGGTAAGCCACACAGATGGAGCATGATCATGGCAGGATTACACGGAAATTTTCAATAGGATGGACAGATGAACGGAAAGCTGGGTGAGATGGATCAACAGGAACAGAACAAAGCATCACAGGCAGACCATCTCAGCCCTGTGTGTGCATCTTCTCCCATGCATGACAGCCCTGATAATCATTATTTTCCATGTGGATACACTATTTGCTCACAACAAAAAAATGGTGCAATGCAAAAGAACAGGGTTTCCAGCCTGCCTCTGAGTGCAATTAAAAGCAGAACACAAGAATCAACAGCCAACAACATGCACCCAATCCATTTCTGCAGGCCACCACTGAGCATTCCACACAGCAAATCTGGAAACTCCTGACATACAGGGTGGGGAAAAAACCCAGAGAGGCAGAAATGCCATATAGTATCTACATACAAACAGGCAGTACACAGAATGTATTGACTGATAGACACATCAGTAATTGGCAAAAGGGGACAATCCAGTAACAGGCTAATCAGTGCGAAGAACTCTCTGATGTATATTCTAGAGGACCCTGGAAGAGCTGCAGAGCTTGAAAGGGAAAAACAGTGGAGAGAAGGGGACTCAGAGGGGAAACATTCAAAGATAAAGTACCATCTGCTCAAAGGTTCCTCAAAGGTTCCTCACGTCACTTAGCGCTAAACACAGCAGGAGTGCGTATGATAAAGGGCAGGGGAAAGAAACAAGGACGGGCGATGGGTAAAAAGGAAAAATGAGAGGAGTGAGGGTGTCCTGGGGCAATCAAGGAACAGGGCAGGAGCAGGGAAGTTTCTGGATGGTCATAAGGTGAGGTAACGTTAAGCTACAGGATAGAAAAAGTCGGGATGAAAAGCAGTACTAAATAAGGCATTTCTGCAGCACAGTAAGGAAGAGGAGGTCAACTGTGGAGACAGCAGGGCCTCTAGGAGATGGAAAGGGAACTTAATTGACAGAAAAGATAGACATTGCTAAAAAATTAAATGACTTCTTTGCCTCAGCATTCACAAAGGGAGACAGGGACAGATGCCAGGAGCAGACATGCCTTTCCCTGGGGAAGGAGAAGAAATACTGCAGGAAATCAGGATCACGTCAGAACAGGTGATTGAGAAACTGGAACAAACCTCAGCAGCGGAGAAGAAACAAACCACAAGGCAAACAGCAAGGCTGGCTGCACAAACAAAGGTGTGGAACTGAAAGCAGAGGAAGAGATTCCTGCTCAGCGCCTGGGCAACTGTGAGGCTAGTGCAGGGCACAGGCAGCAGCCTGAGTCCCCGTCGCCTTCACCAGGCACACGCAGCTCGGCAGCAGATCGAACTGACTGGTCCTGCTAGTCCAGGGCTTTGTGTCGGCAGCACCACCAGCAGCTTTAAGGAAAGAAATCGCTCTGTGGAAAGCTTCTTCCCTCTTCCACTGATGAGATGGGGAAGAGAGAGCGCAGGACTGTGCAGGGCTGGAGAACTGTGGAGCACAGGCCAGGCAGAGAGAAGGGGAAGATAAACACCTCGCTGATAAATATACACCTTTGAAGCAAAGCAGTCCAAAATATTATCGAAAGCAAGGAGGCAAAATGACCAGAGATGCCAACCGCAGTAAAAGAAGGGCCAGACACCAAAGAGATCTGACTGTACGCGATGAGTTACTACAAGCATCCAAGCAGGAGTAACTCACAGGCTCAGCTTTAAAAGCAACAGCTAAACAAGCACTCTAGCACTTCAAACTCCTACCCTCCTTTCCACGTGCCACGGAAAGGTGTGTGTATGTGGTGTCTACAGTGCAGGAAGGGAGAGGCAAGTGTTCTACCAAACCCTGTGCCTGGGGAAGGAGGGAAGCGGCAGACACAGCACAAAGGGGAAATTCTGCTCCTTCAGTCTGTAAGGTTAGGCTCCTAAAGGGTTATATTCATCCTGTGTTTCTTCTGACACTTGAAACAGTTCAAAGCTATTAATTTTTAAAGCACAGCATCTGTTTAGCTTTTTCATAACAGGAAAGCTTACACACCACACACTTACACGTATACACACGCGCACATTTACATGCACGTACTCTAAGGTGCATCAACACCCTTCTTAATTTACATGAACGTACCCACAATTTCCATGCACACGAACAGACACAAACACACCTGAAAACAGCAAACTCACAGACCATTTAATCACACTGATATGCAAAACCAAACTCCCAAATTGCCCATAGAGGCACACAGATTCATTTTCACAAGAACAACCCCCTCCCCTTACTTTAATCTGTTCACTTTTTTTTTTTTTTTGGCCAGAAAGAACTAGCCTTGATCTGGCAGGAGTTAGAAAGAAAAACCAAGATAAATAAATAATAATAAAAATAATAAATAAAGAAGTCAGCATGCTTAGAGAGTGTTTACAGACTCATTACCCTGTAACGACGATGTGAAAGAAGGAAGAAAAAAAAACCCACCCCAATTACAAGGGGGGAGGAAACCCACACAGAAATAAATATTTAAGCAAGTGCTGCCAGAAGCACCATCTGCTGAGGCACTAATAATAATAATAATAATTTTTTCTGTGGTCTTTTTTTTTTTTTAATTATAAATATACGGGGCGGGGGGGGGGGGAAACAACCCAACCTAAACTAGCTAAGTAAGAGGTTTTGTTTTGTTGTGTGAGAGAATGGATTATCCCTGGGCAGCTTTTGGCAGTGGCTTTGGCAAACTCATTAAGCTAATTATGCAGTACAGACATACAGTGTCGTGTCTCTCTTCTCCCCCACCCCTTGATTTTAAGACTTTAAACTGTTTTTAAAATTGTGTGTAAATTGAAGGGAAGTGGCTGTGCTGCCAACGGGCGGCTTGTGGAGCTTTTTAAGCAGGATGTGGTGTCCCTTCGCTACCTCACAAGCCTCCCTCAGTTACCTGCCTGACCCAGGAGAAGGGGCTTGCAGAGCGCTACGAAGAGTGGATGTGGGTGAAGTGTTTGTGCAGTTCCCTGCTTGAGAGGCAAACTGGGGACAGAAAGGGTGGCATGACCCCTCTCGCTGCAACCTCTGCGATTCCTGCAATCTCAGCAATAAAAGGGTGCTGCTCCTTCTGGCCCACGCAAAGATGGGCTTAAACCCCTGCTTTCATTCTTCTACTCTCCCAGGATGCAGTGAGTTGCCACAATAGAGGCATTGCTGCTTGAGGAACGGCATGTGATGGTGCAGCTGTCCTCTTCCCATGTGTGCTTCTGCCCCCTCCTACGTCAGGGATTTGGGCAAAAGGGAGGAAAGGAAATCACCTCTGGTTCCACTCTCCAGCAAGGGCGAGCACTGCTCCCACCCTTTCCTCCGCTGATGTGCCAGGATCTTCCCTTGCACCTTCCTAGCAGCTGCCTGCCTCCCACCAGAGACTCTCTGGAGACTCTGGCATGGTGGGAAAGCAGAGTACACATCTCCCTCCCCTCTTGTTAATAAATGCCCAAGTGCTCATGGGAACAAACCCTTCAGTTTTATCTCTGGAGAGAAGGGTTTGCTTGCTTCCCTGACTGGTGTCTTTCTGTACACAAGGGGCTTTCACAGTGAGCTTTCTCACATAGCAGATGGAGGAGTCAGTGGGCCAGGGGCAAAGCCTGATGGACCCTTTGCATTGTGAGCCACAGAACAGGCAGGGGTTACACAATGATCTCCTCTGTCCCTCTGGCCCTCATGGCGTTACTCTGTCTTACCACAACAGCCTTGGCCTCCCTCTCAGCATCGCTCATTCCTGACCTAAGCTTGCCCACAGCTGTGGTAAGGTGCCCTAGTCTGCACCTTATTCAGTTTCTCATATAAATGAGCTGCAAAATTTTCCAGGATACACATCCCACATTGATGCCAAGACCTGCCTAAACTCCAGTCACTTGTGAATTCCTCCAGCCTGGATTCTCAGAGGTGAGATGACCTCCACCTGCCTGCTGCAGGCACTAGACAGGATAGGGGAAAAAGGCTGGAGACAGAACAGCAACGGACAGAAAGAACGACACTCCAGAGACAGGGCGCCCATTTAAATTCTGGGCTTCTGCAGTGTAACATTTTTCCACTATTTGTCACAACGTCTAACAGCTCTGGGGAGCGGAGCACACTCTTGGCATGCCTGTACACCTCTCACAGCTACTGCTCTCCCAAGCAGGGGAACAGAGCAAGTACAGATGCCAGAGGGAAATGGAAGTGCCAATGACTGGTTTAAGCACTTGCTCCAGATGGACAAGACCTCATCTCTCCCACCACCACTCCACCCTCTTCCTTCCAGCCCTCTCCCCAAGAAAGTGAAGAGTTTTGCCTACCTGGCAATATACTTCTGGTAAATATTTACGTCTTCGCTGACAGCTGGTTTGTCAGTGGGTAATCCATTCCTAATGAGAAACACAGAGGGCAGAGCCGGTTAGCAGGCAGCAACAGGGCACAGTCTAAGCTCCTTGTTTCTCTCACACACCACTGACACATCAGAGGAGAGAACTCGGCAAGGACACCCATAGGTTTAACCTCCCTCCCCCTTACTCTTCAAATCCTGCACCTTCTTTTCCTAGGGACCCATACAGTCCACCTACCGCCCCTCCTGCATGCTCCCTCTTTGCAGAACTCGGTTCAGTTTGCTGGAGACACTGAGAAGACCAACCGTGAAAACCTCTTTTCACAGAAAAAAACCTAAATGCTCACACACAAACAAGTGATGGCCACATGAAAACAAACACCTCCCTACAGAACCTTACAACACTGCCCTTACGTGCACGGAAGGGCCATTGAGACAGGTCTGCCCTAGGCTCAACTGTGGGAGCAGAGTCGCTGTGCTTCGGGCACGCTGGGAGCTACTGCGCATTGCCCATGGCTGGCAGGCACCGCGCATGCCTACCCGGTCCTGGCAACATGGCTACAGCCTCCTCCGTGGGGCTTCAATTGCCTCTTTTTCCACACAGATACCCCAACTCCAACAGACAGGCAGGGCAGCAAAGCTATTTACGTATTTTAATCAATGAGAAAACCAACCCAACTGCACCCAACTGTCACATAAGCCTGGGTTACTTAACATTATTAGGAAGCAGACAAAAATCACATCCTCAGTGAGTTCAGCAAGAGGAAAAAGAGATACAGGGCCAGACTCCAGCCTACCAAGTGATGGTCACATATCAGCGCAATCCCAGACAGGCTGTACGCTGCCTTTCTGCTCGGTTTTGCCCACACTCAACCTCCACTCCTACTCGTAACAGCTCTGTAGCCTGGTTTAAACAAGGATACTTTCACACAGAATTCACTTGAAGGAGGTAGATTAGTTCAGGGCAGGTTAATAGCATTAGACGTTAGAGAGTTTAAACCCACGGCTAGGGTATATGTGCACATGTGTGAGAGTTAGGGGTAATTCCTGCCAGGCTATTTGGTCCCAGTGGGGACTGTGAATGGAAAGGCAGGTCCCAGAAACCACAGTTAGCACTTCCTCCACCAGCATAATTAATGGGCTGCTTTCGTTTATCATGAAAGCCTGTATCTAGTAAGCAGTCTGCAGGAGAAGAGACCAGAGCCCCTTCTGTACTCCAGTGTGTGATCAGGACACTGGGAGGTGCCCAGCTGAAGGACACCTCCACTCCTGTTGCAGCCGCATCATGACGAGGAGTTGAGGAAGTCCTGTGGCTAGAGGAGGGATCACCATGGTGCTGCAAACCCACATCTGCAAGTGGCAGGAAATGAGCAAGAGAAGGAAACCAAACTGGGATCCCAGTGCAATAGCAAAGCAGGTAAGAAGAGGCTCACAGCCCCCCAAGCACAGCTCTAGGACAGGAACTGAACTCCAGGCAGCTGAGTGCTCCGCACTCTTCCAGCACAGAGTCCCTGGTCAAGTCACGCATCACAACAAGGCACTGTGCCTTACAACACGGTGTTTTTCAGTAACAGGAGTCCCTGCCTGCCGTCTGGAGCACATACAGGGTTCATCCTGAGCAGGGGCCAGATGCAAACGTTAATAATACTTTGCCCTTTCCCATACACCTTAACCATAGAGCTCCCAAATCTGTCATTAGGCAGTTGGGAGATGACTGTTTTGCGTGGCAGACAAGTATCATTCATGCTGCCTTCCAGGTGCAGAAACATGGAAAGTGGGGGATGCAGACTTGCCTGAGACTGCAAAGACCATTCGAGTGAGGATGCAGCCCAAGGCCTCCTAGATCCACATATTAAACATAAAACAGCCTTCCTCCTTAGCAGAGGGCAAAGCAGTAGGGTGCATGTGATGGCATTTGTCACAGAAGTGCAGGCCAGAAGTCCCAGACCTATCGCAAATGACCCTATGGGATTCAAGACTCACAACAGCCCCAAGTCCACAGTGAGAAACAAGTAAATCCAAACCATGACAAGCAAGCAGAGAAGCCCCTCCCTTCCTCCCTGTTTGCAGCCTCATGTACATCTGTAGCTTTTCTACAGCTGCCACCTCTGGAAGCCACATTAAAAAGTAATCCAAGGTTTGGCAAGGCCTTCAGGTATCTCCATTCAGTCAATGGCATCATTGCAGAGATTGCCAGCAATGTATGTGTAGGAGGTTATTAGTGGTAATTGGGCTAATGAGTTTGCCCAGTCTGAGGGGTAATTGAATCGCCTCTATTTGTGTAAGGAACAAGCAAATTGAGAAGACACAGACCTGGCCCTACAGAAGTATGTATATGCCTAACTCCTACGAAAACTGATAGGAATTAGGCACCAAAATGTCTTCCAAGTTCTGGGACAAACAAGCCCCATCTTGCTAGCACTGAAGTCAGCAGAGTTTTGCCACTGAGTGAAATGGAAGCAAGAATCAGGGTCTCCTATAGACACAGCTGGACATCTGGGGAACCGAAAGTAGAAGAAAGTAAAATAGCTACAACCTTGACCTTAGAGTGCTGACAGCACCATGTCCCCTCATCTTTCATTTTGACACGCAAACCCAGGAGCTAGCAGGCTCTAGATTCATGACTGTGACTGCTGATGGCAGGCCACATCCTCAGTGCAAGTAAGATATAGATGTAAGGTGCAGCAGAGCAGCAGATACTCCAACAGTGGGCAAAAAGAAACACCACATGAACAGTGCAGTATTCATCCTCATGCAAACTGGAACTGCCCACCAATCTACACACAGACTTCAGGCATGATCCCCCACTAATACAAAGATAAGAGAAGTGGGAGGACACTTACTTTACTGTAGAGACTGTTCCAGTTGTGATGGAGTCTGTCTTGGAGAAAGTTGATTTCAGGTACTCAGGAGTGTTGAATGGCAATGAGACGGACTGCTCTGGCCCAGCTACAGGAGTGCTGCTGGGGGTACTGGCGACGGGAGCAGGGGCCAGGCTGGGTACCGGAGCTTTTACTGGAGTAAGCTTCTGAATGTTCCTCACATCATACTTGGAAGGCCGGCCTACTTTGCCTGTCTTGAAGGCAATGGCTCCTCCCATATCTGGGCTTCCTTCTCCAGGCTTGAAAAGGTGCAAGTACTTGACGTTTTCTAGGTCATACTTGGATGCCTTCTTGTAGGTGTTGCCATTTTGTGGCCTGATGCTCTCACCTGTCTTCAGCTTCTGAATGAAGAAGTCATATTTGGAGGCCCGTGACATCAGGCCCTGCATCTGGGAACTGCTGGGAGAGGGCAGCGGCAGGATGGTGGCTTTGG
Source organism: Opisthocomus hoazin (assembly GCF_030867145.1). Classification (NCBI taxonomy): domain Eukaryota; kingdom Metazoa; phylum Chordata; class Aves; order Opisthocomiformes; family Opisthocomidae; genus Opisthocomus; species Opisthocomus hoazin. The sequence continues at coordinate 12,738,451 of NC_134429.1, forward strand.
TCTCCGTCAGCATGGAGGCATCCGGACCTGGCACCCGAATGGGCTGTGCCAGCACTGAGGAAGTTTCTTTGCCCAGCTTGGAGCCCAACTCCTCAGATTTGGCCAAGTGCATGGGCCAAGAGAGCTGCTCTCCAGCTTTCAGTTTGCGGATGTACTCCTCATACTTGGAGAAGCGGGCTCGTTTGCTCATGGCATCTTCGCCAAGGAGAGAGGCTGCACTCGCAGTGGCCTCTGAGGTAGCAGCGTTCAGCTTGTCAAAGCTGATCTTGCGGGCCAGCTCATCCCGCATGTTCTGATCATCATAGCCGAACATGCCCAGGAACTCATTCATGGTGGTTGCGGCATAATCTCGCAGCGATGAAGCTTCCCCTACAGAGAACCAAAGTGAGAGAGTCATGCAAGGCGTTGATTTTTCTTCTCCTCCCATATCAGCACTAGTAGCGGGGAGGGGGAGTAAGGGGAGGGGGGAACATGATCTACTGACGTTTGGCTCACTTGTTAGGTTTTACGACTCTTAAATTAATTTGTTTTAAAAAAAAAGTAATTAATACTGGGGTAAAATAAAAAGAGTTCATCAATGCCAGGAAAATCAATTTCCTAAATGTTCTAGCCGATGGCTTTTCAGTACATTAAACAAAGTTTCATAAATGTCTCTGCACTCTTGCCTTGGCCTAATATGAAGAAAAAGTAATTTTACTGGAAGTGAGACCAACGCCAATATGCCGAGGTTTGTACAGTTCTGTCCTTGTGTGTGTTTGTATATGGAAGGAGGTGCACAGAGGACGGATGCAGTGCGTCTGCGTGGGTAAGGGGGGGTAGAAACATGTGAGATAAGCCATGTGTGCTGGTGAGCAGCGGGACCGAGAGTAGGCAGGACAGCATGGTGTGAAACGGGTAAGGGAGACAGGGCGAGACAACATATGGGGAGGAGCAGGAGGGGGGTAGAATGGAAAAGTGCAGAGAAGGAAAGCAGCAGAGGTGGGGGTAAATTAAGGCGGGGGAAGAGCAGCAAAGACTATACGCACGAGAAGCTTGGCAGTGAGGAGTGGTGGGGGAAGGAGTGGAGAAGAGAAGGCAAAGACAGGATAGCTCCCCACAGCTGTTGCAGTCCCTCCCTTCCCTGACAATTTTGTAAGAGTTCTTTTCACCCAACTTACTCCCTTCCTTCTCAATCCCAGTGACTGGAGAGCTACTACTCTCCACGTGAAAAGGGGCCACAGTTCAGCAGGGGCTGTGGGAACCTACAGGCAGCCTCCTGAGCAGCCAGGAACAGCTTCCACTAAGACCAGGAACAGGAAAAGTCCATGCAGGTGCAAAATGGGTAAAGAACAGCCAGTGGGATTTGGACTGAGGACAGAAAGAGCTGTTGTCCTGATGTGCGCTCCAGAGAAGGGGAGAAAGCCTGCTCTCCAGCGCATGGTCTGGGGAAGCGGCAGGAAGAGGGTAGTCTACCTGAATGTGGTCACAGGGAGGAAGCACTAACAAAAGCTGTCCTTCCTCGGGTCTCTCCCCTCCTCCATTCCCTACTCCCTCAGGCAGTTTCACAGGCCACCAGGAGGGGAACAACACACATCTGGAGGTCACCCAATATCAGTGTAAAGGAGGAAATAAAGATTGCTCTGACGTGCCAGCTTGGGCTCCTTTAGGCTTCAGCCTGACACAGCACTCCTCCTCCTCTCCCTCTTGCTTTCTCCTGCAGAGTAAAGATTTACTGTGTGCAGGAGTCCTTCAAACCTCCCTCATCATCTTTTCCAATCACTCTAGCTCTCATGGGCAAGCACACTCGTCCGCAGGGAGCCAGCACAGGCCAGTACACTGGCAGCAGCATGGAAGTTCTAGGTACTGAGTCCAGCTCAAACCAAATCAGCACTGCTTTGAAACACAGTGGAAAAGGAAGGCACCAAGCCATAGCCACAGGTCCATAGCCAATGGACCACATCTGACAGCCAGTGATGCCATACACACAGGCACGCATGTACACAAGAGCACTGCTGCGCACACAAGACCCAGTCAATGAGCAAAGTTAAAGTTCAACAGCCATCAGCTTCCACCAGTTTCCACAGGACTATACGGAGGAAGAGACTGCCTGCAACGGGCACTAAAATGTGCAAGACCGTGAGGGTCATATTCCTGTTTCAGCATTGCCTGGTATCGCTGTGTTCATGTAGCAGAAGTGCTGCTGCACTAGTTGCCTGTGTACGCAGGATGTGAGAAAGTCAATGCAAAGAACATGCCTGAAGCCTGCAAGCAGAGGGACAAAGACACATCTGCTAAGTGCTGGGATCTGGGTTAGCCCCAAATGACTTTCCAGTTCTGGGCACTTAGACTCAGCACCCTGACTTCATTCTGACTTCCGAATAAACACCCTGTTAGTTATAGAACGGGTGGCAATGCCCCTGCAGTGTCTGGTTTAGGTTGTAGCTTTTTGTCCTCGCACAACCTCATGGGTCAGTATTACTCTTAAAGGATGGTAAATGCAGAATCATGCCCCACAATGTCCAATAACAAGACTTGTCAGAAGGAAAGCACAAGGAAAGGCTGTATTACTCCATCCGCAGAGGTAAGATGGTTTAATCTCTGCTTCCCCACTTGGCCCTCTACAGTGGCCCCTCCAACACCCTACCAAAGCCACCAACTTTATCTTTCACATGCAGACACATTAAATAATTTCATCTTTCTTTAAAGCAGTTCTCCTTTTCACCTCTTTTTCTCTCTTCTCTACCTCCATTTCAGTGTAACCCTATGACCCAACAAAAGTGATTAAACCCATGAAATCCCTACTGGGTCTAACACTTCCGTCTTTCTGTTAAATCTCCTTTCCCTGTTCCGTTTTTTCTCTCTTTTTTGACCTGTAAAACAATCCTGAGCCTCCTTCACAACACCCTGACTTCCAAGGACTGCACAGAAAAACTCTAGCCAGCCCATGTCAAACTGCATGGGGAGAAAGAATACCACAGAGAGGATCTGATTGGAAATTAAACTATTAAGTGTGATTTTTACTAGCTTTAGCAGCTGCCCTGAAAGGCACCCAACCCCTTTACTTCTTTATCCTAACCTGCAGCACACGAGAAAAGAGGGGAGACCCTCTTTTTCAATCCCACATCTCAAATCCGTTTTACAAATCCCAGCTTGGTTCAGGCCCCACAGACATTACAAATCCAGAGAGGAGATTCAAGGAAACCTAGTATTTTCTTGTAATCCTGGAGAAAATGAAATGGTGTAGGAGACTGGCTCCTTTTTGAACTTCTCTCATCTGCAGGCCTGGTCTTGCAAAGCATCTTTGGTACCCATGTGGCTAGACCTCAACTGGTGCAAACAATTAGATGCAAAACCCAAGACCATAGAAGAAGGGGAGTTTTCAGACCTTTTTTTGAGCTTTGCAAAGTCTGACCTTGAGTTCAGGTTTCACTACCCTGGATTTAATCCCCTCATCTCCCAGAACACTTTGCATTCTGCTTTTCCTTTGCTCAGATTTGGTTCCAGATGACTGCAATACCTTTCCTGACCAACAACTTTGCCAGTGCTGCTGTCTCTCTTCATCCACCTTCGAGATGAAACCCTGGCCAATTCCCACTACTCACTGCCTAGCAAGCACAGCTTCCCTCATCCCTGCATGAGCCCACCAATACATCCCCTAAAGCCGAGACAACCTTCACTTCTTTGCACAGGCACCTAACCAGAAGGCTAGAGGCTCTTCAAATGGAGGCACCTTATGGAAGGGAGCCATCTCGCCACAAAGATGGTACGAGACCCAGCCAACTCATTGCACATACACGTTCAAACAGCAGTGAAGAGGTAATTATTATTACCTAATTGACAGAAATCCCTCCCCATAACCACACGCAGACAAAAGTGAAGCAGGACAGCAGTTGGGAAATAAACGCCCGTGAAAAGAGCACAGCCCTGAAGGCACAGGAAGCATTGTCCCTGGGTCTTCTTCCCCCTCCCCTGCACCGCATTTTTCTCTCCTTTTCTATGTGATAATAAAAGGGCTCCCTCTCCCCTTGCCGCTGCTCTCCATTTGTGGGCATTGCCATAGAGCAGAGATCTGTGTGTCTCAGAGCAGCTATCGTATCACAAAGGATCCGAAGCTAGCAAAAAGGGGCTAAAAATAGCCTGCAGCAGCACACTATATATGGAAGGAAAAGCAAAACAGCCCAAAAGGAGTGCAAGGTCTGGATACTGGGGGATGGGACATCCCAGCCAGGGCTCTGTCCTTTATTCTTCTTGGGAAGGAAAACATGTAGACTTGGGCACTATAGGATGAGCAAGAAACTGGCACTCATCATGCATGTTCTCCCGAGCAGAGTCTCCCCAGGAAATTACGAAGAGAAACCCCCCTTGCTGAAAGCAGGGCCAGTATTCCCTTTCTAAGAGACTTAGCCAAGAGGCTAAGAAAAGAAGGAACTTTGCAAGCTTGTACAGAGGAAAGCTCCTGGTGGCTACTACAGCGCACTATGAAAGTAACAGGCAGAGCAAAGACCATGGGACTGTATAGGAAAATCTCCCTGGGTGTGTGTGCATGAGTGAGAGATTGTGGAAAGGGATCTCTGTCAGAGACTGTACTGGGAAATCTAAACGCTATATATAAATGTGTGTAGAGAACTATGGGTCAGTTGGCGTGCAGAAGCGGGTGTGTGAACAAATGAAGAAACCTATCTGCCTGTCCAGACCAGCTTCTGATGCCCGCCTCCCGACAAACACGAGCTTTGCAACTTGTGAACTTGTTACCTAGCTGTACCAGAGAGGGAAGCACATAAGGCAAAACTGAGCACCGACTCATCAGCCCCTTGTTTTCTGAGGGTGCCTCAGAAAAAGAAACAGGGATGCCACACATGCATGTTCACCATCTTGTTTCAAAGCATGAGGACTGAATAGCATGGACCAAGTCTCCGCAAACTCCTGCCTGATGCACAAGCCCAGCCATCTGACCCTGGAAGGAGACAAAGGTGGCCAGGATTTGGCATTAGACTACAGCAGGTGCTAGCGGAGGACACGAGCAGCAGCCGAAGTTCCGTAAAGCAGGCTCTGTGTATAGACAACGGGACTCCAAGAACCAGGAACCCTCCTCAGCCCATATAATTACGATCACTTTCCTCCCTGATCAAGAAAGCCCAGCTAGATGTAGGATCTGGCTTTCTGTGTGGCTCCTGCTTTTTATCCAGGTTTCCAGCTGATCAAGGAGGTACGAGCTCAATTTTAAACGCTGCTGAGCACTGCCAGCTTGGTATCCTCCATGTCCTCAGAGGGAGAAACGGGTGCTCAGAACCTTCAAAACCACGTTCCTGTGATGACTCCCCCACAGCCGCAATGACCAGCTGTATTCCTCTCCTTTGATCTGCCTGCCTCCTGTGACCCCCCAGCTCACAGGAAAAACACCTTTTTGGTATAGGCAGTTCCAGATCTCACTGGAATAAACTTAACTCGGTGATGAACCATTAAATCTATTTTCTGGAACACTGACAGAAGAAGACAGAAGAGGAAAAGAACTTTGTCCTTTCCAAAGCAAGATATGTTTCAGTTTGTGCTTTCCAGGGAAACACTGCAAATGACATTTACAACACGGATTTTGAAACAGACGCTCCAAAGCCAGCAGCACGTTGGTTTGCAAGTCAAATCCCATGTGGCTGTATACGTAAACTGGACCCTGCATGTGCCATTACCTATCTTCAACATAAATGAGTGTTCAGCCTCCCATGAATGCTTATGCATTTTTGCATAATGCTTTGACAATACAGCCCTACAAAGGCATTTTACTGACAACTTCTACCCCAGTGAGAAACCTCAGTTCCTCTTCATTTTCCCCAGCTTAGTAACATATTTTTCACACTTAAGTTCCCCTCCTTTTAGTTTCTGTAGCAAATAAAAGCTGCAAATGGGGGTAGTGGAGTGGGAATTAAAACAAACTAAAAATGGAGTCCAGGCACAATCACCTTGTGTCTGGGAACGACAAGGGCTTTCCTATCAAAGGAAACTGAAGGTCACACTTTTCCTCATTGATCTTGCAATGTTTGTTAATTACTCTGTCACTGATGTGGCGAAGGATAATTAAACAGCTCTGTTTATATCTTATATGCATAATTATGTGCGCTGCCACTGAACTCGTGAAGACTAGAGAATGTGCCTCTCCAGAAGGGGAACGGACAGACGGAGATGAGTTTCGGCTGCATTATTAACAGGAGGAGGAAAACACGCGCACACACAAAAGGAGGAAAGTTTGATGGATTCACAAAGTGCTGAGATCAGGGGAGGGGTGCGTGCAGGTGGAGCATATTAGGGGGAGATCTTTCAATTACAGATCCAGCCCAGCTGAGTGACAAATCGGGGAAGGGAGCTGCTCTGCCCTAATGGAGAGAATTCAATTTACCCATAGCTTTTAACAAGGCTTAGCACTCATAAGCCCAACAAAATCAGTCTGGGAAAAATCTGGGTATCAGGACTGAGAAAGAAATTCAGCTGGAGCTTCCTCCAGCATCTCTTGCTGAATTCATCTTTTGAAATAAACACAAAAATGAGGCAGAAGCTATCTGAAAATAAGCAATGCACACACAGCCACGGGGAAAACACCTCGCAACAGCCCGCAAGTCAGCACCCCAGACCGAAGCGGTGGGGGACGTTGGGGGGGTTGGACTAGATGACCCACAGAGGTCCCTTCCAACCCCTACCATTCTGTGATTCTGTGGGACATCCAAGCTCGGAAGCAGCAGCTTCACCAGCTCGAGCCCTGGCTCGGGGGGTCCCACAGGCTGGCAGCGCCAGAGGACGGGCTCCCACGGCCGCCAGCACCACAGCGACCGGCAACCCCTGGGGCCGGGCTGAGGGAACACCCGGCAGCACACCGGGAACGCGGTGTGTTACGCGTTGGACGGCCCTGTTAACGGGCTCTCACTCGAAACCCAGCAAGGGGCATCTGTGCGGCAGGCCCCCCAGGGCGAAGCGAGGCGGGCCTGAGGCAGCAGCTCGCACCGGGCTTGCCGCCGAGCCCCCGCGCAGCAGAGGGCAGCAGCCGGGGCTCGGCGGGGCCGCACCGGACGTGCGGCTGGGCTGCGGCCCGGCCCGGCCCGGCCCGGCCCGTCCTCCCGCCCCCCGGGGAAGCCGCCACCGCCTACCTCCTGCCTGCCGCCGCTCCTTCCAGAACCTTCGCCCCGGCCGGGCGTAGGGCGGGACTGAGGCCGCGTCCCGCCGCTCCGCCGCACGTGCAGCCCCTCCCTGGCGCCCCCTGCCGGAACGCGGGCCCAGCGAGGCGGTCCCGGCTGTGCCCCCGGGCCGGGCCCTCGGGCTCGGCGCTGACCTGGGGGCTACGGCCACGGGGCGAGGGGCAGCACCAGGGCACGGGCGCGTTTACACAGCCCCCCTGCACGGCACAGCCGCAGAACCCACCCGGGGTTCGCCACAAGGGCACTCTCTGCTTTATTTTCCCCCTCATGTGGAAATACACGGCCAGGAAACCAGCGCGCCCCACAGCTCCCTCTCCCTGAACAGCGTGAGGGAGTCCGCAGGGGGATTTCTACTCCGGCAAGGGATCTCCGGGCCGCAAAGAGCCACCCAGCAAACACCCCTGTTGGGAATCACAAAATCACAGAATGGTGGGGGTTGGCAGGGCCCTCTGTGGGTCACCCAGCCCAACCCCCTGCCCAAGCAGGGTCACTCAGAGCAGGCTGCACAGCACCACGTCCAGGCGGAGCTCGAATATCTCCAGAGAAGGAGACTCCACAACCTCCCTGGGCAGCCTGGGTCAGGGCTCCGTCACCCTCAGAGGGAAGAAGTTCTTCCTCATGTTCAGACAGAACTTCCTATCAGATCCACACTTGGCACGGTCCCAAAAACAAAATGTCGGGCCTCTGCGCGGGGACTGGGGCTCTCGCCCTCCTCCCCGGCTGCCAGACACAGACAGCGCCTGGCACGGACACGCAGCAACAGCTTCGTCAGTCCCACAACACACGCGACTGCGAAGCCGCCCCGCACAGGGAGATGGAGGGGGCAGAGGGCTTACCTGAGGCGGTTCCTGCCCCCAGCTTGGAGCCTGTCTCGCCGCTGGAGGACCGGTAGGCATCGTCCTTCGAGGCCGGCCCGTCTGAATCCCTGTCATCCAAGAAGTTGCCATCCTGCGAGCCCCTCAGAGCGTCTGCTTCGTCCCCGTTATCTTCCTCGTCACTGCAGCCCTTGGGCTGCACCATGTAAACCCCTTCAGGGGGCACCTCCGTGCTCTCGGCGCCCTTACATTCCTTGCCCTCCGCTCGCCCCAGCAAGGGCTCCTCATTGTATTCCCCGTTCACCCACTTCTCGATCACCTCCCTCCTCTTGTCCTCCTCGATCTTCTGCACGCGGCTGAGCCCATCCGAAAACTCCGTGCCCAGCTCCTTGGTCCCAGGCTGGGGCAGGTCCTTGTTGCCGCTCTCCCGCTGCGGCCCCTTGTCCGCTCGCGCCTGTTCGGCTCCCCCGTGGTCGAAGACGACCTGGCGGCTCAGCTTGGCACAGATTGCATTTAGCTTCAGGCCGCCTTTGCGCTTGGCAGCCATTGTGGGTTTTCCTGAGGTTGCGTCAGTGCATATAGTTCTTTCAGCTGGAAAGAGAGAGGGGAGAGAAGCAAGGAAGGGCGTTAGTGGGATCGGACAACATGAACCCAAACAGCAAATGGCCGGTCCCAGCCCAACGGGCCTGCAGGCATGGCCAGTGTCATCCTCTGATGGCTGGGACTGCGTCTGTTTCCTGAGCTCTGAGCGGCAGCCCAGCCAGGAGAGCCCGGTGAGAGGCACGCTCGGAACCTGCTGGTACCAACGGATGCCGCTGGCCTCAAGCAAGAGGCGCATATTTATGCTGGGACTGAACTGGGCTCAAAAGGCCCCAAACATCTCAAGCAGGTGAACGTGGTAGGGCCCAGCCTTCGCTCCTGGCTCAGGCAGGATGTGGAGCCTGTTCAAAGCCTGACTTGCTCTCTCCTTCAGACTGCAGCACCACCCGCTTTTAGCTCCCCAGCTCCTTCCCAGATGCGTTGGCTGCCAAAACCACACCAGCCAGTAACTGCACCCCAGCACCCGTAGCAGGGAGAACAGCTTCCCAAGCCTAACCCAAGGGACGGCGAGGAATTCCCTTAACAGGGTTTACACATAGTCTCTGAGAAAAGAACCAGTATGGACCAGAATGAACCAGTACAGAGGACAGGAGCCCTGGCAAGTGCGTGCACTGGAGCACCAGACTGGTGCGTGGCAGTCATATGGGAGAAAATCGCCTTGGGTTGGTATCAGTTGATCAGGCCCCTTCGTCTGCTCACTCGCTCTCGAACACAGGAAATTCTGCTCTCACACTTCCCAGCACAATCAGCTAATTAGTGTGGGTTTGTTATTTTAATGTAGTTTATTCATATGTGACAGCTAGTAAAGGAGGGGTAAGAGAAAGTGGGGGGAGAAAGGAAGAAGGTAAGGTCTTAACTTCAAGGTCACAGAGAATCGTGAACTAAATGGTCCCTATCACAGAGTCACTTGCATAATTATTGCACCAAGAATTAACAACATTCAATCATAAATAAAAGCAAAAAACTGATTCTAAAGCAGCTGCATTGTCTCATTTCCTTCTTTATGTATGATACCTTGGAGAGACACCCAGGCTAAGCAGGGTTAAAGGTCCCAAGGCCAGAAACGTGCACCCAGCCTGGCTCTTCCCCCAGCGCGCAGTGCCGAGGCAGAGCCTGCTCTGCGTCCCGGGGCTCAGGAAGAGCACCCAGTAAAACACGCCACTGGAGTTACTGTGGGGACATTGCTGGAGCTCCCTCCAAAACGTGCTCTTGGACTTTATGTCATGCTGAAAGAGGGGCCCATAACACGGAGAGTGAACAGAAACCGTCTCCAGACCTGAAATGGTGAGAACGGGTTCCTCCATCGCACAGGAGTCCCTCGCGGCAGCTCAGCCCACACCTCCCTGTCACCAGCACGGAGGTGCTGCTCCACAGAAGCACAGTGAGATTAATCAGACCCCCTACAATGCATCCAGAAGCCATCGTGACAGCCCCTAATCCCATGACATGACAGCCCAATACAAACAGACTGAAACTTTAGACCTGCTGTCCAAGAGCCAGAGAGTGGCTGCTTAGCGTAAACTCCTGACAGCTTCAGACACGCTTCCCTGTCAAGGCCTGCAAGAAAAATACCCCCTCAACAAATATATCAGCCCCCCACACAAAGGGAGGCAGAATGTACTCCTCTGCTTTCCAAATGCACAGCCCCCCCAGCACTAACACCTACGTGCAATCATGCTTTCATGAAGGGAAAGCACACGTTGCCCCCAAACACATACCTCCCCACCTGGAAATTATAGCTGCTCAAGAGCTGTGTGTATGCGCTGGCACGCTCCATAAATGTCATGCACGCACGGGTTAAAAAGTCCCATCTCCCCAAAATACATTCCTGTACGCTTCCCCACGCATTTCCCTTTCACACATTCCCCCAACACACGCGCCGAGTCCTCACGCATACAGATGGGCACAGGCAGGCGCCCAGGAAGCTGCAAAAGTCTCTGTGTGCTGGCACCTTCCCTTCCCATCACATTCCCACTCTATTTAGGGCAGAAAACGAAGGCCGATCCTATGCGCAACTGGTACCACAGAGGGAATCTCGGGAGGCTTCTGTGAGCTCCAGCTGGAGCCTGGCCAGGACACCTCCAGCTCACGCCTGTATGCTCGGGCGAAGGGCCAGCGGAGCCTCGATGGCTGCAGGTGGGTAGGACGGTGCCTGCCGCGCGGCGCGGTGCCTGCCCGGGGCTGGGGCACTGGGTCAGCGCTGAATCACCGGCGACGCTCTCCCGAACGCTGCCTGGTGATTCCCCGTCCACGTTCTCACGAAACCCAGCCCTGCTTAACTGGTGAGATCAGCGCCGCTCGCAGCTGGAGATAACTGGGAGGCAGACACGCGGCAGCCCAAATCCCCGCTGCCCTCCCTCCTGCTGCAGCGAGGGCAGGTCCCACTATTCTGGTCTGGAGGTGAGCAGCCAAGTGCGTGCACCAGCCGGCAAACGAATATATAAATATTTATTCAAAGGAAGAGAGGAACAGAAGTTCCCGAGGCTGCACTTGCCGCGTACGCAGCAACTCCAGGGAGCCTGCAACTTGTCTTCCATTCCTGTTCCTGCCTCCTTCCATGTCACACACCCTGGCTTTGCCCCTCTGCCTCCCCAGCCTCTGCCCCGCAGCTCCTGCCCTTCCCCTCTGCACTTTCCTGTCCCTTCTCCTTGCGTTTGTGAATTTTTGTGAGCACAGCAATGCTGCTCTTTAACATTTCGAGAATCTTTCCCTAAAGTTTAAGTTAAAAATAAAGCAAGTCCTGAAAATGTGCCTTTTCCCTGATTTATGAAACAAACCCTCCCAGAGGCCTTCCTGAGATGGGATCTGCCCTGTAGCACCAGGACTCTATTACATATCTCCATCCCACCTATGCATGTATGGCCACAGGAGATCAGAACTCCCAGTTGCTCCGGCCAGCCTTGCAACCAGCTCTCCGCAAGCCTGGACACATCATTTTGTCCTTCCGTTGCCTTATTTCCTTGTCTATGGCACAGCAGGGACATTACCTATATCAGCATTTCTATTCCCCTCCTTCAGCCTGTCCATTTTAAAAGTGGAAGGGGAATGCTTCTCACAAAGAAACGCTGAAGATGGCCATCAGGCCGGAGGGGACCAGAGCATCTGTGTTTTGTTCACTCGGGCAGAGGGAGAGGAATCGAGCTGCCGAGTGAGGAACCCTCGTATCTGCCTGAGGTCAGGACTGCCAGGCAGGGAGGGACCCCCGAAGCCGGGCAGAAGTTCCCTCCTCCCGGGCCGAGCTCCCCACCCCAAATCACCCTGCGTCTCCATCGCACTGTTTAAAAGATTCCAGGCTAAGTAAACATCCCCCTTCATCTTCTTCGTCTAAATAGAAATGTTTTGATTTCACATCAATCTGAGGAAGCCGTTTATAACCTGAGCCTGTCACACGGACTTTTCATCTCTGCCCAGGACAAACTCTCCCACATGCTCTATTTACACTGAGCACTTCCTCCGAAAACAATGCCACCGGGAGCTTACTCCGCTTGCCCCCTCCCCACACCCTGCCAGGAGACACCGGCTCCCTCCGCTCCGCACCCAGCCCGTGGCATCTTGAGAGCAAACCTCCCTTTGAAGGAAAGGTACGGCTTGCTGCAACCAGGCCTGGCAAGGAGGAGGACAAAGCCCACCTCGCCATTTTGCTGCCTTGTCACCCTGTGAACTTGCTGCCCCCGCCGCCCCTCTTTCCCCCAGTCCCTGCTGGCAGCCCCAGGCTCTGTCCCTCCACGCAGCACTGTCCCACCCATGACCTCCTCAGTGGGGTGCTGCCAAGGTGGGCACGGCTCAGCTCTGCCTCCCCCAGGGAAGAAGATGGGCTACGGGGGCACGCCGTGTGCGGGGACGCAGGGCTGTGCAGCGTGGACAGAAACGGGGCAGCCCAGCCGAGGGGCAAACGGCGCTGCAGAGAGAAAGCCTGGCTTGGCAGGGGAAGGAAAAGGGAGCTGAAGCCTGGCTTTGGCTTGGGGTCGATGACGAAACGCACCCTGGTAGAGGGGAGAAAGGGACCCGGCTGTGAAACAGAGGCATGTGGGAGCTGGATGAACCAGCTGGCATGGGTGGAGGGGAAGGGGCCCTGGCTGCTCGGCAGGAGCTTACTGGGGTGGGGAGAGCTGGGGGTGCAGAGGGGACCCCCACCTGATGGGGCCGGGGCTGAAGAGGGGCAGGAGGGCCCATGCTGTGGGGAGAGGGGTGCTGGCTGGGGAGGGACGGCGTGCTGTCACTTCAGAGGGCCGGGTACGTCGAACAGATGGAGCTTTCATATTCCTATTGAAGAGTTTTAAGCCCAGCTGAGCAGCTCCGTTCAGGAGGGAGGTCCCAGTGCCAGCTTTCCAGGAGCTGCAAGCTCTCATTCGATTAATTATTAACAGCATTATTTGGGGCGGGGAGGGGAGGGAAGGAGGACCGACATGCTGCACAGTCCTTTTCTTTTTTAACCACTGTGGTGCAAGCTTAACTGGAGAGCCTTCAGTCTGGCCAGGACCCCCAAGCAGGGAGGGCAGCACGGCTTGCTGGCATGGGGGCAAGGACCCCGAACGCTAGAGCCTCTTCACACTCGAGCTGCGGTCCCTTAGACAGAGCCAAACCTCCACAGCAGAAGGCCGCTGGGGCACCGGGAGCATGCTTCCCCGGAGCGATGCCCAGCCACACATCGGGACGAGGGAGGGGAGGCAGCCAAACGCTCAGTCCCTTCCAGAAAACCCTTCGCCTCCAGCACGGCCACTCGTGCATTATCCCAGGCAGGGCCAGGGCAAAGGCAGCAACAGCCCAGGCATGGCCCACAATGTGCGAGAGTGGCTTTAGTGTGTGTATTTTCCCCTCCAGTTTATCAATAAAACATTTTATTGCTTTTAGCCCAGGAAATGACCTTGGATTAGTGGATGCTGTCTCTTCTGGCTGACCTTGGGGAGTTCACACAGTCTCTTTAACAACCTCCTCTGCCCTGCGAGCATGGATCTCGCCTGTGCGTGTCTGTGTGAAGCCGGGGAAAGCCCTCAGTGCAAAAGTCGGACCTGACAGGCTCCAGCTCAGCACTGGGCAGGGAGGAAAAGGAGAATCAAAGACGTGGGAGGAGAAACGCAGCGAGCAGCCCGGGCGTCCTTACGGAAGTGCTGCCAGCTACGCTCCCTGCTTTCCCACAGCGGTGAGGGCTCTCCTCACACGCCTTATCCACAGACCACGGAGCCACGGCTGGGGACTCTGCTATGGTCCCCACGGCCAGCGCTCGTCAGAGTGCAGTCTGCCTGCATGCAGCACTGCTCGACCTTCTCCTGCCTGCCAGACTGGCATCTCCAGCTGCACAAGAGGCCACTTTTCTCCCTATTTCCAGTTCCCAGAGCCTGGTTCAACCCTGGCCCAAAGGGGCAGAGACCAGTACCAGTTCCCTTCAGCAAACTGTCCTGCTTCCCGTTGCTCAACCTTCTCACACGCGGAGTTGAGCTGTAATTTTCTGGTGACAGTGAGGGCAGCGTACAGCAGCCAGCACTGGGCAGTGAACAGCAGAAGACACCCTGAGAGGCGGGGAAGTGATGGTGCTCTGGTGATGCTGGTACCCTGCGCCGGGGCTGCTCCTGCTTCCCACCGGCCACTTGGCTGCTCTGGTGCTGCTGCCGGGGTTTCTCCAGAAGAACAGCTCATGAACACGGGGAGATCCCCCCCTTCCCCCAAACAGCTACATCATCTCTGAACGGTGTGTATTTTCACTGCAGGAGTGTAATTATGGAGGGAGGGAATGGGACAGGAGACATCGAGAGGAATGTTCCTCTTCAAGTGAACAGAAAGTACAAGCGAAGAGGGCTGGCGCTGAGCTCTAAGCCAGAGCGAGGTCCCCGCACGCCGCAGGGAAAGCCTGCAAGGGTGCTGCAGCAGACGGCACACCACGTCAGGCAGCCCTCCTGTAACACAAGCCTCCCTTTCCAGCTATGTCCTTCCCGGTGTCCCACTGCAGTGTCCCCCAGTACTGAGCACAGAGGGTCCCTGTCCTCTCCTGCAAACACCCCCAGCTCTTCTTGTGCTGCCTGCAGAGGCCACCGCTCCCAGCATCGCAGCCAGGCTGGCTTTGCCCTGGCACCAGAGCCCCCCTCCCTGGAGCGTGCTCCCAGCCCCCAGGTGCCCGTTTTCGCGTCCTCCTGAAGAGCGAGCCCTAAAGTGTTAACGGCGATTGGTGAAATGGCACAGCAGATTGCTACAATAAATAATTTACTGATATTTATAAATATTCAAATCAGCAGGCTTCAGAAATTGAAAGGGGGGGGTTGAGCTGACGAGGAGGAGGGGTGTTTAGGGAGGGGAGGGGGGGCTGACATTAATTCCAGGCTCTCCAAATTCATTTGAGAACTGTTTTTCATCTCAAACAAATATTAAATCTTTTGGTGTCAAGCCTCCAAAATAAAATATCAAACAGAAAGTCACCACGCTCTTTGTGGCCAATGCCTCGTCTGCCTTGATTCGGGGCGCCTGTGGCCCTGTCCCCTCGGACGGCCAGCCACTGGGGGAACGACGCAGCCTGCACCGCGGGCTGTCACGCTGCTGTTACACCTGCAACGCAGCCCACCGCGCCACCAGCCATCACCCAAGACAGGAATTCCCATTACAGCCACCTACGAGACCTTGCCTTCGTCTTCCAGCGGATTTTCTAAATCCCATTAGGAAGCAAGGGCTGAACGTCGGAGCAACGAAGGTGGAGCCAGGGCTCCCAGTTCCGCCCTGGGAACATGGCCTTGTGGCAGAGACGGAGCAGGGGGTCAGGGCTCCTGACTTTCACTCTGATTTTAGTGACTTCAGATGGGGGTTAAAAGCCAAGAGTGCTGGCTCCCAGCCTGGTTTCCAATCACGGTGTAACTGCCAGTCTCCCCAGCTTTCTGTGCCTCAGTTTCCCCATGCAGAGGAGGAGGAATGAGGATGACTCCCTACCCAGCAGGCTGAACCCAGCCGCGTTTACTCGGTGCTTTGAGATCTCTGTATCAGCACTCTGTCACTGCACTGGATTGTTACCAACTGAGTCTTTTCCACCTTTGAGCATCCCACTGACCCCTTAGATGGCAGAGGGAGATGATCCTGTGTCCTCCCCTGGACCACCCCATTGGTAACATGAGGCTCCAGCATGGGGTGAATTTCCCCTAGATGAGTAATGGCTTTTCTAATGCACGGGCAGGCTGTCAGCTTCCCTACTCCCAGTGTTTTATGGGTTTAACTGAACGGCTCTGAACTCCCTAGTAAGAAATAAAGTTATCCCTCAGCGTCCCTTCTAAACATTTCACTCAGTGCAAACGGTGTTTAAGAAAAATGAGGACATATTTCTTCTTAAGGATGCAGTATCCCCCTTCAGAGGCCTAATTTATGCCATATATCACTGGCCAGGGAGAGGAAGGCAGCACAGACCTCACACTAGGAGTGAGCTGGCCCTAGCACAGCCCAGGCACCGCCGCTCCTGCTGCAATGGTGCAATGGGCTGCAACCAAGTCCTCCAGAGTCCGCAGAGTCCCCGCTGGAGAGCAGAGCCTGGCTGGCAGGCAGCGGAGCAGGACGGACACCTGCTAACGCTCGGCACAGCTCGGCTGCCGCGTCGGCCCTCTCCCACCGCAGACCTCCTCATCCATACCACGACAGCCGCCAGGCCGGCCCCGCTCCCCGGCACCGCGCCGGTCTCCTCGGCGGCACTGCCTTCCCACCTGCCGCTGACCTGCTCTGCTGCCGCGCGGCCGGCTCTTCACAGGCGTCTGGCACAGCTGGCGGGGAAAGCGGTTCAACTGCGAGCAAGGACAGGACTAATCCTTCTTCACAGCTCTTTAGTAACGCACGTCTGAACCTTTTTCTGAGCAGATCTCAAAAATGATCCTAAACGTGCTTTGATCTTGTCAGCCCCCAGCCTCCCTGCTCCGAGAGCCGCTACGGCTCTGCCGCTCAGCCCTGAGTGCCGAGACAAAGCTCCTTGCCCCTGCCCTCCCCTTCACCCTGCTCTGCACTCACGTACTCTCAACCTCCACAGGACAAGACATAAGCCCCCTCTCTCTGCACACAAGTAACACAGGGAACTTCCAGACTTTACAAATGGAGCAGAGTGGAAAGCAGAGGGAAAAAAGTAACGGGAATCAGGAACTCTGGTTCTGCTCCCTGCTCTGCTATAGACCTGCTCCTTCTCTTTGGGCAAACATCACGCGAGCTCCCCTTCTGCCCTGGACCTGCTGGGTGATCCGGGCAAGCATTTCCTGCCTAGCTTCACGGGCCCACTATCCTGTTTGCAATTTTAGGTGTTACTACAATTCAAGTAGCAGCAGAGGAAAAGCGCTGATTCAGGACAGTTTGAAGCTCAAAAGTCCCTTGCGTCCTGCAGCCAACTTTCAAGTTCATCTGTCAATGCAGAATCTTCGATGAGACATTTCAATAGTTTCCTCCTCCTGGTCCCATGAAAACCTGCTCTCAGAGCTCCAGCCTCACGCAGCAAGCAGGGTCTCGCTGCTCCCCAGGCTGAGAAAGGCTGCTCCCTGGGAGTCTTCTCCCTTCAGAGTCTTTCTTTTAGATAACATAAAGCTAAGAGGATCAGCTTTTCTGATCCAGTTGCTCCTCCTTGCCTTATTTATTTATCTATTATTACTTTTTTAGTCCAGTTAAAAGGTTTACTATCCAGAAGAGCCTAAGTGGCCTCACTCAGCCTAAGTAACTCTATAAATCAAGCAGAACTGCCAACATCTACATCACAACCCCGCCATCAATCTCCCCACAGGTTGTGAAGAAAACCGAGGGGAAAGACGCAAAAGGGAGAGTGAAGAGTAATAGCTGATCACCATCAGGTCCCTGCAGGCTGGTTGTGGCCCTTGGAAAACTCCCTGTGAAGCCAGAGGTGTTGTCAGGGCAACTGAACGCAAACACAGTGCCTACCTTCACCTCTTTGTAGACACACATGCACGCCTCCGGTGCTGTGGCAGGTGGACACGGTGGATGCAGAGAGAGGGAGGGAAGGGGTGGTGGAGAACAAAGAGGGCTGGGCAAGCCTCTGGAGCAGGGCCAGCCAGCCCGTGTGGGAGCCAGCTCCCAGGGAATGACGAGGTGAAGGCGTGAGCCTCTCCGATATGCCGCACAGACCCCTCTGTGAAGGCTGAAAGGGACGGGGCAGGGGGTGCGGAGAAACACCGAGGTGGTAGAGATGGAACCAGGCTTAGCTGCGAGTACCTGACGCTGGGGGAATAAAAGGGACCTGGGAGAGACAAGAAGTCTCTTATACGATGCAGATTCAGAAGGGAATTGCTCAAAGTTTCATCAGTCCCTCTTGGTGACTGTCTTTAACGAGTTACTTTACAGAGAATCCAAACCCACCAAGACCCAAGTCAGTGGGGAGCAGCTCCCTGGCTTCAGGCCGGGCTTGGAGTCATCCCTAATCGAGGGCAGGGGTTAAGTGAGCCACCTCCTAAAAAAGGGTCTCTCCAAACCCAGGTGGTAGGCAGTTTAAGAGCAATTTGCAATCCCTTTCAGCACTATTAAGCTCAGACCCAACAAAGAATGCGGACTCCTAATTAATTGCAGTGGGAAGTCAGCAGCTAAATGGAAGTTGGGAGCCTGAATGCTTGTTGCATCTGGAAGAAACACAGGGCCAGAAAAAGTTCATTATTGTGGTCTTTCAAGGTCCTGCAAAGTAAATCAGTGTGTTAGACCACACGAGGTCAAGTGAGACCTCAGCAGGAGCTGCATGACAGAGGCACACTAGGGCATCCCAGCCTCCCAGCTTGCGTTGCACCCTCCCCACAGCCCCCGACTGCTGCCTGAGCCGTACGTGAGCAGGCAACGTGCTCTGAGCTTGGTCTGCTAAGGGGGCACTCAGCTCCCTTAGAGGTTTCTGTAATCCCAGGTGGGGCTGGGAGTCTTTCATGCACCCATCACATGCAGTGCTAGGAGTTCAGGGGCTCCTCAGTCCCCAGAGATGCCTGGCACCTGCAGATACCGTGCAATATGGTCAGGAGAAACACTTGTCTGTCCTGTTTGTGTGGAAAACCCTCACAGTCCGGCCAGAGGAGAGCCCAGCTCTGGTGTGAAAGCACTGGGTCGTCCCTGAGCTTGTTAACTCAGCAGTCCTGTCAGAGCAGCACGGGAGAGAAACCCCACCGGCTGGGCTGTGTGGACACTCGCCCCACGCTTCCCAGTGCTCACGCCGATGCTAATTCTCTGTCTTGCCTTTTGCTGCTCTTCCTTATGGTCATCAGGGCTCATCTTCTTATCTCTCCCGTCCTCGTGAGCCCATCCATGTGCTAGCGCTATCACTAATTGCAAACACCCATCAGTGGGAACGCACACGTGTACAAAAACGTGGCCGTGCAGGTGCACTATCACATGCAGAGGCATGACCCAGCGCACAAACACACGAAACCACATGCCCGTGCACGTGCTCAGGACACAAGAACGCACACAGAACACACGCTAACGCACACAGACGCCTGCGTACCTGTGCCTGCACAAGTACGGCAGCCGCGCACCGCGCAGACACAGCGTGCGCACCTCCCCGGAGGCACACACCGCACGCGCCGAGCTCCGCTCAGCCCCGCACACGCCGTGAGCACCCACGCACACACAGCCCACCAGCAGCCACACGCGGGAGCCACCCGTGCGAGCGCACAGCACCCTGCGTGCACTCTCACACACACACACGCACGCTTTCGGCACAAGCCCGCATGCCAGGAACGGTTTATTCTGCAGCTTGGAGGGAGGAGACAGTGGGCTCCCAGCCGGACCCTGCAGGCAGACTTGGCAGCAGGGACAGACACACTCCCCATCCCACCAAAGAGCCCCTCTTTACCCCCAGCCCCTCTGCACCTCACACCTTAAGGCAAAAAGAGCATCGGTGAGTGTCTCATTGGAGCTGGCGTCCCGGCGGAGTGTGTGTGCCGGGCAGGGGATCTCTCTCTCCCTCTCTCTCTCTCTCTCTCTTCCACTCGCATCTTTTCATGAACTCTATTTCTCTTTCCTTTCTGAAAACAACTGAGCTGTAAATACTGTTTAACCTTCTTCCCCCCTTCCCCCCTCCCCTCCGCACTATAAAAACACAAATATGCCATAACTCAGCTGGCTCAGCCGCCGCGCCTCCAACATGCCCTGCTCCAGGCCTCTCAGGAAGGTCATAACAAACGACTTTCCGATTCAGTGCTCCTGAAATAATTTTGTGTATTAAAACCTGAATCTGCACTTTCTGGACCGAAAGCCTCTCTTAATTATGGCAAGCGTCCTTGGGATGGACAGTGATCCTTCACTACGGCACCGCTAACCAACCGGAGAGGCAGCCGGCTCCGGCTCCCCACCACCTCCTCCTCCCGCTGCCCCCTCCCACCACCACCCAACCACGGCCCCCCTTGCTCCCTCGCCCCCCCGCCTTCCCTTTGCCCAATCTGTTTTCAAAGTGTGTCTGTCCTTTATTAAATTGTTTTCTTTTCCACATTATCAGTTGCCATGGAGACCTCATCTCTCGGATTATTTGAATTTCATTATATCTATTGATTTGGGAGCATTTCATCTTTTTTATTGTTTTTCTGTCAATTTTCAAAACGAATAACCATCTAATTTGCGTCAGTGCTGATTATGTTTGTCCCTCAATAGAGGTCGGCAGCTGCGTCGGGGAAACAAATCAATGGGAAACCATCATAAACCTCCCCAGTACAATCTCCAGGATATGTGGGTGACATTCCACGCCTGCGAGAAACACTCATCATATCCAAACTTCTTTCTTTCTTTCCTTTTTTCTTCTCCCCTCTTTTTTTTTTTTTTATTTCCCCCTCGTAGCTAGCTCTGCTGGCCAGCGACGGGCCACATTTAAAATCATATTTATTTTACACACACACATGTACAATTTTGGATGCATCGCATTTTCAGACAGGGAGGGGACAAGGGTGAGAAGAGGGGGAAGAATTTTTTTTTTTTGGTAAGAAGGGAAGAACAGGATGACAAGGGAACGAAAAAGAGGAAAAGTGGATTGGGATTGCAAATTGCTTACTATGTTTTTTTTTTAAATAATTTATGCAATTTTAAGCATTTATGTATAAATTTTTTAATAAGCCACCCTGGAGCAAAATAGCCATTAACATCCCAACGTCCTTCTGTCCAATGGGCTCGTGTGCAGGATCAATTTCCGAGAGTACTTTCCTTTTTTTTATGACATGATAAAATGCTTTTAAAGCAACTTACACAAATATGGAAATTTTTTTCCCCTCCTCTTTTTTTTTTCTTTTTTTTTTTTTTTTTATAACGGCCTCCACTTATTCACCAGGGAGAGTGAGCGAGCGTGAGTGTGTGTGTGTGTGCGTGTGCTGGGGAGGGCAGTTGGCAGAAGGATAGACCCAGCCCTAACTGGAACGGACCTGCCTGTCCTTCTAACAAGGGCATAAACTTTCATTAGCGATGCACACAGTCAAAGGCAATTTAGGGAAACGCGCTGTACAGAAAAGGAAAACCTCAGCGTTTTTTATACAGCGGCTCCTTGGCTCCGTCCAGGGGGTTCTATCCTTGAGCTCAGCTCGTGCTCTCCAGCCAAAGTGACCCCACCGGGCAGCGGGGAGGCAGGAGCCGAGGCCGGGGGGAAGAGGCCGGGGCTGCTCTCGGGGACGCCGGTGCCCGGCAGTGCCAGCCTCGGCCCCTCGCCTCGGCCCCGCCAGCAGCCTGCGTGCCCCGCAGCTGCTCCAGAGAAGCCAATCAATATTAATGTCTTGCTGGAATCCACCAGCCCTACCAAAGGCCCAGAAGTATTTGTTGCTCTGCCCAGCGCAGAGCTTCGCCCCTCCAACCAGTCAGTCCCTCCCGAAGGTCTCTATTTCGGGTTTCCACACCCCAACAAGTCGCTGGCAGCCGCTCGATGCCCCTTTGGGGCATTAGCTACAAGCTGGCTCTGCCCAGACCAGACAGATGTGTCGCTGCTGCTCCTGTTTCCACAGGGTGTAGAGGCTAGTTATTTTTGCAGCTGGGACATGTTCAGCCTCACACAGGAACCTGGAAAATGCCATTCCTAAAGGGACGGCTCCTGCCACTGGCCCCGCGAGCAGGCACGGCTCTGCGGAGGAGACGCGAGCACACCAGGCTGGAGCGAGAGCAGGCCAATACGCGGGGGCTCGCCGGGGTCTGAAAGTCACAACCACACACTGGAAATGAAACAAAACTATTTCTCCAGCTAGCAGTTCCCTTGGCCCTCTGTCTTTGGGGTTGAAGCTTACGCACCCCCAGCCAGATATAGGCAATACATGCCCAAGCATGAGAAGTCCCGGTGCGTATTCCTGTTATTTGCTTCAATATGAAGCCCTGACACTGTTTTTTCTACTAGAGCAGATTTCTTTACTTTTTTGTACGACACGCTTCCAGAGACAACACAGACCTATGAGTTTAATCCCACTGACAGCAGGCTGGCATGTTACCGGTACCTTACACAGCCCCTGCACAACTCCCAGCCGTGCGCAGCCCCAGTGCGGGCTCGCCCCGGCCGCACAGCGCTGGCTGGCACAGGGCTGTGCCCACACCTGCCCCACGTGCTATGTTTGTGGGTATTTGAACTAAAGCAAAGGTAAAAAAAAAAAAAAAGAATTAAAAAAAAATTCAAGGGGCATCCAGTGCTCAGCTGGAAAAACACAAAGTGCCGAGAACAGCAAACCCAATCAATAACAATCACAACCCCAGCAGCGGGCGAGGAAAGCGGGAGCCGTTTTGGCCTGCTCCCTGCATGCTCACCCACTTGGGAAAACACAGTCCCCCAGAGGCCCGCGATTTCATCCCCTCTCGCCCCACCCTACGTTCACCCTCACCAAAAAGCTTTGGAGTGCAAGTGCCCCAGGCTCCTGTCTTGGTGAAACACTCAGCAAAGAGGACAGAGGGTCTCTGCACAGAGGAACAGGAGCTCCTGGCCATGAGCTGGCGCCTGAGGAATGTTCTTGAAGCTATGAAGGCTCTGTTTCCAGCAACGTGCTCCTCACCCCCCGCAGCCTCCTGGCCTCCCCTCCCCTCCAAAGTTTTGCCCTCCGTGTCTCCCTTCCCCTCCCAGGTGCCAGCCTCAGCCTTAGCATGCTCTTCCTCTCCCCTCTTCTTTCCTCCAGCTCCCAACACCATCCCAGCATCTCCTGCCAAACCTCCTGTGCCCCAACCCGCACCCCACACCTTCTTCGCACCTCTCTTTCCCTGGTCCCTGGGTCCTACCACCCACAGCTGGCAGAGAACGCCGTGCTGCCCAGGGGGACAGCGACCACCTTGGGGAAGGAGGAAACATGAAACCTGTCAGTGAAAAGGCGGTAGCTCTCCCTTCTCACAGTCTTGCGTCACTCCTCACCCAGACTGTACGGATTTTGGGGACTCCACTGTAGCAGCAGAGAGGTCAGCAGGAGTTGAAGGTTTTCAGATCACATATATCACTCTATATGGTCTTGTCTATAGTGAGTGCTAAATATAGCCAAGCCAAACCTGGAGGTGACTTCAGTGCTGTGATGCAGGGACATCGGCCACTGCACCCTCCACTACCTCAAAGCAATACAGACGTCAACAGCCACAATCCAAAGTCGAGGATGCCTGCGAACCCTCTGTCCTCCCACTGCCGAGAGTATGAGCCAGGTTCTCTCTCTCTTTCCCTTTTTCAGGTGTCCATAACGGTTCCTCTTTTTGCGTGACAACCAGTCAAAATAAGGCAGCATTTTCTAGCTTCAAGGTCCATTTTTCCATGTGATGTTGGACCCTGTTAGCTATGGTGTGCCAGCATCTGTTTCAGCACAGCTACTTCAAAACTTAAACAGTGGAAGAAGCTCTGAATAGAAGGGGAAAGTCTCCTGTGTGGGTCAGAATAATTACACTGAGCTCAAATTGGCTTTAGGCATCTGCTGCTGCCTCTGAGCAAAATCAAGCCATGCTGCTTCCATCAGCATCTCTCCGCCGTTAGCCTTACCCCGCAGAACAGAGGGGACCACATACTGCCTCGTACAGGGCATCTCTGGGAACAAGCCTTGCTCCAACAGAAGCCATAAAGCCTCCTTATCCAGCTATCATTAAAGCCAAGAGAAAAGAGGCCAGACAGAGAGATTGAGATGAGCCATTTCCCCAACAAACTTGCTTCCCTTTTTCATTCGCTCCTTTCTTTTTTTTCCCCCTTTAACTGTCATTAAAATAACAAGTTTCTGTTACAGTCTAAACATTCCCACATTGTATAAAGGGTTATGTTACACTAGAGTCACTGCCGGGCCCAGTGTTTGCACAGAAACCTCACTGCAGGTCCCCCCTCCTGACGAAGTGACTTATTAAAGTTTAAACAGTAATTAACAGAACAATAAAAATAAAGGGATGTTTGGGGAGTCGTAGTGCACACAGGGTTTTTGGCAGTGCCAGCACTTTTCAGTGCCCTGCGCTGGCAGAAAAAACGGCTGCAAAACCAGTGGGAGAGATCGTGTGCTCGAAGCCAAGAAGGGGCTGCGGCGAGGCCGAGGTGCGATCCCAGCCCCAGCACGAGGGTGCGGAGGGCAGCAGACAGCAGGGAAGGGTACCGGGGGCCTGGGGAAAGGATGCCAAAGGGTCACTTGGCAGGAGGCTGAGTCGGATTCGGTGCTTGCTACCAGCCCTGCGCTCAGTCTATGTGAGTACGCGCCAGCCAGCACCGACAGCCTCCGCTGCCTGCTCTCCCATTCTGCGGAGAAGGCCTGGACAAGCCCCCAGAGTCTGAGTTTGAGGAACCGTGTCTCTGAAAGCAGACCTGGGCTTTGGGGAAGTAGCTGCTTTACTTTAAGAGAGTGGCGGAGAGGAAACAGCAACCACGGAGCAAACCCCTTGCAACAGGGAGAAGTTTTACAACAGACCCCAAGAGGAGCCCACTTGCTTGGGAGCTTTAAAACCAGACAGGAGAAGACATCTTGCAGGGACCGATCCTGCCCTGGCCTCCTGCAGGCGTGGGGAGCTCCAGGCTGCAGATCCCACAGTCTACCAGCAATTCTGGGGTCATTCCCTCCCGAAATGCAGTCAGAGCCAGGACCACAGGGCCAAACACGCCTAACTCGCTACACAGGACCACAACCCCATCTCTCCCACCAGAGCAGAACTTTTCCAACCTACTTGAGACTGGCTAATCAGAGCTCCCTTTATAGAAGCAAACCTGCTCCTCCTCTGGCTTGTTCCCATCCCAGTTGCCTGCCTTGCCCAGGATGAGCTCTAGAGCATGTTAAGCTTAGGTTGCCAGCCCTCCCTGTTACCCAACATGCAGCAATGCAGAAAGATCTCATTTGAAGATATTTTTGGTGCCTATTGTAACTATTCTCAAATGTTTGCCTCAGTAGCTCACAGTGCTAGTTGGCTCTAGCCCTGATGTGTGACTCAGTACACATAGCATTGTGCAGTCCCATGTTTGCTAAATCTCTTCCAGTACAACCGCTCAGTTTGCAAACAAAAAGACAGCTCCATAAGGGTGTATCTCCTGTGCAGAGGGAACTCGGGGAGTGCTGCCTTGAGCCCTCTGCCACAGAGCCCTTCCCCAAGCCTGGTACTGTGCACTGCGGGCCAGCCGGCCAGGCCGGGACAGCGTGGCTCTCACCCGGCTGGGGAGCTGCCCCACTGCCGCGAGGACACACGTGGAGACTGTCCAGCACCAGCTGCTCCCAGTCTGCCCACAGCCTCCCTTCCCTCCTCTGCTGGGGTGCAGGAGGAAGAAAATTCTCCCAGACTCCGCTGCTGACGGAGCCTGTGGCAGCTCTACGAGCAACCACAGGAGACGCCCCCAGAAGTCCCAGTATTGCACCAGTACAAGTCACCCAAGTGAGGACACTCGGACCCAGCATGCCTGCTCCACCCTGCCAACTCAGAGCCGCACACCGGTCCTGCAAATTCATTCTGCAATGAAAATGCCCTCCGAATGCCACAGGCTTGGCTTTAGAGCAGTCCATGGAGTTGATTCCTCCTCTTCAGTTCCCTCGCTTCTGCCTTCTCAATGGTGAACTAAAACCAGCTCGTTGCTCCAGCTGCTCTATTGGCACTGCAGGGCAAAGACACATTTCAAGCTCCTCCATGCCAACAGGTCTCATTCTACTTCCAGCAGCTCAGTGGTATCCAGCTCAACACTATCACTTCCTGACAAATAGCCACCAACCAAAAAAAGCCAGAAACCCTGATGAGAGACCCTGGCCACGCTGCTGCTCCTGCCCTGCCACCAACAAACACCGTTGAGTCTCTGCAGGGACACCCAGGCACGCTTGCTGAGCAATCCATCTCCCAGCCTTTGCTCTTCCACCAGGCCCAGGAGGAGCAGCCACCTCCAGACACGGCGGAGGAGAGGGATTTGAGGACCCTGAAAGCGCAGAGCAGCGTTGGGCCGAGGGTCCCTGCAGACACCGCAGCTGCCGGCTTCCTGCTGGCAGCGCCTGCCCCAGGATGGGGAATCACTGCCTTTGAATCGTTAATCCTCAGCCTCACGCAGAACTCCTTTTCCTCCAAAGATAACTGTGACTGGGATCCACTGGCTTTCCTGAGGGCAGACTGGCCCTACAGGAGTATTTCCAAACCCTCTGTAGTCTGGAGTAATTAGCAGGGAGAGAGCTCAACTCCCAAGAACTGCAGGAAAGTGTTAAAAATGTGACTTTCCCGGCAATTACCAATGGTGATTTTTAATAAGCTGTTTTCTAGGCACTGGGGGAGTGGGGGACATGGGAGAATCAGATGTTATGAATCTGAACTCAGCCCAGGTTTCAAAGGTGCTGGTTTAATAAGCTGTGAGGCGAGCCTGCACTAGCAGCGACAGCCCTGCAAACGAGTGCCAGAGCGGGGGGCTGGCATATCAGGGTTCAGAATTAATGAAACCAAGACCTTGGCAACCTCAGTGATTTTACTGCATTCTGGTGTAAATTGATAAACTTGCATGGTGCTCCAGGGAGGATGTGAGATGGAAGGCAGGGGGAAGGGAGAGGGCTGGTGGGAGACACACTGACACCCTTTTCCCTTACACCTGTGTTTTAAGCAGGCCCCAGAAGCTGAGCTGCAGGTGTGACACGCGACTTGCCATGCCTCCCTTACTGCCCTGCGCCCCATTCAGCACCCAACTCCACCGCTCAGCGTGTCTTCACAGAAGCCTGTCCTGAATCCCCACGAGGTCCTCGGGGCCCATCGCCAGGGAGGTAAATGAGACGGCAGACATACCATCAAACAGAGTCTTGTTTGGCCAGCAACGCTATGGCCTCTTCTCCCCAAACCTTCTATTGCAACGTTTTTATTTTCTCAGTGGCTTTTCTGCCTCCATGAAAAATCAAGAGTAACTGGCTTGTTCAGACTTGCCCTTGGAGACAGTTTCTACAGAAAGTCCCCGAAACCGCTGCAAGTCAGGCAGGGCAGCCTCTGCCTGAAACCCCCTGATCAGCTCAGCCGCTGGCTCCGGCTTTTTCTTCCCTTCTCTGTCCCGAGCCAGCTGGATGCACAGGAACACCAGCTGGAATTCGGCGCTGGAGCAAGATGCTGCGTGAGAGTCAGCAGCTCCACAGCCTGAACCGCCTGCCCAGGAAAGGCAGATACAGGTGTCTCTGCCACGTCTCACTCCTGGAGACCTCCCTTTGCACACTCCCAAGGTTTCTCTGACCCGACGCGAGCCAAGCTGCCAGTCCGCATTCTGAAGGACTCTCCTGCGCCACAGACTTAGGACGCACGGCTCATCTCCAGTCCCGAGCACAAGCACCATGTCACATATCCCAGACACACTCAGCCCAGTGCCTCAGCTCTCCTCGTCCAGACCCGCTCGGCTCGATCCCTCTCTGGCTGCTCTTACGCTAATGTCACTCTGCTAAGCTCAGAAGAACGATTTCCCCAGCTGACACCACGTCAGTGACAGGAAAACTGAACTTCTGGCTGTCCACTGCCACTCACATCAATCTGAGAGAAAAAGGCACACCACCCAAATCTGAACTTTCATCCCAACTCACCCTGCTGCAGGATGTTTTCCAGCTCCTGGCTGTGCTGGAGTCAGGGTCTCCAGACTCATCTGAAGCGAGAGTGGCAGTGCTAGAGAGGGGAGACGCGTCCAGCAGGTACAGTAGGTGCAAATAGAACAAGAGAAGGTGCCCCCAGGTCAGCAGTCATGTGCATTTTCCTCGGCCATGTCTGAGGAGACCTGGAGTCAGAACAGAGCACAGCTTTGCACGGGGGTCTCAAACATTTTCACAATGCAGAATGAGTGTCCTGTGCATTTCCTTTTCCAACTCGTCGTTCAGGACGCCTCTACAGCAATGCCAGTAACCGCCTGTAGGGAATGTTACGTTAGAAAATTATCTAATGCACACCTAATCACCTGGTCTTGCCATCTACAGAAGGAAACACAAGCAGCCAGCACAGTACGACCCTTCTTCCAGACACCACTGACTTTAGATACCATTATCAGTGGTAGCCTGGTCCGCATCCCAGAACTCAAGCTCTATTTCAGTTAACAGGCCATGAAATTATTTAGACTATTCTTGATATTACATTCTGTTGTACTTGTAATTAACAGAGGATCAGCAGTGCCACATCCTGCAATCCCTGTATTTTGCTAAACACGGAGGAGACTGTGTGCTCAGAAGCACTTAGTCTTCCCCTAACTCCACTTCTTCTAGGTTTATGGGAAGCCAACACTTCACAGCAGACTTATTCCACAAGAAAAGGGTTTGATATTGTCAGAGATTTTAATCCACATGTATTTGAAATACGATATGGGAACCAGCACTCTAAAAATGGGTCTCACCTCCTTTTTCAGAAAGGACTTATAAACAGAAGGAAAAAATCTGCCAGCACACTCAGCGTTCGACGCTATCTTCAATCAGGGAAGCCTAATTATACCCATTATACTGACGAGGAAGCACTGGCACAAAGCTCGGCATTCGCATGGCTACAGATACAAAGCGAATCAATGGCGAAGCTGGAAATAAACCCGGGAATCATGGCGATGAGCTCATCACCCACCTCGGCACAGCCGCAGGTGGCTGGTCATGGATGAGGCCATATCCTACCCACATCCAGCAGGTTACCAAGCTGGTGAGGTGCCCTCCACGCATCTACTGAACAGGGTAAAAGTTTCAGTCTCAGTGCTGAGGTGGCTTGGGGTGCTCTGAGACACGCACGGGACTGGTCACATCAGCTGACCCCCGAAGGCCGGCCACTCGGCTCACGGTGTCGGAGACAGACTGGTGGGCTGCGGACACCCAACAGCCAGAGCATCAGGTCTGAGCCACCAAGATACCCCACAACCGCACAGACCGTGGCAGGGATGAATCACCTGCTCCTCCTCCTGAAGCAGCTTAATCATCTTCCCCGCACGCGGATCCTTGCAGCAAGGTCCAGCCTGATCTGTCTACGTATTTCTGATCCCCTAGCACGTAAAGCCCAGCGATTTTCCTTGGCACCAGGGGCCAGCACTGGCCTTGCCCTCTCCCTGCCAGGTGCTGGGTGCTCGGGTCTCAGAACGGCGGCAGAATCCCTTGGGACTGAGAGGCATTACATAAACAACACAATAGGATCACGGGCTGGAATCGTACACGTGCCTGAGGTCTTGGCACTGAAGTCTGCCTCAGCGAAGGCCTCGAAATGGAGACCCAAACAAAACAAACAAAAGCCCCAACTCTGTCAGCACTTAATGAACAATAATAAATAATAACCCTAAGAGCCAACCTAGAAAGACAGATGTGAGGCACCAGGGCAGCTCTGAGGAAACGCTGACCCTACAGCAGTTGCCATCCTTCCCCAGTTTCCAGTACACTGAGCTCAAGTCACCAGGTACTTGTCAGGGTTAGGTCCAGAGCAGGGAACCCGGATCTCACCCCCCTGTGAGACATACGAGAGCTGCAGCCTTGGTATGCCCCTGGTCAGGACCTTCACCTGCAAACTGAGCACGCACGTATAGCGAGTCACACCTAGCTCACTCTTACTGCAGGATCTCTCTTCAGGTGCTAAAGGCAAAAATAAGCAGATGAAGCTGAGCAAGGGAATCCAGATAGGTGCAAGTCCAGAGCAGCCTCTCCCCAGCATCGTTACAGTCTTGACTCAGAGTCCTCCACCTGTGCTGTGCAAGCTGAGCTCCTGGCAGGACAACGGGAGAGCTGCTCGGCAGGGGCAGGGGCCGAAACAAAGGGCCTAATTTAAGTATTTTTGTAACTTGGTACTTGTGACAGTGGGTTTAGCAGTTGCCAGCCATCTGGAACAAAGAATTACAGCCACCTCCCCTAATCCTATATCGCCTAAACCCTAAAGCTGGTTATGGTGCAAGGATGAGGCAGCAGGTTGGGAGGAGGCAGCGATGGGAAGGTGGGGGTGGAGAAGAGACCGCAGGAAAATTCTCAAACTTCTTTCTTTTTCCTGCGAGGTGCTGGGTGGTCCCAGATGTGTCAGAAGTATTTTTGCTGGGAATCAAGAGAAGATGGGATGAAGAAAAAGGGGGGAGAAGGGAGACAAGGAGTCCTCCATGACCACACAGTCGCATACACCACACACACACACACACGCTCTCACACACGCACACAGAGGCTTACTGGTCCGCGCAGGGCTGTCAGGTAAATTAGATCTGAAAGCTGACAATTTCTGACCATATTTCCTTGATTATTTCAAACAAATGCACACCAGCCGCTGTAAGGAGATTAAAGTGACATAAACGTCCCGAGTGGGAGGAGGGAGGGCAGAGAATTCAGGTCACCCCCATCCGTCCCCCATTTGACAGCCGCTATATCGCTATCCAATCCAATAAAAAAATCCCCCCCTTTTGCTTTAATTAATTTTACAGCTAGCTTGCTTAATTACTTTCAATCAAAATCCTCCTGCCATCGCAAAATTAGAGATGGTTGAGCTCCATTAGCCTAAATTCTTCATTTCCATATAGAAAGAGGCAAAGCCAACAGGGCTCCCTCCTATTCAAGCCGCCGTCAGACAGATGCCCGTCTCTCTGTCTGTCTCCAGTTCCTTGGGAGAAGCAGGGGAAGAAGGACACAGTCTTGTTCCCACCAATCCCCTTCATAAAGTGTCTCCTTGAGAGCACTGGACACGGAAGGCCTCTCTGCTCACAGCAAAGACCGCAAGAGGCGAGAGGGACGGCCTGCCCTCGTGGCCTTCCTGCGGCCGCACTGGAACGAGCATTGCCACGGCTGCAGGAGGGAGCTGGGACGGCAGACGGCCTCCTTTCTGCCGGGCTCTCTGCTGCGGCTGCCAGCCCTGGGGACGGGATCTGGAAGGGACACCTCTCCTGCTAGGGCTGGACCAAGCGCTGACATTGTCCTCCCGCACAGGCGTGCAGGCCTCACTAACTCGAGCTGGTCTCTGCCGGGCACATGGAAAGGACATCAAGGAGATGCAGGGGCAGATCATTTTACATCTGCCTGCTGTGGGGTTTGGTACCTTCCTTCGGAGCATCTGGCACTAGCCGCTGTCAGAAACATGACACTGTGGACCACGGAGCTGAGACATTCCTGTAGCTCCTGTAGGCATCATTAGCACTTCTCTCCTGCAAACACAAATCATGAACTGTCCCATTTTGGGCTGAGCTGAGAGCAGTCCCGACTGGTCTCACATCCACGAAACCTCCTCAGAAGTGCAGGGAGTGGCAGCAATAAAGCCATACAGAGCTGGAACAGAGACAAGAACCCCAAGCGGGTGGAGAGGACGGGAGTAGGACGAAACCCTGGATGGAGCTGGGCAAGCTGGGAGAGGAGGAGAACTAGCAAGAGAACTAGGAGAACTAGTCTCAAAGGACTGTGGGAACTGGAAAGAATTACCCAGACCGCTCCAGTGATCACACCGCAGCATGCGTTCCTCCCATTTTCTCCAAGTTCCTATGGCCTCCTCCTTGCCCATCTCCCCACACCACTTGCAGAGCAATAGTCTTAGTGGGATTTTACATGTGCTCAGCACTCCCTGGAAACAGACTCAGTCGCTCAGCCCTGCCAGAGGAGTTTGGCCCCTGCTCCCTGCTCCCACCACACGCACGCCCAACCCGGAGCTGTGGGCAGCTCACACCAGCACCCTGGTCTCCGCACCTCCCCATCCTTTGGAAAGCTCAAGGGGATTCATAAGCACAGGCAGCCCAACTCCCCCCCCCGACTCCGGGGAGGACAGGTCAAACCTGTGCTTCTTAGAACAAACTGAAGAAGAGACAAACACAGACCTATTTTGTTTATAAGCTTAAAACCGAATCCAATGGCGCATCTACCTGGGGATTTTAGATTAAATGGTTTAAGAAACTCAAATAGGCTTTTTAATCCGGTCAAATAAAAAGAGCCCCAAAGAAGCAAAGAATTCACCCTGCTGAGCCTCACGCCTGTGAAGACAGCCAGGAAAGAACAGCTTTCTTACTCTCTGCAACAACTCCCCACCCTGGCATGGGACACGATGTATTTGCCAAAACCCGGCAGCTTAGGATACACCCTGTTCAGGACTCGTGCAGACTTCACTTTCCCATGGACGACCCACTTCTACCACGCTGTATAGCGCTTTCTTCATCCTTTCTGTGTTCTCTTGCGCTGGGCCCTTCCCCTAATACCTGGCAGGCCGTGTGAGCACTGCGCCAGCCCTGCTGACATCACCCCCAAAAGCAACGCAAGAGAAGGCACCGAAACCCCTAATCCCCATTCAGTGCACGCATTTATGCACTGTCCTTCACACAAACTACCTCCCTGAATGCTCCACAAGAGACGCGCGAGAAGACGAGGGGCTGAGCAGCCGTGTGCTCATGAGACGCAGAAGGGAGACCAGCAGGGTCTGCCCAGGGAAGCTCCTGCAGGGAGCGGTGGCCGGACAGCCAGCCAAGGCCCGATGGATGGAGACCAATGCTCCACAGACTTGGGGAGTCTGATGAACATCTGGAGCTGAATCCTGACAAAAAGCAGGCAGGAAAGGAACCCTCTTCTCTGCTGGATGACCACTTCTGCAGGACTTCCAGCCTACTACCTCCTCCCAGTATCACATCTCACCAAATTTCCAACAGAAACTGTCCCCTATCCCCCACCACTGCTGTTGAACTCCGGAAACGCTCAGAACCAGCCTTCCCCTGAACATGCTCTGCAATAAAATTCCCGACTTGTGTCTCGCCTGCTCCAATGCTCAGAGCAGCTGGGACAATAGAACAGAGAGGCCCTAAATCCACCAGACTCACCCTAAATAGCAATGGCCCATAATTTCGCCTGACATTCAGGAGCTTGTTATTCTTTCCCCTCGTCGCCTGGCTGGAGCTGTTCAGACCCATCAGTGTTATTCTATGCATTAAACGGGAAAAAAAACAACTCAACAACAACCCAGAGAGTTTTCGAGCCTGCCCACTGAGGGCTGGAGGGGCAGCATCCCTGGCTGTGCTGGCAGCGGGAGAACAGGAGGAATCAATGCCTCAAGCCCAGACCCATCCTCTCCGCAGGGGAACAGCGACCAGCCAGGTCCTGCCGAGACCCCCAGCAGAAACACACCCTCACCCACCCTTCTCTCTGCTTCCATCCCCAGCAAGGGAGTTGCAACCTCTCCCAGCCCTTCCAGCTTCCCACTCGGTGCCTGGGAAGGCTGCTGCACACCCCTCCCCACCAACCCAGAGCGGGGAGCTTTAACCACAACAGTTTGGGGTTTGGGTTTTTGGTTTTTTTCCAGGCTGGCTCCAGCTGATTAAGGACCTGCAACAGGATGTAGGGATTACAGCAAAACCTGGCTCCAGATCAGCTGGGGCACAGAGCCAAACGAGAGAGCGAGGATTGCCCCCAGCCTGGCTGCCAAACCGGCACTCGTCCTGTTGGGAGGCTGCGAGGGCTGGAGCTCTCCGCTGGAACCAGGCCCCTGCCCTTGCTGGCTCTGCTGGGGAATGGCCTGAAGCCCACACTGACAAACGTGCCCACATGAAGGGCAGGGTTGCGAGGACGAGGGATCTGTGGTTTACAGGGCTTGCTGGAGAGAGGAAAATCCCTCACGGCCTCGCTCTTCACACATTCACCCCAGGAAAACAGAGGTGTAAGGGGGCAGGAGCATCCCCACCTCCCATCCTGAGCAGCAGGAGCGGCCCACGTTGGCGATGCCCCATGATTTCCTCATCCCTCTGCCAGGGTCTGCACCACGTGGAGCTTCGAGCGGGTATCCTGGAGTAACACATAGCAAAATACTCTGTGCGGAGTTCTGAATCCAGGCAGAAGTGATCAGGGAAGGCAATAATCTCAGTTGGCACACAGAGCACAGCAGGGTCCTGCTTCTGGGGAGGCATCAAGAGCAGAACTAGCTTCAAGGAGACTCTGGGGCTTTTTTTTCTTCCGCTAACACTGATCGCTGCCTGGACCAGCAGCAGCCCCCAGCATCTTTCTAAAGTGCCTGTCACTGCAATATCCAACTGCTGTCATCCCCTAGGGGACATCCCCCCATGCTTGGGTTTTCCAAGTCCCCCTTGGACTGGAGCAAGAGGGACAGCAGCAGTGCGAGCAGCCCTCCTGCTCTGACCTGAAGCTGTTAGCCTCGAGTCCTGTTTTAATCAGGTCTGGCAGAGTCGCTGCCTCGTTTCCCAGCCTGCCACCTCGGAGGGATAATTCGCCAGCGCCTTCTCAGAGAGCTCTATGGAAGCACTTTGCAGAGCCTGAGCATGATTCTCCTTCATGGCCAAATCCCGAGAGCTTCATACTGGCATTTCCCTCTCTCCTAGTGACCCCCAGGCTCTGTCTGAGTAAAGGAGATCATGAAGATGCCACAGGATTTGGTCCTCTTTTCCAAGCGCTCCCTGGCAAGACCCGGCAGTAAGAGGGGGAAGCTGCTCGGAGCAGCAGGAGGGGGTGGAAATCTGTCTGGCAGCAGCAGCGCAGAGACTTCTTAGTGCTGCCCACCAGACTCATCGCAGCAGAGAAACTCCGGAGTCAGCTCCTGCCGGCCTGGGGCTGCGGGGGGAAGGCAGGAGTTGATATTGCAGGCGGAGGCCACTGGGATACCATTGAAAGCTGCTAAATATGACCAGGTTAGCACTTTAGTCTTTAATGGCAGGTCACCATTAATAAACCCAGGGCCCCAGGGTGCAGTACAGAGCCTCCCTCCCCCCCTCCCCGCAACACTCATTTCATGAACTTCACTGTGCGCGGCGCTCGGCACCTGTCAGAGGTTCGGCAGCCAGGAGGGCTGGCAAGGGTTAAGGGCATCTTAGGGCAGAGCTAGCCACTCTCTCCTGACAGGACGGAGCAGGGGAAGCCCCGCACCCCAGCACAGCACCCCTCTCCTCCCCACCGCTCCCCTCTGCCGCCGGTTGCCCCAGCTCACGCTGGAGACCAGCCCGCAGCTTGTGGACCCGCACAGACAGGGCACCTTGGGAAGCAGCACTGGCCTCGGCTCACAGCCAAGGGGCTGAGCGCTGGCAAAGGACAGCCAGAAACCTGGCCCCTAAGCCCAGCTCCAGCACTGACACCCTCTCCGGCCTTCATGTCACCGTGCCTTGCTTCCCCCACCTGCGCAAAGATGTGCCACAGCAGCACTGACGGCCACAGCAGGGAAGAAGGGCAGAGCGGAGTTGCTTTGGACCCAGTCAGGGAAGAAGCTCTTGTTAAATAAGACAACTGTGCAGACAGTAAGGGCCAAATCCTGCTCTCGGGGACGCTGGAATAACCCACAGGATTTCCCCAGTGTACAAAAGGGTGAGCTTGGCCATTGCTAGGGGTAAGCAGCAGAGAGGGGCCGGTGGAGCCAGCACAGGGCATGGGACTGCTCTGGCTCAGGACGCGCCACACGCTCCCTGCGGCCTCGCAGACGCTCCCGTCCCAGCCTCCAGTGGCCTCCAGTCCCAGCGGCTGCAGCACGGAGGCCAGGGGAGGGCAAGGTGAGAGGAGAGCGTGAGGACGGGGCTTCGCTCCACCTGCTTTCACTGTGACGCTAGCTGTTTCCTGGAGGGACGGTGGGAGGGGAGGAGGGACAAATGGATGTCCCAGCTGCCAAAAATCCCACACCAAGTCTCTATCGATCTGCCCTACTTGGCAACCCAAGCTGCAGCCACCGTCTGTGGTGCTGGATCAATAAGACCTGGGCGGACAGGGAGTGAGAGGCGCTTTTATGGGAAGGCGGGGTCTGTAGGGGGAAGTATTTTGATTTTTAGAGCGCCTAAAGAGTCAAGGAAGAAAAAATACTGGGACTGAAGCTGCAGTTTAGTTTGGACTCGTTTCAAATACCTGCTGAGCCTTTTACACTGGGGCCCCAGTGACCTCCTGCACCTGGGAGATGCCCCAGCCTCTGTCCTCGCTGTCCACCCGTGAGAGCCTCTCGCCTGCCCTGGAAGCTCTCTCAGCACAGATGTGCCGGCTACAGCGACGGGCCGGTAAGCCACCGGCGCACAGCACAGACAGCCTGTGCATGGTGATTCTCCAGGAGCTCCCTACAGACCCTCCCCAGAGACCTGGGGAGAAGCAGAGACTCCCGCAGTCAGAGGAGGAGGAATCACTGTGTCGCTCAAAGAGCCTCTGGAGATGCCTCGAGTCCCCAGGCGGCACTTCGCGATTGCTTTTGCAGTGAGACTGTCACTGGGGCCAGCCAGATGGGGAAGGTTCAGACCCTGGTGCTGAGAGCCAGGCTGATTCGGCGGAGAAGACAGGCTCTGACGGGCCAGCCCACGCAACGTCCATCCTGCCGAGTGGAAAGCGTCATGCATTGCCCCCTGGCCTCTCCACGCAGGAGACCACAGCCTGAGAAGATGCAGTCAGCCAGGCAGGTCATGCACTGGGGAGCAGACGACTGCCACCAAACCCTTCCACCTTTGTGTGCCTGGCACTGCTTTCTTACGTTCAGATCGTGCAGCTGGGCCATCGCTTCCAAGCCTGGAGATGAGGTGAGCTGCTGAGAGGGAGGAGAGCTCTGTGTCTGAATGCTCCAGTCACCCCAGCACTTGGCTAGTTTTGTGCCCGTAACCCCATCGGGAGCAGGCAGCAGAAGCAGACAAGGAAAGTTTTTGTGTCATACAGAGGGCTGCCGCGTAGGTCCAGCTCCGGTGGCAAGAGTGCCCCGTTCCTAAAGCCAAGAGCCAGCGGCAGCCCGGCGGCTCCAATGAGAGCTGGCTGCAAGGCGGACGGTGCATTGGGTGTCACCTCCAAATGCCCTTCGGATAGATGGGGGGGTGGGGGGGTGGATGTGCAGTTGTTCCAACGTTTCTTGCTCAGCAGAACAACTGTTGCAGTCCTTTTAGTACAAACCCAGCAACTGTTCCAAAAAGCACAGCCTCCTCAGCTCCTGTCCTTAAAAAAAACCCAACAACCGATCTCCAAAACGCCAGCTTCTGAGTCAGGGCAAAAATGTTATTAACAAAAACATCACTCAGGGGTGGGACACCTGCTCCCTGACAAGCAACTGGCCTGGCTGCCCATGGTTAGCGTATTACATCAGGGCCCAAAAAGAGAAAGGAAAGGGAGGGAGAAGGGGAGAGAGTGGAAAAGAACAGACAGAGCGAGGATGACAGCAGAAGGGAGGAACAAAGACAAAGAAGAGCAAGAGAGGGGAAGCACAGAAAGAAAAGAGCAAGTGCGAGCGCATGTGAGAGACGGAGCAGGAGAGCGTGTGGGGGAGAGCAGGGAAGTGTGCGGGAAGTTGCAGCGTGTGTGCAACGGCGTGTGGGAGTGCGTATGGGTGAGAAAGACTGCAAGTGTGTGTGCATATGGCAGAGACCGGAGCTAAGACGAGGAAGAGTAAGGAAGAGGGAATGACGCCATGAAAAGCAAAAAAGCTTGGAAAAGTGTAACAAGAAAATAGGGAGGAAGAGAGGAACAAAAGAAAAAGTGAAGGCCATCAAACAAATGAGTCTGGTAAAGCAAGAAAGCAAAGATAAGGGCAGGGAGGGAGGTACGGGAAGAGCAGGCGGGGGGCTCGTGGGATAGGGCAGAGCCAGGGTGAGGGTCAGGAAGAGAGAGGAGAAGGAAAGGGAGAAGGGGACAGAAGAGAAAAAAGGAATAAAAGAAATAAACAGGGGGGAGGGAGTGAAAGATGTCTATTAAAAACCTCAGTGCATAACACAAAATGTCAGGGTTTATAGCTTCATTCTTGGCATTGCTGGTACTGAGAACCCCACACAGAAATGTCACTGCTTGTCATGTTTAATCACCTGCTATTTGTTAACACCTTCGCTGCAAGGAGTCTGCCCCTCACCCCTTGCAGGCTTTCCTTTTGGAGAATAAACTGCGAAAACATGCCTCTGCCTTTCAGCTCCCTTCGGACAGCTTCAGCCGAACCCCGCACCAGGCAGGGGAGGCCAGGCAGGGCAGGCACCCGGGGCACAGCCGCTCGCCCTCCGGACGGGGCTTCCAGCACAGGGCAGGGCTCCCGGGGGCTGCAGAGGTCCCCGGCCAGGCTAGCGATGGGCACCATGGCCGGGGAGCCAGGGGACGGGTGTCCACGGGAATGGGACGGAGTGCAGGACAGTGCTAGGAGCAGCGGGGAGCGTGGTGAGTTTGGGGGCAGAATGGCTTCAGGGCCCAGAAGGAAGCCAGGAGTGAGAGAGGAAGGCTCAACCCAGTGACCCAACAGCTCTGGGTAAGTCAAGGTGCACGGGGTAGCGAGCGCAGGGAGGAGCAGGGTGCCGGGCCCCTCCTCCCGCTGCATGCACCCCGCGCACGTCCTGTGCCCAACACATATAATAAAATCCCTGAAATCCATGCAAGTCTGGAATTCTCCAATCTGTTTGCTTGAACAGCAACTGTCGCATAAAAGCAAACATCCAAAGCTATTAAATGTACAGTTACAGTTCCTTGCCCTGGCATCTGCACCGGTGACTTTGCTGCGGTTCCTCCCAAAGCCTGGGACTAATGCTTTCTTATTTATGCTGGTTTTCCCCTGTGTCAGGCACCCGTGCCCCCACTGTCTGCACTTCCCACCCAGCTGCATACTGTCTGTCTGACATCACGTTGCACTGCTACAGAAATTATTTTGAGGTCATCACTAGACAAGACTTTTCCCCGCTATTTCACGCTCTCCAACTGGAAAGAAATCAAAAAAAGCTCTCCTCCATACCGTAGGGTTCTCCCATACCAGCAATGAAAATCTAATTCTACAATTCTCAGGCTTACAGGAAGAACTAAATCATCCCCCCACCTAAATGAAGAGAAATTTACAGATGTGTGTGCGGAGATCACTGGTGCAGCTATTTTGTTTTAACCAAAGAATAGCAATCAGCACAGTTTCAGTACAAATGAGGGCTCAGCTTTGGCACCGTCCTTGCCCCACGCTCTGAAATGCTTATGTCAGTGTGCAGCGTTTTGGAAGTGCTGATGCCAGTGAAGTTAGACTTCCCCTCCAGAAAACCAAGAGAATTTGGGGAGCCAAAGAAATGACAATACGATGAGCTGTAAGGGGATCCCAAATACATCCAAACTTTTCTTCATGCATTCAAACAACAAAAAAACTAGCGGAAGCCATCGGCTGCCTGCAGACCAGCGCAAGGCTTTCTGCTCCAGCCCCCCGTGACTGCTGGGTGCCGGCCCCCAGGGTGCCCGGACCCCCCCTGTGACTCATGGAAATGGGTGGCAGAGAGCTGGTGGCTGCAGCTGCAGGAACGAGGGGCTTCCCGGTGCTGCTGTCATCAAGATACAAAGGACACACTAGAGGAACGTCCCATACAGAAAAAAATACAGACCTGCAGAAACTCAGTGCTCATCAGTCTCCAATCCCTACCATACAACTTTAAAATGCAGTTTAGATTATCCAGGACTAGATGTGGGACTGAAGTAAAAACCTTCAAGCCCAAAGCAGGCAGTTCTGGAAACCCAAACTCCAGTGTGCATTTGGACTTCACGTCTTGGTCTCCGGTAGCACAGGCAGCGTGCCTCTACCCAAATTTTCTTTTGCGTTTTCCTCGCAACAGTGTTTGTCATGGTCTTTTCTGACTGAGATCCTCGCTAGCTTCCAAAAGCAAGTATCTACACCTCGATCTCACACACCAGAAGGACCCTGTGGGTGGTGGGGAAGCCTGAGGGCAGGGGCTTTTGCTCCGTCCGACCTTTCCCCGACACCCACAGCCCCCACAAAAGTCCACAAATAATTTCAGACCCAGTTTTCGAACCCAAGAACAACCGGGCTGGGACGCGTGAGTCCAGGCAGCGATTGCTGCTCCCCGCATGGGAGGGCAGGCAGAGGCTCAGCCCAGAGCTTGGGGACAGTGGTTTCTGCCCCGAAGGGCCGGCGCAAGGTCCAGGAGCCACCCCACGTCCTATTCTGGGAACGGGAACAGTACACAGAAAGGCCTCCCGCTGGCCTTTCGCCAAGGATAAAATTCACCCTTCTGAACACAGGCCAAGATGATCTAAAGTGACTACTGACTTTTGTTGCCCAACTTGAGTCACCTTAAATGGGCCTATTTTTCAAAGTGTCAGTGCTTAGCACGGCTGAGAATCGGGCCTCTTTAAGATGTCTGATACTACATGTCCAATCACCACTTTAACCAGAAAGACCAATATTTCTCTCCTGTGTGGCTTCTTCCAGTCTGGCCAGGCCTTTTATCTTTTTTTCGTCTCCCCTCCCTTCTCCTTGTTCTTTTCTTTTTCAGCTTTTTATGAATTTCTCTCAGCTTTCCTCCCTCTCCCACCCTCAAGGTCATGCGGCTCATTTCCACGTTGAATATTTACTCAGCAAGCCAGGTCCTTTCACAGGCGCTCACCACAAATATGCTTTCTGATAAAGTCTGGAGAAAAGAAACTATAAAACCCAAAACAATGACTGAAATAAATGAAAAAACCCTAATAGGGCAAAGTGAGGCTGTAACGGGGCAGAATATTTCAACAGAGACAGCTCACAGGTAAAACGCCCTTGGAGTTGGGTTTACCCCATTTCCCTGCATTTCCACAATTATTTTCTTGCTCTCTTGTTGCTTTTCTGAATAGTTTTGTTCTGCTGTTAGGGCTGTGCCACCTATATGAGGGAGAATGTTATATTTAACCTCTTCTCTTTATCCACAGCAAAACTCACCCTTGTTCAAAGGCCAGAATGCTTCCAGCCCGTGGGCACTTGCTTCTTTACGACAGCGACCTGGCAGCTCCAACCCATCCAGAGCAGGGGAGGTTTCAGCTACGCAGTTTGCTCGTTTTTCCTAAGCCCATTACTCCTAAGCAGCTTGCATAAAGCGCAAGGGTTTGTACCTACCCTGGGTAACACACAGCGCAACACGGCGTAGCCAGAGATCACACAAAGGAAGGTCAGACCCAGCTCCCCACTCCGAGGAACAGATGGGGCCCTTCACATCAGTCTTGTAAGAGGGAGTGGGTCCTGGAGAACCATTTTCATACTTAATTACCAAGTCAGCTCACAGATCAATCCCACAGACTGTCT
This sequence comes from Opisthocomus hoazin, assembly GCF_030867145.1. Classification (NCBI taxonomy): domain Eukaryota; kingdom Metazoa; phylum Chordata; class Aves; order Opisthocomiformes; family Opisthocomidae; genus Opisthocomus; species Opisthocomus hoazin. Next base: position 12,779,228 of record NC_134429.1, read on the forward strand.
GAAACGAAGAGCAACTTCACAAAGGCTACGTTCTCCAGCCCAGGGCAGGTCTCCAGAGCGCCCAGCCTTCCTCGCTGCTCTGAGATGTGGCAATTTTGATAAACCTCCAGCTCCAGAGAAACAAAATTTGGCCAACACAGCAGGACTTTGAAAATCCAAGCCTCAGGCTTGCAGTGTCCAAGGAAGTTTTAAAATTATTTCTCATTTCAATCTCCACTCGACCATCAGAGACAGCTACTGTCCCTCACATGAAAGACAGGTATTAAAAATGTCATTTCATTCGCTAACTTCTCTTCATCCGAGATCCAATGCTGCTTAGCCTCCACGGCCACTAGAAAATGATAAGGAAAAGTAACTCTGCTGGCTTGTGTAGTCAGCTCATGGTTTTACACCCAAGAGTACATCTAGCCCGCTATTTCCCAAGGGAAATGGGCCACAATCTCCTTGCAACAAAGTCAGGTTTGAGATAACAAGCATACAGTAACAAAAGGCTCCCACCTACCAAGACACCTGAAGAACACTGCCTGGAGGAAGGTGAGCCCCTCTGAAAGCAATCCCCTTCTTCTTCTCAAGACAGCAGGGCTCTTTGCCTTCTCCTCACTCCCAAGGAGTTGCTCTAGGCTGCGTGGTGTTGCTAAGTTCCATTTAAGAGCCCACAATGGAGAAACGGAACTCTGGGGATTCCTCCTATCAGGAGAGAGGGAACTCACAGCTACGCTGCCTGCCCTCCACAGCTCTCCCTTGATTTCTGGCTATGGCCATAAGGCACCCCCCACTGCTCCCAGGGGAACAGCTCCCACCGCTCCCCACCCCACCGGCGCCTGCTGCAGCCCACGCGCTGCCACGGAGCAGGGATCCAGCTCTCCGGTTTCCATGGAGCCTGACCTTCTCCTGGAGGTTGCACAGACGTGCCCTTCCATACACAGATACTCCTTCTACCTAGGAAAGCCTCAAACCACTGTCGTGATACCCTGGGTTGTGTTGGGTTAGGCAGTCAGCTGTAAATACATCAGTGTAGTATTTTGAAGGGTTTGTACTACTTTAGGAACTGTGCAGAAGCACAGCTCTGCAGAGCCGCGCTCCTCAGGGTATCAGAGCAGCTGACATCAGTAGCAGCAGGTACCTCTCAAGTACCATGGTAGAGCTGTTAACAGTGGCCAAGGTTTGGGTCCACCAGCATCACAGAAACCAGAAACAGCAAGCTTCAAGTTTTGCCAGGCAGTCACAGCCCTGAAATAAAATACAGTTGCAAAAATGCTCTGATTTCAAGTGCGTTTGGCCACTCGCAGCTCTGCGCTGGCAGCACAGCGACGGTGAGAGCAGCACACGGGTGGCAGCGACGCTGTCCTGCGCGGCAGCATGCTCCAAGGGAGCGGGGCAGGATGCTGTCGGATGCTGCGTCGGCAGTCAGGCCCCTGCAGAGGCTGGGAACGGAGCCGGGTGCTGCCAACACCACGCACAGATTCCCTGCGACCCTTCTGTCTCCCTGGCACGGCCGGTCTCGTCTCACTGAGTGCTGCTCGCCCTCCCTCCCTCCCAATGCGCACATGGCTTTAATGTTTTTATTACCTGTTTGACTCGCTGCCTTATTGCTTCTCCTCTTAATGGGGCTGTAACCGTGGAAACGAGGAATAAACGGCCACCAGAAAATGAGATGATTAAACAGGTCACCCTGGCAAAACAAACTCCGTGTTCGCACAGCCTGGGCTGCGTATGCAGTTTCTGTCCAGGGAAACGCGGGGCTGGGTGGGAGAGGGCGGGAGGGCTGGGCCAGGCTGCTGGAAGGAGCGCACCACCGAGACGTGCCTCCTCGGAGAAGAGTGCTCTCTGCCCAAGGGGGTGACGCCGCGCACCTCCCGGGACAGACACACGGAAAACGGCAAGGTTTGCTCAGGGAAGATGGAAGATAGCGAGGACAAGACACATCCGTGTAACTGGGGAAAAAACACCAACTATGACGAATATAAATAGGCTGACTGAAAACAAAACACAAGCCTGAAACAAGTTGGTGTCCTCTGTTGTCCCCCCTGCCTCGCAGCAGCTCCCACGGGGAGCGCAGAGACCCTTCTGCCCGCGCTTCTCCAGGCCCACAGGGCACAGCTCCACCGCTCTCCTCATCCCTGCTCACGGGCTAACGGCCAGGCCGCACCGGTGCTGGCAAAGGCAGGGCACCGTCCGGCCAGGCACAGCCAGGACCACAGGCACTGCAGGGTGCCATGGAGCACACACCTGGCTTTCCAAGCCTGAGCAGGACACCTCCACCACAGCCCTCCTCGTGCCCAGGGGAGAGGGTTGGTCCACACCAGCACGATGAAGAGAAGGCAGGGGCGTCTGCGTGTCCCCGCGCCCCGCCGGGTGCTAACACATGAATACGAGATCCCTCCCTCAGTCAAGCTGAGAGGTAATAAGTTTCAAAACCAAAATGTTGTTGAAAACAAAAAATAAAACCCCAAAATAAGCACACCGCAATAAAAAAAGCGCAATCACAAACCATCATTCAAAACAGTGAGGATCCTGCCAGAATCCCCATCCTGTCCCAACCTGTCCAAACCCAGACTCCTCGGGTGCTGGCAGTCTGGGAAGAGCAGACTTACTCCACCAAGAGCAACAAATTCAGAAGAAATTGGAACAGCAAAGCTTGTTGAGGTGGAGATGAGAGACAACTGCTTGAAGCACGCGGGCGAGTGGTTGTGCTTTCTTTCAAAAAAGCAGCAGGTGGTTTATGAAAAGTGCCCTATTCTTTAGAGTAATCTGAGCCATATTTCATTGTTTGATAGAAAAATCCTAATATTCATGACCTCCCTTAACTGGAAGAAGTTTGCTCATCTGCATATCAGCCCACAGACAAATGGGGAAATGAAAAATGAAGAAAGTAAGATAATGGAAGGGGGGGCGGAGGGGGGAAGGAAAGGAAAACCAAGACAGAATCAAAGGCAGAATGGGAAGTCCGTGAGGGTGACAAAGAGTGACGGGTCTGTGGGAATAAGGAAAGGAAGGACGACATAAAGGAAAGCTATTTAGCGAGAAAAGTTACGTAGTGCAGCATAGAAAAAGGCTGAGAAAAGCAAGAGTGAATGACTGAAAGCACAGCAAAAGCGAGCAAAGGAGCGTTCTCTAAAAGTTTCCAAGCACATGGATCAACTTTGCAAAACTGTGATACTTCTGCCACTGAGCTTCTGTTAAAAATATTCACAGGCAATCAAGAAGAAAAATCAGACCCTCTCTCCCCAGCCTCTGATCCCTCACCCTCTTCCAACCCGGTCCTCCTCTGCTAACATCTGCTGCCTGCCTTCGGGACATACAGATGGTAATTACTCCAGGAGCAGCTTCCTCTCCTTTCCCCGCTTGCAGAAGGCCACTTGGAAGAGAGCTTCAAGCCATGGAAAGATACCACACACACCTCCACATCACGCAGCAGGGAGAGGGGGATGTGGGAGCCAGGGCCGTGCCCAGAAAACTTCATAGCACGCAGGGTGGAAGGTGGGTGAAAAGATGAAGACATTTGTCTACAAAACATGCCAACAAAACACCCCCCTGGCCCGAAGAAGAGAGGCCTGGGGAGAAGTTGGGTTGACGTGTGGAACTGCTCGTGCTCCTGCAGACAGGGGCAGGGGTGCTGGGGGAGAGGGGTGCTGGGGAAGCACAGGCAGGGAGGAGGAGGAGGGTGCCCTGGGCGGGCCGGCTCAGGGAGTGGATTCATACAGGCACAGTGCTGGCAAACACCGAGCGGAGAGGTGGAGCTGCTTTAATGAGAAGATGCTTCTATGACTCAGGCCTCAAAGGGATTGGGACTTTATTATTTTATTTTTCCATAATAAATTATGCCCTGGGATGCCAGGTCCCGCCGGGTTTTTCTGGAAATACCAGACAAAAGCTGGTGTTGCTACCTGGCTTTTGACAGTTTCCCATGTATGGAAGCTAAAAGTTCCTTGTTCTTCCTCTGCTCTGCCCTAGCACAGACAGTCTTGGGGCTGACACCATGGCCTCCAGTCCAACAGAAAAGCCCACTGGAGCTCTGCACCTCCCTGCCGCGGTCCCGGAGAGCCCCCCTTGCAGGTCCATGACAGCCCGCCCTGCACCCACGGGTGCTCACAGCCCGTTGAGGGTGCCACGGGTCAGGCGGGCACAGAGCTCCCGGGGATCGGGCTCTGCTCTCCCACACCCCAGCCACCACACCCTGGCTGGAGGGAGGAACGCTCCTGCCCGACCCCCGCACCCACCCATGGCCAGCAGCCAGCCCTCATTCCCTTATCTCCATCACTGAAGCGCCCAGCCCTGGCTCTGGGCTGCACAGGGGAGTATGATTATGCCCACTTTATAGATTAGGAGTTATTCATCCCACACCAAGTCCTCAGACTCTGCCATGTCTCACAGACCTGTTCTGGAGCTCTCTTTGTTAGGTTTAGGCTGAACTTGGCCCTAGTTCAGCTCAGAAACTCGCATTACAAAAATCCCCTGTACAACTGCCTGCCTGCCTGCGGCTGCGGACCGAGCCTGCTGCCAAGGCCATCGTCCTCCCCCGGGGAAGCAGCAATAGCAGGGGATGCACGGCAGCAGCGGTGGCAGCACAGGGACACCTAACACACCGGGCACAGGCCATACGGGTCTTCTCTTGCTGCTAAGAACGACCCACTGGTTGCCACGATGATGCAAGCGCACGGAACCGTAGTGCAGAGGAAGGCGATGTCTTGAGTGAGCGGCGCGGAGAACACAAAGTTCATCACAACACCAACACAGGGCACGTGAGTGTCCGGGAGCACGGAGGTGGGCGAGTGTCTGGGGCAGATGTGCGTGTGCAAGACCGGGTGACGGGGACGTAGGCGTTGGGTGTGGGGAACACCTCCAGAAATGCTCCAGCGGAGCTTGGTGTTTTTGCTGATTTCACAAGAGGCTCTGCTAAAATGTCACCTCTCCAAAGCAAAACATGTGCACGTAGGTGAATCATCATTTCACACCCCAAAACCAGGAATGGGTGGCAAAATTCTCTAGTGAGGCACCAAATCCTCGGAGGATTGCCATACAGCGCACCCAGTGACTTTCGTCTTCCTGTCCTTTTTCCTTGTATCTCCTTCTCTCCACCCCTTGCTCTCTCTTGCCAATCTACACGGGTTGTTCAGCTTTCATTCTGAGCACGAAACTGCCTTAGGACTGGAAGCTTTAAGCAGTTTCCCAGCCTCCAGAAATTCTCTGGTTGTGTTGCTCCACGGCAGAGCAAACAACTGCTTTGGTACCCGGCCACCACACCTAACCCCCAAACGCAATAAGAACTCAGAATTCTTTGGGAAATTTAAACAAGAACATATTTTATACGAGTGAAGTGCATGGCTTTGGTTCACGGTAACTATTTGTTCTCAAAAAGGCTTGACAAACTGTTTTATTTTCTGGAATCCCCACATGAAGAAAGATGGGAAGCCTCTTGAGAAAGGGGAGGGGAGGCTGGTGCCAGGTTAACGCACTGGGAAGAGAAGTTAGCAGCTCGACTCCGCAGCTGGGAGCCCTACGGATGGGCAAACAAGGGGGTCTGCAGTTTGGGGCAGGGAAAAGCACCATTATCCCTCCCCAAAAGGCGCTCTGCTCTGCAGACGAAGCCTGTGCTGATGTGGAAGGGCAGCCCAGCCCCGCACCTGCGACCGGCATTACTGCCTGCCTAACCAGCCAGCTCCTGCCAGGGCCCAGGAGCCCACCAGCAGGAGCTCAACAAAAGAGAGGGGGAAGCCTCAGGGTACCGACCCCAGCCACTGGCCCTGCTCCGTGTCCCATCTGCCAGTCCGAAGACGGTCCCCATCCTGTAAGATGTAAGATCACTGGTCAAGCAGGAACAGGGATTAGAGGCTAGCAAGTTTTTCTTTTGCTGCTGCTGTTTGCCTCCACCTGCCCTGTGAGCCCTGGGAGAGGAAACCGGGAGCAACAAGGTCCTGGTCCAAGGGGCTCTCAATCCTCCAAATGGATTTTACCTGTCTCTGAAAGCTGCCTCCATCTCTCACCCCCCCATTGCTTTCTCCCTAGGGAAATCAGTCTAAAAGGGGCTAATGGAACAATGTCCCTCTCTCTCTCCCCCCTCTCATTTTCTCTCTTTTTTTTTTATTAGCATTTGTGGAATTTATTCCCAAACTCTCCTAATCTTTCGTACACAACCATTTGATTTGCATAACCCAGCCCCCTCTCATAAAAACTGGCTGCTAGTTTAATTAAAAAATGTAAATTTGCTGTCATCTCGGGGCCTGGTGAATTAGGACGACATCGGCATTTTTTATTGCTGAAGACGTCCAAATTGATCCAGTCCGCACTGAACCGGAGGGGAGGAGACGGTGCCGCGTGGGACTTTTGGCTGTAGGTTCTGCCCCTCCCCTGCTTCCAGCCAAGCCTCCTCTGCCCCCTCTTTGCTTTGCAAAGTGCAGCTGAGGACGAGGACATCGGTTCTCCCAAACCCCAGCTGCATCGGCCAGCACGGCCTCTGCGATGTCAGCACTTCTGGGAGCTGAGCCCTGGGTGGCACCTGAGCTCTCCAAACCCTGGGAACGGCCGCGTCTTCACACCCTGGGAGGGAGGGAAGGAGCCCGGGTGGAGGTAGGAGATGTAGCACAGGCAAGGGTTCTCTTCACCTCCCACAGGACTTTTCATTACTTTCCAGATACTTTCAACCAACTTTTCAGAGGGAAACCTAAATTGTAGGCTGCACAGCAGCCTAGGGGTACGATTTGGTGTCAGAGGGAGAGTCAAAGTGGCCACAAAGGCTCTCGCTGTGCGGGCAGCCGAGCGCTCTGACAGCACGAGAAGCGGGACAGACAAGGCTGCACAGGCAAGAGCCCTGAAATAAATCCCAAGCTCAGACAGCCCTTTCCGACAGCAGCAAGGAGGACCCAGAGTGGAAGCATAAATAGTGCAGCAAAACAGAAAGAGAAACTGATTATATGGAAGCCACATATTTAATACTCGATCCCTTCCAGCTGAGGTATCTGTACCAGCGACAGCCGGTTTTAGTACACGTTGCCTCTCCCCGTCTCGCACAACGGGTCTCACAGCAGAAGGACGCAGGACCTGCACACATCAGCAGACCCCACTGTGTCGGTAGCAGACCTGGCACGCAAGGAAAGAGAAGTTTATTATCTCAGGGATCAATTTTCTGGTCTTTCTGTGAGTTATCGCTCTACAGCACCAAACCAGTAGAAACACTCCTACAGACTTCAAGCAACTTTGAAGCACGCTCTTCAGGTAATAGCTGGTCCCTGCTTAACATAATGATGAGAAGGTTAATCCCTGCCCAGGTAAACCCTTCTCCCAAGGAAGAGTCTTCACTAGGTAGGCTTAAGCCCTTGAATGTTTTGCACCCAACAAGCATCTCGCAGGACTACCAGAAAGTGACCCGACCACCCAAATGAACTGCCTGTGAACCTTCTGCAGACCACGAGCTCAGCACAGGACTGACACCAACCTTGACTGAGCCAAAGCCTCTCCAAAAATCTGTACTGTCAAAAAACAAACAAACAAACCAAAGTGGGCACCAGCCCAGAGAAGGTGTCCCTATCCACTGGGTGTTTCAAACGACAACAGTGATCTGACTAAACAAAGTTACAAAATGACCCTTCGAGTGGAAAATTAGGTGTTTCTCCACCCGTTTACCATAGGTTTCTTGGTCCCCCTTCTGAGATCAGTTCCTGTAATCTCATACCAAGGATAATCAGGCTGGGGAACAGTTTCCCAAAGGAAGTGACAGGTGCCCAGTCACTCAAGATATTTACAACCAGACTTGCAGAAAGTCACATGCAGGGAACATCTTGCCACGATCCTGGGCGGATGGACTCAGTCCATGAATTCTTTCCAGCCCTTAACCACTACAAACACTTCTGGCCCTAGAAGGTCCACGCAAGGACTGACTGAGCTGAGAAAGCGCTCGGCAAGAGCAGACTGTCAGACCCCACATACCGAGTCCCCCTGGGAAAGGAACCCCTCCGGACTTGCCTCTGCCAGCTGGCAGCTCGTGTGAGCAGCCCTCGGGCACAGCCTCCAGGGAGCCACTGCCTGAGGGCTTGGAGGGAATTCAAGAGGCAGCGAAGGAGGGAGATAAGCTGGCCCCAGTAGATAAGGGTTAGAGGTGGTGATTACAGGGCAGGTCTTTGCCCCCAGATCATGACAAGACGGGTTCACCCACACACAGACCATAACACGCTGACTTCAACAGATCTCCCAGATCCTCATTTCCATGGCTCACTGCGGGCCCAGGTTCCCATCCCTGAGCACCGAAACCCACGCGTTACCCGGGCGCAGCAGCGAGAAGGCCGAGGGCCCACCGCCCCGAGGAGGAGGAGGAGGAAGAGGTGGCAGCGGCTCCCTTTTGGGGGAAGCTGTCGCCTCCACGGGCCCTCAGCAGGTGGGCGGGGCTGGGTGGGCGGGCAGCAGCAGGGCCGACGCAGGGGCTCATTGGCCGGAGGGCAGCGCTCCTGCCAGCAGGGGGCAGTGCCTCCGCAGGCAGGTGCAGGGCCCCGCCCCAAGGCCCCGCCCCCCAGAGATGGGGATCTCCCGGAGATGGGGTCGGGGGTAAAGCACTGTTTATTGCTCTTTAAAGCATCTGCCCTCCCGCAGTTTCACCACGTCCTCCGCTCCAGGGCTGCCCACGCAGCCTCCCGGCTCCTCGATCCAGGAGGGAGGCGGCCGCACGCCCACAGCTGGGCCCAACCAGAGCCGGCACGTCACGCTCACGGGTGGCAGCCGCTCCCGAGCTGCTCAGTTCCTGATATCGATGATAGAAATAAATAAATAAATGGAATAACGACAACAAAATTATCCTCTCAATCAAAATATCAGAGTATATAGTTCAGGCCCAGTCAATCATCAACCAGTTTATTACCATCTTACTCCTTATTAAAAGAAACAACACACACACGTACGCATACGCTCCGGCAGTAATTACCTGGACCGCGGCGGATCGCCAGCTCAGGCCTGTTTGGCCCATCGCTGCCATTTAATTTTTAAATGGGAGAGAATGGTTTACACCATTTTGGAGGAGAAGGTACGGTTGTGTTAGCACGCACGGGGCCAAAGTGGTGGGACTGGGCCTCAAAGAGGGACGTAACATGGCCCAAGGGATTCCTACCAAACTCCGAATTATCCCAGTTTGTGAAATCTAAACAAGACCCTGCCCTAGACCGGCCAAGGGCTGGAAAACCCACCGGCACAGCGAGTCCCCGAGACAGCGGCTGCAATCACGCCCCAGCCCGATGGAGCCCTGGCCACCACCCCACCCAGCTGAGCCCACGCACCAGCCCAGCCCACCACCAGGCCAGCCCCTGCTGCCCGTCATGACACCTGACCAAAAACCAGTCAGCTCGCCACAAAAAGCTACGACCAAAAACACACCCAGCCCCAACACTGGGGCCTGTCATCAAAAACCAAAACATTGCCCCAGCCTGGCCACCGTTCCTCCTCCCCGCGCGATGCGAAGTGGTGGGGGAGGCCTCCTATACCTTACATGGAAGGACAAAAACAAACCCATCCCAGATATGCCCAGGTTGAAAAAAAAAAAAACCAACTCATTAAATGTAATAAGCAGCCTCTTCATCTGACACTGCCTTGTCCCAAATAAATTAAATTCCTTTTCATTTAGCCAGCACGGGAACCTGACAAGCAGCCTTCACCAGCGAGACGCCGGCGCTCGGAAGGTGAAAGAAATGAAAGAGAAAACAACCCACACAACTTACAACAAACACAAACGCAGCATCATTTCAAAACCCCCCCGAACTTCCCCTCCGCACCGCGGCCCGGCCCACCCGCGGGGGCCGCCGCGCTGCCGGGAAGGACGCGGGGAGCCGAGCCCCGGGCTCACCTCGCCGCCCGCCTCCGCCGGGCCGGGGGGAGCGGGGCCGGAGCGGCGGCGGGGGAGGAAGCCGACTTCCGCGAGAGGAGCGAAAGAAAAGTGAAAGAAAGGGCTGCGAGCCCCCGGCAGCACCTGGGGCCGCCCCGCACCGCCCCGCACCCGCCTCGGCGCCGCCAAAAGTTTCGGAGGAGCGGCGGAGGAGCTGCCCGCAGCGCCCGGACCCGCGGAGGGGAGGAAAAGGGGGGGGGGGGGGGAACGACACGGAGGGGACGGGCCCCGCGGCGGGGGAGCGCTCCGCACCCGCTCCGCACCGCCTCGGCCCCGCACCGGGGGCAGCGGGAGCCGCACCGAGCGGGGGGCCGGGGGCAGGAAAAGGACAATTGTGCTGTACTTACCATAGTCGGAGAGACGAAAGCCGAATTCACTTAAATAATCAACTTTCATAATACTTAATTAATACCTAATTGCAGCTGATTGCTCCCGAATAACAAGTTGTTTAGAGCGCTGATGTCATCGCCGTGCCGGTCCTCCCCGAGTCACTTTGGCAGCGGGGCCGGGGGCGGGCGCCGGGCGCGCGGGGGGCGGGGCCTGGCAGCCGGGGGACACGCCCCCAGCCGGGCCCGCCGCCGGGGGCAGGTGCGGGGCCGGGACGCGGTGTCGGGGTCACCTGGGGCAGCCCCCGCGCCCCGCCGGGCGCGGGGGCTGCCCCAGGTGACCCCGACACCGCGTCCCGGCCCCCCGCCTGCCCCCGGGGGGGGGGGGGATCTGCGGCGCTGGCTCCGCCGGCGGGGAGCGCGGGACCCACGCGTGTCCGGGCCGTGCGGTGCGGGGCCGGTGTCACAACCCCGGGCCTCGGCGCATCTTGCCCAACGCCCCGCAGGAAGCCAGCCCGCGCCGCTCGGCCCCGGGGCCCACGGGAGGGGTGGGTTTGTCTTCGGCACGGCAAATTTCCTCATTTTTTTTTTTGTTGCTTTATTTTTCTAAGTGGCAAAGAATGCGAGGGAGGTTCTGAGAGGCGTGTTGGGTAAACACAGATATAAGCCTCTTTCTTTAAAACAAACGAGCAGATTATTTACCTGATTAAATAGGTATTTTGAGCAGGTCGCAGGCTGTTTTTGTGAACACACCGCGTTTGGCTCCGTGGATTTTGGCAGAGCAGGGCTCCGCACCGGGGCTGGGGAGCAGTCCATGAACTCACCAGCTCTTAAATCCTTTTTATAAGAACTTAATGTGCTTTTTTAAAGGAGGCCAGCATCATTACCCCACTGCAAGGATGGGGAAACTGAGGCACCAGCGAGGGAAGTGACTCGCCAGAAGTGGCCGGACAGGTTAGTCACAGGGCTGGCAGGAGCCCAGGTCTGTTTGGCTCCGCGCACCGGGACACGCTGCACCCGGAGAGCGTCCCCAGCCCAGAGACCCAACGCTGCAACTGCAGCCCATCGTCTCACCCGTCTCTCTCAGTCCGCGCGCGTAAAAACGCACGGGCAGCGCAGCGGGCCAGAGGGCAGGGCGAAGCAAGAGGAGAGGGGCGGTCATTTGTGAAGACCACAAGCGTTCTGGCTTCTCCCGGGAAAAACCTAAACAAAGTCCAGTGAAACGGAGGCACGCGGGGACCCTCCGGGCCAGGAAGCAGGTGGGGACAGAAGTGTCAGGCAGAAGGCAAGCGTGCCCTGCCCAGGGGCTGCCCAGGCAGCAGGAGCCCAGCCAGGCACGCTCCTGAACTGAGCCCCTGCCCGCTGCAGGCAAGCTACTGCTTTAGAGAGGTGGGCAAAACGTTATCAGCATCGCCCTGGCTTCCCCTGCTGGTTTCTAACCCTGCCGTGGGCTCCGACCAGCACTGTCGCCCGGTGCTGCCTTTAAAATCCCGGCTGTCTGTGTTTCACTGGGCCCCAGCACAGCCACCAGCCCAGCCAACATCACCCGCAGTCCTCGTCAGGGCCTGCCCCGGTCCTTACGCCCGAGTCCGACACTACGGCACCTGCCAAGGAATACCCTGCTCCAGGAAGCGATGGACAGCGCGGGAACATTCGTGCTGGTTCCTCTCCGCCTCTGTAATAGCTCAGTTTGGACCCAACGCTTTCTTTCAGGTGTGAGGTTGCCGACGGGTCCTGTCAGTTCACTGCACCTCACATCACCCAGATTTCTCCATTTTCACTTCTCTGAACTCAATATTTAAGCAGTGGGAGTTGTGCTCACCGCCGCTGTTCCCCAAGCGAGCGGCCCCAGCTGCATCTCAGACTCCTGATGAGGGGGAGGACGCAGTAGGACACGGATGTGCCACTGCCCATACGCAGCCACACAGACCCCCTAAACACACCTGCTCTTCTACACGCACCGAGCCCAGCACGTTCACACATCAGTATACAAATGTTCTCCACCCCTCCCATCCCAGCACGCACACGCAACATGCATATGCGCTCCGTCAAAGAAAATGATACTCTGTGCTCGCTCACATTCAAATACACGCATACCCACACACCGTGACACACATGAACCCACACACACAGCCTAAACACCGCCGGATGATCCCCTCCGCAGACTTCCCACTGTCCCTCCCACTCCTCCTTGCAGAACAACTTGCCAAGGTGTTTTTTCAGGTGAAGTCCACGCCCTGCAGCTGACGCAACGGCAAGGCCTGATTTCCTATCTCAGCGATCTCCAGTCACAGGATCAGGTTTTATTTCCCCATCCTGCCTCCTTTGCCTCTTACCCAAGAAAACTTTGTTCTTTTCTGTCGCAGAGGCTGTGGAGCTCTCTGCCCCTTTGGGGACCTCTGTGCCCTCCTCGCAGGCAGCATCTCCCCTTCTTCCCCCACCCCTCCAGGGCATGGACGTTCTCTGAGGAAAAGCTGCCCCCGACCATGCCCTGGCACCAAGCGGCTCCCGGACCCCCGGTGCCCAGGAGCACTCGAGGGAAGGCAGCACCCCTCATCCCGCTCTGCACCGCCCCGGCTGCTCCAGCCATGGCTGCCCTTCCGTGGCAGGTGAAGAGATTTCTCCTCGTCCCTTCCCACCCTCCCAGGGGCGTCGGGAGCTCGCAGTAATTAATGTTTGCCAGGTGCTCACAGATCCTCAGATGAAAAGTGCAATGGGAGGGGGAAGGATGATTAATTTATTATTATTATTACAGTTTAATGCTTTCCCCGCAGACAGTGCGCCAGGGCTGAGCAGGAGGTGAGTCATGCTGATATGTGGGACATCCCCCTTTGTGTGTCTCTTCTACCTTTGTTTTTTCTGCTTAGCCCGTTTTCTTGGCAGTTTCTCCCTCCTTAGCTGGAGCTGACCCCGGGGCCTGGGGCCGTGCTCTGGCTTAATGTGGGCTCAGGGTGCTGGCTCTCAGATTGCAGGTTGGAGATCAGCAGCCCTGTGCTCCTCCTCCTGCTCCTGCTTGGGGAGTCTATTAGGCAAATGCTCTTGCCCTATTTCTGTAATTTTGTTTGATTTCTGTTTCGTCAAGGGAGGCGCCCGGAGGCCTCAGGGCCTGGGCGGCAGGAGCAGACAATCCGCGCTTTCTTTCCCTTTCCTTCTCTTTCGCTCCTTCCTTCTCAATTCAGTTTCAATCACATTATTGGCACACGGCGCCCAGAAAGCATTGCCAAAGCGGCGGTGCCGAGTCTCAGTGTGCCGGGTGGGGCTCTGCCGGGATCGCTTCTGACATTTACTATCCCTTGGCGTTACTCAAACAGTTTTGACACCAGCTCCCCATCATGTGGCTGCTGCTCTTCCGGACACTCCACAGCTTCCAGCACCTGCTGGAAGCAAAACGTTGCTCATCTCCTGACCACTGCCCAGAGGGAATGACTGTGCCAGGAGCGGGCCATACAGCAGTGAACGTGCACTGCGCGTCCTCGCGCTCCACAGGGACCCAGAAGACTTTGGGGGAAGGAGTGGCAGGGGTTTGAATGCACTAACAATTAGTTACAATTTACTACAGCGATTAAAAGCGCAGCCTGGGGATTTCAGGGCGAGGAGGCAAAGGGATAGTCCTACCCAGGCATCGCATCCACCAGGGAAGGTACCTGGCACTGAAGAGCAGGCGCTCCGCCTGCAAAACCAGCAAACGCCACGCTGAGCCAGCCCAGAGCTGCCTCCATGCAGCCCCCGAGCCCCAGCCCGGCACACCAGGCACCGGGATGGCCTCCGCAGGCACCAGAAACCGCTGCTCAAGGGCAGCTCCCACGCCGGGCCAGGCCCATTCCTGCAGAGCAGGGGGCAAACACCAAAAAAAGGTGATACCTGCCTAGAGGAGCTGCAAGCCAGCTTGTGTTCCTGCACACACACGCTTGGACGCAAACAAAAAGGCGAGGCACACGTCATGTGCACAGACAGACGTTCACACATAAGTGTAGACACGGGAGGCCCTGTGCACGGCTGCGGCAGCACACCGGCGTGCTGCCTGCCTGGGCACGCAGGAGAGGGCTGCACTGTCACAGACGTTTCAGCAGAGACTGTCCTGCTCTGGACACACACGGGACGCCTGATGCCACGGAGATGGCAAGTGGCTCTGTGTAGAGAGGAGCTGCTACCCTACTTACTCCCCAGGGTAATGACTTGCTCCCCCAGGAACTGTGTCCTGACACGGGCTGGGTCACACCAGCAGATGGGGAAAGGCCTCCAACCTGCAGCCCAGCAAGCAACAGGGATGGGGACGGGCAGAGCGACAGGCTGGATGTTGCAGGACTCTGATGCTGTGCAGTAGGGATGGTCTCCATAAATTCACTCGGAATTTGACCTGGCTCGGGCAGGAGCGAGAGGCAGAATGGAGGGAAGGCAGCGGGAGCCTGGCACGTTACCCACTCTGCTCTACCCGCCCCATCACAGGCAGAGGATGTGTCAGCCCTGCTTCCATGCAGGGCACTGAGGCGGGTACAGAGGGGACTGAGCAGGCAGGACGGACCCTCATTCGTCAGCAATGGCAGCAGGGAAGTGAGGGGTGATGATGGAGGAGACAAGAAATGGGCAGGAAGAGAAAGGAGACCCTGGACTACATACAGCAGGGAGTGCCGGCCACCCCTCCTCGGGGATGTGCCAGCAGCATCTGCACCACAGCAACAGGGAGGAAAGGCAAAGCGTCCCCTCGTGCGTGCGACGCAGCGCCAAGTGCGTGCAGCGAGATGCCCGTGATGCAGCACGCGTGCGTCTGCTGGGCTGGCCCTGCTTGTGCAACGAGGCTGCCCGAGCATCGCCAGTGCCGACACGGGATACGCCAGCACGCACGCGAGTGACTGAGCAAGCCCGGGTGCGCGCCAACGCCACGCGTGCACACGTGCCGGCGCAGCACCGGCAGGGACGTGTGTGCCCGTGCACGAGGACACGCGTGCGGTGAAGTGGCACACGGACACCGCCGTGAAGAGGCAGCAGAGACCCCGGAGAAAGCGTGGCTGCGGCCCCTCGGGAGCCCTGGCAGTGGGCCGGAGGGGGTGCGGGGAGCAGCGGCGGGCAGTAAGTGTGAGGCAGACGCAGCGATTGCATTACTGAAGGAGCCCGGGCTGGCAGTGCCGAGCTATCGTCCCTGTAATCCTGTTAGCCAGCAATCTCCATTCCGAAAGAGCTTCATTTCTTTGTGAATATTTGTAAACTAGATATCTAATGGAAAATTATAGGAAAATTATAGTGAAATTCATGACGAAGAAATCCGATTAGCCCTAATTCAATTATGCCATCTTAGCCCACACAGCACATTTCCCATTTTTTTCCCATAAATACCAATGCCAGGGGTCCGGGTAATCAAATAAAATTGAAAATCATCTTCCCATTAAATTCAATTAGCTGCAATTTCTAAAGCCTATCAGAGATTTTAATTACTAAATTATAAAATTCTCCAATGCTAAATTGAAACTAAAAAAATTGCACATCCTTGTATTTCAGAAGAAAAAAACCTACCAGAAACCTTGAAAAATACCCTTCTCCTCCCGTCAGCACCCACGTGAGCATGGGTCTGGGCAGGCTTCACCAGAGCAATGACTGTGGAGGGCCATGAACCAGGCCGAGGGAAGAAGGTGGCTGCCTCCGAGGGAAAGAGCTCAGACATCAGCTGAGACGAAAAACCTAAAATCCAGCCCTAATCACAGCTCAGCTGGGTTGAAAGAGAAAAGGGGAGATGCGAGTGATCTCGGCAGCATCTCTGCTCCCTTTTCCCAGACGAGCTCCTCAGTTCTAGCTGGTTCTCCGCACCTCCACGCTGCTCTGCCAGTGCCTAGTGAGAAGCCACCACGCTCCTCGAGCCAGTGGAACAGCCGAGACTCTCTAGGAGTTGAAACGAGTTTTGCCTGCAAATAGGCTCGGCAAGGCAGTCCCTCGAGTCTCTGTGTGCCAAACCCAGGGCAGGAGAGCTGCTGATGCCCAGAGGGAAGCAGGAGGGCAGATGTTAGCTTTGTGCTCCTGATAAAGCTTCTTGAATAATAGCCATGCAAGCCCAGTCCTGACACTGAATTAAGGGAAGCTGGAGCCCTCAGCAAACCGATTTAGCTTGAAGCGCTACTTCAGCAAACACGTGGGATGTTCCAGAGGAGGGGGACGTGATCACCCTTCCCTGATAGCACAGGAAACTCTCCGAGTTCACAGAGGCACCAGGCAGGCAAGCCCATCCCTAAACTATTCTTTATTCAACAACCAAACCAAGCAGGCAAATGGGGAACCAACAAAGCCCGTGCCTACAGATGCTCTCTTCCAGCCCTGCTTCTCTGGGGACCAACATGGCACAGCAACGTGTCAAGGGGCAATTAACCGTGTGAGCAAGCCGTGGGAGGAGAAGGGCAGCCCAGCTCTCCAGTTACAATACCTGACCCTCCACCAGGCAGCCAGCGAGGATTTTCCAACACCGCTTTTATGCCAGAGAGCACTTTTGCGTGGTACCCTAAAGGGTTTATTCATGCGCTAACATAAACGAAGCCAGTTTCTAACGCATTTCACAGCTCTAACTAGGCGCTCAGGCTGCCCCGGACCAGGCCGATACTCGGTTTAATTTACTGGGCGCCCGAAAGTTGCCAGCAGGGAGTTGCCCGCAAACAGAACAACAACAAAAAAGTTAATGATCTGGGCTTTTTCTTTAATAAATAGGCAGACTGGCTGAGCCGGATTGTTGGCTGGGATTCGTCTCCCCTTTATCACCCTGGAGCTTCTGTGACACATTCTCCAAATCATCAGCATTTTGCAATTTGAGGTCGTTACCAAATACTATTTTTTTGCCAAGGAAGGGAGAAAAATAAATTAATAATTAAGAAGCCCAAGCAGGGAGAGGCTGTGGGTTGGATGGCGCTGCCACCTCCGCGGGGATTGCTCAGGCACCTGGCAGCCCGCCCAGCGCGCACCTCGGTCGCCGGCTCACCCTGGAATGTGGTGCTGGCACCCAAGTGCTACTTGATTTTACTACGAATTAATCAAAGTCTCTTCTGCAAAGGTCTGACGCTAAATCACCACTGGCTGAACTTCAGATGCAGTTCCCCTCTTGCAGGGATTCGGTGCAAGAAGATTACCAGCTCCAGGTGAAAAGCTGAAGGGGGTTTCCTCTCTGCACATCTCCTGGTACTCCAAGGCATCAGCCTCTCCCAGCTGGAAGGAGAACAGATTTCCTGCAGCTCTTCTCCCGCTCACAGCAGGTAGCCACACAGACATTCAAGATACGCTGGGATAAATCTGTCTGTGCTGCCTGGCTAGAGTGTACTTACACCAGAGAGGAATTTGACTTGACTGCGAGCCGATGCAGACGGCAGAGGACCACACTTGTGGCGTGCGTGTGCCTGCGCCCTTATGTTCACATAGCTGTGGGTGCATCCACACGTGACCCTGCTTCGGCAGGGGGTTGGACTAGATGACCCACAGAGGTCCCTTCCAACCCCGACCACTCTGTGACGCACAGCGATGTGAACCTGTGAGATCCCGCGTGGGTACGGCTGTCTGCGCGTTCGTGCACACGTATGTGCACAGAGTCACGGCACCGCGCGGGCGCGCGGCCACCCGTGTGTACAGGGCCGTGCAGCCAGACGTCGCGTGGCCGTCCACAGCCAGCGGCACACAGACGTTCTCGGCAGGCGTTCTTGCCATGTCAACGCGTGCACGCCTCATTTGTCGCCGAACGTGCAGCACCGAGCACCCTCCTCGTCCCGGCCGGCCCCCCAGCAGGCGGGGTGCTGCGGCTGCTGCGCGGGGTGGCAACAGCACACGTCCCTGCTCCACTCTAGAGACGCAGCACTGCCCTGAGCCGTGGGCGAGTTGTATTCCCCTCTCCGCACTTCGCCTGTCTCAGAGCCCTCTCGTATTTTCAGTGCTCACCAGACCGTGAATTCACCTTCATACCAGTTACAGGGTTATTTAGCTTCTCCTGACGCCAATAACCACCAAACTTTCACTGGCAGCTCAGCTTTCTCCCGGGAGACGTGAAGAGCTCCTCTCCCACTTGCCCACGGTGCCCCCACCCACGCAATCCACCGGCAGCACTGGGGACAGATCCCCACGCAGGACACAGTGCCGAGGGACACTGCTCACCCGCCAGCGACAGTTTCTTATCCCCACCCACAGCTACGCTGTGAGAAAGAGCAACAGAGCAGAAGAGTTAAAAACCGGATGGAGAGAGTGAAATAGAGGAGAGGGAGACAGAGAGAGAGAGAAGAGAAAAAGGGTGATAAACCAAAAACGGTACAGAGGAGAAAAAACCCCCACAACGACAGAGAAAGGAGCAGGGAGGGAGGGAGGAAGCGTGCAGGGACATACTGTGGTTTTTTGCCCCTGCACACCGCATAAAGCAACCCTCTCCAGCGCTAGACACTAACATACTCTACCGGTCTCCCTGAAATCTTGGGGATCAACCAGACAGCCTCTGTGCAGCAGCTGGACTGAGCTGTGCGCGGGCTGGGACACTGCCGAGGAGTAGCAAGGACGATCTGCCTGGATGGGAAACACGGGGTTCCCCACCGGCGTGCCCGAAGGCCGTGGGAGTGCAGGAAACCCCAAATCAGAGAGTGAAACCTCGGTGCAGGGCCATGCACAAGCAAGGTCAGCAGCCCGTCCCTCTTACCGATCCTCTGTCACGAGGAAACCCTCTCTGCTCACCTTCGCTGGCCCAGAGCCACCTCTGCCACTCACCCTGCCGCTGGCTCGGGGCCGTCTTTGCCTGTTCCTCCCACTGCAGACCTGTAAGGCACCTTTTTGCCAGCTTTCCCCTCCACTGCCACAACACCCCTCTCTTGGCATCATGTCTTTGGCCCAAGGCCTTGCTGCTCACTCCTGGCCACGTAGGCTTGCTCCCCAGTCTCCTGGGCTTTCCCATTCTGACTGAACGTTTCCCGGTTAAAGCAAGCACTGCAGCGACATTTCACTCGGAAACCAAGCATGTGCTGACAGCGAGTGGCATCCCCGGGAGCTCTTTGCTGGCCCCCAGGGCTGAGCACGGCCAGCCGCAGCTAACGAGGTGCACCAGCCGCTGCACAGCTCCTGGTGCCTCTTCCCACCCGTGCCGCCCCCCGCCGTGCCTGCAGCAAGTCACCCTCCCCACCCGTCCCACTGTGGCCGTCCCCCCCGCCCGTCCCGCACAGCCCCTTGGAGCAGCTTGGCCCCCTGTCCCAGGGGACAAAATCCCCTGTCCTTTGACCCAGGGCTTTCATCTCTCTGCTGCTGTAACAGAGAGCTCAAAGTGGGGGCTGCATTATCTCAATTAGGGGGACCTAATAAATGTTTATAAATATCTCAAGGGCGGGTGTCAGGTGGATGGGGCCAGACTCTGTTCAGTGGTGCCCAGCGACAGGACAGGGGGCAATGGGCACAAACCGAAGCAGAGGAAGCTCCAGCTGAACGCGAGGAAGAACTTCTTCCCTCTGAGGGTGACGGAGCCCTGGCCCAGGCTGCCCAGGGAGGCTGTGGAGTCTCCTTCTCTGGAGATATTCCAGCCCCGCCTGGCCACGGTGCTGTGCAGCCTGCTCTGGGTGACCCTGTCTCGGCAGGGGGGTTGGACTGGGTGACCCACAGAGGGCCCTTCCAACCCCGACCATTCTGTGTTTCTGTGATCTCACCACAGCTGTGGTCCTGGGATAAAACTCAAACACGACTCCTCTTCTGCACCCAGCGCGCGAGGATGGATCCCCACAAGCACGGGGTCTGCGCAGGCACAGGTCTGCACACATTAAACGGAATAGCCTGGATCTGGGATGGGAGCCGGGGGGACAGAGCTGCTTTTCTCCCTGAGACAGCAGTAGCTGTCCTCGCCTAACTCCGGAGGCCGCAGCACAGAAGGGACTGCAAGAGCCCAAAGGGACAAGAACAGGAACGCCCAAAGCAGTAGCTCTGGCACAAGCTCATCACAGCCAAACACTTTCCCCTGTCCTCAAGCTTCCTTGGGATGGTTCCTGCCGCTGGAGTTTCAGCCGGATTCGCGGGCCACCCTGCAAAGGCAGATCTGGGGAAAGACGCAGAGACACCCCGGTCACCCCACCTGCCCCGGGAGCACACCCCAGCCTCCTGCTCTCCCCATATCGCCATTAAAAAAAAAGCTCTGTGCAAACAATAGATCAATAGAGCCCCCGCCTCTTCGGAAGGAAAACAAACACTCGGATCACCGCAAATTAGAGAATGTTTCGCTTCACTTCATCCAAACAGGCTGACAATTTTTTTGGGTTGTTGCCACGGCGACAGAATAACACAGCGTTCAGCCTGTTGCAGAACAATCAATTAAGTTAATGCCTCGGAGTGCCTGTTTACTCTTCCATTTAGGAGGTGCTGCTCTCGCTCCGCTCTCGTTCTTTCTTGCTTGTTTTAAATTTCACCACCTTTGCTTCCTGATCCTATTCCTTCTCTATTTAACCTAAAATCGAGTCCCTCCCCTCAACTACCTCCTGGCCTGTTAGGTGCCTCCCATTTGCAGAATGATCACCTGGAATAAAGTTTTTTTCCTTTCTCTGACTCCTGTCATTTCTCCTTTCTTCCTGGAGAAGCAGAGAGACACTGGGGATTTACCTCTACCTTTCACGATACAGCCCTGTCCCCTCCTCCTGGTGCACTCAGGAACTCCCAAAGTTTCTAAACGCCAGCTCTAAAGTTCCCAGGGCAGAGTGGGCCACCTTCTACAGCAGCAGGAGAAACTCTGCTTTTAACAAGGCGATGTAACTCTGGAGCTAAAGACCTCTGGAGTAATCAGAAACCCTTCCACCATTGCTGTTTTTTACACTGTGAGCCGTAACCACAAATGAAGACCCATCTTGTGCTAAATGCTGTTCAAAAAGGAGAACTATAAACGGGCCTCACAAGGGTCTAGGTCTCATCCTAAGCTCCATGTCAAATGAGACTTCTAAATGTGCTTAAATGACTTTGGTGTAAGCAAAACTCAACCTGGTGCTCAAAGCATTCTGCTGAACTGTGGCCTACCTTCACGGGGGCACCACCGCCAGCAGACTGCGGCAGATTCGTCACTGCAGTCCTTTAAAATAAACGAACACCACAGCCTCCCTGGGCTCGGGCCTGACCACCAGCAGGATGCCAGGCCTTCCCCAGACTCGCACGCTCTTGCTCCTGATCTTGTGGGTTTATTTCCTGCCTCGCAGTCAGTGGGAGCCGGGACACCTGGCTGTGCAGCCTCACTGCCTGTCTGCAGCCACCTTCCCAGCCTCGCCCAGCGAACAGAGATAACATGGGGGTTGGACTAGGTGACCCACAGAGGTCCCTTCCAACCCCAAACGTTCTGTGAACGAACATTCTGTGATTCTAGGTCTCCCCACAGCCCTCCTGCAGACTCTGCAGCACGTTACGGGGCGCCGAAATCACAGCTCCGCCATCCTGAGTGGGGAAATAAGGTGCCAGGGAGGGAAAGGGTTTCTCCAAGGCCAAGCCTGAGATATAACTCAGGGCTTCTGCCTCCTGATCTCTCTGCACTCCTCATGAGCACAATATTCCTATGCTCTTATCTTCGAAACCCCAGGAAGTGTCCACCTCCTTCACATCCTCATACACCGAAATTAAAGGCAAAGGCAAGCACAATGTGAAAACAAGCAGATTGCGTGAGATTGTCTTCTCATCCCGCCACTAGCAACAAGTGCCTAAATGTAAGGCGCACATTAATTCAGTACTGAACAGATGGAACAACACTGCAGACAGAGCAGACAGGGGAAAGGGGGGCTCAGACGCAAGGAAAAATTACAGGAACGGGGTCAAACACAACATCTCCCCCCGGTTCCCCAAGCTGGGTCCTTTCCAAAGGACTGTTCTGAGCTAACACTGCCACCCTGCTCGCTGCCGAGCGGCCGGCCCAGCGCGTGCAGGCCAGCCGTGCCGGGCAGGCCCCACCGGCGCGCTCCCGCTCCCCCTCCCCGAGAAGAAGTTGTCAGCAGAACCTGTTGGAGCAGGGGCTCGTTGACTGCTCCCTGTCCATTACAGCCCAGATTATCAGCATATTGCACAGCGCGCTCTGCACGGTGCTGGGGAAATCCAATACGCTGAAAGGTTAATGCAATCAATTAGGGTGACAAGGAAGTAGAGTAAAGCCTTCCGAGTAGATGAAAGGGAGAGAGAGATGGAGACAGAGAAAGGCAAAGAGAAGCTGGGGGGGGGGAAGGAGCAAAGAAAAACAAGTGGGAGGAGGAGGAAGATGGCATACAGGGCTTGTGTTGCAGACTGCAGGGTGCTGGTGTGGCCAAGGGCACTGTCCCACCGCAGGATGGACAGGGTGGTGTGATCCACAGGGGCCAGGCAGGCCATGGATCCCCAGGGCAGCAGGTGGGCAAGGACTCCCCCTTCTCGGCCTCTCCCACGCTCTCCCGCAGGGTGCGGAGCCCCGCTCAGACGGCAGCTGCCCAGGATGTCCTGCCGCCGGCCTGCTCCCCGATGCCGTTCACTTGGGGGACTGGCAAAACTCTCCCCGTGCCTTTGCTGCCCAGCTACCTGGAAGGGATGGCAGCTTGGGCTTAGAGCTGCCACGCAAGGCAAAGGATCTCCGCAAGCACAGGGAAGCATAAGGGGAGGAGAAAGAGAGAGCAGGAAGGACAGAGAGAACTTCATAGAATCATAGAACAGCCTGGGTTGGTAGAGACCTTACAGATCACCTAGTTCCAACACCCCCGGCCATGGGCAGGGACACCTTCCACCAGACCAGGTTGCTCAAAGCCCCATCCAACCTGGCCTTGAACACTGCCAGGGAGGGGGCAGCCACAGCTTCTCTAGGCAACCTGGGCCAGTGTTTCACCCCCTTCATGGGGAAGAATTTCTTCCTTGCATCTAATCTAAATCTGCCCTCTTTCAGTTTAAAGCTGTGCACAGAGAAAGGTGAGGATGAACATGCAGCATCTCTCTGTGAACCTCCCAGCTAGACACCGGTCATCACCAGTGGCCATTTGCCTGCACCTGTCCCTTGGTGTCACGAGGAATTTTCCTTCTGGCCTGGCTGTGTGGGAGCTCACCCTTGCCAGTCCTGGCAGCACCTGTAAAAGAGGTGAGATGTCTTCTCTCTTACCGTGCCAACCTGGACTCTTCTGCAAGGCCAGAGGACAAACCCCTGCCAAACCTCAGCCGCAGCAGGTTCACCTCTGCCTGCAGAGACAGTTTGAGGAGGATGCAGTGGCACTCAGCCCGCCAGCACAGCACAGAGATCCCAGTGTCATAACACGCATCCTACTGCTCCGTCCTGCAGGGCACAGGCCTTTCGCCAGGGCACTCAGCTCAGGGCAGAGCCCTGTCCTTCCCCTCCGGCCCCCCGAGCCGCTGCAGGCTGGCTGAGCGCTGCTCTCTGACCCTTCAAGCGGAGCAGGACTTCATTAACCTGGGCTGACAGGTCAGCAAGTGCAGCCCCTTCCTACCATGGCTCCTGCTCGCGAACAGCTCGGCCTAGGAGAACGTGACACCAGCTCATTAGGACAAATTATTACTCTATAACCCCTGCCGCAATGTCCCTTAATATGCCTATTTAGCAAGAGACAAGTCCTGGTGGGCTCCTCGGCATTAAAACAACCTCACAAATCACCAGAGGCAGCAGCGCCGTGATCTCCGGTTCCGGGGGCGGAGGACAGGGCAGCTGTACCCCGGCTGGGTGCTGGAGGGGTGCAGAGCCCTGTGCTGTTCTGCTCCAGACGAAAGGAAACTCGGCGTGTTGCTGGGAGGGACGTTTTGCAGGCAAGGAGCTGCTGTCCGACTGGCTCACCGTGCAGCCAAACACGCACCCAAGTTTCAGTACAACGGAGCGATGTTCCCCGGTTGAAATCCACTGCAAAAGTATTCTGGGATGGATACTGGTGGGCCTGCTTCACTCTGCCTTCTCCCTCCCTAACTCTGCCACCCAGCACGACTATCAGTGTCATCTTCCACACGAGACCTACAAGTTTCAGATGCTTCCTCTGTTTCCCTGGGCTACATGTGAAGCCAGAATTCGGCTGCAACACCAGCCCTACACTAAACCTACCTGCCAGCTCCTCGCAGGTTAACCAGCGCAGCCAGGGAGCAAGGCTGGAAGCTGGCGCTGTGGGCAGGCACCGCGTCGTGCTAAACTCCGGGGGAGTAAGCCCATGGCACATGAAAGCAGTCGGCTCGCACCTTGCGGGGAGAACAGGACTGCAGGCTGTCTGGGGCTAATCCAGAGATTACAGAACCTCCGCCATTTAGGGCACAGGGAGTGAGATATCACAGGGGAAGACAGAAACGCGGGCAAATGTCAGAGGAAGGCTGCTGCTGAACAAGAACGGGGAGCATGAGGAAACCAACCTCCAGCCTGACCTGCAGGAGAGGGAAAAGGGAGAAAGAAAACCGTGATTCATGTAACAGAGCACCAAAGGGGTGAGAGAGAGAAGGGGCAGCAGTGCCATAGCAGGCAGGAGAGCAAGGAAGAAAAGCAACAGAAAGAAGAAAGAGAGGAAAGTGTGAAAAGTGTGTGATGCTGGGCACAGAGGAGGGCAGAATGAGAGCGAACGGACAGAGAAACGAGGGATCTGAGAGAAAGAGAGAGAGGGAGGAAAAGGAGGAGAAAAGAGCCACGCAGCAAGGAGCACGCGGGCGAGGCAGAGCGCTGTAACCAGGGTTGTGAAGCATGAAAAGGGAAGAATCTGCCTGTTCCTTTCAGCGCTCGGAGCATGGCGCTCGGTGGTGACCTACACTGTGCCCGGCTGTGATCACGTTTTCAGGGCCACTGCCTGCCGATCCCAAACAATGATGGGGAGCCTTTGAAGTCAGAGAAAGAAGCCGCAATGTGAACTGGGGACTTTCTTTTTTTTTTTTCTTCTCTCCCCAACCGCTCCCCCATTTTTTTTACGGGCGGGGGGGAAGGACGGAGGAAAAGGAAGGGCTGAAGTGGCGGGGGGAAGGTTGGGGGAGAGGTTGCAAGGACAAAACAGAGAGTTGCTCTCGGCGGGGTGTCCCGAAAAGAGAGAGACAAAAAGAAAACAAACAGTTTATGAGTAGGGCACATGCTGCCTGTGTCTGCATGCCCCGCGCTGCCGGCCCCCCGTGCTCCCAGGGAGGCTTCTGTTCCCCAGCAATGATGGATGGACGCATAGGGCCATTCAGGCCTGCCATGTTACAGCAGCGGTATTTACATAACACTGGCCTTCCACCGGTCACCTCTGACACTGCCCAGCCCGGCCTGGGGCCCCCTCCCACCCCAGCCAGCCCAGGCCTCTCCGACACCAGTCAGACGCAGCCTATGGGCTCCCCAACGCTGGGGCTCGGGGGTCCCCACAGCTGCAGGGATGCTCTGAGTGCAGACGCACCGCAGCGAGCGCTCCCGGCACCTCGAGGCGATGTCCCACGGGGCAGAGCGCTCCCCACCCTCCCCACCGCCACTGCCTCTCCTGCCCTGGCCCAGTCCCAGACTCGCCTTGGCCCTGGGGAGGGAGAGGAGCAACAGGAGAGGCTCAGCTCGCTGGCACTGCAGAGGGTGCAGTGCAGAGACGCAGGGCAGAGAGTGGGAACTCTTGGGGTGACACAGCAGGGAGCCTCGTGGTCCCCTGGGGCCATGAGGAAGAGGCAAGGACAGTGGGAACTGCCTTGGTGTGGCAGGGACTTCTCAGTGACCGTCACCTGAGGTGGCACAGGGACCCTCTTACCCAGCACATGGAGACAAGGCTTTTAAAAGAGACAATCACCTCTCATTTCCCTGGGCTCTAGGCCTCTAACTTTTCTCAGGCACGGACTAAGCAACCATCCAGCTCTAGCAGACCGTGGAGTTGGGGTGTTTTTTTGCAGTAACACAGACCATGAGGGTCTAGGTAAAGGGAAAATCCAGAAAAGTCAGGATTCTGCTGGAGACACAGAGCTGCTTCCATCCTACCAGCATGGTGCTACAGTCTGAACAGACAAAAATGTGCCAGAGGAGGAGGAGAGCATGCACATCGCTATCTTAAATTATGTGAACTGAGCTCAGCAAAACTTCACAGTAGATGGAGACTGCATCCTATTCAGTGAAAGGACCTTATCCATCTCCCACCAGCCCACGTGGACGAAGACAAAGCAGTATCCTCCTCACCAAAGCCCTTATACACTTTTTTATCTGTAAAGATAAAGGCAGTAGAGAAGACATTGAGGAAAACCCACAGTGACAAAACCAGGTGCCCAGAACAACTGGTGAACAAAGACAAAGACAGGGTTAGGACACACACAGGCCATGTCTGCATTAGACCTTCTTTCATTTTCATCTCACTTTACAACTAACAACGGGTCCAACCCCAGAAGTTCTAGTGCAGACACAGCCCCAGCGAGCAGGCCATGAAGTGTGACACACGCAGAGGAAAAGAGAACCCAGGAGGGCGTAGTGACATACCCATTGCAGTCTGAAGTCTCTCCTACCTTTCGGAGATTTCAAGGCCTGGTTTCTTGCCTCGTTTTTAGCTCTAAATTCACTTCATCCTGGGGAGGGAAGAGAAAGGATTCAATTAACACACAGTGCACACCTGACCAAGAGCCAAGGCACAGACACTCACAAAAGCTGGGTGAGAACCCAGCTGCAAAGCGAGGCCAGCATGGGGCATTCAGACTTCGCACGGGAACAAAGTGCTTTTCTGCTCCCGGCTGCACCACACAGCGCCGTGCACACCATGAGACACGCGGCACTTCTGCACTGCGCTGTGCATGAGGCTCCTAACGAGGGCTGGGAATAATTTAGCATAGAGGGAGCAGCTATTAGTGGCCTGAATCCTGCTTCCCAGGTACCACCGACAGACGTCGTGCTGGTCTGCACCATACTTCGCCCACACATCCAAGGGTGCCTTCTGCTCCATGTCAAATTATTCCCCCCCGATCCTCCCACTTCCGCTGCTGACCCCGCTTTCCCAGAGGTTCACCGGTGTGCTAATGCTGAGGCCTCCCCTGCACACCAACGGGGCACAAGATGCTGGGGTGCAGGACTGGGTCCCAAGGCACCGAACCCCCATATCCACTCATCTGTGCGTCTTCCTTCCCGGAGAACGCAGAGAGCGAGGAGGAAAGAGAAAAGGGACAGGGGAAAAAAAGTCACAGCAAAACACATGAAAAGTAAATTAAATTATTTAAAACCATATGTTCCAAAAATGTGACAGAGCATAAAAGCCGTGCAGTGAGACTTCCGGAGGGGGTTATCCCGCACAGGCAGGGCGGGAGGAGAGCTTGCAGGAGGGGGAGGACTGCTCCACAGCCACCCAGCCAGGGACTTCCCTCTCCCAGAGCCGGAAGGTGGCAGGGAGCACGGAGCAGCTGCAGGCACAGCGGCAAGGGTGCTTGGCCCATTCCTGCCCTCTCTGCTCTGCAACCCTGCCAAAAGAGCCATCGCAACTGCCCGAGACGTGGCAGCGAAATCAAAAACTGGCCCGAGGTCACGCACAGAGAGTTTGTGGTTGAACCCAGGAGCCCCAGCCGCCTGCGCCAAGCACCGGCTCACAGCACGCCTCCCTCGCCAGGGCGCAGCAGCGCGTGCCGCGACTCAGCCCCGTGTAGGGGTCCTGCTTTAGCCCCTCGGAGAGCAAAAGTGAGAGGGCCTCAGCTCTGGGATGTCCATGCTGCCGCTGCAGCTCGCCCCTGCGTTGTGGGACCCCGGTGCTCCGTGCGTGCGGCCGGCCGGCCTCCCCCCGTCACTCGCACTCCACCACCGCGCCAAAGATAGATGCCTGGTGTTGGCTGGGACCCAGAGCGGGAAGGAGCTGGTGAGATATCCCAGATGGGCGGACGGACACGGAGCGCAGGGAGCCCCTCGGGTGGGGAAGATGCATAACCAGCCCAGCTCCTTCCTTTCCCACTCAAATCCTGGGGCCGAGGACACGGCTGGAGTAACAGCTCCCCCACTTGAGGTCCTTCCCCACCCTGGCACCCTCTGTCCTTCCGGCTCTCTCATCCCTTCTCCCACCTTTTTCTTCCCTTTGTTCTCCCTTTCTTCCTTGCTCTTTCCATCACTTTCTCTGCCACCCTGTCACGCGTCTTTCTCTCCCTCCCTTTTGTTCTCTCCCCCTTTCCAAGCTCTCTGCCTGTAACTCTCAGCCTTCCTGGCTCCACTCCCTCGCCCCTGTGCCTGGTCAGTTCTCGGGTTTGAGTTTTTAATTGTTTTTTTTTTTTTTTACTCCCCTCTTTCGGCCGCAGCTTATCAATGATGCAAGAGGAATAACGCCAATTTACTTAGAATGTGTAATCCCCAAATCAGATTGGGGGATTGTATGAGGCAATATGACCTTGCATATGTCTCCATTAAAGCCAGCCAGGCCTCCTCTTGTATTCTGTGTTCCCAGTACATATTTAGACAGATAACGCTAATTGTACTTGACATGTCCTCTTAAGGATGGACTCTTCCCTCCCCCAGCTCTGCCTGCTTCCCTGCCTGACAACGCGCTAGAGCAGAGCCCGCTCGCTCGCAGCACGGCTCGGCACGGCACCTGCGGGGCTGCCCAGCCGGGTGGGCGTCCGGCACAGCCCGCACACCCAGCTCCGCTGCGACAGCGCCGGCTCTCCTCCCCGGCACTGCACGTCTCCGTACGGGAAGCGGGGCCGGCCAGCATGGACAGGGCAAGGAGCAGGGACAGGGGGAGCGCTGCCGGGACATAGTTAATCTGAGATTACACACTGCTATTGTGACAATCTTGGATTCTCCAGAAAAATGAGCAACATGTTATCACCTCCAAAGCCATGGGTGCCACCTCGCCTGCCCCTCTTCCTGCTAACCCCACTGTCACCCTCTCTCCTCCTCCTCCCCGCCTCGTCCCTGCCTCCTTGCCCTTCTCCGTGGGGCTTCCCTTTTTACTTCACTTGCCCCAGCCCCTCCGCTTTGGGAGACCAAGGGCTTCCTCCTTCCCCTGGACAGGCCCCAACCACCACACAACACCCGTCTCCAGAAGGCACAAAGCTCCAAAGCGTTCAGACAAAGCGAGGGGACCCGCTCACCATGACCATCTCCGAAGCCTTTCTCCTTTCCAAGGAAGGGCTTCCACCCCGCACCTCTCAGCTCCCACATCTGGGCATCAAGCTCTTTGGATAAATATTTATACCTGGCTACTGGCCTGTGGATCCCAGCTCCAGCTTCTAGGGAACATCGTGAAGAAATCCAGATCTCCCTCGTCCCCATGCCGGCCCGTACATCGCTGCTCTAGAGCAGACAAGGAGGACGCAGGAGGCGGAGGGGAGCTTACTCCAAGGAAACCAACGGATCCAAACTCTTTGCCAAAGTGGACTCAGATTTTTATTTTTTTTTCCCCCTTGACACCACATCCTAATTCGACTTTTTCAGTATCTTTCCTTCAACAACCTTTTTTCCTTCCTCCCCTTCCTACCCGGCAACTGCACATTTATTAATTCATGAGGCACTAATTAGTTCTTTGTTTAATTTTGTGTTAAACAGACTGACCGGAATGATAACGACTTGCAGCGTTGCATTACGGTCCCCAACCGCCCCTGTTTTCTGACAACAAGGGAGCGCAGTGAGACTGGCGTGATGAACCCCAATTCCCACTCCAGTTGCACTTCATTAAGTCAAAATGTGACAAGAAGCTTAGAGAGCAACTTTCAGATCGGATCACACATAACAATTGGGCAGGAAACTTTCCGAGGGGGAAGCGGGAGAGGCACTGGCAGCGCAGGCTGGCACCGCGCACAATTCCCCGGCGTGCCTGCCTTAAAGGAGCCGGCTCGGGCTGCCGCTGAGGCAGGACTGAGGGCACATGCAGGTGGTGAGGGGTGCGGGAGGAGGAAGAGGAGAGGAAGAGGGGCAAGCCAAGATAAATGCATGGCAGGAGGCATCACTGCTTTCCACTCCCCTTGGTTTCGTTTGCGACGATGGGTTGTGTTGGCAGGCTGTGGGATGCTCAGCCGAGGACCTCAGGTGGGATAATTCCTCAGCAAGTCACTCCGGGAACTCTGAGGGCATCTTTAGGCACCTTCAGCTCCATGCCTCAGTTTCCCTCCTGTAGCTCTACGGTGAAACAGCTGGTGATCCTCAGCTGCTATTCAATTGCCAAGAACTACGCAATTCTAATGGAGTCCCCTAAATTGCAAAGGGAGAGGTTGAATATCGGCACCTACGTTGTGGAAATGAGAAGTGACACCAGCTCTGACACCAGGCAGAGGGTCGGCTACTCTCACGGGGAAGGAGCTGTACCTTCCTTTAACCCTGTACAGTGCCTACCAATTTTTGAAAGTGTGCTGATCAGCAATAAAGTCAGTAAGCTGCACAGCAAGTGCCCGCAGCCTGAGCTCGGCCCTGCGGGTGGGAATACAGCCACCACCGTGCTGCAGGCCTTGAGCTCGTCACTGAGTGCCTCCAGTGCCTCACTGCAGGGGCTATGGCACAGGGTCCAGGCACACAGCCGCGCATCTGCCCTGGCCCAAGCCTCACCCAGCAAAAAAAGCCTGAGCATGACTTACTCCTTGGCACTGGCCAAGATGTGACTGACAAACAGACAAGACAGGTGGGTCATGACCAGGCTCAGCTGGATCTGTCCCAGTCTTGTTGGCGCACAAGGACGTACAGCGCATGGCCAACTCCTCGAGCCCCTTCTGGCTCACTGAAGTGCAGTGAAATGTAAACAGCCTACAAGAAAGTGAGAAGGGTCTTCAAACACCTCCTGAGAGGGTGGGTGTGTGTGGAAAGGAAAAGAGGACTTCCCAAGTGCGCAGAACATGGAGGTTCTGCAGCAGTTCAAAATGCATCTTCAGCTACTGCATGGACATCAGCTGTGGGAATAAGCCAAGATCACACAGAACTGAAATGAGCTAGCTGGGAGGTCTCAATGCCTTTTCTACCAGGTATTTTTCCACACTTCCCTCTCATCCCTCTCCCTCTCTCCCCAGGAAAGGACGACTCATCCCTAGCTTTGCTCTAGAGAGACCCAAAGCTCAACTAAGGTCCAAAACACTGGCAAAGCCACATGAGGGACTCTCTCTTGAGGGTCACATCAGGACTGCGAAGAGACACTCGAGCTGTGTGGGTGTGCACAGCAGCATGTCCTGAACATGGCAGGGGCAGAGTGAGCACTGTGACCAAAGCCTCTGAGCCTCGGGGACCGCCTGCGCAGCAGCAGTCTCTACGTGCATTATCAGTATTTTCACCTGAGTGAGCTCTAAACGTCCAGGTCTTTGGGGAAGGGGCCAGGCTGCAGCAAGGTATCACAGCATGGTGTTTGTCAGCACACTCACAGCTGAACAACACACGGATCTGCTAGCAGACATCTTTGCGCTGGCTTCCATCTTTCATGAATCTGGAATACAGCAGGGACCTCTGTGACTGACGAAAAGGCTGTTCCTGCTTGACAGAAATCCCAGGAAGACACCAGACCTCTCTGATTTCAGTTCTACGTGTGCTCTGGATCCCATAAAAAGGCATTTGTAGATATTAGCACTCAGCTGGAGGGTTGGACTGGTGTCCAGCAAGGGCAAAAGCACCCACTAATACCTGAAGCAAAGACAACTGAGAAGGTCCAGGATTGCTGGGGAGAAGGAAGACCCCCTGCTGTCACCAGCCCAACAAGCCTTCTTGGTTTTGCAGCAGGGCTGGAATATCCTGGCTGCTCTGTAGGTATAGCTGGGCCTTCTCATCTGCTGAGCAGATGTTTCAGAACAAAAGGCGGGTACAAACGCCATCCCTGTCCTCTGTGAGCCCAGCCCGGGCCCTGGGCCGTGGACCTTGTCCAGGCACTGATGCTGAATGTGGCTCACACCCTCTCTCAGGACTGAGAGGACGCAGCAGTGGCACAGAAATGTTCCCAGACTGGTCCAAGCCTGGCCTGAGCAGGGGCAGAAGCTGGCGAGCCAAGGCAAGGAACTGGCATGACTGACAGGGTGGAGTGAGGGGCAGCTAAAGGACAGCACGAGCTGCCCCGGACAGAGTCCTGCGTGCTCTCCCCACACGGTCCCACCCAGCCATCGTCTCCTACCGATCTTGGGCTGCTCAGGACAAAATGCATGGGCTGAAAGGAGCGGGAAACTTGTGTTATTGCTTGTTTCCCCCTTTCTTGGCTGCCATTACAAGGCAATACCAGTAGCACAACACAAACCAACGACATCCACTGATTTTTAGGGCTACACAGCTGCCAGTGCTCTCAGACAAAGTTCTGCGCTGAAAATGAGGGTAACAAGCACCCCAAACAGGTCATGGTCTGCCTCTTCTTCCTAAAACTACATGCTGAGATGTCCTAGACTCCATCCCCAATCCTCTTTAACCAGGAAAACTCTCCTCCCAGGATTACAGACCCGCTGCCCCCCTTCTCTTCCCCTCCATCTGGCTGGGAGCAGCCTGGGACCGAGTCCTCTTCCCAGCCCTGGGAGAACCCTGCAGTTTCTCTCTCATAAAAAAGAAAAATGGGAGCTATAAAAAAGGCAAAGAGAAGAAAAGCAAAGCAAAGGGAAATCACTGCGAAGGAAGAAAAGAGCAAAGCCCCCCTTCCCTTCCCACCCCTTCCCCATTACCTGCCTTTTAGCACTGGGTAGCGCCGCCTGCTTCGTTGCTCCCGAGGACTCCCCCTGGGCACAGCGCTCCCCGGGGAGATCCTGCCCTGCCTCTCACCCTTTTCCCCTCTGCTCAAACCTGTTGAGCAGAGTCCAGTCCAGCTCAACCAAGGTGATGCAAAAGAAGGAGGAAAACCAGTGCCGGGCAGTGGCAAAGGGACAGGGGCCATCCTGGAGGTAACCCTGCAGCTCAGCGCCCATCGTCCACCTCTGGAGCGCTGGAGCCAGGCACGGGACAGAGGGACCTGCTGGTCCCAGTCCACAGCCGGTCCCAGCTTCCCAGCACTGACGGCACCCAGGACCAGGCAAGGCCCCAGACCCCCACCTCGCAGTGCAGTGGGGGACAAGGGAGGATCCCGGGGAGTTCACCTCACCTCCCGCCCCGACAGCTGTAAAGCACAGCAGTCCCCAAACTTGGCATTCGGCAGCCCTGGGCTGGCTCCTGCTAATTTGCTGTCAGGCTGCCTAAGCAAACCAATTAAAACTAATCATTAATTATAAAAAAGAGAGAGAGGAAAAGACCCTGCACAAATGGAGAACAGAAAGGGCATGGGGAAAAGGACAGGAGGGAGCAGAGTAGAAGAGAGCTTGAGAAAGGGGCTGGGGGGAGGAAGAGAAGGGCTTTCAAATCCCCAGCACAGAGCCTCGGATGAAGGCAGCAGAAGGGCAAGTGGTCTCCCAGGGCAGGGTGGGGAGAGGCAGAGGTGAGGGAAGCCGGGGGGACCTGAAGGAAAAGCGACAGTGCCAAGGATGGCGAGGCGTGTGCAGAAGCCAGGTCCTGCAGCGGTGGGAGCTGGCACCATCCACGCTCCCTCCACCGCCCCAGCCGGGCCCTGCTAGAGGCAGAGGGGCTCGAGCTGCGGTTCGGCGGGGAACAGGCGCTTGCCAGCCTGCGGAGCTGAGGGCGGAGGAGGAGGAGGGTGCAGGGGGAGCAGAGCAAGAGAGGAGGGCAGCGCCAGGGCTGCGGACCCAGACTCGGGAGCGCTGTCCCTCCACGTCAGGGCTACCAGCTCTCTGGCAAACGCCTTAGACGGGGATGAAAAATGGGGCATTTATGAAAAGCCCCTGATTATGCGGATTTGGCTGGGGCCCGGGCTCAACCGCCATCGCTCCCGCTGGCTCGCAGAGCTGCGGTGGCAGAGAACCCCGGCAGCTGTCAGCGCAGCCAGCACGCCCCCGCCGCCACGGCCCCCACGCCACCGTTTTGTTCCCTGGACCCGCACACACGCACGCTTCCCAACGCCCCTTTTGAAGAGCCTCAGGCCCACGGCGGGCTGGCGGATGGCGGCGAGGTGGGGGCAGTGCCATGGAAACGGGCCCTTTCCTGGGGAAACGTGCTGCCGGCCCCCCCTCCTCGTCCCGGGTGCCCCTTTTGAGGAGCTGTCAGGACCCTGAGTGAGTGTCACACGACCCAAGGACCAGGCGTGACCAAGCCTATTTTCTGCCTCAAATTTGATTGATTAAAAAACTTTTTAGGAAAACCATGTTAAAAGACAAAAAAAAGAAAAAAGAGGAAAGAAAAAAATTAAACAGAAAGGGACAAGGGGGTGGGGGAAAAGGGAAAGGCCTCTGTGCTGGGTTTCCCTGGCAATAGCACCAGGGGACAAGTGTCAGAGGCAGATCAACAGCATAACCAGGCCGAAAATAAAGGTCAAAGGAAGCATGAAACTTAACACAACAGTGATTAAGATAATGATGAAGCAGGGGACCCCAGAAAAAGAAGTAAGTGTGACACACAGAAACACACACACACACGCTCCAAGTGATGGCCCAAGAGACCTGGTACGTGGGAAGAGGTGACGGGGCTTGCTGGGCCCTGGAGGTACCTGGACAAGAGCGGAAACAGAGGAGAAAACAGAGTGGAGGATTTGGGGAGAGGCGGTCTGAGATTTCCCCCAAGGCTGGTTGCCGTAGGTCGAACCTGCCCAACGCCAGCAAGCCCCCAGAGCCGAGAGGCTCTCTCCCCTAATGCAGACGCGCTGTCCCAGCCACGCAGTGCTTGAATTTGCAACCAAATTCCTCAAAAGAGTTTCCCTGACGCCGGGAGGAGAGCCCGAGTGGGTGTGAATCAGGGCAGCCCTGCTGACACCGACGGAGCTGTGCTGGTTCATGCTGGCTCGGGATCTGGCGCTCTGCCTTTAAGCAATGGGTATAAAAAGCCTCAGAGATGCCAAGAGGGAAGGTTGCTGGTCAGACCTCACTGCCCACCTCCTTTCCCTTGTCAAGGCTCATTCTGCAGAGAGAAGCCCAGAAAGGCTGAAGGATTCAGAAAGCAAGTCCAAGAATGTCATACCCTTCGGCATTTGCTTACTGCATCCCAAAACCTCTAGGACGATCTCACATTTTTGGAGCCCAGCTTACGACTTTCAGTTGCCTGGGACTGGCTATGTTGCGATTGCCAAGAGGCAGCAAAGAAATTGCAAATTGTTCTCCAGCTTCTCCCTCTGTTGAGTCCAGGACCTTAAAGCTTGTGCAATAGAAAGCACGGAAAGACAAAAGACTGTCCACCTTTTCTGCACCACCTTCCCGCTGGGAGTAACTCTGGTCCCCAGGAAAGCAC
Source organism: Opisthocomus hoazin (assembly GCF_030867145.1). Lineage (NCBI taxonomy): Eukaryota > Metazoa > Chordata > Aves > Opisthocomiformes > Opisthocomidae > Opisthocomus > Opisthocomus hoazin. The sequence goes on from NC_134429.1 coordinate 12,814,452, forward strand.
CCCTGCTCTGCCTTTTCCCGCAGGCCACAGTCCTGACGCAGGGTGGTCTGCAGGGCTGGTGGCGGGACGGGGCCAGGCACGGCGCCCGCAGCCAGCGCTGGCCCTGCCCGGCCCTGGCAGCTCGCCTCCGGTGCCAGGGACGCCGCCTCACTCGCTTCCTGCGCTTCGCACCACCAGCTCAGACTTGGGCAGAGTGGGTTGTTCTTCCTGTCAAACACCTTTGGGAAAGTAATTTTTTAGTTGGAAATTTTCTTCCATGTAGCATTTATCACGAGGATGAGCAAAGAAGCATTTTCACAAAAAGGGCTGAGAAAGCAATACATGTACGTTTAGACACGCACACAGGCACGCACACTCTAAAATCCACTTCGTCAAAAAGCTGTTTTCCATCAAATATTTTTCAGTGCAAAATTCCTAGCATCATATTCACGTGTCTCCCCCCTCCCCCATCATTTATATTCATGGTCTTTTGTAAAGAATGATTCAATTAAAGCACCGACATCCCTCGCTAGCAGAGACTGAGCAGTGAGAGGAACTCCCCAAAAGTCGAGCCGGGCCAGGCAAGGCTTTGCCGGACCTCGAGAGGAGTCTGAACACCCAACGACGGGCGGGTTAGAGGGGCTGGGACGCCACTGCCTCACACCTCTGGGAAAACAGCACAGCTGAGAGTGTCAGCTCCAGCTATTAAAAAAAAATAAAAATAAATCACTGCTCCGATCCCTGACATCATTGGCTGAAAAATGTGATTTGAAAAATAATAATAGAAAGCAAGGCCTTTTTTAATTTCATTTCTGAGCCATTACAGTTCATGTTTTCATTCTTTTTTTTTTTCCTCCTTGGTAATCAGAAGAGCGAGAAATGTGATTAAAAACTAAAAAAAACAAACAAATAATGAAAGCTGAGATTCTCATTTGGTCTCCTGTGTCCAGAAACACAGACTTTAAGGAAAAACACCAAATGTCCTTAGGCACAGGGTAAAAGGAGGGGTTGGCAATGTTCTGTTTTGGCTAAAGCTGTTATGAAATGTACAGAAAGCCGAAGATACCAAAGATACTTGTAAACATCTTCTTAGGTTCTCCTCCCCGCACATCTGATAGCAAAGATCTCGCATGCGCTCGGATGCGTGCACACAGCCCTGAAACGGGATGAGCAAACCCGTGCCGGGGACGCGCGAGCGAAATTGTATTGAAGCTGAAATCCCCTCAGTGACGGAGCTGGTTCCATTTTACAACTCCGTCTCTCAAAACCGACAGCGGAACCTTGAGATTCTACGCACAGATGTAAGATTACTGTTCAGCAATAACAAGGCCACTTTCATCAAAGTCTTTTTTTTGCATTTTTCAATGAAAATAAGACACCACGTTTCAACAAGCTTTGTGAGCAAAGATCAGTTTCACTTTCTCACTTGCTTACACTGATTTCTCTCTTTCAGAAAGAAAATCCAGCAACTCTGGCAACAAAACAAAATGAAAAAAGGAACACGCCAGATGCGAAGAAGAGCTGGGGTACGAGCGCAGGTACTTTCCCAGCAGCGCACCTTCCCTCGCCTCTCCTGCCATCCTCAGCCTCCAAAAGGAGCAACTTTCCCTGGCCGCCGCGCTCTGACGGCAGCACCGTTCGGTCCCCACCGGCTGGCAAAAAGCAGGAGAGAGGAACACGCCGGTGCCTCGGCTGCCCAGCAGCGTGTCAGCAGGTCGGGCCGGGCGCGTGCCGTGGGCTTCCAGGCCACCGGGGCCATCGGCTCGTAGGGAAGACACGCTGACACGCGTGTCCCTGTACACGCAGGGCCAAATAACGGCACACACCTCGCAAACGCGTGCGGAGCACACCAAACTCCCTCGCCATGGCCGAGGAACTGTCAGGAGAACACAAGCAAAAGCTGCTTCTTGACAGCGAGTCATTTATATTTTAGCTTCGTTCCATTATCCTAACGAATCCTTCATCAGCAGATGCAATATTAACAGCAGAAAATCAGCTCATTACATCCGGGGGGATTTCATCAAGTTGACAATCATATATGCAGCTACCCGAGCCTGGAGAGGACAGTGCTCTCCTTATTTAGTTATCTTGGTTTCATCTTAGAGGCTTTCTCTTTCTTTCTCTTTGGGGCTGGGGGCTGATGGTTAGGGGGTGTTTCCCAAACAACCACTAGACCCCAGAGCTTTTAGGACGCTGGCCCACAGACAGATGCACTTGGCTGGGAAATGCTCCAGCCCATCCACAGTAGCTGCAGCTGCTAAAGGGGAAAAAAGCCCCTCATACAACCTGCAGCCTCTGGAGCTCTGAGGGCATTTCTCGGTGGAGTTCAGACTCCAGGAGGGGGTTCGCATCCCATACAGCTCCTGCCTTGTGTCCATGAACATCTGCCCACTTAATGCTCTGAAGGGTCTCTCTCTGCCGGCGTCTTTATCCAACTGCCGTGTCCCCAGAGGGATAAGGCACATTTAGAGAGTCTGGGATTTTGCGATGAACTTCCCAGGCAAGCAACAGAAGAGTCAGTCCAGATGAGCTGAGGGGAGAAGGGAGCAACAGGGAGAGTTAAAGATGAGTTCAGAAGATTGTGGGGCTCTTTTCTCTCCCACCTGTCTAGGGAGCATTAAACAACATAACTGAGGAAGCCAGAGCAGACTGGCGAGACACTAGATGATGCACTAGAACACAGCTGAAGTAACCCACAGATCATCCGGTGCAACATCTACGCGAAAACTTTGAGTCTTTGTTCTTCTTCCCCTGCATATTCTTGCTTTAAAATTATGGGAATGGGCATGCACATTTCAAGGTTACTCCTATTTTTCACTGTCATTCCAGGGGCTACAGGTTGAGGAGCCCTGCAGCAGAAATGCAGCTTGGGTTCCCTTTGCCAACCAGAGGAGCAGCTGGCTGAGGGCTGACGGGAGCTCCCCACGCCTGTGCACTGCACCAGAAACACCAACAGCTCCGCAGGCAACTCCAGGTGGGGCATGGAGCGCTTTAAGAGATGCCAAAAAAACAGGAAAACTGCGAAGCATGTTCCTCAGTGCCTGCACAGCTGGGGGCTGGCTAATACCGCCTGCAAAAGAGCTTCCTACTCTGCCTCCGCTACTACGGGTCTTCCTCAGTAATAGCAGCCAAAGACACCCTTGGCGCCTCCAGTCCAAAGCATCACTGCCTGCAGCCTCAGGCCTTCTCCCTGCCTACAAAAGAGGCCCTTTGCAGCAGGGCCTCTGCCCACCCTGAGATTCCCTGGAGGAACAGGGATTTCCTGCCACCTTCTCACTCACACGTGGTGGGCGGCTTTGCCACCACGTCAAGCAAAGCCTTGTGATTTCAGCTGGAGAACAACAATCTGGCTTCCAGGACTTCCTCTCCATCAGGGGACGAAGCTGGAGAGACCAGTCTGGAATGGGACATGCACCACTCACGGCAGATACCTGCTTCTGGACAAGTCCCTCTGCTGCTCAGCCTCAACCACCCAACACAGCTGAAGAAGTTGAGCTCACATCTCCTCCAGCTGAGAGAGGGCTGGGATGGGCATTTTACATTTTCCCAGCAGGGCTGGATTTCTGCACAGCAAGGAATATGTTCCCGGGACGTCAACTCCAATCTCTACTGCGCTCTGACAGATTTAAGCTCCAGTTTGTCCGACAACATCCCAAAGTGTAAGAAACTGGGGACAGACTCTCTAATCAGGCTGTAGGACAAAGGCCCGGTCTGACCCTGTCACTTCCACTTACTCTTGCTGTCTGTCTCGCTCCCCCCACCCTCTCGGCAGCCTCCCTGCCCACCCTCGGCTGCCCTCCCTTCCCTAACACAGCTGGGCTAATCCTGCTCCTCCCGCGTCCAGCGCAAATCCTCCCCAGAGTAAACCAATCCTGGGAATTTTTATTAGATTATCAGCCTGCCAGCTCAGTGCTGGCTGGACTAATCCTAATCAGGACTGATTTCTATTAGGCAGCTTCAGGGAGGAGCTACGCTGTCCCAGCACCCCAGGCCCACACTGGGGGAGCCCAAGGCCTTTTAGCCCATTCTGGTCAAATTTTCCTTTTAGAAAGTAACAAATTTAGTCCAGGATCACCAGCTGCAGCAAATGCAAAGTTCACGTGTGGGCTGCATGCACAGAGCAGCACTGGGCAGCCACGGGGCGATCTCCCCCCACCTCGTCACTGAGTTGCAAGGGAAGTCAAAGGGGTCTGGGCTCCACAGCCCCTCCAGCCCCAGCTCCTGGCTGGTACGGCCAGCAAGGGCCGGTTAGAGCCACATGGAAAGATGCTCTGTGGCAGGGGACACGAGCCTGCTGGGTAGCAGGCTGAGATGATGGGCTCATTTCAGACAAGAGGACAAGAAGCCACAGCTTGAGTGACCAGGACGGAGTTCGCAGCGCTGGCTGAGTCAGCGAGGTCTCCATGCCCCATTACACATGCCCAAAGCAATCTACTCTTACTTCCCTCCCCATTTTACTAAAGCAAACTGTCTCTCAGGTATTTCTTCCCTGAACCCATCCCTGGCCCTGGAACTGACCTGACTGAGGCTGTTTGCTCTTTACTGGCCTGTGGACTGAGGCTGGTGAAAGTTTTGCCGCCGACTTAACAGGATTTGAGTCGAGCCACAAGGGCAGCTTGAGCAGGCAGTTCACAAGCAGGGTGTCGAGCAGAGCGGGCTGCGTCCCCTGCCTCTGTCCTCCTGTCCAATCCACCGGCTCTGTGCTGAAAGCACAACTATTACCAGCAGCCCCCAGGGGACTCCAACGCACTTCCGAGCGCAGCCAGCTGCGATGCAGCCGCTCCGCTGCCACAGAGACAGGCATCAGGCAAGGAGCACTCAGCAAAGCCTCTCTTCCCAAAAGTGACCTGGGGTCTTTGAAACCTTCCAGAGCAGAGGGGTCATTTCAACTTAATTGCTGTTAAGCCTCTTCTAAACTTGTCTGCTCACCCTCTCACACGCACGATTACACCATCTTTACGCTGCCTTGCAAAGGAAGACAAATCACCTGTAGGACTGAAAGCTGCATCTCCCACGGACTGTGGGTCTCTGTGACCTGGTGCTCAGGTGAACAGGTTGCCTTCCCATACAGTAGCCAGAGGGACAGCAATGCACTAGACAGGGCTTCAAGCAAGCCAAAAGATGCCCCAGGCTGTGACCAAGACTGAACGGACTTCACACCCTCACGAGAAGCCCCAAAATGAGAGCCGAGAGCCACAGCCCTGCCCAGAGCTCAGGGCGCTGCCCCTCCACTGCCGGCCTTGCAGAGGAGAAGCCCCACACAACCCCACCAAGGGAAACAGATCCTCTAAAGGAGAAGCTCCACAGCCAGTGCCTCCAGATACTCCATGCTGCATCAGCTCAGGACCTTGTTCTGTGCTCAGGGACATTTGTGTAAATCATGAGTAACTGTCCAGAACATCAGGCTGTAACTTAGAGCAGCTCAAGCCCTCCTTCTCCTTTCCGGCCAGGCTCACAGCACCAGTCTTACTCTGGTAGGTGGCAAGGTTTCCTAAGAGAGAGTTAACCAGATCCGGCTGGAATCAGAGGCTGCAGCAGGCTTCCTGATGACAGAGAGAGAAATGGGGGACTTGGCCCAAACCCTCTAGAAACCACATCAAAAAGAGATGTGGGCGAGAGCCAAAAACTGATGATCCAACTGCAAACGGGCTCTGTATGCGTATGTGTTTGTGTGTGTGCGTGCGTGCAAACCGAGGGGAGAGGAAAAATCAAAAGAAAGAGAGAAAGGAAAGAGGAGGAGCAAGAAGGAGCAGAAGGATGGAAAGAAAAGGTGTGGAGGCACGAGATCAGGAAGGGACCAGAACTGTCACAACGTGTGTGGCCCGCTTGCAGGCACGCGATGAACAACAAAACATGGTAACAATATATAATAGATGTCATGTGTTCATGATAAGCACGGATCAGGAGAAACACTGGGTCTGTCTCTAGCTCCTTCCAACTCAGATCTCAAAGTGCTACAGAAACATGGGCCCAGACCCGTTTCAGTCAGGCAGCGCAACTCCTTTGACCTTGGTGGAGCCACAGCAATGCGCATCCTTCGGAACACCTTGCACGCTCCTCCTTGCTCTGCTGCTGTGCACGGAGTGCTTTCACAGGGGCAAGGAGAAGGCAGCAGATTTCCATGGGGGATTTGGTGGAAGAGCTGTGGCTGGAGACTGGGAGGCTGGACTCCCAGTTCTGTGATTTCACCACCAAATCAAGGTTTAGCCCATTTAGAAGCTAAGCAGCAGAAGCATTATACAGTGCTAGCAGGCTGGGGTCACGCATCCCAGTCTCCTCACTCAGCACTGCCTTCCCTAAACCCATCAACAGTTGATGGAAGGGACGATTTCTTTGACTCGGTTTTGCCCGCACTGTAGGGGGTCCCCGCGGTACGGTGGTCTGCAGTACTCTAAATCAGATTACGCATCTCCGCTCTGGGAGAACAGCAGCTCACCTAAACCAGCTCCTCAACCAAGTCTACTCCCCCTCCGAGGTATGCCCACTGCCAGTCGGAGCACCGGAGTTAAGCACTGGCAAACATCGTCCCAGAGTGGGACACTGAGAGGACAAGATCCAAGGGTGGATGTGCCCCCCCCACGTCAGCCTGTCCTCCTGCAGCTGGATTAGTAATCCAGGCTGGGACAGAGACCTGATCCGGGCAGCATTTCCCATTCCAGCTGTGAGCTCCCTGCCAGTCCCGTGCTGGCCTCGTCTCTCTGCAGAAGGGATGCTTCGCAGAAGTCCCCTCCACACCGTGCCTAACGACTCCAGGAGACACCTCTCCCTTCCCACCTTGCTGCCTGTGCCTCCCGCTTACAAGATCTGGCAGGCAGACTCCAGGGAAAGGAGTTGAGACCCAGGGAGCAGCCAAACCCACACCTCTTCTTGAGATGGCAGCCTGAGGGATGGAGAAAGAATTCTAAGGCCTTTATATCCAAAGGCATGTGTCACTCGCCAGATGTTGGCCAAAAATGCTTGAGTACCGTGGGCAGAGGTGAAAGGGAAGGTGAGACAAGCAGCAAATTGGGGACAAGATAAGAAAAGGGAGTATGTGAAAGATACGACTAGGTGAACAGTGGGGACACCAAAAGACGAAATGGGGTAAAACCAAGTTGTTCCTGTCCTTTAAAAGGGCTCTGGTCTGGAGTGAGGACGCCGATACACACCCGGCCTCGCCACTCAGGGCGTCTGCAGCCGGGCAGGGAATGTGCCCAGCTCCCTGTCCCCTGGAAGCTGGGCCATGCCCAAAGGCAATCAGGGAAAGTTTAGACTTTCCTCCCCCCACTGCCCCTTTTTTTTTTTTCTCCCCCCCCCCCCCAATTTATCAGCAGATTGTGTGGAGCCGAGTGGCGCTCGCCTCACCCTGCTAAATAAAGCTTTGGTATTTCTGATAAAGCCATCAAATTCCTTATCACGCTGACACAAAGTGCATTTAAAGAGACACACACACTCTCCAGCACCCTCCACTTCCCAGGCCCCGGCGCCTCACGGTAACCTTTCTGAGCTAAAACGAAAAGGGGGGGAGCAGAGGGAAGTAGAGCCCTGCACTTCCCAAGCACCGAGCCCACGTTGCGAGGGGACCCAGCCTGTTTAACCTTTAAAGAGGGAGGCTGGGTTCTGTCAGGCTGTCCTGAATACCGGGACAGATTCGATAGCCCTGTGTAAATAATGCAAGCTGCGATGTGGCATCAATAGAAATGCCCTGCAACAAGAAGAATATCGATAGCCGGAAAATCCTATGAGGAGCATGGCAAACCCAAGTGTCTGTAGGTGCTTTTAAACTAGGAGGAGGGGAAGAGAACCAGAGATCTTGGGCTGTCATGAAGACACAACTGGGGCTGCCGTTGCCCCTTGGATGTGCTTTTCCTCATGATGGCCTTGACAGGGTGTGAAAAGATATGGCCGTGCCGCAGTCTGGACTTTGGCACTGCCTTTCCCTTGCTACACCAGCCCGAAATCTGCCCCCGTCCCCAAGCGACGTGACAGCAGCGCAGGCAGCCGTCGGGAACCCCTGCTTCCCTCCCCGCAAACACCGCCCGGAGACATTCTCTCTCCTCTTTGCCACAGCGCAGGCTGTTGTTTAACCTTCAAATTTATTATTTTTAATTATTTTGATTTATAAAAGCATGCGGCAGTTAAAACCACATTAAATAAACTCAGCGTTACGGCGCTTAACAAACACACATAACTTTGGACTTCTGAGGACTCCATAAAATAATCATCCGCCTGGAAGTCGCTGCAGCCGCCCGCGCCTGCCCCGGCGCGCTCTCGCCTGGCCAGGCTCCCCCGCCGCCACACACCCACATCCACGCAGGCTCCGCGCCGCTCCTGCCCCGCCAGCATCGGCTGCGCGGGCCAGACGGGACCCACCGCCGCACGCACCTCGCACCCAGACTCCTCACCCTCCTCTCCCCGCTCCTCTTCCCCCTCCACAGCCCCCCCAGCAGCTCTCCTTTCTAGCTTGGCTGTCTGCCCTTCTCCAGAAGGCTACTTCAGCCTCTGACCTCGCCTTCCCAAAAGGTGTTTCACCCCGTCTTACACGCTCAAGATGTCAACAGCAGAGCTCAGCATGTTTTGATACCATAAAAATCAAACAGCACTAGGTCTCTGCCACCTTAGCTAGGTCTCATACAATGCTTCAGATCCAGCTCCGAACACTAGCACCTCTCCTTGCCAAGCAGACCAGCAAGCCTGGAGGAGATGAAGAAGAAGAAACAAGAGAGGAAAGAGAAAAAGAATTAATAAAAACATGAGAACACCTGTCTGGTAAACTCCACCCGGGCTCCCATTGGAAAAGGCTCTTTTAGGACCCAATCCAGTGTCAATGAGACCTCTGCTTCCACTGCCTGTGCACAACACCTCTGCACCGTGCCGAGTGCTGAAGGCGCGGGCTCTGCCTCGCAGCCTCTCTCCCCACCTGCAGACAGCTCCCAGAGACGTGGAGAGCACACAGCATCCTCCTCCTCTCCAATGTCCCTTCCTTCCAGGAGCAATAAAACATGCCGATGCTTTTCAATCCCAATCACCCTGCTGTTTCTCAGCCTGGCAGGGCCATCCCAGGGAACTCAGTGGGTGGGCCTGAGACACACATAGAAAGTTGAGGAAGAGACTCTTCCTCCACTGTTTCATCGGCATCTGCAGTAAAACATCGGTGATTTATACAGGAAGTAGGTGAAGAGCAATTATAATTGATTGGGAATCATTTCCTGATGGTGTCTGGGCGTGATTGATGGTGCCGGCCGACTGTTAAAGGACAGCAGGCGCTGAAAAGAGACAATCTGTAGTTCCCGTCCGCTGAGCTGAATGCACCACAAACCACGAAACCCTCTTCTGCTACAATCTCCTGCGTAGAGAGATGTGGCTCTCCCCAGACCAACCTGGCCCTCAGACCTGAGCTCTCCTCTTCTCCCACATCAGCCCAGCTGTCCCCTCACTTGCTGGGGGTGGCCATGCCTTTCTCTGAGCTGGCTGGCCCCAGTCTCCAGCAGCACAGCCCCCCACCCCTTCTAGTTTCAGCATTTTTTAAGAAATAAAGTATCTGTCACAGTGCTGGATTGTCCTGGTGGTATGGATGGCTAAATCAGTGGAAAGACACTGAAGCCACACATCTCCAGTGCCAGGTAGGGTGCTTGGGACCTCCTCCTCCTCCTCACAGGCAGCGAGGGGAAGCAGGGACAGGTAGGCAGCACACAGAGCCCCAGCACGCGGCTGTGCCAGCAGCATCTGCGGGGCCAGGGAGGTCACCTGTCGGAATGCCAGCCAAGGGCTGATCCTCTGCTCCTTCCGTAATGGCGTAAACCAGGAGTGAACTTAAAAGCCCTCTGCAGTTTCCTGGTGTAAAGCAAGAGTGAGGGCAGAGTCAGCTCATGTTTCGGAATGAGCAGAGGCCAGCTCCAGCTGATGGCTGTCCTTGACTGGAGCAAAGTGAATCAAAGAGGTGGGAGTGGGCTTGGTCCAGCTGCTGGGAGGCAGAGAGCCTCACGAGAGAAGCCGGCACCTTGACCGGCACAGACTGTCACCTCTGGCTATCTTAGCAGAGAGATGATGGGGCTGCAGACCAAGTGCGTCTTCTGTTCCTCATCTACCAGGCTACGAGTTTCTACTGAATCTTTTTGGGGTCTCTGCCTTTTGGTCAAAATTTGGTGAAAATAATTTCTTGCAAGGTGCTCCCTCTCTCTCTGCTGGCCCATGTTCCTTTCCCTGTGGCCACCGCTTCAGTCCAGCTGGGGCCTCTAGCAGGAGGGTCCCCAGGCCAAGGAGCCCAAAAGCGGCACAGGCAGACTGGCTAGCAGGGAAGGAGGAACGCAGATCGCAGCTCTAGCCCTCGCTGGATGCAGAGTCCCTTGGAGGCCACGGTCTGACACTGAACCTTTCTGTGCTTTGCTGCAGCACGGTCCCGAGAGCTACCTGCCTCTCATGAGAACTGCAAGGGAAGAATTACCATGTGCAGTGCAAGTGCTAACGCACATCCTACACTTTGCTTCTTTTCTCTAGAACCTAATACATATATAGTACAGCGACATTTCACATCTCTACTGCAACTCACACCTAAGGCCATGCTAGCTCACAGAAGGTATTCCTGAATGCCTAACCCTCCTTGTAAGGAAGAGCAGAATAAAATTCATAAACAAAACCTTTTGTTAAAAGTCACAACCAAGTGCCACAAATGCCTGCTTTAAGCTGAATTTTACACTCAAACAGAAGCTCCACAAGCTCCATAAGCCTCTCCAGGAAACTCACCAGCAGACATGAAAGGCGTTTGGAGGCTGCAGTGATGGTAGAGATTTACAAATGGGGAAACTTAGTCACTGAAGATTAACATGATTGACTGAGATAGCACCGTCCTTGGCAGAGCCGAGGAGGAGCTCGTTCCCGTACACCTCCTGTTCTAACCACCAAATCGTCCTGCCTTGCGCTGGAATAATGAGGACAGCAAAACTCTGCCACAGTTTGAGATCAGGAAAAGAATTTTTAGGCTGACAGGTGTTGGGTTTTTGTTGGAGGTGTTTGGGTTTTTTTTTTTTCCATTAAGCATTTCCATTTGTACCGAGCTACTGGAGAGCATGGAGAGGACTGGATGTGGGGCAGACGGGGAGGACGCTGCGCGCAGTTTGTATTTCGTTCCCCTGGGAAGGCTCCTGCGTGCACTGCAAATGCTGGGAGCTGAGACAAGGGACCCAGACATGCTAAATATAAAGGCTGCAGGACTGCAGAGGGTTTGTGGGTTGCTGTTCATGGGGAGGGGTGGAGGTAAAGGAGGGGCCTGGGTCACAAACTGCCTGCAGTCACAGTAGCCTGTCAATAAATTTTGCATTCACTTTACTTTCCGACAGGGATTCATTCCCTAATATGGGGCTGGCAGCTTTCTGGGTTATTTCGAGTGTGTGTGATAAAGTTCCCTGGATACTGATGGCTTCCTAGGATCAGGATTCTGAAAAAAACCCAGCAACATGCCTTGACGTGTTGGGTGAAGAGAGGAACCACAGCTAATTGGACCCTTTTCTGCAAAACAAGGTAGTATAAGGGTGTGAAACGCAGTCCCTTCCTCCAGGACAGAGGTTTCTGGGGCTGGGAGCCGAACCTTTCTGCTGAAGAGAGTGCCTTGAAGGTTACAGCATGTGCCAAAGCCTTTCCTGCCAAGATTCCAGGCACTGAGGGCAGGCAATCTTACACCCTCCATTACGGCCGCTCGAGAGGTCCGACCCCTTGTCCATCAGGTGAACACTGAGGATGAGACAGCCCCACCCGAGGCAGCTGGGCTAAAATATAAGAGTCAGGCAAAGCGAAATCAAGGCTGAGAGAGATGATTTCATCTCTTGATAACTTGTTTAAGGTTAGATGGATCAAGAAAAGAAGCCGGGTCCCCAAACTAGCACTCACATGCTCTGGGTTGTACCATCTTCCCCACCTTCTGGCACTCCTTTCAGATACCCAGAGAGATCTGCTCCCTTGCACTTTGATAAGGCAAATTATCTCTCATCTATTCCCAGCTGATTTCCCTAAACCTACCCCCAGCAGCCCCCACACTGCATACTCCATTACTGACAACTCTGGAGTACTTGTCTAACCAGAGCCTCTGCTTTGCCCTCACTCTCTCAGCTTCAAGATCAAGTTGTGCCTGGCATGTGGGGAAACTCCCCTGAGCAAACGAGGCCTCGGAGAGGTCTTCTCATGCCAGGTTGTCCCATGGTGAGCCCAGTGCTCTGCCCAAAAGCCAGGTGCGCTTTCTGAACCAAAACTCCTGCTTTCTAAAGCACGGGAATGGGAAATCCTCAAACTGACCCCAACAGATTTCCACAGGGGGATTGCTGGCTTGGATTAAGTTTTAAAAGAATAATCAGGTAAAACATGCCACAGATGATGTGCCATAATTGCAAACGTGCCTGACTCTTGCCACCTTCTCCCTGACCCAACCCAGGCCACATTCCTGTGGAGACTGGAAAATCCATGAAGAGTTAAAGCTGTGCCACCCAAGCCGCTGCTCATGAGCGGCAGGGAGCCCTCCACCGGCTCCTCTCCAAGCATCCACAGGGCCAGAGGCCACTTTCTGCTGTGCCTGGCGAGGCTGCCAGCTCCTGTCACCCACAGCACAGGGCAGGGAATCCCAAGCTAGTGTTCCTCTGCAACGCTCAGCTGAGACTCCGGAGGGCGGCTCTGAACGGAGAGGGATTGGGAACCTGCAAAACCAAAGCTGTTGCCACACCTGCCGGCTTGGAGCAGCTAGTCTTTGGGGACACCTCAGTGAAACGAGCTTGGAGAGGATCTTGGTCCATATCACCAGAGCAGCAGAAGAGGACAGGACTAGGCTCTAGGGAGGGAGGCCTCCATGTGAGCCAGTCCTTTTCAAGGCACTTGTGTGGCAAGGACACTCACCGATGCCGTGGAAACTTGCAAAGGAAAACTCAGTCATTCTGACCACGCTTACAGCGGTTTCAAGTTAATACATTTTACCTGGAATTTGCAACAGGCAAGGAGTGTGCTCGCGGTCCCGTACCGCAGCACAGCTAACAAGCGGTAACTTGCTAATCTGCCATAACATGATCATTTACATTCATCCGAACGTACCCTTGGATCCCATTGCAGCGTTAACCTCAGTGTCCTGGCCAGAATCCATCTCAAGCCACTGCATGCTGCCTACAGAAAATCCCCAGACAGTTTCAAAAGTTGAGGGTCAGGTTCCTCACATCCTGCTCTGGGCTGTTGGGCAGTGCTGCTGCCAACATGCAGGAAAAACCTACTCAGAGTCTGGGGTAGGGGTAGAAATCCAGGAGTTAGAGAGTGAACCCTCCTATCTACCACGTACATCACCACTGACTTGGATTGGGGACACTGGGAAAGTTTTTTCCCTGCCTCAAATCAAGCCTTCAGTTCCTTAAGCAAGTTGCAGACCAGACAAACAGAGAACAAGCTGTCCCATGGTTTTAAACAGATGCATTACTCCCGGACAGCTGGATAAAAAGCAGCGTTGTCTGGAAACACATACGCACGCACCCCTGTCGAGGCACAGGGCTACCGAGGGCCCTGCGCAGAGCTGGGCAGCGGGACGGCAGCAGCTCTGCGCGCAGCTCGCACTGACTCCCAGTCCAGCACGCACATACAGGCACGCAGAGCAACCCCCGCAGCCACACCTCGCATCTTCATCCCCACATCTCCCACAGGCACTGCCATGGGCTGTCTGGGGCGAGAAGAACTGCCTCTGGAAGAGCAGAGAGAGCTGATGGAGACCCAGGTCACAGCTGTGCCAGCCGACAGGAGACCTAAAAGCCATCTCCAGCCCTCTGGCACCTCACCTGCCCAAGCGGGAGGCAAGGCAAGTAGGACCTCCACACGAGAATCTCCTTCCGTGGCCAAACTGCCCAGCCAGCCCTCTGCCTGAGTGGCCAGGCTGTTCCCTCAAGGCACACAGTGGTTCTCCACGAGCTACTGCTTGCTTCAGGCACTGAGGGCACCCACGGTGCGTGGATTCTTCAGCCCTGCCATCCGAAAGGCCTGATGCTGGCACAGCCAGAAATGGGGCAGCCCACACGATGGCCAAGGTGCTCTCACGAAAGAGAGGTGACAAAGAGGACTCTGTAACAACCCAGCTCTGGTTGGACGGAGTTGACAGGGGAAGACATTTTGGAAGTGCATTTGTGGCTACCCACCATCATCATGGCCCCAACAACCAAGCTATGAAGGGAATGATGCAGTGCTCTACAAGCTGCTCCAAGCCCCATCATTTATTTATTTATATTATTATTTTTGCTTTGGGCACCAGCTAGTTCTGGGCCACAAGGGGTTAACCACAAAAGCTGCTTTCTCTGCCTTCGCTCTACCTCAATTTCCACTGCTCCCATCACCTTCCTCCCCCACCCCCTGATCTTATGAAAAAAACCCATCAAAATAACTATTTTATGTCTCCAAATATGCAGATCATTTTCTTTAATGAAAGATGCTTGACGTCTCCGATCCAATTAATATGCAAATGCAGGCGAGGATTTATTTGTGACATTCTGTCTGGGTGAGAGAAAACAAAAAAGGCCTGTTAACCAAAACACTAATTGCTGTGACTGATTGTCACATATCATCATTTTCATAGGATCTCCTCCATCCCTGGCTTGCAGGGAGCTGTGAACCAGGACTCGGGGACTAGCAGACACCAAGGAGAAACAGGGCAACCAGCTACCTGCCTGGCACGCTCGGATGAGCCGAGGCCTCCTTCCCGCTGTACGCCAAGCCCCTCCAGCTTGCAGCCTTCCCCAGCCCAACCAGTAGTCACTCAGAAGCAGCTTTTAATGACCCTTTCTGTGCAAGATGGTCCATTATCGCCAAACGCCTCAGGAGCTACCAGTGTCAGTCACTAGTTCTCTTTGCACTATCACAAACTGCGCTTAGGAAGCATCGCACTCTCACACTTTCAAGAAGAGGTGCCCATAGAAGATGCACCTAACTGGGATCTCACCACCACTGCCCCGCTCAGCATTTCCGGATCCCATTCTCCACTCCCATAACTCCTTCTAATTCACCAGTTCAACCGGGAAGTGGTTTTGGTCCAAAGACACTGAACCAAATGCCATCAGACTGGAAAAGAGCACCTTCCCATGTGCCCTTCAATATTTAACTGGACACATTACCTACCCCAGCCTCAGCCATACCCTGCACACACGAAGTGCAAGCACTGTTTACAGCAGGCACCATCTCGTTATCCACCAGAGAGCACAAAGAACAGTGGACAGCAAGAGCGAGAGGATGGGAAAGGGCACAGCAAGCCAGCAAGGCTATGTCTGCACTGCAGCTTTAAAGAGCTGGCTGGGGTACCACAGGCTTATTAGCAGCCATGGCAGCTCTGCGAGGGCTGCAAAACCTTCCTGAGAAGCTGAACTGAGCCTTGGGCCATCAGCCAGTACCAGATTCTGAGCTGCCCACACTGTGGCTAACCAGTTTAAAGCCACCACTGAGCGCACCCACGTAAGCTGTTGGGCCTTAGACTTGGTCAAAGCCCGCAGAAGAGGTGAGAGGCTGCCAAGCTCCAACACTGCTTCCCTTGGAGACCAAGCATGCACATCCCCCTCCCCTGCACCATTAGGTGAGCAGAAGACCCAAAGATTACCGTATTTTAGAGTTCAAGATGCATAGGGACACCAGGGATGACATATCCCATAGGCAGCAGGGTTTAAAAGCAGAGGTTCCCAGCTGCTGGGTGTTTATCTTGATACTTGCCCTAGAAAATCACCTGACAGAGAGCTGATTACTCACAAACAGGGTTCCTCCTCCTTTCAGCTACCCACTTGCTTTCAAAGCAGTTGAGAAGAGAGGGATTTGCAAAAATGCCCAGCACTGGGGTCAATTCTGCTGGCACTGAAGTGGCTAGTCAAACTTCTGGGACTTCAAGGAGATCAGGTTTAGGCAAACACAAAGCACATACAAATCCTACTGTGAGTATTTTCCTGCCATTACCTCCCACGTAAGCAATTGCTGGAATTGCCACAGGGAGATTCTGTGATTATGTACAGAAAGGGCATCAATCAGGCCAACTCTCTATTCAGCTGCCTCCCATCCATTGAAAGAAGTCTGGGAACGTTTGATCTAGAAGTCAGAGCACAGGACTGAGAGGCGGGTGCTCAAGCGCCACTCCCTGCTCTGCCAAAGGCTCACGAACACCTGTAAATTATTCATTTAACTTTTCCTGGGACTTGATTTCCCCTTTGCTTGAAAAGGACAATAATGCTCCTTCGCCTTGCATAAAGTCTGAACTTGCACTGATCTTCACAAGAGGGTCAAGGACACTAAACCTGAACTAAATGGCACCGTGTGTGCTCACGTTTCACCATACAACCTTCCACCACAGCACCCTTAAATTTTAAGCAAACCTCCATCGATTCAGCCCACCAGCACAGGTATTCCCATCCTATACACTCAAGGGCAGGAGGTGGGAGAAGGCTGAAAGGGCTGGGTAGTGGCAGCCGTACGTCGCAGCCCCAGAGCCTGGACTGATTGCCAAACGGCGTTCCTGCGCTGGGAGGAGGTCCCTCTGCACCCCCTCCCGATAAAGAAACCCAGACTCGCACCACCACCTCTAACTGAGCGAGCAGTGGGCAGAAGTACTTCATATAACTTTCAGGGTCTTAGGACAGGTCTGCACCAAGAAGATTCCCGACACCATTAAAACTGAAGTGAAATCTGGATCTTAATGAATTCACCAGGAGTTTTGCCATTCCCTTCAACAGAGACCTACTTCATGTGGATAAGGCAGGCTGTAGCTTTAACGTGTTTTAGCTTATTAGCGTGAATCTGAGGTGCTCTCTAGGGTTTAGCTTGACCAGCTAAAATTAATTTTTACCTTTTCTACGCAAGACTTTTCATAAGGGCTAGCAAACAACTGCTCTACACAAATCCTCTTCTTTGTTCCTTGCAAAGAGAAGACCCAGGAGATGAACTCTGCAGAGACTGGAAAAACAATTTCTGTTTTAAACCACACATGCTTTGACATCTGGTTTAAAACCAACCCAGGCCAAAAGGGACTGAAAGTTACTGCTCTGACAGCTGCCCAGTGGTCTGTATAAAATACAGGAGTCGTACTCCACATCTGTATCCACATCCACCCCCTTAAACAGGTCAGAGCAGCTGTGTAAGGCGTGTGAAGTAATCTTAAGAGAAAATACAAATCTGTGATGGTACTGATAAAAATTTCCCAGCGCAGGCAAGAATATGAGATGGACAGAGCCAGGTATTCAGGCCTGAAGCAGGAAAACCTACAGATGTAGATGAAGCGTAACATGCTTGAAGACTTCCTGCACCTCCAGATTCCTTGCTGGAGCAGAACTGGGGACATCGCCCTCAAAAGTGCTTGTATCCCTAAGTGTAATTCAATGACACATTTCCTGATAAAGTCGACTTCCAGGGGATCTGGCTCACAGACAGTCAAGGCAACAGAGTCAGCTCTGGGCTGAGCACCCTTGCAATGCAGGGACGCACAAAAACCAACTAGTCAGCACGCTCATCCTTTCAGCACTTCTGGATTGCTCCCAAATGGGATGTCTGCTGCACCCAGCCACCCAGCTCTGGGATAAGGCAGCACTAAACTGGAAGAGGAAAGGGCCCTTGAAGAGATGCCTGAGGGATTTGGTGGGCTGGGAACCCGGAAACCGTCTGGGATGTGGGTGGAGAGATCAGTGCAAAATAGCAGAGCTGTGACACACACACTTTCCATTCATCAAACTCCAGGGAGAGAAAAAAGCTATTATTTTCCCTGCGCACATGGGGAACTGAGGCACTGGGACCACCTGGGGACTCCACTCTAGGAGCCTCACAAGGCCCAGCCTCTCAGCACTGCAGAGTTGAACACCCATCCCACCCATCCTCACAACTCTCCTCCGAGCACGTTATCTCAACTGCACAGGCGGGGAACTGAGGCATAAACGGGGTAAGTGATTTGCTTTAGATCAACACAAAACTTGGCACAGGAGAGAGTTGAGACAAATCTCAGATCTCCTGAGCCCCAAGATAAGGCCTTAACAGCCTCTGTTCGTCAGAAAAGCCTCCCAGTTCTGTGATTCAACTAGTTCATTATCCCACCCCAAGAGTTTAAGGAAGATCACATCTGCCTTTTCCAACCATTAAAATAAATGATTAGACCAGTTTCAGACCAGTTCTGAAAGCGGCTGATGATCTGATCCTGCTATGGGCAGGAAGTATGCTTAGTACACTGACAGCAACGCTGGATAAACCCCACGGGGATATCTCCAACCACAGATCCAGAACCTGAACAGCGTTCCTGTGATCTTCCTTGCAGACAGAAGCGAAAGGGATCGTGGCAGTCCCTTTTCAGCAAGAGGAATACTCCTGAGAAGGAGAGAGCCGCACAAATGTCCTTGGCCAGTGGATGTAGAAGAGCAATAGGAAAGCCTGTAACAACACTTGTCCGCTGGTCCCCACCCCTGAGTTAGCTTCTCTAGCCTGACAGCCTCCCTTTCCACAGCATCTGAGTGCCTGACAGCTTCAGCACACCCAGTCTCACAAGGCGTGCTGCTCTTCCCAACATAGAGGCAGCAAAGGGAGGCACAGAGAGGCAAAATCATTGTCTCCAGTGCACAGGGAGCGCTGGCACATCTGCCACTCGAGCTAATGCCAGACATGATCATGGAGAGTGCAGAAACTGCCAGGCCCGGTGCTTTGCCTCTTGTGCCATGGAGGCAGTCGTTCGGTCTGAGGATCTCCAAAGGCATCATCCTATGATTATTGACACCCCTCAGCCAAAACCAGGAGGTCCCTGCATCCCATCTGTACAGCCCTCACCACGCCTGCTACCAGCAAAGGCAGCAGGAAGGGCAGCATCGTAGGAGGGAGCAAGAGACACAGAGGCAGTGGCATGGGAGAAGAGACAAGCACGGGCTGGTAAACAACCCCCTCCCGTCCCCAATCCCAGTACTTTGAAGATCCGTGTGTTTTGAATTTAATTTTGATTTTCTCGACTTCAGCAGATTAAAGTTGAAATAACCTACAAATTACTTAATGTGTTGTAAATCTTCTGAAATTAAGGCCTAATGGGTAACACATGTCGGCAGGCAGGAGACACAGAGGGGAAGCAGGGTTTCTCACCAGCACGAGGAATGCTGGGGGGATGCGAGCCAAAGGAGAGGGGGCTGGGGCAGGCGATGTGGAGACGCAGCCCTTCCCCGCCAGCCTCCCAGCGCCCACCTTGCCTCTGGGTCGGAGCCAAGAAGCCACCCCTGGGCCATGCCACCCTTGGCTGGAGGGGCCATGCTGGCAGGCTGCTGAAGGAACTGGGTGGCAGGAGGCCGGTGGGCTAGCAAAGGGCGCAGATGCCAAAGAAATCCCCTTCAACACCTCGTTTTCCACTTGTCCTCACTGCTCAGCCCTTCAGTGTCCCCTACACAGCCCGCAGAGCCCTGTCCCCAAACAAGACGCCACTTCACACCAGTACCCGTCTGCAGGGACCTTGGGAACACCTCTGCCACGTTCCGCACGGGATGCTGCGTCACGGGGCGTCTCGGCAGAGCAAAGAGCTCTCCGGCTTCCTCCGGGCCACCTCCATGCACCTGCCCCACCGGGCCCCGTGCCGGGCGGCCCCGGCTCCTCTCCCACATGAGCCGCCAGCTCTCCCGCTGCTCCCGCCTGCATGGGCTCCCCCTCCCCTCCCTCCTCTTCAGCAGATTTCTCTCAAGTGCGCTGCCATATGGTTCCAGTTAAGCCCCATATTTTTTCTTGTCGATTGAAAAGACACACTTTCCTCTGTGCCAGACAGTTTACAGATTGCTCCGTTGGCTCAATTTCTTATTGGATTTCTCAAAAAAACTGACATTTTAAATTAATTTACAGCCACAACAAAAAGAGTTCAGAATTTTAATGGTGTTGTAAGTAATTTTTAGGTAATCCGCTCCAGATTTTGATATTAACCTTTGAATCGGAGTTCAGGCAGCTACTATGTTACAGCACTTCTGCTGGCCTGGGTATTGGGGGGGTGGCGGTGGGGTGAAGGGGGGAGGTAATTTACTGCATGGCAGCGCGCGAGCCGGCGCGCATGGGAAAGCACATGGCAGCGCACGCAGGGGGGAGGCAGCCCTGGTGCATGTCGGCGGCAGCGTGTGTGCCGGCGACACGCGAGCACAGATGTGCACAGGCACGAGCGGTACCGAAACGCGTGCCAAGGACGGCGATCGCGCGCGGGGGCTGCCGGCAGAGCGGGACGCGCGGAGGCACCCGGCGCCCGGAGGCTGGCCGCAGGCGCACGCCTCCGCGCAGGCGTCGGCACGCGGGCGCGTGGGGCGGGAAACCCGTGGCGCGGAGAAGCGGCTGGGCGCGACGGCAGGCGGAGGGCAGCCCGCGCCGAGGCGGGTGGGAGGCAGGCGCTGGCACCGCGGAACCGGCGCGGATGAGCGCGCCGCCACGTGCAGGTGTGCCTGCAGCCGGTGCCCACCCCACCTCCCCGCACGCTTCGCCCAGGCCACCGACCCGGCCCCGCCACCTCGTCCTCTTGCCTCTGCCGAGCACCAGGGGCGAGGAGCAGGGCCGGCCACCGCTGCTCCCCGGCCACGAACCTCCGCTCACGGGCAGGATGCGAGTGCTGCTCCCTTCTCGGTGTCAGCACCCATCAGGTGTCCACTCGCTGGGGCCACCCGTGAAGTTTAAAGCCAAAGCCCAAAGGTAAGGGACACTCTGCCGAGTGCTGCACGAAAGGGGCAGCAGCCCTAGGAGCTCTGCATGGAAGAGCAAGGTGTTCCTCTCTGCAGGAAAGCAACACACCTGGGACTAGAAACAACACAAGAAAAAAGCCACAGATACTGAAAATGCCCAGGGGAAGGGAGAGGGAAGAAGAGAATAAAGCAGAAGGAATGAGAGAACGAACAACTATGAGGGAGAGGATTGAAAGAAGGAAATTAAGCGGCAAACAGCAGCAAAAGAAAGAAAAAGCAAATGAGAGAGCAAACGACTGAGAGAACAAATTGAGGAAGAAGCGAAGGAAATTAACAAATAATTAAGAACAAATGAATGAGAGAACTGAGACAGAGTGACGAAGATGCAAAGCAACAAAGTGAAGGAGACGGCATCACTCCTCCCCTGCCCAGGCCACGAGTTCCCGTGCGTGTAACCACCGTGCCAGCAACTGGGATTCGCAACACCCGAAGCCTGGCAGCAGCCCTGCCTTCCCCCGAGCCCCCGCCGAGCCCCGGGTTATTGGCAGCCAAGGGGCCCGGGCTGCCCGTGGTGCAACACGCCCCCGGCACCCTCCCCGGAGGCTCTACGGGGCACGTCCATCCTCAGTGTCTCCCCAGCCACCGCAAAGGTGCCAGCGTTAGCAAGGCGCCTGGCATGTCCCTGGCCTGCTGCCACCGACCCGCACAGCCCATTTCCCTTTATCATTTGCTCTGCCTGGAAATCCCTCTCCACCTCCCAGCTGCATACGGGCAGCAAAGCTCCCGTGCCACCCGGAGCTGTGTTACCACCGTGCAATTGCCAAACCAACCGAGACAAAAGGGGAAGGGGGGGCCCGAGTACGGAGCCGCAGCCCTCGCCAACATTTTACTAAGCTCTGGCACAGAGCAGACGGTGGCGGGATATGGTGCCAACTTACTACAAGAGCGGATTTTTAACATTCCTCCCCTCCAGGAGTGACTCGAGACAGCCAGGGAACCTCAAGCAGAGAGACGTAAAGACAACAACAGCAGCCCAAGGCTGCTCTGCTGAGAATCCTGCCACAGGACAGACATGAGAGCAAGCAGCATCTTCGGGAGCACAGGCCGTGGGAGCTGTCTGCACGGGTGGGAGCAGTCCAGCCAAGAGACCTGGCTGCATGCACTGCCCAGCTGCGGGCTCTGGGGTAAGCCACGTACCAGGTTCGTGTCCTGCAAGGCTCGGGAAGTGTTCCAGATCACAGAATCACAGACCGGGACCTCTGTGGGTCACCCAGCCCAACCCCCTGCCCAAGCAGGGTCACCCAGAGCAGGCTGCACAGCACCGCGGCCAGGCGGGGCTGGAATATCTCCAGAGAAGGAGACTCCACAGCCTCCCTGGGCAGCCTGGGCCAGGGCTCCGTCACCCTCAGAAGGAAGAAGTTCTTCCTCGGGTTCAGCTGGAGCTTCCTCTGCTTCAGTTTGTGCCCATTGCCCCTTGTCCTGTCGCTGGGCACCACTGAACAGAGTCTGGCCCCGTCCTCCTGACACCCACCCTGCAGATATTTGTAAGTATATATTAGGTCCCCTCGCAGCCTTCTCTTCTTCAGGCTGAACAAGCCCAGCTCCCTCAGCCTCTCCTCGTAGGACAGATGCTCCAATCCCCTCATCATCCTCATAGCCCTCCCCGCTGGACTCTCTCCAGTAGCTCCTCATCTTTCTTGAACTGAGGAGCCCAGAACTGGATGCAGTACTCCAGATGGGGCCTCACTAGGGCTGTGTAGACGGGGAGAAGAACCTCCCTCGACCTGCTGGCCACACTCCTCCTAATGCATCCCAGGATCCCGTTAGCTTTCTTGGCAGCCAGGGCACACTGCGGGCTCATGGTCACCCTGTCATCCACAGATGCACAGGAAAAGGCAACAAAGTCATAAAAGTGGAGCCCTAAAAGCCCAGCAGCACTGAGGTGCTCCAAAGACCAGCAGGGATGACAGGAGAGGCACTGATACCTGACCGGTCCTGCAGACCCACCAGGCAAGAGGGGAATGGGCACGGGATGGGAGGAGGAGAGGAGATGCTCCCTTTGCTCCCAGAGGCAGCTGGGCCCCACGCCATGGTGGAAGAGCCCATCCTGCTCCCCTAACCTGGCCCTTGCCCCACGCCACAGAGATGTGACTCGTTTGCTAAGCAGAGCTGTCTCTTCCCAGCCACGCCACCTCCTTCATTCAGGCAAGACCCTGTGGGATTCACGGACCCTCCCGCAAAGCGAGGAGCTCACAGGAGCGCCAAGTCATTTCCTGGTCCTACATCCTGCAAGACGCGACAGCGGCTGATACTGCTGATCAAACCTGGCACGGAGCCACACGCAAGGACAGTGTGCCACGTTCTGATCCACCGGGCACAGCGCCATGGGCAGAGGGACTCAGATGCCCCTCGGCACCGTGCCAGGCATGCGGGGGGATTCAGATGCCCCCTTGGCGCTGTGCCAAACTGGGGGGGGGGAGGAGGGGGGTGTGTGTTGGATGCCCCCTTTGGCACAATGCCGGGTGCTGAGGGATTCTCCCTGTGGCACCCTGCCAGCAGGAACAGGGACCGTGCAGCCCAGGTCCAAGCTCGGGGAAGTTCTGGGACCAAGTACTGGACTTCTCCCCTTGCCGTGCCTGCCCTGCGCAGCGAAGGTGCCTGCATTTCACGGATGTAGGAGGCAAAAAGCCTCAGAGCAGGCTGGCGCATCCCGGTGACAGGGATCCCCGAGAGCTCCCTGCTCGGGGCTGCTCTGCGGAGCGGGGCTGCCCTGCCACTCAGAGCACCCCTCGGCAGGCCGCCTCGCCAGTGATTGACTGGGGAAAGTTGCTATGACGACCCTGGTTTGAAAAAACCCTCAGTAGTTGCCAACTATTTGTGTTGTTGTTTTACAACTGTGGCCAGCGTCACATGAGCAGGAGCCGGCTGGGGGCCTGGGGACACAAAGGCGAATGGCTTTTTAATGGAGTGTCCTGCCAGCGCTTGAAGACTCAATAAAGGGGAGCTGGCGAGACCCCTCCGCGTGGAAGGCCCCGCGCACGGGGCCAGGGGCTCTTTGTAGAGCCGCGGCCGGGGTGGGAAAGTTTGGAGGAATCAGAAGAAAAGCCTCCCCCCGCAGCCCGGGCTCAAAGTGCTGTCTCCCTGGGGGACGCATCCGTCCCCAGCTGGCCATGGCTGTGTCAATGGAGCTCGCTCCGGGCACTTTGCTACGTCTCACCCAGTGCTGCCCAGCGGAGCGGGATGGCAGAGTCAGGGAAGATGCAGGACAGTGCAGGAGGGGACACAAAGGGTTTTCCCAGGAGCCGGGGCAGGAGGAAGACAGCTCAAAGAGCTGGACGGGAGAAAACGGAGGAGGAGGAGGGGGAGATCCCTACACCTCCCAGGAGCTGTCCCTGCCAACGGCCCGACCCTCACCAGGGCTGTGCCAAAGCCAGAAGGCCTCAGGGCCCCCAAAGCCAGCAGGTCTGAGCTGGGGAGCAGATGCCCCTCTCAATGGGAAGAGCCCCCGGAGCAGTTCTGGGGTACCAGCTGGCAGCAAGAACAGCCAGCAGCAAAGACCAAAGACCTGCTCAGTAGCAAAGAGCACTAGGGCACTCTGGGGCACAGAAACTTGGCAGAAACGGGGCAGGGGTGCGGGGAAGTGTGCGGGGCTGCAAGGGCACTCTTCCCAACCCCATGCGATTCTCACAGACTTCTCTGACTCCGGGGCCTTTTCTTACAGAAGCTATAATTATATTACAGAGTTCCTGTGTAAGCTACTGAGCTTTATTAATTAATCCTGCTCAGTCTCACCCCAGCCAGGGCCCTGGCCTCGTGCAGAGATGTGGAATTTTCCAGGAAAACTTGAAAATCGTCATCAAGGAGAAGAAAATGTTTACACTCAGCCTTTAAAGTGTCGGGTGGAGAAGAGCCTCATTTCTCTGACTCAGCCGCGAGGTGGGGAGAGGCAGTGAATGCATGGTATGGCTCTGGGATGTCCCCGACCAGAGCTGTCCTGAACCAGCATGGCATTTTCCCAAAGAAGCCCCTGAATAGGGGAAATTTGGTCTGAGGATTCCTAACTGCACATCTGGATATGGATGAAGAGAGGTTTAAATGCACACGCAGCTGTAAACTCCATCTGAGCTCTAAATTAAGCTTCCACAGCCCAGTATTCAAGCCAAGGAGCCAGGAGTAGAGAGGCGGGGGGTGCCCAAATAGCGTTTGGATGGTCTAAAACAAGCTTATTCCCCAATGATACTGGAGCAGACATCGAGCAAGGCAGAAGTCACCAGGCAGAGACGGACGCAGCTGATACTCAGCCTCTCTGAAGGGGTTTTGCTTTGGGATACGAGAGTCTGTCTGAACCCCAAACTTAGATAAAACCAGGAGAACTCCATAGATTATAAAATTTTAAATGTTAGCTCATGTCACGGCACATTACAGGGACCTAATGCCCTCAGACTGACTGATCTTTCCCAACATTTGCCAGGCCATCACAGAAGAGAGTGGAACACCACTGCCTGCAGCCTGCGCACTCCCCCTCCCTCCCTTCCCAGGCATCCATACCTGGAGAAGGTACCTGCCCATCTAGCAGCTGGTCTTGGAGGACAGGCGGAGACACTCCCCACCCCACTACAAGCCACAGCTGCAAAGCAAGAGGCTGGAATCTTGTTACAAGGATCACACAGAAAAGTTTGGCTTCAAAAGGCAGTAGTAGTTTTTTTCTGCGGTGGTCAGGATGAATAAAAGGTTCACCTGATGAAAGTATCGCACTTCAGAGCTCAGGGAATCACCCCCTCTACGCCGAACGCTCCCCGTGCACTGAAGATTTAGTACCTCACCACACTCTACGCACTGAAGGGTTCTGAATACCCATGCAATCATGACTGCATCCTCGTCGAAACACATTCAAAGGTGCACACCTACGCTTTTGCACACACAGCACCGGCAGCTGCGCACACAAACCTGCACACAGGCACTTTCCTACCTGCTCATGACTTTTATCACTCCTGCTGATGAAACTCTACCACTTAAGAAACTGCAGCACGACAGCAAAACACAAACAAACTCGCCCCAAATGGAGATGTCCCTGCTTAGCACGCTCTACCCACCCACAGCAGCTGGGATCCTGAGCATGTCTAGTTTTATCCCGGCTAAATCTCTTGCCTTAGACTAGGGAAACTCACTCCATCCAGGAGCCACTGGCTTCTAGCTTCCATCCTGAAAAAGTAAAGGTGAGTCAGTGATCAACAAAATAAACTAAAAAAGAGAAAAAGGCACTAATTCGTGAGCACCTGCCTGCAAGGAACGGGAAAAATACCCCCCCCGAAAAAAAACCTCTAGGAAAACAAAATGCACCGACATCTTTTTATTTTGTTTTTTTCGGTAATTATACTAAAGATGAAAAACTCATAATAAACATCTCCCAGTCCCCACCTGCTAACAGTAATTATAATAGACTCAACAATAAATGGTAAAGCAGAGCAGTGCTGCATCTCGGGAATTCTCTAGGGTATGTGGATTAGCTCGGAAAGCCTGAATGATTAAAATACACTAATTAAAATTTTGTGTTCCTTGGTAACTCGTCTGCCTGGGCCCCTGGTGTTGGCAAAATGGGAATTAACGTGACAAAAGCAACACAGAGGGTTTTTGTTTTAAATAAAGAAGGGGGGGGAGATCTATATAAACAAGTTCTCTCTGCGCACACACACAAATTCAGAGGGACACAAACTCTTAGGGAAGGACTGAGACGCGTTGCTGGTGTTTCGGATGAAAGCAGCAGTGAAAGCTGTCCCTCACTGCCTAGCTTCTCCTCAGACCATCAAGGAGGAAAGCTTGGGAGAGAGGAAGGGAGAAGACAGAGAGCGCTGGCTTAAGACGAACAGGGTCATGCGCGACCAGGAGCCCGGCTCTTTTAAAACAATTAGAGAAATAAACACAGAGAGAGGTGGAGAGGCTCGCGCAGGGAAACCCCAGCGCAGGACACTCTTCCGCTCCGTCTCCCTCACGCACATTCCTCCACGGACTCGTCTGCCCCGCTCTTTACCAAAGAAAACAGGACTTTGGGATAACACACCAGAGCTTCTACCCCACTGCAGATACACAAAAGAAATTGAACACTTTTGGGTTGCCCTTAGCAACCTAATTGCATCAGTACATTGCACACAGGAGCCAAAGTAACTGAATTTTGATGAAAAGACGGCGGTAATTTACGGCATCACGAAATTAGTTGTCATAGCGACGGGTTAATTACATCTCAAATTAACAATGCAAGTGTGGTGAAATTAAATATAAATCATATTTTCTGCATAAATTATAGGGGTTGATTAGACCGGGGCTCGGGGAGAGGGAAAGGTTGAGCCGCCATGGGCCTACGCAGCTTTCTGAGCCGACGAGAGAGTCTCCTGGAAACACCGGGAGGAAGACGGAGTAGGGGGGGGATGAAAAAGTGTCAAAGAAAAAAACACATTGCCTTGCTGCTCATCTTCTGTGGGGTTTTCTTTGGCTTTTTAATTGTCATCTGAACTCTCCCTCAGTTTCCCTTCGCAGCTTTTGGAGGAAGGAGGGACAGGAGCCAGGCCCACACGTTGCGAGGCCCTGCAGCTCCCCGTCCTGGCCCAGCACCGCAGCTCTGAACCGGGGGAAGCCGCGCCGAGCAGCGCGTGGGCTGCCTGCCCTCAGCACCTCCCCGGCCTCTTCACGGGGCAGAACGAGGGGCCAGCTCCGAGCAGAACTGCTTGTGACCTTTGTGCCCAGGAGAGCAGCCTCGAGGCCAGCCCCGCTCCCTCGGTGCAGGTCACCACATGCCATCTCACACCTCTGGAGTCACACTGCAGCTGTCCGGGCACCAACACACCCCTAACCTCTAATTTCTTGCCCGGTTCACAGCAACACCACGAAATGCGGTCTGCCAAACTGAGGAAATTCATTCTTGGCAGAGTCTCTGGCTGGAGGAGCGGCACAGACCGACCCAGCACGGGACAGGGAGGGGAAGGCGATCTCTGACGGGCTCTCACCTGCAGTTTCTGTTCAGAGCACACCTCAAAAAGCAGGTCAAACCAAGTGCCGAAATCAGAGGCTGAAAGGAGCAAGAGAAAGCATATGACATGACTATGAAATAACAGCAGCTAAACGGAGGGCATTAGTGCCCAGGTGCAGTTCAGACGTCTCAAAAAGCACCTTGGCAAAGACACGCAGCACAAAGCCCCACTCACGCCCGGACGCCAGCCCCACGCTCTGCCGGTGTCGGGCTCCGGCACAGGGAGGAGGCAGCAGCTCTGCTCTGGGGCAGCGGGACGGGCTCGGGGACAGACTGCAGCAAAGCTGGGAGCGGGTCGCCAGCTGCACCACCAAGGAGCTGTGTGGTTGCTCTATTAAACTCTTGGTGACCCTTGGCGAGCGCAGAGCATTGCCTGTCACAATGGGACACAGCTAACAACTAACAACAACTGCAGAAAGAGTGTCTAAAAATACCCCGTCGCCACCCGCCCTGCGCGGCCCGGCAGCCCCTGGGAGCTGGGTGCTCGCAGGAGCTCCAGCCACCCCTCCAGAGGCCCGTCTCCTCTCGGCTTCCCAGGGGCTCACACAAGATGGTCCAAGCCTGAACCATTCAGTTCGCTGCAGGGACGTAAAACGATTTTGCAGTTTGGCTGCCAACCAGCCCTGCCCCAAGCAGGGGACGATGTCAAAGAGCCAGGCGCTGCTCTCCTCTCAGGCCCTGGCTTCTGTTTCCAGGCTGGGTGACGATGGGCCCCATGCAGCTCCGCATAAAGCCCCGGTGCTGCGCCCAGCCAGCCCCTGCCAGCTGCAGCACGGGCTGGGCAGCAGAGGGGACGTGGTACGTGTCCCCTCCAGGAAGGGGGGTCATATCTGTTGGGAAAGGACACACAGGAGCCAAACCCTCCAAACACAGTCCCCTGCTTCCTGCCTCTCTGGGCAGAGTGAAGAAAACCTCAAGAGAAAGCCTGGAAAGGGCAGATGGGGCACACCCGCAGCACAGACAGACAAGGACGAACGTCGGAAGCAGCCAGGAGAGCTGCCCTCCCAGCTCCATGCACCAGCCAGGCCTCCCACAGCCCCAGGGGACTCGCTGCAGTTCCCAGCACAAAGGGAGATTCCCATGTTTAAATCCTCAGGTATCTACTATCCCTGAAGAAAAAGCATCCAGGAACCTTTCTCACTGTGCCACTCTAGCAGAACTCTCAGAGACTACTCTCAGCCCCAAACCTTACGCTGCAGGTTTGCCTTCCCATCCCAGCCCTGCCAACTCTGCCTGCAACAACCCTCCTGCCAGCCACAATCAGAAGAGCGACGGGAGGCGTAAGGCTGTTTGGGGACTTCAATGAAATAACAGTTCCCTCTCACTTTAGAAATGTTTTTTACTTAGCTTGCATCTGCCCAGGCTCCTTTACCCTCGCACAGGCCGGCTGCTCACGGTGAAGCACGGCTTTGCCACCTCCAGGTACCCTCCCGGGTACCACCCAGTCACCGCAGCCGCCGTGCCTCCTGCCCACACGCCTCACAGGCAGCACCGGCAGCACTCGGACAAAATACTGAGACTCTCATAAAATCCTGCCACATTTCATCTGGGCCCGGGCTGAGGAATTTCTCAAGTGGGGGAATTTGGGGTTTGGTGTTTTGGGTTTTTTTTTTGGTAGAGAGGAAGGAGAGAGAGCATGTGAAAGAAAGGAAGGAAAAAGCCTAAAAGTAAAAAGCCCTCTGGTCCTGGCAGCCGGCGTGATCGATGGTGGTGGATTTGCATGTACATTTCATTAATTTTTCAGCATGCATTTTATTTATCTATGCGCCATACATCTGCTGAAGTTTATATACTTGATAATATATAAATATAGACACACAGCAATCAATACGACATCCGCTTCGCAGAAGCTTCCATTAGCCCCCCCCCCACCCCCCCCTTCCCTTCCTCATTTCCACAACCTGCTGCCTGGGCACCTTGTGCTGTTCAATCGGTTTCCGATTTTCATTAGCGGTGGAGCGCCGGCTCCCCCGTCCCCCAGCCCTCCCCGCACCGAGCCCATTCACCTCCACGTGGGCCGGGGAACCGCACCGGCGGCCAGCGGGCGCCTGCCCCGTCGAGGGGAGCCTCTCCCCGCTTGCCCTCCCCTTTCTGTGTCAACGGGCTTCCCGAGCCGCACGCGCTGGGATGCTGGGGCTGCCCAGCACAAGCCGAACTGCTCGACCCTACAGGACACCTCAGAGCGCTCCCAGCCACCCCCTTCCTTCCAGCGTCTGAGTGGGTTTTTCTCTGCCCAGGGGTCCTGCTGAGAGGCAATGGGAGCGGCCGTGGGGACACAGCAGAGCCCCAGCTGGGTCCCAGACACCCCTGTCTGCTCTCCCACCGTCTTCTTCCCCTCCCCAAACACCACTAAGCCAAAGCCAAGGGTTGAATGCCAGCGCTGGGCAACAGGACGGACCAAACACCCTCAGCCCTTTGGCCGTTCTGTTTCTCCACCCCAGTTTGACTCCATCACCCACCGCCTTCACTCTGTTGCACATGCTCCTCGTGGGTATGTGGGTGGGAGAGAGGGGGAGCGCGTCTGGCCAGCTCCCCGGTGGAGGAGAACTCTGCCCCCCGAGCCCTCTGAGCCGAACACAGCGCCCTGGCATGCTTCTGCCCAGCCGAATTACCTCCTGCGACATGGTCGAGAATCTTATTAAGTGGGCTTTGTAGCCAGGATCAAGCCACAGCTGCTAAGAACAGCTTGGGTCAGTGTAAACTGCAGCCGGAATTTCCATTTTTAGCTCAGTGGACTGTCTTCTCTCTGCCTTAATTTCTCCTCGATGCTTGGGAACTTGAACATCCAGCCTCTCCCCACTGTATCTTTGTCTCGGGCAGAGCTCTTCTACGCTCAGTTTCTGACCGGTGACACACCTCGGGCACGTCACACCCCACTGAACATTTCTAGTCCCTCTTTCCAATGCAGTTTTCAACTCTATAGGCAGGAGTGTTTCTCATTATTGATTTATCTATCTTCACTACCGTCTTTATCTCAAATTAGCTGGTCCATCTATAGGGTAACATACAAACATTTACAAACTGGAACAAATGCTTGGGAACCACTCAAACCACTTTTTTTAACAGCCAGACAGCACATCACGGAAGACAAGAACTGTAGTGTCACAGTACGTAGTTGTACAGCACCCTGCATCATGGGAAATACAACTGGGAAATTATTAAAAAAAAATAACTGTTCCTATTATTATTGTAACTGACTACAAGCAAATCAGGGCAAAGCCTGGGGAAAATCATAAACGCTCTTCCCCGTTTTTGGATAGGAAAAGAGATCTTTTTGCAGGAGAGAATATATGGGAAGGTATGCGAGAGCAGAGCAAAGAAATTAAAGCCCAAGTGACAGATTCCTAGGGGACAGCTCTGAATCGTGAGTGCATCTTTTCTGTCTGACTTAGGAGCCACACAACCTCCTTAAAAACCCACTGGAGCTGCGTGGCCCAACCCTTCCCTCTCCAGAATCCCCAGCCGGGCACTCTGCTCTCCTCACGCAGGAGGCCCCTGGCAGATGTGGAGATAAAAGCAGAGGGTTTGGCAACAGAGCCCGGCAGCTCGCCGGGTGCTCGCGCCTGCCTTATGGCCGCCACGCAGGGACCGCAGCTTCCTCCCCGCAGCCTGCCCTCGGCGCTCAGAGCTGGCCACGGGCACCCAAACCCGAACTGGGTCCACCACGAACCCCCGTCACCTTCATCCCGTACAGCCTTCATGCCCAGCTGCCTCCCACTCCACACGGCAAGCACCCTTCGGCTAGTGGTCAAGCGGAGGTTTGCAAAGCAGAAGGAGACTGAAAATAAATAAAAGGATGCCTGTGCCTTTAAAAGAATTTTCATTTATAGGCTCTTCTCCTCTTCCACCATTTCAGTGATCTATATGCAAATATGCTAATGAATGCAAATTAAGACACCACTTTTAGTCCCAATTTAATAGAAAGCATTAAAATACCTTTTTTTTTTCCCCAAAAAAACTCCATATGCATGAAGGAAGGGCTTTTTTAAATTTATTTTATTTATTTTTTAATTTTTTTAACTTTTTGTTAAAGTCACATCCAGCAGCAAACACACCATCAAAGTGCTGGAGACAAGAAGGGGAAATCTGACTGACATTTCCAGGTGCCAATTACTAAGATCTTGTTCTTCTGGGAGGACTGTGAATTAATTTTTTTCGATTTTTTAAAAGGAGCTATTAAAACTGATGGTACAGCTACCCTGTTCTCACTCGTAGTCTCCCCCACACCTCAAACAGTATAATATAAACCCGCCGTGGAATGAAGCCGTCACACCAATAAAGCTGTTACCGCATCTCAGGGCACGCTCGCTGTTGAGGGGGGCAGGTGTGGGGAAGCACGGTGGAGCGATGCCCCATCGTCCTGACTCTACGGCAGGGACCGTCCCGACCGGGGGCTGCGGGAGCTGTCACTAAAGCCTGGGACGTGGTGGGGCTGTAACAGCGCTGAAAGCTGACCCGACCGCCATGGGACCTCCAGGCCACCCGTTCCCCGAGAAGCCTCCAATCCCAGCGTTAGCCTTCCCAGCCTTTTCAAAATATGCTTAGCTTAGTTAAATGAACAAAACCCTCCAAAAACCAACAGATGCAATGTTAGATTATGTTAGCGATGCTGTGAAAATCTGCAGGAAAATAAACTATGACTCATCTTTTTAAAAACATTTTAAATACGAATCTTTTCACTCAAGCAGAATCATGGCTGTTAGTAAAACTTTTTGAGATTAAAAATGTAAATGAAGTAACAGTCCAACTTTTCACAAATCCAAAGTCATTCTACATAGTCGTTCACTGACAGAAAGCAATGTCATTTGTCTTCAAGTATTTCATTTGCCTGTTTTCTAAACGAAAAGTTTCTGCACTAACCAACTTTTCACCTACGACCATCATTTTATTTTAAAATCTAAGGTTTGAAGCTGTGCAAAATCTAACCGGTTGCCTCCATTTAACCCAAAGCAACTTTAAACATATTTATACTCGTATTTTAATTGAGAAGCAGGAAATTGCTCTTCACCCAGCCATACCTGCTGCACGGCCCCTTCCCCCAGCTTCGCACAGCAAGTGCCACAAGGCCTGTTCGGAGAACAAAAGCAGCCAGACTCCACTCTGCTGACTGGGTTTTATCTGTGGTAATTTTACCTCCTCCACAAGGCAGTGGGCCAGACTCTTTTTGCAGCAACACTAGAGTAAATCAAGATCAAAGCCTCCCCCCCAGGATAATGGTACTGTTACTCAGGGATTTACACAGCTTGGGCAAGGATGAGAATTCCGTCCCCGCACAGAGTGGGAGCCCCTACCCTTCAGCTCCTTGCTGAACGTCCTTCGAACTGCCCAGAGCACAGCATTTTCGAGTGAAAACTGTGTTAACAATGATCGATAGACAGAACAAGCAACTGGCTGCATGACACAGTTCTTCCTGGATGAGCCCAGCGAAAATCAACCCATCCGCTCCAGCTCCTGCCGTGCCAGCCGGGCAGCTGCTCTACCCACAGGGACCCTGCTGCCAAACACCACCCGCCATCCCCTTCCGCTGCCGTGCCAAGGTGGTAGCTCACCTGGCAGCCCAAGTAAAACACATTTCTCTACCTAATGTGGACGGCAACAAGCTAACCAGGGACCCATCGCCTCCAGGAGCTGCAGCAAAGCAGCTGACAGTCCAGTCCGCCTTGCACGAGGCCGGACGCAGCGCCGCCGGACGCCCCACGTGCCGGGGTGCCAGCCCACCGGCGCATCTCCAGGCCTCTGCCCATCTTCGGTGCCTGCGGGGCCCCCGGCTGCCCTCTGCAAGGGGCTCGCTGATCGAGCACGGTTGTGCCCCAGAGCCTCCACCCAGCCCGTCTGACACAGCCTGCACCATGGAGGCTGCTGCTTTGTCCCAGGGACAGTAAGTGTCCTGTTTGCTTATAGTTTGCTGCGTGTTCCTCCTCTCCACAAAGCACACTGTAGGTAACATGAAAGCACAAAGTGGATAAATAGGCTCCTCTGACATGATTGGGCACATCTCTCCGTGTTTATGGCAGAGAACAGATATTTAGATATTTACAGGGAATATGTTTTGTCGGTGCCAAACCCTAGGTTTTGCTGTCAGAAAAAACAAACACAAGCACCGAAACTTGTCTTCAAATGGAAACCTGCACAGAAGAGAGCGATTTCCCCATCAAACCAGTTCTATTAGATATAAATATCTGATTATTTGTACCAAGGGCTGGGTTACCAAAGATTTTATATGCAACTTTTATATCGTGTAGGAGTCTTCATATAAAAAGACCTAGGTATCTACATATATATACATAAATGAACCTGATTTGAAAGCCATCTGAAGTATTTTTGCTTTTCCTTCTTTTTCCTGGATGTTTTAAATCAAGATTTAAAAAAAAAAAAAAGTAAGAAGAAATTCTCTCCTAGTTTGTAGGAATCTTTCTGGCCTGAAACACCTATCAGTCCAGTAACGTTAATTAACGAGACGTCTGCACCTCTGAATTTTCCAGCAGGCTCTCTTCCTCGATCGCTTTTCTAACCTCTCTTCGGTACTGATGTTGTAATTTTGTAAATTCACATTCATGAAACACACATTCCAAACACACTCAAGACTCACCAAAGCCCATCCCTCCAAACACCAGAATTAATAAAACTAGTAAACATCACAAACCCCACACACAAAACTCATACGTAATACACAGAGTATGTATCCTAAAACACACACAAAATCCTTATGACTCCAGCCCAAACTCCTACACTGGCCCCACACAAGGAAAAACATACACAAACCTACATATATACACACTGCATAGGCATATGCCCACACAGCAAACACCAAGACAGAATAAAAACACACACAAACAGCTTGATAAACACACACATCTCACCCATACATACATTACCTACCCAAACCACAAAAAACAGAGCCTAAATATAAACTCCTCCCCAACAATACACAAACATCCCCCAAAAACACACCACGCACCAAAACGCCTGCCAAGTATAATCACAAATACACACAGCAAATGCCTTCTTCAAAACACACCACTCACCAGAGGCAGCCTACTAACTACAGAAGAAAGGAGCTCAATGTGTGTGTTTAAAGGTTTGACTCCTTCTGTCAGCTTTTCATGGCTGAAGCGTGGGGGAAATGACAGACAGACAGACGGACAGAGAGGGGAAGGAGAGACTGGGCAGGAGGCAATAGGGAGGAGGAAAATGGAAGTTGCCTTGTGGGGAAGAATATGGATCAGGTTGTCATCTGGAGACCCATCTTCATCCAGAATTAATGCACTAAAGTTCTTTGTTTTGACTCCGAATGGCTTTAAAGAGACAGCAGAAGCTGGGCTCTGGATGCCAGGCACGCGGGCACCTGGGCTGGCTCGGGCACTCTGTAACTGAACAGGCAGCAGGTTCGGCATTTTGGGGCCAAGCCGGAGAACCCGGGCAGGCACTGGGGAACCTGGACTAAGTTGGAAGGAGGGAGGTACTTTTTTTAGACTGCTACACGTGTCCCAAAAAGTCTGACCCGCCAGCTCGCTCGAAGCGCTCACCCAGCGGGGAGCACGGTGCGAGGCAGCCCTGCAGTACCCGGTCAGGAGCTCTGTCCCGATGCTGCGGGAGAGGGATCAGCGCCGGGATCCTCTGCACTGCGCAACGGGAAGGCACCGGCTCTGCAGAGCGGCCGGAGAGCGGAGGGCTGGCACACAGACCCCCAGCCTGCGCAGCTCCGCCATGGAGCGGGGATCAGACGGGAAGTCCCCAAGGCACAGGAGTGAGCAGGCAGAGAGGAAGATGCTGTGGGGAGAGCAGAACCTGTCATCGCTTACGAGGGGCACGTTCTGGCAGCCCGAGCCTGCGAGAGCGGCCGGCGGCACCACAGGGCGAACGCTGCCAGTCGCCTGGGGAATGGCTCCGGGGGCCAGCCAGGCAAAGCGGCCTGGGAGAGGCCTCACCCGGACACCGGGAAGAGCACCCTTCACCCCTCATGCGCTGCCCTCCGGACAAACCTCTGGAGGAATGGTACGAGCTGCGTGCTGACTCCCCCATACCTCCTCCCTCCGACGAATCAATACTCCTTACCTCGACTCCCATACCCCGGGGGGGATGCTAGGGTTGGGGCGGGGGAGGAAGAACTGAGAGCAAACAACAGCAACAGGAACAGAGTTGAGCCATTTCAATTATTCATACGCCAGATGGATTCTTTTCCTGCCCCTTTTTTTTTTCGCTACAAAAATAAAAAAACGGGGGAGAGCACTGATGTTTGGGGAGCGAAGGGAGGAAAACATATTTTCCCCAAAACAAAGTGCAGAAAAGAGAGGGGAAAGCCCCAGCATACCCATCACTGTGCAAGGAGACCACAGGGAGTGCGAGAGTTTCCACTCACTGGGGAACTCACAAATGACTGATCTTTTATTTTACACGCATAGAGCAAAAGAGAAGGAGAAAGTGCAGCAAAAAAAAACAGAGAGAGAGAGAGAGAGACAGAGAGAGAGAGAGAGAAAGGGAAAGAAGGATGGTGACAGAGAAAGAAAGGGACACAAAATAAAAGAGAAAGAGAGAGAGAGAGACAGCAGAGAGAAGGAGGGGGGCAGGCAGAAGAGGGCTTTGACCTTCTGTGAAGGATATAAAAAATCCAGCAGCCTCAGGGGACACCCAACTATCTAGCATATTGCTGTTAAAATGTCTGCAAAATTTAATACACTTGGCATGCCATCTAATCAGTCCTTGGAAACCACGGTTTTTCTCCCTCCTGCACTCCAACTGTCTCAGACCCAGCATTTGGGGATGAGGTTGGGTATTTTCTACAGATGACAAACTTTGGTGTATGCACACAGGGTGGGCTGGGGGTTTAATTTGTGTTTCGGTTGCCTTTTTTATTTTTTAAGCAAACAGATGTCTCTTTTTCCCTTTTAAAAAAAAAGTTTGTCCAGATTCCTGGATGCTGCAGAGCTGCTGCTGGACGGGCAGGGTCAGGGTGCCTCATGCAGAGTGTGCAGGCACACGAGCACGTGTGCGCACAGACACGACGGACGGGAGAGGACAGACGGGCGGACGGACGCGTGGCACAGCGGCCCGCACACCCGCGGCTCAGCTGGTGCCAAGGGGAGCGTGCATGGCGGTGCCGGCACGCGCTGCAGGTGCGCTCGCACGGCAAGCCAAAGCTCGCGCCCGCCTGCCCGCACGCCGCAGTGGCGTGGGCACACTCACCACAGGGAGTGGGCTCGGGGGGAGCGGGAGGGTGAAACCAGCCCGAGGACGGGGCGGCACTTCGGTGCCGACGCTCCTTATTGAAAGGGACAGCTGCCTACACCGCCACCCAACAGCAAAGGAAACCGCTCTCGGGGAAAACAACAACAAAAGAAGCCCCAACCCTCGGAACAACAAATACATCCAACACTTGCTACCTCTTGCAAATGTCTGGCAGGAGCTCAGTGGGTTGCAGGGCTCCAAAACAGAGCACAGAGTTTCCAAGGCAAGGGGGAGAAGGCCGTGCTTTCACTCCATGGGGAAGGGGATGGAGCAGCCGGTGCACAGCGTGGTGCTTTCAGCTGTGCCAAGACGGTCAGCAAAGAGCTCGAGACAGGATCAGGCCCTTCAGGAGGGGAGGCTGATACCTCCAGCTGGGTTGTGGAGGTTTATGACCTTGGTCATCCTTGGTCATCCCATCCCCTGACAGGCGAGGGCAACCACCAGCTCGAAGAGCAGAGCGCAGGCTCCCAGCTAACACAGAGGCACTGCGGGGCCCCTGGTGCGGATGGGACCTGGGCCAGTTGATTCAGGCGCGTGGACATCTAACCTCCTGCCTGGGCAGCCTCGGCCCCCCGACCACGAGGGGAAGACAGGAGCCCAGGGCCCTTCTCCATGCGAGGAACGGGCACAGCTGCTCACAGACAGGCTTGTCCTGCAGCTCAGGTTCTTCCCAGCCTGTTCGGACTATGTCATGGGAAAACCACTGCGCAGAGGAAAGCAAACTTGGAACAAACAAGGCTCCTGGCCCACTGCAGATGGGGCAAAAGGGCTCCCGGGTCCTCCTTTTCTCTGCAGAAGGGGACACTTGGTGAGAGTGAAGGTGAGTGAAGAAAGCACAGAGGTGGTGGACAGCACTGAGAGGAATTATCAGCAGAGGAAGAGAAGGTGGCTCTGGACCACTGCAGGGATAGGAAAGGGCATGGATTCACAGGACTACAGAGAAAGGACATGAAAGTTTAAACCAAGACATGGGCCCCAGATCTTACCCAGCTCAATCAAACTTTGTTCAATAAAAAAGTTAATTGCTGAGGAACCAAATAAAAGAAACCCCACAGGCTGAAAACTGCTCAGAGTCTTTAATTAGCCAAAAAAACAAAGTGGTTACAGGAAAATGAGAGTGTAAGAGGGGATCCCGAGGGAGTACTTACGCTACTCCCCCTTCTCTCCTTCATCACCAAACAGCCCAGGGTAAGGCCATGGTAGCAGCCTCTTTGATAGCAGATTTGGGAAAAGCATTTGGGGTTGGTTTCTTGTTGCTTTCCAGAAGTTAAGAGCCCCAGCCAGTGAAACTCAAATTGCAGTCAGGCACCTAGTAACCCCGGGGGCTTCAGACCCTTCCGTTCGAGCCCACCCCACGCCAGATGCCTGCCAGAGACACAGGGAATGCCTTCCCCTAGTTGCAGTGAGACAGCTGGTTCTCTGCCCCTTTGGGGCCAAGGAAAATAAATTACCCCTAGGGACTAACCCTCAAAAACCAAAAAAGCTACAGGTTAGGAACACCTTGTTCTTTAATGCACTGAAGGATCATCCACATAAATTTACCCATTTCTGCTAAATTCCACCAACAAGTTCAGAGCTCTTCCTAATCCCCACACCGAATGGCAACTGTCTAAACAGCCACATTCCCAGGTGCCCAGTAACTTGCCAGCCACTTCTTCTACTGCTTTGAGAGGAAACCAGAGTGAAGATGAGAGAAGTGCCTGAGCTCTTTAGCTCTTCTGCTGCCCCCACACACAGTTCACACCTTGCCCCTTAATTCCTGCCCAAGGCAACTGGACTGGGTTTGGAGCCTCACCCACGCAATTCTCCTCGCTCTCCCTCCTGAAAATGGCTTAAAGTCTCTGGTGTGCACTGAGCAGACAGCTGAAAGCTCTCCATTCTATACAGGCAAGGCGCAGACTCACCGTGTGCGCACAGGGGACAAAAGGAGAAGGACACACAAGCTGGAATCAGCGAGCAAGAGCCAACGGCGCTGGAGGATGTGACCTGTGAATAGCACTGGACTACGTGACCATCCCTAGGAGCTGGCTATAGATCCTGCAGTCATCCAAGCTCAGAGTCTTCCCAGAATAATGGTTTCATGCGTTAAAACCACAAAAAGACCCTCAAGAACAGTGTAAATGAGAAAATAACACCTTATGGAGGAAGCATCCAGCCCATCCTACTTTCCAGGCCGATTCCACCCTGCTCCAGCCTACCCCCTCCCCTGGGGCCTATCTAGCTGGGAAATCACAGACAATCAGGGAGGCTGTTCCAGCCAATTTCCTTCAGGGAACCTGCAACTTCCTCCTGGGACTGTCCTCCTGCCGGCTTATTACTGCCTCACAGAAGAAAGTGAGGGCCACAGACGTCCCCAGAACTGGCTCCACCTTTTCTCTTCTCTCTGAGGCAGCGCTGAGGGTCACAAATCTGACACACCGGGTTTGGACAAAGGTAGGGAAGTGGAGCAGGGTTGAAGAATGAGACTGGTAACGGTAGGAAACATGGGTAAACACAGGCGTTATGCAGAGAGAGCGAAAGAGAGGGAGGTACTCCAGCAGGCTGTAAATTCATATTTCTAATTACTTCCTCATGTTTTTCAGCACTCCTCAGTCAAGTTTGATTAAAATTCCTTTCAAGGGAAGACGCTCTATGGAGAGAGCTGCAATGGAACAGGCAGCTCGTAGAGTTTGCAAAATTGCTAGGGGTGGGTGCTGAGTGCAATAGTTTGGGAGCTGGGTACAGACCAGCTCCCCCAGCAACACGGCTGCATGTCCCGTGAGAAGCCGCCCTTCAGACACAGAACCTCAGGTCTACCTGTTCTCCTACTGTCGGGGTATGAAATAGGACACAGCTCCCATCCCTCAGCCCTCAGACACAGAGCTGATGTGAGGCAGCTTCCACAAGAATCTCCTTCCTAACTGGCAGAGAGAGTCCTCCCAGGAGCACGTAAGAACTTCCTATGCAACATATGCCTCAGCAGATGGGGGAAGCTTATGCTCCCTTCCACCTAAGAGTCTCTTACGCAGGGGCTAGTCTTCTCCACAGTGAAAAGCAGGACTCAAGACCTTACACTTGTTTGGGTTATTCAAAGGAGAGAAAGCCTGAGATCTGGCAGGCAACAGTAATTAATGTGTAGCAGAGACCCTTCCGTAAGTATGAAAAGGAAGCACAGTACTAGAGCAGGACTAAGGGGAAGGCCAGTTTTATCACCTTCAGTCCTAAGAAGCCTTGGCATCATCCTTACAAGGTACCAGCTGTCACTGAGCACAGGCGGTCTTCCCAGTGGACAGGAGGGCTTAACAAAGCTCCCTCAGGGATATTTCCAGGAAGGGCTTCAGGACGAAAAGCTCAAAGTCTTTTCCTCAGAAACCCTCCCCTCCCCAGCTCACAGTTACTAGATGTACAGGGTATTTCTGTCTGATCCATTCCCTCTTTCTGCTGGCTGTAGGAACCTCTATTGTCTACAATTAGGCAGCTCCCAGGCTGCTGGGTCCCCTCTGTGTTCTCTGTCCATCCACAGGCAATCCACTGCTCATCCACTGTTCATCCAGTGCCACAGCCAACTCCCAGGCTGCATCTGCCATTCTCCACGCTCTTCCCAGCCCCCAAAAGAAAGGGTGTGAGCACAGCCAATTCTGTCTCCTGACCCTGCTCTGCCAAGCTCCCTGCAGGAAGGGATGCCCCAGGATGAGGGCTGGGGACCAGAGAAGGTAAGCAGCACCAGGGTTTTTTTGTTTATCCTCGATGCTGTGGCAAGAGCGAGACGGAAGAGATGCTGCTGGATATCAGCCTCTGAGTTCCCTCCACGACTCTGGGGAAATCATGATTATCTTGATGCCTGGTTTCTCTCCCTTCTCTCCCCCTCCCCTCCCTGCTCTGAATATCTGAGTGTTTTAACGCTCAAGTGGGTAAGGGACACTCTGCGACTATCAGCTGGCCTGGAACAGGCAGGTTCTGATGAGTTTCCCCTCTTACCTGACTCTGTCAGGACACACAATTCACAGTTCAGCTAACAAGGAGGCATGCAATCCATGATACTGCCCACACTAGCACACAAACAAATGACAAAACACCCTTTCTGGTTAAGTTGCTCTCCATCACATGCAAGACACAGGTCATGGAGACAAGTCCAGCCGACTCTGCAATCTTCTTGTGCTCCCTTCCCATCCAATCTGCGCCCAGCCTGCAACAGAAGGACCTAGGACTAGGAGAAGAGGAGGCAGAAAGATTCCTGCTGCACCTCAAATCCTAAATTCAGGACCACCACTGTGCTTAGGAATACAAGTGCAGAAAATTATGCTTAATGCTGCACTGTTTATGAGTGAGACCTGACATTCAGGCATGGTCAGGCTAGGGAAGAGGTCTCGTTCTTCATGGAAAGCCCTTGTGTGATCCAAGCTGAAAGTGAGCAAACCAGCCCATAGCAGGGAGACCACAGCGCTACTGTCTTCTACCTGCACTCACTGCAGCCTAAGCCAGCAATGCGCACGCAGTCAGAGCAATACAGACGAGCATGACCAACTGGAGAGCTGCCCAGTTTTTGGGAGCTGCATGCAAAGCCTGCCTACGCAGGCAGCAGGGGCCAGGAGCACGCTCAGGACCTGCCGCTGCTGCTTCTGGAGATCACGCGCGGGGGGTGCTGGGTGCAGGCTGCACGTGCTGCTGACCATTCACTGGATGGGGGACGGCGGGGGGACCCACGTGCCCTGGGACCAGGGGAGTGTGTCTGGATGCAAAGTAGGCAGCAGCTTGCGCTGCGTGGCGGGAGTGTGATCAAGCGAGGGAAAGCCCTCCACCACGTCCTCCCCACTGGGAAAGTGCACGATCTGTGTTTGGAGAGGGGAACCTCTCCTCTGAGAAACCCAGAGGTGGTTTGAGGGGGGGCCTCCGACTCCAAAGTCATCCAAGTTTCTGAGGCAATTAATTTACTGCTGAAAGAAGGAGCAGGAAGAGCAATAAAAGAGCCTTTGTACTTAGGGTGGGGCAGGAGCATGGGAAGTCATTTCAGAGAATAAGGAGTTGGGGGCAAACAAAAACAAAAAATAAAAATAATAAACTGATTGACAAGCTTACAAGAAAAGCCACATTTTTAACATTCTTAATCCCTAGAATAAACACACAGGGAGGAATGAGGACTGGCTGTCCTCAGAGATCACTGGGAGAGACTGGGCTTGGTGCAGGCAAGAGATTTCGTGCTGGTGGCTGCTGTGGATGGCACTGCCCAAGCCAGGGAGAGGTGTGTGAACTGGTGTCGGGGAAACAGGGCAGGGGACGGTAAAATCAAAGGTAGACACACTCACTTGGATCTTACACCTCTCTGCTTTTTTTTTTGCATTCTCTCTGTATTACTGCTGTTTTAACACAATCCAGATTACACTAGAAACACAGAAACAAATATATCCCATCCAGTAGCGGAAATACAGCGGCACTCTGAGAGATCTACACCTTCTTCCCACCCCAGTCAGCTGCCTTAGTAAGCACCAAACTGCCTGACACTGCGTCCCCCCACCCCCCGGCTTTTATCCGATTCCCATCCTCCCCCAAAGTATCCTTCAAATTTCTCCAGGACAGCAGGAGTTAAATTGCTGGTTTTAGTGGCAGAGACACGTTTAGAAAGGGATTGAATTTGTGCGTGGTGCAGCCGGTTCCCTGTTTATTAATAAGCTATTTATCATTGGTGTTGCTTTTAATACCATTTTGGCTTAATGTTGTTAATGAAATATAAATACCCACACTAATGATGTTGGTCAGGAGGCAGCGTGGGCCACTGGCAGCTTTGCAGGAGGGAGGCCAAACCGCGGCTGTGTGGATGAGAGGCTGCGACGGCGCGACTGCCAGCCCAGCCTCCGGAAGAGCCTCCCCACACACTCCCACCACAAGACTGCATAAGCACAGGAGGATGAGGAGGGATGGGATGGGATGGGATGGGATGGGATGGGATGGGATGGGATGGGATGGGATGGGATGGGATGGGATGGTGCAGCGCTGGCAGGAGGGCAGAGAGACATTTCCATCGACTATAGACCACTCTGGCAGCCCAGGGCCAAGCTAGCACCCACCACAGCTGCCCCGAAAGGAAGGTGGCTCAGCATCACAGTTCAGCTCCACCAAGGCACAGAACTGCTCCCTCTCAACTCCCCGCCTTTTGAGATCACGACGAGAAACAGTCCCAGCCCAACACGTTTGTGTTGGGGACCCTGCAAGCTGCAAGGTACCTGTCTAGATGGGAATATGTAGAAGTCGTCAGATGAGTTTTGTTTGCTTAATGCAGTTGCCCCACTGGAAGAGCGATCCGCAGGCTCTGTGCTAAGCACCCCCAGGGCAGCTCCCACACAAGCCCAAGACCCCTTCAGCAAAGAGGCGTTGCCCAGTGACCACCTTGGAGCTGCTCGTGGCTCCGGCCGGGCTGGCCATGGAGGCTCGGGCTGGCTTCAGGCCATGGGGTGCTGCGGGCTGGGGTGGGGCAGGAGGAGCTTGCCTGGCTCCTGGGACCGCCTGCCGCTCCACAGCCACAGCTTACTCCCTGGCCCCGGAAAGGGAAAGGGCTATGCTAACTTGGGTCTGCTGGAGGCTAGATGGGGATGGAGAAAAGAAAGGAATCTCCTGCCCTTGCAGAAAACAGCATCAAAAGCTTGGCCTTTGGCAGGGGTTCAGAGGTTTGCCCAGGGTGTGCAGAGAGAGCTCACACAGGTCCTCTCCATTAGCTTGTGTCTAGCACCGTCATGGGGCAGGGATTACGAACCTCCCTAAGAAGGCTTTTGGAAATCCCATCTTGCATTACCATTTGCATTACAGCAGCCCCTAGAGAGAGTTGAGGCCTGGGCATGCTTTCAGGAAGAACCTTGACCCGGGAGAGGTTTCAAGGCACCAGAAGAGACTGGTATGGAAAGGAGCAGGCAGAACAGCTTTGGGACTGGTCAGTGGAAGAGGCAGGGGAAAACCTATGCCCAAGGCCACTACCCTGCTCAGCAGGCGCACAGCTCCTGAAATCAGCAGAGAATTTGAAACGGACGTTTACCAGTACAAGTTCCAGACCTCTGCAAGCCTCCAGAACAAAACTGAACACTTGCCTCAGAAGCAAACTCCAAACCCAGTGACCACCTGAAGAGTCACTGAAGAGGCAGATCTGGAGAAGAAAACGCATCACACTCTGTCTTCAGACAGTTGTCCTCATAGTGACTTGTCTTGCTCCAAGCTGACCCACTCCACTAATCTCATTTAACAAGCAGGCAACCAAAGAGTTCGCTACAAGGCTGGAAGCCTAATCATAGGGGGGACCAAGTGCAGAGGATGACCATGCACCCCCTTACCCACCAACCCCTCCGAGGCCAGGGGCACTACGGCCACCCAGAGCCCCTGTCTTCTGTGATCAAAAGAGGTGGCCTCATGCCGTCCTTCACATTGCTGCCTCTGCCACAAACACCAACCCATCATCTGTTTGCATAAACTGGGCAAGGACGCATCTCTCTTCTTCTCAATCCCCATCAACACCCTTTTTTCTTTTGCTTTTGAGTCTCCC
Organism: Opisthocomus hoazin; assembly: GCF_030867145.1. Taxonomy (NCBI): domain Eukaryota; kingdom Metazoa; phylum Chordata; class Aves; order Opisthocomiformes; family Opisthocomidae; genus Opisthocomus; species Opisthocomus hoazin. The sequence continues at coordinate 12,858,793 of NC_134429.1, forward strand.
TCTCTGCCAGGCAGCCAGTGCAGAGCAAGCTACAACTGGTCTGCACTGGGAACTCTCCTGGTGTCCCCCGCCACAAGGAGCACCATCAATTCACGCTGCTCCTTTAAGACGTTATCTTTTAATTTGGTGCTCCCCCTTTCCCCTCCTCAACTAACTGATTTATTAGTTTACATCTCATAAATTGTAACCCCTCGCCTCCCCCTTCACCCTCCCAGAAGCCATAAATCCCCTTCAGGGCCTCGACACCCTTCTGCGTGTGGTGCAGCCCCCTGCCCCCCAAAGTCACCTCCGAGTCCCCAGGGAGTGCGGGGCTCATTTGCTGGGGGTTTGGTCTAGCTCGTCTCAGCAGCTAATCCCTTGGGTGGCTCCTGTCAGATTATTAATTAGCTAAAGCGGATCGGCCCTGGAACAACATGCGGTTGGACTTCAGATAAAACAGGACGGCAGAGGCTTGGCATGTGGCTGTTTAAAGGGACATTGTCCTTTTTTTCTCTTACCTTCTCCTAGAGTGGGAGGAAGGAGAGGAGGAGGAGGAGGGGATGGGCTACTTCCACAGCTGCTTGCACCCCCCCAGCAGTTTGCCCCCCTGGTCACTGGGCTGGGCTGTGCTGCTCAGAGGGGAGTGAGCACAGGCCTGGAGGTGTAAAGGCCAGGAACGGCAGGCAGCATCCCCACCCTCGCCCTATGGCAGCTAAAACTTTTCAAGGTGTTGGAAAAGCTTTAGGAGCCTGTTCAGATGCACGCAGCACTCGGCTGGAGGGTCTCACTGCTCCTTGCTGCCACCTCCCCTCTGCCATCCCCTGTCCACTCATTGCTCCTTACGCAAAACTTGGTATTTACAACTACCCCAAGAAATGAGGCAAGGGCTGTTCCAAGGGGCCATGGTCATCCCCACCTTGAGAACAGGTATTTTAAACCAGAAGAAGCCGTCCAGTTTGCGCGCGCAGGTTTTAAATCCTCCTTTCTTAGGCAGCGCAGCCCTCCTGCACAGGATGAAGAGTGACTACACTGCAAAGCCTGCAAGAGCGAGCTGGAACGAGAGTCAGCGCGACCAATGCTGGGGAGCAGCTCACCTCCTCTTTCCCTTCCCACTTTGGATTGTTTTGACTCAAACCGATGAAGCTGAAATATCGAGTCACAACGGCACTAAACTTCATTACAAGCTCTTAACACAGATTACTTAATAAAAAACAGGCTGCTTTAATTGCTTTTCCCCCATTAGCATTTCTGGAGGAGAAAATTCTGATTAATTTGAAGCGGCACATTTCCCCCACCCCTCGTGCTGGCCTGTGAACCAGACCTCCTTCCCACACCAGCCTTGTCCAGAAGAGCATCCCAGAGAGCAAACAGAGCGCCCAAATCCACATGACTCTGAAAAACAAAGGGACTAAGGGCCTCGATGAACAGATGGGAGTAATGGAGTGAAGCAAACAAGGGAAAGAAAAATCTCCTCTCATTTCTGGCAAACCCATAAAAAGTGGCACAGGGGAACAAGCAAGAAGTAGGTAGAAGAGAACAGGATAAAGGGAGGATAGCTAGCATGGCAGGGTTCAAAGAGCAAGCCCAGAAGTTGCTAAGTGACTGATCTGGTGGGGTCCTGGGAAGCACCTTCACCTCTCTCTGCAGCTGGGAAGGGGGTGAGAGGCAGCTCTGCCAGGGGAACGTTGTGTGGATTTTCAAACCTTGGGCCTGGGAGCTCAGTGGTCTCTGCCTGTACCTGGAATGGTCTCTGTTCCTCGCTCAGGCCCTGCTTGGATAGCTGGTTCCAGGGGAGGGTAACTGCACTTTCCCCCTGGCTGGTCGCCCCCAGGTTAGGAGTGCTGGGAAGTCAGGGAGAGGCGAGGGAAGCACCCTTCATTGTCCAGCAGCTCCCTCTGGGCTGGGAAAACCAGGGCCACAACAGCCTTATGTGCAAAGAAAGGAGCCTCTTGGGGGGAAAGCCAGAGCCCAGCGACCTCGGGGAACAAGCAGGGCAGGCAGCAGCGCTGGGCTGTGCCGCTACAGTAGAAGATGCCAAGAAGCTCTCCTCACTCCATCCCCAGGACAGCTCTCTACCTTTATCCCTAACTGTTTCAGGGATCGAGGATGTCCAGCTACCAGTTCCTCAAAGATCAGATGTCAGAGAGGACAAAGCCCCTCTGCCCCACCCCATATCTGACCAGCTCAGGTAGGATCTGCACTGCTCCACTGCCGAACAGCCCCGAGTAAAACAAGTCTACTAAAACATTCCTGGCCTTCAGGGCGATTGATTCAGCTCCTGTTGTAACTAGCCCTGGCGAGGGAAGATGGCAACCAGGCTCCTGAGTAGGCTGTTCTCTAGGTCAGCACACTTCAGGGACGTGGTAATCAAGTAGGAATTGCTCCCATGTGCCAACTCCTGTCAACCCTGCAATGCTTCATGTTTTTCTTAAAGCCTGAGATCTTGCAAGTTACATAAGATTTTTGTTTTGTTCAACAATGTATGTATAGTGCTAACCCTCTCTCTGCTCTCCCACCAGCAGGGCACAGCAACCTGAAATGTGATCTGTGTGCATCCTAAACACATAGAAACCTCGGTATTATTAAGCCTTATAATTGATGGGAGGAGGGGAGTAGCTTTTGACTTCTGAAAGGACAAGGCTAGCAATATTGTTTGCTCATTTTACTTTCAAACTCACCTTAGTTTGTCCTCTCGTCTTTTCTCTTGTATGTTCTATTAATGTACATCTAAGACAAACTCAGCAAGAATCACAAGAAAGACACTGGGACAGATCATAAACTGCCCTGGCAAAAATCAGGATTGTTCCGCTGGCTGAAAATGCAGCTCTGCTGCTTTACATCAGCAGATGGCTTTCCTGTGGCTCTTAATGGTTAATATATAACTGCAGTAATAACAAAAAAAAAGCCCCAGCATTAATACATAATTTGTCAGAGGCAATACGCTAAAACAGTCTTTCCATATTCAGCTCAAGTAGCAAGATAAGCCTCACCTCCAGTACTGCCCCACGGGCTGAGCACCAGCTCTGGAATGAGCCCTGAGTAGAAGACCTCAGCGAACAGATCACACTCACTTCACAGTATTTGCCCATTTTTCAAATTTTTTGGTTTTATCAACAGATTTCTAAGAACTACATTTTGAACATGCATTTCTCTCAAACACTCATGTGCATACTTAGCACTGATTGCTCCAAGTGATTTCCAGCCCGTTTTCCTTGAGGAACTCTGGCAGGTCAGCGCCCCTGTTGGCTCCCGCTGGACAGCTGCCTGACGGACAGACGGACAGCCCCACATACGGCGCCTACCAGACTTGAACCTGTTCCTAAATGTTTAGTGGCACCCTGCAAATTGGCAGAGCATTATTAACCTTTTCTTTTAGGTAACTGTTTCACCAGGGTGCCACGGAGTTGCTGCCTGCATCCCTGCTGAGAGAACTGCCGTTGGATCTCGTAAGGACAGGAAGAAATACTGTCATATGCTTAAAGGAATCAGGAGATCTGGCTTCTCCTCCCAACTCTCTTCTGAGTCATTATTAGCATGAAATCAGGTTTGTTACATCAGTGAAGCTTGAGTAAATAAACCACAACTCATCACTGTGTTTTATTTTGCAATACCTCAGTGGGCTCTTCGCTACAAATAAACACTATTAATGTTCACTGCAATTGCAGGTTTATAGGGAAGGGAACTGATAAAAGCACCTAAACTGGTCTAAAATCTTTAAGAAGAGCAGTAGGGCAAAATCACAGCTTTTTTGAGGATACTGACTTTCACAGGACAGGCATTAAAAAGAAGGCAACCCTTACTTTGGGAGACTAAAAGACAAGTAAGTCATGCCTGCAGGTCTGACAGAACTGATGGGTAAGAAAGATTGGGAAACATCCTGATCCTCTTCTGAGGAGCCAAGGCTGAAATCCTGACTTCACTGAGGTTTATGGCAAAACTCGTGCTTGCTTTAATAGCGCCAGGATTTAACTTCCATAAAGTTCACGTGTGAAGACAGAAGCCTTAGGAAAGAGATGGCTTCATCAGCAACAGCTCTAGCAGACTGAGAATACCATGAAGTCAGGAGAACAACTGAAGGTGGCAGGGAAAGCAAGGTCTGAACCCACAAAGGCCTGGCCCAGACCTGTCTTCTCCAGTATGGAACATCCTTTTCCATCTGAGTTTTTGGATAGTCAGCCAGGCAACTGTCAGCCCTGACTTAAGCACCAGGCTTCTTTAAGGCTAAGCTGCTCCACATATCCATACACGTGAGCTCTGTGCTTGCACCTCACTGTACCACAGGCTCTGTGCTCAGAGCTCCTTCAACACCTGGAAGGGATCCTGTCCAGCCGACTTCCTCACTACTGGCAAACCTCTTCAGCTTCCGCACCTCAGACAACTATTCCTCCTCACGTGGACAGCTGTAGGTGTAAAACCACTAGCTGCTGGGCACAGCAGGGCTTCTGAAAGGGTTTTGGGCTGTGCCTACCTTTAGTTTGAAACTAAATCATTCGGTGTCTCTCAGGAACCTTATCAGCATTCCCTCCTCGAACTCCAGCATCAGGGCCCTTCTCAGAACCCCTGAGCCTTTCCAACTTGCTTAGGTCCCATTGCTGGACTTGGCCCTCCATTAGGAGGCTATATTAGCGTCTGCTGTCATCCAAGTGAGCAGGAGGTGCTAAGGACCTTGGTGGATCAGGCTTCAGTCCCATTCCCAGACCAGATATGGTAAGGACAGCTATAAGGCCTGCAGAGCACATGATCCTCTTTCCCCTCCTTTGACTTCCCCTCATTCAGCTTTCCACAGCCGCCAACCAAACATCTGATCGAAGGCCCGGGGGAGGGAGTCAGAACTGTCCAGTCTGGTTATGAGTGAAGGTCATTGATCTAGCGCAGACCAGGGATGCGGAAAACAGGGGAGGGAGGAAAAAACCCTTGGAGAGAGAGAAGAGAGGGAGAGAGGCAGGCAGAGACTGTGCGCGAGCGAGTACAGGGGAAGGCAGCGGAAGTGGCTGAAACACGGTTTCACACTCCGAGACCCAAGGGCTGTTGTCAACCCGTCCTTCATGCTCACATCTTGTCACACTAGAGGTCAGGTCTCCCAAGCGTTCCTGGAGAGCTGAGCTAGCCCATATGGCAGGCAATATGTTAACAATATGGATCAGCTGCTCGTCAGGGCCTGAGCAGATGGATGTGACAACCCTGCTCTTATCCCAGGCAGGCTTTTAACATCTTCCCTCTTCTCAACTCAGCCGTACTGGAAGAGCTCTGCCCAAGAACTGCTGCCTCCAGCCTAGGTGGACCGTGGGGCCACAGGTCAGAACAGGCAGCATGGAAATGCCTGCCTTGCTTTATCTGGATGGAAGCAGGCAGGGTAGAGCCCCATTCAGACCAGTGCAGGCAGGAACCGGGCCAAACTGCTACCCAGTGAGAGTGTGCTGCAAGCGAAAAGACCTTGCTATAATCCAGATACGTGCTATTAACTCCCAGCCGGGGTGATACAGTAGATACTGCATTCAGATATATGTATATGGCATGTTACCACCAGATGCCACACGTTACAGTCTAGACTGAGTTTTGTAACTGCCTGGGAAAATCTTCTCTCACAGAACAAGTAATACATAAATAGATGTATATTTTAATGGGCAAGTTAAACTCCTCCTGGCAAAGGCAGGCAAGTTGATTTCATACACAGGCAGGTAAATTTCCACAATGATTTTGCAAGGCTGTTTCATATTCCCCAGCCCGGCTCAGGATCTGAGCCGTCAGGGCCAGCTGGGCTGGGCCGGCTGCAGTTCTGCAGAAGGCAGAGTTCCCACCTTGCTCCCTTAGCAGTTGTGCCTATGTGGTGATCCCAAGGATCCTACCAAAATAACGGAGTCAGCCCAAGTTAACCCCCATATTTAGGTTTACTTTAGGACTGAAGCAAGGGGAAATATTTTACAAACTCAAACACAGACAGAGCAGGTATTTCTAATCCTTTTCCAACATTTTTTTATCTTTTTTTCCTGCATAAAAGGCTACCCTTCATCAACTGAACAAGAAAACTCCCTCCAACCCTTATAGCTCTAGGACTAAACAGCCAGCTTGTGCTTATAAACAGAGAGTGAAAAAGGAATCACAGCCTAGGGATGGGCTCTGGAGAACGTGCAAGCAGCCTCTGTAGCCCAGAGTAAATTGAGCTTGTTTTGAAAGTAGAAGCCATACAACTTGCTCCAGGGCTGAAGACTGGAACACAGGGATTTCTAGTCCAGAGCACGAGCGATCACAAAGCCACATGCCTGAAAGGCTAAATGCATCTCCCTTCACTGAAGTGATGCTTGTAGAACTACGGGGACCTCAGAAAACAGCTGGAGCCAGGGGAAATATTTCCATTGTCTCTAATGAGCTTGTGTCCCTCAGAATACAGCCCCTGAAGGACACTCAGCTTTGTACAAGCAACGGACCCACCAGGTACTAGGAGGAGAAGGCAAACACTGAAAAGGATTACTGATCTGCCAGAACCTGAACCTTTAGGTTCACTTCAGCACTTAAGGAATTCCTGATACATCAGTCTCCTCCTCTTGTCTTCTTGTCTCAGAGGTCCTCTCACCCCAGGTCCCTGTCAGACGGCCATTCAGGGCTTTCAATACCAGGAGCTACACCAGCAGAAACCTGTGAGAAGGGTCACAGGAAAAGCTCCCTCTGACGGAAAAATGGACCCAGAACCTATGCAGCAGCTTCCTCAGCAGAGTTTTTCCCCCTGGATGTTGGGCACCTCGAGAGGCAAATAACGATGTCTGGCAGAAAATTCACCTGCTGTAGTCAAACCTGAGAGTTTGTATCTTATTTGGTAAAACCTCAAGGCTCTTCACTTTCCACTACCCTATTCCCTGTGGTAGAGCTCCAGTTTGGTAAGCTCTGTCACCTCTGGAGGCCTGGAAAGACGTGTGGCACTGCTCTAAAAGGGGACACAAGCACCAGAGCAGTTCACACAGGGATAAAGGCGAGAGTTCCCTACATTAATAGTTCAAAACCAAGCTTTCCAAATAAAGCACGCCAGACCCTGGAGGAGTTTCAGCACTAGGAAGGTGTGGGAAGGCACAGTTCACCCATATCCCATCCTGAAGCAGCCCGTATTTACTGGCAGGTTTATTGAAAGCACTCAGGTCTGTAGACTCTGAACATGTGGGAAGCACTAAGCCCTGCTGAGCCTTGGAGGATCACGGCTGTTGCTCTTTAAGGTAGGGCACTCAGAACATGAGTAAATTGCCCCATGCCACACACAGCCAGGGACGGACAGGGATAGCTGAAGCTCCAGACCAACACCTTAGCCCTGTGACTTTTCTCATCTTCCCTCTTGCTAAGCCAATGCAGTCCCTGCACCCTGATCCTTCTAGTTCAGGTCTCAGCTGTACCTGTGACTCACAACACCTTTGGATACGCTGCTTTGCCCAGGTATCATCTATGGCACAGCAGCAAAAGACAGACGAACATGGTGATGCACAATCCCCACAGGCACTTCAGGTTGCTGATCTTCATTCAGGCATCATCATCACTTAATGGTGCCAATGCAGTATGCAGATACCCCCTGACAAAACCTCTACCCCCTACAGAGCAGACATAACATCATACAAAGCCCAGACACGGCGAGGATCCTCAGCCCCTTCTACCTGCAGCAGTATGGCCGTGCCACCAGGTACCTCCCAAATCCCCAAACCATCAAGAAGAAACACATTATCCCGCTGTCGTTATCCTACAGCTGCTTTATTCTAGGCCATGTTGTCCCATACCTTTCTTTGTAGAGAAGCTGTGATGGGAGCCAAGCAGTGAAGAAAGTAAAATGGCTTTTAGAAACACAGAGTCCCACCCCCTCACAACCTTTCTGAGTTTCCCACCATGACCACAGACGTCCTCAAACTCCTCTTCTTTTGTGAAACAAGTCAATCAGAAACTGTCCCACACAATACTTACCCAGGGGACTCCCATGCTAGCCTGTTCTGGCATACTACTTAGCTAATTGTTAACACTGCACACCAGCTCATTAGGAAGAAGGAGGCTGAGGGAGCTGTTCAAACCAGCGCTTTGCTGTGTCAGCTGGGTGCCTCTGTCTGTGCAGAAACGGGCAGCAACGTCAGGGATAAACCCAGTCCTACTTGTAAGCCAGCCCAAGACAAACCAACACCCCACCACGCATTTACCACCCAAACCAATAACTTTCAGCAGCTCTTCTAAACTTTATAGGCTAGAGATTTCCCAGGAACTGGAATGGGGACTCTGGAGAGCCAAGATCACTCACTCCAGTCCTACTTCAGAGCAGACGGGTTGACCACAGAGCAAAAGCCAGTACCTTGCATTGAGAAGTCACAGGCTTCAAGGTCCATTCCAGTGTACAAAGCCAGGAGAGAAGTCAGGTTCTTTGTTTCGGAGGTGGTCTCAGGTGAAGACAGTGTGAATTTGATGGCTTCCCTTCACTTGGTGAAGTCTCTTTGCCCTGAGGAGAGTTTCAAAAGGAAATGAATATTCCTTACTGAGCAGTACAAGAGCTCAGGTGAATCACGAGCACAAGCAATGACGCCGGCCTCAAATGCCACAGCCACCCACAGATCTCAGCCCTTGGTCACACACAACAGTCCAGCAAGGCAAGGCATTTCACGCCCTGCCAAACACACTGCATCCCGATCTCCTTCTCTGCCATGTGTGGTGCTAGCAACTCAAAAGCCAAGCTGCAGACCACTGAGATGACCATCTGGTGAGCCACGCACTCCAGCTTTCCCCAGAAAAAAATCCAGGTCAGTCCGTTGCAGAAGCAGCCTACAGTACTAAGCCACTTGCTGCAAGGAGCTACCCCTCATATGCAGCTGAGCGTTTCTGCACACGTGAAATGATGATGCCATCCCTCCTTCACGGGGAATCGTTCACTTGCGTTTGTCTTACAACTACCAGCAGAACAGAGCTCTGTCATCACTCTTGTACACCTTCACACCAAATGTGATTCCTCAGCCCCAAAGACGTTACAAATATAACCAGACAAGGCAAAGGAAGAATTATTATTTCCAGTTTAGTGAGGCAGACAGTAATTAAGTGACTTGGCAAAAGCCACTTGGCAAATCTGTGGCAGAACTGGGAACCAAAACTAAATCTCTCATATTTTGGTCCAAGAGCTGGACAACAGAAGTCCCACTTCCCTTCCTGTTCTCCTTGGATGTACACTGCTACCTTTGCAACAGGTTTCACCCTTCTCCCCGCTCTCCCTAGATGGTTAAGACAATTCCCTTGCATTTCCTCCATTGGAGGAAATGAACAAATGCACAGATTAAAAGAACAAGAACTTTTACCTTACAAAATGAAAAAATGTCCTAGCTCCAACATTTGACAGAAGCTCAGAAGCTTCAGACTCTTCCGTGAGGTGGGATTTGTAGACTGGAGAGCTTTGTTAGTGGTGGGGTTTTTTTTAATTTCCATCAGACAAAAATAAAAGAAGCAAAACAAAAGAGGGTTGTTGAGATCAATTTGTGATAGGTGCCGGGCCAAAGAAAATGGAGCCAAAGAAGTCAGAACCCTGCAACCAGCAACCTTTGTGTCAATTTAAGCAAATATTGTGGCGTTTCCATGGCAATCCCTGTTTTGAATATCCACTACACTCACTTTTTAAAGGGCTTTTCCTGTTTGCGTTTCAACTTCAAAACCTGTAAATATTTTCAGCCTTAACACATCCCGACCTCCCCCAGCCTCTGAAATGAGATACTATCATAGCTCTGACATTAAATCTTATGTCTGCCGTACCCCAAAGCTGTGAAAATTCACAGCAAAAGCAGGCTGGCAACCCAAGGCGGCTGGGGAGAGCAGACGCACGGCTGGACCTCTGTCCCGCTCGCAGCACGGCGCCAGCCTCTCTGCAGCAGTAGGTACAGGAGCCCGTTCCTCTCTTTTTCAAAACTGATGAGTGAAATGAGTCCTCGCAAACGCACAGCTCCGATAGCATCAGCCCAAGGCGAGGAACACGCAGCAGGTGTTTTGCAAGCTTCCCTCCATCCCGCTCTGCCAGCTCAGGCCACCTCTGACCCGCCGCACCAGCCACCACTTCTGCTCGGAGCCTCTTCCTGTGACCCGCTCGGGGTCGGCTGCTCCACAGCCCCAGCACGGCCCCCGGCCTGACCCGCGCTCCCCTCCCTTCCCCTCTAACCCGAGCTGAACTGAGGCTGTCAGTCACCATGATTTATGCTATGCTGCGTCATGTGCAAGCGGGAACGAAGAGGAGTCAACTTTGTCCTCACTTGCAACCTGGGCTAGGGTGTAAATTCTCCAGCTGCCTCGGCAGCAGCTTGCAGGTCCTGCTGCAGCACTCCGTCCCTGCTCCACCAGCACGGAGCCCATGGGAAGGCCCTGGTGCAGCGCGGCCTGGCCAGGTGCTGGTACCAGCTGTCCGCTCCGAGCACCAGCAGCCGGGTGTTCACCCTCTCCCCGAAGCACAAAGCTGTCCCTGCATCTAATGCTGGTTTTTTGCATCCATGGAGGCGCACGAAAACACTTTCTGCTGCGCTTCAGAGACATGTGGAAGACTTTCATCACCAAGCCCCCAAATTCTAAACCTTGGCCTGTGCTGCCGGCGTGCAGCCCCTCCCGGCAGCCATGGGAGTGCACTGGTTAATTCTGAGTTTCCTGGCTGTGATGGATTTGTGCCAGGCCTCAAATGTTAGCTTAGTGTAATTTTTGGGAAGTCAATTTCCTTTGGTGGTTTTTTTTTCCCCTTGTTTTTTTGGGTTTTTTTTTTTTTTGTTTAAGCTTTCTTCCTCTTTTAAATGGAAAAGTAGGAGCAGTTGAATGAGCGTCAGGACAGGGCCATCCATCCATGGGCTGTAGTTTCCCAAGAGCATTTTATAGGCACCATGGTACGTGCACAGAACAACCATGGAAACAAACACCAAGCGACTTCAAAAGCCGTTACGCTGAATGCCCACAGAGGCAGCCTTGAGGGAGTGGTCCTGTCTCTTGCATGAACAACGTCACTCCTCAGTCCTGACCACCTCTCCCGCAATGCTGGGTGCTTCTGATACCACCAGCAGTTGATGCACGATACCTGCTGTCCTGGCCCGCTGCCAGCTCAGGTAATTACATCCTACAGGAGTTTCAGCTGGATGTTTTATCCCTTCTTCACTTCCGGCCCCGAGCTGCTGCACTGGGAGTTGCTAAAACCCTGTCTAGACCCACCCCGGATGTGAGTGCGTGCCGGGGGCTGGAGGGAATTCTGTACATCCCTGCAGATCCCAAGAGCCTGGTGCTACAGCAACCTCCTCTAGAAACACACGACAACATACCTTCTTACTTACATCCCATAATACTCCCACCTAAGAATGAGACGCGGAGCTGGGAAAACAAAATTGGCCTGCCACACCAGGAGCCAGCAATTCTGGAGGCAAGTGCTCAGCGCTGCCCAATGGAGCAGTCGTCTGGGACATGGACACTGGCTACTCTCCTTCCCTGAAATGGAAACTCTCCTCTCCTCATCTCACAGGCTTGGAGAAATTAAAACTTGCGGTGGCAGTGGTGTAAGACCAAAGCCACAGCCGCCGGTCTGCTTCAGCCGACGGCATCACATGCCACAAGGGACAGTAGTGGTGTTGAATGTATGGGAAAAGACGGGCCGGGCTTAGAGCACCCACGAGAACAAGCCTAGCAGGGTACACGACAGGCCAAACCAAAAGGTGAGGGTCTTCACTGTGTCTCCGACCCCTCTCACCACGCTGCCACTAAAAAGCCACGAGCAGGAAACGCTGGCAGGGCAACGCTGGATGCTCTCACCAAACCCTGCCAACGCACATTTCAAAGTGCAGGCAAAGATACGGGTTCCCCATCCTCCCAAGGGAGCTGTGCTTTGGCACTCACCATAGCCACAAGAATTCATAATCCTTCGAAGCTGTCCAAGACATACGGAAATGACCTGCTGAGCCACTCTCCACTCAGGACAGCTCAGGAATCCCCATGCTTGTAAGTGGGAAAAATCAAATCTCTGTTTCGTGTCCTCTTGGTCACCTTTTTTCAGAAGATTCTGGACCAGATCCTCACCTGGTGTAAAACCAGTGCAGTTTCGGTGGCTTCAGTGAAGTCATGCCAATTTAAATGAGTTGAGGATCCGGCCCTCCAAGTTACTGGAGTTGCCAGTTCTTCCTTTGGATAATCCCGAGGGTGATTTCACAGCAAGCAGCAGCACAGGCCCAGCCAGACTGGCAGGATCAGCTGCGCTTTTCTACCCCCCACGAGCAGGGCGGTCTGTGGCAGAGGCCCCACTGTGAGACCCCGCTGGGGCAACACCGGGCGTACCATCAGCTGCTTCTTTTATGGAGTTTCCTTCTCTCTGTTGTTTAATGAGAGACAGATACAGCACAGAGTAAATTACTCTAGGCTTTGGATCAAGGTTTTCTAAATGCTCTTCGCCGGGGCACTGCATCATGTAACACACCGAGTACCCAGGCTTGCCATGAATTTGGAGGGGGTGGAGGAGCAGAGCTGGTCACTTGTCCAGCAGCAAAACCCAACCACCTCAGGTCTTCATTGGCTACTGTGGAAACAGCACATCTTCATGAACACACCAGATCTGGTCTTCCTCTCCCTCCACTCCCGCCAGCCTCTACTCCGCGGAAGGTAAAGAGCCCATCACTGCCCGGCAGCTGCTACAAATCCCTGCCTTGTCCCCAGCTCCGCTATCGCCCTGCCGTCTATCCGCGCCACGTCTCGCTGGGAGGGAAGCAGGCAACACAGGCGCGGGGAATGTGGCACAGCTTCAGCAGGCATCGGGTGCGCAAGAACTTTCTGTGCTCTGCCCTCACAAGTCCTTCGCTATCCCCCCAGAGCAATTTTCTAGGCAACAGCGCGGTTGCATTCCCTTCCCTATCTCCTAATAAATATCATGCTAAGCAAGATGAGTATCTTCTTCCCAGACCAAGCAGCATGACCCACTTTCTGAATCAGGGCAGATGCAATTGGGCCCTGGAGTCCTGGACCCCTCCCAAAGCAGAGAGATTTTGTAACAATTACAGCAAGAAGCAGAAGGAATAGAAAAGTAATAAGTGATCAAAGAGTGCAGTGGCGGAGCTGAAGCTGTGGGGTAATTACTGCTCCTTGCCATCCTACGCTCTGGCATTTTCCTAGGACACTGAAGCAAGAGCCGCGTGCACATTCACACAACATCTCTGCTCCACGGCCCTACGTTCCTCAAAAGTATCAGGTCCAACCCAAATTCTGGCTAACGGCTCAGATGAGACAACTGCTGCCCTCCCTGCACACCCACCCTGATTTTCCCCCTTTTTTCTTTCCCCAGAGCAGAGCAGGAACAGAGGATTCAAACTCCAGCAGCGCAGATCCCCCCTCCAGCAGACACACAGCTACGTACATCCTACCCTGCCCCAGTGAGAGCCGTAAGGCTTTGAACCAGGCAGCTGTGCCCCTGGCACCCCAGCACTGGCATCTGGCTCATGTGCCAGCTCTCGGTGAGCCCCTCACAGCCGTGTGACCGCCTCTCCCCACACACACCTTCAAGACCTGCCATTCACAGTGCGGAGGTTCGAGCTGTGCTCCTTTACGGGGCAATGAAACAAAAACTCCCCGCCAAAGACTTGTGCTTTGGGCCAAACTGCCTGGCTTGGTAGCCACCCGGCAGAGAGAGGAGGTGGCTGGATCCTGATTCCCAGCAGTGCTCCTCTCAGTGTGGAGACGCTCCATTTTTCCAAGGAACAGCTCTGTACTTTCCCAGATGTAGCTGGGATCAGACTATGACCCAATGGGCATGGAAAACAATTAAAAGGAGGTGGGGTGAACGTCAGCAGCGCTTTCATTGCTTGAACCCGCAAACAAAACTTCCCTCCCAGAGCAGCGTAAGCCTCCATGGCCAAAAGCATACAGAAAATCCCATACCAAAGAGGATGATGTGCCGTGACGTGCCTGTGCCTAAACTGGCTCCTAGACCAGGCTCAGCTCTGGGGCAGACAGACCCACCAGTCTCTGTGCCCTAACGCTGCTGGGAGGTCCACCAAAGGGTCACTCGCTCGTCTCAGCCACCTCTCCTGAAAAGCACGACGGGCAAGCCGCCTGCGAGCCTTACAGCAGCACCCCGGCAGCTCCCAGCAAGACGAGACCCCCGTCAGGGACGCGCAGACAGCAAAAGACAGCACTTGCCTCAGAGCAAGTCTGAGAGCCAGACGAGCGACGGGCAGGGAAGGGAGCGGAGCTGCCGTCGCTCACCCAGGAGCTCGGAGCTGGCACTGCCTTTCCAGCTCCAGCCTTCTCTGCTCGCTGCCTGCCCGCTGGAACAAATCACCACCGAGACAACAGCACAGAACCACACACCAGCGGGTGCCCTGACCAGCACAAACAGCTGCCCTCATTGTCTGACACGGGGAGATGAAGCAAAAGTAACTTTTAAAGGAATTTCCACGGCAAGTTTTCTTCCAAGTTAAAGAAAAGAATTAAAAAAAGAAAAAGAAAACCCTTTCACCCAAACTTCAGAGATAAAAAAGGGGGAAAAAATCTTCATCTTAATTCAAAATCCTATTTGATGTGTCGTGGCATGAAAATGTTTTTCACTGCATTTTTTCAGTGTGATCTCATGCACCCTGCAAATGGGGTACGCCCAAAACACCAGGTATTTTATGGGACACAAACAGAGCGCAAACATACACAATTAAAAAAAAATGGGATTGGTAAATATTTAAATTAATCAGAGCTGGCATCTGTGCAGCCTCCCCTCCCAGAGAGAGGGATGTTTGCAGCTTTGAAAAAATAAAAGTGAATAACATGACCTTTTCCTTCATGTTTGTTAGCTCACTGCAGCTCGGTGGGTTGGAGCAGCCCAGGCACCTCCCAAAACGAAGTCCAGCAAGTGCAGCCGGGTCCTCTCCTCCCGCCTGGCACCGGGCGCTCGGGGCTGGCTCCAGCGCTGGTGGGGACGGAGCCGGCTGGGAGAGTTGCTCCAACCTGTTTGCTGTCTCACTCCATAATGCATGGGGTTTGTTGTGTTTTGGTTTGGGTTTTTTTTTTTCTTTTCAGTTTAATTGTTGGAGGAGTTTATGAAGCCGTTTGCCAAAAAACAATCGACTCCAGGGAGCCAGCTTACACAAAAAGGGTGTGTCGCTCGAGCGAGGCCGTGGAGCCATGGAAACCACCACCTTTTGCATTTGCCCAGGTGAAGCCAGAGCTTTGTGCAGAGCTTGTGAAACCAGCAGAGATCTGCAAGGAAGTGAAACACGTACATGCAAGTGTGCACTAAGCACTCAGGAAGGTGGCACCGTCCACCGGCACCTAAACCTCCCATCAGCAAGGGCGAACGCTCACACTTCAGCAATGCCGTTTTTAATCGAAAGGTCACACAAACACACCAGCGGACACACGAGGCGTTCTGCACGCAGCCGAACCGCGCGCGCACCCGGAGCGCTTCTGCTCCTCCAGGCCGGCCGTGCGGGCAATGGCACCCGCAGAGACAGTGCCGTCCCCGCAGCGCACGCAGACGCGCGGGCTGGCAAAACTCCCTGCCAACCGGCTGCGTGACCAGGCAAACGGGAATCTGCGCACGTGCGTGAAGAAAAGGCACCACCACAACACTCGCAAATGTCTCAACAGCAGAGATCACGCCTTGGGTGCTCGTTCTGACCCACAGCAGGAAAGCTGCTGGCGGTGGCAGTCAGAGGGACTGGTGAGGGGAAAAGGGGTGACTCCCCGGGTCAGCCTGCAGCCGTGGGATGCGAGGACCATGCCGCGCAGCACCCCGTGTTCAGACGCAGGCAAGTATTTGGGGGGGGATGTTTGTCTTGCGAGCCGGCATGTGAAGGCGGGTGGCTGGAGAGGGTCCCTGGCTGCATTCTTCTCAATCTTAGAAATGAAAACAGAGAATTCCTCAGAAGCACTGGCTGCTGGCCTGACTGACAGAAAACAACCCAGGAACGAAGCGCAGAGAACCGATTTTAAAGCCACCCAGCTCCTGTGAGTCTATGCCCCAGGACTCTCCTGCTAACACCAGGAAAGGGCAGAGTGCTCCGAACCGCGGCTCTTTTGAAAGAGGTAACATCCATTATTCCCCACTTTCAGCTGCCGAAAGTGTGCTGACGACATTTCAGGTTACAGAATTTCACCCACGCTGGTGGAATACAGTCAGAGAAGTGAGCAGAGGATAAAGCCTCACCAGGCCATCTCTTGCAGATGAGCGCAGAGCACCGTGGCATACAGTGGAAAAACCTGGAAAAGCTGAACAGGCACAGAGAGTCCGCAGGAACAAAGTTCCAGGGTTGTCCTCAAAATCAGAGCTGGCCAGAGACAGCAAGAAACCGTATCTCTCTTCCCCTGGTTTGACTTCAGTCTGCCACATTAACAGCAGGATGATTCAACCCTGGCACTTCTCTTACCTGGAGTCAAAGGTCCCTGACCACAAACCACATCAAGAACCAGCTCCTGCACTCTACGAACCCTGGAGAGAGGACTACAGACCCTCAGAGTAGGAGAGATGAGGGCAGCGATGTTTCTCTTGGTGCAGTGCAGGAGGGAAACCTTTGAAAGCCCACCACTACTTTTATGATTCACTGTTGGCTTCCACACCTATATCTACACCAGATCCAAGTTTGTCTCCAAATGCAATGACCTGGCCTTTTCCCATTCACAGCCCCTTGTTTTCCCCTTTCATGAGAGAATCCAAAGGTAGGTGCCAGCCAGACACCCGCCGAGTGCTGTTTAACTGGAAGGTCCCCAGGGCCACCTCCCAGCGAAGGGGAACAGCACCCAGGAGCTCCAGCCACCGCCTCTGTGCCTGGGCTGTCCTTAGGCACAGCCCTCGGCCGCTGCAGAGCCTGCTGCTCCCCGAGGGCAGCTGACAGATGAGGGGAGCTCCCTGGATGGGTGCTCCCCAAAGGGGACCACAGGAAGGGCCCAGCAGGCCCACGAAGCAGGCAAGTGCCGGTAAGGCTTGGTGCGTCAGCCTTTCTGGCATCGACCTCCCAAACTCATTCAAATATTTCCCTTTTTTTTTAATTTAATGTTCCCTATAATTCATCTGTCCCAAAAGATAATCAATAGAGGCCGTAATGAAAATTTGAGCCATATTTTATGATCCGCTGCAGGAGAAAGGGCCACATCAGCAGACTAGCCTTGGCTTCCAGCATCATTTCTGTGTGTGTTCGCCTGCTCGCTGGCCAGATTCCCCCCTCCACCCACCCGAGGCTGCTGACAGGGGCAGCCCCTCTAGGAGAAACTCCCACCCTGCCCTCCTACTTCAAACAGCAGCTGCTCAAGCCGCAGTTGAAGATGGACGTGTGGGGAAAAGGGAAGTTCCTACAGAGTACGAAGGGCCTTGACCCAGCAGCCTCGGGGAAGCTCCTGAGCATCCCTCAACTTCCCAGCTCTGAAACAAATCTTACAGCCCTCAACCAGACCCTGGGGGGACTATGATGATCATACTGCAGGATCTGAAGAGTTATTTCTGCCCTTCACAGTAATTCCCCAATCCTTAGCACTGCCTCTCAGTCAAGTGGGGCTTCATGCTCCTATTCTCCCAAACATCACTCGAGAGAGGGGAGTCATTCACGGGGGAAGAAGAGGGCTCCCCCAGGAACTGCACGAGTCTAGAGCCTGCCATGCCACACCACAACCTTTCAGGGCTGCTGCCATCAGCAGCAAAGACCAAAGCAGCACTTTTGGGCCCCCAGGTTCATGAGCAGCACCACAGTTACGTACGAGAGATCAGGGTTGGCTCAGTACTCTCCACTTCCAAATGCTGAACATCAGCAGCCACTGAAGCAAACTCCATAGCTCCACTCAGACTCCAGCAAAATGCTCATCTCTTCTCTCTGCTGGGCACCAGGACTGTCAGCTGGGTCTCAGGATTAGTCCTACAGATACATTCCAGCTTTTGAACAGTTTGAAAACAGGGATCTGGAATCCTAATTTTGTTCAGCACCACTGGAAAAACACGGGGGCGAGGGGGGGCTCCAAAAGCCTAAGGCACATTCTCACTTCTAGCTTAAATATCCATCTCCAGTCACCAGGACTGTGCTGCTCCATATCTAGTCCAAGGGGAACCTCAGGCAACCTGCCCCTCTTTATTCCTTTTAGGCACAAATATTACAAAGGCTCCCCAATTCGTTCATTTTACTACAGTATGTGTTAATTTAGGAGCTGCACTGACCTTACTTCCCCAGGTGGGTAGTGGCAAGGAGGAGCAAGCACATCTCAGTGCCAGTCTCCACGTGCTGCTGTGTGTTTTTCATCCCAGATTATAAATCCCACAGCACTTTCAAGAACCTTCATCTATTCTCCCAGCACACAACTAGCAGGTTTGTTGTTTTTGCACAGGCACATGGACGCAGCAGGGATGAAACGAAGGCAAAAGCCTCAGTCCTGTTCCCGGAACCCTTCTCCACCTCGGATTCCCAGCAGCGGGTCCCCTGTCCTCCCTCTAAAGGCTGGAGCATATTTCATTGCCTGAAGCTGCCGCGTCCGCAGGGAGCCGGAGGTAACAAAACCGTCTTTGATTTGGCCAGGGGAAAAATATCAGAAGTGAAAGGCCAGAGTGAGGAATTTATAACAGCAGCTAAGGCAGCAAAAATACAAGCACCTGACCAGAAGCTGCCCTCCTGCTCAGCAAGTCGTGCTGTTAAGCTTCCCATGTGTCTTGGTGGGGCAGGATGTTACAGAGAGCACAGCCAGAAACCACCAATTTTCTACACACACAAGTGTACTGACACCCTCCCGAGACCCCTGCTGAACAGCACTCAGCCCTGAGGCATAAGCTGGAAAGCCAAGAAGCCCCTGCTCACCCAGAGGTGCAGGTGGTGATCTCATATTATTATCTTACTGCTTGAGACTGTCGCCTTTCCTTTACAAAGCTGATGTAGCAGCACTGTGCAGGTATATTGCTAATACTCTTGCCTCCCAAGGTAGAAAACGCTCTCTGTCCTGGACCGGCAGCCTGAATCCCTGTAACCAGAAGTCAGCAACAGCAACAGCCAAATTATTTCCACCTTTCCTTTCTCTCAGAAAATTAGAAATCAACCCTCTTTGTTTAAAAAATACAACATAATATTCAAATTAATTGTTGCTTCCAACACATAAATAAGGTGACAGATTCGCAGGATGTGTGACAGAAGGTCTGAATCCAGAGGACGTCGGTGAGCAGCTTCATGCTTTAACAGGAAAGGGGACTGAAATCCCAAGCACAACCGGGAAAGCACTGCGGTCTCTGAATCCCCGTGTCAGCACCTCATACAGCCATTCTCCTTTTCTAACCCAGCTGCCAACAAAGTAGCCCTTGTACTGGTACAGGAACATGGCTGGGAGAAACTTAGGGAAAGCATGCAGGGATCTACCACGGCTGTTGCAGTCCCTGCTAACTTGCCCCAGATTTGAACTGGCGACCCTTACTAATATCATCCAGTCCCTTGATATCCTCAGGGAGCAATCAGCACATTTTATTAACCCAGCCAATTTTAGAAGTGCATACGCAGTATTCTAGTTACTTGTTACAATTATGCATTATAGGTCCATTTCATACATATGCTTATGCTGAAGTGATGTGCAGTACTTTAAGACCGTTATTACGCTGTTAGACCAACTGCACGAGGACCACGGGGCTGAACAAGCTCTGGCTTTCTCAGAGCACAGAGTATACCCAGTGTCTGCAGACACCACTCGCAGCAGAAATATTCTAACCTAATATAAAGCCTCAGAGATCCCCACAACCAAATCCATGTTTTAAAATGACATGTTTCCACCTATTGGTCCCCAGAGTGAACTAATTGCTTTTGCTAGTTTTAAAAGCCAGAGTTATTTCACTGAAAAAAATGAGCAAGTGCATGGGAACTCGGAGACATCCTCAGATTTCCGACGTAAAATCACCACGTACGCAGATATATTTGCTGCCCAGTCAAACTTCTAGCTTTACTGCATGACATGCCACAGGGGAATTCTTCACTTCACAGTGCAGGTGGGAAAACAAGGAGTTAAAGTAACCTGACCAAACTCAAATAGCAATTTAGTCCGAGCTCGGAGAATATAAGATTTCTGTCTGTGTTCTAACCACTAGGTTATCCCCTTCTTTGCTAAATAAACTTCTCAGTCTAAGGGGAGACTGCTACTTCCACTGAAAGGCTGGTATTTTGTCTTGATTTTTTTTAAATTGCTTTTTATTTATTTTTTTAAAGATGACACCCTACAACAGGGAAGCTCCTCAGCAGGGGATCAGTTCAGGACCGTGCTTAGGTTATGATCTGTTTCAGAGAAAGACTCCCTACACGTATGGCCAGCAAGCACATAAATTTTTCTGCATCCTGAAACAGCAAGACAGTCCGAGACTACAACCCCTGCAAACACACACCGACAAGTACCGATGCTCTGTAGCCAAAACTGCCCAGAGTCCAGTTCTAGACCTACCTGCTCTGGTGTACGGGCTGGATAGTCATTTACAATCCAGAACAAACTATTTACAGACAATACAAATGTACAAATTATCTATAGTAACAAAATTTGAGAAAATCCCAGATAAAAATAAAATTAAGAGGGACAAACTTTTCAGGGATGATAACTAGAGAAAAAAAGTGTACGTCTTTTCAGAAACCTGCACTTACCTGTAGCAGGAAGCAACCACACGCTCTGGGTGCAGAAGCACATCCTGGGACGTGCTCATCACATAGTTCTTGTGAAAACCAGTCCTCATTGTTGAGCAGAAACCCAGGGGGAAACAAAAAATCCCTACTTCTTTCTAGGTTAAAGCAGTTCAGCCCCACCAGTTGCTGGGAAAGTTTTAGGTGAGATTCCTTTCCCCAGCTCCGGGTGAAACGGTTTTTATTTTGATGAATCTCAGCTCTCTTTCAAAGGAACCACGGCCGAAGGTGACCATTGCTAATTTTTTTATCATTGTTTTTTAATTCTGTTAACTTTAACTCACAAATGTTTTACAGAATGAATTTCTGTATATTTTATTTTTCATACTTGATTAACTATTTCAAAGACACGGATTTTTAAAAATACGTACAAGAAGCCACCTCATACAAACTTGTACTGGTTTAATGCAGAGCTACTGCGCTTTTTTTTTTTTTTTGATGTTGTAGAAATTTGTTACTAGTTAAATTACAACTGAGCCAAAATAATTGATTCCATGCAGGCTATCAGATTTAACTACCACGTCTCAAGTCAAACAGGTATAAATGTTTTATACATAAAAGGCTTTAGATTACATAATACAAACACATCTTCTCCCTTTTTTCAGCACTTACACTCCACGTTTCCGTTGGGAATTGATGTGTTGGACAGCGGGGAAAAGTCAGTTTCAGGTGCACACTTGAAGGTCTCTCTCCTGTTGTGTTTACAACGCACATGAAGTTTGGAAAATTTGCTTAAAGTAAGCACTTTCTCCCCCAATTCACTGTTTAACGGATGTTTTCCTTTCAAGATTTTTATTTGTAAATATCCTTTTTCATTTTCCAAAACCTAGGATTTATGGAGGAAACATTCTGCCCTTAAATCATCATCTCCAGGCAAAGGAAAGCTGCTTAAGATGTTACCCGCTTATTGTGCACACATACCTCTACATGGAGATTCTTAATCTTCACCCACCCAAGATTAAGGCAACACAAATTATGAAATCGATACCAATACAGACAGCAACATCTATTACAGTTTCAATGTTTTTGTTATATTTTTTCTAAACTATTAAAGCAGTATGATTTTAATGCGATTGTTGTTGTTTATGCAACACAAATTCTCTGTTGTTTGATGCTGTGAGTACTTATGCAAATGCCATATTTTCCTTACAGAAACCCTTCCTTTGACACCTCAGCGAGTAAAGAAAATATTTGAGTGTTTGCAAGATGAGGATCCATTTATATTTAAGGCTCCATTACTGATCAGGAGGCAAAGAGTGTCCTTAAGGTGGATATAAATTATAGTTATACTAATTTTAAGGCCCTTACTCTCTGTCCTAGTGATGTAGCAGAAGAGCTTTCGAATAAAGCAGATTCTTCTCTCACAGCAGTTTCAGTTCTTTTCTTTCATTAATCAAAACCTATCCTCTCTATATATATGTTTTCTCTCTATATGCATGTCTGAATACCTCTTTGAGGTTTAACACTCCTGCACCTAAGATTCAAACACAACAAATCAAAAATCGTTTTGCAAGCAACTACAGCAGGCATTTCCAGAGGTTACATCACATAACAAGTCACACAATTAAACTTTAATGAAAAAATAAAAACAAAAACACCAAGCAGCCCCTAGTGCTTGCTTTGTCTCTCAAACAATTTATCATAAAAAAGCAGGACGTTAAAATGGAAGAACCTCTGACTAAAGCCGATCTGTAAACGTTTTTTTCCAAATGAATTCCACCTCTTTACTCCACTGAATCAGCAGAGCCGGATGGAATTTCTCTCCTCTCTTCCTTCTCTCTGTATAAAAGGATGTACTGCTGATAAAACTAGTAACCCATGAAGATCATTCCCCGAGGTGAGATGCCTCCTGCCAGCATTTCTGCTCTCAGGGGGTTATAGTCTAACACCCTTCCTCCTCCCCAAGACGCAGTGCCTCGCTCTCTGAGCAGGCCCCCTGAAACCAGCCAGACCTTCAGTACCGTAACGTGAGAGCTGGTGCAGGCAGGAATAACGGAATACGTCTTCACGGCAACTAGAAATGTTCATGCACATTCCTCTTATAAAAAATACAGACCCAGTTCTTCCAAACTTTGGAAGGCTTCAGTGGAGTTGTAAGTCTTCAACACGTCTCTGTTCAACAACATCCTGCTCCTCTTTTTCAACCTCTCCCTCTGCTTATAATTTTCCACCCCTGTAAATTATATCCCTTTAAAATCAAACCTTTTACTTCATGTCTGCTGAGATCGTATCATTTGATGAAAGGTAACTGTGGTCTACACAAGGAGAAGACACCAGAAAGGGGCTGTCATTTCCAAAATATTGTTAGGAAAGGCAAAAAAGAAGCAGAAGAAGTGTCACAGTTGGACCATGAGAACCACAAAGGCCCGGGACTGGAAGAGACGCACACACACGCGCACAAACACTTCCGCAGCTCCACTGGCTCCAGTTCACTCACGGCTGAAGAAACAGGACGTAGCACAGTGAGAAGTAGAAAATTCAAGCTCATACTCCAGCCTTCCTGTGCCTCTTCCCATTTTTTTCCAAATGTTTAGGTTTTTGTATTTTCTACAGTGTGTAACAAAACCAAATCTGAAATCAAGATAAATTTTGGAATGTTTAATGTAATTTATTTATCTCCATTTATTTTTCCCACTATAGCTCTTTTGGACAGCGACATAACCAGTTTGTTTGAGGCTGTGGTTTTCTTGAACTAGCCCCCTAAACCATTATATCTGAACCCTAGATACTGCAGAAGGAGTATGAAAAAGATTTAAAATTAAAGTCAGTATAATGCACAAGAAAAAAGTGTAAATTGGGAAAGCATCTTGGTCATATTTTTGTCTTCAAGAATTTTTTCCCTGTTTGTGTAATAAAGAAAACTCTGGTCTAATAATATAATAATGGAATCATCAAATAAACACATAATAATCTAATTATTCCTTCCCCTATCTGCTAAAATGGATTTCAGTTTTTAACTAAAGTTGAGTTTCCTTAACGTATTTGAATGATTTTCAGTGAAACCTACATTTGGATAGCTCTTTTTTTTTTTAACAGCTCACTGGATTGTATTACAAAAATCAAAGATCTGTCCATAAGCAAAGAATATTCTCTTACAGTTACAAAGCACCTTTCCTCTCCAAGTGTTTCATGATCAGGTAAGCTCTGTGCCATGGAAATGCAGCCAGCTGCCTCCGAACAGGCGGGAGAAGACAGCCTATTCAGGTCAGCGGAGAGGTGGGAACGCAGCTTTGGTCAAAGGCAAAAAGACAGATTCCCACTGCTAAGTGAAATTTCCTCCTGTGCAGGGAGACAGCTTATCCTTACAGACACCACGTCAGGGACACTCCTAAATTATAAAATAATAAAAAAAGAGAAGCCCTAAAATCCCATGTGACTATGTGCAGACAACTGCCAGTGCCAGATAACTACTTTACAGTTTGGGGCAAAATTCTAGGGGCCTGTCCTATAGGAAAACAACCTGAGTAACCCTGTCTAGTCATTAGAATAAACACCAATTTACACGAGAAGGCCGTCGGATCTTTCATTCTCAACAGTGTCCCAGGGAAGAGCTGCAAGAAAACTATAGGGTTGCTCCTGGTTTTTAAGACAAATGAGAAAGAGAGACCAAGTGAGAACCAAAATGCCAGTCACCAGAGGACGAGGACTCCCAGCCTGCCGCTCTGACCACATCTCCACGCCATCCCTTAGCACAAGACAGGGCCAGGCACAAGGCGAAGCACAGCAAAATCATACAGATGCTGGCTTTTAAAACATTTTTGATTCGGAAGCTGGAACCCAGAGCTTGGAAAGACTACTGTCCTTCTCCTGTGCTGCTTTCCAGACCAGGCATGAATCTCTTGCCTCCCTCACACCACTGACTGTACTGGGGCTTCTCATCTATGCACCAGATTGCTTCCCCCAGCTCCGAACCCGCCACAGGTAAAAAACGGGCAACAAATTTGGTGAGGGTGTAGCAGACTGGCATAGCAGCAAAGCACTGAACAGTGCTCTTCTGTAGCCTAAATTAAGACCTAGCTGCAGCACGCCATCTCACCCATTTAGCATGAACAGAGAAGAAGAGATCCCATCAAACCGGAGCTGGGCTGGTCTATAAAATCTGGGATTAGACACCTGGAAAACCATCTGAGAAAGCAGGCCTGGGAAGGCAGTGGGGGATTGAATGCCTTATCTTCCCTGTCTGGTAAACACTTCCAGCCATCTCAGCACGCTCACTACGTACCCTCCCAACCTCAGGTGTGTGACAGGCGTGTAGAGACACAACCTGCTGATGACAGGGAGGAAGGGAGACACGAGGAGAGAGCAGGACAAATGAAACGAGGCAGACAAAGACCAGAAGGCAGGTGATAGGTACAGCAGTGGCAGATGCCAGAAGCATCAAACTGGAATCTACAAAGTATCTCAAAGTACTGCAGGAAGCCACATTCCACCTTGAACCAGAGAGCAAACCGGGGAGCCCCAAACTCTGGGTGCAGGTGTGCGGCAAGTCCTCAACTGGGATGGACTGGCTAGCAGTCGTACCAAGCAAAATAGCCTCCTTCAGAGACCAAACACAGCCACAGAACAGCTCTACTAACTCCAGAAGGGTTTCAAACACTAACCTAGCTCTCTACGTTAGAAAGATTCCCTGTTCACAGTCCAGAGCTTTCCAGTTTCCTTGAGGATGAATAGTGCTGAGTCCAAAACACTCGTCTGATAACAAACCAGAGAAGGCTTGTGGGCCTGGGGGTTCCCACGGCTGCCTGAGCTGAGCAGTTCGTCCTGCCTGGAGCCAGGAAGAGTTGCAGGAGGAGATCAAACCTGCCCTGCAAAGACCCAAATCCAAGTCATGCAAATTCCATCCTTCCTCCAAGCACTGATACCAACACAGGGACTCTGACTTCATCAGATGGATGAAGGAAATGGAAAAAGGAGGGGGGCCCTTACTGCCTACACACACATACACACACCCCACCTCAGGCAACAGAGGGGGTGTGAATAATGGAGCAGGTTCAGCAGCCAACAGCGTTCAGGGTTGAGTTAGTAATCCTCTTTTTCCATTTCCGTTTGCTATTTGATGTAATTATACTTTTTGATTGAAATCCACCCGGAGTGTAACCCCTCTGCTTAATGCACTGCTTAAATCCTTGGGTACACAACCACGCTGCTCCCCAGACTCGCCTGGAATAGGAAACCATTTCAATGCCAAAAATAAGTCGTTGCTTTCTTTGGTAACGCCCTCAGTCTTGGCTCAGCCTCTGCTACATCCACTAAAGGATAAGGGCAGGGAGTTTAAGAGGGCTGCCTGATAACCACCCATGGGTTAGTCTAGAAGTTGAACCCACAACAGGGTTTAAAAACTTTTGAAGGCTTTCTTTAACACCCAGACACTAGGCCCAGCCTGGCCTTTCTCTCCCAGTGGATTTGCTGCTATCCAAACCGTAAATAGTAACAAGCCGAAGCTCCATCCTGCCTCCGCGTGGGGTAAACAGTGGTTTCTGTCCTGAAAGGTCTCTTGAGGATAAAATGAACAGATTATATTCATAATCCAAAGGAGAGCTGGGAGATCTACGTCTCCGTAAAATCAGATTGTCGGAGCTAGTTTTTCCTCTCCAGGTCACTCTATACCACTTGGCCAAGAATGCAGGGCAACAGCTAGACCAGTAGGCCAGACACTGACCAAGTACATCAGTAATTACTCCCCGCAGAAGGAGCAGCCTACAGCAGTGCAACTGGGCTGGCAGCAAAATCACTAATACTTGTGGACAGAAACTGCCTAGGAATAAGCAACGTTGCAGGTGCCCATGGGTGTCCACTGGGTATCAGAACGAAAAGGATTCTCTGAGGACCTCACACCTCGGCCACTGTACAAAAACCTGATGTGGGCTGGGGAGGTCTGTAAAACACACACTTGCTCCAAAAAAGCAACCCATCCTATGAGGTGGAGCGAGATCATCTCAGGACAATGAACGAAGGTACAATTTCACTCAAGATTCAGAAAAAAAACCATTAATTTTCCTATACAGGAGAAACTCAGCATGGTTCTTCATGCTAGTATTGCTTGAAGACTGAGGTGTGTGCAAGGTGAACAGCATTAGAAAATAGTAACTCCAAGCCTTTCCCAGCTGGGGGATGGGGCCTCTTGGATTTGAAAAGAGTGATGTTACAATTCCTGTTCCACACCTCCATTTGCCCAAGGAGAATGAAGCCCTCAAAGTTACCCTGTGGGATGTTCAGACCTGTTGCAGAACTCAGAGAAGTCTAAGCAAGCTGCTAAGCTTTAGATGCTTCTGCACCTTGAGACACCTGCCTCCAAGAGGCACGCAGCCAACTCCGCGCAGGACCTTTGGAACCAAACACGGCTCTCTGGACCCGATTCTGTGTGGCTTGGCCTTTACAGCATCATTTACATCAAGGCGAGGCAGTGGCAAAAGTGTGTGATCAGAACAGCACTGTTATAAACTACTTTACGAAGGTGAAAGGGACCAGATAACCTGCCCATCCCTTTCTACTCCATGCTGAAGAGGAGTCCTGAGCAAAGGAGGAGGTCACTGAGCCAGCCTCTTGGGCTGGAGGCACCTGCGCTGGCAGCACCGTGACTCAGCGGTGAATCAGAGGCAGGCCGTGCCTGGCTGCCGGATGGGCCGGCCTACGGCAGGAAGATGAAGACAGCAAAGCAAGAGAAAGAGAAAAGTACAGGCAACATGGGAAGCGGGGGTCCCCTGGTCCAGAAAGCAAAACCTGACCAAGGCTTCCACACTTCTAGGAACTCTCTGTCATTGACAGCATCTGTGAAGCAGCCGAACCCCAACTACCAGCACCTCCCTCACCAGCAAGAACCGTGTAGCGAGCACAGGGCACAAGGCACCGTGCCCACCAGCACATCTACTGCCCAGTTCTGCCCCTTCTTGATGCACACAACCACCGAAGCAGCTCATCAGCAGAAACCTGCTTTTCAAACAGCTCTCCCCACTCCGCTCCAGCCCTTCCTTTCAGTGGGCCCTGGCAGTTGGCTCTTTCTCTCTCCTCATCAGATATCTCTGTCTCTCTGAAATATTCAGATGATTTGGTTTTGTTCTCTTCTCCCCCACATCAAATCCTCCCCCTGCTTGTGGAAGCAGTGGATTTCACCCAGGCACAGGAGGCTAATTTACACCCTTCAGGGTTTAAAATAGCAGTGGCGTAAATGAAAAGTCCAATTTCTTCAAATTTGCATTGTAAAACCATCCTTCAACTTCCTTGAAATAAATTTTACTATTTTATTAGTGCAAACAAAATGGTAATAAAACACTAATACAGCGCCTTGTATCCAGGGGAAGAGCTAAAATTAACATAGACCGAGCAGTGTTTGCTATTACATTCAATTACCTTTTTACTTGAGATTTACATTCTCATCCCCTTAATCTCCATAGTGGTGGCTTTGAAATCGTTCCCCACAGTCATTCCTGCGTTTGGAATGGACGGCAGGAAAGCCGCTTGCCCGCCACCACTGCTCCTGCTGCCAGCACGCCGGTGCCAGCCTCTTCCCTCGAGACCCCCGGGCAAGTTTCCCCAGAGCGTCTCCGGAGAGACTCAGCAGCGAGCGCGTTCACCTGCCTCTGGTGGTCTCGCTCAGACCTTCATTTCTGAACTCCAGACAAATACACTAAGCAGCAAAAACACAGCCCATGTTCCATAGTTGCCTTCCTTAATTCTAAGCTACAAGCCCTGTTGCAGGCAAGTTTTATCTCCATTGTACAGATACAAAAACTAAGGCAAAGACTGAGGACCAAAATCTGAAAGTGGCGGCTCCCCGTGTAGATCTGGAATAGTGTATTTTGTAGTGGAAATATTCCAGCTTTTGCCTGGGAAACACTGAATTCAGACTCTGCTCTGCAGTAATTTACTCTGATTAAACTCAGAGAGAACCTGCACTAAAAAGAAAGGACACTAAGGATACAAATACCAGTAAATGTAATACAGGGAATCCACATCGCCGGTATCAGGGGAAAAGTTTCAACTGGCATCGTCTTTGGAAGCTTTCTTTTAACACAGTAGGTACGTCAGTGATTTTGGCCACTATCAGAAGAATGGCAAGCCTTCGATAAGACACCGTAGGGAAGTGCCACACTGGTCCAGCTCCATACAGTGACTTCAATTCTCTCTTCTTTCTTCCTTTTAATGTACTGAATGTTGGACACCTCCCCTCTCACAAGCCAAGACAAAACATTTAACTTTTCTTCGGAGAGCACAGCCAGCACCTGCCTTACACGTGACATCCACAACTTTATTCGCTAATTTTGATACAACGCTTTGTGACACCCAAATGAGGTAACAGAGATTAATTAAGCACTGTGTAACATCCTTTTTGGCCTGGCCAAGAAAAGACTCGACAACCTTTCATCCCAGCCTGCTCACCACCCAGCTATTCCAACATCACAGGACCACTGCACACTGAACAGTCAAAAGCTAAGGAGAAGTAAAAGGCGATTTGGGAAGGTACCAGCCAGCACCCGAGCGAAGAGCATCTCCTGAGAGAAACAGGTCGCTTGAGTGTCGCCCAAGCCCAGCCCAGCTGTACTGAACGTCCAATACACGGTCTGCATGCAAGTGCCTGACAGGAAGAGCCGTCACCACCTGTTTGGACGGGAAAACACTTCTAACTGCTCTAACCAAGCTCCAGGCAGCACAGGAGCACTACATGGTCCTGGTCGTACCCAGAGTAAGCGCCAATGAACTGGCTGTAATGACACTGCTGAAACCCAACCCCACCAGCATCCATTTTGTCCCATACAGCACGAGGTCACTCTAATTTCTAGTGCCCCTTGGCCAGTTACCCCACAGCTTCCAATCCTTCTTTTGAAAGAACGTTGCAGATGATTCAGCAAAAGATTTTGTGCCAACAAGAACCTGCTGGTGAGCGAGTCCTCCTGTGCGAGGGAGGTCTATGTCCTACCACTTGGTGGTACTCAGGAGTCCCCTAGGCAGTATCCCTGGCAGCTGCCTTGAAGGTCCTCTTCCTTTTCTCACCGACAAAACCTTCTGGTTTCCACATTTTAATCCACGACTTGCATGCCTATCCCTGAAACTGCTGATCTGTCTCTCCTCCTGAACAGCATGGTCCTTCGTCCTTCCCCTCTACCCATCTTAATGGCTAAAGAGGAAGGACCATGCAAAGCATCAGTCTATAGCATACCCCTAGAATAAATGATAAATCCTCCCCATCCAAATAATAAATGTGTCCCCAGGAAACCTTTCATTTGTCCACCTTCTAGAAAGCAGCACATAAAGGCCCTAGTGCAAACAAAATTATCACAAGACACCTGAGCAATACAAAAAGCCCCAAACAATAAAGAGTAGGAAGAAGAAACGTGCCCAACAGCGCAGGGCTGAGGTTGGTTTCAGCTGGTCTTCTGCCCCTTTTTTCTCTTCTCTTTCCCCCGCTCCCCTGAACAAAAGGAAGTTTGTTGTCAGGCTCAAACATTTCCTGGGCCTTGTCCGAGTTCCACCTTGTTTTCTTTTTCTCTTCTCCCCACCCTGTACAAATAAAGCAAAAACCAACTGGCACCACCTGTGATGAAAGGACAACTAAATACAGAATTTTATCTTTTCTTCCCTTTCTCCCTCCTCCTTTTTCCCTTTTTCTTGGCCAGAAGTTTTGGGCAAAGGACAAAAGGTATTGTCGGGTAAGCATAATTCCAGTGGCTGAGTCACGCTAAGACACTAAAGCGCTGGCTGCTGATGGGGTAAAGTAAGCCAAACTGCTGCTTCGCTAAATGCAATGAAAATGCCAGCAGCACCACTGCAAGCTCTGCCAGCCCCAAAGCAGAAGGGGCAAGAGAAGATTCTCATACTAAGAGACGGTGCAAAGAAATCAAGCAAAATCCCGGTTCAAGTACCTTCACCTAAGAAATCTCAGGAGGAAACGCTGTCATACAGAAGAGGCTGGATGTGCTCCTCCCTGCAGACTGTAAAGGTTGTGAAGATCATAGCAAAGACAGTTACAATAAGGGAAGGCTAAGATGCCTTCTTCAGCTCTCCATCCAGGCCTACTTTTTTTGATTTCATGACACAAGCCAGTCCCACAGCCATCAGTCCTACCAGCAGCCTCCTTCCCCCCGCCTCTAGGCTCTTTGAGGTGGGGAGCTCACACTGCTCTCGCAGCCCCGAGCCCAACCGAACGGGCAGGGGGCTTCCCGGCACCACCACGACGCAGATAATCAGCAGCCCATTGCTGGCTGCAAATTAAACGGTGCCGCAAGCGGGCACTTGCTGGGAGCACATTCAACAGCACGCCGCAGGCCCTGCAACTCAATGGTGCATTTGGGGGAGCTGGAGCACCGGCTGTTTGTTTATTTTATGATGCACTTTGGTCTCTCTCAGTTGCACTGTTATCCTACACCTGT
The DNA here is from genome assembly GCF_030867145.1 of Opisthocomus hoazin. Lineage (NCBI taxonomy): Eukaryota > Metazoa > Chordata > Aves > Opisthocomiformes > Opisthocomidae > Opisthocomus > Opisthocomus hoazin. Next base: position 12,889,730 of record NC_134429.1, read on the forward strand.
TCGCTCCCCTTTCTCTGGGCTGATAACAGACAGTACCTTGTGCGGAGCTGGGGCCTGGCCTGGCTCTTTTTGGTTTTAAGGAGACACATGTATTTGGCTCCAGACTATCAATACTCAGGGTCAGGGAAGAGGCAGAAAATTTCCCTCAACAGGCATAATCAGTTCAGCAGAATGATGGGGAGCAAGGTCCTCAAACGGATCTCAAGAGAAAAAATGTCTTTGTGGATCCACCCTCCCTAGGGCAAATCCTGCTTCCCCCAGGGCAGCACATCACCTTTTGGAACCCCCCCTCACACACAGTTACACCGCTCCTACGTTTCTTTAATGTAGACATAGGCCTGGCCTCTTTCAACAGTTCTGGGATCTTTTCATGGCAGACCCCATGACACATGGAGGCGGCTGAGAACACGGAATCATGCTTTTCCAGGAACGGGGAATCCAGATTTTCTGGTTTATAAATTTTCCCATCTGGATTTGTTTTGCTGTTCATAAGGTAGATCACCAGAGATAAGGAAAGCAAAGTAAAGAATCATCAGAGCAGTGGCAGCCCCGACGGGCTCAGATGAATTTCTTGCATGTCACAATCTCCTGTTTGGGCAGAAATTTGAATGCATTTTCCAGCAGCACCACAGATAAACTGGCATCTCCCCCAGGGGCTGTTTCAGTTCTGCTGCTGCCTAAGGGTTCTGTAACGTAGGAACTGAGAAGCTCGCATGTGCTCGCTCTCAAGACTGTCTCCGTAAGGACATGGTAACTTCTCTGCCACTCGCATAGCAAAAATTAAAATCAGCTGAGACTTCTTAGGGTGAAGCCCATTAGAAGAGCCTATAGACGAACAGGTTATTACTTGAAACAGCCACAATGAATGACTGTGTTGGGAAAAATCCTGCACAAGTTCCCAAACTGCACAGGAAGGAATGAGCAGGTCGTCTCCACAAAACAGAACCAGTAGCTTCACCTCTCCTCCGTGGCACGGTGCCTGTCAGAGCCTGTTCTCTGGGGAGGAATCCCCCGGGATCGCAGCTGGGTAGTCTGGGAACAGCTCTCCCAAGACCTACCAAGCTGTCCCCCTGCTCCCAGGTAAGACCAGTCCCTATGAGACCTTCCGGGGCTGCTCTTCCCACCTCTGCAGCCTAGCCCAAGGCTCGGAACTGGCTCCCAGTGCCACTGGCTGTCCAGGTACAGAAAGGCACCTGCAGACTAGAGCAGATAGGGGCCTGGACCCTAAAGATTACCATAATTAAGAGCAGCCTGAGGAGTGGAGCCAAGGGGCCAGGGGCTGCTGCATCGCTGTGTACGTTTGTCCTCCCCTGCCATCCCTAAGCCAGGCTGCTGAATTTACACAGCAAGGACAACTTGGTAAAGACAGCGCAGCGGCTGTCAGCTGGGAGCCTCTGCACACTAAGCTCCTGGTTAAATGTTTTCATCAAAACCAGAGCGAGAAAGTGCAGAGCAAACACCACCAATTAGAGGCTGGGATGAAGCGTTCCTGCCAGCAGATCTGGTGAGAGGGGCATGAGTCACCTTAATCCTTTGGGAGCCAGAGCTCCACAGGGGAGAGGAGGAAGATGGGAGAGGAAGCCTCTCACAAACCTTTCATTTCCATCCACTCATTTTATTTGTAGGAAGTTGAATTTGGGAGTGAACACCCGCCGTGTTTGGAGCTGTATGACTCCCATAACCTCTGCCCTTGGCATTCTCCTACCTGGAGGAGCCTGAACCAGGCAACCCGCCCACTCCAGTGCAGATGGCCACGAGCTGGTTTGGAGAGTCGGACAGCAGCCCAGGGCAGAGGCTGCCAGGTGCACGTTGAGGAGGTCTGGGGTTGGCCACCCCTCAAGCCATCTCTACCTTCCAAATCCATTGCAGCAAACAGAAAATATCACACCAGTTTTGCTGAAGGCTAAGGTGTCAATAATTGTAACATGGCAGTACTCCATGCCTCATTCCAAGATAAAAGGATTCATCTGGGACAAAATGCTTCCCCATCAGAAACATGATGAAATGTAGCCAGCAGTAAGATGAGGGCTGGGATCAGGATCAGCCAGCTATGCCCCTCTTCCTCTAGACTGCCTCTGCCTAGCTGCTGTTAATGGTCCAATTTCTGAACATATAAGAGATGATCAAAATTTAACTGTGTACTTGGGCTAAGTTCCCTTTTAATGCAAATAACACACTCCTGTTTGCAGCAGGATTCAGTGCCGACAAGCCAAAAGTTCAGCTTTCTAGGAGTATCAAGCGTTGCAACATTACAGGTGTTCAGAGAGACCAGTCCCTGCCGCAGCAACAAACCCTGAAGTCAGAACCATGCTTCTGCTCTCAGTCACTCAAGCAAACACCCACTGACTCCGCCTCAGCACAGGACTGAGCAGACGCTGCAGGAAAGGGCCCGAGACTGCGTACGGACCAAATCCTGCCCACCTGATACACGATCCAGCAGAGACAGCATTGCTGCGATGGGCAGCATTTTGGAAGCCTTCTGCGAGGCAGTCTCCCCCCAGCCACGCTCCCTGTCTTGATGTGAGGGCCAGAAACCGGCACAGGGACAGCGGACCTGCTGCCATGAAGATCAAGAGGCATTCACCCAAGGCAGAGAAGCTAAAAGCTAAGAAAGGATTAATTAACAAAACAGCTTATATTGGTGAGATCCCATTCCATTTAGGGCACAGCAGGGCTATGCGTGGTGCGGTCCAGGATCTGGCCCTCCACAGTTACATGTGTCCAAAGCTGGGGCCCCCAGAAGTTGTGAATTTCAAGCATACCACGGCTACTGGAGCAGACGGTTTCAGATCCTGCTGAGCCAGCTTGTGGCTGTATTCAAAATTGAGTAAATTTACAGCTGTAAGCTGGGAGTTTATACAACCCGTAACTTGTTAGGGATGGCTGACCAAGCCAGAACGATCGCTCCCCAGCCGACAGTGCTCTTATTGGTTAGACCTTTGAGCGCCTGGTAGATTTTATTATTTTTCTTTCTCTTTTTCTTTTGCATTGGGGAGGGGGGAGGGAGTAGGAAAAGAAACATCTATTTTTTTTCCTTTCATCACCAAAGAAAAACTGAAATTAAATCTCAGGTTCAATCCACCATGGATTCCTCCGCCTGTCAGCTGGGCACTGCAGAACACCCAGTGATCACCGCCTTGGACAAGGCGCCGTATTTTTCTCACTCCGTGTAGAGTCTTACAAAGTGAACAGCTCCACAGGACTCAATGTATTAACACCAGAGTCAGCAAGGCTGCTCTCATGCTGGCCCTTTTTGCACGGTTCATACCAGACCCCATGAATACTACTTTGCTCCAGCCTGGGCTGCAAGAAAATGTGGTCTGAGCTTGGTGTAGCAAATACAGTGCCCTGCAAAGACCTTCCTTCCATCTCCTTCGCGAGGATAAACAGCTGGAGCAATATCAGACCTGAAGTGATCTGAACCTGGATTCACAAACAGCAACACAAGGAGTCTGCCAAGTAACGGGCAGGCAGCGAGTGGAAAGCAGGACTCCAGGAGCCCTCTGATGGGAACAAACTCAGCATCATTCGCCGTGCCTGCCAGTGTGAAAGCTATCCAGTCAGAGGGAAGCACAGGGTTTGCTTCATGTAACAGCTTAAACCTAAAATCCTCTCCTTTTATTCCAGCATGGTCCCAGTTCTTGTCTGAAAGGCATTTTCAGCAGGAAACCCAAATACAAAGGGCTCGGGGGCCCTCCTGGTACTCTCTTGTCTGTGACCACAGGTGAGACCAGGACAGTCACACCAGCTTCAGCGACACACAGGTTCAGGAGCATGCGGTGCTGAAGCACCACGACACGGACATACACCTACCTCAGTCCGCTCATAGTCGCAGGCACTCCGTTCACTGCCCTGGGAGGATGCAGTTTTTCTAGGACATGGCTAAGGAGCATTAACGGGTCTCCCCTTTACCCTCCATCCTGAATACGTAACAGCCCAGAACATCAAGAGTGCACATGTGTTAAAGAGCCAGCTGAGGCTTTAGGGACTCTCTCAGGCAGGATAAAACACTCTTTAGCATCCAGCCACCATGTAAGAAAATTAAGTAAATGGGGACCTTTACTGAAGTCTTAAACAGAAGACTGAAAAAGGGGAAATTTCCTGCTCTGTGAGCAGGGATCACACCGCCTGCTGCCGCTCCCACAGTTTAAAATACTTAAGTCCTCCAAGGTGCAGCTTAATTTTCTTTTTTAAAAAAGAAAAGTGTCAGTCTAATTAGATAAATCCTCCAAGCACGTGGCCCGGAGTTCGTCATGGAAATTAACCTCCTTGAAAGATCACAGTGACTGAAATAAGAAACTGTGTGTTTTGGCATAGTGCAGTGAAATGGGAGATGCAGGCTGCATTTCATACACCTTCCCTTTCATAAACCTGCCGCGTTTCATATCTGCCCTACTGGCCCTTAGCTCGGCACCAAGACTTTATCTCCAAATGCCTGTTTGCAAATCGCTGCTGAGAGGTTACAATAACCCCTGGGAGAGATTTTGCTGCCTCACCAGTGTGAAAGGACACTGCTCCCCTGGTAAAAAGCTGGGCCAGCCCGAGGCACTGGTGGAGGGAGGGGCTGGTCACCACCAGCCCTACAGAGAGGATGTTCTGCAGACACAGCCACCATGGGGAGGCAGCCAGGCCGGGAGCCGTTTGCCAGCCTCAGAGCTGTTTTGCCAGCCTCATCATCCAACATGCAGATGAGCGTGATTCTGTGCAGCCCTCGCTCTCACTGGCATGGGGCTGGGCTGAGCGGGGCAGGAGGGCGATACCTCGAAGACACAGGCTGCAATCACATAGCTCAGTTTACATTTATGCCACCTGCTTTCATGTCTGGTTATTTAGATGGCTCTACCGAGCCACACTGGGAAAGGTGCAGGGCTGGGAGTCATACTGCTTAGGAATAAAAAGCCCCGGTCCCTTTGCTATTGGAAGCAGAAGCAAAACCAGGAAAAAGAACTAGCTCACAAGCGAGAGTCAACAGCCATCCCTACCTTAAAGACACAGTCGGGACCAAAACCAGACTGTTACACACTTTCAGGAAATGTTGGCCAGTCAACTTTTTTACCAGGCCACCAGTCAAACTTGTGCTAGGGTCACACACTTGATGCTTGTTCCAAAGGACCACTGCAGGCCCCTCCTGAGTGACATTACACAACGCATTTTAGTGTATAACTGAAATAAGAGCCCTTTCACAGTTCCAAACAGTCCTTCCCCATCAAGTGGATATAAGGATCCTCTTTCCAAGCTTTCCAGTTCACACACTCCTTTCAAAGGATAGTATACAAAGTGAAAAAGTCCCTGAAAAATTCTGTGGAGCTCAGCTAGCTCCTTCCTTCCCAAGTCTGATGGATGCTGGTATGCACGATGCTACGCTGCCCTCCCAGCACTGGGACCAGCCTTGCACGCAGAAGGATCAGGACAAGCCTCAGAGACCGACTCTGAGGTGACTTGCTGTATTGTCATTGAAATGACAAGCCTTGTGGCTCAGAATTTGGAAGCATCCTATTTTATTTCAAAACAGCATCACTGGCAGCAGAACGAAAATAGGATACCTTCTGGAGAGAAAACTACCCCAAAATGCCATGGCGGGCATGGAGCCAAAGGCCCCAAACAACTGACAGTTCCGCAAACAGACCCTTTTCCTACAGCGCTTGTTACACACGAGGCCTCCGCAGCTGGACGGCTCTAGAGCTTGCCCTGGGCATACAAACTCTTGTACCTCCGGGTCCTATTCTAGACCAGCTCAATCACGCATGAAAGGTATTAGCTGACACCTCATCAACAGCCATTGGACAGAGCGAGCATGAGGGGCTGCAGGCAGATCCCTCAGCACAAAAGCCCATGCCTCCTTGCTACAACTCATTAGCTGTCTCGGGAAAGAGTTCTAAAAACAGACAATGCACAAAACCTGCAGTTTTCTACTGCTCCCTCCAGCTCAGGGTTGAGGCATGCTGGAAGGACACTATCAGAGAAACCAGGATGAACTCAGCCCTAGTACAGTTTCTTAGCGGTTCCCTGCCAAGTACAGGCAAGCCCTGCAGTTCCATTACTAATAACTTAATACCTAATAATATTACCAATGTAACACTTAACCTTGATGCCAAGCACCCGGACCCAGAAAAATCAGCATTTAGCAAGACTTTCACCTCATTGTATTTGGCTTCTCTTGCCAACTGATCAGAACTCAGCATCCACAACTCCTTCCCAACTGCTCCAAGGTACGTGGAGTCATTTAGAAAAGGCAAAGCTCCTACTTCAGCCAGAAACTACGGGCTGAACCAGAAAGACAACACAGACTGCAGGAGCAAAAAAAGAAAGAAATCTGAGCGCTATTCCGCCCTCCTCTTCAGGCTTTGGATGCATTAGGCAAACTCCCAATTACAGCCGTCCCTTCTGCCTGCAACTGGACTTGAGATAAGAGACCAGACAGCAGGGCCCGTGGGCATCACCGAAAGCTCAGCATCTTCCATTACGCGTCAGCACAGTAAGAAGGGCGCTGCCAACCCTGAAATAGTTTTTATCCAGAAGGAACACACCCACCCTTTAAATCGGGTATGGAGCAATGCGCCTGGAGAGGGCAGGGCCCGGCAACGCGGGCAGGTTCCCGACTCCTCATCACGAGGGCCAGCGGCCCCTGAATTCCCTCCGCCGCTGCCCTCCCGCTCACCGCTCCGCAGGCTCAGACCCCGCTGGCTGCGGGGGCGGCAGCGCGGGACCCGGCTCCGCCGCGGGCCGGAAGCCACCGCCGCGTTTTGCCGCCAGCCCGCAGCCGGCCGGCGGGAGCCCACCCGGGCAGGCGGGAACGCACGCGCCTGGGCAGCGCCTCGCGGGGCCGCGCTGCGCTGCGGGCCACCTAGCGTCCGGCGGCGCGCGCCGGGAGCGGGAGCGGGGCCTGAGCCCGCGCGGGGGGAGCCGGCGCCAGGCCGGGGCACGGCGAAGCGCCCGGCCCCGCGCCCCCCTCGGGGCACCGCTCCCCTCGGGGGACCCTTCCGCGCAGGGGGGACGGCGGACTCGTTCCCCAAAGCGGAGGCCGCTCAGAGGCCGCTGTTCAGCCCCCGGGCCCAGCCGGGTTCCCGACCAAACTTGGAAACAACTTTCCCCGGCCCGGGCCTGTGGAACTAAACCGGAGCGCCCCGGAGCCAGCAGCCCCACTCACCCCTGCTCGCTCCCCCAAAACCCGCTCCCCTCCACACCTCCTCTCCGGCCCCCGCAGCAGCCCCCTCCTCCTCCTCGCTCTCTGTCTCCGTGTCCTCGAGACTCCTCTCACCTTGAGGAGTGTTAGGATTACCCAGCATTTACACTCAATGCTCCTCTTTATTCCTTAAGACTTATTAAGAATGATAATGAGCTCCAAAGCAGTGACACGTCTCTCTCTCTCCCCCTCTGTCGCGCGCTCTCTCTCTCTCTCTCTACGTGCCTTTTCCGTCAAAGGCACACAGGACAAATCCGACCAAAAAAAAAAAAACCTGACAATATGGATCAAGGACACACGAGGATTTATATTCTACAAATCCAGCCTTTTTTGTTTTTCTTATTTCTACTCCAATTCCACCCTTTCCCCTTCTCACTCATTTTCTCCCCCCTCTACCCCAACCCTCTCGGACTTTGAATGAGAAAGGAGAAGAAGAAGAAGAGGAGAAGAAAGCTGCTTGCCTGGAAAACCTCGTTAATGTGGAGCTCTTAAACGGTTGATTAATTTTAGCAAAATTTACGATGCGCTCTTGCTTTTCTTTGAAGCTGCAGTCTTATATACCAAAAGCAAGTTAACTTTCAGATCCCTCCTGCGAGCCCACTGCCCCCTAATTCCAGGATGCCCTATCCAGGTACGCAGATAGAGAGGGGAGAGATACTGAAGCAGAGCATGGTCGCAGTCGCCCTGCCGGGTGCTCGAAGTGGTTCGACGCAAAGCCCTTCAGCGCAGCTTAATAATCACAACCTGAAAACTCCCAACTTCTAGCTATTTAACTTCCCATAAAGATTTTAAAAAAAAAAATCATTAGTCGGTCCTTCAAAAGGAAACAGGGAAACATAAACACCGCTTCCAAGAGAAGTCTCTCCAAGTCACATCTGCTCACGCCACGAAACGCCATGCTCTCGGCTGCGTCAGAAACATCAGGTTCTCCCAAAGCCACCTTTAAACCAGAGATGTTTCGCCAGAGGGAAGAGCTGAACCTAAGGAAATGTAATATACAGATTTATACATATCCTGAACTATACTTCCATATTTCAGTTGCCTACCCAGCTTCCTCCTACCCAGTATTTGCTTTTCTTCTTTGTCTCCCTCTGCCAGCCTCTGTTTTTCTGATATAGACATCAGGAGGTTAAGGGCTCAATTATCAAGTCTGTTGAATCCTCAGCTTCACGTTACTTCGGGGGTTCTCTGGTGCTCTTTGGGAACTACACTGCAAAATCTCTTTCCTTCTCGGCTTTTCTTTTTCCAAACTTGTAATATCTATTTCCATCACACCCCTGTGCGTGAACCCACAGATCTATTTGGGGTAAACGGACAGAAACCATGAATTCCTTTGGGAGACAGAAACATTAATAAAAATAACCCTAAGAGTGCCTAGCCAGACTGAACCTGAAGCATCCACGATCTTGAAACCTAAAGTAACATCCACATGGAATTTACAAAATATGATTCGAGTGGTTCTAATTAGCCCCAGTCTGTGGAAAAATTGGAAGGAAGCGGCTCTTTGATTAATGTTACAAACCAGAAAGGAAACAGATTTTAAAAGTTAAAGTAGCAGCGTTGTGGAATACAGAATCATTACCCGCATACATTTATGATACCTGCTTCAATCAGATGGCTTGGGGTTTTGTTTTTAGGGTTTTTTCCTTTTTACTTTAAGAAAGAAAGGAAGACAGGATGCAAGTAAAAGCTTTTGTTTATGGAAGTGTGCAGCGCTTTTATCTCCCAATTAATTTATGTAGCTGGACTGTGTATAAATCCTTCTGAAAATGAAATTAGCAAAAACAAAACAGGGGTGAAGGTGCTGGGGAGGGGGGGAGAAAATCACCACCTCAGTAAATCATAGTGGATAACCAGCCCCTGGCTTGGACAGATAGCAAATTCAGCTTAAATAGGAAGAAACAGAGTTGGAAAGCGAAAGGACAAGATTAGTACCTGCAGCAAACTCCTTGCAAAAATGGGGGGCTATTTCAAATAAGCTTTTGAAAGTCACTGTGCAAGTTTGCTCGGGCTTGAAAAGAAAAAGGAAATAAGTTTTTTTTCCAGCTAGCTTGATTGTTTTGGGTGGAGCTCAAGCGTGTGTGTATATATGCTGTATATAAAAATGAATTACTAATTCTTTCCTGGAAACTGTTTGAATTACAATCTGCAAGATACAAAAACACACCTTTATTTTAACACTGATTTTAATACAGATAGAAGGGGGGGGATAGCAAGGGAAACATTTTTTTCCCAGTACACAGCAAAACCCTTGAGCAAGAATAACACCTCCCCACACATATCCACCCAGAGACACAGGCACCCGCTCTGCTCAGCTGTACAACCACCAACTGAACTCCAGCTTTCAGTGGCTTTTCCCTGTACCAAGGCTTCGCTCTGAAACTGCAAGAATGACAACGTCATGTGTGTGGAAAGCTGACACTTGGAGCTTTTAAAAAGAAATGAGGAAAAATAAGCTGTTGACTTCTTGGTTAAAGTATTTTCTTGTTCTAACTCATGTTCTTATGTCACTGGGCTAAAAAAAAAGAAGAGAGAGAGGGAGAGAGAGATATGACTTTCCTTGAATGATCTGTTTAACCTAAGCCAGAGGAAAAAAAAAGAAGTCATTAATTACTTATGTGAGCTATTGCTTCTGAAAGACAATAAACCTGCCTGGTCGCCATGGATATGACATATTTGCTCTGAAAACAACACAATAATTAGCAAAGGGGAAAGATACAAGGAGAATATGCAAACTCCTGAGTTTAAAGCCATAGTGTTTCCTTTTTCCCCCCCCTCCTCTTTTTACTTGTCAGAGTCAATTCTGTTTGCAATTCAAATCAAACAAATAAACAGAGTATTTACAAAAAAAATTTTAAATGATCCACCACACTACACATCACACACAGAAAAAAAAAAAGGCGAAAAATTATCAAGGAAAAAAGATGAAGTCTAGTATGGACAGATCATAAACCACCTAGGTGTTTTCCATATATGTATGTGTATGTATACATATGTGAAATATAAATGTATATAGACATACACAAAACATATATGGGTTACATGCACTGTTTTCTCTAGGATTATTCTTTTCTTTTTAAGATTGGTATAGAAGCATACTGAGAGGAAAAAAGTCTCTGTTTTAGGGAGTGGAAACATTCTGAAGATACACTAAGAGAAAGTACAATAAGGTTTTTTTACTGTGTTAAAAACACATTGTGCTGGTAGTATTTTCTTTGCAAACCTTTTAACTTTTCTCCAGAAGATGAGCAAAAAACCACAATTGGTGTGCACCGTGCGTCAGCCTGACCAACGCTCCTGCTTACCATGAGTTCTCAAATTTTAAGCATAAAAAAATTTTTTTATTCTCTCAATTACTTTTTGTAAAGTGATATTACACTGAATCACATGTAATAATGCAATGGATAAGTTAAGAAATAATGAAAACTGAGTTAGATGCAGAGAGACTTCTTTGAAATAATTTATAAATGTTGCGGGGAAAATGTTTTTTAGATTTCTCTCTCATTAAGATGAGACAAAGACTATTAAAACCTTCTCTAATGCGGTAGCTTTCTGGATTCTGACCTTCCACATTTAGAAACCAAGTAATAAAAACACCCTAACAAGCACTTTATCTTTAGACATATTTGACTTTGAACTTATTTTAACATTAAAAAGACTTGGGAAGTATAAAAATAACAATATAGTTGCCACAAGTTTCTGTTGTTGTTGTTGTTTTCACTGCTAAAAAAAAAAATCTTTAGAACAAAATAAGCAGATTAAGGAAACATCCCTCTAATTTAACTGGCTCTTTTTCTATTTTTTTTAAACAATAGTTTTTAGCTGGACTCTTTGATCTTGAAAGGGTTCTGCTATCTTGTGTGATGAGGGGGGAAAAATGATCTGTTTTAAATGATGATGCAAAAAAAGGATCAAAGCCCTGACTTTCTGTTAGCCATAATAAGCTCTGTCTTGCACAAAGCTTCAACTTCAGGCTTTAATATATAAAATATACAGGAGCCCAATAAAAGCACTGAAAAGGTACAAAGTCTGAAAACAAAAGGGGACGCTGCTCCTTTAAACGTTTTAGTGCATATGGAGTTTGATTTCTGAAAGAGATCAGTTTAACATCTCCATAGAAACCAGCAACAGATTATCATCAACAGAATAAATAACTAGTCTAATAAATTAAACAGGAGGCATAAGATCTGGAAACTTGATTACTCAAGTTCAACAATATTCCCCCATAAACTCTTCCAAACCACCTTTAGGGCAGCTAACAAGGTGGCAGCGACACATAAATAAAGGGTAGGTGGGAAGCGGGCAGGACTTGGGGAAATGAGAAGTCCAAAACCTTCGCGAGAAATTATTCCACGCTCAGAGTCAGCAAATCAATACGAGGAAATAAATTCATCCACGAAGTTTTGGGAGAGGCAGCTCCTCTCCCGGGGAGCCGGCTGCGAGGACCCGCTGCGCAGCGCAGCGCGGGCAGGAGGGGGCCCGCAGCTCCTGGAAAAGTTTCACCTTCCCAGCCCCACAGGGCAGGAGGGCTCGGGGCGGTGGCCCAGCCCCCCGGGATGCCGAGCAGCACCCGGCCGCAGCCCACCCCTCCAAGTTCGCCGAAGAAGTTGCCCGCCGCCGGCACCGGGACGAGCGGCCGCGCCAGCCCCGCGCCCGCCCGAGCCTGCTGACAGCTCGCCGGCCGCCCCGGCCCGCCGCCCAGCCCCGCTCCTCCCCCGCGCCCCGCTCCGCCGGCACCGGCGCTCGGGGTCCCGGCCCGGGGCCGCTCGAGCCTCCTCCGCCCGCGGCCCCCCCGGCGGCCCGGCGCTGAGTGACGGCTCCGACACCTGTTCCCCGTCCCCGGGGGCTCCAACCGGGCAGCGGCTCCCCCGGGAGCCCCGGCCCGCGCCCCCCGCCGCGCAGGGGGGAAAGGGGGAAAGGGGGCGAGCAGGGGAAGGAGGCGGAGGGGGGAAAAACTTCCTGGCTCCGGATGGCAAATCAGCTGCGCATTCTGCGAATGCCACCGGGTAAAAATAACCTGCTGCTTCGCCCGGGGGGCCGGGCACCGGCTGCCCCGAGCCCCGCTCCCAGCCGCCGCGGCCCCTGCCCGCCCCGACCCCGCCGGGGGGCTGCGGCCGTCCCGCTGCGGGCGCCCGGCGAAGCACTGCCGGCCCCGGCCCGGCCACTTCGCAGAAAGTTCCCCGGCACGGCTCGCCCCACCGGCGCCCGGCCCTGCCCGCCGAGCGCTCCCGCCGCCGCTCGCCCAACTTTGCTGCCGCCACCCTCCACCCCCTCCCGTCGCCCCGGTGCCTGCGCCGGGACCCCCGGGCGGTGCGGGGCTGCGGTTACCTGCGCCGGGCGCGCAGCGGGAACACGTGTTCCCCCGTCCCCTGCCCGGGCTCCTGCCAAAGTCCGGGAAATTGACGGGCGCCGCCGCGGCCCCGGCTCCGCCGCCGAGCGGGCACCGGCGCTGCCCCGCCGCCGGCCCCCCCGCCGCCGCCGCACCCCCCGCCGCAGCCCGCCTCCCGCGGAGCCGGCCGGCCGGTGCCCGCGCAGGCTGGGCGCTGCCCCGCGGGAGCCAGGCGCGGAGCGCGGCGCGGTGCCCACCTGCCGGGCAGCGCCGCCGGCCGCCCGCCCGCCCGCGCAGCGTCCCGGCCCCGGCGCCGCCGAGCCGGGGCTGCCGGCGGCGGGGCCGCGGCGGGGGCCGGGCGGGAGCGGACGGGCTTACCTGCACTTGGGGCTGCTTTGGGTGACTTTCCAAGTCAAGGGAAATGTGCGTGTGTTTGGGATGGAGGCTGCAGCGCGCATGCGCCATCAAACTTGCCCTGATCCCGGATTTTTCCTCCTCGCGCTCCCCTTTGCTTTGATTATTGAATTTTCCTATTTCTAACAGGAGGGCGGGCGGCGCGCAAAACCCGGCCTGGAGCCCGCCGCCGCCGCCTGCCCCGGCCCGCCCGGGGAGGGGAAGGGGGAGCGGCGGGGAGGGAGCGGGCACGGAGCGGACTCGGTCTCCAGGCGGGCAGGGCAGGCGGGCAAGGGAGGGGCGCCTGCAAAACCCGGACCGGATCGCCCTCCCCTGGCAAGGGGAAAGGCGAGAAAAGTGTCCCCGTTTCCCAGCCCGCGCGGGCAGCTTCCTATCTCCTGCCCTGTCCCCGCACCAGGAGTCTCCTCTCCCCCACCCGTCCTCCTTCCCAGCGAGGCACTGGAAGTTTTATAAAATTTTCTATTTTGCCGACTGGTGACCTCTGCTCACCTTAGCTCCCTAAGACTAAACTCCGTGGAGCTCACGCACAGCTAGGCTGCGTGGATTTCTTTATTCTCCAGCTGGTTTTCCTAGGCATAATGTTCGGTTTCTATTTTACAAACTTCTAAACTTCGGTACTTTTCTTTCGCTTATGTTCTTCGTCTGGATTTCACTCCAGTTTAGAACTAAGCCCTCTCATTGCGTTACGACGGCATCGTTTCTTGGTTTGGTAGTCTGCAGTACTCGCTCTGCTGGCGTTTATGCACAGGACTAACTTTTGCAGGGCTGGATCCTAGAGAAAACATCAGGGAACTGACGCGCAAGGCACGGGCAGCCTCGTGGGCTGGGCTGGTGTGGGGGGACGCCTGCAGAACCAGAGCCAAGAGCTCCCCTACATTTGGACGCACCTGAGCTTCCAGCAGACAGGCATCGCGTTTCCACGTTAAGAAACTGCTTTCTTCAGCTCTACCTTTTCTTTCGCAGCTCTATCTTTCATTTTACCGAGACAGTTCGTATACGTTATAATTACGTGTGCGCTCTCTGTGGCGACGGTTCTGCAAAACCGCCCACACAGACCCTTTCCTTCGTCCCCCAGCTCCTCGACGGGCACCAAGAGCCTCGGCTCACTGGCACCCCTGCACTCGGCGCTGGGCTTGGAGGTGCGCCCGCCGGCCGGCCTGCCTGCCAGCCCCTAGTCTTCGCACGAATTAAATCTGTGGGGCTGCGTGCGGGCGAATGTATCTGCCTCCATCACAGCGCTTGCAGGATTCGGGCCCTAGGCCCAAGCTATGCAAACCTGTAAACTCTGGAATAACTTTACTCATTCGGAGCAGGGAGCTCTGCGTCAGCACACCCACACAGAACCCCTTGCAGGAGCGTCTCACTCTTCCCAAGCGCTTCCCTGCCTGTGTCTGTCTCCACCTGTTGCCTCTTGTCCGATGCTTACACTGTAAGGTCTTTGGGGCAGAAACCATGGTTTTGCTCTGGATTTGTCAGTGCCTTGCACAATGGCTCCGTGATCATGGCTCCTACGTGCTATTGCCACACACATAAATAATAACAATAATTAATAATAATAGACTAATTCCTCTGATTTCGATGTGACTACTCATGTGAGTAAAAGTGACTCACACACATGAGTGTTTGCAGGACCGCTGCCAGCTCTTGAGCTTTTATTGTGAGTCTTCCAATATTTGGTGTTCTCCTTTGATCCCCAGCTTCTGGAATGACATGTTTCTAGCACTTGTGTTTACACAAGGAAGCTTGAAAATGTGGCCTAGTGCTCCCAAAAGCCTCAGAAGACAGAGGACAAGTAAGAAACTTCCAAAGAAATGGATTTTTAATAGCTTTTGAGAAAATCCCGTAATTTGGTGGCTGGGGGAGGTCGGGAGTCTGATGCATGAATTTGGAACAGACAAGTTTAGCAGTGTACATATATTGAGTTAAATATTTCGGTCGCTGTGAAGACTAGACTTGTACCAACCAGGCTGAATTTACGGAGGAGAGATATTTTTCTGTGGAAATACTCAGAGTGTTTAAAGTGTCTGTGTCTTTGCAGAATTTGGGCTTTTGTTTATTTGAATATTGTTTGGCATTTGTCATTCTGTAGTTATTTATTTTTACCTGCTCACAATAAGAAAGCAGGAAAATGGGGATGAAAATGGGATAGTTAAAGTAAATAGGACTGTGTGAGACTGTTACAACAACTGTGGCAAGTATTTACAAATTGCTGAAAATAAAAAGACCAAACTTCTTGAATTTGTATGCTGGAGAGGCACCGCCAGGTTAAAAACTATGAGTTTCTGAAAGTAAATGTCCCACCTTCTGGTACGAAAGTATAAAAGAGCAGGTCCCAAGCTATGAATTCTTGCTTATGAGGCATCCCTGAAGAATGAAGGGTTGGGAGAATCGGACCCTTTAATTAAATCTGCATCGTTACTTTTAATTGCATTTACTTCTTATTATTTTCTCTCGTTCGCTTTTTTGCATTTCTCTCATCTGGGGTGCTGAGTACAGACTGAATGGTCTTCCTTCTGCTTGGAAGTTGGCTAATTTTGGAGTGCTGTGGAGTTGTCCCAGCTAGGAGGAGAACGTGGGGACAGTCAAGTGTTTTGGAGGCAGCCGCGTTTATCACCAAAGACCTCTCATGCCTGTGCTCCCCTGTACGCAGTGTGAGGCTCAGACACCCTACCGACTGTACCTCTCACAACAGCTTCAAGCCTCCTTCCAAACCACACCTTCCCCAAAAGCTCTCTCGGCATGTGTTTTGGAGCCCCACTCCGCATGCTTAACCTGGGTCTTTTGGCCTTTGAGTCCCTGCTTTCTGAAGCTGGCTTCGGCGAAGCCCATTCAGCCCACCCGACGTTTGCCAGACTAGCTCCCAGTAAAGGCCCCAGAGCGCATGGCTCCTCAGTCAGATAGAACATGAGGTAATGACACCTTACACAGCCTGTTCTAGATAGAAAGAAAATAATTTAGCAAATTGCAAATGATGCATACTTAACTATTTATGCAGCATCTTCCTGTCATCAACCCAAAGCAATTTTACTTCCGTGTTGAACAGTGGATGAAAATGTTCTATAGATTTAACCATTGCAGGAGTTCCTTTTAAGTGGTGCAGTAATCTCTCTCCAGCTAATTTAGTGTTGTAATAAGGCACCACCCTCACAAGTCCTTTGTGTTCTTGTATCAATACTGCCCCCAAACCATAAGTACTGGCATCTGCATCTGTTACAAAAGTGGGTCTGGAACACAGAAAGACTAACAAAGGAGCAAGACGGCCATTGGCAGAGCAATCTCAAGAGCCTTTTACCACTTCTGGACATACCGAATTTCATTCAGATTTCCTCTAAAACACACGTTACTTTCTCAACCAACCTATGCTATGGTTTAACAGCACTGGCAAATTCAGTAATAAACCTTCTCTAACAGAAGCAGAGCGAGCTGTACCTGGGCAGTGGGACACTTCAGTACAGATCCAGTTTTCTTCTTGCCAGTGGGGGTTCCTTGCCCACTGCTCTGGATTCGACTTGAAGCAGACTGCCTCTCTCTCGTTGGGATTGGAGACCTTTTAACCAAAGACCTCTAAACAAAATGCCTCTCGGTTTTGCTCTTTTCTTTTTTTATGTATACAACATGGCAGTGGAAAAAATCCAAGAGGAGTCTTGGACATCACTATTATTCCTTTTCCCCATATGTTTTTTTTTTACCAGCATTTACTAAAACCAGTGAGACCTCACACAGTTATGGTTCCTATCTTCACTATTTCCTGCTTGCCTGAACATTTAACAACCAAACAGTTCAGTTGCACAAGATCATTGGCAGCTCAGATTCCACGTGCTCCTCCATCTCCAAACAGGTTTCATCTGTTCCCAGTCTCTCTTTAGCTGCAATGGCATGTAGCTATACCATTAGCTGCTGCCCTTGGGGAGAGGACATCCTGCTCACTGCAAGCTTACTGCCCATAAGACATTGGTTGTATTGAGCTACATATTTCAAATAAATTTCCATGGACTGAAATTGTAGGACACCTTTCATGCTATTTATCATTCAGCAATTAGCAATAATAGCATCCAAACTCATTATTAGGTCATCCTCTATGTCTGCTGTCCACAACTCTTGGTTAGATCCAGAAATTTCTCTCTTAAACCCAACTTCGTGAATGGTTCCCTCTTTTGTTCAGGGTCCCCTTATTCCCACACTGGGGGGGAGGGGTGGCTGCAGCTTGTGTAGGCACGCTGCAATTACCTGTGGGGTGCAAGGACACAGAGAGCGAGTATCTGTCACATTCCTTCCTGCACTGCTGGGCAGTAGTGAGAGATGAGTGTGATGAGGTAGTACAAGCCACACAGAATAGAAGTGAACAGAATATTTAGACTGATGACAGGACAGCTGTTGGTAAAGCGTAGAGGCTACACCTTCACTGTAGCCTAGACATGAGCGTATTTTATTCACACCCAGTACGTACCCCAGAACACACCACCTGGCTAAGCTGCGTAAGTGCAGCCTGAGAAAACTTGATATGCCCTTAAAAAATTACTCACACAAGAAAAATGATGCTAAAACAACACGAGAAGCGCCTGGATTAAAATGACAAAAGCACAGAAATACATGCTGAGGGCTCTAACTCTGTCCTCAGCTCACCCAGCTGTGACCTGGCTACCGCTTTTTTTAGCGAGGAAGACGAAGGACTGCAAAAGGGGCTCCTGTTGCTCTTAAGGCGCATGGCAGTAGAGAATCAGGCCTAGATGCCTTGTTCCCGACCACTCAGACCTGATGGGACACTTTACATAGGCCTACAGGCCACATTAATTCCTCAAAGGGGCACTTCATCTCTGGTAAGTAAGGAGGCTGCGGTCCAGGCTGACCAGTCTACCAGACTGGACTGAAACAGTCCTGTATTTCATGTAGACTACCCAATGGCCATCAGGCGTCACAAGTGAACTTTTCCAAACCTAGCGTAGACCAAGGTGTTATCCAGGACCTCTCATCCTGCTTCACAACTTACTGGAAGAATGAAGAAATCACTCAGACATGCATTAGGAAAATCCTGTGGATTTACTTAGTTTCGTAATGGAAAATGAAAAGTAATTGCAAAGAAGGAGGAGGCACTTTTTCAGTTGCAAGTATAATATTATCTGCTTTCATTTTTTATCATAAAAGTGGTACAAGTAATCAGAGAATGTCATGCGGCCATTGTTTGTCAAGTGCCATTTTCTCACAGGCAACTATTTCTTTGCATATGCACGCTTCAGAAAGAAAAAAAGTGACTGGATCCCCATTGTACCCTGGTCCAAATCCTCAGAGCAGAGTAGGCATTGCTTCACACTGACAGCAGTGGGGCAAGACTTATTTATATTGAAGAGGAGCAGGCCCTGTGTTTTGAAACTTTAACTTTTGTTTAGTAACACATATAATGAATATCAATATGTGAGTATATAATAAAAATATTGAAACTGTGTGGGGTAAATTATAGGTGTACAGACTGATACTGATTTTTGGCTGGTATAAATGAGGGTAGACAAGAATTTACTCAGCTCAGAATCTGTCCTTATCTGTTTTATTTGCCTTAAATCTGTATAAAGGTTCAAGCAAAAGACTTGGCATTTAGCAAGAATATCTGGCGTTTAACCGCAGTTCTGTCCCAAAATTTCCCAGTGACTTGACTATTCTGTGTGTCTGGGTAATATCCACTGCTTTGGGGCTTAGCCCTAAAGGAGCTAATAAAGGCAATAAATAAATGCAGAAGAAAACAATAATAAATAAGCAATAACAATAATAAAACTGGAATTCAAGTGTGAAGCTGTATGTTTGTAATAGCTTGCCTGTGTTAGAAAATAATCAACTAAATAGCTATAAATAATAAAAATTTATATTAACAATTCATTTGTGCTGATACAGACCTTCAAGTTACAGTTCATTATATTAATTTACTAATTAATTAAGCACTACATCACCTAGTACCTACACAGGTTTTATTACACTTTATAGATGGAAAGCTTAAGAGTCTTGCCTAGGGACACAGTGAATCAGTGGCAGAGCCGGACACAGAACCGGAATATCCTCCACAGCTCGAAGTCTGTTTACAGCATAAACCTGCCCTGATTTTCTGACTAATTTAGTTCAACAGATGCAATTCTCACTGTGGAGACTCCAATTTGGGTGCAAGAGGGAGTTATTTTGTTTGAGCTTAAATCAGTTCTTAATTATATCAAGCTAGTTATATAAATGCAGTTTTAAAAATATCCTCGTAGGCATCTACATTTCGGGCCATTGACTTAAAAACACACCTTTAGTTTAAACGCTCCTATTTTCCAGATAGGTCCCAAGTCACAACAGTTCTTCAGGTTTCCCCCCATCCACATTTCACCAGGAAACTTAAATCTACTAAACTGAGATGTGCAATTTTGAATGTCTTTCACCAAACTGTTCAAACATTGGTGAGTGCCCTGATTTTGGTTAAAGACAGAGTTACTGCAAATTAGGTTGGCCTTTTAATAAATGGTTTAAACTTCTTCAAAATCAGGCTTTGCACCCAAGTTTCAGTTGCTTAAGGAGCTGCTGCTAAGCAGCTGAGCTGCTCTGTTTTAAGTGCACAAAGCTGAATAACTACCAGACGATAACCCTTCCACACTCCATCTCTCAGGTATCACGGAATGCTGTTATCAAGGCACATTTATCTATGGACTTCTCTGAAATTTGATCCCTTCCAATATGTGTCCCGGGCTAACACTTTCTCCTGTTTGGTCACCCCACACCCATGTCCTGGGCAAGAGGAGGTCACTTTACCATCTCTGCCTTGCTCAGTGTCTTCTGTGGTCATGCTGGCTCTGGGGCATGAGCACAAGGAGTGGCTTGGCCCTCTCCTTTTTTTCCAGCAGTGTGTGCCAGCCTGATGGGATGGCATGGGAGGCTTCACAGGCTGGCCAAGTGAGATGGAGGCAAACCAAGGGCTGTAGAAGGAATGCATGAGAACTGCATGGGATAATGGGAAACATTATTTATAGCCTGAATGCAGAAAACCTCCCCTTTCTCCCCCCTCACCGACAGACAAACCCATGTCCAGTAATGACAAAGTCATTACCTTTTTATTATTTTTCAATAGGGTTCAGATGTAGCATGTCTGTTCCTTACAGGCTGTCCCGATGGCTCCGGGCTCCCGTCTCTCTGAGAACATTCAGCTAAACGCAATGAGTGGGTGTGGAGTCACCAGCCCTGCTTTAGAAAATTTGGGCCTTACCCTCCCAGCAGCCTGTTATCTCACTTATTAAGGGAGAATTATAATGTTTCCCTTCCTCCCAAGAGGCATTTGGGACTACAATAAAGGCCTTGTGAGAACTGCTGCAAGATCAAAGCAGGGATCCCATTGGAGAAGTTCAGCATAGTGCTGTTCCTGATAAGATATAGTTTTGGGGGGTCTTAATAGAAACTATGGGCTTTTCAATATTTTTTTATAGCATGAATGCTATCCTTGAAAAAAAAATATTTTTTCATGTGGAAATCCTAAAATTATGTGATGCTTAGATATTGAAAAGGTTGAAATTCTTTTGGATTTGGTGGCTTTTCAAGCTTTCCATCCCAAAGTCTTACGTCCCATGAGAAGTCCCTATTCTGACATGCTTTTGCTCACTGATTATTTCACCATGGATCATTCTCCAAAAAGCTTCTTCCTCCTTCACCTGCTGCCCCTCTGTAACTCCAGCCCTTCTTTTTTCTTGCATTCAATGCCCTATCTGTGCTTTGTCTTTGTCTCCTGCTTTTTAAATGTCCTTCCCCCACTTTGTATCTCCAGCAAGACCCTTGTGTGCGGGTGTGATAACCCACGTAGCACCCATGTCTCTGGGATTTATTTTGAGATCTGCTGCTTGTTTATTTATTTCCCTTTTAGCACACCCAGCGAGGCCTGTGTGGCAGGAGATGTGAAGGGAGGTGATTATGGGAGACTATTTCCCCTCGCCGCTCATTCATGACAAACAAAGAGCAATGATTGATGATTAAAAATGCATTCTCTGGGCTTGTTTTCTTTTGTTTTACCATTATGGAGATATTATAAATACTGAATACTAATCAATCCAGACCTGGCGGGACCTCATAGACCTTCTGCAATCCCAGGGCTTTGCTGTTCCTTACAACCTCTGCAGCTTTCCCTTCCCTCCTTTGTTTCTAAACTAAACACCTAGAGTCCTCCATCCCAACCAAAAAGGATTAGGTTGACTTTGGATGAATTCACAATGTCTTTCGGACCAGCTGCGCTCTCACCTCTCCCAAACAGCCATACTCTCCGCTACAGGGACAGTCTCTGTGTTCTGGCACCCTGGCATTCCCCTGCCCTTTTTTGCCCTGCAGTGGGGTGAAAACAGAAATTCACTCCTCAGATCAAAAGAAAATTCCTCTTATTTAGGAAGCCCAAAGTGCCACAAATTTGCTTTCAAAGTGGATGCTTTGTGGAGAGGAGAAGAGATGAGGAAGTCTCGCCTAAAAAACTCTCATTATTGCTAGCAGTAAGGCTGGAGTTCTCCCTGGGCATCTCTGTGCAAAAGCCAGAGTGCCACATCTGATTCCGCAACATTACACAATGTCCAGATAAACAGCAAACTCGGTGGCGCTTGCATTCTTTTATCTTTATTCAGTCAAATTAACTGCTTTCTCTTTCTGTTCCCGGGCACATCCCCCCCCCTTGCCTCATTCTACCTCACTCATGTAAAATACAGACACATTGCACTGGCCACTGCAAAAATTGACCAAAATCATCTATGCTAACTGAATGAGAAGATTCCGCTTCACTTTGGCCAAAACTACTACTTTTCTCTAATCAGCTATTTCCTGTGAGATTTTTCCAGTGTTCTGCTCCCTGCTGAAGTCAACATTAAATCTCCCACACAGCAAAGCTCTGACTGACTCCAGTGGAGCACAGTTAGGTTGAAGCTAAGCTGTTGCAAAATTCCCCCCCAGAGAGCAGACGGAGGTCCTTCTTCCGCTTTTTACTGCTCATGGGCAGACCCGAGGCGCTGACAGAGACCCCACGAAGCCAGCAGAGTGTAACAGCAGCGCAACGGGATGCCTGTTGAGCTCAGATTACTGAAAATAAACTACAGTGGGCACTGACATACATTTTTCTTAATATGCTTAGAACCAGACCAGGAATAGCTGAGCTCAGCTGGAGCGTATCAGGAAGGAGAAGGAAGAGAATCTAAGCTGGGCTAGCAAGAAATTTTAGTCTGAACCATATGGCAAGAAACTGCAGTATGTTCTTATCTTGAAGCCCGAGGATTTATTTTATGCACATAATTCCCTGATCATCTTGATGTAGCATCTCCTAGGATGGTGTTACACTATCTAACCACCACTGCTGGAAGCTGACAATCTCTCTATCATCTTAACTTTCTTAAATAATTTTAAGTATATATCTGTGTTTATAAAATATCAAGGGCCTGATCCCATTGAAGTCTCAGCAAGGAGACTAATCAGTTTCAGTAGGCACTTGGATCAAGCCCACAGATGTTCACTGCTCTTCTCTTTTTAAATGTTGTATCTCTGCATTACATCTTTGCATGCTACTCTTCCCTAGCACGCACAGGATCTTCCTCTCCCTTTGAAATCTGTGACATTTTTCTGTGAGAACAGCATTTCTCATTAATCTGTGTTTCAGAAATGGAAGCCACCACTCGCAAGTAATGAGGAAGCCTAAAATACTGATTCTTAGTCAAAACACTTTTTCCCTCTGTCTCTCCAAATTTACCTTTTCTCTGCTTCCCAGAGCAGTGTGAAACCAACTTGTAGTGAAAGGGGCTTTGCATCAGGTAATGATAATTAGTATGCTTCACATTTTTTAGTTTAGCCTTGAGTCTGCAAGCAACCTTCAGCTGTAATGTAATTACCACCAGTTCACCAACAAATTCTGTTTTGTAGACTTGTTTCTCCAGATTTAGCATGCAGACTGACTCAAGCCACTCTTTGGTGAGCCTCTGCCATGGAATTATATCTTTACACAGTGGTCTGTTCAAAGGAAAAATTGTTATTGCCGTATTTTCAAACATATACACTTTCACCCAAAGATCCTAACTCTTCTGGCAGTTTATTTCAATGATACCACTTAGCATAAGCTTGGCAGAGAAAGAAATGCGTGTATATGCATGTCTATATGTATATGTATGCACATGTATTACACCCACCCACACAAGTTACTAATCCATTGGCTGATGTATTTATGGCTATTTTCCTTATAAACCACTGCCCTCTAAGACGCTTACAGCCTTCTTCTGCAACCATGGGAGATACTTGCTTGCCTCAACAGTAAAAGTCTGCACTTCAGAAAGCAAAATATGCAGTTTGTAACCTGGTTGAGGATGGTGACCTTCGTGCACACAAAGAATCAGTCTAACAGCCCAGTCCAGACCAGAAGCACCTTTTGGAAACGTTGTCTTTAAGTTTTGCTTTCCTTGCTGCCTGCTTAATGCACTGCCCAGCTCATCTCCCTGCAGTTACAGTGACCCCCAGAGGCCAGGCCCAAGGAACAAGAGAATACACCCCTCCCTCTGGTTTCAGCTGATGGCTGCTCATTTCTCACTTCTCCAGAAGGATTTTCTCATATTCTTAACTCTCTTAAAACCAGACCATATTTGCTTTTAGGTGGCATGGTAAAGCCGAAAAGCGTCAGTCAGAAGCTAGATTAGAGAAAGAGTCCAGAATGTTTTCTCCAGAAAAATGAACCTAGAATCTAAAATTGAAGAGGTGGGAAGTACTGCTAAGTCCCACCTGGATTCACTTGCTAAAAGCAGGGTAGGACTGCTTTCTGCTGTGTGCTTACCCGAGTAGAGAACAGAAGCTGGGGCAATTCTTTAGCCCGTGGTATGAAAGAGGTCAGACAGAAAATCACACTGGTCCTAGGAATATATGAATCAGATTACAAGGTATGACGACACTGTGTGGTACAATGCTGGTTGAAGATACCCAAGCTACTGCTGAATAAGTACAGTAAGCAGTTGAAAATTATACCAGACAGATCACTGTACTAATAGAGCTGTACTCTTCTGATATCAAGCTAGCTCAGGTATCTCTAAAAGGCATTGCGCTGTGCCATGAACATATATACTAAATACTGCAGCTGGTACTTCTGCTGTTTTGCCACTCTGTACCTCAGCATCCTCACCTGTAAAATGGGGGGAAAGACCACTACCACATTCAGAAGGAGCTATGAGACTTATCTGATGTCTTTTAAGAGCCCTGAAACCTCAGAGAAGGGCAATTTATTGTTCTTATTTTCCTCTGATCACACTATTCCCACAGGGATTGTTTATTTCTCAGCTCTGGGTTTCAATTTATTTATTTCTCATTGTGTTCTGGGTTTCCATACACAGCAATTTCCACTAGCAAAGACTGAAGGGACTATTTTCCCTTTCCAGCTTCAACTCAACAAACGTGCAGGCTGATAAATCCTCTTGTGAAAATCCTACAGGGTGAAACAGGCTACAGATCAAAGGGAAGGAACATTTGTCCTCTAGTATGATACCAATACCAACAGAGCGTCCTCACCTTCAGAAAATGATCCTTCATAAAAACTCCTGTCCCACCCTCCCACTCTCAGTTCCAAGACCCAGACTTCTGACTTTGCCACACATTTCTGCCACCCAGATCTTCCAGTGGAACCCAGCTCTATTGGCACTAAAGGGTCAATTTCCCTGTGAAAGATACCTCTGAAAACAGCAGGAAATGAACTAGCGAAGAGAACAGTACTGGATCCCAGGCTCTGCTTGGCATTTGGAGCTACAGGTCATTTGTGAGCTTGGGGAGAAAACCCAACCAGCTCTGTGTAACCAGTCCTAGCTCCACCTGGGAATGCCATTCGGAGAGCAGCCACCTCAGCGCACTCTCAGTCTGTGGGGTACTCATATCTGTGCAGACTTCCCTTGTCTCTGCTTTGGTCTGGTTCCAGGTAGCTATCCTTCCTGTTCCAACAGCACAAACACGCTGTACCTGAGACACCTATGGAAATCCAAAGGTCACTGCACTGCTGAGTGTGAGTGTTTGCCAGAGCTTGTTCACAAGCAGAAGAAGGGCCGCTCAGCACACCCTAGGACCTGCTTCGGTATGGTTTCCATGCGATGGGTTCAGTCCTGGGAGAAGGCGAAAGAACAGTCCTAGGTAACCCCAACTCAGTCTTGCTACTTCCACATGCTGGAGCAGTTATTATATAGACCTCACGAATGGTCTCAAGCCCAGTCCCAAAGTCCTTGCTCTAATTCAGGTATCAAGGAAGGTGCTGAAGTTGAATTTGTAAAAAACCTGGACAAAGGAATAAGGGTTATAGCCCTTGGATGTAAAATGGCTGGGCCATTTTTACAGCCTAAGTCATCCAGGACATTTAAGGCAGGAAGTGTCTGGCATCTTTATATTTCACTTGACTCTAATACACATGGCAGCCACAGACTAGAAAAGTAGCTGAGCACTTGCTTAACCAGAAGTACTGGAAACGTCCCAAGTGGTATCAAAGAGTTCTGAGCAACTATTGAACCAGCTACTTTCCAGGGTGTATCTCACATTCTTAAGTCCTGGATCATGATTCACAAACACAGCTATTCCCTTCAGTGGATTTAGGGGAAAACTATGAGTTTTGGTTTTGCTTACCTATCCTCTGTTATTAAACTGTTTGTCACTGGGACCATTATGAAGTAATCTGAATGTCGACAATCAGTTCATGTACTTGAAAAAGCAGATATTATAGTTATGTAATGAAAATTTGTAGGAAAAATTTGGGGATTGCCTGTACACTAAAGGTATGTGCAAATTATCTCAAGTGGCTGAATTATTATACCTGAAAGTTTCCCTTTCCCCAGCTGAGACACAGTACTTGACCATACTCTTGACCAGTTCCAATGGAAAAGCAAAATATATTTGTCTGAACCAACATAAATGCCAACACGGTTTGACCAGGCAAATTCTACTCTGGACGGCATGGATAGTTACTGTAGCAACTTTACTGGTAACCTATTAAGCAGAGATTTGACTTGAATCATACCCTAATACCAATAAATTTGGCTTGGTGCTACTGGGGACACACTGCCTTTCCAAGGATTGAAACAGTTTATCAGTTTCAATGGCTTACAATGATAAACCAGGTTATATAATGGTGCATATCAAACTGTCCCCAGCAGGCTTGCACCCGTTCACACAGCCAGGTTTTAAAATCCCATCTTTAGTTGAAGAGCTCTGAATTTTAAACCTCAGTCTCTCTAAGACTTAAACTACATTTAGTCCATGAATGTACAAACCAGAGCAAACTGGGGTAACTTCTTACAGGTGAATGGAAATCTAGTGCAAACTAAAGTAGCCTTTGTCTCTTGTTATTAAACTCTGTCATAATCAATACTTAGGGCAAGCATCTCAAAACCAACTGTGTAATTTCAGGGGCTCAGTGGGAACAACAATCGGAAATCCCTGTAGGCACTTTTATAAAAACACCCCCTATGAGCATAGCTAAAATGGAGAAAACAATTCAGGTGAAAAATTAAAAGGAAAACTCTAGAAAGCTTAGGTGAGACGCAGCTGCTAATCAGTCCAAAAGGGTGGGGAAGATAATTTATTGCTACGAAGTGGACTTATGTTCCCTTACCTGTGAATGTTATCATCTTTGATAAGCCATATACATGCATATTTTATATTTCTGTGTTAAAAAGCAAAGTACAATCTTATAATAAAAAAACCACCCCGTAACTGCAAGGCCAGGTTGCCCACGGAGGCAGGTGTGTGTGTTAATGAAACACTCCTTCCTCCCTGCCCCAAAGAGCCTGTCTTTATAGCCTGGTCACGAGCTGAAGTTACTGTAAACATGGCCTTCTAAAGTCACCAAAAAGTTCAGCACCCCTTGCAGGAAGGATCAGTTTACACCATCTAATTTTTCTGTCTGACTAATACATTAAGTCAGATATCGTTTCCTGCTCACAGACCGTTTATCCATTCAATCAAGCTTTCTCCCTGTCCTCTTCTGGATTACTTCTTGAATCTTTCTGCCCCGTTTCTGTTCCCTGTTTTTCCACTATGCTCATTATTTTTCCCACAAGCCGTTTCCCCTGAGCTTTCTCGAATATGAAGCTGAACACCTTTATGGGTATCTGCAATTCCCTCTGGCCCAAATCCTGAGAGAGCCATTCAGTTTATATTCCAGAAAATTTCTGTTGTAGCACTGGGAATACTGAGCTTCCAGCTCATCTCAGGATCTGACCTGCGGAAAAAGCTCTGTTATCCCATCTGCAGGGAGGACAGTAAATCAGTGGGCAGGCTCCAGAGCCGGGGATAAGCTCACTGCCCATCGGTGACAAGCACACAAAATCTCCACTACAACAGTGAGGAATGGGAGTGCTCTCTGCAGTTGTCAACCCCTGGGCAAAGAAGCACAAAATACTTTTTCCTGCTACACTCCTGTGCTTATGTACTACAGAACAATTCCTGGGCACAGAATGGCTGTTGCTGCTACCAGACAGAGAGATATTAGCCAAAGCACTTAGGATTAAAGGAAGGCAAGGAAGAAGAGGCTAGTTTTGAAAAAGCAAAGGTTGCCACTATGGAGAGAGAAAAGTAACATCAAGTGCCTGCAGCGTTGTATTAGTCTGCTGGGAAGACTGCTGGGAAGCAGGTGAGTTGTCCTTCTCTGGGGAGTGATCATCACTCTGTACATGCTGCCCACACATCCCTACTGCCCACAGGGGGCAACAGTGCCTGAAATATGGGCAAAATTTAATCAACCCCAGCCCCCAACAAGGGGTGGCTCTGATCCAGACACCTGTCCATTCACCAAGTCTGAATTTGGATTATTCCTAATGGGCCAACTTGGGGAGGCTTACTCCAGGAAATCTACCACTGATTTCAGATGGATTTGACAGCCTCCCCGGCCCAGACCCGAACAGCTTTCAGTGGACTGTGGTGGGTGTCTGCTTCTCTCTCACTGTGTCACGGGGCTTGAAGGAGAGGGTGTCCTGTTAGCTCATACGCTGTGAGACTGCAGCCCCTTGGATGATCCTGGCTGGAATTTCACTAGTCCTAGTAAAGCTCCCTGCAGACAGAAAGGGGAAATAGCTCTGCACTCTGTTCCCCTCCTGCACCCAAACATGGTATCTGTGTCCAGGGAACAATGACTTAAAAAGGACTTCAAAAACAGGCATTATTTGTCATCTGGAAGAGCTATAAAAAGAAACACTTCTCAAGTAGTGAGTGTGAATACCATTACTTTACAGATTCAAGGGAAAAAAAGCAGATAACCTTGGGGAGACCCGACCTTCAAACAGGTTCAAATAACTTTACCATGCTTTCCCTTCCTCTCTCCCACACAAGCACAAAATTACATACATGCACATGTTCCCACACGTATATACTCCCACATAAACACAAGTTTGTAGACATGCATACGCCATCTCTCACACACACACAAAAAGCCTCTTGCACATGTTCTCATGCACTTGCCCACATTCACATGTTTCCACATGTTTTTATGCACTTGCAATACCACCCTCATACGCGTGCACACACACACGCACACAAAGCATAATACGCAAACGCAGTATGATAACTGCAGGAGAAAGATCAGACCTCTCAATGCTGAGTGTGTTGGAATTTATTTGGGAAAGAAATTCCAGTGTTTGTTCTATACCCAGAGTGTTTGGATCATCAGAATATAACCTTGTAAATTTACATAGTTAAAAATCAGACTACCTAAAAAATAAAAGCCCTTACTTTTGCAGTTTCCTGTCCCTTCAAATCCAGCTTTCTAGGCAGGCTGGATCAGCAACAGATTCTGACAGTACTTTCAGAGAGAGGTGCACGCCTGTCTGAGGAGATTCGCTAACTGTGCAGAGATTCACATCCAGAGCAGAACTTTGCAGGATGTTGCTACTGCAGTCAAGCCCTTGAGCCTACCGTGGTGCAGATCTGCGTGGCTGGTCTCTCATCCTCTCCTGATTTAGTGACTCGCCATCTTTATGCACTTCATATGTGCTGGGGGTACACCTACAATCCTCCATCAGCTACACCACACATCTAGCTTGTGATCTTGCAAAGTACCAGAACCATGGAGGAGATTCAGAACAACTCAGTTAAATTCTCAAAGCTGGAGAGTATGGCTACCCACTGTCCTCTTTTTGCCAGAATCAACTGAGAAAAACATTCTTCCCTACGATTTTCAACATCAGCTGAATATTCTGCTGAGGTGGGACCTGCTTAAGTCCTTGGCAATACTAACAACAATGCTGCCTGCTCCCCTACTTCCTTCTACATGAATACCTCAAAGTTCAATGCACATACTCAGTGGCCTTATTCTCCGGTGTATTTGGCACCTTGACTATACAGCCATTTCGACTTGAGGTACAGGTGTTCAGTAGTTCAGAAAACCAGACCCTACCAGCTCACCTCACAGCACAAAGACAGACCGTGGTAAGTTTCCTACCCTGGCCTGTTATCTCAGATAAAGAATTGTACTGTGGCACACGGACATGGCCTACGTTTTGAAAATAAAATCTTTTATAAAGCACGGTATTATTTCACAAGTATGTTAACCGAGAAAAAGAACGGGAAATGTTTTACCTCACACCACGCAGTAAAGCAGTGGCACAGCAGGGCGAGGAACTCAGAAATCCTGTTTCCTAGATCCTGCTATAATCATTAGATAATATACAGTGTCCC
Source organism: Opisthocomus hoazin (assembly GCF_030867145.1). Taxonomy (NCBI): domain Eukaryota; kingdom Metazoa; phylum Chordata; class Aves; order Opisthocomiformes; family Opisthocomidae; genus Opisthocomus; species Opisthocomus hoazin. The sequence goes on from NC_134429.1 coordinate 12,919,303, forward strand.
TCCTTGCTAGGCAAAACAATGATTTCATACTTTCCATAGAGGGTGAGCTTGGTGAAAGGTAGGGCTATAGCTCGCTTTGCATTTGCTTCTACTGCAAAACCAGGTATGCTGCTGCATATCTCATTTGGAACTCACTCAGTTTAATTTCAAAAGACTGGATAACACCCATGCAGAACCTTTCCTTTCTGTGGTTTAACTCCGATCTGCATCATCCTCTGGGAAAATGCAGTGAAAACAATACAATTACTTTATATTTTACCTATTGCCACAAGGCCCAAAATTCAGTGCTTTGTGAATTTTGGTGGCATTTAGTAAAAATTCCATGTCAGCTAGTAAAAAATAGCCAAAAGAAAAAGGGGGGCAAATAGGGTAATACAGGGCAAAAGAAATCTAGGAAAGAAATTTAGTGTATGACCACAGTTCTTGGAACTGCAACAAGGAGGAGAAACATTGGGGTTGATGTCCTGCAAAGATCCTCTCTCAGGTGGGAGCAGGCCTAGGCAGTACTATGCTAGCTTTCACCATCTCATGTACCTTTTCAAGGTCTGAAGACTGGTAAAAGGCACTCAGGAGTCCGAGAGCTATACAGCTGCCTCTCTACCTGCAGTCATTGGTATCTGGGAAAAATCATACTTGAATTTGAAAGTCACGAAATGCTACTTGGCCAAGGCAAAGCTTCTTTCTCATGCTATTGTACTTGCCATAGGGGACATATCAGCATTTATTGCATGTCTCCATGCAAAACGGGAAGGTTGCAAGCCAGAGAGAACACAGGGCAGGATCAGCTGCTGAACTGCTTGTTTCTGCTGCCTTCTGCGAGAAGAGAGGAAAGGCCTTTGCAGGGTCAGACAGCAACTGCAAAACTCAGGATGAAAACCCACAGCCTAGTTCCACCTGCCTCCATACACACCCAGAAACCTCAGCTGCTGGCTCCCTGCAGCTGCTGCTGAGGCTATGAGGAGTCACAGAGTAAAAATCTACTTCTGGAGCACTCACAGCACAGGCTGGGTCGGGGTTGGGGTGGCAGCCACTGCACTGAGAGCCACTGAAGTGGTCCTGCTCTGACACACAGGGGCTCGAAGGCCCAGGTTTCAAACTGCGCTTGCAGTCCTGGAGAGCTGAGATGACAGTGCTCCAGCACCAGTGCTCTTTCTAGCGGTCACAATGCAGTGTTCTCTCCAGTTCACAACCGAAACTAGCCATGCCATCCAAAACCTGGCAAAGACTTTTCTCACTCCTGCTTTTTGTGACAACAGTGCAACTGCCCTTACAGAACAGACTTACCTGCTCCTCGGTGGGTTTGGCAAAGGGAGTGATCATACTTTTTGTATTCTTTTTTTCCACTGCCTCAGAAGCAGTTAGGAAAATCAGGAGGTTGGAAGGAAAGAGAAGACAGACTGCAAGGCCAGTCTATTGGTACCAGAGTTTCTGCTGCCAGTCTAAAAGGTCTTACCTTATCATAAACTTTGACCAAAGAGAACTGAGCTGCTGTGAAAATGAGAAGCAATGTCAACTGTCACATGAAATATGTCAATGAGAAGAGTTGCCTGGACTCTGAGAAGCTCTTTCATTCAGAAAGCAATTACTTGCCAGTGAAAATGTTCCTACTGGCCCAGACATCAAGAGAAATGTCTTCACCGACTTTCAGAGAAAGCAAGAACGCTCCATGGCCTGGATGACTGCTAGAAATACCTGTGTCATGGTTAACTGCTACAAAGGTTGTTTCAACTTGTAAAACAATGGGAAGATCTCTCTCAGTAGGTCTGGCTGACTAGCAGAGAGCCCCTTTTGGCTGGAGAGTCAGCTGGAAAGGCCTGTGCCTCGCTCAGTCTCGGAGTATTTTCAGTTTTAGAACAGAAATGATGTTGAGACCTTCACAGTTTGCTCCAGAGGTGTGACAAAAGGTCTCCAGAAATCTTGTGAATGGCCAGTTGTGTCACTGAGCACTGCTTGCCTCTGCTGGCATCACGGATGTGATAAAAATCTTGCAGTGGAATGGCAGTGAAGCAGAAATTTAAAAAAAAAAAAACACCACCACTCTAGTGCCTGACATTCTTTTTAGGATGCCAATAAAAGATAATGTTACCTGTAAAATGTGCAAGCTGCTTCTAGCACTGCACCTCCCTCCTCTCCTACGCCCTTTCTTCTGAATTTGTACTACCTTGCAGTGAACAGAAACTCAGGAGAAAAAAGCACCAGAGCAAGAATGTCACAGACAGACCCTCAAGACTAAATCAACAGTTATAGGAAACAGTGAGAGGTGCTGAGAATCGGACAGATTTGCCTCCTGCACCATTTACAGCCTTGGTGGTTCCAGGGAAGCTTTTGGACTCTCGGACTGAGATTTGGATCAAGCTTTATCTCGGTGGATTTTCTAACATCCTTGTCAAATATGGGACAGGTATGAGAAAAGATGGGGGAGATCAGGCTGAGAGAAAGAAAATACAGTCACCATAGTAGGGCAGATCCAGTGTGTTAAATTCAGCTCTGACAATGCTCCAGTGGGTTGTGTTTTCCTAGTATAAGCCATTTCAGCTGCTTCACACTCGTGCATAGTGAGAAGTAGAAGGACAGATACTTTGATTTGGAACAGTTTTCCTGTTGCCAGAGACATAAACTATTCAGTGAGGTGCTCAGAAAGTTTGGGTGCACCTCTTTTTGGTTCAGCTTTCCTGTGCATTTGGGATGCTCCTGCTATTGGGATCTCCGTATGTAATATAGATTAAATATGACTTTGTGCTGATGCAGTGAATTTCATCAGAGGATCTCACAGCGTTTGCAAATTAATTAAACTCGCATGGCACCCTACTGCTAGTATCACCATCTTATTTAGATGGCAATGGAGGCCTCGAGAAAGAGCTGCCTTATTCTGGACCACCCAGAATGTCTGCAGAAAAGCTGGAAAAAACTCTGCAGGCCTGATGCTAAGTCCCTTCTTCCACTGATTCGACCAGTTCCCTCCCTGTCCATTATCACACAGGCTAAGGATCCCTGTTGCAGCCTAATATAACATGGAATAGTTCAGCAGAGGAGATTTTTGTGGGAGGATATAGAATTGCTTTTGGGTAGCAAAGTATGATAATTAGGAGGGGTCCAGTGGGGGAAAAACAGAGGTTTATTCCTTGGTCTGAATTGAATTGTATGGATAATGTCTACAAGACTTTTCTAACTGTGGCAGAGGACACCTTGGACTTGGTTTTGCTGCTTTCATCTGCCTTGCAGCACCTCCAGCGAACAGGATTTATCTGAAAGAGGCATTTTCCCTATGGGAAGCTGCTGTGGTGCCTTTAAGATTTGGAGTGATGCCCTCTGAAAAGGAAGCAAGAATATTTCAGAGGGACTCTCTCCTTCAGGAAAAAAGCCCAAACTGTGTCTTTCCAAGACGGGGTCAACTCCTCAGCCCTTTATCTGGAAGCACTTACTACACAATTAATGGAAGGAACTCTCATCAAATGAGGGACAAATCATAAAATTAGGGAGATGGAAATTAGGCATGGACAAATGATCCAGGTGCAGGGGAGATTTATGGGGGAGGTTGTATTATAGCTAATGATTTCTGCTAATGATCCTCCAAAGTATGAAGTGGCACAGAGCCCACTCTCAATGGGACGAGAGAAAATCCTGCGTGTGGAGTGAAGGGCATTCCTCTCCGGAGAGGAAGCCGGACCCACAGCACAGCAGTAGCATCAGATCACTCTCTCCATCCCCTAATCCAGAGATGGTAGTTGTGGAACTCACCAGCCAGAGGGCTGTGAGAACAGTGGGGGCCTCTCTGCCATAATGAAAGTCACCCAAAAAGCAGCACCTTTTCCTGTGCCTCTCTCTGCTACTTCCGTGAACATCCTATCCCAACTCTCTATACCATCTTCTTTTTTCTGAAAGTAACTCCTGACACAGCACTCAACCAGATGGAAGTTCCCTGCCACCACCACCAAACCGAGCTGGAAACTCACTGCTAAAAATGGGGAGGGGGGGCCTGGTCCTTCCCAACTCTCCTCTTCCCTGCAACCTACCTATCCCAGTCACATAAAGGACAGGAGCAAAACAAGGTGGCTCAAGATAAGCTGTGGTGTTCACCAGAAAGGGTCTGCCTCAAGCGGTAAGCCATTTCATTAACTCTTTCATTTTCTGTTTGGGGATCTCTCCTACTGACAGTTATTTCACCTTCACCCTACAGAGTAGCGGAGCTCCACGATAACCATGAAAGCCGCTGCTTTCACTCTAGCAGAGATAGATGAGCTGTGGGCTCTTCACCAGGACTTACAGCTGGCACAGAGTAGATCTTTGCTTCCCGGCATTACATCCCTTCTTATTCCATTTCTCATCTGGAAGAGGCTGAGCTTCAGCCTGCAGCAGCTACAAGCTATCCACACAACCAGAGCTCCTTGGGGCATCTGTACCAGTGTGGGCTTGCCTCAACCAGCATTTCTCTGTTGTTCCTTGTACCAAGCCTTCACTGATGCCCTCTACTATGTCAGCCTCTAACTCCTGGCAAAATCTGGGTCCTTTGCCATCTTCTGTAAGGAGGAGTGTGGGCCCAAGAAATGAGGCTCTGGAAACCTGGGGTCTATGCTTGGCTCTGCCCCTAGGCACAACATCCCACCTCTTAGTGCCTCTGTGAAAATAATAATCGCTGTGAAACGAAAATAATGATCCTGACCTGCTTCACACAAAGCTTTGAGATCTAGGGACAACAACAATGAGGCGTTCTTACTAACTAATCCAAGTGGAGGATGTTATTAATGATTTGTAACAATCAGACTCTCAGCAAGAAATTCAGCAACTATTTTCAGCCACAAAGGCAGCATTATTCCAAAACTTAATGGAAACTATAGGATCTCAGGTTTTGGAGGAAAATGTAGGATGGGAGTGTTGTAAGAGGGTTGGGGTTCGTCTCCTATTGTCAGGGAAAGGGAAAAAAACCAGACAATTAAAGCTGTGCTGCCCTGCAATCCCCTGGGAGCCCCATCCTGCCAGCTCCAGTGATTGGTAGTTCGGACTATTGCTTCACTGTTCTTGGAGTAATAAAAATTCCCGGTGAGTTTCATTTGGAGCTCTGATCACGAATGGCACAATGATTCACAGAAATATGGGCAGGATTGGATGCCAAAACAGTACCAAGTAAAATCTGCTGAGCTGGTGGGTTCATGCATTGTCGGTTGTGTCGCTGTCCCCATCGTCCCCCGCCCCCAAAGGAATTGGACGTATCTGCTGCAGCGAGGAGATGAAAAAATGAGGGAACAGGGGAAAAATGTAAGAGGAAAGAACAAGATTTGAGACTACAAAAGACAGAGGACATGGAAGTAAAAGGAGTAGAGAGCTACCCTGAACACTGCAGGAGGAAATTGCAGTGGCTTAAATCAGTAGGTCCGTAGACATGTGGGTCATTGCTGGATGTTAGCAATTGGTATTGCGAAGTGATACACTTAGAGAAGACATAAAGGAGATATTCTGGGTCTTAAGGAATATAGCCACCCAGGAGGGCTAGAGACAGGAGAAGACAGTTAATCCTATTTGTCCAATGCCTCAAGGAGTCCCTCCAATCTCTACCAGCACAGGAGACTCCTCTTCAGGGCTTGTTTCTGTTTATGCTCTGTTGGATGTATCCTGAACTTACCCCATATAACAAGACATATCTCCTTCCCTCAGCATTGTCATTAATTACAGCCAGGGTCCTAGTCTAGTCTGTAATTTGGTACACAGAGTTTGCTTCAAAAGCTCTTTTGTACCCACAGCCTTTGAAGGAACAGAGTTTTTATAAAGACCAAAGAGAGCTTCAGGTCTTCTCCTCCTCCTGCTGGGAAGAGTTTCGATCAACACTGACTGCAGTCATGAGCCATACACCTCAGAGAAGTGTCTCAAAGAAAGGAAAAGATTGCAGGATTAATGAACAAAGCAATAAAGGTGGTTAGAAATGAAGAATGTGGAAAAGAAAATGTTCCATAGTATTACCTTTGTATCTTGTTTTCTCTCTCCTGTGTATCTTTGCCCTCTCCTTAAGCCTGCCAGGATGAGGACTTTCTTAGTTTGGGGGTTGGTTGTTTTTTTTTCCCAAAAGGAATTTTTGTTTCCTACCTCTTTTCTTTTTTCCTTTCTCCCTGTTAAGGAACTGAGGTTGAGCAGTTCTCCTTTAGCTAAGATGACATTCATCACACTCCTCTTCCCAGACCTGCTCTCACCCAGTGCAACACAACCCCACATCAAGTGAAGTTCTCTATAGCTGTGGCAGGGAAACAAGCCTTCATGAGACCCTGCACAATATTTGTGATTGCCAGGATATTTAAGATTTAACACTGATGGGCAGCAGTACAAAACATTTCAGATGGACAAACAGATAATGTTTTGTGCTTAAACAGACAATCTAATGAATAGACAAAGATGTTGCAAACCTCCCTTTCTTTTTATCAACCTGGACTGGGATTGGTTTCGTGCTCTGATTCAGCAGAATGAGCAGTACAATCTGAACAAGATTGACCTGATGGGGAAAAGGGTCAGGGTGAAAAAGGTCAGCTAAAGTCTATAAATTGAAATCTACAGTCTAAGTACATTCTCTCCAATTCTCTCTCTCTCAAAAAGAAAGGAAAAAAAAAAAAAAACAAACCCAAAGCTAAATAACTTATATTTATTGTTATCACACAGCACATCCAGGAAAGTATTTTATACACTGCCAAATTTTCCTTCTAGGTGCCTACACCTTTGCCAGCCTGTGCAGTGCTCAGCTCTCCCATGTTTTCCCATCATGGAAATGGATGCTCAGCTGATGTTGCTCTGCAGGGCTGACATGCAGCAGGTACTGGCTCCGGTAACACAGGAAGGCATGCTTTTCCCCATTCACCCCAAATCACTTCCAGAGCAACATTTCAGCATGTTATGAAGGTCACAAAGAGGCATTGCTTGGATAAGCTCTGACTAGCAGAGATTCTTAGTGTCATTAGGTTCTCACCAAAATAGGAATTTTAATTTGTTGCATCCCAGTCAGAGTTAGGACTGACTGCCTTGCTCAGTCTGCCCTGCTTTTTTCTAAATTCCAGCCAGTGTATCTACTGGGTACCCTGTTTCTAATAGAACTGTAAATTCTGAAGCCAAAAGGTATCAATGAGATCATCTAACCAACTGAGATTAGCTGTGCAGCGACCACCATGCTGTGTCCAGAGTACTAGTTCACAGTTCAGTGAGATCTAGTCCTAAATTCCTTTTGTTGCTGACCCATCCTCTCTTGGGCCAGCTCCTTTAACACCTTTAAGGAAAGTTCGTATTTCAGTCATCACTTGATTTTGCCTTAGGGTAGAGGATGGACTACATATTTGCCTCCCTCCCAGGAGACTTCTCTGTCCATTTCTATGATTATCACGCTGGAAAGGATCCCTTTAGGTCAATCTCATAACCACCTTGAGTTTCTTTCAGAGAAAAATAGTGTACACATTAGCCCGCTCATTATGCATTTTCCTGCTGCATCTCCATGTTTTATTCCCTCAAGGGTATTACAAGTTTTGACCACAGGAGCCTACTCCTGCAGCCCTTACCCACGCAGAGAGACCCTCTGAAATAAACAGCAGCACAGCAGCCTCAGTCTGCTGAATGCTGAGACCTCCCAGCCGTAGGTTACAGGACTATATATATTGTGCAATTTGTATGTCCATAGTGGTATTGATCACAGCATTTCTAATGTTTCTCCATATACGAAGAGCAAACGGATGCTGTCAGTCGGAATAACATTCATGAACAAACTAACTATACGCAAAATCTCCATGAGACAGCTCTGTGTGTGAGCATGTATCTCTCTTTTTCTTCCTCTTTCCTCTGGCATGCTGCAATGAAATTAACACAAAATAGTCCTTAAGAGCTAACAAAGTGCAAATAATGCTTAGCTCTCATGTAATGCTTTTCATTTGCGAATCTCCTGGCAAACTTCATTACCCATATTGCACAGGCAGGGTAGCTGGGGCACAGAGGGACAAGGCGGTATGCCCAAGGCTGCAGAAGGAGTGAGTGGCAGAGCTGGAAGGAGCCCCGCACGGCCCTCTGCTCCCAGCTGAGTGCCTCAGAGCCCACCAGTCGTACAGCTACACACGCGGCAGGCAGACAAACACGCAGGTAAGACCTGCTGTCGGAACAGACGAAAGGCCCTTTTCTTTGCAGGCCTGCTCTTTAACTTCTTTGTCCTCTTGTCAGATTTTATTCCTGAGCCCAGATGGACCTGATTATTGTGATTACTCACACATCACCGTAAGGTGAAATATACAGCTTCACCCCACTGACTAAGAAAAATAAATAGGACTTTCTCCCCACCACCCACACCCACTCCCACACTTCCCTCCGAACTTGAAATAAAAAACCTGCAAAAAGATTCCCGATGGCTTTGTCAGGGAGGGGGGATGGTGAGGATTGGTACAGTATATAACATCTCAGCTCTCCCGGATCAGTCACGCTTCCTAATTCAATAAGGTGAGAAGGAGCATAATTTGATCATATTTGTTTTGCATCACTGCAAAAACAGAAAATGAGGGGCTGCAGAGCCGCACCAATTTACTTCATCCGACCTTGATTAAAAGAAAATTAATTGCCGCATCTCTCAGGATATCTCAGGCAGCAGCCAATGGCTCTCCAGAATGGCACACAAAAAAAAAAAAAAAAAAGAAAGAAAAAAAGAAGGAAAAAACCAGGGAGTGAGGCACAGAGAATCTTTGCCCTTTCATCTCGTAGCACGACTGTCTTATTGGAAGTGTTGTCAGGCTGAGGGAAAAAACCAAGCGCTCAGGAAATCACAGGGAAGACAACACAGGTTTGCCAGGGTTTTCAGCCTAAATTCCCCTTCTGTGTTTACCACCGCATTCCCAACTGTTGGGGGTTGTACCAGTCTCACAAGCTCTGTCTTGCGAGGCCGCAGGAGCATCTCAAGGCAAGACTTGGCTTAGGGCAGCTCGTAACAGGACACAGAGGCTTTTCTTGCTGTACTTCCCCATTCACTCAGAGCCAGGTCTATGCTAGAAATTATTTATGGTAATGTCAATTAGGGCCATGATTTTTTAACTGTATTTCTACACTGCGAAAAGCTGTAGTGTAGCTGCAGTGATACAGGAACCAAAGTGCTTTTACCAAGATAGCTGATTTCCCTCAAGAAACTAATTTAAGCCATGCCAAGCCAACAAAAGCACTCTTTGGCTGACCCAAGCTCTGTCTCACTAGTAGGATGCACTGACAGCAACACCGGCCAACATGTTCTAGTGTCAATTAGGAAAGACAGTAAGATGGTGTAATCAGCCTGGGATAGTCTTAAAGAAAGAAAGGGAATATATCTCAAGTATTATTCCAGTACCCTTTCAAGAGGTATTCAAAAGGGCTAGCTTTTTCCCAGTGAACTTTAGCCTTAACCTTTCAAAGCCAAGGAAGAAAACAGGCTGCCCCAGTGGGCGAATCACAGTGTCTAGGCTGGCTTCTACTCTGAAAGGCCGTCTAGGCAAGTGTACCTCTCTGTGTTTGCCCAAGGAACAGCAAGATTAGCCTCAGTAGGCTGAACATAGCCCCTGTGACAGTCCTCATAGAGACTCTACCTAGAGGGAAGAGCCTTTCAAAGACTCACATGCATTGTAAAATCAGCGACTCCCCAGACAGTAGCTCCTACAATACTTACACTTTTGAAAGTGAGGTACGAAGGAAAAAACCTGTGTTCCAAACAACATACAGAGGTCTTTTTCTTGTTTGGTCCTTTGGATTCAGCCGAGTCACTATTTAGCGGAGAGGGGTCGGACATTAGTTCCTATTAGCTGGCTATGCTCCATGCTGTAGGTGCTATTGTTCTTTTTGGCAATTTCAGTAGAGGCCACTGACTAAATAAACAGCTTGACCTTGCTTCTATTGCCTGGATGCAAATGGATGAGAATCGGCAGCTGGTGGCTGCCCATGACCTTGCCCATCCTGTTCACTGGGGAGCTGCTGCTCCCCATTCTCGAGCTACCTGGAGACCTCCCAAGCTCTCAGCCTGGGAACTTTCACCAGCGCTAAACTCTCACACAAAATTTCTGATGGGAAAAAAAGATGACGACTCTGGCTGATCCAGTGCAATTATCAGATCAGAAGCGCCTGCTGCAATCCCACTCAAATCTGTATTAAAAATTCATTTCAAGTGTTCTTTTTTTTTTTCTTTAGCTGCAAGTAGAAGAATTTACCCAGCTGTTTTATTAGGAAATTAAAGGGCACATTTTTCTAAGCAATGCACTGGAATTTAGATGGACCATAACCATGACCAGTGTTAATGTGAGAAAGTATATATCTGTCCTCAATACCCAACCATCCATCCATCCCACTGCACACATTGCTGTATTAGCTATAACCCTAGCAATGCTAAATCTTAGATTCTTGATATCATAGGAATAGAAGATTAGAAGGGAGCTCTAGAGGTCACTTAGTCTGGCCACTTACTTCTGTGCAGGGCCAACTATAGCTACATCATTCTTGTTTGCCTAGACTGTTCTTAAAATCTTCCTTTGATGGAGATTGTACAACCTACCTAGACAATCTATTCCAGTGTTTAACTATCCTTATCGTAAGAAAGTTTTTCCTAATGGCTAACCTAAATCTTTCTTGCTGCAATTTAAGCCCATTATTTCTTGCAATTTAATTCTTACTTCCTGGGCCTCATCCTTTACATAAGAACATTTCTGCAAAAGTCTCAAAGTTTTCATAACTGAACATTTCCAAATTCCATTCTGATAAATGTCAATCTGTTGCATGCAGAAACAAGAGAGACATCCACTCCCTTCCAAGGTAAAAAGGAAACCAAACAGATCATTCCACAGACAGAAAAGTTCTGTGCCAGAGAAGATTCCTGTTTAAGAAAGAAACTGCAATGTTTTAAATTTGTGCTTTTACAAATAGATTGAAGGCAGGGAGTTAGTTCTTTCCATGTTACCCCTGCTAGAAAACTGTAGCTTAATGTATCACACAATCTCTTGTTTTGGAATAGGTGGTAAATGTTAAAAAAAACAAAAAAAGGCACAAATATTTGCTAAAGAGTCCTGATTTAAACACAAATACTTTGGGCAGTCCACAAGCCTGTCCTGGTCCCTGAAATCAAAGGAATGATCCTCACTGCGGTTTGCTCCACGCGCAAAGCAGTCACAGATTTTACCCAGATTCCCAGCTACAGTGCAGAATATGGGTCGTAATTAGGACGGATGGGTACCAAGAGAAAAACTGGAGTCACATCTGATTTTCTCAGTGCTCCAGGATGCATAGATATAAACCTTTGATTTGGGCTGTTACGGAGCTCTACAGTAGCAACCACAAGGCCCAAAGACAAGACGAGGGGCTACGTGGTGCCTACGTCCATACCAACTCCCCCAAGCAGCAGTAAGCCAATGAAAACACCAGTGCCAAAAAAAAGTGCTTTGGACTCCTGCAGTCCCACTTACGTTTCCCAGATTACAGGAAAATTTTATTTCACTTATGAAATGGTGAGAATCTGCTTGTTTAAATTAACTGCTCCTTGAGGTGCTTTTGCCGGGCAGTCTTGTAGAGAAAAAAGCAGTTTTAAGCTCTGATTCTGCAAAATTTGAGGTGGCACTTGGCAATAAGCAATGTTGTGCGAACCCATGAAGTCATAATGAGGCCAAAAAGGCTCTTCCTGCACCAGAACTGAAGCCTGTGTATAAGTATGTGAAGAATCAGAGACCAACAGAGCAGTTTGGGGAAACAAACACACTTTATACATGAAATCAAATTAACACTCTTATGGTCACGCAGACAGTAGAGTCAACCAACCATGAGAGTTACAGTGGAATCAACTTAATTAGCACTCCTGTTTTTAACTGAGCAGCTCATCTCCTCCAGAAAAACCCTGTAGACTTCAATGGAAATGGAGTTCCACGGAAATTTTCCTAAAACCCTCTGGTCAAATGGAAATGGAGGTCCAATTCAGCTTTTGAACCATTCTACAGACTGCTATGTGAAAGAGAGAATTCTGTACTGAGTGCACGCAGTTCATCAGTAGAATATATACAAACACACAGAGTACAGGCAAGCATGTGTAGATACACAGGCAAAGTTTGTAAGCTAAGTATTCACAAGTTACTGTAGATCTCAATATGGGGTCATACAGGAACTTGCACAGGACTTTTGCTCAGTATATATAACTTGCACAAATATTTATGTAAAAAGTATGAAATTTTTATTACAATTTGGGGATGCATATGAAACCTGAGATTACTTTAATAAAATATTTGTGTATCTATAAGTGAGTCTGCAGAATTATTTCAAGTAGTGTAAGCATGGTGGGAACAGGCTATATTTATCACATGTTATTCTATGTGCAACATTTGAGTACACTATTCCAACTATTTGTGTGATACATACCAGGTCTGACTGCTTTTATTCTGAGTGTTACAGAGCTTTGTATATAAAAGATAACAAGCATGCATGTGCATATATGTACTGTGCACATGTAGCAAGAATATTTACAGACTCTGCTGTGTGTGTATGCATGAACGCACATACGTGCATATAAGCATGTGTTTGCAGTGTATGGAGATGCCGTGGGAGACCTAATATCATGGCAACCACATGTGCTCTTATATAGAACATGTGTCCCAGAAAAAATCATCCTGATGTTCTTTCTCTGCTCTCCAAGGTTAACTTAAATAAAACAAAGAAAGCAGTTTCCCTTCTCAATAATTCATGGCCTGCTTTAATAGCCCATCTTAAAAACATACATAATTTCCCCCAATTTTCTGATACGCTAATTACCTAGCTCTAAAGCCAATGGTGTTCTGTATTTGACCTAAGTGATACATTATCTGGAAACCCCTTCTAGCCCAGACACAGAACCATTTGCTTTCATCATCCATCACTTTTGATTTTCTTGGTGTTTGTTACCATCTATCACTTGAGCTTCTAGGTCCTAATCCTGCTTAGACTGGAGTCAACAGTACAATTCCAGTGGGACCAGGACTGGAGGAGCACCCAACTTTCGCTTTCTTCAGCTCTATTCCTTTATTTCTCTTTGCTGTCTCAAGTAGCTGTTAACAACAATATATCGCACCGATGCACTCAGGAGTCACTCAGAGAGATCTCAAAGCACTCTAACAGACTACCCAGACAAGTACTTGCTAGCTCAGTAAATCTCAAATCACTTTCCAAAAGAAGTTCATATTACTAGCCTCATTTTACAGATGATGGAACTGAGGCAACTGGCATAAAATGACCTGACTTCTTCCAATGGGCGAGGGACAGAACTGAGGAAGGCGTGTTATCTCCTAAGCCCCCACTGAGACTCCACCAACTTGGCCATGCTGCCTAGCACTGCCCTTTCTGCCACGCAGCTGTCTCCGTGGTGGAGCACAACTGCTGCCGAACAACCCACAGGAACAGTTAGGCCAGCGCAGCCTGGAACAGGAGATGAAGGAGTATCCTGTTTGTAGTCGAAAGTGCCAGGGAAGTTTAAAGAGGTCTCACACTGAAATTTGCCCACAACTCCCAGACTAAGACTATCAATACTATGAAAAGTGCTACTAGATCTTCCCTGCCAAACAGCGGGAAGGTCTTTGCAAGAGAAGATAACATCCCCACAGCAGTGATCCAGATAACAGCTGAATGAGCAGCACCGTTTCCCTAGCTTATTGTGTGGTGTCTAAATGGGAGCCCTTGAAAATGCCCTCAGTTGTGTGTGCAAAGTATCTGAAAATCTAGCCTTATAAGAACAGAAGTTTTACAGGTTACGGTTAGGGCCTTTGTACACTTGTTGTATCAGAGCAAGGGGTTTAAATAGAAATCATTAATATGGTAAATAAGTGGCAGGTATGTAAGCACGTAGTGTACTCTTTGCAGGTGAGGGACCATAAGGTGGCTACAGCATGAGTGTAGTGCTGTACAGCGTGACTCTTCGTATCGCTAACCGAACTGAGGCAGGGACTGAATGCACGACACTCTGCACAAGAAGTTAAAAAAAAATTTAGATCTGCTGGCAGGCAGCTATAGGTAATCCTTATTCTTTTACAGATTGGCCACAAACAAGGCAGTTCTGTTTTTCCAGCATTTCTGTAACTGGGTGTGTGGCTCTAGAGGAGGAATATGTGCTGTAACTTCAGTGCACACATGTACCTTCCACGCCCAATGGCCAAAAGACATGGGTGCAATGCAATGTGAATCCTCTACTTCCAAAACACAGTCTGTGTGCAATGTGGATTCAATAAGTGTGTGTCGCAGAGTGTAGTAGGTGTGACTCTGTGTGCATGAGTATTATATGTGCTTGTGAGTACAGTAGGTGTGGTGTATATGTACAGTACAGCATGTGTTTGGATTCTGGGAGTAGGGGATGTTTAGTAATTAAATCCCTTTTCATCCTTCTGCACCTGTCTCCTTCTGAAAACTGAGAGAACAGACGTCAACCGGGACAAGGGCTGGATTGAATACAGCCAATTCTGAAATATTTATTAGCTTGTGACACCACTCAATGGAGGAGAAGGAATGCTGGCTAATCCGCCCAGCAAGTGCTCGCTTGGTGGAGGGGCATTTTTCTACAGTGCCTCATTATATTTCAACTACTGTCTACTTTGTCAAAAATGGTATCATTTTAATTTATGTCTATATTTATTTTCAAATGCTTTTGCTAGTTACCAGAGATTTCAGAGCACTGGATTCTGAATCTAGGCTTACCTCCTGGACACTCATGGCTCTCTGGCCATATTACAGAGATGTTTTAGAGCTTCTGTGTTGCGGGTGTATTTTCTTCACATTGCACTCTTCCAACTGCCATTCACACCAGTACAGACCATGCAAAGTACACTAAACAGAGAAGAGACATCTTAAATTTCCTGGTTTTGCATTCATACACCTGCACATCTCTTCATTTGTAATGCAACATGAAGCTCCCCACAGCGCTACAGATTGGACTTGAAACCCAGATGTGAGCAAGCCCTCACACTTACTAGCCCTCAGATTTCACATAAACTGAAGTTACATGATCTTTCTTCATGCTGTTGCAGGACACTGGTCAATGCCTTATGGTACAATAGTCAGCAAATTTGTCTGGATCTGTGACTATGTACTGGCTTTAGCCTCAGGTGTAACTGTGTAAGGTTTAAGTCATGACATGGGAACCCAGATTTTAAGCTTCCTTACATTTGGGAGTTCTTGCACTGGACTCTGCTTCTGAGTCGCCACCTGTGCTGGCGAATGGATGTGAGCTTTCACTAGTTCCTCTGAAAAGGTTTCTGACCCCTGTGGGGCCATTACTGGTAAAATCCCGAAGTGTTGTGGACTGCCTGCGGGGCAGTGCTGGGCCTCCCTGCACTTAGATAACTTCATCTGTTTATTAAAGAATATCTTAACCAGCGAGACTCCTCCCACCAGGGTATGCATTATGCTTGAAACCGTTCAAACTACCACAGGCTGAGTTTGTATATATCCATTTACCTTCCTATACATGTACAGATAATGTATAGCGATGCATTCCTGCATATATATCTGTATACACGTGTATAGACAGGCATCCATGTGTGTACTTCTAGCCATATATCTGCATGCAAGCTTGACATTATCTTTGTTTGCTGTAAGTGGCCACACCCTAATCCCTGAGAAACAATGATAATTTTTGAAGGCAAAACTATACTGGGGGGGATGACAACCAGGGCTTATAGTGTCAGAGGAAGGGTTCAGACAGAGCAAAGATTAAGGTCAGCTCTTGTAGCAGCAAACAGAAATGTTAAGTTTTCTTTTAAATGGGAGCTTATATACACATTAGATGCCTTCTCAAAGACACTATCATTGAATGGAGCTTCTCCCTTCCTGTTAAAGGGTATTCAGTGCCCTTACAGATGACTTCAGTCCAGAGGCTGACTTTAGTTGAAGGGAAGGACTGGACTTTGATTTCCAGTGGAGAGTAAAATCTGCCCACACCAAAAGCCTCTGTGTGCAGAGACTTCCTGGGAAGGAACTTTCTCTTCACCAAAGTAGAAAATATCCAGTGATCCTCATGGAGCTCAGAAGTAACCTTCTCTTTAGAATCTCTTGGGGATTTGACAGATGCCAGTGAGATGCAGATACTGCAGATCCCTGAATAGGGATGGGGGTTAAAAGGTTTTCTTACCAGCACTGCGCAAAAAAAAAGAAAAATTAAAAAAAAAAGCAGGAAGACTGACAACAAATCCCACTGTGTGAGGCTTATTCTGGATGGTTTTGGCATGATGCATCGTTGCAACTATTGTGTTTGAGCAGTAATTAGACGTGGCCCTGGGGGACTGCAAGTGCATTAGAAGGGACGAGGCTCACCATGAGCCAAATGGCTGCTCTTACTGTTCTCCGCAGGGTACTTAGGATGTTCTTAGAACCAAATCCTTCCACAATGTTGCAGAAAAGGGACTGCAGCATGAGACCTGCAGCACCACCAACTCCCTACATCTGATAAAATTCACTCAAATTCAACACTTGCCTACGCTCCACTCACTCACTTACCTGAACTATGTGGACTAGTGCAATTCATAATGATGGAGCAACCTGACACTGTTTCTATGTCACACCACTGTGTTCACACTTTTGCAAACTGTGTGATATATGTAATAACAAATATTCTTTAAAGCAATTTTCAGTGTCAAGAATGGATAGCATGAGGCTTGAAAGCCAGAAGACCTGATGTCCCATTGATGAGATCATTATCATTGTTTCCACACCCACTGCTAACATTCAATCCCTTTTCCAATTGATCACATTGGTTTCCTCATGTCTATTGACCATACTAAACTTCTCGGTTGTTGGAATTATTCTGTGTGTCCCATAACACACCACCACACTAGCTTCAAAACACTGTAGCACACATCGATTGTACTGGGTATTCCCTGTCATACGGATTGTACTGATTCCTTCTCACTGCACTGAGCATATTGGGCCTTCCTGTCTCATTGCTACAGTGGCTTCAGCTGTACTAATTAAATGGGTATTTTCCTGTCTCAGTGGTTATAGCCAGTCTCCTCCACAATGGTACTGAGACCCAGTTATCACTGATTATATGGAACCAAAGTGCCCCCAATGCCCTGGTGTCTTAATGACTTCACAGCATCTTTTCACTGAACACCATACTGCTATTTTATATGAGATATTTTAAGTCTACACCAAGAAGCCCACTTAGACACTTCATTTGGTTTCCTTTCAAACTTATGCATGTAATAAACAGAAAACACCATGCAGTTTCATAGAACAGAGAGAGAGAAATACTAGTTTACATAGGTGAATTCCTCACTTGACCCTACTTCACCATTTCTGCTCAGATTATGTTGCGGTTAAATGGAGGGAAGCAGTGCCGATACGACTCTCATACAAAGATGGAAGCCTCATCTTTGTCTCAATCTCAGCTTTTAAGGTGCTCACTCACAGGAAGAAACTACAATCTCAGATTTCAGTTTCCCCTTTTCAAGACCCTGGTTTCCCTCTACCATTTTGAAGTAAGCAGAAAAGGACAAGTAGACATAATGCATGCAGTATACCAGAAATGAGAACAGTCTCATTTTAAGCAAATCCAGACAAGTATGAGGCTGTCCACTTTGCAGCTCACAACAGGACCTGTTCCTTCCTTCTCAGCGTTGCCAACATGCCATCGGCATACTAGCAGGAACCCCATACTAGCAGAACCCCAAGAAACAGAGAGATTCTGGTCTCCTAGAAATCTTCTGTCTCAGCCAGGCAGACACAGCACCCAGAACCTACCAGAATCAGTTCCGGGGTCAGTGCATGGGACAGCCCGGGAATGTCATGCTGCTACAGGTCATGGTGAGCACTGTTCCACGCTGTGTCTCTCACTCTTGCTTAAAGGGCCACCTAAAAGGGACAGGATTCCCCAGACTGGCCACATGATCCCTTCTTGCAGATGGGTCAGGCCTTCTGTTGAGAGTATCAGGGCCTATAAACCACTTTCCAGAGTGCTTCCCCTTTAAGACAGGACTGTGCAGTCTTTATTTGCTTGTTGAAACTGTTCAGTTTTAGGACAGGGGGGGAGGTCACACCTGTTGTGGAACTTGATAGAAGGCTTATTTATAAACTTTCAGAGCTTGGGATTCTTGCAGAGCTGAATGCGCTGATGTCCGGAGGGGAAGGTCACCGAAATGCTTGTTTATAAAAGCAGCAGCAACTGGAAAAACCATAAAAGTCTGAAATGATGAAATTAACAAGCTATTTGATCAGGCACACGGGCTATGTGCTCTGTGGTCAGCCAGCAAAACTTCGCACGTAAGAGTCTACCCTGCTGGCTGCTACCCTGAAATTCTCCTTCAGAGGCGAATGCACTGCACCCGAAGAGGGCAAAAAATCATCAGCTGCTTACTATAGTCTACTTTTGGGTTGCTGGCTCGTCCAGTCTTAATTTGACCTTGCATGGAAAGGGGAAAGCCTACTCTGCTCTTGGTATCACAGCTAATCCACTCTGCAGTTTCACAACTTCAAAGAGCTACACCACTTGTTAACATGCAGAGTGTTCTTTTAGCTAGGAGTCAGTCACACCCCAAAAATCTGCCACTATTGGGGGGGGGAGGGAGGTGGCAATTTCTGTCTTCAGAAACACTTCCAGATTTCTGCAAAAATGTTGTGTGAAAGGTGTTGGATTTTTTTGATTGTTTGTGTGGCTATTTGAAAAAGCACTTATAATATTACAGATTGGAGAGAAGGGGAAATAAAAACCTTCCCTTGGGTTTTACCTTTAGCTTCTATTCTCATTTCACAGTAGAGCAAATTCAAAGAATTTCCTTTTCTCCTCTCTTTTTTTCTCTTTTTAGTTTTCTGTATATGTCAGAATCTTGGTTTAAGGAAAGCTTCATTTTCACTTGGTGACTGATGGCTGAACAGGTGGCTTCTGAGTTCACAAGTGTCAGATGAACAAGCAGTTTAGAAATGGACAATTTGCAGCTCACTTTCTCTTGCTGACGGCCCTTTTTCTGCTGACAGATTCTTGCCCCTACCAGCCAAATCATGCACACAGTATCTGCCCTCCACCCTGACAAAAAAAAACTTCAAGAGGAAAAAAAAAAAACTAAGAAGCAAGAAGATGGTCTCTTGGGAACTCCTAGCCATAAAATGGAAGCAACTTCACACTTCAAGGCGTTCTTGCCAGCTCAGCCTACTTGGACATAATTTATAAGAGGGGCAGGATTTTCTGCTGCATTTTCTTTCCTGGAAAGTTTGTTTGTTTTACAGGATTTTTCTGCAGAATCCTGTATAAAGTGGTGGGATGCCAGAACCAAGCACCAGTGACTGCTGAACATAACGAGTTTGCTCAAATACCAGAGCCATCAACCCCTCTCCACAAACCTTTTCCTTGACTGCAGCTAGTCAGGATCCTACCTAGAAATATTGCCAACCAGGGGATTCTGACAGGTGAATGCCCTTCTGCCTGTTATTGGCGAAGTCATTCCATGATTATAACAAATAGGGTTGTATATAACTTTCTGTTGAGGCTCGTATACAGCACAGGCATCCCGTCCCCACTACAACCCTAATCCCGTCACGCAGGGACCCCACACCCAGACGTTAGCGAGCAGAGCTCTCCCCACCGCTGCTGGCTGGCTTGTCCCAGAGGCACAGGGGAAGGTCCTGCTGAGAACAAGGGAGAGCCAGTGTTGTTCTCAGAGCCCAGGAAATGGGGGCAGGACCCACACAGGCCCATTACTGCAGCCCAAGCTGACAAGGGATTTTCATGCCATATTTTTACAGGATTTTGGGATCACCAAATGCTGTATTCATTAATTAAAGCAGATACCAGAGTAACCTTTTTTTGTAAACTGCATCGTTAAAGTATGGATTTACCTAAGGTAGGAGTCACTCTTCTGATGTTTGGCTATGGGCAAGTAACGTAAGAGCTGTGTTTTAAAGGATCTTAGAGGCTCTTGGTACTAATTTTTCAAAAGGATTTAGATGCCTTTGAAAGATAAGTGCCCAGAGGGGTCTTAAAATTTTCAAGGCAGGCTACATTAAAATCATTTGGATTTATGTGCCTATCTTAAACAGTTTTGATAATCTACAAGGTACCTATCTGAATCTTTAGACAAAGAGAGCACTTTGAAAATATGACGCTTACGGACTTGAGGAATTGTAATCTGGAGAACACATCTCGCTGACTTTCAGGGGCATTTAAACTCCTAAGCCTCTCTCTGAAATTAAACCTAGGATCCTAAGTCACTTAAGTGCTTAAAAAATGTTGCCGTGTGTCTGTACAAGTTGGATGAGGAGAGATGAGCAGGGAAGGATTAGATGCATGCATCTGTCTTTCCGTGTAGCTCTCATAACACTTGAGTGTCTCTGCATATGGATAAAGGTGGATTGATGAGCGCATGACCATATGCATGAGCATATAATATGGCCGATTGGATGGGACAGGGAGGAACAAAAATTGGGTGGAAGTGACAGGTGATTACAGGGATAAATAACATCATCTTGCTGAACATTTATTTAGTGCTTTTCATCCAAAGGTACCCTTAAGTGCTTTACAAACTGTTATGGATATAAGAATGACTCCACCAGCCACAGCAGCTCTTTAAGAGTACACAGCCAAATTATATGATCAAGTTATGACCAGAAATGAAGAGTATCAAGTCCCACTGAAATTACCTAGAATTTTTGGCCATCAGCCATTTAGGATTCAGTCAATACACTCAGGTTAGAGCTGTTACACGGGGAGAAAGTGCTATGGAGATCTAACAATGACAAATGGGAAGGACCCAGTTTTCAACACCATTCAAAAACAGCACATGAGCTGGGGAAACTGGTTCAGCATTAACACAGAGAGGAGAGGGAACTACTGCTCTCCATGAGTGGCAAAAGGGAAGATGGGAGGGAGATCAGTAAGTGATTATATGGTATTTTACTGGGGAACAAAGCTAAAGGAGTTTGTTTGAAATAAACCTGCACAAAAAGAAAAGGAGCAGAATGGTGAATGGATGAGAGATCCAAGGGGAAGAGGGCTAGTTCAGACCCAAGAGGTTTTCAACATTGTCTGAAGCTCCAAGCCCACATTGTCAGTGGGAGGAGATCCCATCTCTTCCCATATTAGCTAACCTGGGCTGTCTTTCTCCAGGCAGCACATGCACTCCAAAGGAGGCAAGTGGTGCCAGCTGCTCTCTTGCCAAACGGTGGAGTTAAAGGCTGTACAAAGTCATAGACAGTAAACAACGAAACAGAAACGACAACAGCAGTTTCTCCTGCCACCTCCACCTCCATGCCTTGCTGCTTCCCTCTTTCACACTCTTTCTCCTCCTCTATCTGCCAAAAGGATGAAAATATGATTGAATCCATACTCTGTGACACAGCCTGGGGAAAAGCAGCTGCCCAGTATATATATTTATTTCAGTTCAGTAGATGAATCAAGACTACTGTAATACAACCTAAAAACTGCTAGGCACTGAACAAACAGGGAAAAATGTGTTCACCTTCTCCTCTACTCTGCTAGCTGTATTTCCTCTACCCACAGCATCAAAACAGCCAGTATCTCTGACAAGTTTCATGCTAGTAAGGTAGCGTCAGGACAGGATGTACCGTTTTTGTACACCTAACCTGTACAGAAGACTTTTCCCACTGTGAGGAGAATCGTTGGAAATGCTGCCATTGCAACGTATAATTTCCTCATCACCTTGAGAAGATAGCGATCCACTGAACAGAGCATGCAAGGGGCCAGCTCTGTCCTGCAGCTGTAATAAAGAGTATCCTACTGTCATGACAAGTAAGTGCTGCTTCTTCACTGTCAGGAGATCTGCCCTTGAGTAAGGGCCAGGCTGTACAGCTCACACACGCCACACTCTCCTTGACTTCAGAGGATTCATGCAATGGATGATGAGTGACATACAGAACCAGCCTCCAGTAATGCATGTTGCTCCGTATCAGATGAAATCCACTGACATCTCTGTGGTGTTCCCTTCCCTTTGCCACTTTTGCAGCAAATACTACTGCATCTTCCCATGCTCTGTTATTTCCCAGAACCTACCAACAGAGCCCTCCTCCCTGGCACGCTCTCCCCTCCCCACTGCCAAGCGCTGTCACACCCTTCGGCTTTCGCCAATGGGGCCTTGCACAGCCGTGCTCATTGCAATCTCTGCCCACACCAAGATGCTGTTACGATCAGGTCTATATTTGGAAGTACTGCCTGTATAGCTATGTCTAGTGTTGGGACTATGACTCTTTCCAGTGTAACTGCACTGCCAGAGACCAAGCATACAGGTGGTTATGCTGACAAAATAATACTCCTGGTGGTAGAGTTTATTTCCTTTGTGGAAGTGGTATAAGCTGCAATAGCTAAGGCATTCATAGGCCAGGTAAACGAGGTCAGAGCCAAGAGGCTCCCACAGCACAGCTATACCGACATATTCCAATTAGCCCTTCCTATACACAAGTTTAGCTCAAAAACTGTTCCTACTTAGGACTGTTTTCATTGGGTCTCATAACTGGATAACACAAATACTAAATGACCAGTAGCCCATGCTAAGGTGTATTTAAATCAGGAAAGGAGGATGATCTCATTTCTGAAGCAATGGCCTGTGAATCAGGAGATGCAGCTCCAATTCCTAGCTCTGCCAAGACTCTACGGCTAGCCTGGACATGTCACTTCCTCAGGGCTTCATGGTAAATGAGAGATACTCCTGCTTCCTTTCTCTGCTCCTCTAGCTGCAGTGCAAGCTCTTCAGGACATTCCTTTCTAGCAATGCAATTATAAGGTACAAAGTATGGTGGGACTCACAGTTGGTTGAAACTTTTATATTAACATATGAGTCTTAATTATAGCAGGGAAAAGAAACAACAAAAAAGAAATATGATTATATTTTTGTTGAATGCTCAGGTTGCAGTTTTGTACACCAAAAGGTGTTAAAAGATTTTTAACTACACTTGCTTTAGTCAAAAAACTATATTTGGGGGAAAACCGATTATAAAAATAAATATCAATGCTTTAGTTCTGCACCATGCATTTTTACAGACTTACAAGCGCTCCATACTTTCTTGCACGTACTCAGTGACACTGAGACTACAGAAGCAGACACTAAGTGCAAACCAGCTATGTTAGCTATCAGCTGCCAGACTACATGGGATATAGTTTTGGCAACAGCTAAGAAACCATCTTTTAGCCTGCTCGCCTATTTGAGTATTTTCTGTGTCTGCCTGGAAAGTACCAAGGTTTTTTTACTGAAGTTTCTCAGGATGCTGGTGAGCATCCTGTGGTGCCCAACTGAGTTTCTGTGCAGTTGTGTTTTTGTCTGCACAGTTACAGATGTTTTCCTCTGTCTCTGGGATGACTACATAAACAGGACTGGGGCCTTCTGCTCGTTGAGTTTGCTTTCATTTCTCAGTAGATTCTTCCTTTGTGCACAAATGGCACTTACTATGTACACGCAGAAGTGTTTTTGCGACAGCCTGGACTGTTAACGCTTGTGAGTAGGCTTCACTCTCCTTGTGAGTAAACAGATCTCCCTGTGCCTGTGAATGTCCGTCAGCAAGTGAAATTGCTTTGCTGCTTTTATGAGCGTTGTGCCTTGAATTTCTGAACAACTGGGCTGACAGTGGAGGACTTTTGCAAGCATATTTTACTCGTACCTGAGTATATTTCTTTCTTTATTATTTCACTAACTTTGTGCAGTACCTACCAAGAACAAGGGAGGTCCGCAATGCCTAATAGAAGCAGTGTCTACATTTCTGTATGTGTCATGACACGTTTACAACTGTGTATCACTAGGTTTGTCAGCATATATCAGTATGTGCACCTGTTTAACTGTATTTGTGCTTGCTCCTTTTTTTCCCTTTGTGCAAGAATCTGTGAACATACTCTTTTCCTTTCCTTTTCACCACAAGAGCACCCTTTTTCCTGTGTAGATACATATAAAAGAAGTGCCTTTTTTATATTTATTTTGCTCTTCGTATGTTCAATTGCACTTGCTTTTGAGTGTTCTTGTGGGCATGTTTCAGTACAGTTGTGCATTGATATTTGTTCCGAGTCGTGCGTCTTTTCCCGTGTGTGTAATTCACTGGCTCTGTCTGTGTGCTTCTCTGTATTTTCTTTCCGTTTCCCCCGTCTATGCTGTGTGCAGTTACCTGGGTTTGTGCATGTATGTATCTCCCTGGTTTTATTGTCTGAGGGTTGTTTTTTTTGATGGGGTGGGTGGTGGTGAAATTGTTTGTCATTTTGCTTTGTATTTATCTTTCGATGTTTTCCCTATGTTTGCATAAAGTAGATGCAGACTACAATTTGGTGATGAATTCTATGAATACTAATCTTAGGCTACCCTTGACCCTGAGGTCAGCTAAAGATCAAAACCAAACCATTTAATATTTTCCTTTTGCAGATCAATAGAAGCATAAATTCACTCTCAATGACAACTATAATTTCAAACAGATCTATAGGAGGCATGCATGCATTTCCAGGACTAGCCGCTCATGCGCCTGTTGGGGAGCACAAGAAAAAGAGTTTCTCTGTTGTTGTGGGTTTTGGGTTTTTTTTTACCATTGAATCTCTTTTGCCTTTTTTTTTTATTGCTCTGAAATGCTATTTTCAGCAGCTGCTGTCATATAAATATCTCTTGTTTTTCTTCTCCTCTTTCCCTCCTGGTGAAAAGGGCAGGGGACCTATTGAAAATTCTGCTTTATCTCTTTCAGGAGAGTTCAAGTGCGGGTCGAACAATCGATTCCTCCTCCTTTTCTTTTTTAAGTTTCCTGTCGTTCTTTTGCCCAGATCAGCACTGAAGGAAAATAGGAAGGGCAGCCTGGAGTATGTACATCTATACACTCAGAGACAGAAAGACAGAGCACGCAAGTGTGCGTATGTGAGCGTATATAAAGATGTTTATATATATATACACACACACGTGCACACACATATGTACATGGTTTTTTCCTGTGGCTGTCTATGTCAGAAACTGATGAGATGTTCTTACGGTAAAACTAGTTCAGAGACAAGAAAAAAAAGCTGGGAAGTGGGAAAAGTTTGGAAGTCCTGTTCAGTTCTAAACCGGAAAATTTACCCTTCCAAAAATTCTCCTCTAGGAAGGAATTGCAAAAGCTTTTAAGGAAATGCTGTAAGATCCCAGACAGTTCCTACAGTTTTCCATGTGGGGGGAAAGGAGAGTTATTCTGCAAGCAGCATTGTTTCCACAAAATAAATTCAGTTGATAATCCTCAAATCTTTAAAGCTGCATTTAGTCTAAAAAACGTACTTTTCAAACATTTTCACCAAACCAAAGTGGCGGGGGGGGGAGACAGAAATATAAAAAAAGCAAAACAAATGACACCATTAATCTGCCTGGATTTTCCACCTCATAGAACAATCTGTTTAGGAATGACTGAAATAAAGTGGAATGTGGTTTAGATTTTTTTTCCTCTGCAATCTCTCTCTGCAAATTTCTTGTTTATGGAGAAACATTGAAAACAGGAGTTAGTCCCACCACCCCCTTTGCAAAAAAAAAAAAAAAAAAGGAAAAAAAAAAGAGCACCATAAGCACAGGAGAAAGAAGGAGGGGGGGTTTGCTTTGTGTAGGAAATAAAGACCGTAAAGTGAGGACTTTTATTGCTGGCAATCAGAGTATTGCTGCTGGCAGTGGCTAAAGGTGGAAAGCAAAGATGATTTAATTTATAGAAAGGACAAAGATGTCATGTAGCAGATTTAATCACTGAAAAGAAAAAAAGAAAAAAACCCTAGCTAACGTCATAATTTACATTTTGGGATAATAAAGAAGAGTGAAAAAAAGAAAAAACTGAAAAACCCTGAATGGGTGAAAAAAAATAAATGAAGGAAGATAAATAGATTTGCCTGTAAAACTAATAAATTTAAAAACAAAACCAGAAAGCAAAACACAGCCCCTTGAAAGTGCTGGTAAAATGGACCATCGATTTTGGAATTCATCTGCATTTTGTATTTTAATAATGCTTACTCTCTCTCTCCCTCTCTCTCTTTTGCAAAATATAAAAGCTGATCTGATAAATATTAATTTGAACCATCATAATGTATTTGAAAATTCCAGCTAAAATGTCACCACATGGAACATTAATGTAATATTTCAAGGCCCTGAGAGCAATACTCATATTGATTGCATTTATTTCACTCTAGGGAGGAGAAATAATTCTTCAATGTGGGACACATCTGGTAGCCAAAGATGCAAAAGGCTGAGGGTAGAAATGCAAAATTATATGGAAAAAACCCTATAACCTAACCCCCCAAAACAAAACAGAAGTGCAAGTGAAGCTGACAAATGCAACCCATTCAATCTCATGTTTCAGTTGCAGCATTTTTTTTTCCAGAACACTTCTCTTTGAATTTTTAGTTTTGGGGGGAAAAAAAACAAACAAAAAAAATCCAAAAGTAACAAAAATTCCCATCATGTTTTTATGAATCATTTGGCAGGAAAACCAACAGTATCATCACAACTCTAAAGAAA
Organism: Opisthocomus hoazin; assembly: GCF_030867145.1. Classification (NCBI taxonomy): domain Eukaryota; kingdom Metazoa; phylum Chordata; class Aves; order Opisthocomiformes; family Opisthocomidae; genus Opisthocomus; species Opisthocomus hoazin. Next base: position 12,945,681 of record NC_134429.1, read on the forward strand.
GAATGTGTGTAATTGGATTGCTTATTGGAAACACAGAAGCCAGGCTGAGAAGACAGCACAGCACTTAATTCTGCAAAACTTTGACAGAGGTTCCCAAGAAAGATGCTGTTAGCTGGAGAGCTTCCTCGGGGGTTGGGGTTTGAACTTTGTAACAGTGGTAACCCAAATGCGTGTGAGATTGGGGCTATTTTCCTGTGAATCTGCAGAAGGAGCACGGAGACGCTGCCTGTCTGGAGTCCCATAAAACAGATCTTTTCCTTGTCATTAAGAATATTGATGTTCATTAGGCCCGGGCGTCAATGAGTCTTTGTGCAAATGAAACGAAATCTGAGTCAAATTGTGACCCTGAGTCCAACAGATAACCGCAGATTGGCTGCAACTGGGGGGCTGGGGACAAGAGGTTCCCCCAGCACCAAAAATTCACCATCCCTACTCTGAGACAAAAAAAATATCTCCGCAAATATAGTCAAAGACCCTAAGGAAATGCTTCTGTCCTCCCTCCCCCCCACCCCCCCAATCACTCTTCACGTAACGTGGTTTCTGATAAAGATGGAACAGAGCAGGACTACTTTTAGTAGACTGTCAAGGCAAGATCTCCCCACATAAAATAAACGTTGCTTTCTGCCCCAGCTCTTGGCAGGGCATTATCACTTTTGCAGGTAACGCTCTTTCCTTTTAATTTGCTACTAGGATTTTTCTCCCTCCACTGTGGGACTGAGGTTGATGTTTCTGCTGTACAAACTCCAAGCTAATAAAGAAAGCTCAAGTCCCGTAATTCACGGTGAGTCGCTTCGACGGAGCACTTTCAGTGTTAACAGTGTGACGGGTGCTTTTCGGAGCTAATGTCTCACTGATATTAATGGCCATGCCCATAGAGCAAAATCTGCAATGTAAAAGTAAGTGGCTTGCTAAATATTTACAGGCTTGCACATCTCGCTGTCCCATTCGTTTCCTTGACCTTTCGTGAGGGGGGACGGGGAAGGAGAAGGAGATGCCAGGGAACGGTCCCTCCTGAGGTACAAGAGCACTGCAGCCAAACTGGCTCCCCAGCGTCTGATAGCAAGACCTTGAGCTGAGGTCCCACTCCTTCCTCAGCAGCAGTTCATAAAATTAAGTCAAGGAAAGTCACCACAGGCAGTGGGCAAGGCTTGGGCCCGAACTTTCCGAGCGGGGCTGGGGGAATAGCTCCCAAAAGGAGAACAGCCCTGCTGTGAACTGTGTGTAGGTCACTGAGGCATTTCACTGCAGAACAGCAGAGAGGCCGGTCAGATCCCCAAACCCAGCTGATTCCAGGCACAGCTGTTCCCGGAGGAAGGCAGCATTCCCGGAGAATTAAAGACAGGAACAAACCAAGGAGACTTCTCAGTTCTGCATCCAGCTCTGCCACTGACCTGCTGGATGATCTTGGGCAAGCCTCTTCCCATCTCTGCCCCTCAGTTTCTCCTGAAAGCATTTCAAATAAATAAAGCAAGGGTGTAGCAAACCCTCCCACGTGAAGACGGGAGAGGGCATTGCGAGGCTCGTTTAATGCTTAGAAAGCACTTTGAGATCTGCAGATAGAAAGCGTTACACGAGAGCCAAGTATTATAATTAAACTTTATATAACCGGGCTTTGTAGAAACCTCGGGGGCAGGAGCAGCAGCTCCGGTACCTGCCGCACCGTGCGGCCTGGCCGCCGCGCCGCGGGGCGAGCCGGGGGCCGGCTCTCGGCGGCCGAGCCGGCGTGTGCCGGGGGAGCCGGCAGCCCCCGCCGCGGCCGGCAGCGACAGAGCCGGCCTTTGTGCGCGCCTCGCCGCTGAGCCCTCGCGCGGTTGATCACCCTCCGCGTTCGCTTAAACCGCCGCTCCGCCGAGCTGCCCAAACACCGGGCCGGGCTGCGCCGGCGCTGCCCGGCAGCCGGCGGGCACCGGCAGCCGCGCCGAGCCTCCGGCGTGCCCCGGGCGCCCCCTGCTGCCCGCCGGCACGGCGCGGAGCCTGCTCGGGAGCCCGCGGGCTCTCCGGGGCGCGGCAGCCGCCAGCCAGCACCGGGCTCTGCGCGGCTCTGGGTCCGGGGCTGGCCCGGCCGCGCTGCCCGGTTGGGCTCCATGGGAGCTCTCGCCGCGGCTGCGCACCCTAGGCTACGCGCGAGACGGAGGGAGGGCTGCTCTGAAAGAGCAGTTGTTAAGAGATGATTTAATTAAGCCCACCAGAATCTGAAGTCCTTGTACAGAGGAAAGGATGCGGCAAGATTCAGTGGAGAGTACCTCGGCCTCGACAAGTCAGCCCCGAGCACGTATGAGAAAAGTTACAACGGCCAAAACAGCGTAGTACAGAATTTGCCACCCATTTAAGGACCAAATATGCACTATACAGCGTTTCCTGCAGATAAACCTACAGGTCTACGGGCTCCTCAGTCAACACCAGCCCCAGTGCTTTCTCCAAAGATGCAGCATCCCCAAACTGACTTTTATTGCCGATTCAGAGTCTGGATACTGTCTGGAATGGGAGAAATTAATTCCCTGCAGCTGGTCTGCCCCGCTACCTTGCAAATCCCTCTGCTCAGGGCAGGCAACTGTAGTGCTTCCTCCAGGCAGAAAAAGACAGGAATTGGCACTTTCCCTGCTGCTCTCCATATACCCAATGCACCACATGAGACTACGTGGGGGCTACACCCTGGGGAGGACAGCAGTTTTCAGTCCACCATGCCATAAGCCTCCAGCAGCTGCACAGCAGCAGCAGTGTGAGCACAGGGTGCTCAAGGTGGGACTTGGTACAGGTGGCTGTGCCTCAAACCACTCACAGGACAAACTCTGATGTGACCTTTTGAGCGCCGTGGCCTCCAGAGCCACGCTCAGGGATGTGGAGATGGTTCCCCCAGTCCTTCAAGCATTGCAGAAGGAAATGCTCTCCTCACCATCTCTCCTCTGCCTGCAGTTTCCTCCCCTGTCATTTACACGGGTGTCAGTTCCAAGTCTCAGGGGCAGGACAGAGCTCCAGCTAATGAATGAGCCCAGAGGCTCCTTCAGGCTTCCACTGAGTGTCTGTCACTAGAAGCAGGGGATTAAACAGGGTAGTGGCAGAAAGGTTACGATCCTGGTCTTTCACATGAGCGGCCTTGGGTCTGGGTCACAGAGGAAGAGGACTTTGGAGCAGCCTATACTCTTCAGAAAACCAGCACGGCGTCTGGCAACTGGAGCTAAAGAAAGCGCCAGGACAGGAAGAGCAGGTCAGGAAGGAGTCGCAGTGGCAGAGCAGCATGTCTGTGGGAGCTTAGACGGTGCATGCCAGCTTCTGGGATGCGTCAGGCCCACACAGAGGGTGATAAGCAGCAATGCCTGGGGCAGCATGCAGGGCTTAGAATTTCTTTCTCAGGATTCTTGCCAGGCACAGAAATGGGCTCTGAATGCAACAACCCAGCCCAGGTATTTCAAATTTGCTATTGAATTTTCCTAGTGCTTCATAAGCCATGGATGAGAAGGGTGGAAGAAAGGCAGTATCGACCGTTGCAGATAGAGAACATTTTACAAAGGCCTTGAGTCTCCATAGCTCAAGACCCAAGGGCTATGAATCTGCAATCTGCGGGCAAAAAATGGCCTATAGTAACAAAAAGCAATGTTGGTCTGCAAGCTTTTCTGCAGCATCATCCTTCCCCTTGCAGACCCTTAGCAAGGCAGCATTACTGTGCAAAGCCAAAGTCCCTGGAAGGCCCAGCAAGTGCCCACCACCCGGGGTGAGTCGGGAGGTGGTTCCCAGGCAGCTGCCCTCGCTCGCTGGAGGCACGGCCCCAAAGCCTGTGTATGTGCTCGCTGCCATCAAAGGCAGCCCCACCTTGGGGCTAAGCTTCAGAATGCCTCATCATGGCCCACATCTCTGAAATTAATGACTGCCTACACCAGGATTTCTCCTTTATCCCAAGATGATCCCAATGCATACTTCACATCCACATGCTGCCGAGCTCCATTCCTGCCTACATTTATGAACTCATGCCTTCCTCATTCATCTCTACTCCCTGCACCCCACCCAAGCCAACTTTCCTCCTTTTTCTTCTTCTGCCACACGTACCATATACTTGTCGCTATACCAAGAGTGTCACTGCAAGCCAGAGTCCCCAAGTATCTCTGCCATTTCCTAATTGTTGCTGGAACTCCACCTCTCCCAAAAGGCCTGTGTACATGCCATTCCAATAGCAAACTTTCACAGTATTAGTGGAGGTGTCAGCACCAGGAGAGTAACACAAACTACACAGGGGGGACAAGCCATCCCTGGAGAAGGCAGTAGAGCAGCTGAGCCACTGTGGGATCAGGCAAGGTAGTCACATCCCTCTCATTATCGTCATTTGTTCCATTTTAGAAAGAAACTGGTTGCCTGTCCTTCACACCAAAGAAAACTGCTTCCCCTTCTGCAGCAAGTGACTAGACTAGGGAGAGTTTTCCACACGCTGTGCACTGAAGGGATGAACCATGAATGTCCCACACAAGCTGCTATCCCCAATACGTAGAGGAGAACGCTGAAACAGAGAGATCTGCCCACTAAGCATTAATGTCAGAGCTGAAAGTTCTGTGATATTCTGTGATATTCTGTGAAAAGCACTGTGGGCTCCTAGAGCAGGCACAGGGAGCATCAAGCTAGCTAGTTTTGAGTCTAGTGCTGATCCATGAGAGCTGAGCACGCAAAAAGCATTACAGAAACCTCGCCATTATGCCAGACAATTCAAGTGCTTGCCTTTTCCTCCTCCAGCATTACTGCCTTTCTCTGGGGTCCCTCCTAGGTGGTGGAGACATCTTCCCTTGGTGTGCTCAGGGAGAGCCATAGGTCTGGGTGTCCCAGTGTTTAGTTGCTGAGGCTGCAGCAGAGCAAGGCAGAGTGATGCATGGGGACAGCGCTTAGTACATTAATAAATAATCACCTCTCCCATGCTCTGCAGGAGAGCGTGACTTCACAGTGATGTGTGTGAATGTCACACAGGCCCTAGGGGAGCTACTGCTTTGACTGCTAGCTCATTTCCTGAGGGGCCTGCTTCTCCTTTGCTCTCCCTCCTGAGCCAGGGATCAAGGTAAGAGGCTGTACCAGTTGTTGCACAGAGACACAGGAGTATTTCACCAGCTAAGATATCTCCATGCAGCTGATGATTCTCTATCATCACACTGTAAAGGCTTTTCCACTCATATCTAGAGGCTACAGAGTACCACATCCTCCCCTTTCTGTCCCCAACTTCACGACAGATGAAGTCACTGAAGTTACCTGGCACTGCGGCCTCCTGCTGGACTGGATCCCTGGAGTCCTGATGCCCCAGTCTCCTCTGAACCACTGCCTGCACTAACACAACAGTAGGGGAAAGGACTGTACCACATGGTTCTGCATTTGCTGCCCTGCTGAGTCCAGTAAAGGAAGAAGTATTTTCCAGGACAGATGAGGCACAGAAACATTGCCCCCAAATCAGGTATGCTTAAATTCAAGCATATGCTGGAGTGTCTTGCAGACCGGTGGATCAGGTAGTGGCAGAGGACTGGCCCCCAGTTCAGGTTAGCACCCAAGATTCAAAGCAGTGACAGATGCATATTAAGACCAGGACACCTAGCTGGGACTAACCTCTGTGAACCTCACGGCAGTTTATCTCCCACTGTGTCAGACCTTTGCTTGATGTGGTCATTCTTCTCAGCTGAGCCCATGCTGACACTACTGTACTGCTTCCCTGCTTGATTCTGCACTGACACATCACCTCCTGCATGGATCTGCTCTACGTGCTACAGACTGAGGGTCCCTCTGAGACAAAACCCTCCACATGCCCTGGAGAGACCAAGCTGGATACAGTCATAGCTAAGTGAGAGTCTGTGCTCCATGTTCGGCAGAGGATCAGATCAGAAAATGTTAGAAGTCTCCTTTATTGCTTTCTATGGATTTGACCAAACATTTCTAAGCATTTGTCCTGCCACTGTCCTTTCTGTTACCTTACACCTGCACGCACTGGTTCTCCTTCACTCCCCACCCCTGACTCATTCAGCATCTTGGCAGGGCAAAGGAGAAGGTGGGCAGAAAAGCTGTACTTTATTTCCTGTATGAGTATTGGGGAAGGACAGGGAAAGGACTAGTGTGTAGGTATGAGAGGTATCATAAGACAGAAAAAGCTTTTCCCAAACTCACTGTTGCCCCTCATCCTTTGTTTAAGGGGTATTCAGGGAGTGAGATTTCCCCTGTATCCTCTATGGGTATCACATCCCTGGCTCACCTCATTTACTCAGCTACAGCATGTTTTATTAATCTGGAGTCTCGACAAGGTTCTTTACTTCTATTAATTTATTAATATTGCTAATTAAATATCATATTCGCAAATGTAAATTTCCTAATAGTGTCCCTTCCATTTTCAAATTTAAAAAAAAAAGAACAAGCAGCAGCAGCAGCTTGTTATGTTAGTCAATTGAAAGCAATTCAGTCTCGTCAGAAGAGCGGGGGTTGTCTTATGTCTGCAATAGAGGGAGGGCCACAGTTACTTTGCTTTTGGGCAAATATCCACCTTCTATCACAAGTTTTGACAATTGAATTTCAGAGCAGGAACAAAATGGGGTGTGTGGAGTAAAAGGAAGGGGGTGGGAAAAGAGGAAAGTAGAGAGTTTGGCGTATGTGGGGATAGATACCAGGAAAATACCTTAGCAATTGGCACAGCAGGATTGTGTGCCCCTCCATCCTCATCACAGAGCCAGACCCCAGGGACAGCACTGGGTGTAAGGGAAGGAATAACTTAATAGCCAGCTGGCAAGCCTTGGGAGTGACTGGTCTGGTGTGGAAAGGGCAATGGGAGGGGACCAGCCCCTCTGTAGAAACACAGTTGATAGGGAGAGATCCAGCATCTGCATTGTATTTTGCATGCTCCCCTGCTGATGCTTTCATCTATGTATTTATATATATGTTTGGGAAGATGCGATAATTTGAGTGTTAGGATGACTGGGCTGGTGTTGCATTAAGGAAAGTTTTAAAAATACATTATATCATTTTTATTATTAATGGTAATGATAGGGGCCTGCTCGTTATCTTTCCTTCTGTTATGAGCACTGTAATCTGAGGATGCTGTGGCAATGCAAAATGGATAATGCAGTGGTACTGCTCAATTTGGTTCTGTTTTAAAACTCCATCCTTCCTGATATTTATGATCAGAACCCAGAAAAACGACATTTTCTCTTTTTCAAAGGGTTTATCAAAAGCAAAAGAAACCTTTTTCTTGCTTCCACTGTGAAAAACAGACTTCAGTAAAAAGAACCTTGTACTCATTATATGGATGGAGAAACACAGGCAAAGAAGGCTAAAGACAAATCGTAAGACTATTGCTACGTGTTTCTTCAGATCCCATCCCTTTGCCTAGATTAAATTCTAAACCATTTGCAGGAAGGCATGAAACAGTACATTATCAGAAACTTGGGTGCAGAATGTGGGCCACCCAGTATTGTTTTTCTTGATTTAAATGCCAAAGACTGTCCTAGCCAAAAGTAGGAAAGTGGTTAGAGGGTTACACACTGAACCCATGGAAAATACAGATTGTTGTCTCCCAGCAGATGATTTTTTTTCCTTTACACAGAAAAGAATTCCAAAATGTAAACCCACGGATGCCTACAAGATCCCCAATGAAGAGCAATATTGATCAGGACAAAAGCAGATCCCTTTCAAACCACAAGCTCTATGGCGACAGACACATTCATTCAGACCTGTACCTTCTGGGACAAAAAGTTGGAAATAAGGTCCCAGACTGAACACCTGTGCTGAATCCCAGCAGCTGCCAGGCTTTTCCTGGTGTGTTGCATGTCCACACACGTAAAGGCTGGTGAAGGATGAATGCTTTGCAATCCAGTCAGAGGGGGCTGTTGTTTTCAGAGTGAGGTGTCAGGTGGAGTGGTACGACTACAGGGGTAGAGAAGGGAAGCAAATAGCCACAACAAAACCCCTTCTCAGTCTCCCACAGACAGAGACAACACAGAAACCCTGGCTGAACTGGAAGGAACTGGTTCTTGTCACCTCACACACACTGGTCTCCAGCTGTTAATGATCTCTGTTGACATGAACATCATTTTCTCTGCATCCTGGCGTGTATAATTGAGTGGGTCTGTGATGGGGAGGCAGCACTGCCAGCTTCCCAGTCAGCAGTTACTGACAGCCTAATCTCAGCTCAAGAAATGTTGCCAAGGTATTGGCTTCTGATGCCATGTTATCTCCCCAGTTTGAGAAAGTATAGAGCTCACCTCCCCGTGCAGATATAATAGGAGAGGACATCACCTTAATTCCACCTCCATTAGACCTCAGAGAGTCGACTGCGACCCCACTGACCTCATCAATATTCAAAAGCTTAACAAAAAAAGGCTATAACTGGGGAAGTCAGAAATAATGTAATGCAGTATTGATTATTTTATGGTATGATTAGGTGTAATTACATCTCTCAAATTTTATTTTAATGTTACTTTCTACTACTTTTAGCCTTTTAAAATTATCCAAAACATCTCCGTTTAATGGAATGAACATGCCTTCAATTTAAATGTGAAACACTCTTTTTCTGCTAAAGTGTGACCTCAATATATTTGAAAACATAAATTACTGCTATGTATAAACCATAAAAAATGAATGATGAATTTAATTCTGGTGAAGCGTGAGGGACTGGGAATGCAATGGGGAAATACTGTTTGTACAGAGGAGAGGGGACAGTCTGGGTGGAGAGGAGGCAGCAAAATATGACCTTCTCTAACACTGAATGGGACATAACATGCAAAGGACTTGACTTTGGACTTACAGACTAAGGGCAAAAAAATCATTTATTCCCTGGATCAAGTCCTCAGCTGGCCTTGATCAGCATAGCTTCATTGCAATTAAAGGAGTGATACTGATTTACACCAGTGGAGATTTTAGTCCACTGTATGTGCTTGGTGTTTGATTTGCTCCAGCTCTGTCAGATGAGCAGAGATGGATGTTACAGCCAGAGACCCATAGGGTAGCCTCTGAACTTTTCACTTCATCTTTCAGACCTCTTTGCACTGCCAGACTGGTGTAAAAGGACCTTTGTATAAACAAGAACAGGGCACTAAACCCAGTGAACCCTCCCGTCTCTCATTTGACAGTATCACCTCACCCATTATTAGAACTAATTACATTCATTACCGTGGGATCTAGGAGCCTCAGTCTTGAACCAGGGCCCCATTACTGAAGAGATGAGACAGCTGAGTGTCCCTATTCAACCTCTGCTACCAAGTCTTCTCTAATACACCAGTGTTTGGGTCCCTGGGCATTATCACAAGAGATATATTAATAAATAATGACAGCCCAGAACTGCTTCCTCAGTGACCACAAGCAGGGATAATTTTATCCTCTGGGACCCCAGTTTTAAATGTAAACTAAACCTGGACTTCACCAATGCTATCAAGTCCTCTGAGCACTTACTGTGCAATGGTAAGTTGAGACTTCGTATTCATAGTGTCCTCAACATCCATCAACAAATATTTCACTATTTTACCTCTTAACATGCAGGTAGGGGAGAAAGTATGTGCTCACCCATAAGTGTGTATAATAGTTCAAGTTTATGCTTGAGGAAAGCAGAAGCAGGGTGGCTAGTAGGGTCACTGATAATGGTCTTAGAGTTCCTTTGGGCCAGTATGAGTGACAGACTTAAACTGAAGTAATTTTCATATTAGTTCCTTCCCCATCTCCTGCCTATCACCCACTGAAATGATTTAAGTCTAAGCTTTCTGTATCACTGGTGGATATAAAGAAGGTGCGTAGGAGGAGAAATTAGAAAGACAGACAGACAATTGAAATGTAACTGTTGGAGAATCTCAGCTTCTGTGCTAATGCATTCCGTACATTATTTGCAAATGGAAGACTCTACACAATCAAGGTATCAAATACCTGGGGAGAGTTATCCTCCACTGTGTCTTGCAGCTATACACTCTGAAGGGCATCGCACACGGTGCGCTGTTCCTATCCATGTCAGAACTGAAGAGAGGGGTGGATGCAGTTAGCAAGCCATCCTGGCTGGGCATTCATTGATTCCTGAGGTCAGTGAGCAGAAGCTCCTAACAAGCTCCAGATTGCAGCTCCTCTGTTAGACAGGTCTTGCCTGAGCATGGGCTTTCGGGGCTAATTCAGAATTCTGTAAAACCATATACCAAATCAGAGTGAGTTCCTTTAGAGGAAAATTATAAAGGGAACAGGTCTTACTACAGAATAAAATCCAGCAGTATTCTTTAAACTTGAAAAGACAACTTTAGGCAAAAGCCTGTAAGCTACCTCAATTGTTAAGAAAACGTGGGAAACCAATTTATTCACCTGAAACAATATCATCTGGGGAAACACAGTATTGCTGGATGGTTTATTCAGTGAACTTCAGATAAAGGCACTAACAAGACCTTAAGTAAATAATCTGTGTAAGTGCTTCATATTCTACTTCATATTTCCTTCTGTTGATAGAAAAGAAAAAAAAAATCACTGAGCTAGTTTCTAGGCTGAGGAGAGCAGCAGCCTATGATATGCTACACCATCTTACACAGCACCTCAGCAAGCTCTTCCATCTTGAAAAGTGCTCCTACACTGCTTTCCACTAGCTGTCACTGTATTTAGAGCGCCTATTCCTCCATGCTGGCAAGCATTACCCTCTCAGACATTTTTACAGAGGAAACACTTTTGTAATGGGAATACTATCATTCTGCTAACCAATTTTCTCCAGAAGTCCTGACAAAGAATCAGGAGAAAGAGTAGGATCCTCTCTGCAGACTTAGAAATCCCAGAGGTTTTTAAAAGAAAGATACCACTCCTGTTTAGAGACCTATGCCTATAGAGAGGCGGCATGCCTATTGAGTGACCCCATACTCAAAGAAGGGGTTTAGCCTTTCTGGATCAGCAGAAAGAACCTGTCATTCTGACAGTCTAGAACGTGCCCTGACCTGGCTTAGCCTATGCTATTGTAATTCACCTCAAAGGAGTAACTTTAGCAGCAGGTACAAAAGACTAAGTTCAGCCTCAGCAGCAGCACAAGGTTGGCTGAAATACCAAAAAATTCACAGAATCACAGAATGGTAGGGGTTGGAAGGGACCTCTGTGGGTCATCTAGTCCAATCCTCCTGCCGAAGCAGGGTCACCTACAGCAGGCTGCACAGGACCTTGTCCAGGCAGGTCTTGAATATCTCCAGAGAAGGAGACTCCACAACCTCCCTGGGCAGCCTGTTCCAGTGCTCCGTCACCCTCAGAGGGAAGAAGTTCTTCCTCACATTCAGACGGAACTTCCTCTGCTTCAGTTTGTGCCCATTGCCCCTTGTCCTGTCACTGGGCACCACTGAAAAGAGCTTGGCCCCATCCTCCTGACACCCACCCTGCAGATATTTATAAGCATTTATAAGGTCCCCTCTCAGCCTTCTCTTCTTCAGGCTGAACAAGCCCAGCTCCCTCAGCCTCTCCTTGTAGGGGAGATGTTCCAGTCCCCTCACCATCCTTGTAGCCCTCCGCTGGACTCTCTCCAGTAGCTCTTCATCTTTCTTGAACTGGGGAGCCCAGAACTGGACAGAGTACTCCAGATGAGGCCTCACCAGGGCAGTGTAGAGGGGAAGGAGAACCTCCCTCGTCCTGCTGGCCACACTCTTCTTGATGCACCCCAGGATCCCATTGGCCTTCTTGGCAGCCAGGGCACACTGCTGGCTCATGGTTAACCTGTTGTCCACCAGGACACCCAGGTCCCTCTCCACAGAGCTGCACTCCAGCAGGTCCGCCTCAAGCCTGTACTGGTGCGTGGGGTTGTTCCTCCCCAGGTGCAGGACCCTGCATTTGCCCTTGTTGAACCTCATCAGGTTCCTCTCTGCCCAACTTTCCAGCCTGTCCAGGTCACACTGAATGGCAGCACAGCCTTCTGGTGTGTCTACCACACCTCCCAGTTTGGTGCCATCAGCAAACTTGCTGAGGGTACATTCTAACTCTTCATCCAGGTCGCTGATGAAGTTAAACAAGACTGGGCCCAGTACTGACCCCCTGAGGGACACCACTAGTTACCAGCCTCCAACTAGACTCAGCGCCGCTGATTTGGAGGAAAATCAGAGCAGCCTGAATTCTTACAGGAGAAAGCTTACACCAGTAGAGATTCATCTGATAGACTGTTCTGAAAGAGCTGCATTTCTGAACATTAAGTTAACATGACATCCACAGACCATTAGGTAAATTTATTAGATGCATTTTCCTGGGCACAGCTGGATCAGCTCCAGTCAAATTGTGCAAGTTTACTGAGAAGACAAAAGTGATAATTTTTGTTATGTGAAGCAAAGGGACTATATAGCTTGGTTGTCAGTCTGGCCAATTTCTGAACTTATGCTTCTTGAAACTCATGTACTCTGTCTTAGCACCTGTTGAAACTGAAAATACAACAGACTATGGAAAGTGGTAATTGCAGGGATCGCTCCCGATAGCTTTGTAAGGCTGGTCTTTGTTCCAGAACTACTGACATGGACTTACCATGAAGGACCTGCCTGTTTAATCCACAACTTTTGAAAATACCTGCCAGCAGTTCAGTGAATTTAGCAGCCAAACATCCCAGGATGCTCATCAGCTGGACTTGCTGATTTGTTGCTATCCATTCTTTCAAGTGTTCCCTTATCTGCTTTACATCAACAGCTAGGGTGCCAAGATGCTCATTACTTCCTAATGGTCCATATTCCATTTCTATATTTTTCTTCTTAAAGACCAATTAAAAAAAAAGTTAAGTAGCTCAGCCATTTTAGAATCACCATTGATTCCAGCTCTCTCCTAATTTATTAATGGGTTTACCTTCTCTCTCGTATTTCTTTCCCCCGATATACTTGGAAGAGCTCTCATTATTTATTGTGGCCCTTTGGGCCAACATTAACTCATTCTGTTTCCTACCTAAACTGAAAGCTGGAAAGGTTCCTCCATTTGCCTGCTGGCTTCCTCCCCGTTGCTGGATGAGTTCTGACATCTAAAGGTTTTCAAATTTGAAAACCGAGGAACTTCTGTATCATTCAAGTCACAACAACCCCAGCAAAGCTTGGAGATCAAAAATTGCAAAAGTGAGCATGTTCTAGTATCTCAAGAACACAGAAATTGTACAGTATTTCAGGAGCAGTCTATCTAATCCAGATTCCATTACCTTTACTTGAGAAACAAATGCTTTGGAGAAAAGCACAAGAAACCTCACAAAATTGGAGTAAAATAATTTGACTCTACGGAAAACTCCATCAGCTCCAACAAAACAAAAAATGCAGAGGTTCAGCATTACTAAGTGTCCCAAGGGAGTCAGGCACAGTTTCCCTGTTTTTTCCTCTGTATTTTGGGAGAATCTCAACCTGTGAGGATAGTTGCCTTGGCTGCCAGGATTTACTGGATTTCCTCTTTTCACGTGAACAAATTATTCATAAGACTGAAGTAGGGAAATATGCTCCTCCTTGGCCACAATAAAATTTCCCATCAATTAGGCAAATTGACATGAGGTTTAACATTTTCCCACTTACATTTCCAAAAGTACTATGAAAACAGCCCCTCAAATTGATATTCAGACTAACCTTGCCCTGTGTAAAGCAACTTCAGGAAAAGGTTTAGAAAGTAAAATTGTTAACCAGAAAGACAGAAGTATTATCAGTAGTAGAAGATTAGCCAAATACAAAAAAGTTTGTAAGAATAAGGAGGGACTGTCTTCAGGAAAGTATATCACGCAGACAGGCACTGAGAGAACTCCCAGGTCAGACATAAGATTAGCATTCACAAGACCATTCTAGAGAAAAAATATTTCTACAAATATTTCAGGTGCCTATATTGTAGCATAAATGAAAAAATGATGCCTATGGAGGCATGAATAAAAGCTACAGGTATACATAAGTGTGCACGTAGGTACATCCGTGTAAAGCAGACTTTCTCCACAGGTGAATGTGCTTCCACACAAATAGATCTTCTGCTCTTTCTCATTACCTCCACTCCCCTGTGTCTGCAGTAGTGACAGAAGAGGCTCGCAAATGCACTTTACCACTAGTCATTCTGGACTGTCTACAGACTCTCCTCTTGTCCCAACTCAGATTTGGAGCAAGAAGACTTAAGAATAGCTTGCAATTGTGCTTACTTCCAGTTTTATCCATCATTTTCAAGTCTCATCTGCAGAAGCAGGAGCATAACCCAGTGAGCTGCAGTGTCAGTCCCAAGGGAATACCAGTCCCTGAGGATAGCCAAAGCCCTGCTTCCTGTTTAAAGAATATGCAGTGATTGGTTAGGCAAATTGTGTGTCTACATTTCCTATGAATATCCCTGACCATCTATTCCCAGTTCTGTTTTCTATTTAAAGTTGGCAGGATAGATGTTCACAAAGATCTTGGATGCTCATCCCTAACAGAGTACCAGTATCAATTCTCCTGAGATAATTCAATTTATCCATTATCATCATTGGTAGCAGAGTAGCACCTAGATGCCATATAATGCTGAATGGACAGATACTAAGAGGCAGCTCCTACCCAGAAAAAGAGAGAAGTCTGAACAAGCAAATATGCGGAGAAGGAAAACATAGAATCATAGAAAGTTTTGGGTTGGAAGGGACCCCTAGAGGTCATCTAGTCCAACCCCCCCGCAGCGAGCAGGGACACCACTAACTAGATCAGGTTGCTCAGAGCCCTGTCCAACCTGACCTTGAATGTTTCCAGGGATGGGACCTCCACCACCTCTCTGGGCAACCCGTTCCAGTGTTTCACCACCCTCATTGTAAAGAATTTCTTCCTTATATCCAGCCTAAACCTATCCTGTTTTAGTTTAAAACCATTACCCCTCGTCCTGTCACTGCTGTCTCTACTAAACAGATTGTCCCCATCTTTCCTATAGGCTCCCTTTAAGTACTGAAAGGCTGCAATCAGGTCTCCCCGCAGCCTTCTCTTATCCAGGCTGAACAAGCCCAACTCTCTCAGCCTGTCCTCATAGGAGAGGTGCTCCAGCCCTCGGATCATTTTTGTAGCCCTCCTTTGGACCCGCTCCAACAGTTCCATGTCCTTCTTGTGCTGAGGGCTCCAGAGCTGAAGGCAGTACTCCAGGTGAGGTCTCACCAGAGCAGAGTAGAGGGGCAGAATCACCTCTCTCAACCTGCTGGCCACGCTTCTCCTGATGCAGCCCAGGACACGGTTGGCCCTCTGGGCTGCCAGCGCATGTTGCCGGTTCATGTCCAGCCTTTCATCTATTAGTACCCCCAAGTCCCTCTCAGCAGAGCTGAGGCACAGAAGCACAGGGATAGAAAGCTTCCCTCCCCTTGACCAGTCACACATAGCAGGCCAACGGCAGAGCTACAAAGGCAGGATTCCCAATCCTCAGTCCAAATCAACAAGTATAACGTGAACAGCTAAAGGCCCGAGTAGCACTCTTTGGGTGTACACTCAAAACTCATTACCAAACAGGATATATCACCAATTTCCCTTCCAATGCTTCTGTTCTTTCTTGTGTCAGGACTGGATGGCATAGAAACTCCAAATATAGCACCTCAGAAACCTCTTGCCTATTCCCTACTTGCCAGAAAAAAGCTTGTTTTGATATTTGCAGGAGTGAATTAATTTGGTATCCCTGATAGGATCTCAGACACACCCCAATGACACTTACACCCACAGCCACAAAGGCTGATAACATCATCAGCTGACTTCTCAGCTCAGCAGCAGTCTTTTTCACCCGTTTCTAGGATTATGAAATACATATTTTGTGTGGATGGCTAATGCCAAAGTTACAAAATCCATGTAATTAAGATTAATTTAAGAGCTGGATTGGATCAACTTGTGGCATCCACCCATTAATTAAAAGAAACACTTTGAATTTCAAGCAGCTGCCTTAATATTTCACTCCATGCTGGCACTGTTAACCTCAAATTGGCAAGCAAGATGCAAGTGCCCAGGTGCGAGAGGCTGGGGGCCATTGGGTAAGAGAGGCTGCCTGCATCGGGAGACAGATGCCCTCTTCTGGAAGGTGCATACGTATTATCTGTACTGGACTACTGCGTTCAGTGCTTGTATGAATGCATGTACATACACTCCTGGCTAAGGAGACACAAGCATAAAATCTATATATGTTTACACAGACTTATGTATGTATCTTTCAATGCTACGCATATGCTGTACACAGACGGCTACCTGCAACGATGACATTTGACACATTACATGAGTGTTTATGAGTTATTTCTGGAAGTTTGGGCTTTTTACTACATATGTATATTAGCTCTAGAGTATGTAATGTCCATGTGTGCTAGTTTATATGAGCCATGCAAGGACAACACTGAAATGGGTATGTGTTCAAAGTTAAGGAAAGTGGAAGTTCCAGTGGAAAAAAACAGCAACAAACCTCCTGCACAAGTCTACATGGATGGCTTCGCAGGTTCTTTGGGGCTCTCTTCCTGCCCAGCTTATCTCATCTTTCCATAAAATCTGACCACTGTTATTAATTATTTGCACTGTCCTAGCACCTAAAGTCTTAAACAATCTGACATTGCCTTTGTTGCATAAACAAGGAAGCAAATCTACTAACTGCCCTGAAGAACCTACAGCCTATGGTACACAGTGTTAAAACCACACTATATGCTGAAGCGTAGAACTTCAGGTCCCAAGATTACCTTTCGTTTGGAATGGGTCCATTTACCCCTTGGGAACGAAGTGAGAAATAACACAGATTTGGAATAACTTAGTTTTTCAATTTGACTATGTTGATCACCTCATGCATATATGGGAATATGAACAAAGATACATATACGCACCTTGGGACATACTGATGTATATGCATGTAAGCACATTAATTCAGAGAGGAAGTTCATTTTGATGAGATGATGTACATGCACATAAAGTGTGTCAAATGTAGAAGAATGTGAAGATATGTGCATATACATAAGGAGATTGCATTTATATGACCATATGAACATGTCTGTGAAGGTTCTTAACCAAACTTGCTAGAGAGGATGCAGACTACGTGTAAACAGCTGGAAAGATGCGCAAGACCAAATGTTTTTTCTTACTGTCATAGTACAAAAAAGTTAAGAATCTCTTCCAAATCCAGATTTTCTCTCATATTCTACAGCTGCTGAGTATTTGTTTTATGTATTTTTTATAATCTGAATTGCTCTCATGCAAAGACGTCATTTTAATCCATTTAGAACAAAATCCCTCCCTCTTCCCTTTATGACAGGGTCATGTCTTCTTTGGGGGAAAACAGTCCGCCCCAGCACAGAATGCTAGTCTCTTCAGCACCTCCTGTTGGGTGCAGTTAGACTGGTCTCTTCAATTATATCCCAACATTTAACCCACAGCCTGTGGCTGAATCAGCAATCAATAAGTCCCTCACAACAGCTCTGCTGGATGAGATGTAAACCAGCCACTGCCTTTCTGCCTTATTCTCTCTATATCATTCCATCAGCACTTGCTGCTGTCTGAGTACAAGGCTTTGATCAAACTAGTAGTTTCCCTTCCAGACATCATCATGATCCATATCCAACTATCCTTCAGCGGGGCAGGCTCCAACACCCCTTATTAGTGGCTTTGTATTTGCAGAATTGTGGCAAGTACAGGCTGGATGAAAACTTGCATATATTTAATATAATCTAAATAACTGAGCAAGTACTGGATTTAGTTTAGTTTACAGATTGGTTATTCCCAGCTCTATTACCCTTCTTCATTGCCTCTCTGGCCACCCTGATCAACAGAGGTAATCCGTTCACTTACATTTCTGATAGGAAAGCAAGTTACAAACAAAAGTCATACATAAAGCGGGTATAACCTTACCTGTCTGTGAAGCGCAGCCACATCTGGAGAACAGTACAGCACATGTTCAGAGCATGGCAAAACTGTGGTCCAATGCGTCTGCAAGGGAAAGGAAGAATTTGATTAACATGTTGTCCTGTACCAACTCTAAATAAGTTAATTTTTTTTAAATAGGCATATCCGTATTTTTGCAGCTGACATATGACTTGTCTGAGGTTATCAGCAAGTAATCCAACAGTAGTTAGAAGCAGAATCTAGAATTAAGGAGCAACACAGCATTGTCTATTTTTCTATCACCTCTGATCAGTTATGCTTAAGACTACCATGAGATTTTTAACAACCAGAGATGACCAGAAGGTCACCCAAATGAGCCTCCAGAAGCTATTGTAACTAATAACCAACGCAAGTTTCCACAGTGAGGATTATAAAATAGCCACCTCTTCTGATACTAGCAGATCTGTCGTGCTGGTAGGCACGAAGCCTACCTGCACCTGAGGCCAGGGTAGCACAGCAGATTTTGAGGTGTCAGTGTACTCTACATGTGTTCTCATTCTTGGGGAAAATGTTCATGATTATTTCATTTTGTGGCGGTAATGGAAAATACATTTTAGTGCTTGTGTTCTGCATTTGCAATTCATGTTCCCATACATGATTACATTAAGTCTGTGTTCTGTCATTTTTGATGAATGTAGCTTGTTTTCCGTAAAAAACAGACTCTGGGATGGAAAGTGACAGAAGTGAAGCTGTAACAAAGGATGATCAATTTTTTATGGTCAGCACCAAATGCAGAGGAAGTCCCTGAATGTCTTTCTGAAGCTGGGGACCCTTCAGTCATGGGCTGAAGTATGACCCATTCCTGTCACCACACTGCTTCTGGCAGTCACAGGGCAACAGTGGCTAATTCTGCTTTCTTCTTTTGCTGAACTTTATAAATTAGCTGTTCATTAATAGGTCAGCATCTGAGAGCAATTTTGCCTCTGCAAACAAGTGTCCACAGGTACAAATCAAGCAGCACAGCAAGCAGCAGTGGGTTTGATTCACTTATTAGCACAGTAACATCTATGATCCTCAGATACATTGTGCTGAATAACGAATGGAGAGAGGAGCTGCCTCCCCCAAAGTCAAATAGCAAAGAAACAGGAGGAGAAAAAAAGGCATGAAGAAGAAAAGTTGGAAGCTAACTGTTGAAGGCTCCCTTGGAGATTATCAGGATAGCTGCAATAAAGGTGACAACCTAAAGCACTTACTCAACTTCCCAGTGACTTGAGACTGGAAAACCAGAGTAATGCAAGTCAGACATTCTGCTGGAGGCTTTAGCTGATCTTGTTGAGACTGAGACCCCGAGTAAGAAAAATTAATCCCATGTATTTGTAGGGACAAAGTTCTGCTGACAGCAGTTCCAAGACCTGTCTCAGGTGGTGTTTTTACTCAGATGGGCATGAGCCAGCTCTTGATCTCTGAGACTCAACAGTAACCATTCTGAAGACAGGAAACTGACACTAGAGTTTTCCTGCTTCATAAAAGCTGAGAATAAGGCCTCTTGGCACACAAATTGAGCTTATTCTGGTGTTCAAAATTCTTACTCAGGCTACAGTGGAAGAAGTTGCAGGGCTGCTGGATTTGCTTCTTGCCCCCCCTCCCCGGGACATGTGCTCACCATAAGCAGATGGTTTCAGAGATTAAGTTCTAAGAAGGCATTAGTCGGAATATCTGCACACAGCACCCAGCAGCTGCCTGTGCTCACACCTGTTCTAAGTTTCACAGCTTTCAAAGAATCAGTGTTCAAGGCTTTTTTGCCCTTTCCTTTTTTGGAGAATAGCAGCTTTCAGGGAAAAAGCAGAGCCAGCTTCTAGAGACACTCAGGGATTTCTCCCCTCTGCAAACAGATTCCCTGGGGCTGCACCTCAGTCCAGAATTTTGGCTGTCATAGGCTCTGAAAGAGAATCAAGCTATTTCCCTAATCCAGAAACTACAATAACAAGGAGAGCTGCATCTTAGGTAGAAGTCAAAAGCCCTTAACACAGGAAAGGGAACTCAAACTGTTCATTAACTTTGAATAGTAAAAAAATTATTGGATCACAACTGAAAGACGAAGCAACCCATCCTTCACACTTCAGTGTATTTGTTTAGCTACGTTTCTTCTGATCATCAAATTTAATTCAGACTGATCAACAAGAAAAATGGCCACGGGTAGCACTGGGGGCTGTAACAATGGTCTCTATCTGCTGGGCACATGGTTAAAGAATGTAACTTTAGGTCCCACACTGCTGAGGGTGGTGTCTTGCAAGATGTGATGTCAGTAAATGAAGCTGGAGGTGCAGAGCTTGGGTCACTTTTTACCAGGAACAGGAAAGGGATCTTCCTTCATAAGGAGAATTTAGGCACAATGTAATCTGGCACCTGGAAAAGCAGCCAGCCTAAGTAATAAAAAAAATCATCAGCAAAGCAACAATACCAGAATGCCTCCTCGGTTTAGCCATACTCTCCAGTTGCTTGCCATCAAAAAAATGGGTATTTTGCCTACTATGCTACAAGCCTACTGTGGCATCCCAGTTGCCACACAAGCAATAATAAAAAGTTATATATATATACACACACAATAATGAACATTTGATTCATTCATGTGTACCTGATTGTGGGAAGCTAGGAGATGAGTAGCCATTCTCGAGTGTTCCTGATGCATAAATAGAACTCCTAGTGCACATAAGCACTTACTAACACACCTAGTACTCCTTAGAGCTAAAGCATTTATGTGCATGGCTGCATGTGCTCACTACTGTTGCAGTTCATACATCAGTCCATGCAATCCTCTGTGCGGTAGTGCTGCATGTTCTGTTTCCTGTTGTGATAACTGAAGCAACCGTGCAATAACATTCAAACCCAATCTGCTGAGTAGTAATGAGTCTATTACCACGTTTGGAAAAGATGTTTATCCAAACTGATCGACAGCCCTTTTCCCAGGCCTAGAGTAACCCCCCTGTAACAGCCAGCAGGAACGTCCTTAGTCTTCACTCCCTCTCCTACCCAACATGATCCAGTGAGTTCTAAACACGAAGGGGATGCTACTGGTAGCCAAAGACATTCCAGGCAAAGGCATAAGCATCAAATAAGAAAAAAAAAGCGGTAGAAGCAGCAGATAGAAATAAGACAAAAGGGAGTGGGGCTACTACAAGAAACCAGAAGGAAAGCAGAAGTTCAGGGAGGAGGTGAAGAAATTTAGATTTTGTACAGTCAGAAAAAAGGAATGAATGCGGTGAGGACAGAGATGGTCAAAGACAGCCCTCAGTTGCCCATGGCATTGTGCCACTCTGCTATCCCACTGGTCCCAGCACTCCCCACTACCCTGCCAGCAGTGCTCATCGCTAATTAGCAGTGTGCCATCTGCCTCCACTTCCGCCAAGGCACAACCTCGCCATTCACCACGGACCTGCTGGTGACATCTGTCGGGACGGCCCGCAGACACCAGCGGCTTTGCACCGCGCGCACTTGTTTTACCAAGGCTCGGCCGGTACCGCGGGTCCCGGGCTGACCTCGCCCCCCGCCCGCCGCAAGGCCAGGGCGCCACCTGCAGGCCGCGGCCGCTCTGCGCGCCGCCCCCGCCCCGGGGCTTCGCGCTCCGGCCCCGAGCGGCCAAGCTTCCCGACGGCCTGGCCTCCGGTGCTCGGAGCCGCCGTCCCCAGGGCAAGCCTGCCACGGCAGGATGCCGCCCGACCGGCCGGCGGTTTGGAAGAACGAGAATTGAGCCTCAACCTCACCCCCCTCCATCGACGGCAACAGGAGGGTGGTGCCAAAAAATAGAACCACGGGCGCAGAATGCAAGCAGCATCGGGCATCCTGTGGACATCAAAAAATAAATGGAAAGGCACAACCAGGTTCGGCAGGACAGGAAATTCCCGCTGTTTTGTCAGATGTGGCTAAGCCGGGTCCACCAGTGGGCAAATGGGCAGAAGCTTCAATACTTCCCCACTGCTAGTTTTTCGCTGGCTACCTGACCACCTCACACCTCTGAGAGCTGCTGGGGCTTTTCTGGAATTTGCACCTCCATCTGCAAGTACACGTCTGCCACTTGTCGAGGGGTGCATTCACCACTAGCTTCCACTAAGCTGAAGTGCCAGTGGTCCCCCAACAGCACCAACACACCACCCCGAACGCTCAGATCCAGGTGCTTCCTAGCACTGTTTCTATACATTTGAAGAAGCAATCCACAGAAACACTGGTGAAATCCATGTGAACTGCATTTGCCATACACGCAGTTCCCCTCAGATGAGATTTTGGTTCTACTCTTGACACTTTGGAGATGGTCACATACAGTCATTTATAGAAGAAAATTCCTAAAACTCCAGAAGCACACACTTAATTGTCACAATAGTCTTCCCTCCCTGCTTCTCAGAAAAATCTGCTCTCCCTTTCTTTCCTCACTGTTAACTAGAAGATGGGCAGTATTCAGTATCAGGATTACAAACATTTTGCAGACCAGTGTAAGAGCTAGGCAGGGGAACTCTAGAACTGTTAGAGGAGAGGTGAAAGTGGTTCCTGCCTAGTAAGGAAAGGAATGTCTGCCTTCCCCTTCCACAGAAGGGAATGAACAGGCCTTCAAGTCACAATGGCCTTACATGAAGAACAGCTACACAACATCTTGGTTAGACTTTTCTACCACTCATTACTTTTGTTTTATCCACTCCTAGGACTTTATAGCTTTGCTTGTGACCCTGAGGCAGTAGGAGCTGACGCTCTGCCAGATGAATGAGATTAATTCATTAGAACTGTTTTCTAAAGAAGTTTACTGTCTTGCATCAGAACTGGTTTAGGTGAAATATAGAATATAAGCAAAAACCCAGTCAGATATAACATGGCCTGAAGGGGTTCTGGACACTTGTATAGGAATCAAAGGTTAGCAGTCCCTGCTCATCTCAGCAAACCTCTGCCCTCCCTCCATCACCACGGTGTACGCCATTAGTCATGCCACGCTTTGATCCCTTGCCAGCTGCAACTCCCATCCCCATACGGCAGTTTATATAGCATTGCAAGGGCACTGTGTGACACTGCCAGTGTCACTCAGTGACATGGCTATGTCTTCTCCATTAGACACCAGACTGCCACTCCTCATCTATTGACCATTTCCTCACATCTGATAGCCACAAGTTCAACAAACCAGCAAGCCACTCAGTACCAGCAGTCAATACCATACCAACGCCACCAAGATCTACTACTTTCCTAAGATGTCAGTGCAATTATTTTAGATTCTGATGCTAGATCCTTTTTATCTTCCTCTCCACCACAGGCTGAGGATGCTAGTGGGAGAGAGAAAATGGCCATACAGCTTGGGCAGAGGCTCTAGCATTAGAAACCCAAGGACCAGCTCCCAGCTCTGTCACTATGGCGCTGCCATAATTACTTCACCCACCAGTGCCTCAGTTTCCCCATCTGTAAAATGAGGATAAATGACCTACCTCCGAGGGTGCGGTTTTCAGATGGGTTAGCGACCAGCACTACAGAAACACACCCTACCAATAAATAACCCAGCCTGGCAACTGAAGGAACCGAGGGCACCTCATCCTCCCCTCACTGATCCTGCTAAGGAGAACTGCTTGCCAGAGCTCTCCTGCCTGCGACTGCGCAAATGTCCAGCCAGCTCCATCCTCATCGAACCACCCTGCGTCTATTTGATAAAGACGAATATTGCTTTTTAAATAAATATAAAAACTCTGCTTCCTCCTTGGCAAGTTCATTTTGAGTCATTTTATCTCTTTCCTCCCCCTAGATTTTTCCCCAAATAATGTGATTAAGTGAGTCAGCGTTCTGCTTTCCCTGACAGCCTCTGGATTTAATTCAGTTTGAGGACTGTGACCTTTGACTCCTTTTTACTATACTAACCCAGCTAAGAGAACACTTAGCGATTTCTCCGCTTCCTACAGGGAGAATATCTGGTGGGGGTTGAGGAGGGGGAGCAGGGGTGGAGGGGGGAGGAAGAGAAACAAACTTTCACATAAAATTATGGTATATGGATAATTGAGAAGTTTAAAAACATGAATCTAATTGTGCTGTCCCTTGAGAAGCAGATATTGAGCCATCCTATAAAAGGCTTGGAGTATCCCAATGGTGATTTATTGCTAAATCCTAGTATTTTTCAATACATTATAGTTTTTAAATTGTGTTTAAATTGAGTGTAGAAGAGCAGAGGCCATTAGGAGATGCAGAAATGATGATTATATTTAAATATTCATGCACGCAGTACCTTATTATTGAATCTGAACACTAACAAAATCAATATTAAGTGCGGTTTGACATGAATTTATTTATGAATTTCGACTTTCTAAGTACTGTATTTTTTCACTCAAAAATTGTGAGTATAATGTAGTAATGATATCAAAACAGAGTGTCAGAGAGCATTAGCTGAGGAGGTTATAAACCTCCGTATTATAGGGCCCCATATCGCCCTCAAAAGTGCTTAGTGCACAAAACCAAAATGTTTTTCTTTTTTTTGAAACACGTAAATACACACACACACTCTCCTTCAGAAATAGGAAGGAAATTCTGTCGGAAATTGCACTGCAGTGGCTTTGATTGCTCTCTGAGCCCGCTTCAGGGAGCGGGCAAACTGGGATTTGAAGACACAAACCTGAATGGAATGCTCTGGGCATGTGGTTTGTGGGGGCACTTTGGTGCTCTGAGGGGAAGCTGGCAAAAAAAGAACAGCCCACAAGTACAGGGTGTAGCCAGGGTCCCAGCCAGAAAGGAACCAAATTTATCAGTCTGTACTAAGAACTCACAACTCCTGTCCTACTCCACAGTGCTGGGTCAGTCGCACTGGGATCCCAGAAGGCAATGCCAGTCAGAAGTATTCTCGTTAAAAGATTCTGGTGGTAAGTTGTGCTCAGATTGGCTGGTAGGTCTGGTAGAAAAGGATGCCCCGCTTACCTTCATAAATGTAATGCCAGCAACAAGAACAGAAACAGGTTGGAGGGGGTCTCTATTCATAAGCAATGTGCAATACAGCAGGTACCTTGAGCAGTTTTCACTCAAAATGGTGCAAAGATGGGGAAACCAGGTAGAAATCATCCCCCTTTGTCCTCTCAGAAAAAATGCTTCCTATATTTTGCGTGCTTCCTTTTTAAGGTGTTAGTATCTCAAGCAGGACACTCTAACCAAGTTGGAACTTCCCCAGGAAAGAGAAAGAGCTTTTGACAGCTTGGCACTTGGTGCCAGTCATCTAACCACAATCATTTAAGCAGCACTGCAGCAGTCCCCCTGCTTCACTGACTCCTTGGCCTCTCAGTTCAGACATTGCTGTTCCATCACTATTGCCACCTGAGGAGACCTGGTAGGTTTTCCATGGAGCTATCACTCCCTCCAGCTTAAGTGATCAGAGATTTCAGCTGTGGAAGATAGAAGCCTTTTTAGTAATGGGGAGGGGGAAGAGGAATAGTTCAGACTAAAGCCTTGAACATAAGGGGACACAGAGGAGGGGTTTGTGCAGATCTATCTACAGATAAGTGATGTACATTAAAAGCTACTGCCCTTCCTCCTCCACCAATTAATTTCAAACGTGAGATGAGTTTTGAAGATTTATTTGCTATTGACAGGAATAACATGGAATCTGGACTGAGCCCTCCACATGTGGTATTGTGCATCCTCCTTTGAGCCCAGCCTTGGCTCAAAATACTGTGCAGCTCACAGGAGACACTCACCCCACTTTCCTTCTCTAGTATAAAACACTCCTATCCTGGCATCACTTCCAATGGAAAGGGCTATCCTTTCTGTTTGGGAGCCATATGCCTAGGAATGTCAGACCACTTAAGTTGAAATAAGACAAAACAATTTTGGTAGCTCTCGGTCCAGTCCATTGTCAGAAATATCATTCATTTTTGTCTTTAATTTCTGACCATGAGCAGGAACCAATACTTACTGAATCCAATACAAAGCCATACTGCCTCCAGTAATACCAAGGGCCAGATATCCAAAAGGTTAGTATTTAAGAGGGCTCAGGCATTTCATTTGAAGCAGATTGTGAAAGAGCACATACTCTTCGTTTTCTCAGGTCTCTAAAATACCAGATATTGGCAAACAAGAGCCAGAGATGCCAAGCAAATGGTACAGTACAGGAATGGTGCTGCAGTCCTAAGCGAAATCTCTTCTGCTAGGGAGTCTTCTTGGTAAGCCCTTCAGCAAGGTGAACAGTGTTCTGCAAAGTACAAACTGAAGACAATACATCCCTGGAAGTCCTTTTTGGATGCAGAATTTCTGCTCAGATTAATCTTTCCTTCCTCCCCATTCTCAGGCTTGCCTCTTCTCTGCTCATGCTAACATTTCCCACTACAGCCTGCCAGGCTCTTAATGGATTGGCAACGTTCTTCAGGGACTGGAATTGACACAGAAACCTATGTAAAGTATCCCCTCTTGGAAGGGGTTTGATCATGGAGCACTGACACGATGGCAGATCACACTGCCTACACAGAGGCTGCACACGATAGGGCAAGCAGCAGCAAAAACACTCATTAAAATTAATTCATTTCTCATTTTCATCTTAAAAGGAATGCTCAGATTTAGTGGTCTCAGCTGAATCTCTGATGAATCGAGGTCTGCATTAACACAGCCCAGCATACCCAGTTTGACTTGGTTTATGCTCTGCAGAATGGATTAATTTGGTGACTCTTCTAGGAGTAAGAACCAGTGGAAGAGCCCAAGACTAGGGGACAGCACTGGAAAAGACTTTGTGGGTTACTCTGAAGTCCCTATTAACACCCATGTCCTCACTGCATCCTCTTTGTTAAACCCAAAGTGAAGCTGTAGGACTCCAGGGACCACATAGTCCCAAGGAAAGCTTACCATCTGAAAGGTCTGAGACCTCTCAGTTCAACAAGGAACACAAGCAGCAGTAGCACCTGGATGTCAGAAGCTGAAGCTTTGATTAAAATCAGGGAATCACAGTACTGAAAACAGTAAAAGTGTATGAGAAACATCTCTATCATGTTTGCAACCCTGCAGAACCAAAGGGTACTACATTGTGAAAAAGAAAAAAAAAAATGCATTTTGTAAGTGTAATGCACACAAGTGATGTGCCCAAGGTACATATGGCTTGCAACAGAGTTTTGAGTCAAGACTGGATAGCACGTGTGCCTTAACAACAAGATCTTGGTTCTGAACTCAAAATAGACCCTTGGTAAGAGATGCAGTATAAAGGGCACTCAGCAATATTCAGCACCCAACCTTACTCTAAGTGTTTGGTAAAAATAGTCAGGTCTTAACCGCACTATGGCTTCCATCAGTGCTATCTGGTTAAGGACAGGACAGTTTAGATGCTTTGGGAGAGGACACCAGACTGAAGTGTCACTGGTCTGACCCAGGTACAGCAATTCCACATTTCTCATGAGGTCTCTTTCCCAGAAATGCTGAACACCATCTTGGAAACTCTGCACACAAGAGATGTCTAATGCTGGCATTATTTCTAACACTAACAACTCGTTAAGTTTTTCCACTATGCATCTGTATCAATATTTTAACACAACTGTTACAAGGAAAATTGCTTTTTTTGTGTGTCTGTCTCCTCCCTCCCCTACTCTCTCATTAAATCAGCATGACAGATTTTAGCCTATTCCATAACTAAGTGAATATCTCGGAAATTTAAAATCCCCAAAGCACAGTGACGGGTTTTGAAAGCTTTCCAGTGGTGCAGAGTATGAACAAACTCAATCAGCTTAGACTGTTCCCTCCCCTTATTGTAACTACATGCAGGCCACTGTGAGAGCGCTCAAAAAAACCTGGGATCAACCCAGATCTCAACAGGAGATAAAGAACCCAACACGCAACTTAACCATGAGATTCAGCAGTATGACCACAACAGGACTAATTTCTCAAGTAACATTATCCACATCAGTGTAACACCATCACGAAGTTTGATCTGATAATTTACAGCTGGCTCAACTTGGTTTAAGAGGCAACAGAAGGAGTGGGGCAAGGGGGGATCCATTACACTAAAATGGAAGTCAGACATCAGGATATGGATTGTACAATCTATAGATGGAAAAAGGAGTAAAAAGGTCCCATCCAGATCAGCTCCCAATATGTGCAGACCAGCCATTTACTGGTATTTGGAGATATGACTAAAATGCATTAATGAAAGATAATTACCTCAGAAGATCAGCATAGACAAAATGGTCTGTAGTGGGGGCAACAAGCACAGTATTCACAGAGCCAAGGGGAAAAAAAAATGGAAAAAAATTCATCAGGGAACTGGTAAGTGAACCCCGAGAAGAAATTTGAGGTCTTTCATGTGGAATATTCACCAGCATTTTTACAGGGTGAGGGGTGGAGGGGGTGAAGAAAGTGCTATCACCAAGGAAAAAAAACCCCAAACCCTCTTTTCCAGTAAATCGATGTATTTTGCTCTAATTTTATTAGGAATATAAAAGGAGCCTTTAGAAAAGTGCTTAGAGAGCAGAAAGAAAAAAAGAAGAGATAGGGAAGGCTAGCAGTGGAAACATTAGTCTGTCTGTATTAGGAATCCCATACTCACATTTTATTGTTACTGTCAGGATGCAAAAGCCAGTGCTTAAAACAAAATAATACATAATGTATTACAGGGGCATAAACATCAGCAGTCATTTTTATTTTAAAAAGAAAATGCAAAAAAAATGGAGATAGCTTGCAAGTGAGGGATCCAAGGCACAGCATTTATATCTGTGTCCACTGAGATAATCAAAAAGGTATTAGAGCAGCTGATGGAACAGGGTACCACAAAGGACTCCTCAGCAGTTTACCACTGTTCTCATTACAGGGTGGCTGTGGAAGCTCATTCAAAGAAATCATAGGGTCAGTTTTTAAGTTGGGTGGGAACTTGCTCCAACTTTAAAGATGAGGTGATATTCAGGGAAATAAACTCCATATTTTTGTATGACTAGCAACAAAAATGAGTTTTGTACATTTGCACACATTTTAGGACTGAAGGATAAGGAGAGAGAGAAGATGCAGAAATGAGGAACCACTTATGTGCTCCAGCCAGCCCTTTTCAACCATTACTTTTCTGTTGTGCTTGCCTTATCTATGTTGATTTCTGCTGGTTTAGAGTTAGCTCTCTTAGTCTCTGCACAGCACACCTAAACCATGGAGTCTAAATTCATCATCTTTTGTCACTGCCGTAATATTATAAAGCTTATTTATTTATAACTGCCTGGCACAGTAGTACGCAAAGCACGTGCCATCTGTCTTGCTTGACAGGACTACTGGGGGGAAGGAAGGGTCCCACTGCAGCAAGGACCCTCCCTTCCACAGACTCCACTTGTCAAATTCCTTCCTGCATATCGGGTGTTTGAATAGGCCCCGCTGTTTCCTTGAGGTGTGTCTGCTCACTGGGCTTATATCTTAGAGTCAGCTTCCAGCTGAGGCTGTCGCAAATTCAATGGGTTGCTTTCTTACCTCATGTTAGCTACACTCTATGGCTGCCCTGCTCTCCATCCCCGCAGCTTCACAGACAGGGGTCAGTCCTGCCACTGCTTGGCCTCCTATGCCATGCAAACTGCACAGCCAGCCCCACCTGCCTTGCTCAACTTCCTGGTTCCAACACTATCTGTTCACCAGGAAGAGCAGACTCCTCTTGTCTTAGGAAGTTTCTAGAACCACACCTGCTTAGAGCAGTCACTAAAGTCAGGAATGCAAAGAAGACCACATGAGTAACAGTGGGAAGTGCAGGCGAGGTGCACTGAGGTAGCATTGCAAGGGGAATGCTGGGACAAACGAATAGGATTTTAAATACAGAAAATATCCCCTTTAAATATTTCAGTGGACAGCTGGATGTAACACCCCCCAGAACAGCTGGATCCTCCTCTAAGAAAAAACAGCTTTTCTCTCTCATTCCCTGTGATTGAGGGCCCCAGGGGGTACTCGATCCCCCTGCTTCCGTATCTGGTTGTACTGGTTTTGTCACAACATATGCACACTAACATGGCACAGCCACAGTTTGCTGATGAGATGATGTCAAGAGGATGTGACTGCTGGTGGCCTGAATGGATAGTCATTTGGAGGACTGGGAAAGAGGACAGGGGAGGCAGATCAGCCAGAGGGCTGGGCAGAGGTGGGTAAGGAATAAGACAGGCAGAAAATAAATAAAAGACAAGCACATTCAGGAATGGAACAAGATTAGGGAAAATAGGAAGTAGGAATGCAATGATCTGGCTTAACTGCCTGTCACAGTAAACCATGATGTATACATCTGCCAGAGCTTTTCCCATTTACTCTGCAAAAGTAAATGGGACAAATCATATCTACCATGGAGCAAAACCAGAGATGTTAAAAAATAAATCAAACTTGCTCTGTTTGGTCATTTCAAGTGATTTGAAAATCAAAGGTCTGCTCCAGGAGCCAGGAATTGAGAACCAAAGTTTAGAAGTTCCATATGGAGTTGATATGCGTCAGAAGCTCATGAATAAAGGAGTTCTACAGTTCTGGAGGACTTGCTCTTGAGAATTGGAGAGAAGTTAACATCTAAAGCCGGGTTTCATCCTCAGCTATGTTACTTGCTTTACTTCTCAGCATCTGATGATTAGCTACAATGCTTAGCGGCTTCACCAAAATAAATAAGGATATCACTCTTAAAATGAGGACTCGAGATGATCAGCATTAGTGGAACTCAGCAGTGTGTTTATCTTTCACACAAACATGGTTATACAGAATTTGCTGATCTCAGGTAATATTAGAGAATACTAGTTCCTAAAATGAAAGTAATTGTATGCACGCTAGAATCCTCTGCTTGGGAGAGAACTGTGGGTGGTAAATCAGAGCAAAGATACATGGATGTAACTAGGTAAGCAGCCTTGTTGCTGGACAGAACTGCTTCGAGAAGCTGCTTCAGGTCCAGCCTGAATGGCAGAGAGCTGTGCAGAGCAGAGCTCATTTTGCACCTGTTTGGATAGCCTTTGCAGTCTCCTTCCTCTCAGTAAAAATTATACTGTTTAAAGAAAAACAGAAAGAAAAAAGGAAATCCTACAGAAGAAATTATGAATTGCACAGCTTGTGAAAATTCTGCCCACAACCCAGAAGATAATCTTCCTTTCTCTCCCCTCATGCCAGCTCATCTCTGTGACATCTTTCCACTTCATAAATCTCTTCCTTGATTGAGAGGCAGATCTGGGAAACAGCCCCTGGGGAAAACAGTTCCTGAAAAGCCTGCGTACCAAGCCAGAGTCATCTTCTCATTGAGGTACAAAGCAAGTTAAGGCCTCATACACATTGCAACTGCACGAGGGTTCTTGGCACCATCTAGTGCCAAGAAAAGAGACTACGGAAATCATGCTGGAGAGGAGAGGTTCTCATACAAAACTTGGAGAATCTGCTTGGGTAGTAGGGGCAGCTCTGCTAGCACAAGGAGGCCGAAGTAAATGCTTGCTATCTCCACGTGCTCTTTGGACAGTGGATTCTTCCTGGCAGCAAACAAGTTCGAGCAGTTGCTACATTATATACGGAAGGGGTTATGGAATCTTCCCAGAGGGCGTTAGTTGCTGCTCTTAGTGGCAGCTTTGATGCTACAGGTGGGGACATACATGCCAACCGTGCATACCCTCCCTTCTGTCCTGCAGACAGCAGTGGGATGGCCAGTGATGGCTTCCAGAGCTCATGCCAAAGTCTGGAACCCTCCAAGGAATCCTGAAACCCTGAGCTGCAAATGAAGTTGCATTAAAGGAATATGAAAGACAATATAAGCTAACATCAAGGCCACAGACTGTATGAAAATGGATCTGACAGAGGGTGTAACTACCACTTTATGAGCAAAGGAAAGTCATTCATCAGGGTGCATTACTCATCCACTTCCCTCCTCTCCTGTACAGCAAGAATAGTAAACAGTTGCCCAAGTTACACAAAACAATCGGCATTTAAAACAAAACAATACTTATCGTTTTTCAAGTTTTCCTGGAGCCACATCCCTTCCACATCCCAGGCACATCATCTTTCTTCGTTCCTGAACATAGCCATCACCACAAGGCACATGGAACTGCAATGATACTCAGCCCTCGTACTGAATCTCCAAGAAAGTTATCACCTGGAAAAGGCTACTGGCTTGTGATGTTGACAAATTGGGACATGCGTGCTTTGGAAGACTACAAGCATCACTCCTGCCTGCAGTCCTCAGAAAGCAAGTGAAGGAATCGATGAACTATCCAGGAGTAATGTTCTCAAATCAACTCGGCTCTTCATCTTTCGAAGGGAAGCAAGCCAAGGACCATGCTGAAACCTTAACCACAGGGCCCAGCTGCTCTGTGGACACTAAAGATGCCAGGGCATTTTCCCAAAAAGCAGGTGTTAGCTTTGGCATCCTTGGCCAATATTTACGTTCCTCCTTGCTGTTACAAAGCAGCCTTTCCATGCAGCTAAGAGTCAGATCCCCAGAGGGATCTGTAGGCACCTAATTCCTATTTCATTGTGAATAAGATGTCTCTGCATCTGAACCTGGAGTACAGCGCTTCAGGATCCCTGACAGGCAAATGGGTGTGGGAGAGTTTAAAGCCCATTTTTACCCTGTCTTGAAATTCGTGTTAGTTTTCATGCCATATAAAGCAGTTCTGAAAAGCTCCCAAGCCAAAACCCCTGCTTGCACAACAGGGTAATGATTTACATTCACTTTGCTAGGGTGCACATTATACCTTGTGGTGCAAGGAAGCAACAGGGATCCAGACCTTGTGACAGTTAAATGGGAAATCACTGCCATGGCAGGGGATCGGACAGTGTGGGTACAATCCCGTTAGCTGCAGTGTTCAACACCAGAAACATGCAGCACAGTGCAACAGCATCCATTCTGCAGTCCTGTCTCCTTTAAAGACATGGACACATGCAGTTTTAAAGTGCTTTAAGCAGCTAATTATGGTGTCTTCCCCTCCTTTATCCCACAAGATGATAATTGCATTATAAAAATGAATATGTAACTAAGCAGAAACCACAGGAACAGTGATGGCAAAAAAGGAGATGGAACCAGCAGCAGCCTCACTCCACAGTCACAGGTGGAAGCCCTCACATTAGAGAGACTAGCGCTCCAGTGCGGTTTCTATAGCTGTGGGGAGGAAAACCTCGAAAAAGCCCCACATCATTTAGAGTCACAAGAGTCAGCGAATGGTTTAGTGCTTAAACAATCGATGTCAGGAAGAGAGAAGATCCATGAGAGTGTGTCCGCCTCTTGCTCTCCCTGCATACCTCTCCCCAGAATGTCTACAGTCATCAGGGTAATTTAGAGAGGAAAAAAAAAAAAGACAGACTTGGCTTGGCCTAACTGGGGCTATCACTGTAATTGTGGAAGGAAGTAAGAACATACCAGCAGGGCCCCAGGGAGTAAAGAGCAAAGTAAGGGGAATGGAAACTGTATTTGTGGGACCCTGTGAAGCTGAAGTGTCAGAGAGCAGCACAATGATGCCTGAGGGTGGAGCAGAGCTAAGGCAGCTAGATCCTCCTGAAACAGCAAGTAGCAAAGGATCTGTGTTTGGAGCACAGCCTCACAGCTAGCACACTCTTGGCTTCCTGCAGCAGCTAACACCATGGATGACCATGTGCCCAGTTACCTGGGCACATTCTCCATACATTTAAAAAGAGAGGTATTGTTGTAAACAGCTGCAGGGATGATAAATACCTTTATGCTTTCAGAGAGGAAAGGAGGGGACTCTTCTCACTGCCAGATCCTCACTGCCCCCTGCGGTGCGCAGGCAGCCTCTGCTCTGCCAGTCCATTCTTCCACATCCAGTGCATTATTATGAACCCTCCAGCACACACAGCTAATTAGGGAAAATATCCTTTCCAGCAATTTAAATGATTTTGGCATTTTCAGGAGGGCACATGTAATATTCAAATTACTTCCACTCTGCGCTGCCTTGTCTTGCCTGGCTCATCTTCCCAGGTGAATTTGTAGTCTCTGAAATGCTCTAATTTCCCACACAAGCCATGTCAAATATAATTTTGGTGCAAAGTTGGTAATTATACGTAACATCAGTCTGATGTTAAAAACACTGAAAAATTTAGCAAGAAGAGACGAATGGAGAGACACAAGTCTGAGACCAACGAACGAAAGTCGTGCGGCCCCCTTAGTATTTGTGCTCGTTAATTAATAATAGCATGTTTTCAGGAACTGAAAGGATGTGTTTCCCGAACTGACTGGAATTCACTTATGTCCCAATTACATTGTCTCAGTGAAGAACTTTGGTCGGGTCTCATTGAAGCACCACAGCTAAACCAAAAGCAAAATCCAGGCTCTCCACTGAAGTCCATCACAGGCGCGAGGATATGTAAAGGAGCAGAAATCTCACCCTTGAGCTCAGACCCAGAGATTAGATTGTCTCCTCCTCTGCCACTCTCTGCTGCAAACCCCTCTAGAAGTAGTCAAACAGATTTGCATCAGTGAGTCACCAAGTGTATGGATATGTATTAGAATAAGTTTAATTATAACTGCTGGCCCCAAAGTATTGGGCAAACATTTTAATAGAATTGTTCCTTGGCTCCAAAGAGAAGAATTAACATGAAGAGTGAATTATCTGACCCCATCATCAACTCTTCCCCAAGGATGCCTGGTCTGCTATTTCAAGAAGCATCCCAATTCAGCTTGCTTTTTGACACCATTATCCCAGCACACTGGCTGCCTGTCAAAACCAGTTGAGAATCCCCGAGTTAACCCATTCCACTCAAACCCATGCCTGCAATAACTGCTGAGAACCACAGAGCCATTTGCTCTGAAATGGTTGCTCCTAGTGATCTATTCATGGTATTAATACATTACAGAAGGGAAACCCCAGCTATCTCATCATCCCTGTTTGAACAGCAGTTTCTGGCTCACATGAGGACTTGGACCACAGCTGGTAAGGGAAGCCTTGCTTCATTTTGATCCCAAAGGCTTTATGCAAATAGACAAGAACCATAAGAGGCCTAATTACATAAGTAAATTCAGTACACCCAAGCAAGGGTTTGACCCCCAAAGAATGAGAGACACTGAATAAAAGCTATTATTTCAGAGGAATAAGGTTTTTAAAAACAGATGAAGCCTCAAACTCGAAGCCCCTGGACATATGCAAACCCTGCTTTTATCACATATTAGCCATTGTGTTTGTATACAGGGATTCAAGAGCTAGTCTTGCATTTCAGTCTTGGTGTTTAGCATGTCACACCCCTCTGTCTTTCTTCAGTCCCACATCAGAGAAAAGGAAGAGGCCCCTTGTTTTGGAGAATGAACACTCCCTGGCTCCGCAGCTTGCTCCATCTACTCCCTTAAAATCAGTTCAGACTTCTCATACCCTTTTTCATTCTCTTGAGTTTGTGCTGCTCATTTAACAGTTGCTGGCTGTGCATAAACAGAAAATCCATCATGCTCAGACCACATGGGCCAGAGAAACCCAGAAACTTTCACCACAGCTTTATGTGAAGAGATTAAAAAAGAAGATCTATGCAGTGCCAAGCAAACAATGAGCAGGATAGAATTATGGATCCAGAAAGCATGACCCGTAGTCTTGTTAAGGGCGCTGTGCGTGGGTACATGTGGCAGGGAGAGGGGAGAAGAGAGAAAGCGAAAGGTTGGAAGGGGTCTACGGAAGACCGAGGTATATGTCTTGAACAAATATACATTGATGTTACCTAGCCAGGAATATGTTAGTCCTGAGGTAAACACTGCCAACATTGCTATTGAAACTTACTGCATTTATAAATGTAGCAGCAAAACAAGACAACACAAACTTGGATGAGAAAACTTTTGTTTTTTTCCAGACCTGCTTGGATCTCATCTCGAAGCAGCTGTACCCTATGCACTGACCCTTTATAAACATCCACATATTACCTTATACTAAATACATAGCTTGCATTTGACAAAAAGGAGGCTTGAATTCTCAGCGAAAACTCTTAGGAGGCATCTATCTAGCTTCCAAGAGCAACAGGACCTCACTATATATATATATCTGTTGAGATAATTATTTCATAATCAACCCATTACAACACTAGACACAGAATCTCTAACCCTCACCCATTGACCAGAACACAAAGTAGTTACATTTATACACTAATTACATAATCACGCACATAAATATAACTGATAGGCAGGATACATTTATTTACTTGCCTGTTCTTGAAAATTTCATCTTGGCTGTTTTGATTCCCATCTCACTGTCCAGTTGCTCATTCTGCTTGCTAACTTATTCCAAGTTATCATGGGCTACTTCAGATACTCATCACTGTCTACAGCTTGCTGACATCAAGAAGGCAGTTTTACTGAACATCCTGTGGCCATGACACAATGTTCACATAGCTCATCAAATGCCTTCTGCTACCTCAATTTTTCCAAAACACTGCTTATGAGAGACCACACAATAAACCACATCAATAGACTCATCAGAAATAACCCTTTTCCCAAAAACGGGTTTCCTTTAGCTTAGATAACCCTACTTGGCCTACCCGGTAGTCCCACAAATGTTCTGGGGGCACAACTATGAGGGTGGAATAGGGGCATGAAAAAGCAGTGGAAAACCTTAAGCTTCCCTTACTACTATGAAAGAGACATGGATCTTCAGGAAAGTTGTTAGGAACATCTCAAAACCAGGTTGAGCGTGGAGGGTCCAATTAAGCATTGCCATGGTCCTTGTCCAAACAGGCACAGCAGGCTATCATGCCAATCTAGTAAGAAAGCCATGCTCTAGAATGGGGACTTATAATGTAACTGTGATGACTGACACCTCATATTAATAGATACTAGACCATAAATTCTTCAGAGAAAGTGTATGACTTCATACTTTTGCACACTATCTATGGATAAACAATGGTGTGAGGTTGTGCTTTATGAAGCCCTTAAGACCCTCAGATTAATGTAGCTTTCTAAATGTAAAGAGCGATTCTGCATGGCTCTTCCTTCTCAGCCCAAAATGATACTGTGCAAGAGGCAGAATAGGAAAATATGACATTTGACCTCCAGTTTCCTGAGTGCTAAGTAGCTTTCCTTGCCATTTTGAATCAGGTCTGCCTTTGTCTCCAATGGAAGGCCAGGATGTGGTGAGGTAGCTGGATGAATAAATAGTTCCTTTGCTGCCATGGCAATGGTGCAAACAGACTGCAGCATGTGCCAAAGGAAGTGGTCATAAATCACAAACTGGTCAATTCTGTTCAGTTTCCAAGCAAGAGCTATACAAACTGGTTGGAAAGTGCCTCGCTGAGGAACCAATTTTCATTCTCTTCAGGAAAGTAAAACGTTTTCTCTCTTTGGTGCACTGCTTTGCAGATTATTTAATAATTTTCTCTCAACTTCAGACCCTGCTCCTCAGGCCTGAAAGACTTTAATTTCAGAAGCATCTCCTATTTCCAGTATAGCTCAAACTCTGTCAGGGTATTAAGAACATAAAGGGTAAGACCACATCCCAGTGTTCAGATTCTTTTAATCTGTGATTTAACAAGGAGTCAAATAGATCCAGCGCAGAGAAGCTTGCTTACCTTCAGTGATAATCCTTATCAAGGTTTCTGCAGGGTGAGATAAGAATGTGGAATACATGTTCCCAGAGACCACCCTTGCCTGTCCCACTGCACCTTCCAGCAAGGAAACAGTCTTTACAAGTTTGTCTCACTGATGCACCAGCATAGTATGTATTCTCTGCTGCAAATAGGAACTTCTGTGATGCTTATACATATAAACCCATTCCTTTTGAGACTGAGACAAACAGGACTATCTGCCCTTCACACTGCAAACAAACTTCTGTACTAAACGCCATGCAGACACCACCAGCAGCAAAATGAAATCAAGCTTGTTCTTTGACAGCTATTTTGGTTTTGTGGGCTACGACCACTGAAGTATCAGGGAAAGGGGGAGCAGGAGGTTCTGCTCCATCATTTGAGAAGCTGCACCCTCGGCCTCCTTTATAAGGTACCCAGTTGGCAACACTCACCCATGCATGGCTCTGTTACCGCTTGGGGTGGCCAGCTAAAAAAACTCCATTGCAAACCTTGCTGAATCCTGTCAACACTGCATCTCATCTGGGCTAATGTAAACCAGAAACTCACCCTCCATCCCCGGGAGGGGTCAGAAATAGCTGTAAAGCATGAGGGTGCTGACAGGGTCTGCAGCAACGTGCTCCTGTTCTATCATTAGGTCCATATTCACTGCATCTCAGACTCCTCCTGGATGATGCCTAGGTTCATTCTGATGCCAGAGACATTCTGCAGGCAGACACAGGCCTCTTGCCAATTCACCCAATTCCAGTCTGCCCAATTCCCCCCCTAAACTTCACATTCACACCCAATGCTAAGAGAGTGCAAAACTCTACCCAGTCAGAACAGCAGAGCATTTTTCCTTCAGATGCCTGATATTTAGATAGCACAAAGCAAGAAAGGATTTCACTTCCTCCTGCTCTTACTGATAAGCCCTTCTTGATTTGCCAGCCCCTCTAGCTGGTGGGGCAGATATAATAGCACAGAATTATTTGCTAGGCTAAGCAGAAACCTCCTGTCCCAAGGTCTACAAAAGTCAGCAAGAACACAACAATTGATTTCAGTAGACACTGACTAGGTGCAGGCTCCCTAAGAACAGTAGAAGCGCAACAGCTTAACCCACAGAAATACTCATAATGAATAGATGAAATCTGGCAATACTATTTACATAGGGTAGGCAGTCCCTTAAGGAGCAACAGCCAGTGCTGGTATTGGACCAAGAGAAGGCCTCCATGACTTAGTGGTTCTTTGTGAAACACTGATCTGCAGGCTCTTCCTACCCAAGGCAATTTGCTAACTAACTGTTCCATCTAAGGCGGCAGCAGGAAGCAAACAGCTGGAAAAGGGATTTTGCCTTTGTTACAAATGTCCTGTGGCCTGACACAAAATAAAGGACACACTGATCACTGTGTTCAAGGCCTCTGAAAGAATGTAATGCTAACTGAAGTTAATTCTGGACTCCCTGTTTAAACAGAGAATGAAGGAAGAGACAGAGTGAGAGCACCAGGGGAGAAACTAAGTTCCCGTCATTTCATTATTACCAGAATCAAATAAGCGAAAAACTCATGCATCAGGCTTGCATAATCATGAGATCTGAAAATTAATTAATACATTGGATTACTTTGTAGTGACTTGACTTCAGAGCCTTTACAGTGATAGAATTTCAGCCTTCTATTGGAGACTATTGATGTCAGAACTCGCCTTTGACTTATGCAAGCAAGGAAAAAAAAAAATCTCACCTAACCATAGGACTCCACAGCTGGGTCTTTATGCAAAATGTCCACCCAATTCAATTCTACTCTCATCATTGTCTTCTGAGGTTTGAAAATGAATTGCCATTAAGCAGGAGGCCAGAAGAGCTAAGCTAAAATCCAGCCACACTGAGTGGTGGTTTTGGTGTTGCTACTTAAAATGGGCTTCACAGCACATGTCACCATAGTTCTGTGCTTTAATTTTCCTGTTTCCCCATCCAACCAGGCTCAAATTATTTTATGAAGTAGGCTGAATGGAAATAGAGGGTACCTTTGGTCAGCAGTGCTTAATCACAAGAGAGGCTGTAGCTTACAGATGTGGTTAACTCAAGGAGTGTGGCTGTGAAGGTCCCAGATCAAAGGCTTGCTGCTGAAGCAGGGGATGAGCCAGCTAAAATTTGGGATGTACTCATGGTTTTGACTATGTAGCAGTAGAATGGTCTCCTATACTTTTTTGTCAAAACCCACCTGGTCTGTTACCAGCATGATATAATCCAGCAGCATCTAATCGGCTGCTGCCACCCTCTGCCTTCCCCCACTCTCAACACTGGCGGATATGTCAAAGCAAAAACATCTCTGTGTTTCTGATCTCCCTGGGGTCACATCTGTTTTGAGTCAGGCTTCTCATTTGGTTCCAATCCACCGATTTCCTGCTACTGTCCATGAAAAAGAGAGTGTGACTCTGTGGCTTCCCCTGGGTGTAATGGTCTAATCTGTACCTTGTTGTGCACTGTAGAGGGGAGGGGGAATCAGTGCTACTTAGGAGCAGATTTCTCTTCCCTTATGATCGCATCCTGTTCTTTGCAAAGCACCTTTATTCTTGCTAGTAGTGGCAGCCCCAGATGTCCTGGTGCCCTCCCTGTATCATCCATATTCCTCCGGCCTCCTAATTGAATCCTTCCCTGGCTGGAACAGGCTTTCCTCATTATGATGACCTGGATCCAATTCTACTCACTCTCCTCCATCTCTCAGTCCTCCCTTGTGAGCAGAAGGCAGGCCCCACAGAGCTTCTGCGGGTGGATGGCCGCACCAGTGAACTGTTCTTGCAGCTACTGTAATGTTGCTCATGAGGCTAACAGAGCAGGAAAGCCCCAGACAGGTACAAGGTGGTAAAGGCATCTTCTCTGCCAAGATTCTGGCAGCATCAAGATGCAGTTTAGTTCTGAGAAATAATACCTAGTTCTTTTAATCTATGGCTTTCAAAGTCATTTATCTAAAACATCAGAGTTTTGCAGGTGGTAAAGTAGTCTAACAGTTCCCACAAGAGCAGTGGCAGAGCCCAGGAGTTGAATGGGTCTCTTGCATCCTCATCCCATAGGATTCTCTCTGTAGGATTTCAGTATCCAAAAGCAATGTTTCACTCTTGCTCTAAACAAGGCAGGACAATATATATAAAACAAATGATCTTTTTTCACTCTCATTCATCCACTGAAGATCTCAGCATTAGGGAAAAGAGTTCAGTCCCCTTACTTTATTTATCCTTTGGCCTTTTAATCTGAGATCGATTAGCCCATGTTGCACCATATAATACATAGACAAAGACCCATGTTTTCTTTGAATGGTCTTATTCTGGAAGTAGGAGCAATGTAGCAGTATTACCACACTTAAGATGACTCTGCCATGAACTAAGTTATAGCCCAAGCAGATCATCACACTACATGTTGGTTTTGGTACTTCAACTGACTTGTTCACAGCTATTTAGCTTATTACATGGACTGCATTAGGGCATGCAGGTACAGCCAGGCTTATGCCTAGGCAAGCAAACTCCGGTAAACTGAGGTACAAATACATTAGCTGTATTGACTCCAAGGCAAGTTCTCAAGAGCATTGGGAGAAGAACCAGTACTGCAAATTCCCCAAGTGCCACCACTTCAACTACTACCCACACTCTTCTACTGCACTAAATACATCTGGATTTCATCAGAGCTTGGATATTATCTCTAAAAATAATCAAGTCTTTGGAAAATAATAGCCCTCTCCCCCCCAACACCAGAACAAAACCTCTGATCTAGAGGCTTTTCAGCATCTCAGGGAAGTAGAGATGCCATTATCATTACTAGAAAGGCTCTAAAGGCAATAGTACAAGGAATGATCTGTAGGGCGCAAGTACGTTTGTTATGAAATAATTTGAATCCACAGAGGAATTCCATATGTGGCTTCCCCTCTGGTGACTAGAGGTTCCCACCTTGGCAATGATCCTGGAATCCCATGCCTACAGGCTCAGCAGCATGGAAGGGGAGGGTGGACGCTGGAGGAGTAATGCGATCATCAGCCGCTGAGGCTGCTGCTTGGCACGCCGACAATGTTTGTTTGCACCTCTTTGAAGATGAGAGATGAAAGTGGCGCCCACATGGGCTGCCTTTGATTAGCTTCTTATTTTTAACATTGCAGCTGCGATTATTTTTCTTTTTCTTGAAGCATTTCTTCTCCAGCACCAGAAACTCTGAGGTTCCCTTCTCTAGGGAGGTTCAACTTC
Source organism: Opisthocomus hoazin (assembly GCF_030867145.1). Taxonomy (NCBI): domain Eukaryota; kingdom Metazoa; phylum Chordata; class Aves; order Opisthocomiformes; family Opisthocomidae; genus Opisthocomus; species Opisthocomus hoazin. Next base: position 12,987,023 of record NC_134429.1, read on the forward strand.
AAGGAAACATAACAAAGAGAAGTGTGAATGTAAAGGAGACTGGACAACTCAGGGCCAGTGGGGACTTCTGTCATTTTATTTTTAATTTTACTTCCATTTTTTTTGCCCGATCCCCCATCCTCAGCGGGTCTCAGAAAGAAAATACTTGTTTACATCTTTTTTAATAGGGAAAATAAATGAGTCCTGGGATTGTACAGAGCTGTCATGAAGAGGAAAATGTCTAATGGTTGAATTCCCAGCTCTGTCACTTGAACCACTCTGGGACTAAGGGGAAAGTCAGTTCGCCCATCTGTAAAATGGGATTTATAATGCGTTGCTTCTCAGGGGTATTGAAGGAGTATGAGTAGCACTGATGGAATGCTTCATGCACCTTGGATAGAAGGGGCAATAGCCCTGTGAAGTGCTGTCCTTAATAGATACTTAGAGGAGTTTCCTTCACTGTGGTACTTATCTGACCACAGCAGCCAAGTGCCTCACAGCTACTGATGGATTTTTTTTTTTCCTCTATTTTCTCTCTGCATTGTCGGATTGCTGCACAGGAAAGCAAGGCAAATAGCAAATTGAATGAAATGAACCCAGTCACAAAAAGAATATATGGCAAAGTCAAGACTAATCCTTTATTTCCTAAATTTCTGACACTTCCGTTAGACTTTCCTCCTAGTTATATGAATTTTGTGATCTGAAGGCCTATGACAAAACTGCCTTCCGTCCTTCCTACATTGGTCTGTCACACTGTGGCTGTCTTCCTACTGCATAAGGAAAAAATGGTCTGAAAGAGGAGTCAATGTTTGTTGCACATTAGGCTATTTCCTATCATAACATTGTTGGTTTTGTTTCTTTCACCTGCTATAGTAGTTTTCAGCCAAGAACTTGGTCAGATGTTAATTCAGTTATCCACAGTGAATGCCCTAGTTTTAATGGGACAATGTCAGGAAAAATGTTTAACCTGCTGTTCCTTATTTTCAGGACCAATTTAGAGAGACAGTAAAGAGCTATACATACAAGTGATATCAGAGGAAACTGCTGGTAATTAGCACTACCAAAATCTAGCTTCACAAAGCCCTGACACTGGTATGAGCTCAAGTTTAACTTCTGTCAGAGGACCTTCAAATATGCTAGGTAGAACCTGATAGCAACAACATCAATTAACAAGATGGAAAAACATGGAGTGGGGATAAGAGGAACAGCCAAGGATAAATAACAATCAGTTTCTCGATACTCACACACTTCAAAAGAAAAGACACAACCACATATGTTTATATTTGTGTTATCTAGCAAGACATTTACCAGCCAAAGTGAGATGTGAGCACGTGGGTTGAGTAAAAAATTGTAGCATGCTTACACAAATCCAACCAAATCTTAGAGCAAAATATCCTTCCACCAAATAAAGTGCCTGCTAAACCCTCTAAAAGACACTTCAGCCTTTGCATGATAAGTCCAAAAAGCTTATACTAATCCAGGCAAAGCATATAGTTTACCCAGGTTTCCTTATCTTTATGGCATTTCACCTACTCCCAGGAAATGAGGCAGCCAGTTCTTCCAGCCCAGTGCACCATCCAGGTAATCCCAATGCCCAAACACCATCCTGCTCAAATAAACCAGTCTTCCAGGCTCTTTTCAAGCATATTATAAAGAGATATATGGTATAGAATAGCTTATAATATACAACTACTTTAAATTCACCCCAGAGAAACAATGTACTCCAGCCCAACTCCATCCAGTAACACAGACTCCAGGACATTAAATTAGCTCCCTGCCAAATTTACTGCAAGCCATCTGACCATACCATTTAGCCACAGTAAAGACAAAATCTATACCTAGCTACAGTCAGGAAAGCAGGCAACTCTGTTGAAAACCTATTTATATCACTCAAGGAGATCAATGGAGAGCCCAGGCCTGGAGGCCAGCGACCTTGGATTGACACAAAACTTAACAGAAAAAATTAATGGTGTTAACTCAAGAGACCACAGCTGTTATTTCAGAGGATTCAAAAGCTGGCCCTACAGCTTACTGATTAAGAAAAGATGCTTAAGTGGGGACGCATTTTTTGGAAATAGAGCAAATACTCACCCATTGCTGGTGCAGGAGCAGAGGCACAGAGCTGCTTCCTCAAGACACCCCAATGGCTGCCTGTGCCACACAAGCAGTTCCTTCACGGCAGCCAAACCTCCCCAAGTCTGTCCCAGATGTCATCAGGTGTGGTGTGACACCAGCAGTAGTGCTTCTGGAAGAAGTCTCTCCTCAGGCTGTCCCAAAGCGATGCTGTGGTGAGCTTTCCACAGGCTGCCTCCAAAAGGTGCTCCCTCAGGGGCCTTCCACCTGAGGAAAGCTGAAGAGGAGACCTGTGCAGAGGTAGCGCAGGGCAGGCAAGACATCCATTGTCTGAGGGGTCTGAAGGCCACGCACGCTGATAAGAGGAATTTTCAGGCCTAGGATTTCTCAATTCTGCCTCAGCTCTTCCTTAACTGCACCAGCCCAGAGCAGCAACAGTCTCTGAGGAGCCACTCAGAGGGCTCTGACAGTCACAAAATGGCGGCCAGGGGAAGAGGAGGCTCCATTCTCAACTTACTGAGGCACCAGCATGGCACTGCGTAGACAACAAGGCCAGGAACTGCTGCATGGACAACGAGGTAAGGCACCCATGGCTGGAAACCAACACTTGCTTGTTCTGTGGCACCAGCAGCTGCTTGACAGACTGGCAAAAATGGAGGGAAATGGCAGCCGCGTAGGCAGCCCCCTGAACAGGCACCTCAGCCCCACACAGACACAGGCCCTGAAGTGGCCCTGACCCAGCACTTACTGCTAAAAAACATCTCTCTGGTGTAAACTCCAGCTATACCAAAGCAACAGTGCCAGGAGGGGCTTTTGAAGGTAGAATAAAAGGCCCCACCCTGTCCCAGCTGGCCCCAATTTAGAGAGGACAGCTGAAAACAGGACCTGCCCCACCTGGCAGGGCTGTCTGGTAAGCCCTGGAGAAAGGGAACAGATTTCTGAATGCATTTCATTGTTTATTTTTCAGTTAAAATGACAAAAATGAAGTTCTGGAAACAGCAGGTTATAGGGACAGTGATGTTCAATGCGAGTTATACAGAGACAGGTTTTAGTTTTGGAGTAGCTGCTGAGTGCCAGTGCGGTGCTGTGGACTCGTTGGTGTGCCTCTGCTGCCTTTAACACTCCTTACTTCACTTTAACTTCACTGTTTTTAGGCAAGAACATATTTTTGGGTGTACAGGTCTGTGCACAGCAGGGCTGTGCTCTCTAATGTGGCTATGTGGGCTACTGGGATGCATGTCATAGCAATGCTGACCATGCTCTGATCTTTAACTTTGCTCAGGGACTTTTTTATTATTATTATTTTCATAATTTTTTGCACTGGGTGAGAGAGCCAGGAGGCTGATCCCCAACCTGGGACCAGTAGCTCCCATTCGATGTCCAACACTGGCCCAGCCAGCTCTCGCAGCGGAGCTGGCTGCCACATTGCGGCCTGCTCCCCCAAATGTCACATCTGGCTGATGTAAAACACACATGTTTTGACTGAAGCTTTTTCTTTAAAATGCCAACATTAAAGGAAGGTTTGCTTTGTAAAACTGAAACTGTAAAACTCTTCTGAAACCCAATCTGGGGGATTAAAAGAACCACATGAAAAGGGATAAATATGACCTGGACATTTACTTCCTGTGCAGAAGTTCGTTGAACATGTGCCTCCCAGCCTGTCGGTGCGAAACAAGACCTTGTGCTCTGATTTTCAGAAGGAAAAAAAAAAAAAAAAAGGAGAAGAGAGGAAGACAGGAAATATTGTAAACTGACAACTCTTTTCAATCTCATGGCTAATGTCAGAGACATTGGTTTCTTTACAGCGACATCTCATAAACCTTAAAACCAGAAAGATACACAACTAGTAATATGAAATTTAATATTAATAGGCAAACTATTCATATTCATACTACATGGTAAAATGGCTTGATCCATATTTAACTGTGAGTCAGTGGCAGAACTTTGGATTTCAGTGGGACTAAGATCAGACCTAACAATATGATGGACCAAGTCCAAGGATTCTCTGATGATGTACAGAAGAAATACATGGATAGACAAACAGAACTTCAGCTAGTCAGAAAATGGCTCACTTTCAAACAAACTAATGCAAGATGTTTATATCAGTATTGCCCATTTCAAGTATTAAAACTTGGGTTCCAAAAAACAACTTAAATATTATGAGACTTGAAAGGAAAAAAAAAATCAATTATAGATTCTCGCCATGAATCTTTAAGAAGATACAACATTTTTTCTGGTTTTCTTTACTAATAATGACATGCTAGAAGTTTCTTTTTTTTCAACCAAAGCTGAGATTGTGATTTTTTTTTTTTTCAATTATAGTATGATTTCAGATGATGAGACTCGGGGAATAAAACATATAAGAGCAGGCAATCCTTAAAGTTACTATTGTTCTCAAAATAACTTTCTAATCTCAGGTCCCCGTACATGAATTGCAAAGGACAAAATGCAACATAATGTAAAATTTGACATTGCCATTCTGTTTTGGGGAAAAAAAAAAGTCCCTATATCCCAGTCAAGTTCCCTAGAAGCCAGTTACACACCAATTTGGGATTATATATTTTCTCCCCTGCCTCCACGGACGATGCTGTTAAATGACAATGAAAGTGACATTAGTTGCCTGACAGTCACAATTTGCACAAACACAACTGAAATATATAGGGAGCACAGCACTGAATCTAAAGGTAGACTTCCAACAGAAAACACTGGACTCTGCACATGAAAGGCTGTGGGGCACCTTCTTGCACCACTGGCTTGTAACTGTGGCAACAGCTGACCCTGTGGATGCACATGCAGGATCCAGCTTGAATCTGAGTTTGAAATTTTCTGTAGCTTGGGGTGCTTGAATCTGGAGTTTGACAGTTCAGTCCCACTGTTATTTGAGTTTTTTGGTGGTTTGTTTGTTTGTTTGTTTTTTAATTTTAGAGTGACTAAGTCTGGATTGCTATTGATATTCTTGGATAATGCTCCATGTCCCCTGTCTGAGATATAGACACCAAATAACCCTACACCATAGCACATTTTTTCCAAATACTCTCTCATCGTAACTCGGTTTGATCTTTGAGAAGGAAAATTCATCTATTTTACTTGAAGCTGTGGTTTTCTAACTCCCATTGAAGCCTTTCACAACTTCTGCTATTGTATGGAGCTGGTAAAAAAAAAAAAAACCAAACAACTTTCTTCTTTCTGTCTAGTTCTGGCAAAATTAAAAAAAAAAATACTTTCATAGTTTCAAGCAAGAATCAAGCAACGAAAAGGTGTGTTTTGACGTCATTGACATCATTGCTGAATGGAAAAAGACCAGTTCCCAAGTCCTTTCCAAATCAAAAGTGGACAGTTCCTCAGTCATTTCCAAGCCAGAAAGAGGCCATTTTATGAGCCAGAAAGCATCCATTTTCTGCATCAGTCCTGAGCCAGAGAGGCTAGTGTCTGAGTCAGTTCCAGGGGGGAATGTCTGGCACTTTTCCAAGCTTGGGATTGTTGCTATCACAGCAATTGTTTGGTGATGCCATCCCAATAAAGCTTCATTATGGTGTTCCTCTTTCTATAAACTTCAGTGCCCTCCAGTGTCCCCAGCAATCACTTATCTAATATTAGGATATTAAAAAATATGGAAAGATTTTAAAGAGACTTATTAAAATGCAATTAGCAGCATGTACGACTTAAGCAGTGAGATTATTTAAAAAAACGACTTGATTGTGTGGAATGCCACGCACCTTACAGAGATAATAAAGCTGCCAATCAAGTCCATTTTCAAATTAGGAAATTTTCATTCTTTTTTTACAGCCCCCTAAGTGAATATTAAAACTGATTATTAACCTCGAAGTGTAGCAGCAGCCCCTAAGCCTGCAAGCTCTGAAAGGGAGGTTTCATAACTGTTGGTAGCTTGGGCTTCATTCCCCATTTGGATAGAGATCTCTGTGCTTATTTAAAGGGACAGTGCCCACCCTCTGAATACGGAAATCTGAAGAGCCTGGACGGGTCTCTTCTTTTCAGAAGGAGCAAAGCTCGAGATCTTGACATTGCAACTTGGGAGGCCAAACCAAGCTGCGTGTAACCACCCTGGCTCGGTATCACAGCAGAGTTTTGCCGTCAATAAACTGCAGGTAAGGCTGCCCCCTCATGCCCGATCTGTGAATCTCACCAACTCTTTAAACTCCCTGGCACATAACCTTCGTTTTGTCCAAGCGAAAATGTATAGATTAAATGAATGTTTATGTGGGAACACATACCTTTGTCATACTCAGGCTGCTGTGCATAGATTCTCGGTGTATGTGATTATTCTCATTTTATGTTATTACTTCCCTTGCTAAATGTAAAACCATGTCATTTACCTTGCTGCCTTTTTATTTATTTTTTGTCCTACTGAGCGACAATCAAGTGTGACACTTCCTGCTATTTGACTTTGCTGGCATTTTTATTTCTTCTATAAAAAGGATCTTTCTCTGAGAAATTAAGTCACATTAGCCTGACAGGTTACTCCTTTTGCAGCTCTTTACTCTGCTGTCAAAGTAGATTTATTGATGCTTCCTGGATTTCTCTCCTCAAGCTTGCAAACTGCAAATGACAAATTCTCTGGAAGGCAGTAAGCTAATTCTTGACTAGAATGCTTTATTTTGCAATAAAAGCAGAGATTCAAAGGGAGTTGCTTAGGAGGGGGTAGTCACTGATTCTGACTCCAGAGCAAGAGCATATTTCAGCATGTGCATAACTCTAAGTGTATGCTTAAATTTACCTCTGCTGATCTCTTTGGGACCACGCACAGGCCTGACAGTATGTACTTAGGCATTTTACTGTACTGGTGCCAGGCTGCTTTGCAGGACTGAAAGTCCAGACAATATCTAAACAGGGAGAATGTCCCTGAGTTTTGAAGTATCTAGGATAGAAGATTTTTTTACTGGCACATGTATCTTACGACTACAGCTCTCTATGGAATCTAGCTATGGCACCTGGATCTACTTATGATTCACATGGAAGCTATCTGCACATCTTTTCAAAGTAAATAATCTGCCTGGGTTGGATAATGGGGGTTAGGAGGATGACAAATTGGGTTAATAAAATGTCAGCAAGAGCCAGGTTTTAAGTCTGGAATGAGTCACAAGTGAAACAAGTTTAGTGGCCAGGGTTCACCCTTGATCTTGAGTTGGTATTTGTCTACATCACTGAATAACCACAAGTGATCCAATATAACACAGCATAACTGACAATCCAGCGTCGGCAATATTGTTGGGGTGGAGGAGGGGGAAAGATGTTACTGCCTCTTCAGACTCACGCCACAGTTAATGAGCAGAGCTGAAGAAAGAGTAACCACAGAGATGGCATTAGACTGCCCAGGTCTCTGGGCCGAAAAGAAGCACCTCCAGCACACTCCATGTCTTGCACTGCTACTGAAGTTGGCAGCGTGCCTCTTCTCTACGCCCCAGCCTGGAGCAAGTATTTTCATGGCTCACCCTTTAAGCTGGTCTGGGTGGGGAATGTATGGAGTAGTTTCGTATTCTCATCAGGATGAACTGAATATTCATGATATTTTATGAGTCTGAGGGCTAGAAGGGAAAGATGGGCAGTCAATCAGTATTGAGGTACACCAGTGAAGACATATGGAGATTCAGGGAGACGTGCTGCAGGTGGATTAGTAGAATCGCATATAAGAGTTCTGAAAATAACTGTTGGCTGTTGGGTTTTTTGTTGTTTTGGGTTTTATTTCATTTCCATAAGCATCTATTCACTGCTAAGCAAAGTTTATGATGATTGGAACTGCACTGGCAATGACAAAGAGAATTAAGGAGATATAATGGACATATAATCTTTGGATTCGTGAGATACTAAGTGTATGGTAATGCCAGCACAGTAAATAACTTGGTTATTAACATATTCTAAAATTAGATCTAGCAAAAACAGCATTCACAAATACTGAGACAATTCCTGGCAGAGAAGAGAGATTACTGAAAAGGTTTGAGTAAGTGCTATGAATGGGAGATTGCCAGGCTGGAAAGCAAACTTCCAAAAGCATGAAGACTTTGTCCCAGAAGCAGCCTTGCATTCCTTGATTAGGATCAGCTTCAAGAAAAGCCTCACCATGGGTGCTGGCAGAGCCAGACGTGAAAAGAACAAGCTTTACCTAATGCCAAATTTTCCAGCTGCAGCTTTGACAGTAGGAATTGCCCTGCAAGTCTGTACTCCAGAAACTCTGAGCACAGAATTACACAAACGGTAAAGCAGCAGGAAGACTGATAATGCAGCAATTCAATATATTAGACTAACCAACTAAAAAATAACCTTGCATTATTTGTAGCAGCTTATTGAGTAAGGTAAGTTTTGACCCAAATTTTCCTGAACACGGAAGAAGTGAATAACAAGGTGACACAGAGGTTGTTTCTATGTTCTTCTCCACTCCTAAAAACAGACGTGGAAAATCTGAAATAGAAATCTGGATTTTTTTTTTTATTGGTGTAGAAGGGGAGAATCCCTACCTAGCTCCTGGGGGCTCCCCGTGCCCCATCACCGCGGCTCCCTCCAGATGTCAGCCACATGCTTCCAGGGCCATCGCCTTCCCTCGGCTACAGCTGGAGCCGAGTGCCATGCTCAGCCGAGATCCCTGACAAGAGATCACCAGAGATCTTAAAATACTAAATGCATTCCCTAATTTCATTTCAGGAAAAATGCTGAAATGTCACAGCCCCACCAGGCCTCCCTCAAAATTTTAAAACTAATGCCATAGTGTAAGGGAGGGGATCTAAATGGGCCCATTAGTTTTCTACAGCATCTGCCAAGAGAACTGTGAACATCTGCCAGCCCAGAAACAGTTCAGGAGCCAGGACTTTCACTTAAGTTTTCTTTTTTTAGGATGTAATTGACATGACTGTCCTTTCTTTGGCCTTAATTCCTAACTACTTCCCAAGATACTAAAAGCTTTGGCTGTCCTCTGCACTTTTGCACATAAATCAGAACTACGCTGAGATTTTCTCAATTGGATCTCATCATGGTAGAGCCACTGGAAGCTAGAATGAAGGCAAGCACATGCAGGCCCACCACATCATCTAACCCTGTTCTGATTTCAGGATTAAGATTGTTGGCAATGCTGTTGTTTAGTTTAGGACTAGCACTGTGGGAACAACAGCAAATAGAGATAAATCGGCACTGTAAGACACACTTGTAGCGACAGGATTGGACAGATAGCCTGGATGTCAGGAGTAAATTCCCCTTAAGATGTTGCTGTAGTTTACGATATTGCTCAGAATTGCTACAAATCTTTAGGCAGGTTAAATTTGGGATCTATTTTTAAAACTACATGCATGAACAATAACGCATGAAATTGTGAAAACAGTGAAATCCTTTAACAGAGCGGGAAGGGAGTTGTGTCAAGACTAAGACATGTACTGTGGGTGGGGGAAGTTTGCAAAAATACAATGTTTGCTTCGGACTTCACTGTCTTTCAATTTCACGAGTAGAAATTAGACTCTCAACAGAGTCTGTTGACGTAGTAGGTTTTGAGATGACATCCATAGATGAGAAACTGGGCTGAGTTCAGGTGTTTAATTCTTGTAGTGCAGGCCGCTGAAGAGCTATTGGGTAGCAAGAATTTTCAGTGCCTGAGCTGGGAAGGCTTCAAATAAAGCTTTTGATGGGTCCAAAGGTCTGTATCCCATTAACTGTCATAAGACAATTGGCAAACATCATAATGAATGCAGTTTTCCACAAGGTCTTTCAAAAAGTCTGAGTGTTTCAAGATTTTTATAGCTGTTAGGAGAAAGTCTGTAATGAAAGCACAATTATGGGTGTCAAGTGTCACCAGTTTTTCACTATGGACTTTCAGAATGACCTTGCGGAAACTGGCTTACCTCAATACCTCAGTTTTCCAAGTGGTTGCCTACAACATTAACTGGCAGAAGTTGGATTAATTGCATTATAAATGTAAGGGCAGTAGAGAGACATGAAAAAATTCAGAAAGAGAAAGATAGAAGTCTGTCACCTCTGGCAGTTTCAACTGCACAAAAAGTCCATTTGGTCACATCTGGTTGATCAGTAGCTCTCACCACTCTCATCAAGAATGACTTTCTGTTCTATGAGCATTAGTTCTCCCCTTTCTGCAGCTGTCAACTATTTCTCATGTAAAGGTCTTGCTCCTCTTTCAAAATTACCTGTATTAAGGCAAATTATGTGTTCTCTTCCTTTCCTTGTTGAAAGTCATTTACATGAAGAATCACAGAACTGAGATTATAGATACTGGGGGAGGGAATGCAGAAATATAGTTAAGACTGGAAATTTGGGTGTGCCTCAATTTATGGTGGACAGACAAAGAACAAATGTCTGATGTCATAGTAAATCATTTATATTGCAAATGATTTAAAATAATGAAAACCCATATGCATTAAATTTTGCCCTGTACATCCATTTGACATATTTTAAGTAGACAAAAGATAGATTTTACATAAATCTTCAGTAAATGTACTTCGAAAAAATATCATCAGGCAGTAAAACCTAACCATTTTAAAAACAGTCTTTGTCTTACACTTGAGCTCCTGCTTCAGTGTGCATCATTCAAAAACAGCAAAAAACTACTCCAGACTGTCTGCCGAGAAGAGAAGAGAAGAGAGAAGAGAAGAGAGAAGAGAAGAGAGAAGAGAAGCAGGAAAACTAGACAAAACAGCTTTTGAATAGATCCTGCCAAAGCTGTCCTTCACACTGTTACAGGAATGGTTGCTAGATCTCACCAGAGCCACCTGTGGCTTTGCCTTTGAAGGAGTCTATTTCCAGCCTCCAGTGTAAATACTAATGTTTGTATTCAGTATTTAGGATCTGACACACACAGACAGTTGCGATTTTATAGACTTGAAGCTAGCTCTCTAGCACAGTTCCCAGTCTGTGGATTTTATCCTTTGGTTTGTGACAATCTGTGCTGATGGAAGTTCATGCTCTTCTATGCTGGGAGTTACTACACAATCTAGCAAAAAAGGTCCCTGAATCCCAGCTCCAGTACACTGTAAGAGGCAACAAATTCCTTTGGAAGATGCCTGGCACATCTTCACCAGGAACTTAGCTCTGGGAACTGACTAGATACCTCTGAGAATCACAGGCAGAAATTCTTCCCAGGCTCTGCTGTGGATGGTCCAGAAAGGCAAGGGAGGTGACTTGCAGATGGTTTGATGTGACTCTGCCAAACAAAACAGAATGAAGTTAATTTTGCATTCTCTGTTCACAAGATGCAAACATCTGACAGTTCCCACAGGTACCAATCAAACAGGAGGGTGGAGATGTCAGACACTACGCACTGCTGTGCTTTAAACCCTGGTTCACAGCTCAGAAACAAAGGTAGCAGTCAGCACCCAACGGCCAGCAGTAGCTTGGCCAGCGGTAGCTACGGAGCTCGGAGGGGCCTTTTGTCACCACTGCTGGGTTTCCAACTCCCACAGAACTTTTTTAGTTCCTAACAGAGCTCCCGCTCAGGCCGATCCTTCTGTATGATGGGGCTGGGTATGCTGAGCAGCAGCCAGGACACCAGCACACCTGGATGGCTGACCCCAGCTGTTTCAAAGACACGCACTCCAATCAGCCTCACTCTCCGATAAGTTAATTGCCTATTCTGATTGTTTCTGTCCCACTAATACTCAGCATCTGTCTGGTGGTAAAACAAGTAGCAGCGGCGACTCTTTGTAGTGTGTCAGTTGGGGAAATATGGCCAAAGGTTTTTTTCAAAAGAGCTACCAGGGCTGAAAGGACCCACACGTATGGGCACTGACTCCTTCTGGGTCTTTACAAGAGCCAAGCACGTAAAAAATCTGACTTTGATTGTGTTTGCTGGGAGATTAAAGAACACATCACCCATCCTAATCAGTTTTGGAAGAGTTAAGTAAACAAGGACATGAACCAAAAGGAATGCAGAAACTCTGCCCCTTTAAGAAACAGGACTAAACCATCTCAGGTTGATTAAAAATGAGGCAATTGAAATCATGGCTTTACAGGATCATGGGAAAAGTGCCTGAAATATTTCAGGCACTATAATGAAGTCTTAGATGCTGTTTCAACTAAGGGGGTTAGGAGGAGTGAGAACCATGGACTAAGTGATCTTTCCAGATACTTTACGTGGGTGGAAGCTGCTTATTTTGTTTAAGGGAAGCTTTTCTGTAGTAGTTGTTTGTAGACTTCTAGGCATTAGTAAATTTTTGTGTTGATAACTTGCTTGTGCATGGAAAGCTCTATTTATGGTAAGTATTTCTGGGGAGGGGAAGAAGTAATTATTGCAAATGTCCCTGTGGCTGTGGTGAAAGGTCATTCAAAGAAAAAGGGGGAAAAGCAAGTATTGCAAAACACTACTTTTATTGTGTGTGAAAGTATCTTCAGTTGTAGCTAGGAAAAAAGAAATACTACTGATCTTGTTCCTTCAAGGGAACAGTGCCTCCTTTTCTATTATATAGCGTCTGTTTAATTGGAGGCTCAGATGGCTTTAAGTTACAAAGATAAACAAATAAACTGAAGGGTGTCCTGCTCCCTCAGGCAACTGCATTCAAGGTGGGCTTTATGCGGTGCACGTGGTAGAGAAGATTGTGCTTGGGTATGAAAGAGTAGGGTAAGGCTGATCAAAAAGATGCAGACTACTTAAGGGCACGGTCCTAGGGATATGGCTGTTTTGTTTTCTTGCTATGTTTCTATGTTTTCTTCTTGTTTCTATGCTGCTCAGAATTTTCTGCAGAGAACACTTGCTTCATGTCCAGAGAGGGAAAGCTGTGATCATCTTCCTCACACTCAAAATAAAGCAGGAGCAACTTGATGTTGGGGGAGAAAAAAAACATTTCCACTGAGTAATGGTGAGAGATGGGATTTATTAACTATTGGCAAAACCGGGGCAGATTCTGACTACACTGACACGCCATCATTCACTAAATCCTCCTGCTTTCTACTGCTCTACGACTAGATATAGGCCCAAGCACTCCGTGTTTTTCAGTACCCACAGTTGTGTGGGGTTTTTTATCATGAGGTTATATTTAGATGCCCATTGATGTTGTTTTTCATCCCGAGTGCTTTTGGGAGGGTGAACAGCTGATCATTACACTGAGTTTGCTTGTACCCATGAGCACAGTTAACCTAGAGCAGCAAATAGTTATTGTATTGCATTTTGTTTTGTGCCTGTGGGCACACTTAAGTCAATATACATGATGGCTAGTACCATGGTATTGCATTTATCTACACCCATGGGCACTCCGAATTGCCAGTGTGAGGGAATTGGTGAATTAACTAGCTGTATGCCCGCTGGTGTAGTTACTTCAAGAGCAATACTACTGTTAATTGCTTAACTTAAATCTAATCATAATGCAAAGTAGCAGAAGGAAAGTGCTGCAAGAATCCCAGTTCTTACAGAAAACAGGCAGTATCTTTTCTATAATTGTAAGCTTGTTTGTTGCTAAAACTGAGGAACAAGCTCTTGGGGCAGAAGCTCTGTTGTGAGTAACTGCCCTTCTTTCCCTGTCTGTTTTACAGCCAACAAGCTGCACCAAGCTCATCGTGCTCTCCAAGCTTTTACCTGCATGAAATCTAGTTCAGGGTTGATGCTTACTCTGCTCATTAGTGAAATTACCACCCCAGATGCTTTGTTAGATAGAGGTCACTCTGGCTGAATGCCATGACAACCTCTTCAAATAGCGCGATTGCTAAACTATAGCCTTGACTCAAAATGGTGCAGTAGGTAATGTTGACACGCTGTAATTACTGCTCGGTCCTCGCAGCATGTTCAAACAACGCTGACTACCTCAGTGCTGACTTGGCACCACCAGAACTGGGTTTGGGACGTATATTGTGGATGCCTAGCAAATGTAGGAATTTCAGGAGAACGCCTACATGGAGCATTAGCTTATCTTGTTAGCCTGTGTCTAGTCAGATCCTTTCAGAACTGTTGAAAAATGGTAATTAAATGATAGGGCTGAGTCTGAAGCTACACAGGCATAGATGGGCTAGGTTTCAGTGGTGCTGAGAGCCAATTTTTGCAACGGAAGAAGTCTTAAGCAGGAATCTTAAGTACTCAGCAGAAGACATTAATGCAAGGGACTGGATTAGCCTTTCTGAGCAGTAGGGTCATCTTTCCTTACTACTAGTACTTATTTTTACTTCTCTTTAGGAGACCAGTGCAAGTAAGGACAAGCTAGATGGGCACATGGCCCACATGCAGACTGGATGGGTGTCGCAGAGAAACAGAAGAGGAGAAAGGAGGGAGAAGAAGGTAGTAGAATTATTTTCATTATAATAGCGTGGTACAGTCCACTGGTTAAGTCCCAGAGCTGAGCCGGTTAGAGAAAGCTCTGCAGCGCACTTCTCTCCACGACAACGGCAGGCAGGACTCTACAGCTCTGCTAATGGCAACCCTGTGTGGCTTCCTGTTCATATCTATCTTGCAATGAAAACTGATTGGGTTACAGATGTTTCTGGTGCAACTTGCAACTAATGTGACTGTGATTGATGGACCAGATAAGCTTATTATTAAAGTATCAGAATAAAATAACTTGCAGATGTGGAATGGCAATTATCCAGATATAAAATGATTGATTAAAACTGTAGAACAGCTACTAATTTATAGCTTTAGAGTATTATCACTGCAGAATAAGAAAAAACGGAGTGTTTATCTAGAGGGCTATGCTATTGAAAGCAGATGATTAACCTTATAAAAGGAACCAGACCAGGTGGAAAATACCATGTTTCTGCCACTATGTTTTTCTCCTCCATGTGGTTCTTTTGCACCCAGACTTGTGTAAGGTACACGAGCAGAGATGGCTTGGCACAGCAGCCTAGCTAGCAGTCCTTCCTGCGACTGCAGCTTAGGAAAACGTACGTAGATGGGGGGGGGCTGTTCTGTACCTTTTAAGTCAGAAAAGTGGCAGCAAGAATGTGAGATTCCCTTAGCCATAATGGGTTTGGAGTTTGAAGTTCAGAAGTTTATAATGCTGCATAACAAGATTTAACCAATAATTCTTTCCATGAAGGGGAGACTGGGTCTAGAGAGGATTAATCCATGTTATAGCAAACCCTTACTAGGTATTAGACAGGGCTAGCTAGCTTTCTTTAACTTCTAGCAATCCTACAAAATTGTTTTATACAAGGTCAGAGCAGGGTACCAAGGGGGGGGGGGGGGGGGGGGCGGGGAGAGAGAGAGGCCAAAAGCAAGCCCCAAACATCTGGCAGAATGAATGAAGACATCAGTTCTGCGTGACGCACCCGTTGCTGGGGCAGCGGGGCAGGGTGTCAGACCGACACTAAACATGATATACAGACCTGAGCTGCCATGGAACTGTCTGCATGAGTCAGCCTGGTTCGGCTAGTCCTTCCCGAGATGCGCAGGGAGCGCCTGCAGACCGAGGCATGTCGCAGCAACCCTTCCCACCAAGCGCAGAACGACGCTGCTGGCGCGGCAACGCGCCCCAGCCGGTGTTGCTCGCCCCGGTCTCTGGGCGAGCGGGTTTGCCCCCTGCGCTCTCAGGGATAACCTCACACGCAGGCACCTGCAGGCTGACCCTTGGGTGCTGCCGCGATTGCCACGCTCAGCGTCTCTCAGGTTATCATCGAGTTCTGCGAACAAGGGATCTTAAAGCGCCTTCGGTGTCCGCTCCTGCCCAGCCGGGAGAGCTCTCGGTACAGCCCGGCCCGCTCACGGCAGGCTTCTCCCTACCGATGGGGACCCCTCGCCTTCCCTGAGCCAACCGCCTCGCCGGCCCGGGCTGGGTGGGAAGCGCCGGGGGCTGGCGGGTGGGTGGGTGTTCTTTTGGCGGTTACAAACTAGGCGGACTTCTTGTGTTGAGGGGAGCGAGGGGTTCGCCGCCCGGGGTAAGGCTCTCCTGCGCACCGGGAAGTCTCCGTTTCCCGCCGGCCCCCGGTCAGAGGGTGCCCAGTTACGCTGCCCCGGGAGGCGCCGAGCCCGGCGGCCCCTCTCCTCACCAGCCACCGCCTTTACCTTGAGCGGCGGCCGCTACCGGGACGACAGGTCCTTACACGGCCCGGGACGCGGGCTCTGCCCCTACCGCCGCCATTTACTGGGGGCCCGGCCCGCGGCCGGAGGGGAACCCCCCCGCCCCTCCCCGGGGGAGCCCCCGTCCGGCACCAGCACCGCCCCTTCCCGGCAGCTCCCGCGCTCGCAGCGCGCTTCGCGCAGGCGCGGGCAGGGCCACACCACCGGCCCCGACGCTGGGGGGGGAGCGGGGCGCGGAACGGCCCGTTCGCCCGCCGCCACCGCCCCGGCCGTGCAGCTCGCGGCCCCCGTGGGGCGGGCGGCGCGGTGCCGAGCGCCGCCGGGGCCCGCTGCCCTCCCGCGGCCGGACGCGCTCCGCCGCAGCCCCTCCCCGCCGCTGGTGATGGTTCGCCCCGCGGCCCGGCCCGGCCTCTGAGGGGGGCCGTGGCCGCCATTTTGTGCGGCGCCAGCGGAGGGCGGCGGGCCGGTGCGCGGCGGAGGCGGTGAGGCGCTCCCGGAGACGCCGCTCCCTCCCCTGACCGGTGAGCGGGGCGCGGCGGGCGCGCTCGGGGCCCGCTTGGGCCGGGGCTGCCGGCGGTGAAGGGTGCGACGGGCCGTGCCCGCACGCCGCGGGCTTGTCCGGGCCTAGGCAGGCGGGGGGGCCGGGGGGGGGCTGTTCACCGGTCCCGGCCCCGAGGGGGAAGGCTGCGGCGGCCCTGGGAGGTCCTTCCGTGCCTCGGAGAGCCGCCGCTGCCGGTCCCTCCGCAGGCTCCGGGACGGGCCGAGGTGTTGGTCCGTGGAGCAGCAGGGCCCGAGGCTTTAGCGCCCGTGAATAACGCACTCCCGTGAGCCCGGGTGTGTAATAAGTATAAGTAGAGATGGGCCTGCGCCTTAGGGCCGGAAAGGCGGAAACTGAAGCGCGGTGATGGCTTACGCCCGCTTTCCCCCTCCTCTACCCTTCAGTAGCTTCCAGCAGCGATGTCGGAGTATATCCGGGTGACGGAGGACGAGAACGATGAGCCCATCGAGATCCCCTCGGAGGACGACGGCACCGTGCTGCTGTCCACCGTGACCGCCCAGTTCCCCGGGGCCTGTGGGCTGCGCTACCGCAACCCGGTCTCGCAGTGCATGCGGGGGGTCCGGCTGGTGGAGGGCATTTTGCACGCGCCGGAGGCCGGGTGGGGAAACCTCGTCTATGTGGTCAATTATCCCAAAGGTTTGTCTTCGCTCCTGCGGCTGTTTTGTACAAGCTTGCTTTCGTCAGTCGAGAGGTCCGTGAGTCACTGCCGATGTAACACGGCAGCAGTATTGCTGCTGAACCCTCCGATGTACAGAAGCGTGGGGATTTTGGTCACGTATCTGTCCTGCAGAGTCGATGTGACCCCACCAAGTTTTCATGTGTGCAGTAAGATTTCAACTCTGCTCATACAAGCACTTTAATGACAGTGTCCGTGGAAGGGTCACAGCCTTACACAGATCCTTTGAAGACTGCGCTGTGCTGGGTTCTCTGTGTACTCACAGATGCTTCTCCTGAAGCTGTGGTTTGGTCAGAGGTGCCATTAGGAAAAGAGAAGCCTGACCACCACCCCTCCCCTAGCCCCCCAAAATGGAAATAAATAGCTAATGAAACACTCTTGTTAAAAATTCCTGTTTTCTCCCATTACTGGATTATTCTTTAGTAAACTAATGCAAAACTAACTCAGTCAAATTGCATTTTGGAGGAGGACTTAAGCATAGACTGTTCTTCTCTCCTTATACTCGTAGGCAGGTGGATGTGGATTATAAGAATAAGCTCCCAGCAGTTGGCCTGTGTTCTTTTGTAGTCTCTACTTTTTCTCATTGTAGTCTATGATTTTATATCGTGCAGTTCATAATCAGTGGAAGCAATTTCCAGAGCTGAGGATGATGTCTAATGTTCTTCTTTATACTCAGATAATAAGAGAAAAATGGATGAAACGGATGCATCATCAGCTGTGAAAGTGAAACGGGCAGTACAGAAGACTTCGGATTTAATAGTCTTGGGTCTTCCCTGGAAAACCACTGAACAAGACTTAAAGGAGTATTTCAGTACATTTGGAGAAGTTCTGATGGTGCAGGTAAAATCCTTCTGCAGCTCAAGGAAGGAGGGACATCAGGTAGAAATCAGTCCGGACGAAGCCAGTAGAAACAAACAAGAGCCGTATAAACTCAGAGAAGATCTGGAGCTGTGTGGCTCTGTC
Source organism: Opisthocomus hoazin (assembly GCF_030867145.1). NCBI lineage: Eukaryota > Metazoa > Chordata > Aves > Opisthocomiformes > Opisthocomidae > Opisthocomus > Opisthocomus hoazin. Next base: position 13,005,218 of record NC_134429.1, read on the forward strand.
CATAGGTTGCATTTTGTCCCATGAGCTTTGTAGCTGCAGGCTTCTGTAGGTACCGATGGTCAGGGATGTCTGCGAGTGGCAACCCATGCAGATCAGATTAATGGGTACAGCATTTTTAAGAGCTTTTTAATTTATATTACTGTTACTAATTGTTGTAGCTGACTCTGTGTGTGTGTGTTAAGGCATTGAAGATCGCTGTGATGGGAGCGTTCGGGAAAGTTCTGTTTGGGAGCTGATCAGTCTTGTCAATTCACGCAGTAACAGCACGCTTCACCCCAGCGGTTACTGCTGTGTGGTCACTGCCTGCACCCCGCTGCTGGTCTGCAGCGCACGCATCCCACCTCCGCTGGGCACACGTGGTGCCGCGGACCTGGTGCTGTGTGGGCAGTGTGGATGCCCGGGGCTGCGGTGGCCTTCGCTGCCAGATGGCCTGCCAGGCCTGCAGGCTCTCTGACAGCTGAAGTCCAACGACTGACCTGCTTCAGTTTTCTTCTGTCTCCACACGTGGTGTTTCTTTGCTCCCGGAAGGGGGATCTCGCCTGATCCTGGCAGACTTGGTTTGTTTGTTATCTTGTTACCTGCGTGCCTCTTGTGTGCAGCGACACGGGTTTGCCCCTTTGGTGGCCGCACTGCTTACACAGCTGGGCTGGCTATGGCACAGTATTACAGAGTATTTCTGTCGCATTTTTGGTTATGCTTGGGCTGGAGGCAAGCTGGTAACTTTAATCTGTAGGTGTTGAAGGGCCCTGCTTTGACTGTATACTATTGCGGTAGTTTTTGTAAGAACAGGCAGGCACATACAGTGAGACAATGGACACCTTTTGTATGCTTTTTCTGATGATCTTGGTATCGAGGTTGATACAGAAGATGACTGGTGAATAGCATGTCATTAAGTCACGTAGACAGGCATGCACTGTTTCTGTGATCTTTTTAAAAGTCTGCTTTTTTTGTCTTAGGTTAAGAAGGATATTAAAACTGGCCACTCAAAAGGTTTTGGTTTTGTTCGGTTTACGGATTATGAAACCCAGGTGAAAGTCATGTCTCAGCGGCACATGATAGATGGAAGATGGTGTGACTGTAAACTTCCCAATTCTAAGGTACGTCCATATTTATTGCTATTTTATTTTTACCAAACGCTCGAAGTGCAGTTCTTCAGCAGCGCTGTTAGGTGAGCAGAAGAACAGATCAGTAATCACCTTCGACGTGGCTTTTCAGTCTGTGTCTGGACAGGACAAGTGAGAGCAAGGAAGGAAAACAGGGAGGAGGTGGGTGAGCAGGAAGTGAACAAGAAGTGCTGGGAAAATAGCTAGTTATGTGGGGGAATTACGTACAGAAGGAAATCTGAAAATAATGTGGTTTTATGTGCAGCAGTACCTGCTTAACTTGTCTGCTGCATGAATAAATGGAGAATAAAGCAGGCGGAATAAGTAACCCAGGGAAGATCAGAATGAGTCTTTGAGTTAAAAACTGAACCTGAAGCTTCTATTTATTTCCTGTGTATATATATGCAGTTAATTAAAGGGAAAAAAAAGCGTCCTCTGCAGTGGCCTTGTCACACTGCTCCTGGGGATTGCTTCTGCCTTCATTTTCTTGTGACTCTTCTCCATCTCTACCAAGGTGCAGGCATGTTCTGAACTTAAGTCTTTAACTTACAATCTCAAACTCTTGATCTTCAGTCCTCAGAACAGCCTTGATTAAAAGGGGCCTTTATCATAATGTAGCTTGGTTCTCAAGGATAGTTGTGATTTTTGTTTTCATTATTTTTTCTTCTCTCTTCAATTCTCTCCAGCAAAGTCCTGACGAACCTTTGCGTAGCAGAAAAGTGTTTGTTGGGCGCTGCACTGAGGACATGACGGCAGACGAACTCCAACAGTTCTTTGCCCAGTACGGAGAAGTGGTAGATGTCTTCATTCCTAAACCCTTCCGAGCTTTTGCTTTTGTTACATTTGCAGATGATCAGGTATGTCTGAAAATATTTTAACTTCATATTTAGACAGCCTATGTTTCAGTAGCTTGATAAAGCATTATTTCTGAAACTACCCACAGAACACTTACTTGTCCACTGTCTTGAGAATTCCAGCGGTATTAGCTGGATTTCATTTATTGAACTGTCCAAGGTTACACTTTTCAGATGCTGTTGTACAGACGGGTTTTTGTACTGCAGTTAGCATAGTCGTGAAGATAAAACACTTCAAACTGGATGAAGTGTACACATGTGTTTCCTTTGCAGGTTAAATATCTGCTCAGAATCATGTGGGTTTTTTTGTCTTGTACTACTAACATTTTAAAAAAAGATGTCTAGCATACATTTAATCCATCCCTTATTTCTTATAGGTTGCCCAGTCTCTTTGTGGAGAGGACTTGATCATTAAAGGAATCAGCGTACATATATCCAATGCTGAACCTAAGCACAATAGCAATAGACAGTTAGAGAGAGGTGGAAGGTTTGGTGGTAATCCAGGAGGCTTTGGGAATCAGGGGGGGTTTGGCAACAGCAGAGGTGGCGGGGGAGGACTGGGTAACAACCAGGGCAGTAACATGGGTGGGGGCATGAACTTCGGAGCCTTTAGCATCAACCCTGCCATGATGGCAGCAGCGCAGGCAGCCCTGCAGAGCAGCTGGGGAATGATGGGCATGCTGGCTAGTCAGCAGAACCAGTCAGGGCCCTCGGGGAACAGCCAGCCTCAAGGCAACATGCAGCGGGAGCAGAACCAGGGCTTTAGCTCAGGAAATAACTCCTACGGCGGCTCCAACTCGGGGGCGGCGATAGGCTGGGGTTCGGCCTCGAACGCGGGCTCCAGTAGTGGGTTTAACGGAGGCTTTGGTTCAAGCATGGATTCCAAATCGTCAGGCTGGGGAATGTAGACGCAGTGGGCTCTGATACTGACTCTGTGGTGGGAAATCAAATTTTTCTAACCCGTGGTAAGTATACTGTAAATTACATATATACTAAAATTTTCCAAATCAGTTTGTTCGGTGTGCAGTATATTCAGCAGTATTTTTGACATTTTTCTTTTTTTAAAAAAAAAAAAAAAAAAAAACAAAAAACAAAGAAAAAAGAAAAAAGAAAGGTAAAAGGAATTTTCTAAGTTTTGTTACATATCTGGTTGGAATATTGAATGTTTGGAAGCGGACTGCTGTTTGCCCGATAGGTAAACTAACACTACAGTCGATAGGAAAGGTTTCTCCTGTAATACTTTATCCCTTGTTTCCTCGGTACCTGAATTCTTTGCATGTTCAAAATGGAAACCATTGGTCAGAAACAGCATTCTCTCCCTCTTGTTTTTAATTTGATCCCACCATAAGACTCTCCAAGTGCCCCAGTTGGAGAATTGGAGAACACAGTGTCGTTTTTGTTTTGTTTGTCTTCTGTTTTTTTTTTTTTTAAACACTTGTCTCCCCTCCATACTAAAGTACGATATGAAGGCTTCATTTAATCTCCGCAGTTCATCTCATTTCAAATGTGTATGGAAGAAGCACTTCATTGAAAGCAGTGCTGTAAATATTCTGCCTTAGGAATACTTCTGTCTACATGCTTTCTCATCCAAGAATACTTCATCACACCGCACATGCTGCGTCTTAGACGGTGGGTGTTCCATTTTTATCCGCTACTCTTTATTTCATGGAGTCGTATCAACGCTGTGAACGCAAGGCTGTGAGATGGAACCAGAAGGCTGTTTGAACTTTTGAAACCTTGTGTGGGATTGATGGTGGTGCCGAGGCATGAGAGGGCTGGTATGAGCGAGATAAAAGGAGAGAGCGCATGCGGAGACCTGGTGGTGCATTATGGGATTTTATTTGACTTGGCGAGATGTCTCTCAATCCTGTGGCTTTGGTGAGAGAGTGTGCGGAGAGCAATGATAGCAAATAAAGTACGAGTGTTTATGGCATTCAAAGGACATCCATATGTGGAAGACTTTAAGTGGGTTTTATACCTAGTTAATGAATTAGTTGAATGTGTTCTGTGAAATGAATATTTGTATTTTTTTTCCCTTATGTCAACTGCTGTGAATGCTGTATGGTGTGTGTTTTTTTTTCTGTTAATGATCTGTAAGTGTGGTAATGTGAACTGAAGATGATGGGGTTTGTGATGGGAACATTGAGCTTGTGGTGTGCTTTGCAGCAGCTCTTGTAGCAGAGATCACTAGCGAGCTCAGTGTGTCTCGTCAGGGTGGACGCTCCACTGTCTGTAAGATATCCACAAGAATGCTGTTTGCTGCAGTTTCGTGTTTGGATGCTTTTTATAAGATTTGTCACTGTAGGAAATTCTTAAATAAAACTGATTTAAGTAATATGTGTCTTTGTTTTGCAGCCCTGAATGCAAAGAATTCATAGCAGTTAATTAACTTTACCCTTTTGAGATGAACTTCTGTAAAGCTTTTTTGCAGTAATTCGGTTTGTTTCAGATAAGCTTGCTCTAAAAGCTGACAAGTCAAACGGAGCCACCACTCATCCTGTATCGATACCTGACACCCAGCTTTAATCCACTGTATTTTTGCACTATTCAGTGATACGCATTTCTCTAAAATCCAGTTCCCACACGTTTGGGTGCCCGCACCTAGAATGGTAAGCAGTCCCCTCCAGATCGCATCTGTACCAAGGAGCGTGACCTTTTTCGGAGCTGGAGTTCCTTGGCAGAAGTGGATGGGGGGAGACAAGCCCATAGTGTCGAGCTGTGTTTCTGTCCACAGTGTCTCCCTTGGGGAGGTGTGGTTTTAACTTGTTTTTAGAGCAGTCCACTCAAGGGAAGTAGCACTGCAACACTTGGAGCCTGGCAGAAAGCTATAGAACTAGTTGCAGGAAAGACATTCCACCTGAATAAAGCATTAGGAAATGTACGCAGACATTGACAGAAGTCTTAATCTGAAAAACTAAGTTTAGTACAGGTGCAAAGGTGTCAACTGAGAGGCAGCTTCTTAACAAAGAGCAGGATGTTTCCACAGAAACAGGTGGAAGATTATTTCCACTGGCAGTAGGAGCTTGAGGAATTGTTTAATCTACTTTGCCTCAAACCCAATCTGTATTTTGTGTACACCATACGACTACGCTGCAGCTATGCACGTTCCGAATATGGGTATTTACACAGTTTTTGACCTATTTTAACTTTGAGTTATGTCTTCATTACTGCCTATTATATTGAGGCTTGTGAATAGGAGACCATTTAAACAGTGGACAAACTGCACTACGGTTTGTTTTCCACTTGCAATATTCAAAAAAAATCAGCTGGGTCTCTCATGTACATCTTAAAGGTTTAAAGAGGGGCTCTACACACTCAGGCTGAAAAGTAAACCCATACTTTGGTTGTTCACGTCCCACTGCAAAAAGTTGCTTAATTTTTTTTTCCTGCACCTAAGTGAGAATAACCTCCAAACTCTGTACCATCTGTGAATTTTGCATTTTAGCACTTGCACTATTACCAGCTACTGCTGCTGAGTAACACTTAAAAATGGTATTCTTGGACCTCCAAAGACTAACTGTGACCCCCCTGCAAGGAACTTCATGGTAAGTTTTTGTAATTAGCATGGCTTTACTGTTGTTTAAATTGCCCAGGTTCAGGTGTTAACAGGCTGGCTGGCAGCACTGAGTAGTCTTTGTTAATAATTGTAGCCTTCCTTCACCCTCAAACAAAATCCCTGAAACTCGTAGAATTATTTTTCAAGTTTTAGTAGTGTTTTCTAATTGCTTTGCATACTCTAGTGTTTATAAGTGAGTAAATAAACTACTACTGAAAACACTGAAGTGGTTGGAGTCTTTTTTTTAAAAAAATATTTCATTTTCAGTTACATTATTCTAGAAGTGAAATAGTAATGAAAGAATGTGAGATGCAAGAACGAGGAAGTTTGGTAACTGTAAGGGGCTACATAGCATAGTCACAACAGTTTTTTATAACATTGCTTCTGACAATCCGTTGTCAGCTGACCATGTACTGAAATTCTAACTCTGAAAGCTTATTCATAAAATTATGTTCAGAAAATCACAGTTTTTGCAGCCGACGGCAGGAACTGCTTTAAGGCAAGGGCTGCGCAGCTGTCCCCACACTGTACAGCAGGTACCTACAGAGGTTCTCTGGAGTGCACAGCACCGTGCGCGCAGGGCCCCCAACCACGGCGTGCAGCTGGTGCTGCCGGGACTCTGCGGCTACCACCATCCCCGAGGGAGTGCTGTACGGTACCTGGATGCTCTGTGTGCTTTCCCTGGACGGCTGCTCATTCTGAGCTGCGGTCTGGCAGTCCACAATCCACAGTGCTATTTAAAAGAAAACAAAATATTAAGTAAGGAGTAATGCCCTCTTCAGGCAGATGACAATTTTGCAAATCTAAAGTGTTTTTAACAGGGTACATATTAATAGTGTGTTTGGATACTCAAGGGTTTTTGTCTTTTTTTTAAAAAAACTGTTAAGCCTAATACAGTTAAAGACTAAGATTTGGTCTTGTTTTCTAAGTATTTAAATACTCTAGCTACTAAAGTAAGTAATAGCTGGTAGGAATTACAAATAAGAGTCTTCTGATTCGAAATACCGCTCTTGCTCCAAGGGCTGTGGTTGGTGACTCCCGCATGCCCCGTGCTGCCGCAGTCTGAAGCCCAGGACTTGCTGCCACCCAAAACCCCTTTGCTGACCTCAGCACCCACGAGCACCCGCGTCCTCCAGCACCCCTCCCTCAGCCCCAGCACACGGCCAGTTTCTGGCAGGAGCCAGGGCTTTCCATTAACTGGTTTATTTGTGTACACATCCGCACGTTCTCTGGCGGGTGACCACCGACCCCGTGCACGGCTGTGGAACAGAAGAGCTGCTCGGCTCCATTCCTCCCCAGCCCGACAGCTGCCCAACTGCATGCGCTCATCCGAAAGCTGTCTCCTTGCCTGGTGAACAAACGGGTGCGACATGGGTGCTAACTGAGGCTTTGTGCTCCAGTCTAACCAGTGCAGTATCATTGTCAAAGCTGACAAGATCATTTTTATAACCTTCATGAATAACTTTTTTTCTGCCTTTTCCTATTTTCATAGCAAAATGAGCATTCATGCAAAATCCCCAATTTAATCCTCAAAGCTGAGGGGTTTCTCTGATCAGCTACACCCTCCGCAGCTGTTGGAACCCAGTTGTCACACACAAGCGAGCCACCTCCTAATCCTCCTTGCTCCGTGATTAACAGCACTTGCCAGGGAAATTCTCCAGGCTTGGCTCTCCTTCCCCCACGCGCTCGTTCCACAGTTCCACCACTCCGCGTTCCACAACCGCAAAACAAGGAGGGCAGCGAGAACTATTCAACATTCTAAGATCTGGGCACTGAATGATTATGCTTCTGTAGATTAAGTTAATGATTCTAAATGCAATTCTTAAGATTGTTTTGGAATGGTAAAATTGCTTGCAAATGAATATTTGATTTAGAGCACAATTTTCATTAGTCAGTATTACACACATCCTCTGGAAAAGTTCTGTAATCAAGAGAGACAGTTTTGCTTAGGAATTTGGGCATAGGGAAGTAAGTGTATTTGTTCTGAATGCAAATTAAGGTAATTGGAATATATGGATATGCTAATCTAAAAGATAAGAGGAACAATTACGCTTTTACATTGTAAAATGTTTCTCCCAAAACTCAGTCTTGGATCTTGAGTAATTTTACAGAGTAACTAATTTCGCAGTTCAAGCATTAAAAAAAGAATAAAAAAAAAAATCCCCACCCCAGCACTCTGCAATGCAGGCATTCGGTGGCTTTTCCCCTCACAAATACTTCTGGAGCGTGGTTCAATTTTGCTGTTAGAAACAATGCCAAGCAATTTAAGAGCAACAACAGTTTAGCTATGTATGAAACTGCATGCTCCAAAAGAGAGCTGGGCTAAACCGAAGGTTCAGCTTTTTATGCTCTTCAACAGGAACCAAACTGAAGTTCTGGCACTGATCTGCAACGCAGGCACCACCAGGGAGCCTCGGGCAAGACCAAGGCATGTGAAAATAGTAAACAACTTCAGAGATAAACATAAGGTCAATATTAATACGTACAGGCAATGCCACTCACACTGTGTGGTTACGACAACATTTTCAGTCTTGTTATTGCTCCTCCCTGTTAAACAGCAAGTGTAGCACTCGCTATTTTGAAAATCAGACTAACAGAAAAGTGGCAGTCTGACTTTTTAAAATGAACACTCTACAAAGAAGTGGTTCTGCCTCATCCACTTACAGGTACTAAAAGAAACTCTAAGCAAGCCGTGCTGTTACACCTGCTACTTGTCTCTCTACACAAACAACGGAACGGCTTAGCTGAGTAACCCTGGCAACAGCCCAGCGCATCCGGTGTTTAGGACCAAGCGTTACAGAACGGAGCTCAGCCCCTCCACTGCAGGAACATTCTGAAGTTCCCACTCAGGTGCACGGAAGAGCATGAATTCAGAGCAAGCTGTGTCCTTCAGTGTCGGCCTACGTGCAGTCGGCCTCGCTGTCTCCGTGACACAGCGTGGTATGGACCAGCAACAGTCAGTACTAGCCCAGGCAGCAACCGCTAACTCCAACTGCTCACTATATTCATGCCTTACCTGATTCACAGACAGGAAGCGTTATTTCTCCTTTGGAGTTCTTCCAGCGTCCATCAGCACTGCATATACATTTACCTGCGTCTCACAGAGACAACAAATGTAAGAGCAAGTGAATGGAACAGCTGGGCACCGTTTTAAAGCAACACAGAGGTGACACTCTACAGGCACTCCTAGACCTGTCTGAGGTCTCCTTTGAGCTTACTGCAGACTCACGAAAAGGTGACTCTGCATCACTTACCCCCCCCCCCCCGGCTATTCACAGGATCCAATATTATTAACCACCACTAATTGGCGAATGATAAAAACGCGTTAAGCTCCCAACCGTGTCTGAATTAAGCCTACCTGGGGTACCGTTCAGTATGCTTAGCTGCATGTCCTTAAAAATGCAAATACTACTTCCCAAAGTTACCAGCCTTTGTACTGTGTTTCAGAAAGGTCCTGCTGATCTTTACAGGCACGTCTGTGTAAGTCAGCAGTACTCACTCTGCACACCATCAGAACCACGAACCACTCTTAACCTGATGCTTAGGAACCACCGTTACCATCAGCCTTCACGGTGCAAAGCAGGCTTCACACTGGTGCTGAGTTTCAGCACTGTAGGTGGTCTTCTCGGGCCCCGTAACATACGTAACAGCACCGCTGCCCACGTCTGCAGGCCGACCACAGTCAGCGGCAAAAGCAGTTCACAACTGTATTTAAGAAAAAGAAAAGCTTGTGCGCTGAAAAAGTCAACCCTCTCAAGCAGGATTCAACTGTGGTCTTAAGGGAATGGTACAAGGCCCCTTCACTTGAGGTAACAGAAACAGAAATACTGGCGCAGGCTCTGTGCTCGCAGCGGGGCAGGCAGACATTAGTAACACCACGGCCGAGCAGTGCGAGCCGGCAAGAGTTTAGCAGATTCTGTGGCCTCCTCAGAAAACCTGCACTCCCACCCACTAGATTAAGCTGTGACTGGGCAAGACTCGTGCTGCACACCACGTCTGCAGGAAACCGATACGTACACTAATGAACATAGACTGATTAGGGATAAATTGCATCAGTACCCTAAGAGTACAGGTACTGCATTTTTCTCCCATGATGCTGCTGCTTTTGCTAGCTACATAAAACTGTTGGGAGACTGTACACTACTTCAAAGGACACTAGCATACTTTTTTTTTTTTTAATTAAATAACCATCAGTGCTTTTTAGAGATTTTAAAAGGCAGAAATTGAAACATCTTCCAACTTACAAATACAAAATGCACTTTGACAATAAACACTCATTACCAAGCAGAAGAAAAAGTTTCTCATACTGCAACTTCTACCATTGTCTTTACAAAACCAATGCTTTACACATAAATATTTACATAGCAATTTTCCAATTTGCAAGTATTAGCACTGACTTACTGATGCACTTTGCCGTTGGTTTGTTCCAAAAAGCATCCTTTTGACATTCCGCTACAAAAGACTTCACAACATTTTCATTCTCTGAGAAGCATGAATAGAAATAAAAGGTGAAATTGACTTCACATCAAACAGTTAATTACAGGAAAACAACATCAGTTTCATATTTATTTGTTCATTCATACAGGAAAAACATAGCCAGATTTTTATTTGCTTAAAATGTCTTTACTAAACCTGCTGCTTTTGCTGCATTACTCTCAGAGTGTGCAAATGTAAATAATTCTTATACCATCACCATACATATCTAGATGTGGGTGCTAGCCAAGGCCACCGTGGATGGCTGAGAGCCCTACCCCTTCGGGAGCCTGGAGGCTCATCTGCAGTCGTGTAGCAGCTGCACCACTTCCACCTGCCATGTCCCCAGCAGCGACAGCACGCAGTGCTGGTCAGGGCACCTCCAGGACAACACGGCATGCAGCCTTCATTTCTCTATTTCCATACGCACCCAGCCTTCCTACTGTTTGCAGTTCAGCACTAACCCTCACACCAGTTCAGTCATCCTGGGTTTCTACATAAACAGTGAACGTGTGCAACTATCAAATCAGACAGACTGTAAAATCACTGTTGAGGTCAGCCTGTGCCTTCCTAAAGCACAGGCACCTAACTGTGATTTTAAAATTTTGCATACACAGACTAGAGAATCTTCCGAAACTGCCTGCTGGGAAGCAGGATGTTACTAAGAACCAAGTCTGAAATGCGGCGTTCGCAAGGATTGACCAAGTATTCCAGTTTTAACTTCCCTGGAGAACTGCAGTAACAAATGAAAGAATATTAAAAATTCTCGCTACACTGATCTTGTGAAGTCTTTTGTAAAATCATTCTTTTCTTCCAACATAATTACAAGCAACTCTCCAAGCAGTAGTGCTCACAGAGCATCAGCATGGGCACACATACGTGCAGGCGCAGACAGAAACGTAATTCTTTGGGGAGGGTATCAAAGCAAGGACAGTTAACAAATTCAGTGTACTGAGCACACCTCGTAATTATAGAATGTGAGCAACAGAAATTGTTAATGAGAAAAGGCACCCACACGTTTAATCCCTGAGAAGTTGGGGCTGACAGCGCCATGGTTCACCTACGCGAAGCAGCACGTATCTGATGTCACAGAGAGAGCACAGTGGTCACCCAGCAAGTACCGTGCTTGCACTGGTGCGATGTGACCATGCGGTGGTGCTTCAGGACTGGGACATGGCAAACCTGCAGAGGATCAGAAAACACAATAATCCCCTTCAGAGCAAATTTGTTACTTAACGCTAAAGGTTCTTAGGGGAAAAAAAACAGCTTTTCTCTGTCCTTCCCCTCCATTGTTTCACTCGCATGGACACAGGTCTACAACTGCTCAGAACAAAAGGGAAAACTGTGGTGACCTGACGTGATGCTCTCACACCAAAGGTGTGCAGCGACCTGCACCGAGCCAGGCTACACTGACAGGACTCGCCCAGCACCTCTGTTGCCTAAACACGTACCTCGTAACTCCTGACAAGTTAGGAAAATTGTTCCCTAAAACAAAATCCTATTCCTGGACCCAGCTGAACTGTAAGATCAGATGGAATTCTGGAGTTCTCTTAAAACTTTACTTCAGAAGCGAAGTCCTTAGCAGCGGCACTGTTTAACAGGCATGCTACGGAACACGCAGCATGAAACCACCGTTTCAAAGCACCACTGTCTGGCCGCTCTTCAGGCCTTTCCAGAATGAAGTTCTGGGAATAGTCAGGACTTGAGAACTGAACAGAGGTCTCCCACCCACCGGCTACCGTGTATTTCATCTTCCACCCAGTGTCTGCTCCTGAGACATCAGTTATGAAAGTAGTATTCTCAACATCAGCAGGCAATTTTTGCAGGCAAAGTCTTTCCATAGAATTGGCTACCCACCTTTTTGGGTGTTTTAACATGAAATGGATGAAAGAAGGCAAATCAACTGCCTTTACTCCTCTCCCCATGAGGTTTACTCATTTTAGTACAATTGCTCCCCGAACTTGAATGGTCCTTTCCGCAAAGCTTAAAAAACCAGGCATGTGGTTAGAGTGATGGGTGTCACTCTGGTAACTCACAGAGCGCCTTTCCTCCAAGCATCCCAAGTGCTACGGAATGACTGGGAAGCCACTGGCTCCATTTTAGAGATAAGCAAACAATGCAAAAGACTGAACTGAATCCCTTGACATCACTGACCTGTGATAAGGGCAGAGGTTGTGATGAAATTTATCAAGACACAACCTGTGTGTGCCTGGGTTTGGTTTTGGTGAATCTCCCAAAAGAGGAAGGTGTTGAAAGAAAAAAAAAAAAAAGCAAGGAAACTGAAGGAAGGAGAAGAAGAAATGAATGAGGAGAGACACAGGGAGACAACAATTAACATGGCGAAACACAGGCTGAAGAAGACGCAGTAAAAGAACTGGGCCTGCCTCACAAAAGCTGCGATGAAATGCAATAAACCTCACCTTACCTGAAGGACCTCACAGGGGCACAACGCTCCTGGGTGTGTCTCCACGCAAAAGGTCTCCACGAGTTCCAGCGTGATCGGGAAGCTGTCTTCTCCCTGGATACCGCAGCTGCCAGAGCTGAGTGGGGATAAGGTGCTGGATAGTCAGGGCTGGTGATTCCTCCAATTCTTTCAGTAAAAACTTGACTATGACAGTGGGCTAGGAAAAAAACGAACACACAGCAAGTGATGATCATAGTTGTATTAACTCAGTTCAGCCACAGTGGGTAAAGGCAGTGGATCTTTTTCTACGCTATATCCCTTCGAGAAAGCTTCAGAGCCACGTACCTACCTGCCTATGAAATGCAGCTAGTCTCACACATTTCACCAGTGGGCATTTGTCAGATGAGAACACTGCCCTCTCTCTCTGTCGCTGTAGGACCAGGGCACGAGCATTATCCAGCACTCCTACCTCAGCAGTGGTGCAGGGAAGGACACTGGGTATGCACCACTCCCACAGGGCTGGAGGTCAGAAGTAAGGGCTGGAAGCTCATCAGAAACATTCCAAGGTGTTAAATTTACAGCTTGTCTGCTGCACCGGAGTGTGCAGTGGTAGGATAGCTATCAGCTCCTCAATTCCAGAAGACTCTGAATGCAGCTCTCTCTTTTTAATGCTTTTGTTGCCAGACATTTAGAATGTAATTGTATTCTCTGAGCAAAACCAGCTGTGCCTCTTGCCGACACAATTGGAGCCACAAATGCCCCCTGCTGAAGAGAAGCAAGAAGGAACAGCCACAAGTGCCCCGAGGATTTCTGCCTGTTGACAGCATCTGATCACTGTGAAGTGGTGCTTTGATCAGCTGGGAACAAAGGCTTTATGATGTGCTGCAAAAGCTGTATGAGCAATCCTTTAATTGATGAGGAATGCTGGACTGGCTGATAACACCGGCCTATTTTTGCACCACTGTGACACTGAATTAATTATAAGGGGGAAATTGTTTGACTCTGAATTGTATCCTCAAACACACCATGCTAAACTCCACCAACAAAAATTCCATTATCCAGTCATTAATTACAGATTATCACCTAAAATAGACTACACAGTTTAAGGTTGTCATTTTAATGGAAGGGGACCAAGCTGTGAATGAGAAAATGAACATTATCCTCCCTTAACTAACCACGGATTTAGTTAGCCAAGATTCTAAGCTCCTTTCACTTCAGAAAATGAAACCTGCTTCCACCCCCTACCTATACAATAGCCCTACTTGCTGCTACAGGAAGTATCTGGATACAAGCATTCACCTGGAAAGGAAAGCAGGAATGGGTAAAAGGATAATCTTTTTATTTTATGTGTGTGTGGCTCTTAGCACAACTACACCACCACAAGTAATGATGCACACAACCATCACCACAAGTAATGATGCAAACATCACAAACACTAAAGTGCTTCTTTTAGCACAAGCTGTAATTTCAGAACAATCTTTCTCTGTCCATCTTCCCAGCAAGTTACGAGCAGCTGCTTTTATTTGACATAAACCTATCCATCACCACAGCGACGGAGCATCTGTGTGCTCTACTCTGAATTCACTGTCCTAGGTTTTCAAAGACAGCTGACAAATATACAGAGTAAAACAGTTAATAAGTATCTAGAAATGCCTATTCTGCTAAAACTGTGCACTCTCCTCATTTTTAAATCCTGTTTGAAATGGCTCTCTTGGTCCAAAAAAGCAGAGAAAGCTTGACTAATTCACCTGGCGATTCTGGCTGCCTCTGAATCTAGCCTAACAGCACACTGCTTTGCACCAGCAGAAATCAGCTGAGCTACAATGGGAATTATATCTTTTCCTTTCGTGCTATACTTGTAGAGGATTACCAGAAAGTGGTTTTTTTTTTTCTTAATTGTTATTACCTCATTCTTCCCAGCTAGATGCATGTTTCTGTCATTCCACCAACTGTGCCTCAAACTACAGAAGCATTTGATGGCTGTGTTAAGAATAAAGAATGTTTTCTAGCACACTCTCCTGAGCTGCTGCAGGTGTTGCCTACAATACTGCCAGTGATAGAGAGTTCACTGCCTTTCCCCAGGCTTTAAGGTCCTACTACAACACTTCCTCCCACTTGCTGCAAGCCCAGGTTAAGAAACACCCCAAAACCTACTTGATATGTAGCTTTAGCAGTATACTGCTCACAGCCACATAAGTGAAAAAAAATCTGCTTCTCTTAAAACCTGAAATTTCCTCATGCTGCAAATATCTGTCCCAGCTCTACAGCCCCTACAGGAGTAGTATGGAGGCAATTACAGGAAGAAATAGGAATGAAAATATGAAATCCTTGGGTGTGAAAAAAGACTCAGTGTGAAGTCTTACCGTAAGCACACAAGCCACAATGTAATGAGTACTATCTTTACACCCGTAACTCCCTACTGAAATCATTAGGAAGCTAGAATCTCAAATCTTCTGCTAGTTCTGCATCAGAATCCTTTCGTATTACCTACAAAACCATTCTTCCCCGGGCATGGGATCTACTGTGTAAAGATGGGATATTCAGGTTGGTAAGGTGAAATTCTCTCTTACAAGAACCTCAGAGCTAAAAGGCAGCAACACCTTGGCTTCTATTTACTGTAATCATCATGTCATCTTCCTCCCCTGAAGTACGTTTAAAGGAATGTTATTAGACTAAAGCTCAGCATAAAAGCAAGTAAGAGAGAAATGGCGGAGAAAAGACCACTGTGCAGTTAACACACACTCACATATATACACACATAGAGACAGAACAACACTGCAAACAACCAAACACTATAGTTTCTCAAGGCTGTTTACTTTCTCTAGTAATAAAAGGGCAAAGGGGCACGTGATGAAATTAAAGGCCAAAAACCATATATCTGATACATAAACAGGATTAAGAAATAGCATATAATTAATCTGTGCAACATGCTGTCATATGAAATTTAAGACAAACTTTTATACGGTAGTGCTGTTAAGTTCACCTTAAGCTAAGTAGCATACAGACAACACAGGATGTATTGCACAGGATTACGTTTCTGTATGGAAGTATACTTTAAAAATCACTTACAGAACTATATCTTCCACTGAAGCATAAGATGCCAGCCAGTATCAAAAGCAGGAGATCAGGCTTGGGGGATCCTTAGCCCAGATCCATTCTAATGGTGCATATTCCAGAACTGCTCTGAGCTGCCCAAGTGCTGATTGAGAGGCTCTTCAGGGCACGACTGCTCTCTGTTCATGCAGCAAAAAATGGCACCACGCCTCTGCACAGAGCTGGGATCCCCACATGCTGTTACAGTACAAATGAGAACAATGATAATTGTTCTTAGCCTGTTAATACTCCGGTAATTTAGAAAACTGGCCTCCACCTTGTTTTGAAGGACTAAAGAAGGAGAAAGAAACTAATAGTTCTTCATGCTTCATTACATCTGTCGCCTTTAAATTCAGGTTCCTAATTTTTATGTGAGATTTTCATAACACAGTTTGGAAAAATGTGAGTCACCACCAATAAAGTCTTCTGACTTGTGCTCACACGAGCAGCCAAAACTAGCTGACCCAACAGAAGATACTCTGCCAGTCCAAGGGAATTTGCAGCTTGAAGATGAAAAGGCTTAGACTGGACCTTACATTTCCCCTAATATCTCCTGGATGTGGCCACTGGGAGTTCCCTTTGTCAGGGCAGTATTTTTTTCCATCAGTCTGCAAGCAAGAAAGATATAAACTAGCCAGCACAAAAAGGATCAAATAATTTTTTAATATCTGCCAGCAGAAATGCTGTCCCTTGACTTCCCAGTCCAAGCTTTAGAGCTGTCCAGAGAGTGCTCAATTATGCTGAGGTCATATTTTTATTTGAATCACAGTGAGCTGTTTGCCAGAGGCTTGAATTCTGAAAAATGACCCCCTCAAAACTTGCAAATCCATTGTCATTGGCTCATTAGGTCTCCAACGGAAGGTGGGTCATAAATTGTATCCCTGAGCCATGACAAACTTTCAAGCTGCTTTGATCACAATTCACTGTGACCATGACAGAGCTTCCGAACAAGATTAAACACAGCAGAAGTAAGCCTTGGTAACTGCTTGCACAGCCACTCTACCCCCAGATCAGCTCTCTGCAGCACCTGCCTTCTACGACACTTACTAAGCACCTTCCCAGTACATCAAGCCAGTGATGCTACCTCTCATTTTGCAGATCATGTTCAAAGCTGGTATCAAGCAACTTGCCCAAGATAATGCAGAAATCTGCAAATGTAGTGACCTGCAATGAGTCAAGTGTCCCATCTACAAGCCTCTCTGCTCCTCCCATACTCACTTGCAAAAGGGTTCCTCCCCCATTTACTCCAGGCACTGAAGAGTGGAGATGAGGTTGAGAAACTGAGCCTCATAAACCACAATTAAAAGCAACTCCTGCAAAACTTCAGAAATAAGGAAAAGCTGATCGACTAATGCTCCTTCATCCCTTGAGTTTTTTAAATAAAGCCTTGTGTTATCTTCAGCAGTTCACCTACAGCTGCTCAGCTCTGACTTGTTAACCTCTTGTAATAATCATCATGTCTCCTCCACAGAGTTGGGGAGCTCTAGTCACCGACAAGTATGGAGCACAGCATTTCTCAACATGTTTCAAGAAGATGGTCCCTGCCCACAGAGGGTACAGTCCAAAAGGACAATAAATGGATATTAATGTGGAGTAGTGAAAGGCTCTGCGAGGGACTGAGACAGTATCAATCAACACCACAAGCAACTGTGCTGAAGAACAGCATTCCTTGTGTTGCATCTGTTGTGGGGAGGGCAGTGCTGCCTTCCCTTGTGTGAAGGCAAGACACCCAAGCTGCCCTGGTGACGTCCATATTACTTTACCAAACTTTTGGAACTCTGCGGCTTTGCTCACCAGAACACATTTTAGCCATAAGGCTAATGGCAGACATGGCCAGAGTCACAAAATTTGGATTTAAAAAAAAAATAAATTCAAACCTTTCCAAAGAGTGAATGGGCTCTTGAGTACAAATAGTTTCAAACTACAAGTTTGGGTGCAGACAAGAGCCTATCTAAAAGGAACGTTAGGGAACAAATGTGTGGTGCTGGTCCTGCTCCAGTTTAAGAACTATGGCAGGTCAAGCAACAAGAGCTGGACAAGATATTCAAGAGTCTTCAGGCAGCTGTGATGCTCAGGGGCCTTTCACAATGCCTCTTCTCTCACCAGCTCCTGCCTCATCTACCTTCTTTCCCTAGTGACGCATGAGAAATGCAAGAAAATTAATGCCCCAGAGGCTGCCACCAGCTTTCAACAAGGAAC
This sequence comes from Opisthocomus hoazin, assembly GCF_030867145.1. NCBI lineage: Eukaryota > Metazoa > Chordata > Aves > Opisthocomiformes > Opisthocomidae > Opisthocomus > Opisthocomus hoazin. The sequence continues at coordinate 13,022,900 of NC_134429.1, forward strand.
AGCCTCTTTATTGTCTGCAGGAGGCAGGTCTGAAAGGCAAGGAACCAAGACATACAAATCACTGAGCAAGAGCAGCCTGCAGCCCTTGGGCAGACTGCAACAGGCAGGTCAGGAGAGGGGGCAAACCAGCTCTTCCCAGCACATCTGTCTCCATCTCTGCCTAAGCGAGGAGAAGCTTAATTATCTCACACTGGAAAACAAAGGAGAAAAAAAAAAGAGCCTGTCAGTATCAGCCTGCTCAACGGGGACCCAGAAATCAGAGGGGCAGCTTTTGCCCTCATCTCATGAAGGCAATCCAGAGAGACCTTTGCTTTGCATCCCAGACCAGTGACTGGAGCGGCTTCAGTGCTTGCATCTAAAGGCCTCTGAAATGTGAACAGGTTCCAGCACATCACCTGCAGCACAGTAATTCCCAACGCACACGTCTCCACCCCTCGGGGTAGCCCAGCCCTTCAATATTGCTGACAAGCTCCCACTGCTAGCGTTCTGTATGCACACACGCAGGGTCAATGCAAAGCCACTAGTCTGCCAGTTCACAGCTATTCATTTTGCACCTTCACATTAAGATCAGGCACACGCTTTATAGCGTAAGTAAATCCATATACTTGTGCTAAAAGCCATCACTTTAGGAAGGGGAGGTTGAATGCATAGGTCTGTTCCAATACACTGGAGATCAGAGGAGTCTGAATGCTAAATCAGACTCAGCGAGCCATGGCTGGAGAGGGTCTGTAATAGACTGGAGCTCTGAAGCTAAGTGCCAAGGCGGCCTTAAGCACTGGAAGTTAAATCCAAACCCGCATTTCAGCACTGCGGAGCTCCAAGAAACTATCTTCTCACCTATGACAATATTTAGCGAGCAGTATGTGTACTGGTTCTTTCCAGACAGGACTCAGCTCCAGGTGGGCAAAGCTGCACCCACAAAGGATGAATCTGACACCACGTGTAGGCACATGTTTCACTGCAAGGTGAATCCTGAGGTGCCGATCACGGTGCTGATTCAGACAGACACTTCGCTGCCTGATGACACGTAAGCTTTCTCTAGTTGGGAACTGAGAAGCAGAGCCAGGCAGAAGACAGCTAGGTAAACCTCATGGTGTATGCCCTTCTGAACAAGAGATCCATGCCTGGCCTTGTCTCCCATTTAATGGGTGGACCATTGTATCTGCTGTCAGTGATACGTGGACAGTGCTGCTTCTTAGCCTGTGTCCTTCCAGGGAGAGTAGCAAACTATTTCTCCATTAGACTTTGCAACTTGATTGGTTTTTCCAACACACCTACTAACTCAGGTCCAGAATACTCAGTATCTCAGTACCCAGGGAACAAGACACACGCAGTTTTGCGAGGCTGGCTGCACTGGCAACCATGAAGACTGGAATCATCTGTGATAGAAAGTGTAAGACAAGTTTCCTGCTTCTCCATTCAATCTGTCTAAAGCTGAACACAGGTGGATGCTGCCTAAGGAGTAACCAAATCCAACTGCCAGCACACCATTTAACTGCAACACAATATTGCTGCCCCTAATGGCAGCAAGTAGCCCACAGCCACGCTGCAAACCAGGGCCTCTGTTCACAGCCCTGACTAACCCCCCGTACCTTCTTCCAGCTGCACCAGGCACATAGGGAATACTGAAAACAACAACAACAAAGCACAGCTTTCATCTTGATGCTACTGTCAGGGCTGGATTTAAGTGGATGTTGTAGGTAGGGAAGTATCTCCTGGTCTAGCATGAGCTCACCTGTGCACGTCCTCTTGTTCTCATGCAGTGTGTAGCCAATCCGACAGCTGCAGTAGTAGCCCCCCACGTAGTTGTGACAGTGATGATTGCAGAGGGGTTCGCCATCAAACAGCTGCTTGCACTCATTGATATCTAACGGGTGAAGCACAGAATTAGGCAACCAACACCCTCCAACACCACTCTGTCTTAGTCTGAGCCACTCTGTTTCGTGAACTTGACTAGTTTGCCTTTGGTTGCTGTGTCCTTTTGCATCTGCCTCCGTACGATAAGATGGCCACCTCCCACCTCCCACCAGCAGCTACAGTCTGTGAGAGCACAGGGAAGCACCAACCCCACCACAGCTGTGTCTCTTCCACCTGCAAGAGGGGCTGGTCTCTTACCTTCAGCAGCATAAAAGGCCTCAAAGCCTGTGAATGGCTTCTCATTGGAGTAGTCAGATCGGAACAGTACCATGAGGTTGTTGTCAGTGGAGACATATGTCTTGTTGCCCGGAGCCTCCTCAGTGTCTGTACTATCCTTTCCACACAGTGTAGCCAAGATCCTCCCACCAGAGCTCAGCTGCAAAATGAGCAGACACATCAACCAAATGAGCACGGAGCTTTGCTCTCTCCAACCTGCTGCCATGGCTTGGAATGCATGTGTTTAATGGTGTGCGAAAGGAGGCCTGGACGCTCTCAAAATGCTTCCGGAGGTCAATCCAGACACAGGGACAGGTAAGAGAAAAATTCCCCTATTCTGTGTGACTAAAGCCCATAATTTGGCTTCTCTTTTTCCTTTCAGAGGCCCACGTGAAGCTGTGATGCCAGCCTGGTCTATCAGCATCATACTTTGTTTATAATGCCTGTTAACTTGGCACTCTCAGTGACAATCAGATCTTGGTAAAGCCAGAGACAACTGGGGTAAAAAAGTTTCACATGCTGACAAATTCAAATGTATAGTAAAAGGTCTCTTTAAACTAGTGACTCACTTGCTCTATGATTCACTTATTACAGTTCCAGCTCTTCATTTCTCTTGTGTTTTTAATACAGGAGAAATGTTCTGATACCTAGGGTTCATGTTGTGCATGGTAGTGATAGAACTGTGTACTACAGGCCTATCAGAAACAAGTACTCTGTCCTGCCCAAAGAAAATTACAGAAAGAACAACAAGGATTTGGGGAATGGGAGAAACTTGTCATATAAAACCATGGAAATAGGATCTTCCTAAACGAGAACAAGGCTGCCTGATTTGGTTCCATTCGATTCAAAAGTACTGCTGACTGCACTGGTTTTGCAAACTTCCTGTGTATACAGCTCCTTCTTTAATGTGTGTCAGGCCCACGCAAACAACAAAACGAGTGCAGAGGTAGCATGGCCCCAGATCAGCGACAGGGCTGCCCAGACTAAAGCACATGCTAGAACATCAAGTACAAACCTTTCAGGGATAGAGCTGATCACCCAAACACTGCCCGAAGACAGCATCTTTGTTTCTTTTCCTGAGGTTGTTTCTCACATTAGCTAGCAAACACGTGATAGCAAGTGCACGTTTAGACGACCTGACAGTATCTTGTTTAGACTATCATTTAGACTTTTACGGTCTCCCATTAATACTCTGTCTAAAGCACTACTTGTTAATTTAAAACACACACTGTAACTTCAGCAAAATGAACCTCAAATGTTGTTTTGGGCAAAATTTCAAACCTTTTGCTTCATGAGAGGGGAACACCAGAATCTTCTGAGCACAAACAACTCAACTTTCAGATGTTCCAACACGACATTCAGTTCTACTTCCTGGTCCCATGGGCCTCAATAAACACATCATTCAGGAATCAGCTGAGCCTGAACTTTACTAGCAGATTGGAATCAAAGGCTTACATCAGTTATGTTGATCCTGCATGTGTCCAGGATCACACATACACAGTTTTTAACAACTTAGCCTGCTACACGTCACCCTGCCCTACACATACCTTCACATAATCATATTCACACAGGTAGGACAGCTCCAGGTTGAAATGGGTGAAGTAGATGCGGACAGAATATCCCTTGGGAACAGTAATATTCCAGATTCTCTCCTTGTGATTTGGGTAGACATTTGGGAAGCTGGGGGACGTGATCCTTCCATACATTTTCTGCAGCACAATGCTGCTGCTTACTCCACTGTAAAGCACAGCTAGCAAGACAAACAGCCTGTGTCAAAGGAACAGAGATTAACAGAGAAAGAGTGAGCATCAACTCAGATCACAACCCAAAAGCCACACATCCAAGTTGCCAGCCTCGATACCAAATCGGGTGTATCAGTGCTAGCTGAAATCTTCATGCCCAACACCCTTCTCACTTGACAGTGGAAGAAATCAGGAGGTATCAGTGGAGTCATACTGTGGTAACAGCTAAAAAAGATGAGAATCACACTCCTGCCTTCTAAGGCCTGCACAAAGCCAAGTGGACAGAGGAGCTGGGGAGGTCCCTGCAACTGCACTCACCTCATCATGTTGCTCTCCTGTCTGAGCCTGCTCCGAGCCCTGGGGAAGGAATCGCTTCTGATGTATTTGCATTTGGAAGCGGATTTATTTATTGTGTGTGCTCTGCTGTGTTTGTCTGGATGTTGAACTCTGATGTTTATCTCCCTCCCACCCCCTTCAGCCTGCTGAGTTCTGGGAACAGCAATCACTAAAAACCAGGCTTGTGTTCAGTGCATGAGACCTCAGTCAGTGACAGGGAGAGGCATAGAGAGATGGAGTGGATGGATTAGGAATGCTGCAGGCTCTTGGAGGGAACCGTAGTATCGCAGCTCTGTGGGAAGGCAGGCAGTGGGAGGAGGCACAGGATGGCTCCAGACAGTGTCTGCACGGGGGAGTGAGGGAAGCTGGACAATGCTCTTTCCCTCCAACCAACTGATCTACAACTACTATTAACGCAAACAGCATGTTACTGGAAGTACGGTTCCTTCCGTTGTCAGAGCAGGAAGGTGTTGAAAACAAAATCATGGGGCACATTACAAGATTTCAGAATAGTGAGTGAGTCTGGTTAGATGGTTCTGTGTAATAGGACAGGAACGCTCAGGTGACAGAACAGTACAGCACACACAGAGGCACACATTTGAGAGATGTGGAAGTCTTCCAGTTCTCAGCTGCACATTTTAATCCAGTGCAAGCTTGTGTTGACCAAAACCTGCTCCCTGGAAGACCCATAATATAAAAAAGCATACTTAATAAATTATGTCTTCTGCATCTGGATTGCTACAGACACAACACAAAAGTCCTCTGTGCTCACATGTGCCCATGTAACCTAGCTTACGATCTTTAAAAGCCCAGCAGTCAATTTCAACCAAATCTGGCAGAAGACAAGCAGTTCCAAGGATACCAGTGCAATGGAGACAGGCTGATGGATATAAAAATGAATTCCTATTACCAGGGATTCTCTGAGGAAAAAAAATCGAAAATTAACTCAAATTTCTTTTAAACATTCATGGATCCACACAGGGATTTCACACTGCTATAAGATCCCAGGGAATTAAACTGGGAGAGTCAACGCCATAGGACATACAGTTTCATAAATTCCAATGCTTGCAGACTGCTTTTTTCCACATCAGCATTTAGGTTTCCCACAAAACTCCTATTGTAGTGCACACGGAGACAGGCCTAGATTTACAGACTGTGAAAAGTCAGGTATGTTAATGCTGAACCTAGGTCCTACCTCTTCCCTGACAAAAATGGACAGAGAGCATAAAAACTGATTTGCAGTAGGGAACTGACTACCACACTGGATATGCAGGAAATTTATACCGAGATGTCCTGTAATTAAATGGACACCTTCTGATACTCATTTCTGAATAGCCAAAAAATCATTACCCCAGGCAGTGAAGCTGGTGCTGGCAGGAAAGCAACAGTTATTACATGAACAAAACTAAAGCCAACAAACCATTTAGCAGACTGCAAACAGAAAACACCATTTAATAAAAGTGAAGCAGAAACCAGCAGCAGTAATAATTGCGTAGCAGCAGCACCTACAAGCATGGTTAAGGGACTAGAATGCAGAGGGGACTAGTTTTTCCCACAGCCCACCAGCTACTGAAATGATCCTATCAACACATGCAAGCTGTGAACTTTACTACTGGCAGGAAATGAGGGAAGAGAAGGAAAATTTTGCAGAAAATCAATCTGTGCCTAACTGAGCTGGTGCCTGATTCCCACAGATATAAATACTTCCAGAAGTGTCCCACATCAGGCTTCCTGCTCAGTTCAGTAGCAGAGGCATGGAGAGTCAATTCTGATCTTGGGTCTCAAAAGCTTCTCACCGCTCCAGAATTTGCTGAGGCCCCTGAAGCTGACGGTTGCCACCTAGCACTGAAATAAGAAAGATGACTTCATAAACCGTAATCCTGGAGACTGAGAAACTGAATGTTTGGTGCACATACTGGCTTTGCTCTGGCATGGTCCATGGAAAGACGAGACTGCTGTGATTTTAGCCCTTAGCACCTGACGTGAACAACAGCAAAAACACTGTGCCCGTTTCTTAGCCCAGGAACCTTTCACCTCCAAAAGGCTACTGGGCATCAGCTAGCCAGGTGCAGCAGTATCTTGAGAGCACTGTGATAGCCAACCTCAGGCCCCACAGATGCTCCTCTTGCCCACAATTTCCCTTTTGCCTGCACAGGACTAAGCCAGCCTAAAGGCTAAGTGGACTTCATCCATGTCACTGCAGCTTTCAGTGCTCTGTAACTTGCTGAGTTACTGACACACTTTAGGAAGCTTGGGTGTTGTCTGAAATGACAGATGCCCCTTGAGAAGTCTGCCCAGCTGTCTTCTTGTGCCCCTGCCTCCTTCCATGCTTGAAGGCTGAGGTAGCACAACAGCAAGCCATCATTTTCAAGAGAACCACCATGTGTGAAAGCCAAAGTTCAGAGAAAGGACTTCCACTTGGGGGAAAAAAAAATCTTCCATGGAATGGAGGAACATGGAATAACACAAAGATACTGGAGAGACCTCATATGAGCCCATACTCTCCCTCAGACCCTGTACAGTCTCTCAAGATACGCTTTTACTACTCAACACTGAGGTCTGTCAAGGAAAGGTTTCAAATCCCTCCTGTGGCAACAGCAAGTGCAGACAGCTAAACCAGACACGAGTAAAACAGCAAGAGGTAAATTCCGTCAAAGCTATGTTCCTACAGAAAAGAGCTTCAGCTGTGACAAACTCTGAGATCCTATAAAAATGAAGTTGATACAGTTCCATATCCACTTAATCAAAAGTCCCACACAGCTCTGTTCTGAAATGGGCCATGCAAAACCACACACCGCCTCAGATACTCATCTTGTGCTGGGGGAGGAAACCATCTCTGGGCCTTCGAAAGGCAGCTCCTGCATTCTGGCAGCAATTCCATGAAAAGTACTGCAATGACTGATCACAGTCAGGACCAGATGTTTCAGGTGTAATAAACAGCACAGTGAGCGTCTGAATGCGCCTCCAGATCCGAAACAGGGTACTGCCTAAGCAAGAGGCTGGTTAATGAATGGAGAAACGCATGCACAGGCCTTCCTGGCTTCTAAAATGAGACAGTGCAGTCATCTAACGTAGCAGTGGCTATCCTCGCGTCACAAACCAGCAGAACAAATAAGCGTAATAGCGGCTTGCTGTGATCCCTGAAGACATTGCTCCCCGCTGCCCCTTATTTCTCAAACGCCAGCTGCCTCTGCAGAGCCCTAAGAGATTGGTTGGATGCTTGCTGTTCCATGGCTGAATCTGATCCTCCCGCTTTGAGGGGTTCAGAGGACTGGAGAGAGCAAATGCAGCATGGCAAAAGGCGTTCTGTTTCCTCATTACAAATCAAATAGCACTACTGACATCAAAAAGACAAGCACACAGACGGAGCAAGCAGAGCATGGAGCGGGGCAGGGGGAAGAGCCTGGCTGCTGTGAAACAGGAAAAAAATAGTCTTGCCAGAGCAAAAATAGCAGGCAGAGAAAGCTCATACAACGGGGCAAGATACCTTCTTCAGTTAGGGCTTGCTTTCCTCTTTCCCACGCTGTCTATTGCTACCTCATTGTTTTATATTCTGTTTGTGAAGATAGACTCCAGCTGCTACAGAATGCTAAGGTACATTTCTCCAGCAGTGAAAAAAATCACTGGACTTGTCCTCTCTACCCTGCACTAACTGACTGCCAAAGGACAGCCAATGCAATTCTACAGTGTCATCCTCATCTGAAAGCACTTGGATCTGAGCTCACATTGTCTAGGAAGATCAACAAAAATACTGGGCTAAAGTTACTGGTTGACAGCTTTGCTCCTCTGGCATGAACAGAGCTCTCAAAAACAAGGGTAACCGTCATCTGTGTGGGGCTGGTCTCAGGCTGTGAAACATGACCTCTTCAGGAGCATCACAAAGCTCAGAATGCAAAACGCATGTCTCTGAGCATACGTGTCCGTCTGTGTGCATATGTTAGAGACCATGCACACACAATGCATATATTATATACGTATACACACTCGGAATGATAATGTGTAAATGTCTGTATTTCTGTTCAACTACACAGCTGCAGAATCCAACAGAACATAGTTTTCACATATGCCAGCCCATTTCAACCACTGCATGGATGTACATGCATGTGTTTACACACATGACTATACAAATGTGAGGGCAAACCCCTGCACTGCACACACTCACCCCCTCGGGAAAAGAATACGACAGCATGCTGGCCACGTTACTCTGCGTTCTCCTGGAAAAAACTCCCACTCTGCCATAGAGAAGGCAGGATAAGAACTGCGTAGGTCAGAATCTCTTTTCCGCTTGCCTGTCTCCCCGGTCCCATTAGCCTGGCTCTCAAAAATTGAACTAGCTCGCAAAGCTACCGTCTCACTCCCGCCCACATCCTTGGTAGCTACAGCATGTCTGCTGGGCTGGCTCCAAGTCCCTGACTTCACTGGAGCAGCTGTTTGTGCTGGAAAGAGAATTTGGTTACAATTCAGATATAGCTAGAGCCAAAGCTACGAAATACAGTGCTGTCTTCCCTCCAAGCAAAGATGCTATGCATGTTACAGGCACAGCCAACACACTTTTCTTGGGTAAGTCTGCCTCCAAACAGCTAAGAGGAACAATGGGAGCGGGTGAGTAACACACGTCTAACATGTATCTCTTGTTCAACATGAAGTCTCAAAGAAGGGAAGGCCGACAGGGGGACGACAACAAAGAAAAGCGAGAAAAATACAACAAATCTCTGTACTAGAGGACACAAAGAACAACCAAAGATGACCCCATCAGGAATTCACTATTGTGAATAGAGTGAAGCTAATCAAAAGCCTCCCCTGAACCTATCGCAGCCTCATTCAGCAAGCAGCTTGGCCCTGTGAAGTAATTAGGATACTTTTCAGCTCCCAGAACAGCATGCAGGAATGACAATCTCATTTAGAGAGAGTAGTTTGGGGTTACACACCTGCCATAACGACTGCAAGGCCTGCAAAGTCACTTGCCAGCTTAGGAAAGGCTATTAGCATGTGCCATTCCCTCCAGTGCTCAGCCTCCAACAAGTGGATCCACTTGAGCAGTAGCCTCTCTCCAAAAAACATTCTCTGTCAAGGGAGAACTGGAAAGCAAGCTTGGCAGAAGAACCATAACCCTCTCCTGCTGGAGTTTCCATATAATTCTCCACTGTTACATCCTTTCTTAAACAAAGCTTAAACCCTTTCCTATCTGCAGAACCAGACTTTGAAGAGCACAGCAACCACCACTAAGTTTGGGATGAATCCCTGGTTTCTCAAAGAGGAACCCAGACTTCATCCTCCATACCGTAACTACAGCAGACAAGTTGCTCTCACCTGAGAACACAAGGTCTGCCTTTGGAAGTCAGAGCTTGGCTGCTTGTCTCTATTTCCATCTCCCTTTCACTTCTTCCTTCTTTCTTTTCTGCTCTTCCTCTACATGCAATAATTAACACTGTGAACAACTGTATTCACCTCCCAGATGTACAACTTGCTGAGGCTGAAGAAGACAGTAAATTCTTGAGGCTCCCTTCCCCCTCCGAAGATGGAGAAGCTAAGAAACGTGCTGAAGAATACGATTCAACAGCATTAGGACTGGCAAATTCATTAAACTCACTTGCAGCAGGCTCCTTGTCCATATATACATTGAAATGCATTTTGTACTCACCCCTGTTCAACATAAAAAAACATTTTCCACCATTTTTCTTCCTCTGCAATTGTCCATAACCTCATTTTTTTTCTAACAAAGAGGCTATTACCCCACTAATCTAGATAAACAGCAAAGCCAGCCCAAAGCACTCCCAACATAAGCGCTACTACTCAGACATTAAAGAGTTAGTATGATACATTGAAATGGACAAATCTTCCCTCTGGCTAAATCCCTCACTGAATACACACAATCTCATTGCTGCCTTGGAGAAAACAGATTGAGGGCCTTGTCAGAGCCAACAGTCGCATCAATCAGAACCCATGTATTAAAATGCCTGTAGCACTCCAAGAAAAAAACAAAACTACCAAGCAACCAGCTGTGCTAAACTTCTGCTTACCACCTCAATGGAATAGTATGCCTTTCCTAACTACTTCAAATCAATCCTTGTTCAAAGCAGTCTGTGATCCCTGATCATTCTCCTCTCTCTGGAAAAGAAATTAGGGATACCTTCTGGGTACTAGGTACCTTCTAGATGCACTGCCTTTAAAAAGACTGGCCTTATCTATCATATTTTTGAGGCAGGATTATCAAACCTGTTTCTGCCCAAAAGAACTGGAAGTGTTCAAACTGAACAGCGCACTTCAGTCTACATCTAAGCTCATTTTTGCCAGAATTCCACCCTGAAGCTCTTGTTTCTTGCCCTAGGGAAAAAAACAAAACAAAACACAAAATGCAGGGCAAAAGTTCTGTGCTGCATGGACACTTTACTCCTCAGCTTCTTTGCGCGTTTTTACTTCTCTCACAGGAATCTTCACAAAGTGGTAACTAGCAAAAAACATCCTTTGCTCCTGTGCACTTTTGATTTGGGCAATGTCAAACATTTGGATTTGAGGTGAGATTGCTATTGTTTCCTAGCGAAATTTAACTTTTTCTTTTAAATGAGTGGGACACTTACCTGGGCTTTCCTTCTCCTCACTTTTCAATACGGTTAGTGAAATCCAGAACACTGAAGTTTCGGCAGGAGCCATGAGTAAAGCTTAAACAATAGAGGGAATCTGCAAAATGAGAATAACAGCTTTTAAACGTAGTTTTCAACAAAACATAATTAAACAGAAGCATTACAAAGGAGTGAGCTCATGCCAGCACAGCACTGTATTCTGTCTCAGAAAAATCTGCATTTCAGAGATAGGCAGAGCTCTACTGGCTGTACAAAAACAAATGCTCAGGTGTGGGTACTCAAGTACTCCCTGGATTAAGAGGTTACCTGGCTGCTGAGCATAAGTGATTACATATGTGACTTTCTGACACCTCCTGGACATATTGCCACCTGTTTTTACCTACTAACAGCAGGCCCACCACTTGTTGAGTCTCAAAGCTGTATGCAGAAAAAGTCCACTAGAAATCATTGACACACGCTGGAGACACTGGGCCTGCTGGCAAGCGAAGGGAGACTTGGCAGATGCTATAGACGTCTAATTTAAAATTAGCCACAGAGTCTATGAAAGTATATCCTGAATTCCCCCAGCCATAACATCTGCCAGCGATTTCCGCTAGCCATGAAAAGTTGCAAGAGCTTACTTTGCTCCAGCAATGCTCAGCTCCACTGCAAAGGCAAACAAAATCCTTTGCCTATATGAGAGTTAACTTGGTACAAGCATATTGGATCTAAGTCGGATTCCAACCTGAATGCCAAAGCACTCACAGCACAGGACTCCACAGTTTCATTCAAGCTCTGAGCCTCCTTAGCACATGATTAAAACTAAAATAAGAAATTCTGGGAAGTCAAAATGCAAATACTTCAGGTACACCTCTGTGGAGCCGGCAAAAAGTAACAGTCTTGCTGTAGCACGTGTTCATCTGAAGAGGCAGGAGCAACACAGAGCCACCAAGCAGCCAGCAAATTAGAAGATCATTGCATGTAATTTAAATGTTTGGCTGGGATCCCCTGAGGCCCGGTAGGAAGAAACTCTGAGGAAAGGAAGGTATTTAGTTTGATGTATGTTAGCAAGGAGGAAACTGAGCCAGGGCGCTAGCACGGCTGGAAGAATTATTCTTGCTGAAGTCAGATTACTCCAACTTGTCTGTTGGCCTCTGCTTAGCAGCACTCTAATGACCCAAAATTGCAGCTGACAGATTGGTGCTGAGAGTTTGTCTCATTGAGGCTACCGCATGTGAATGGGCTATTATTCTTTCAATTTTGGTCTCTGATGCCTGTTAACATACATTAGGCTTTTCCATATGGTGCTTTTTAGCCTGGTGTCCAGGGCAGCTGCCTGGGCCTCCGTCCCCACCCACATGCTCAGGCCCTGTCTAATGAAAATGGATGACGGCCCCAGCTTAGTAATGGGACACAGATGGACCAAATGGTTTTTCTCTTTGAAACGTATTTTCATTTAACAAAGTCTCCAAAGACTGTGAGGTTTTTATTCTTTTATCACTGTAATATTCCCCCGAATACACTGCAATCTCCAGACAGGTGAGGAATTAAAAGTCGCAAACTTTCAGTTTAACTGGATCTAGAAGTCTACAGACCAGTGTCCTACTGTAATACTACTATTCTGCTGATGGCCTTGACAGTCACTTGCATGTTCTCTCACTTTCTTCCTCTCCCATCTCACCTCTTCTACTCGTACTGAAAGATCTCCAGCATGAGAAGCAGCATTTTGGGGGCAGATCTGTTAAAAGAAGGCCTGACAGGCTGTTCAATCAGCCTCAGCTGAGGGACTGTACTGCCTCTTGCAATACAGACAGTAATGATTAATTAAGCAACCATTTTATTATTATGAAAGCCTTGTGCAGACACAGCAAAAGGAGCCTCCATAGCCACACGTGAGAACACATGACTGAGGGGACCGTGAAATGGGCATGGCAATCAAAGGTCATCTCCCAGCAGGACCCCTCATTCTACAAGTTATTCTTCTTGTTAATAGTATTTGTATTCCAAGAACAAATGGGCACAAGCAGAGTCCAAACGTGAGAGAAGAGTCAAACACTTCCACGTAATTTGTGGGAAAACAAAGCTCATCTTTTGGATGACACCAGTGTAGTACCACACACCAGAGTTAAGATACGCAATAGGCAAACATCCACTGCAAGATGGGAGCCATCTGTACCTGGGGCCAAGCATCCTGTGCACTAAGTTGCCACTGCAAGCCTACAGCCCAGCAGCGTTTTGCAAACAGCATTTCACACACCTCTTATGGCCAGCGTGGGGCATCTCACACTCAATTCCACGCAGATTAGACATGACTTGGTTGCAGCCTGCAGTGCCACAGCAATGAGGGAAGCCACACAGCACTCTTTACTGACTGACTTGGTGAACCACTTGCTCTGCAGTACGCGCTCTAGGAGATGGGAGTTCCCTTACATTCTGCGTCTGTACTCTGCACTGGGAAGTTCCCAAGGGCTCATGAGGCTGTCTCCAACTTTGCAAAGTGCTGCCTGTTATTTACGGTTTCTGCCCTCGTGCTAAGTCTTTTCAAATAATTTGGAAATAATCCCCTCAATGCTAGGGCAGTGTTTGCTCATGATATCTCATTTACCAAGCAGTCTATCTTCTCAGAGAGGTGAAGCCTACTTAAATGTCTCTGAAGGACAAGGCAAGTGTCTGTACATGCAAGTGTGAAAATGGGATGGGACTCAGGAAAACAATTCTTGAATCTCTCGGCCTTCATTACAATTCTTCTTTCAAGTGCCAGCTCTGATTTATGGCCTGCCATTCAGAGGCTACGAAGGCCTGCAGCCAGAACTGACCAGCTGTCAGAACAGGGCTTACAGAAACACGAAACATATTAACCTGTCTCTCCGCCTGCCTAGATCCCGCAACTGATAGAGGAGCTGACAACGACGGACAATTCTTGGCACATTACTTCTACCGCATTGCTTGGGCTGTGACTGTTCAAAGGTGGAGACACCCAGAACCACATGAAGATTTCCCAGGTGCAGTAATCTGGACTCAGCCACATGTGCTAAACGAAAGAGACCTCCTGGATTGTGGTCCCCACTCTCCTGCTTGCTTCCTGCAGGATCTCCAATACATTGGCTGGGACTTTGGTTTTCCTCCTGTTAAATAGGAATGATCATTCTTGCCTGAAGCACAAGAATGTTGCAAAGGCAGATCATCTCACAGAGACTCCTTCACGAAAACTGCTAGTTAAATGAAAGTGGAAGCAACTACTTACCTGAAAAGAAAAATACCCACATATACACATGCACAGCCACTTTCTCCTTGCAGCAATAACACTCCGTAATTTCACATTTTATACCAAGCCACAGTAATAACATCAGAGGACTGACAAAACGCAAGCCTGCCTGTAACTAAATGGTTAAATGGAGGGAAGACATTGCCTTACCTCACTCTACTGGATTTATGTACCCTCTCACACAGCTTCTGAGTCACACACTATTTAGACAGCTTTGCCTATAGACACATACCCATTTTTACTCTGGAATGGAGCAAAAGGCCATCAGTGGCACTTCTTCTCAGTTAATTCTGCTTCCAGCCCACTCTGTCCCATGGCATGACAAGCTGCCTTCCAGCACTGAACAGGGTTCAGCTATCCTTTTCAGAAGAGCAATCACCAGGCACTTTCCAGCTTGTCGGCTCCCAGCAGTGGGTAAATTCATCGGTTCACAGACGAAGATGAGCATTGTTTGCAAGCCAACATTTTAGAGCACAAAGACTGCTGTTTGCTCCCTGTGGTTCTGGGCTCCTGAAGTGTAAATCCATGGCTTTTTAGGCAGCTGCAGCGCCCTGTCTGCACACCTGCACCTAAGCTTCTGGCAGGGCACCTCTCACCAAGGGACCGATTTACCTCTGACTAGATTAGCAGCACAAGGCCAAGGACAGAGGCAGAACTCTCAGAGCAAAAAAGGCTTGCATGGAGACATGTCCTGACTTCTGGGTTTCACTCTGAGCAGGAGACTCCCTGCACAGAGTCTTGTCCCAACCAGAAGAGTTAAAAGCTCTGTATAAACTACTATCACAGAAACACTCTCCTTTCCCTTTCTCTATTAGTTAAGCTGCTGCCTGTGCTAGGATCATTAACTAATGCAGACCAATACACCCAGTGCTATCTAGATAATCCACTCTTGTTCAAATACATAAATAAAGTCACAGTGAAATCAATGAGATTTGAAGACTCTTCCTTCTATGCAACAGTGACAAAGCTAAAATGTGTCTACAATGATGGACTCTAAAACCATCATCTAACGGACCAAAAGTCTCCTGGACAATTTCTGGAATGTACAAACCAGGAGTGGGCAGCTTTCCACAGCCATAAATCCATGGCTTCTTCCTCTCTGTCAAGAAGAGACTGAGGTACACCAGCCAAGCATGGCCCAGTGAAATTGAAGACACTTCTAACAGCAGACTTATCTAACCAGCAAACGATCTTACAACAGCAAGTAGGTCTGACCTCAAGCCAAATTCAACACGGTCCCAGCTGTAAAGACTGCTTATAATTTTTTTTTTTTTATACACGAAACACTAATTGGTTGAAAACACGAGTCCTTCAGGTCCTCAAGGTACTGCTAGAGCAGAAATTCCTCATTCCCAGCGGAATGCCCCAAGCCCAGGGAAATGGTATGCTCTCTCCTCTGGCACAGCTATTTATTCCCTTGTGTGCTGTGGTCCTGCTAGACAACTACCCTTCTGCAGGCCAGCTTACCACTTAAGACTACGACATTCTCTGGGGAGGTGGAAGACATGGATTTGAATTGTTCAGATTTCCTTCACCTCCCAAATGTTTCCTCTGGGACTTTCTAGGAGTCCTACAGAATTTTAACAAGCGGGAAGCACACATCCTGGAAGGTTTGAATCTAGATTCAAACAGTTCTCTCCAAAGCTCCTATCTTAAGGGACTGAAACGCTGACTTTTTTTTCATCTGGTACCTCCCTCCCAAGGCTGCAAAATGAGATACAAATCTAAGAGTGAGAGCTCAGTCAGCTCCAAAGGTGCCAGAGTCAGCAAAGAGGAACAGGCAGATCAGACACGCCTGTTACAAGGCGGCCCACAGGCTCAGCGTAGGTAGTGACACTGATGTCCCTTTGCATCGGGTACAGCTGCTCCTCAGCAGTCTGGGTTACAGGCTGACTGCTTCTAGAGTCTCTGCTCGTATTCCCAGGCTTCTGCAAAGGGCTTATTCACACAAGCTGATTAACAGCAGTGTGCTGTTCTGCATTAGCTCCTCTCTCGCTTACGTGACACAGGCCCTTTGACTCCTGCTTTAAAGGCTCAGTGATTATTATGAAATAAACAGCAACTTTAACCACAACAGATTTTCTGCAGTAACGCTGTCAGAACCTTCATTCTGAAAGTTCCCGCTATGCTGACAAGTCCCAGTTTGCTGTGTGTCTCTGGATAACTGATTTTTACCTACCTGCACTTCATCATCTACTGCCTTAGTGGTAAATCTGACTGTAACTCCTCATGAATCTCTGAAGAAAAGCTACATCTCTTAAATGCCTGTTGAAATAGCAGAGAGCACTTTCCGATTTCCCATCTCTCAGGCATTTACACCATACAGACCTTCACACTATGGTTTCACCAAAAAGCACAACTCATTAACACTGCCTGTACTTCTGACCTAGTCTACAAAAACCACAGCGCTCGGGCAACTCCCTCTTTCTCCCGCGCACCCTCCTCTGAAAGCTCTGCAAGTTCTATCAGGGTTCAACAAAAGGAAAAATCCACTGTGTAAGATCCTCCCAATTCACTGAGAGGTCATTTGTACTCAGGATTTCCTATGTGGCACATGCCTTACATGCAGCTACTGCACATTCTGAATGGTCACAGATTCTTTCACTGAGCAGTCTCCATGGAATATAAAATGCATTTACAGCCTGCTGTTGCTGAGGGCTTTGTGAATATAGGAGCTCAGAGAAGTAACTGAAGTTAAATCTTCAAAGCCCACTTCACAAGAGAGGCTTGGAGTGAAGAAGGTCACTGAACAATTTACAGTGAGCAACAAACAGACAGTGAACAAATGCCTTATTTGACCAGTGTTATTCTTCCACTCAACAAAACCTAGTGTGGCAGGAAATTCAGCAGAGCCACGGGCAGGGGTACACACAGCATTATGGTTAGAACAAGACACAGAGCAATGTCTCCTGGATCAGTATCTCCCACTAACAAGCCCAAGGCACAATGCAAATCTCCTAGCCCATACTGCCAAGAAAGATAAATAAAAGCAGTGCTTCTGCGTCACAGGGATGTTATCAAGTCTGTTGCTATCTAAACCACCAAAAACAAAAGCATCCCATCAGAACAGATTCTGCGAGCCACTACATCAATCCATGACCAAAAGCAACAGTAGAGTTCACTTGACTCAGTGGAGAAAAGATTCCCCTTTAGTGCAAACCCAGTTACTCTTTTCCCAGATGGTATCTGACTGCCTATATGCCATCAACCTCAAAATGTATTTTTTTAAAATAGATTCCCTGCTTTTCAGACACACATTCAGTGTTTCCGAGCAGAGCCAAATATGACACCAACGTAAGACAAGTCACCCTGTGCAACCTTATACTTCATTCTCTCTGCAATCCTACATTTAACCTTCATTTTCTGTAGCTGTAATCAATGCTAAGGGTGCCTCACAGGCCACGCATTGTTTGAGAATGACAGACATACAAGCACCAGACCAGGCAGTACTGTTCTGTTCCCACTAAATTGAACTCCATTTGCCAGCTACCTGCAGACAGACAGTATCTTTGTGAAGTCTAGTCAGATTGCAACTCTCTCCTTTGTCCGAGGCTGAAAACGCATGCAGTGAAATACTGATTCCCTGCTAGCTTACCTGACAGTATGTATTAAAACAAGATCTTCACTACTAAAAGCACGTACAAACAAGTCACCATGCAGGGTACTAAATTTCAAATTAATACCTCCTCGTTCCTCTGTCGTATCTGTCCACATATGCACATGCTTTGATCTCAGAGTAAATGGGATTTACTCTGTTTTCATCGAGGAATAAGCTACCTTGGACTACTTCACATTTACCATGGGACAGGATATGCACACACAGAGTTATCCCTGGGTACTGAATACACTGTAGGTTCACAGCTGAGCTTGTCCCCATGATAATTTCTTCGCTTGCCTGCAGCTTGATACATAAGCATGAGCTAGCTCGACTTTTTTTTTTTTTTTTTAAATTACAGTGAACATCACTGGACCATGCATTGAATCAGGTGAGGTCAGCACTGTGTATGCTAGCTGACTTTAAAAGCTTGCCTTCTGGCATCTTTTTCACTTTTCAATGCGCCATTTTAATTTTTTTTTATATTTGGAGATAACTCATAGGTATTACCTACTTGCTCATACACATGCACAATTATTCTAAGCTGTGACAAGTTTTTAAAATGCATTGGCCATTGCATCTAAAAAAGAAATTACATACTCTCCCCTCCCTTCTGCTTGACATATACCATTACAAAACTCACAAATCTTTTGTGAAAATTTAAATAGAAAATGCCCACACATGACACATTATATATGACCCTTTGTTAAGCCCCTCCCACTGAATCTGATTTATCATACTACACTCCCTAATACTAAATGCCGTCATTAGGCAGGATCTCACATTGCTTTAGCCTCAGCATGCTGACTTACCACAGAAACTGCAAAATCAAATCCAACTCAAACACTGATTTCAGCACTGATGAAAGAAGCTGCCTCAACTGTGTTGGCTGCCATCCACAGCACGTGCGCTGGCAGTGCAGACTGCCTGCCTGGTGCTCAGCCAGTGTGCCTCAGCCTACACTAGCAGGAACCATCTGTAGGGATGAAAGAAGAGTTCAACTTCCAAATTTGCTTCCAACCTTGAGAGTAGCTGGACTACTGTCTCCTCCAGGAACCACTAAATAATACAGCATACACAGTTTGCTGAATAGGCAGTCTCTGTAAGGGGCAGTCTCTCTGTCTATGTGCTGTGGGGGTTCTCATTTTCACTACACATTGCCTTGAACATTAGTATCACAGACAAGATTTAACGATGGATAATAAGGCAACTCTTCTAGGAATGCTTCTAAGGTACTTGCATCCTGGTTGGTCTCATACTGTCACACGTGTCTTAGTAACAATAACAGCTGTAATTAGCTCTTACAGAGCACTTGTCGCTCAGGTATCTTACAAAAAATTATATAAGGAGACAACAGCTATCACCCCATTTGAAAGACAGGCAAACTGAGGTATTGAAACAGAGGTAATGATAAAATGTGACTGCCAGCAGCAAAGTGAAGCGTAAAACCAGGTCTCCTACGTCCTAGCTGGGTGCTGCAGACAACACAGTTGGAAAGCTCCATATCCCATTACTCATATACTGAGTCGCTGAGTTCCCCCAGCAAGGATCTTATTTTTCATTATGGAGTGAAAAATAAAACAAGCCACAGGGCTCTAACTCCTCCTGCAAGCCAGAGACACACAGCCAGAAATTTCTATGGCAAACGACGCAGTGAAAATGCAGCATGACACAGAGCAAAGTGGCAGCAGCAAGCCAGCCCGTCTAGGTGCCAGAGTGGTTGGATCACTCATTATTCAGGGAGAGCGGGGGAGTTGGAAGCATTACTTCAGCTGTAAGAACACAGGCTGGCTGCTGATTAATCCAAAATGCTGCTATTGAGATGAGAGACCTCATGGTCACTGGCCTCCAAAAATGAAATGTAAAGGTTCAAAGGCAAGCCACTACAAATAACTACATTCTAGTACTCACCAGGGGCCAGTCAGGCCTTGGAGACAGGCTCAGTAACATACAGCTGAAGGCTGACATTTTCTGTGATCACTCCCAGCAACGTAATACAGCTCCGAACCTCAAATTGTTAATACTAAGAATTAAAGCAAATGGAACAACTGAATTTCATACCTTTTTTCCTGCCAGCATACAAGACCAAAGCCTCAGCAGTCTCTAGAGAGAAATACCTGTGCTGAACTCCAACATGTCTACCTTTCACTTCTCTACACTACCTGTCGGCTCTAAAACTAAGGTTCAAAAAGCTCCTCAGCAAGTCAAACAGAGTAAACCAGGCCCTACTACTCTGCAGATAGCAAACGGCACCCAAGAAAACGAGTAAGAGAAATCAGGTGTTTCATTTTTGTTTTTCCTAAGCAAGATGACAAGATAGCAAGAAACCATGAGAGAACCAGAGCAGAGCTGTTGGCCCCCAGATCACAGCCTGTTTATTTCAATCAGTTTCACGTGCAGCCCCAGAGCACCAGGGAAACTGCTCTGGAGATACCTGCTGCCAAACCAGAAGCGGGTGAAAGCCAGGCTCTGGACATGACTCCCGCTCCCACAGCCCCTGCCCCCCCACCTGCGGAGCACTGCCTGGGTGCTTCACTCAGCCGCCCCCAAGTCACAGCCAGCGCAGAAAGGAGCACAGGGAGCTGCTCTCCCCCATGCCCGGGACCAAACCATCCTCTCCAGATCGTGACATGGCACCTTATCCCGACCGGGGCCTAGCAGAGGGCCCTCCCCACAGGGAACAACCCCTGCCGCCCACCGCCTGGGCCTCACCCGACCCGCCCACCCTGCCACAGAGGGGACACGCACACCCACCTGGTCCCTCAGAGGCCGAGAGGGCAGCTGCAGCAGCTTGAGAGGCGTCTGCGCCCCTGCTCCCAGCGCGGGGCTCCTCCCGGCGCCTCAGACCCCGCCACGACCCCACCGCACCCCCTCAGCCCCTCGCCGCTGCGAGGCCCCTTTCCAAAATGGCCGCCGCCCTCCATGGCCGCCCCGCAAGATGGCCGCCGCCTCCCGACGGCCCCCGCGCGGGCGGGCCTGACCGTCCTCCCCGGCGCGGCGCCCGGCCCGGCGGGGATCAGAGAGGCAGAGACGAGTCCCCAGGGCGCCATGCTTTATTGTCAGGGGTGGAGAAGGAAGGGAAGGGAGCTCGGGGGACGGGGCAGCCGAGGGGAGGGGAGGGTGTTCGCGGGCGGGCGGCCCGGCGGAGCCAGGCCGGGCAGCACTAGCAGGAGGTGAAGGTTTTCCAGAAGAAGTTTTTGCAGGGGGCCTTGCGGTCCCGCTGCGATAGCTGGGCGAGCCGCCCCAGCACCGCCCGCTCCTCCTCCAGCTTGCCCTCCTGGTCCAGGTCCGGGGAGGCCGCCTCGCGCCCCGCGTCCGCGCTGTCCAGCAGGCCCGCCAGCATCTTCAGGAGGGCGTCTTTCCGAACTGTGCTCTGTTCCTGCGGGCAGAGAGCAGGGGAGACTGACGGACGGAGGCCCTGTCCCCACGGCCCGCGAGGCAGGGGGCTGTTGCAGGGTGCGAGCAGCCCCCCTGGGGTCCCTTCTTGATTCCCTGCTGCCCTCTCCTCGGAGCCAACGCTTCTGCCATCGGCAGAGCTGTGCGGGAGCCGAGGAATCTGTGGCTGCAGGGGTCACTGCTCCCTTCTCCCGCTGGCTGGATGTGCCATGTTACAACTGGAAAAGAACTGCTAACAAATAGACATGAATTGGCCGTAAAGTCCCTTGGTGCCTGCGCTAATTAAATTTCATTACATGCCAAGCTGTCTTCTCTCCTAGTCTTCTCTCCCTGCTCTGCTCCGACTGCCCAGCGTCCGCTGTGGGGAGGTCGGGGAAGAGGCAGAGTCCTGAGCGATATTAAATCGAGCATACTGGAGGCTGCAACCCGCCGTAAAATGCTGAGAATGAAATGTAACAAAAGAGCGGGCTGGGTTGGTGGGGAGAGAGACATCCGAAGTATCTGGAGCAAAGTATTTAATCAGGGGAGAGGGGCAGCTTGTATTTCAAGAACAAGAACCTGTATTTCTATAGCCTGACCTTAGGGGAGGGCAGAATGAAAGAGGAGTGGCAGAGCTCCATCCCTTTGCCGTAGCAGTACAGGGAAGAGCACAGCCTGTGGTTTGGGGCTTGAGGGAAACAAACTGTAAGTTACCTTGTTTTTCTTAACTTTACATCCAGCAAAGCTGAGGAATTACCTCTTGCCTGAGTATTCCTGGTCTCTGTGACTCATGAGCGGAGACAGCTGGTACTGGACAAGCTGGGATAGATGGTTTGACAGGAGCGGATCGTGTTTCCCATGCAGATGGGAATCTTGGAAGTACATTTCCATGTCACTTCTCACAAATGCCGTGTTTCCTGCTGGGACTGCTGTATCTATCCACTGGCTCTGTCAGCACCAGCATTCGCTAAGGGCCACTTGGTGAGCAACTCAAAACATGGAAAATACACGCAGCAGCAATTATTTTGAGTTTACGTTACAGAATGTTTATGGATATTTTTAATCACTTTCTTAGCTCTGTGAACTAACCCTGCTTCCACACAAGAAAAACTGAGGCACAGAAAAATTGCATGCTATGTTTCTAGCAGAAGAAAAGATAAAAGCCAGTTTGTGCCCATCCTTATTCCTACTCCTGTGCTGCAAGTACAGAAGTTTCTTGAGCCTTTGGGAGATGGACTGGGACTGGGGAACCAAGCTAAATGTGTCTCCTAGGTCATGTCTTCCTCATCAGCTTCTTTCCTAGCTGTAAGTGCTATGTTTTGAAATAACCTGCTCCACGCAGAGCCAGCAGCTTCAGACTCAGTGGTGGGGAAGGCAAAGCTCAGACTGCTGTTAGGGGATATTCCTTACGCCTGATCAGCTGTGGCTGTTAGTGAAGCTAGGCAGCCCTTCCCTGCACTAATCCATCGCTAACATCCTTTCTGCTTCTAGCTGTTCCTGAGGTGCAAGAGATCAAGGCTCTTTGGCAGCAGCTAGAGATCTTAGCACGGGTGGGTTGTGGTACACCTTTGGGTTGCTGCTTAATTCGCTCTACTACATCCCCCAGTGCATCAGAATGTGCAGATCTTTCTATTGCATTGTTATGCATTTTATGGTGGTTTATATGTAAAATCCTGATATTCTTCATACTGAAAATATTTGTCTGAGCTACAGCAGTGGCAACTGTAGGGATTGGTTCATCAGTATTTAACAATTCTTCAGTTTGCAGAATTCTCTAAAGAAAATCATATCTACTATCATTATATCATCATCTTTTAAGCAACAGTGTGTGGAAGACTAAGAGTCATTACACTTGAATTCATTTTTACCAAAGCCTTATTTACCAATTTATTCCTTATAACTTGTTTCTTTTTTCCCCAGCAGCTAGCATTTGCACCAGAAGGTGTTTACTTTTTAAATACTGGATTTGTTATTGTAAGAATGTACAGCTGAAAGTTTACAGTTATCCCCAGAAGGGTTAATCCCAGCCAGCTGCAGAAGCCCCGATCTCTAACAGAATGCTAGCCCTAGCACCTCACACTGTGATCTCTAACAGAATGCTAGCCCTAGCACCTCACACTGTGTACGTTTCTTTCTCGCAGCCAGTTTTGTTGTTAATGGGATGTGAGCCCACTCCTGAAGCAGTAAGACACTGATGGATGAGCCGGAGCCAACGCTAGGACAGAAAAAACGATGTTGATACGCACAAAGGAGAAGTTAGTGCCTTTGAAACCAACACTGGGATCCATCACTTCTCTGGGTAGCTCGTCTGCAGGACTGAAATAACAGCAGCCTCACGGAGACAGCTGTGAACCAGACTGGCAGAGCGCGGGGCGGCTAACCACAGCTCAGAGCAACCTCAGGGATGGCAAGGAACATGCAGGTGAGAGAACTGCGGGGTGAGGGCAAGCAGAACAGAGCACTTGCTTGTGATTATGTTGTGCTATTTCTTCCTACCTCTTTGGTCTCTTAGGGAAATAGTCCAGCAAAACAAAGTTATTATAGTGCTATAGCCATTATAATATTAAAGTTTTGCCTGTTGGTAGGATAATTATATTGCTATAATAAGTTCTGCCACTGCATAGAGCTGTGCTGGTTCAGAGTGTAATTATTCTAGCAGAACTATGTCAGTATAACTCCCCTTGTGAATACTACTCTGGAAAAAGCAATTTTATTCTGATATAATTACTTCATTTATTATTCCTCTGTTACTTTCCTACCAAACCTATCTTTTAAACATTTGTCCTTCCCAGGAGTCCTATTTAAAATACCATCTCCCTTGATCATTTTACCAATTATGTATCTTTTCTCTCCTTCACTAGTACTCTGCTCTGTTCTCTCATGCTGCACTCTTTCAGTGATACTATTTTCTCCTTTTCCCTCTCCTCTCTGCTCTGTTCTTTTTGCTAATTTTTGCTTGGCTTAGACTTCACTTTTGCAGCCCCCTGGCATCTGCCCTGGTACTTTTGCTAAATAAACTGGCTGGTAATCTGTTGTAATAGCCCATGCTTCAGCAGTGCATGAAGCTGTAGTGCCTTGGAATATAGAGGGGTGGAAGAGTTATTTGCATCAGGTAAAGCCTAATTGACCTTATTACCCCTCCCCTGGCTCCAGCCTACTTCTGCGTGCTCCCACCTCACCCAGGTCCTCCACAGGGTGCATTATACTCACCCTAGTGTTCTGTATTGCGAGTCTCTCTTCTCCGGGCAGTGCAGAGGCTCTCACGCTCCACACCAGCAGCAGAACGGACACTAGGCTGGCCACCAATTGCATGATGTACAGGCTGTGACTCCTGTGCTGAATGAGGAAGACTGGGAGAGGGAGCTGTTTCAGGGCTCTCTTCTGCCTCAGACAATGGCTGCAGCCCCTTTTATAGCCCTCCCCCTAGCCCAGTGGGTGACGCAAACAATTAAGTCTATATCAAAGGCAAATTAGACTTTGGAGAGGTTGTTAACACTTGGCTGCTTGAGTGGGATACTTCAGTGCCTCTGGGCTTTCCATGTGCCAGACCTGCAGAGACTGAGGAAGCAAAGGTTTGGGACTCTCCAGTAACATGCTGTTTCTTCACCCTGAGAAATTGTAGGCACTGTCTGTGCCTCTCCTAGTTAGCTGAATTCTGCTAGAGAACATAATGTGGGATAGAATAGGCCACCAGCTTGCACAGACCTCTGGCCAATGCTGGATGATTCCAAGGGAAGAGGTAGAACTTCTGGCCACCAGTACTTAGATACAGGCTTGGACCCTCAGCCTGTGTGTCCAAACAGCTCCAGACTCTAGGGATGTTTGGATCTGGATCTCTGCATCCAGTGATGCATCTCACTGTGGAATGCCAATGTGCCTGGCTTTCCCTTTACCATAACACAGGGACACAGGCTGCATCTATGCCATAATACAATCTGTCTTGCAAATGTACTTAAGGCTAAGTGGAAGCCAGTTGGAGGTTACTGGGTTTTGTTCCTAGTACTGTTTTAATACGTCTTGAACCTATCCCAGAAGCATAGGTCAACACAGTGAATCCTGATTTGGAGATGTTGGATTTAAATGTATTAAAGGGAAAAAAAAGTACTGAAAGATGGATCAGAGCTGGAGCTGCTCTGCTCAGTGAGGCTTCAGAAAAAGGCTGATGGTATGCTGGCACTGACTGCAGGCTGCTTGGAGTGAGTTCCTACCATTTCCAATCCCTGGTTCGCAGTTGTTAGCAATGCTGCTGCTTTTTCCCAAAATGCTGTCCTACCAGTGAGATTGGTTTGTGGGCCAGCAGAAGGTGCTATTAAGCAGTGCTATCTGCTTTGCATCATCCCCATCATGTGGGGGATGACATCCACTGTCATATGCCTGTGAGATACAGAGCTGAGATCCCATCTCACCACTAGCCCTTTCTCCAGGAGCATTCACATCAGGGCAAGTCCTCTTCTGACCCTAACCACAAACAGACAGTCAAAAAGTAAATCGTTATCCTAATTTAGCACATTAAAAAAAACCAAAAACCAACACAGTGAGGTGGCTTGGCCAAGGGGATGCTGTGGCAGAACTAAGAACAGAAGGCAGAGAAACCTGTTCCCCGCTTCTACCGCTTACCGGCATTACAGTTACTGGAAACAGCATGATGAAGCTTTGCCTGCAAATAATCCAGCTCCTAATGCCAGTTACACCACCCTGGATGCTCTTGAGGGAAAAGATGCCATCACTTCCATGCATATTTGAAAAGAAATGCTGGATTCCCTCACTGAAAAATACAAAGAAAGAACCTTTTCTGAGTCATATGGACTGGTGGGTAAAAGTGACAATCTAGCAATTTCTAGAAATGAATTTTCCACAGAAAACTTTGTAACCTCATTGTTTCTCACCGCTCCCTTGTAAGAGCTGGCTTCCATGCACCAGTTTCAGATGAAACGTTATCTGTTTCCTTTTCAACTGATCTTGCTAGTTTATCAGAATTGCTGTGTTAGCCCTTCATAATGGATTCTGTCAAACACCTCCCAGCCTGTCTGGGGCTTGAGACAGAGAGCAGTGAAGTACCAGGCTCCAGCAAGCAGACAAATTACAGGGACTTGCCAAGTGACCCAGAGATGATTTGCTCCAGGAGAGGTAGAAGTGGGAGAATAGCAAATGAAGAAAGCACAGTTGGTTGCTCAAGAGGAACGAAGGGCAGGTACCTGCAAGTGTGAGATGTGCCTGGGCTGACAGGCAGGCAGAAGGTGAATCCTGTACGGGTGGCTTATGAGGCAGGACTAAACCTCATGGGCCTACTAGCCCAAGAGCTAGACAGACAGCAGAAGCAGTGCAGCCAGGTCTCCGTGCTGGGGGCCATCTGGTCTAACCAAACTGCTTGTTCGAATAAATATGGTTTTGTTTGCAGCTTTGCCATCTGAATGGGCTGTTTTCTGTAATGCTTCATTGAGCGAATGGGGTCACAAGTATGACAATGCTCTTCTACCAAAAAAGGGCTGATGTGCTGAGCCAGAGATCAGCTTCTGGGGAGGCTCACAGGGATGTAAACAGTGACCAAGCCGCCATGAATCTGTCCTGGGATTAAAGGGCAGTAATAAAATAATTGTTACCTCTTGAGGGGGTTAGCTTTGGAGAGAGTTTCTGCCCAGATACACCAGCACCAGACCTGTGGCCCTGCTGATGAGCACAGCACAGCCAAAGGCTGTACTTCTAGCCCGGGCAAGGCTGGGTGTCTCTTCCCAGCTGGGAGGGAGGGGAATAGGGACGCGTCAAAGCACTTACACTCTAGTGCCCACAGTAGGACTGGATCTCTAAATCCAAACAAGTTCCCTCCAGGGTCTACTACAGCATCGCTCAATATCAGATGCCTCTTTTCCAGATTCCTCCATCTTCCCTAGTGCCCTTCCCCTTTCCTCACATTCCCTCTGCTGCTTCCCCTAAGTTAGTCTGTCCTCAAGCCCTTTTGCAGAGGCCCTGATGGTTCTGCTACCACCAACTGCTGACCATCTCCCCATCCACAGGCTACAGCACTATCTCCTTTTCCAAAGGAAGTAAAATAACTCTGTGGTGATAAAATTTGCTCTTTTTAGTAACTGGAAAGAGTTCAACATATGGCACCAGGATTGTTCTTTATTCCTACTGTTCCCTATTCCCTGGCACATTGGCTGTCTGACCTTTAAAGAGGCCCCAATTATATTTTTTGCCAACCCTTAAATTCTTATCACTGTGTACAAGAAACGTTAAAGGTCTTCCCTTGGAGGAATAAACATTTCTGACAATTCTTTCCTTGATTTCCTCTTACCACTTTCTCTGTTATCTGACTCACCCCTTTAGAAATCTTCTTCCTTGATGCTCTCTTCTGTCCGGAGTTGCACATGGTTGGAGTGGGTTTCTACCACTTTACAGTGAG
Source organism: Opisthocomus hoazin (assembly GCF_030867145.1). Taxonomy (NCBI): domain Eukaryota; kingdom Metazoa; phylum Chordata; class Aves; order Opisthocomiformes; family Opisthocomidae; genus Opisthocomus; species Opisthocomus hoazin. Next base: position 13,050,306 of record NC_134429.1, read on the forward strand.
GGGAGATCTGTCTGAAATCAGCATGCCCGCGAACACATCCATGGGAGCCTGGTAAGGGTGGGGATGTTCCAGAAGGAAGCTCAGCATACAGTAACTTGAGAAGGCGTGGCTATCCAATGATTTTGTCTCACAGTTAGCGTGGCTTCAGCAGAGATGTACAGTGGGTTCGGAAGTACAGCAGAATATGCTTACACAATCACATATGACAACGTCCATCTTTTTGTGATTAAGGGCACACAAGCGACATGCAATGGGTAGATGTTTCCTCTTTCAAGGAAGAGGTCCCTGATCTTTTCTCAGTCCGTCTGTACAGGAGCGAAGACTGGACATTGCTGGAATACAAAAGCTAAGACTATGTCTGGCACCAAATGCCACATTAAGGAATGAGATAATTTCTCAATTGCTTTCCTCAGTAGCCCGGATATTTGCTGTCTTCTGCCTGGTCTGGGTTCAGATCACCATGTCCTGAAGCACATAACAGAGTTGCATCAGGCTTCCAGAAAAAAGTTTGGTTGCCAAAGGTGAGACACTCAGCTGCAGCTCAAGAAAGGGTTCGAATGCTTCTGCTTTCCTGTCATTGGAACCCTTTCTCTCTGCCCTCAGGAGTCCCTCGCTGCAAAGGCCAACACAATAAATAAAGCAATAGTCAGCTGACAGTTGTGAGCCTTCCTGGAAGGGGAAACCAATTTGTTCACGGGCCTGAAATCACAGCTCATTTATCAGGCCAGGCTTGCAGTATTCCCTCGCACTATGCTCCCCAGGGGCCTCCAAGAAGCATGCAGGTGGCCGTTCCAGCCACGGCTTTTCATCGGCACTAATCTAACAAACCCAAGGAGGGGACTACGCAAGCGTGGGCTGGAGCCTACTGCTCCCGCTCATCTCCGATAAGAGAGCAGGTGCAGGGAGGAGGAGGGGAGTACCGCAGGGATGCTGCTGTCAGGGCACGCATGACTACAAGCCTGTTACGGCTCTCTGGGGAGGCAGAGCTGGGGGAGTTGTGCTGCTTTCTCTGTCTGCCAACCCCAAAAGGACTGCAGGAGAATGAAGGGAGGGTGAGCAGAACACCCCAGAGGTATGCTCAAAACTTTTTGTTATTTCAAAATGCATGCAAAGTTAAACATTTCTTTTATTCCACCCAAAATCTTCCTCAAAAATAACTACTTGCTATGAAACACTTCTATTTCAAAATACCTATTTTCCACTGAAAATGTTTTGCCTGGCTCCAAGTAGGAGGCATTTCTGGCTGTGAAGCGGGCTGAGGATGCCTGAGGTTGCTGCCTACTGGCGTATAAACTGACCTCTGTTGCACCAGACTCGTACCATTGGTGGCAAGACTTGGACAGAAATGTTTCTTTACCATTTAGATTTCCTGAGGGATTGCACACGCACTGTGCCTTGTGGGAATTCAGTCAGGAAGAGCTCACCAGGGATGTTAACACGTGGGACTGCGCGACTGCCAGCACCGCAGAAGGGACCGCTCTGCTGGGAGAGCTTTAAACAGGAATTCATGTGCTCCACATAGCGTGGGGTTCTGCTTGCTCCTCTCCTGCAGCCAGAGGGGGATGAAAGACATGCAGGGTCATCGCACGCATTGTCTTGCCCTTATCCCTGGCACACAGAAGTAGCTTTGCTGAGCAAGCTCCGTTGCAGCGAGGCCCGGCCGCGGCAGCACCGTTCAGTACCAAGGAGAGGGCAGCCCCCCTCGGGGTCCCCGCTCCGGCCAGCCCTCGGTCCTCACCACTGGCACCTCAAACCCCCTTAGCCACCAAACTGGCGACCTGACAAGGCCTGCCCCCGAAATCCCCAACATTCTTAATAATGCGCCCCCGCCCTTTATCTGCTTCACACACCACTGTGCTATAGTTGAGATTGCCTGGCTCTAATTCCCCACCTTTTGCGTATTTTAAATGCACTTAACTCCATCCTATACCTGACCAGGAAAGAGCTTCACCTAGGCTTCTCAGTATTCAGCTTGGTTAAATTTCTCATCCTACTTCTTAACAACATTTTGTCTGACTCTCTTGCTAGACTTCAGCCGCTGTTTCACGCTTTTGTCCACACTTTTCCCTCTTCTTCTCCCACCATTTTATCACAGGAACTTTCCTCTCCCTGAACTTGGTGGCCCGTGTTATTACTTTTTTAACTGTTTGCTTACTGAGGCTGCTGTTCTCTGATGAAAGATGAATTGTCGTTCTTACTTCAGCAGTCTCTTGCTCCAGCCAAGCTCCATCAATAATTCAGCCAGGCCTTGATAACATTAGCTCTGGATGAATACGACACTCGTGCCAATTAACTGGCTGAAAGGGCTTAAGAGATACAGGCAAGAGATTTCTCTGAATTTTTTTAAGCTCTTTTCTGAACTTCTAAAAATTGAGTTAGTTCAATGAGTACAGCACAGAGCAGGGAGTCTGACACAGTTCAAAAGGCGCCAAGAGGCTTAAGCAATCGATGTGCTAAAGCCCATCAAGCTCTGTTCCCTCGCTTGTCTCCACCTGCTCTGACTGATAGTACATTGTACGCTACTTGGGACAAAGCCGATCCCTGTTCATATACTCCTAGCTTAATAAGATGCTGGAACATAACTGCAGCATGTCTAGACAAACAACATCTTTGTGGATCTTTGCTTATGAACAGCCTTGCTTGACTAGCCTTGGGCAAAAGCCAGCTAAATCTCCAAAAAAGTTACTGAAGTATTTTAGTTGCCCACCTGGAGACACTGCAAAGATTGCTTTCAAGTGTTTAGTGCTAAATTCTACATGAGGCCCCATTAGTTTTCTCCTGTTGGGCATTACCCAAACTGCCAGTCTCTCTTCAGTCCCCAGCGTCCTTGGCCACAGCAGCCTGCAGCGTAACAGCTCAGACCTCACACATTTCTGAAGGGATAATCAACCTGTAGACACAATTGCCTGAGAGATGACTGGCATGCCAAATACCATTCCAGCAGCACAAACGGCATGTAGACCTTGGGGCAGCTCTCAACGCAGGGGTGACTATGAGTCAAAAAGGGCTCAGACCTGTTCAGATGGGACTAGCTATAGATGCACAAACTCTTCCTCCCTCTCTTAGTCTTCACCTGTTGCAAGACACTGAAGTATTTGAAACTGTCTGTAAAGAACAGTGATTTGGAATGACTCGGAAACTGTATGTAGGACCCTATGGACAGAGTATGGGTGACCTGGATGGCAAACAGCCTTGTCTTCCTGCTCTCATCACTGGCCACTCGCTGAACTTACAAATTTGGAGAGAGCTCAGAGTAACAGACGGAACAACTAGCTGCGTGGAGGCTAGTAACAAGTTTGAGGAAGCTCTTTCCCTCCTGGGCGTTGTTGTACTCACCAAGGGTGGGTGGAAGGCTTGAACTTGTTACTAGTTGGCAGCTGCTCTAAGGCCTTCCTGGAATGCAGCCCTGGTCTTGATTCCCTTTCCAGGGGAGAGAAAGCGCCAGTGGTAGTTTTCTGTCAGGGATAGAGGGCTGAATGGGTTCAAGTCCCACAGCAATTTAAACAGGAGTAGCTAGAACCAGCCTCCATGACCGGTCTGCTCTTTTACAGTAAAAATACAAGAGTTGAGCAATGAAAATGCCTCAATAGCCCTAACTAATCAGTAGCTGTGGGAGAAAGGAGACAGCTACCCAGAAAATTAAGAGACAAAATGGGTGTAATGTGCTCAACACAAGAATACAAAGGAGATCCAGACTCAGCTCTGCAGCTTACCAATGCTTTGCAAACCCTTATGACCACAAAGACGCTGTACTGATACTGGTAGCAGAAGGGGGCACTGGGACAGAAGTGGTAAGTCTCATCACAAAGAGGAGATAGTAGGAGGGTTGGTACTGATGCCACAGAAGTCCCTTGCTGTAGGCATGCAGCGGCTGCACCACCTATGCTGTCTGTAGGGTCACAAGTCCGGCAGAGCTCAACCCCAACCTTTGCAAGCCTGCTCCTTCTAGTTTTCTCTTATCAAGCCAAAAAGCCTCCCTCAGAAGTTTTTTTTGTCTTTTCCTGATGCCATCTAGCGACTGCTCCCTGCCTGTTCAGCTTGAGTTCAGTACTTGGTTCAGGCCCTCGAGCCACGAAGCCACCATAACTTTTGCAGAGGAAAGGATGGTGCAACTGAGTGGGGCCAGTGTTGGACAGGAATTACATGATGCTAGCAGGGAGAGGGGCAGCTAGAAAACAGCTTAGAAAGCTGTACCAGAGGCAGCATTTGGACTACAGAATAGCTTGGATAGAAGGTACTGACGTCTGCAGCACAGAGGACGACAGAAGCTGGGGCTATTATGCAGTCAGGATACAATACAAAACATGCAAGGGGATCACTCTGCAGAGCTTATTTTTTATGAGAGAGGGAGAGAGGAAGTCAGGCCAACTACAGAGCACCCCTGGATGTCTTCTGACAAGCACAGCAAACTTTCAGCATCTGTTTCCACCCCCACACTCTCCCCAAAGAAGCACACTGAACCCACACTGATGTCACCTTAACCAGAGCCGAGTGTTTAATTGATTGCAAGGGAGTGACAACTGCACAGTGGCTGTGCTGGGAAGATACCCACTGCACAGCGGTGGTACGGAGTCTTTAAAACAAAAGAAATGGAGGCAGATCCATCTTATAACAGAGTACAACAAAAAATGACTTATGCATCTGGGGATTCTGGGGGCAGCATTAGAAATAATGATGCCTCCTGAGGACTAGCAAATACCTAGGCCTGAGGCATCTCAGCACGACTGAGATAAGAGATTTGTCAGCACAACTGACTCCCCAACATCAGTACTTAACAGCAGGCAATGGATCTAAGGTTTGTTTTTTATATATATATATATTTATATTTATATATATAAAGCGCCTATCACCATATTGATAAACATTCTTTGGAACCACTCTAACGGCAGAGGTAAGAACAGGAGTCAGCCTGTTAATACCTCAGCACTTCTGTTTCCAACCAATTAAAAAAAAAAAAAAAAAAAGCCACAAGACTTTGCTGCCAGCCTGCCTGGCTGGTGTTTAATACTGCTACTCCGTCAGGGTTGGAGGGAGACCTATTGTGAATGGCAACAGTGTGCACTGCGACTTCTCCAACTGTGCTGCAGGACAGTGCAGGTGTCGCAGAAGGGCAGTGGGACATGAAGGTTCAGACCCGTTACCAGTCAGAATGTCTCGGCAGCAGGGAGCTCCTATTAGGAGAGAGCAAGCTAACTTTGTGCACAAAGCTCTTGCTCTCTGTGCTTAAGGCTGAGTCAGTGACCCTTCTGGACTCTTCCCAGGTTTCAGAAGATCACCAGACAGAAATACGTGTCAGTTATAAATATACCATGTCAGTTGCCAGGGATGGAGTTGGGAGGGGAACGCAGGGACGGGAGAATTTAGAATGGGTGCAGGGAGGAGAGAAAGGAAAAAGACATCTTACGTTTCCAGCACTGGAAAGAACAGTTTTGACCTCACGCAATAAGTCACTGGACCTTTTCACTAGTCTTATCTGGCTTATGCCCCATCATCTTTAACACATCATCAAAGGGAATGTTGGCTGGCAAAGGGTTAAACAATCCCACACAGTGGAGAGCAAATCTGCAGTCTGCCGGGAAGGTCCCCATCACATCGCTGAGGATCTCAGGGTCCACCTTGAAGGAAGGAAGCAGCTTCTCAGTCTCACACATCGCTCAGGGCCTGGAGACAGCCAAAGACAAAAAAGTGTCAGGATGGACCTGCTGCAGCTCTACCAGCCCTCAAGAGAAATACGGCTCTGAAGCACACCCGTCGCATTTGCCTTCGTGCCTAGGACACTCTCAGGAGGTTTTTCTTCTGGAACATGCAGTTGCAACCCAGTTAGGAGATGATGGAATGATGCAGAAATACAGACTAGCCTTCAAGAGGCAGACTGAACTATGCTAGTGCATCCTTTCTTTACCTTTCTTGGTGCTAGAAAAGACAACCACATTTTGTTGAAGACTTTTGGAACTTTCCAATGGGAAACACCAGTTCTGCAGGCTCTTGGACTTCGTTTTGGTAGGTGAAGTAGGAGTGATCTGCCATCAAGGCATGGGACATCAACGCAAAGAACAGTTCCAAACTGAACTCCAGTCTTCCCAGACTGACTCACTCTGCTATGTCATACAAAATGCTGCCCTGCTCCGACTTGCCCACAGAAGCCTTTAGGGCTGCAGGAAATCCCAAGTCCTGTATACTCCCACTTCTGCCGAAGAAAAGTCATACCTCGTCCTTGATGGATGAATAGCAGCGCAGCCTTGCTTACCTTCCGTGCAAACTCTGGCAGAATGAAAGCTGCCCGGTGAACGTCAGAGTTGTAGTATTTCAGACTCCTCTCCTCTACTTGTTGCTGTGAGAGCGGCTGCACAGGCTCCCGGAAATTTGTGTTCTGCAATAAAGAAGCAAGGTAGCTCTGTAGAGTTTGGGTAAGAAGCAAAAGGCGGCGTGACAGGCATCCTGATTGGTGGCAGAGAACCAAGAGGACTCGCAAGAAAACAGATGACTTTCTGTTCTAGTATGAGGCCAAAGGTTCTGCACAGCTCCAGCCCCAAGGGCTGGAGTTTACACGCCGTACCTCGTGTGACTAGCCCTTATTCACAGACGTCAGTGTATGAGGTCAGACTGCATGTGAGCCATGTGCCAGATGAAGCTGTCAGACTGTGCCCGAGCATCTAAGAAGCAAGGCTTTTGCTCTTCAGACCAGAATCCACATCTGCGTTGTCAGGCACAGTGCATGCTGCCACTGCCCCAGATAAATCAAATACGGCAGCAGAAGTGCCGCTGGCTCCCTACACCAATGCGACAATCGCATTACAGGCTTGCTGTAATGCAGAGATTGGGAAGAGAGCAGACCTCAGTGGTATGAGACAGAGTTACCACCTCACATCCTAACACTGACTCTCACTCGGAAGCCTCTGTACAAGCAGATTACCAGTCGCAAGCTGATTCTTCTCAAGCAGGTATCCACTTTATAACAACCAGCATCAATACGCTAAAGCCTTAACGAGGCTATAGAAACTGGTAGTGGCTTCCTTGCTTCCAAGTTTGTTGTACTAGAGAGAAAACCATGTCCTTTTCTAAGGCAACTGGTTACATTACTGGTCGGTTTTGCCCTTCATTCAGCACTGAGCAAGCTGCATTGCAGCTCTGGGGGCCTGGGCTGGCAGAGCCAGGGCCCAGCACGACTCTAGAGGCCCCAGAGCTGGGAGAGCTCAGTGCCACAGCTCAGGCTCAGAAGGGACAGCCTGAGGCAGGCTCTGCGGGTGCTTTCAGGGAGTGGAAAGGGGCACTTCAGGTGCCTGAAACTCACCGGGTTCTTGCTGCAGAGCATGAAGCCAATCTGCCCGCTGGGATACGTGGGGATGGTGCAATAGGCGTATTCCACAACAGGGAACAGAGACTTGCAGAACTGACGCATCTCCTTAATGAGATCCAGGTGCAGCCACTGGCACTCACCTACAGGCAGAAAGGAAGATGCGATGCAAGGCGAGAGCTGCCCCTCTTCTTTGCACAGGCCTGTGCCAGGTTAACAGTAGGTCCAAGTCCAAACCTGCTCTACTGCGCACAGCTCATGCGGTTTCAAAGGCAAGATAAGACCCTTACACCAGTTTTACTAAGCGCCGTCCAGCAGTTAACGAGTTGACGTGTACAGATCAAAACCGCTCCTGTACCTGGGAGCTGAAATGAATTTTACTCCCTGCGTCACATCTTCCGAAGAAGAAAGTCCCCTTTGTGCCTCACACGTTGCATGCAATGATCTGGCATCAGCCTTTGCCAGACAGCATCCTCACCTTGGCAGCAAAGAATCCCATCTTCTCGCAGGGCTGTCTTCATCAGCTGGTAGTAGGATTCTTTGAATAAGCTTTCTGCAGGACCTGGGAGAAAAGCGAGTAGAGAGATATAGACAGTAGGCTTCTCAGAGTTTTTCGAATGCCCAGCCTGCACAGGGAAAGAGACATTTCAAACAGCTTTCCAGTGATCACAAGTGTTGGAGAAAATCTGGAAGCAAAAACTTTCGACTCTGGGTGAACCCCAGCCTGCGCCTAGCACAGCAGAACCATCAGGATTTTAGCTTTGCTCAGCAGCAAGCCCAGAACCTTTATGAAAGAAAATCCTAGCAGCTGCCTCTTGCTTCAACAAGCATTTTTTAAACTGAACTCCTGCTCCAAACTACCTTTTAGAGATGTCTCTCTCTGTGTTGACTACAGCAAGAGTGAAGGTGACTCAGGCGCTCGTCGTTAGGTCCCTAAAACAAGGCGCCATAACTACATTTGGTCCCTCTCTACCTCAGATTTTTCCCTTCAGAAATACAGCAACCTCATTACAGCCATCTTTAGGCTAGCTAACTACACCAACAGCGCGTGAGCCACTGCTTCATTAGTGGGCACATGTGCAAAGTTGTCTTTGTCAGTGTGGTGCTGTATCCTCCATGGGATTCCTGGACTTTAAGGATCAACTCTGTCAGAAGCAATAGCTGCTGGAGTTGAATTCTGAGGACAGAAATATGACAGCCAGCTTGACGCCTTGCTAATACAATTTTCTGGTCTTCATCCTTCCCTTTCTCTACCAGAAGAACCAAGTCAGTGACAGCCTTTTCACTTGAAAGGAGCCTGGGCAGGCTGGCTTTACTTCCAGGAGGCAGGAAGAAGAGAGAAGGAGTGTGGAAAGCAGTACCCTTTTATGGCCAGAATTCTTACCCATGGGGTCAGACGAGTCCGTGATAATCACATCAAAGGCTTCTTGATTTTGTTTCATGAACTCAAAACCATCTCCCACATGCAAGGTCAGCTTAGCGCTGGAATACCCCACTGCCATCCCTGGGAGGTACTTCTTAGATACTTGGATCACATCCTGCAACAGAGAGAGCACAAGTGGGTCAGCAGGGGCTACAATGAGCTGCTTCTCAGGCTACCGTGCGGCTGCTGCTGAAAGAACAGCAGAATGAGTAATCTCCTTCCACGCCTTCAGCACAAATCTGACTCGCTAGCTAGACCCTCAAGAGCTGTCAGCATCCTCAGCCAACAAGCTGCACTCAGCCCTCTCCTATGGCCTCAGGGTTCAGTGGCACTGTTGGTCTGTCCTTGCCAAACTCAACAAGAAGAACTCGGAGCTTCAAAAGCTCCCCAAGGAACTAAGAGAGTATGATTACAGATCTAACTGCTTTGTGCTCCTTTTCCCTGCTGACATCGCTTGCAGAGGTGAACTCAACTAAAGCCTTTTTTTTTCCCTTTCCTAAATAAAACCATGCCAGCAGGTTTCTGTATGCAAGATGAGCTATAGCCCCACCTCTACTCTATAGTCATTATATCAACTCCCACATAAGACAGAGTTTTCTCTCTAAAACAGCCACTGCCCTAGGCCCAGCGATTGTACTGAACACTACCAGCTTCTCACAGCTGGAGACACAAAAAAATATGCTGGTGTCAGGCAGTGCTTGTTCAAAACCAGGCACATGTGCCTAGTTAGCTTGGCAGACAGAGTACACAGTCTCACAGAGCACCGCTTCCCATTCCTAATACAGCCTCGCTTTGAGGGGACAGCAAAACTTCCTAAGAAAGTAAAATACCACAACAAACAGACCGAGAAGAGGAGGACCAGCCCATCTCTCACGGAAACAAACACCCCCCCGCTTATTTCCTGCTTTCAGACGCAGGAGATTTCTTAACAAAGTGACTACCGTCCTCTGGCAGGAGCTGCACCATTCTGCGTCGCGGGAAGAGGGAAAAGCAGCACCTTCACAAAGCCAGAGCTGTCCTCCTCCAGATCCCACGCTTGGCCCACGCTGGCCTGGAAGGGCCTCTGCCGTAAGTGTGCGTGAGAGAAATCGCAGGCGAGAGGCAGCCAGCTGCCACGTAGATGACTCGGAAGGCAAAGAGGTGGCGCTGTCAGTGTCACGCCAGCAGAGGCGGCTGCCAAGGGACAGCAGGTGAAGTGGCAGCTCCTGAGGATGCTGTGAAGGGGGGCCGCCCGCCCGTCTGACCAGAGCCCCGGCGCAGCTCCAGGCAGCCGGGAGCCCAACGCACCTCATCGATTTCGCACTGCACGACAGACTCCACGGTCGGGTGTTTCACCACCTCTCGCAGCACTCCGCCGTCGCCGCCGCCGATGATCAGCACCTGGGAGAGGAGAAGGCAGACAACCGGCCATCAGCGGGGTTGGCTTACGGCAGAACTTTCGCAGAGAACGGCTCGAAGCTCTCCGGGCTCGTCCTGCCCCGGCGCTCGGCCATGGGCTCCGGGGACCCACGCGGCTGCCCGCGGCGCTCGGTCAGGGCGGGTGCGCCAGGGGTCCACGCCAGCCCACCAAGGAGGACGGTCCCCAGCCGGGGAGACCCCGCCGCGGGGTGCGTGGCCGACTCACCTTGCGAGGGTCGGGGTGGCTGCAGAGGGGCAGGTTGGCGATCATTTCCTGGTAGGAGAACTCGTCCCGCTCCGTGCACTGGATCACCCCGTCCAGGACCAGGACGTTGCCGTAGGTGGTGCTAGGCAGAGCGGGGAAGCGGGGTTGGAGCCGGCCCGCGCCCCGGGCCCGCGCTCCCCCCCGCAGCCAGGCCCCGCCGCATGGCGCCGGCCGCCGCGCTCCCCGACCCCCTCCCTCCCTCCCTCCCTCCCTCCCTCCGCCGCCGCCCCGGGCCGCCCTCCCGGCCGCGCCGCACCTGCGGAAGACGAGAATCTCCTGGTAGCGGGAGCGCTGGTGGTGCAGGAGCTCCTCCACCTGCAGCGACATGGCCTGCCCTGGCCACAGCCGGCACGTCTCCCGGAACCAGCCCTCACGGATCAGCGCCGCCGCGCCCCGCTCCATCCCGGCCCGGCCCGGCCCGGCCCGGGCACCTGCGCGCCCCCGCCGCCGCCGCCTGACCCCGCCGGCGCGGGAGCCGTGCTGAGGGGGCCCACGCGCCGCCCCGCCCCCGGCCGCCAGCGCGCGCGCCGCCGCTCCCTCATTGGCGGGTCGCGCGTCGCCGCGCCTCCATTGGCCCAGGCGCGGCGGTGACGTCGGCGCCAGCAGGGTAGGACGGCCGGCGCCCCGGGGCCACGTGGGGCGGTGCGAGCGGAGCGGAGCCGCCCCCGCCGCGGCCGGGCCTGCGGGGCTGGGCCGGGCCGGGCCGGGCCCCCTCGCCACGGGCACAGCCCCAGCGCTCGGCAGAGCTCCCCCACCCGCAGAAACGCGAGTGGCTGAGAAGGGGGAGAACACAGACGAAAAAACCCTAATTCGGGTGTGCGGGATGGCGGCGCTCGGCACCCTCCGCGCCGTGGGTGCGCGGGGCTGCCGGTCGCTGCCGTTAAAGCCATCGTTACAACCCACGGCAGTCAGGCGCCGCTCGGAAGGGAGCCTGAGGCCATCCCCGAGATGTCACCCGGCGTGGAACTCCCCGCGGCGGACGTGAACTACAGCAACGCCAGCACCTCTGCGGGCGGGGCGGCTCTGGGCAGTCACAGAGGGACCACCAGTGGTGACGGCGGCGAGAAGGGGAACTGGCAGCCCCTGCGGGTGCACCGAGAGGCAGTCGCTGTTTAGCTGCCTCTCTCCAAACCAGTCCGCAATACTCAGCCGTGAAAGCGGATCTGACGAGCAGAAAGGGACTCCGCTCTAGCATTACAATGCTGCGCGGTCAGCGCCGTTCATACCAAGATACCCAAGGAGGAAAAACCCTCCTCTGTTTCTTCCACTCCCTACTCCCCAAAAACATGGGAAAAGACTGAAAACAAATAAACAAAATCCCGAGCCTCCCCACAGTCTTTAGAAAATAAAGCCCTCGGGTTCAGAACCCAGTTCTCGCACCTAGCCTGACAGCCAGAGAAGTAAATTCTGTCACTGCCAAAACAGGTGAGCACAAAATGGAAAATCCTCAGTCAGAACAGCAAATCACAGAGCAAAGACATGGCCTCTGGGGAAGGGAGCAAGATCCACTGGTCAGCGCAGTGACCGGTAATCCAGGCAATTAAATCCACTGATTTAACGAGGCTTCAAGCAAAGTCACATCAGCCCTACCCTTCAGTACTCCCGACTGTTGAGCGGCAATGTTGCTTACCTCTTTCACAGCAGCATTACCAGCCTCCAGCTGTCAGCATTTAGAGTAAGCTCTGCCATCCATCCATCCATCCATCCATCCATCCATCCATCCATCCATCCATCCATCCATCCATCCATCCATCCATTCCATCCATGCATCCAATTACGGGCTGATACACTTTCTACAAAGAGTTTAGGGTAACTCACTGTGGGTGTGTAGAACTACGAAATGTACAGCTGTACTGAGATTCAGTTGCAGCACAGAGCCTCACTGGCTTTCCCCAACCCAGTATTACAGTCTCTGTTTTTACCTTCTACCTAATGCTATTTTATTGCTTTAACTCTCTAGCTGTATGGTGAAAAACTTCCACTCTGTAACTTTATAGCCAAACCACTGGTATCTGATCCAAAATGTACCCTAACTCTTTTTTTTCCTTAAAAATACACAAACACTGCCAGGCAAACACACTCATTTTTCATATTACCTTGTCTTGGAAGAGATGACTTGTGTAGTTTTGTAAGCAAGCTCTAACATAAAAGATAGTCTGGCCGCCTTTCCTCCTCTGGACTGCTGGGGTTTGAGTCACAGCTACTGAATCTCTCTATTATTTCTGTGCTAGCTTTAGAGATGCCAAGAGGTTCCTCTCATACTCCACTGACATGCTGGTTCTGGACTTCGAGCCACTCCATGAAGTGACAAGTTTAGCCTAACTGTATTTGAGGACACAGGATAAACTTTCAAAATTAGAAACAAAGCAACACTGTGAGCATAATTAGAAAAAAAAGTCCAGTGTGAATATAACAAAAGTGACATCAATTAAGATGTTCTTCCTTTTGGAAAAAGGATTTTAATGTGTTTAAAACCATTTCTATACAAAAACTGCTCAATGACCAGAATTTGCCTTCCCACGGTGACAATGCTTCTGATTATTGTTTCGTTCAACAGCAACTCCCACAGGTCCTGTAGCAAGGATTATCTCTTTGGCCAGTGGTACCTGGAACTCCTGCAAAAGACAGTTACAAGAAGACTTCAACTCTTGCTGTAAATTCACTCAAGATTGAAAATCTATGATAGGTTACAGTGATTCTGTTGAGAAAGGGTCATCATGCAGACACAACTTTTCTCCCTCCAGTGCTGCCCTTATGTAGTGTTGCTGTTTTATGACTAAGTAATACACAAGGATCGAGCCTCGTAGGCTACACATTATCTGTTCAGAATGAGAATGTTCATATTTGGCAGTACTGTTACTTATCTTCCTCCCAAGCCACGCAAATGTTCTCCCCACCTCTACCTATTTTGTGGCCAAAGAAAGCGACTCCCACATCTATTAACATGAACTTTTACCTCAGCATTTCAAACCTTCCACCCAGAAATCATCTTTGATTGCATTAATACTGACTAAGCTTTTTATTTTTTTTCCTTTAAACCGATGTCAAGTCAAGATGTGAGGCAACCTCTTTGCATTAAACATGTGCTTAAGCTCCCACTGCAATAGAGGAGGATAGCTAGGCCTTGCCCATAGCTCCAGGGCACAGGTGTGGAAACACTCCACCGCTGTGATGAGAGCAGGCTGACAACACACCTCTCAGCTTTCCCCGCCAGGTAGGACATGCTTCGGTTTCCAGATTGTTGAATTTTGTTAGCTCCAGCAAATCTCTGCACAGAAGAAGAAAAAAACACCACCACCACCGTGAGGTACCCACCAAACACAGTATATTCCATAAGATGCATGTGCTCTCATGGTCCCTGCAACTTCAAGGAACACTGCTCGTTTACACCATGGGCTTTATGTTTTAGGACTTCTGCATATGCACGTGCAGCAAGTGCATCCGAGTAAGTGCTGTTCCACTGGTCTCTAACCTTGACACAATAGTGAGGCACAATACCCCACTGATGACAAATCTTACCTATCTAGACAGAAAGATCTGTACAGGTTGTCTCAAATTCACCTATCAGTTTCTTTTTTGCTCCTGAAACAAGTTTCAACTGACACAGTAAAGGGATTGCACAGGGAATTCTTTCCTACAGTATCAGGCATAAATTTGTTCAGCTTTTACAATATGATTTTTAACGAACATCTAAGATGCTCCCTGGTACCACTTGCCCTCCAGTTAAATATGCAGGAAGACAGCACGCACAGGAAAGAGTCTGAAATGCAAGAATGAGCTTCAGAACTTCAAATTAATGCTCAAGCGCCCAATGAGTTCACGCACGGGCACCCTATTACTTCATGCCTGAATGCCCACTGACGTCATGCACCAGCACCCGAACGCTCCATGAGTGAGCACTATGCAGGGTACACGTGGTGGGGTTTAGGTAACCTGGAGTTGGGGGGGACGATGACACAGGAACTGCCCTGTGCTGGTCAGAGGTTTCCCTAAGTTTGTGTTTGATTGCTTATGTTTTCTTTCTTCTCTTCAATCTCTCAATCTCAATTAGCAATAAAGTACATAAAAATTCTCTGAGACTGTTTTCCTAACAACAGTACTTGGTGTAGAGTGTGGGCAACACAGACTTGACATGGCCTAGAGTAACTAGACTGACTGAGATTTTTGAGAGTGCCTTGAATTTGGTACTGGGAATTCGTGGTGGTGTGCTGTGGTCTAAGTGTTATGCCTGGCTGTATGGAGGCGTAGGTGTGAACAACGTATGAAGAGGTGGGAAACAACAAGAGAGTCTGAGGAGCCCCAAGAAAGCTCTTCCTGAATGGGATGAGCTACAACACAAAGTAGGAACTCGTGACTGGAAGCTGCACCTCAGTGCCAAGTGCTGTTAGGGAACATTCTGCAGATCCAGAAAAAGTCCTCTGCCTTCCCCAGCAAGTCCCCAGATAGGTACACGCTATCATCAACATTTCTCTTCCTTCTTTCATGACATGCCCGTACCTTGCCGGCATAAGCTTGCTTGGCAGGATCAAATTGTGGCGACTGCTTCGATTTGCTGCTTCCTAAGTGAGAGAGGAGAGAAGTTGTCACTAAAATTTTGCAAAAAGAACAGTACGTTCCATGGTGTTCCTCTGATGATAGGGAGGTTTTACTGCAATCTCCCACATGCTAAAAAGCAGAACAGTCTCTTTAGGGCAGAAGATGCTTTTCAATAGATACTTGGTACAATGGAGTCAAATCTCCCTTGCCTTGCAGTTCCTGGGGTCCAATTAAACAGATGACTTTCTCTACAGAGAAAACAAGCAAAATACGAATCCACAATCCCCTTGGGGGACAGTTTGAGGATTCTGGTTCCAAATCAGGAAAGGGATGCTAAACTTACATGCCCCAAGTTAATTTCTTTTAGTACTTCCCCACTGTAAGGTAACAGCATTATAACAGTTTGTACTGCCTTGGCACCTACGTTCACACACAGCCTTCTCAGGGCTCAGCTGGCAACATTTTCCACAGCCTGCAGCACTCCAGCGAGAGATCCAGATCTTACCCGCAAACACTTTGAAGTTGGACTTGCTGTAATTAAAGGGGGTAAACTGCTTCGGTGCTTCCAGCTTCTCTGGTTGCTGGGAGGCTTTTGGCTGTTTCTTCTCTGGTTTTGGCAACTCTGTTCCTGTTTCACTCATGACACTCTCCCTCTTCTTATTAGCTTGTTCCTGCTGTGAAAGCAATCCACAGAAGATAAACAAGGACAAGTTCAGGGGAGGAGAATGGAATATCCCTGTGTAGACATGAACACCAGCATGCAGATGAACTGCCCAATTGACCTAGGCCCCAGTGACCGCTATTGCCTGTGGCAATAATAGTGCAGGGAGAAAACACTCTGTTCTTCAGGCCTAAACTGTTTGGTTTTTTTTTTTTTTCTTTCTCCTCACAGCAGGGACTTTTCAGATTAAAAGCCAAGTTGGCATTATTTCACAGGATATGAGAGGCCACGATCTGCTGTGGCCCAACACGCAGATCTGGGGGAACCTAGGCAAGTGAAGAGCAGAGAGGTGCAGCAGGGGAAAATATTCCCTACTGAAGATACGGAGGGATGCGAAGATTTGCACGGCACAGCTGCTAGGGGCCTGTTGCTACACACAGAGCAGAACCACAGAAAGACAGCTATCAAAAGGCTGTCACTGAGGTATGTCAGAGTTATAGGGCTCACGGTTTCATTCTGAACTATGTTATAAAGGTCAGAAGGGGCAAAGGCTGGAATTAGGGAATTCAATGACATACCATAGCTTGCTGACGAACAGACACAATATTTTCTGTTGCCTCTTTGTACACCTTCTGTGCCTGGTCACGAGCAGCTATGGAAACAAAGAAGTGTTACTGTAAAAAGCAGCAGTAAGTTAGCCAGGAGCTTCGAAAAAGCAGCAAACCAGCTTGTAGCAAGTCTCAAACTAAACAGAATACAATCTTGGTCAATCTCATCCATCAGGAAATCCATCATCTAAAATTTTCTTCTAACTGGGAAACAACCTATCTGCATTGGCAGAAGCATGCTAGCCAACACACTGAGGAAGCAAAGAGTGACTGTACCTGACTGCTGGGCTGCCTTCTTTTTGGTGTCACCCTTGGCCTCCTTTACTCGTGCCCGACGCATCAACTTCCATCGACTGCTGATCTGCAATGAAAACTTTCTTTGAAGTTTTAAGGCACAAGGGAGTTTATAAACTTGCTACCACATGCTGGTCTTCATTAAGAGTACAAAAGATCAAATTGGATTGTAGAAGAGATTAAGATCTGCAGCACCAGGTGAAGTAAAACCATGTGCTTTAAAAGTTCTGAGCTACAAACAAGCCAGGAGAACAAAAGCAGATACCGACTTCAGCAGCAGTTTGCAGCTTTGACAGACAGGGAATGTACAGTGGAATGTCTCAATCCTGGTTCTTCAAAGGATACGAATGCTACAGAAACAACGAACTACAGATTCAGAAACATGTCAAGTTTCTCAGAACTTAACACTCTTTTTCTACAGAGAATTCAAGGAGAAGAAAAATAATTCTATATATTGCTTAAGTTCCCAAAGGAAAATAATTTACTTATTTGTTTCTTTTGTACGACCTGGCAGGAAATTTTAGCCTGAGACTTACTTCATAAATTTTTGATGAAGGGTCATACTTCGCAAATTGTGAGACATAGACAGGATTCTGTTCTGCAGGTAGATACTGTAGAGAGGAGAAAACCACTTTGCTTTAAACACAGCACATAACATTTAGCTCACTGCTAAAATGCTGCTTAAAATGTTCCAAATCAAAAAGTTCATAGTTAAGAAATATTCTACAGATAGAACACCTTTTGTAAAAAAGAAAAGTTACCACAGCTATGGCCGAGAGAAACATTAAAGAAAAACCAAACCCCCCTCCCCCCAAAACGAACCCCCAACCACACAGCAGAAAAAAGTTGTTTTGATATTACTGCCTAGCAACTTGCCACTCCAAACCTATTATTAAACCTAAGTATTCTACTGTTGTTCCGATTCATTACAATAAAATCCACTCACTAACTCTAGCCATAGAGATGAAAACATGATGCAAATTAAAAAAACCTCAAATTTGATTAAAAAAAGCCCAACAAAGTTCTGTTTACTACACAGAAAGACATATATCTGAGAGGCATTTCAATGTGTTATGAAAACAAGTCCATGTGTGTGTGCTTTGCAAGGAGACAATAGCCTAATTCCAGTAAGAGAGCAGCACCTGATGCTATATCAAGCTTTTCTGGATATGCCCAGAAAAACAGCTCAGAGCATCCTCTGCACTAGGCAGTGCTACAAATATGTACTGGGAGCTTTTACCAGTCTAAACGGATTTTCAAAGGTCTCCATTATACGCTGAACTTTCTGCTGTGCAGGGGTTAAAGTTGTCTTCTTTCCTTCATCTTCATCACATTCCTTAAAAAAAAAAAAAAAAACAAAACAAAAAAACCCCACAACATTAATAATGTTTGGTTTTGGCTACTGCCGTTCCATGCACGTTCTTTCTCATTCGACCTGAAACTCCACTGATGGCAACAACCCTCCAGAGAGATCCAATTAACTTGCTGGCCTCCTAACCTAGTTGTCTTGATTATGTCATATGCTTGACAGGAAGCCAGTATCATTTCCATGCATGTCCCACCTTACTACTTCTTGCAACACTTTCACACAATTTTATCAGATTATTAAGTATGTTTTCTAATACTTAAATACCGACACTATCACAAACACGTTGCTTACACTGAACATGCTGGCAGTGGCAGTAGCAAGAAGACATGTTGACTCTGGCTGAACACCCTGAATATTCATTGTCATCTCACTGTCTGAAAAGAGACTATGTTCCAAAACTGGTGCAGGCTCTACATGAAAAGAAAAAGGAGATGAAATTTTTATTAGATAATAGCCTATTTTACTGCTCTTTTGTGTAATGAGATTTTACTCAAAAGTTTCTTCAGAGCTGCTTATTTCCCCATGCCAAAGCCACATCATGTCATTATTAGCACAGTTTTTAGGTTAAGTCCAAATTACCTAAGGCAGAATTGTTCTGAAAATCATCCGTAGGAATCCGGGAACAGTCATGTGGTCCAAAGAAGGTATTCTCCAGCTTCTACAGAGAGATTCAAATTACAAACACCATGAATACACTACTCTATAAATCCGTACATGTTTTCACATATTGCAAAAACACATTAACAAAAATTCAAATAAAAGGGTGATGTTCAGAGACTGAGTATTCTTAATACAGCTCACCTGCCAGAGCACATTGCATCTGGCACCAAAAAGGCTGACTCTGCAAACACCCACTGGCTAATGGAGATGCTTTATTTCATACACACGAGGAGAGTAAACAAGTCAGCCTTAGAAACTCATCGGAAACTTCCCTTCTTACAGATCAGTCAATATAGACTAACATACATGAAACTGCCCAGCAGGCAGAGTGTTTGCTGATGAAGCCGTAAGTGCTGCTGTTTTGGTGATTTGTAAAATACCAATTTACAGCTGCTAATGTTATGAGTCTAGCACAGAGAAGTAACATTAAGCAGAAGTGGAGAGACCTGTAAAATGGATGAGAATAAACAAATTACTAGAAGCTAGAATTTCGCTACATTTGTTTCCGAGTTTAAGGCTTAAGACATTAGGTAACAAATATTGTAAACAGTACCTCAGGGATGGGTGGAGATGATGTCATCTTGACTGCCAAAGCATCCTCCGACTAGAATGGGAGAGAAAGATAAGTCACTTAAATGCACCTGCCCTACTTCTTCTAGGTTGGCCTCCTTATCAATGTTTCGAACATACTTATCACAAGCTAGCAGGTTAGGAAGATCACATTCTTTCTTCTTCTCCTGCAGTGTTTGCATATGGACACATTTAAACATCCCACACAGAAAGGACACTTCATGCTCACAAATGGTTTTGTTTCACTAGAGGAAGACTGTATTGATATCAGCCTGCTGATGATATACTTTAACTAATGAACTTCTTACACCTTGGCGTTTTTTTGGCTTCACCATAGCTGAAAAAGAATTATGAATCTATTTACACGGCCAACAAATTCCACAAGGTCCAGTTCTTCCTCACACAGGCAAACATGATATGCAATGCAAGACGGACAACTGCACCCTGTTTGAGTAGTGTCTGTTCTTTTACTGCTCTAGTTCTCCAGGAAACTACACTGTGTGTAAACCAGTTCACAGCAGATGATAAACAGGCAAGAAGTAGTTGCAATATATCTTTTTGCTCTACTACAGAACAC
Organism: Opisthocomus hoazin; assembly: GCF_030867145.1. Taxonomy (NCBI): domain Eukaryota; kingdom Metazoa; phylum Chordata; class Aves; order Opisthocomiformes; family Opisthocomidae; genus Opisthocomus; species Opisthocomus hoazin. Next base: position 13,069,961 of record NC_134429.1, read on the forward strand.
TATATTCACAGTATTCAAAAAGCAAACTTCAGCATACACATCATCACAGGTGACCATTTAGCTCCACAGCCCCTGTCTTATGGAAAGCAAGTGATGAGTCTCTTGTGTGGTATGAGCTGCTCCTACCTTGAGAAGAGGCATCTCGCGGGCCTGCTGAATGAGAAGATGCAATTCATTAATCTGCTGGCAAACTAGTGGTGGGACTGGATTACAGCAGGCAATGATGCCCTGGGGTTCTCTAAAAAGAGATGAGAAAAATTCAGTGTGCTATATTTATGGCCGATATGTTAGGTATTTGCATTCAAAGGATGTGCAACCAGATATAACCATGGTCCTGACTGTGACAGAATAAGGCAAGTCAGATGAATCTGTCAGAGTTTATTCTCTGTGGTGAAAAATTCTTCTGTATCAGGTTTGTGCAGATAAGGAGAAACCATTAACTCAGCTCTCCTCTCACTTGCCTTTTCCATGGTCTGTCTGTCTAAACCCATCTTCACTTCGCTCCTTGTTTAGTGTTCATCTATGGAAGTTGAGCCCCAGCACCGGACTTGCATTTAAAGATGCATTTTTATAATTCCCAAGTATGGATGTTAGATGATAAGTGCCAAGTGTTTGAGGAAAATGTTGTATAAATTAGGTGTTTTAAGGGATCTGCCCCTTACTCCGCCCCCAGTCCCTTTAGGAACTGAAAAAAAAGCCCCAAATAAACATTACGGGGGAATTAATCCCTTTCTTGCTCTGTACTACTGTAGGAATCTGGGGGGGGGGGGGGGGGGTTTGGGGAGGAGCACATGACATACAGCAATGCAAAGGAATGTGTTTTATTTGTGGAGTAAATTCGTGGACTCCTCAAAGGCAAACAGAACTTACTTAGGCAGCTCCTCTGCTATCTTCAATAGCATATGATTAGGTAGAACGTATCTACAACACAAAGAGGCAGTGTGAATGTAACAGAATGTTAAAAACTCTTAAAAATATCTTTAAAGTACACAAGTCTGCCCTAATTACAAGGCCTGAAAAGATGAAAACAGTTTAAAAGAAATTAAGTAGGGCTGATCTAGATACCCGTAAGAATTTCCTGCTAACATGAGTTCTGTGTAAAAAGTAGCCTAAGGTAGTACACTAATTCCTACAGGTAACAAAGTGGTTCCACCTTGGGGTGCGAAGGGCACAATCCAAGAGATTAACTGAAGTATTAAGTCAGTGTCTGTAACAAAAGACCTCCTACCCTGTACTCTCATCCTCTTGACGTGCCATCTTGTCTCTCCATGCAAACAGCAACCTAAACGCTGCTAGCTGCTGCGTGTTGAGATGTTTTTTCTGCTTCTTGTAGAGCTCAAGGTAGGATTCATCTGTAAAGAGGGGCTTGATGTATTTCTGGACGGGAAAAAGAGAAACACTCATGATCAGTACCAGATTTGTGCTTTCTAGTTTGCCTTGCTTCACCGAGAGAGACAGAATATCACACAGACATAAGGGGACGGAATAAACTCAGCTACAATGTGTCTTATAACTTCTACCTGAAACTATTGGTAGGAGCCTATCCATGAAAAACATACATCTTGTCCATTTTTAGGAAACCCCCCTCCTCATCAACTCCAGGAGCAGCTTTAGACATACAATTATCTTCAAGTTTTACTACATTACACAAGGTCTGCTTTTGTAGACAGCATTCTCCACAGGCACAATAGAATTATCTCATACTGCAACTCCAGCTAGGCTTTGAACTTTTAGGAATGTCCAGTAGAACTGGAAATGTAACATCTCTCTTGGGAAAGACACACCTGAAAGCATCAGGAGGCCAAGGAGTGCCAGCATTCAAAAAACAGCAAGAGGACATCTGACTCCAAGGATTTTAGCTAGTGAAACAAGTGGCTGCACACAACTGAGTCAGAGTTTATACAGCCCGTATTCTAATCCAGGTAACACAACCAGGTGAGGCTTTACCTTCAGGCAGATGTCCTTGCTGCGTTGCCACGCAACCTTCAGCTGAGTGGGCTGCTCATTCCCTCTCTCCCACAGTGCCTCCCTCACTTTATCATAGACATAGAGCAAGTAGTGAGTGTCACCACGGGCGTACTGCATCATTTCTTCTGTCAAAGGGCTAGAAAAAGAGCCAAAATTACATTAATTCATTTCAGTTGCCCCGCCAAACTGTCACTTTCCTCTTGCAAGGCATATTAGGGCAAACTGCATGTAAGACACGCTAAGAACTAATACGGAAATTCTGCTATTTCCTTACTGAAGGATTTGTTGGGCAACAGCAGTAACACGCTGTGCACTCTCCAATTCAGATGACATCTTGTTCACATGCCGGAGAGCAGGACTGTTGTGTAGCTAAGTCAGATGGCAGAACTGCTTGCTATGGTATTTGTCATAAGTCTTCTCTCTCTGCAGAGCCTACATAAAGTAGGCCTGGGATTTCTGTGGTGTGCAGGGTCCATCTGCACAGCCAAACTCGCTGCTCCAGCAGCATACTGCTCTAACTAGTGTGGGTGACTGGATGTTTGTCTGGGGGCTCTAGAGGAGCAAATACCAACTTTATCCATAATACTGCAGTGGTTAAGTGCTGTTCCTAAAAAGTGAGCTTACAGGAGCTTTTCATTACTTTATCTTTCCTGATCTTCCCCAAAAAACTCATTTTCTAAAGAAAGACAGGAAAATTTAACACTTATAAAAGAACTTTAAGCCCAGCCAGGTAAATGCTGTGCTTGTTCACTTTGAGACTAACCCACAACCATGTGGCTTGCAAGAAACATGCTCCTGCTCAAACAATACAAAAAAGGGTAAGTGCTACTTTGGAGCTCCAGCCCATTTGAGGGGTCAGTTTTTACCGTATCCTCCAGTCAGCCAGCTGGTACTTCTTGTCAGCACTGACATTGCAATACAGCTTTAGCAAGTGGTCCAAGGAATGCCTGCCAAGATTGAGGAGACGAGCAGCTTGGTGAGTATCAAACATGTTCACCAAGTAGAGGCCGAAGTCCTTCTGCAGCCATTCCACGTCTGAATCAGCACCATGAAGGACCTTGAAAAGCAAAACAAATTGAGAATGACATGAAGAACATTTTTATTCCAGTCTGGCAGTGCTGTGGTTTCACGTTCATGTGCCTAGGACCAGATTTCTTTTCTCTCTGTCCTTCAGGCACATGAACAAATTACAATCAAAGCACAACCAAGTGACCAAGACAGAGCACAATGTGCTTTTAACTACAGTAAGGGGGGGGGGAGAAATTGTGGTGGTGCATTTGTGAATTTGGCAGCTGACCTTCACAATTGCAGGGTCTGTGAAAGTCTCGTTGAGAATGTACATGTCGCTGCGCAATTCCAGTGTATCAATAATGAAGTCTTCTGCTCGGGTGGAAATCTGCATCAGACATGTCAAGCCCAGGAAGCTCCTGTAGGAATGGTGCTGAAAAACATGGAAGAGAGAGGTAACTAGGATCTGTTACAGAAGTAATGCTATAAAACAAACAGCACCCCAAACGAAAGAAGAAAAAGTAACAGAGGACTTCCTAAAGCAACAGACAATTGGATGAGCAAGCTTTCTCTTTTCAGGCACTAACATGATGTAAAAAAAAACATGGGATGAATTGAAAGGCGATCAGATTCAGTATGAAGTGTGCAGCCAGTACTACAACTGGCAAACTTATAATATTGACACAGTTTAATTCAAGCTTCTAGATAATACCTGACAGGTCAGGGTCATGAACCGTCTTTTCATGTCAGAAAGTACAAAAAGCAGGAGAAAGAAGACTACAAAACAAACTAGAAGACTATAAGGGTCTCCTAAGTACTAACAGTACATATGTAACTTCTAAACAGAAAAGACAATTTGATTACCTCTAAGTCCAGTGCAAATTCTTTACAGTTCATAAGCTTTTCATTTAGTTCTACCAGCTCATCCAGTGTGGTGATAAAATGACAGGGCGTTTCCTCGATGGGCCTGTACATCTGGCAGAGCAAATTATTAGGCATGTTATGTTCTCTGTCAATTCCCAGCCCTGACCTCCACCTTCAGTTCTGAAATTCATGAAGTACAGCTGGCTGTAAACTTACTGCATCTGCAGTAAGTTTAAATTAATGTGGGCACCAACCTGGGGTTCTGGTTTCTTGAGAACTCCATCTGGCGGAGAAAAATGCTCCAGTTCGTACTGGTAAGGGTGAGCAAACCTGCGCAAATTAGGAAGACAGGCACAGACTAAATTTCAGTCATATTTATGAAACCAGAGCACAGAGACTTTGGGAGCTATGGCAGTTTCCCTACCGAGTAGAAATTTTGTCTCTTATTAAACACAGGTTTAAAATAACTGTAAATCTCATGCAACTTAATGTGTGGACACAAACACATGCAGAGCTGTTACACGTGAATAGCATCAGCACAACGGGACCACACAAGTGCACATTCACCAATGGTACTCCAAGCACCTTGCTGTCAGTTTAATTTCTTACATCTCTTGCTCAGTTTGCTGCGTCCTCTGCTGGTGTATGAAGTCTGCCAAAGCAGCTGGTACATCCAAGTCTTCAGGCCGTTCCTTTCGTTCTCGTCCACTTTTTGTGAGGGCTGAACAACCAATACGGAACAACTGGACTGGGTCCCACACACAACATATTCTCAGCCTACTACTCTCTCCCCTCCACCCACCACAAGATCCTATTTAAATCATAAAGTATCAAAAATCTTAACAATTTAGACCTGCAGCTTTTGCTGTCAGTAAGATTTCTGTCTGCACCTCTAATGAGACGTCAGTTACTAGGTTTTAACAGGTGGTTGTTAAGCAAGACACAAGGTGGTTCTGCTCAAGAGCTTGGAAGGAGACTGAAAAATCTTCAGCAAGATCTTTCAATCATTCCCCGTTACTAAAAGTACAACCGCATCAGTGCAAACTAAAGATGAATCAGCAGCAGCAGAATGACACACCGCCGAGATAAGACATTACACTGGTAGCTTTGATAAAGCACAAAGTAAAGGCAGGTCTAACCATACACCTGGTGCTCCTAAGTAATTAGAAAGAAGTATCTGTAAAGCCAACTAGACTAGTCAAGACCACTTCTGGTGCCAGTGACTCTCATCAAGCATGTTCAATGGCGGTAAAGAGAAGCAGTAGAATATCTGTCTGGAACAGATTATTTACTGTATACCAACAAGAAGAGACTGTAGGCTGACCTACCCTTACACTGCAGATATATAAACAACAGAGTCACAGAGCTTACTGCACCCAAACGGTCAACATCTCTTGCTGTTACTTGTTTTTACAGTCAATGAATTCTCCTCTAGACCGCGAGGACAGATGTGTGTCTAACACTCTCAAATAGGTTACCCAACAAAAAATAAACCCCTTACCTTCAGGCAAAGGTTTCAAAGCATTTGGCTTGACAAAAAGTTTAGGTACAAAGGGAGTGTTGGAATTGTCAATCTTTTCCCGAAACCTAAGCTGTGGTCGAGAGGTATTCTTGGCATGAAGCAGTCGGAAGGTTCCAGATTGAGTTTTCTTGTGAGATGCTCCCATCTGTTTAAAAAAAGGTAAGCCACAGGTAAAACTCACGTGACTTAACAGACGTTCAGAGTTTCTTGTACTCAGCCTAACCCAATATTTGGAGGAATAAAATTCTACCCCAAACTCAAAAGTGAGTTACTCTTTTGCAGTGAGTCCAGCACCTAAGAATGAAAGTTCTCTGCATCAGTATCCTGAATTCATATGAATAAGCAAAAGAAAGGCTGTTGTCTATGTGAAACTGAAACAGCAAGGGAAAGCACACAGAATCCAGAATGAAGTTTGAATACATAGGGAAGAAAAAAAGAGGGAGTTAGGATGTGTAAAACATGCTGACAGAACATTTAACTACTCATTCCACTAGAAAATCAGTAGTGCCAATGCTAGGAAAACAGCTAAGATAACACAGAAAAATGAGCACCAAGGCCTCACCTTGCGGTTCCAGCTAGAAATGATCGTCTGTGGGGGCTGTAACCCAGCAGGGAGGACTGGCTGCTGGTTTCTGTTCACTCCTGATGCTTCATCCAGCAACATACCCTAAATTCCAGAAAAGCAAGGTGAAAACCAAACACCTGTTAAATTACTGTGTTCATCCACTCTAGTCAGACTGAATAAAGTCACACAGGTAGATAACTCCACAGCCATCTCCCCTGATTTCTGTGCAACATAAGACAGACAAATGTGGGTGGAGTATGTTGAAGATCAGGGGTAGGAAGAGTCTTCTCAGAGAAGCGGCTCTATAAATTTACAGACCTGTTCTCAAGGTTGTGAGGTTCTTGTGCCAAACTGTATTCAGTTTCCTCACAAGTCATACATTACCTTCTTTCTCTTTGGGCCATAATCCATCTGCCCTAGCTGCTATGACTACTGTTCTAGCACACAGAAATGTTTTTAAAATAAAAAGGAAAACCATCAGATTGAGGAAACATTAAATGTAGCTGTGAAAGCACTACCACTGAAATTCTTGCAATGAAAAAAACACTTGTGGCAACTGAACAGTTTATAGGAATAACATCAAGAAATAATTTGCTTACCACTCTTTCAAGAATGGTGTCATTGGAGTCAACCAGCATATCAAATTTATCTTCCAGGTCTGTCGCTTTGCTGCAATCTTTCAGGTGGCTACGGCAGCCATGGTATTGCATCACCTTGCTCATGCTTGCAAGAGAACAGTACAGCTATCAGCAAGTTGAAAGCAGACATGCTGAACGCTAAACCGTCCAATTCTCTTCAACTTTCTACATCTTGAAAGTTTAAAAATTAATCAAATGTAGTACCTATAGATAATGTCGCGCAAGTCGTGAATAGAAAAAACATCTATACAATACTAAGCGTTAGAATTAATTTCTAACAAACGATGTGTCTTTTTAAAAAGACAGCCTAATGCATTTTATATCAGCCTCTGCTCCCTGCACAGCTCTATCCAAATCATTATGAAAGGCCCTCTTTGAACTTGTTACTTGAACTGTCAAGTGCTAGAAAAGTAGCTAAAATTAGGTACATGGAATAAAACACCTTTTTATCCACAGCAAGTTTGGAGTCACCAAAGGATGGTACCTTCTGTTTTGGATTGGAAGCTATTAGCAACGGCCTAGAGACACAAAAGCATCCTTACCAGTCAAGGAGATGGTCACCCTGTGTTTTACAGTAGGCCCTGAAGCCAGCGAAGCTTTGGTAGAAGTCGTACTCATCGCCAGGCTGGGGAAGCCCACTGGATGCCTTTGTCGCAGCTACCACTGTGCCAAGTGCATACTGTGCGAGAATACCAGTTTATTAGCGTTTTTTTCAGTGTTTTGTTCCTCTGTTTACCCAGAATACCACGTGGTAGAAATGCATTTTGCCTAGCTTGTTTGAACTGCGTGGTACTAGTATGCAGCATCATGGGGTTGTTTTTTTTTAACACGAGTAAGTCTACAACCGTTTAGTCCACATTATTTAGAGACCTTTAAAATGATGAAAGTCTAATAACAAGACTTAAAACTCACTCTAGTATTTAAGGTTTGAAAGAAAGCTTGCTAAATCAGCAGGAATGCAGAAAACTACCTTATATAGTAACAAAAAAACCATCCCAAACTCTACAAGGCTTCCTGCTTGAGAACCGGCAGGCGCTCCCCCCTTGGAAGAGGCAGCAACTGGCACAGGTGAGACCCAACGCGGCTGCTGCCGAGTTCCGCAACCCGAGGGGCCACGGCCACGCGTCCAGCAACGGCCCTCAGGGCGGTCCCGACCCCTCCGCACCCCAGGCCCCGCGGCGGGGAGCCGGTAAACCGCCACCCCGTGACCGGGCGGTTGCCACACCGCGCTGAGGAGGCCCAAGGCCCGGGCGGTAACAGGCCCCAGTGCACCGCCCTCGTCCCTGGCACGGGGAGCACCTCCTGAAGTGGGGGTCCTCAAGGAAGGCACCCCCGCAGATCAGAACTACAGATAGCGGCATCCACCCCGAGACGCGCACGACGCCCGCCCCGCTCCCCCCGGCTTGGCCACCGCGCACCTTGACGAAGGCGTCGGGACCGTCGAAGCCAGGCAGCAACGCGCTGCCCCGCTCCATTTCCGCGGGTCGCCCCGCCGCTTCGAGGGGCCCTTCCTACCCCACGGGGCTCTCCGCTGCCGCGCCGCCGCTCCCCACACCGACGGCGGCCGCCATCTTGCCCCTACGGCAACGCGACAAGCGGACGTTATCGCGAGAACGCGGCCGTCGAGGGCCCCGGGGGGGGGCAGGGGTAACGGACACGGCGAGGACGCATGCGCACGGGGAGAGGGCGCCAGGGCTGCCCTCTGGCCCCCCCAGGCGGCGTGGCGGAACAAGCCCCTGGAGGGGGCAGAACGGGGGTCCCTCGGGGCTGGAAAGCGGGGAGACCCCGGCCCTCTTCCCCGCCAGCACCCACCCGGGGGGCCCAGGGGCTGCCCACAGAGCTTCCCCGTAACCGCCACGCCTAGAAACGGTCCAGGGCATGGTTGCCCCTGCCCCTGGCTGCCACCTCCCTATTTCCCATTTTCGGGGCGCAGCACCAGCACCGGCCAGGCAGCCCCACGCTGTCGCTCCAGCTGCGGCTGGGACCTGAGACCAAGAAAGCGGACGTTCTTACTGCACGGATGACATCGCATCTGCTGGAAACTAAAATTTAGGGCTTGTGTGGTCAAGTTTCTTTTATACAAGTGACAGACATCATTCATTAGCGGTAATTTTCCCTCCAGCTGCTATCAAAAGGGAAATACAGCCAACCACCTGAACTGATGCAGAAAAGGAAAGGTCAAATCCATGGCAACAGGAAACTTTTTTGTTTTTTAAATCTTAATCTGCTTCCCTGTCTCTTCCTAAGAAGTACTTAGGAATAAACAAGAACACAGTCCAAATGTTTACATTTTGGTGTAATTTATTGGCACAAAAATATTCAAATACAACATGGCATCTAAACATGGCTACTCTGTTGTATTTTGTGCATTGTTTTTAATATGTTTAATTCACAAATCATAACTTTATCTTCACCCTCATGTTTAATAACCATTATTTTCTGTTTCAAGTTATGACCAGTTCTCCCCACGTCTGCCTCCTGTGCCAAATACTATCTTTCCCTAGTTATTTCCCAATACTGCTTTTTAATCCAGACACTGCGGGAAGCTCCCAAGTGGTATTTCATTTGTGCCCTGCATCCAGTTTGCCACCAATCAATCTGCTTAGAGGCACCTACTTTGCCCAGCTCACAGTCTTCAATTCTTGGACCTGCTCCGATATCCTGATCTAGTCTGAAACGCGACTCCTACACTAGTGTAATGAGCGGATATACAGTTTCCAATTTTGGGGCAAGAATTGAGTTTGAAAACAAGGTAACAGGATGAAACAACGGTAAAATTCTGCTTCTCTCTTTCCCGTTATCCTCACCCCCAAATCTAAACAAAGCCTCCCGCACCAACGCATTGGGCTCACTGCAGCCACACCAACAGGACTGACCAGGGCAATAATTAATCTGCAAGTGACCTAGTTACATTGCAAAGTCAGTCAAAACCCGTATATAGTTATTTTCAATGGATCACCAGTTCCTCAAAGACCAAGTGGAACCATAGACCTCTGTGGTACAATCAGTCTTCACTGTCCTGGAAACCCAAACCAAGTGTTGTGTTTCAGACAGGTTGTGTTTTTCCAACAGCAGCTATACATTGGCTAAAACCAACTTTTAATATACAATAACTCTTTTCATTTACATTTCAAAATATTTGACAAAGGCTGTATTTCAGTCCAAGGTTCAGTTTGTGTTTGTAGAAGAGCAAGTTTGGAGTGCAAAAGCCTCCAGAATAAAAGGCTGTGGATATTTTGGAATCTTCTGTTACCAGAAAGGACACCTAAAGAAAACAAAGATACTGTAGTAATGCTGACTGGCATATAGTTTCACAAAGGCAACATTGAGAAGGACTGAGATTCCATACTAACTAGGCACCATTCTAGTACAGGAAAAGTTGGCAGGTGATCCCCATGCTTCTTACCAGCCAACTAATGTTTAAAAATGCTGAAAAGATCTAATTTCCTTCAGCATAGTCCAATGTTGACTAACTCTCAAAATGACAGTAAATTGTCTTTGTTTACTTTAGAACCTGTGGTTCTCCACTGTAACTGAAATCAGTGACCACCACACACCATCTTTCAAACACTTCAAATGTTGTGGCTGTTTGCAGTTGACATGTTTTAAAATCCCTGTCGCCACTTAAAACAACAACTTACTTGCAGAGGACTGTCTATGGGATCGCTGTCACAGGCTTGCGAAAATTTACCAGTGCAGATTCAACATGTGGTAAGGCTCCTACATATAACTAACCATGCAAGTGACATTTTCCTTAGCCGTTCTCTGCTCAGATTATTCAGAGAATAACTTTGCAAGGTTAGCTGAATGACCAACTCACCATCCAATGTAGCACTGGCACAGATTCTCATGAGAAGTAGCTTGCTTAATGAGCAATTCTACTTGCGTGGGTACATCAAGAGTTTCATCATGAGAGAAGTCTCGACCTTTGGAATTAAAGGATAAAACCAACATAAATGGAAGTCACAAATCATATAACATAACTTGCTTCTGGGTGGCAAGTTAAGGACTGATAGGACTTTAACTAACCTTCCCTTACAGTATACAAAACAAAGTTTTCCAGTTGTGGAGAACCTCTAAAAGCACACAGAGCTCAGAACTCTCTTTTCCCTATTATTGTGGTTTCTTCCTTTTATCTTCTCCAAATAATGGATAAAAAACAATGTTCTCCAACAACAGGTAACTTTCCAGTAGCTGGAATCCTGGTCCTAATCCCTTCAAGTACATTATTTGGCATGTGGGGGGTAGTTTCTTATAAAGAATATAAAATTTCACAACTAAATGCTTCAAACTATAAAGACAGGACAGTAGAAATTCAGCTTCCACTGACAAGCTAAGACATGCAAAATATGAAGTCTGTTTAGTTACAATCACCTCTGTAGTTTTCAAATCAGGCCCATTTGTATCTACATACAGACACCAGTACTTCAGGGTTTGACAAAAACAGGAAAATGACACCGTCCACGTAACTAGAATATGTTAAATTCAAGGATTAACACAAAATACAAACACTAAAAGTAGTGCTGATCCATCTGATCAGATTTTATCTCATACAAAAACATGCTCACCAGTGAGCTTATCTCGAACCCTGTTGATGATTTGAATTGCCTTCTTATTTAGAGCTTCTGGCTTCACTAGACCATCTCCTACTAAAAGACAGAAGTAGGAAAGAGAATTAGGAATTCATCTGAACAATGAAAACACTTATACTGCTGTTACATCTGCCCTCCCCAAACACCACAAATACCATTTTGAAAACAAAAAAACCCAGATACAAGTCAATTTTCTGACCCTTTTTTTTTTTTTTGGAGCTAAGAACACAGATGATGAGGAACTGTATCTGTATCGCACATAATTGCATCTGGATCACAATGAAATTTCCGGACCTAGGAACAATTTCTGCATCAATATAGTAACAAACAATGAAACTTACTGAAGGAATGGATGGATTCAGGCACTGTGGTCCCAGTTTTCTTATGGGCTGTCTCACCTAATTCCACACTGTCCAACATTTCTATTAAAAAAACCCCATGAAAACATAAACGCATAAATATGAAGCTGAAAAGCAACTAAAGTAATATTCTTCTGGAAACATTGACAAAACTGTTAATCAGCTCATATGAAAAGCATACTTGTCCATGACCAAGTGTACCATACATCTCTGTCACTAATAGAAGCATATCACAGGAACAAACATTATCTTTCCTCTGCTAACATACTGAAAGGCCTGATCCAACTCGTAGGAACATTTTGTATAGAAGTGAAATTGAAAGATATTTTGAAATGATGTAAAATTAATCTAAAATTACAGTCAAATAGGCATGTTTATTTGTAGAGCTCTCCATATGAACCACTGTCCCTATTCTGCGGTCCAATAGCAAACAACTGCTAAGATTCAATGCAAAGCTCTCAACCTTCAGTCAGATGACTACCTGCCAGGTTTTGCACACCAATATTTGGTGGCTAGGTAACTAACTATCACACGTCAGTTATACCTTGGATTGCATCAGTTCACATGTGCTCCAGAAGGGTGTTAATGTAACTGTTAAGGAGCATTGGCTTTCTGAGCCAAAGTACTGAACTCACCAATTCAGTCCTAAAGCTGTGATAATCAGTTGTTTATCTGTCTACTTTTGAGGACTGAAAATATTTACCCATCTTGTGCACTGCTAAACAAACCTGCTCCAAACATTTCACACATACACCATCTTTTCTACTCACCTACTGACTGACTAGCTGAGTAGGAGTCTGTTCTTGTTCGTGAGCGCTTATTGCCCTTTGTATTTGCTGCAAGAAAATATGAAGTTGAAAAGTATGAACTGGAGTTTCAGTGTTTCATAGCAAATTTGTCCACAAACAATACAGATTTGACTGCCTTTCTCCTTCTCCGGATTTTATGTCACCTGAAAACAGCTTTCAATCTCATGATGACAACTAATACAAAAACAACGCAAATAATTTTGCTTGTAGCTTAGTTCTGTGTCTATAGGCAAAACGGTTTTAATCACCGTGGTAACTTCACATTACAATCCCTAAAACCGTGTGTGCACAAAAACAGCACGTGCTAACCAACAATTTCAGACTGTCTTCAAACAGACACTGGATTTCAGGCTTCTGGATTTCTTATACGAAATCCAACTAATTACTCTCTTGCTGTCACTGTTTTATCAGAATCACTTACTGTCCATCAGCCGCCAATTCAATAATGGATCATACACGAAGGCTTCAAGCACAGCCATGACACTGTCCTTATGTTCCCGCAGGACTTCCATCACTGTGTGACAGGTAATTCTGTAATTGCCATCAAGACCTGTCACCTTCAGAACAGAAAGAAGCCAATCAACCATGCTGTTTCGTTCGCTATGCAACTCCAACTCTAACATTCAAGGAGAAGGAAGTGACTTGTGCTTTGAACTGGAATTCACTATGCTTTCATAGAATTATTAAGGTTGGAAAAGACCTCCAAGATCATCAAGTCCAACGAACAAGATACATGTTCGTTACAAACTAAGAAGCTCTCTTCTACCATTAAGATGATCTTTGTGAAGCACCATGCCATCGTCTGCATCTGGTTGATGCAAACAGCTATTTGAAATGAGGAAACTAAGGAAGGCCTAAGAAATTGGAGGAATTTCAGGGGGGTTTTTTGCATCAATTAAAAGGTTGCTTTCCACTTTAACATATTGTAAATATCACAGGAGATTTTAACTTACAGAAAATGCAGTTGAAATATTAACAGCTCTGGTCCTTAAGGAGTGGAGAGGTTTAGCCACAACAGAAAATACAGGGAAAACTGTGAAATGGATGCCATTTTCTCTAGGAACAATCCCCTTCATATTAAAGAGGGGATGCTTACCTCCATAGCATTTGTCAGCATCCTTGTTAACCTAAATGGAATCTTCTCAGGGAACTTTTCTCTTGTCATTGCAACCTAAACACATGATGATGGAGAATTAGTACACTAATAGCTACCATTATTTAAAAGTCAATAAGTATTGGGTTGTTTTTTGGTGGTTTTTTGTTTGTTTGTTTTTTGTGGGGGGTTTTTGTTGTTCTTGTTGTTTTGGTTTTTTTTTTTAGCAATCTTGAAGGTTGTAATCCAAATAGCAAATGAAGTCCCAGCTTTATGTTCCTCAGTTTCCACAAATTTTTGCAAGAAGCTAGTTAATTAACTTGACAGAGGCAAAACTCAAGCATGTGCCTAGCTGCTAGTATCAAGTAACACAGGCTGCCTATCAGCAGCTGAAATTGCTCCAATAAATCTTATGGAAAAGTGATGTTAACATTTCTTCGCTTGTTCTAGTAGTCAGCTAATCCCCAAGACATGCCTCCAAGCTAAAGCATCTATTATTTTCTTTTTGCCTGTAGGCAAAGTGAAGCCTAAGAGAGAGCCAAAGGACTTGCCCAGGATCACACTCCAAGGTCAGTTTGTCCTGGCTTACACATTCATTGCCTTTCCACCTGAAAATGTGAAATATTACAGAAAATGTAACACCCAAATATGAAGATTTACCTCAAAACAGTCCCCAAAGTCGATATGCAGGATCTTTCCACTCAGTCTGTCTAACATCAGATTGGAGGGGTGTCTTTGATGAAGGAGTAGGAGAAAAAACAGGGTGACAGACCATTATAAAAACCCAAAGTAAATCACAGCAGCTCCACTCTGAAATGGTATTTATCTTCATGAACAAGAAAAGCCAGTGACAGCTTGCTTGTCTGAGATCTTCAATCTCAGGATGAACAGAATAGCTTTCCTGACAGTGTATCTATCACACTATTTTTGTAATTACCTCTCAGGAGTTAGAGATCTTCTCACCTTGGAAGATAAACAACCTATTGGACCAGAGCCATCAGTACATTTCTTGGATATGAACATTTATTTTTCAGTTAAGAAAAATTCTTCTGTTTGTCTTAAGCTTTTTCATTTTTTTCAGTATAATGTAATGAATTCTGCTACAAATGAAGTAATGCAAATTGGATTATCACCAGAGAAGAGAATCTATCCAGCCTAGGAAAACCACGATGCTGCTATTCATGCTGACTTGTTCCAATTTCGTTTTAATTCAATTTTCAAACGTTTATAATTTAATTATAAAGACCTTTAAGTTCAGGAATAAAAGCATTTGTTATGAAAACATTTGAAAGTTTAGCTGGTTTCACATTACAGACCTTAAATCTAAAATACATTGTCTTCTAAAGTATTTTGGAATTATGATGTCCCCTTTTGACAGTAAGCCATATACTAAAAGAAAATATTTATTCTTTTTTTTTTTTCATTATCTGCCCAATCCATTTGGATTGTACATACTTCCCTCCAGAACATGTCTGCATCGTAGATCAAAAAAAGCACCATGTTAAGTAATAGTTAAATCAACATTAACTTTCATCTGTTTTAAGTCTAGAGCAGTCTTTAGGGAGTATTTATGGGGACTTCATGTGTGTGTCTAACAACTGCTGTGAACATACATAGCACTAGAGGTTCCTGCTTCACAAAACAAATATCCACCAGGCAAAAAAACTATGCAAAATAAGCAGGGTTACTGAACCGATTTGGAGGGAGAATCAGAAGACCTCTGCCACTAAATACTTTTTCGATTTCTTTTTGCTACTTCAGGGAAGAAAACCTGATGCTTTATCATGGTGCTTCTTTCCTCCCCAAAAAGCTGGATGTATGTGTACAGTCCTAACACGCTGTACAAAAAAATTTGCCATCTCATATGCATGAAGCACACACAAGCACACAGACTGGTGTCAACAAGATTTCTGTTATATAGAACAGGTGGAGAAATATTTCCCATCCTGTGACTGAAAGGAAAGGACAAAATTAGAACTTGTGGTCCTTGATGTAATTCTGCCTAGACTCCTCTCAAAATGGAAGAAATTCTTATTTGCACTCAAGATACACAAACCCTACATCTCATGTCTGCAGTGCTGAAAATAATGGCAGCACAATTAGGTCCTGAAAGATGGTATCGTTATAACTCAACAATAACCACAATAAAAGATGCTATCATAAAAACAGATCCAAAGAATCAATTGATAGCATACAGAGTAGGTGCTTTTATTTAAAAGCAACCTTCACAGTTTCACTTACCTGTCCCCAAGGCCCAAAATGTATCCAACCATTGACATCACAGCTAGTGAACGAGTGTAGTTTGTCCTTCTGTCAAACCACACCTTACAAGTGGAGACAAAATGGAACAAGTCAGGCAGGCATGCTTCATGCTTCAGCTTATATTTTAATTTATACATTAACTACTTGCATTTTGCACAAAGGGAAACTGTGATATGCTTAGGTTCAATACACACCATTGCCTGAGGGAGTTCAGACATCCTGTGGCCTTGAATTAGATGTCTAAGCCATTAAGAGAATATATTCTGAGGCTCCTGCTTTTCTCTCCCCTCAGTATACGTAGCCTACGTAGTATATGTAGTCTCCAGTTTTGGGCTGCAGACTGCACTCTGGCAGCCATTGTGATCTGAGCCTTGTAAGGCCTCTTGTGAGGGGATACACATGTGTGGATACATGTTCTGCAGCGATTCATCTGGAGTTTATGATGAATAAATGTCACCTCTCGCTCATTCTGCAGGGAAGGTAATTCCACGTGATGCTGATTGCCAAAAACAAGCCATTACATGTGCTGAACTCACCTCCGAGCTTGGACTTTTCAACCACAGCAGTTTGGCAAGGTCATCACCAGCTGTATTATTGACAGCATGTTCAAATACTTCTACTTTCTGCATCAGAGTCAGGTGGTCATAATCTGGAGCCATCTATAATTGAGAAGTGACACTCCGCAACTTAAAAAAGCTGCCTCCAGTAATCCCTAGTTGTACTACGAGAAACATGGTAATCACAAATAATTTCTTATCAAGTTTATATTGAAATTATTTGTAGACTAACCACTATGTCCCCAAACACAGCGAGATGACCACTAAAGAGTGAAGAATTCATTTTAAATGGGATAGCAAATGATTTAGCAGCCACAAAGTAGTCTATAGCCATATTTAATTAAAATACTACAAAGCTAAAAACATTTCAAAAAACTTTATCCAAATAAGTCTTCTGGGTTGGCACATGCTTTCCTTTTTGGCAGGCAAACCCTATTTTTCTAGTAATATTCAGGTTCTCCAGTCTGTCTAATTTTGGCCCTGTTGCTCAGACAAAATGTTTGTAAATGCCAGCAGCATGGCACCTTGTATAAGGCACATGATAGTTACGCAAAATTCCAAACACATTTTAGTCACCAGATGGTAATAACTTGTGGTCACTGCTAAAACAGGTAAGGAGAAGCAAATAAATGTATGGCTAATTTTACCTCTTGGTAGCATTTTATAACTCTTATCTGATATTTTTGCATTTATTACTGGTACCAATAACAACCAGAAAACAGGTAAAGGAAGAACAAGCTGCCCACCATTATTCTTCGTTAAGACACTGGAGTCCTAAAAGAATGTACTGAAAACCCTCCCAGCTTTGCCCTTTACCCTCAGCATGATGCGATGTTCAATGTTGAGCAGGATCTTTTTCTTCTCTCTGTAGTCCCGGATGAGTGCATGCAGCGTGTCACAGTGAGGGACCCAACCAATCAAGCCTGAATTCGTCGACAGTGGAATAACAGCATATCTCTGGATGCTACAGGAAAAGAAAAATGGAGAATCAGTGCTCAAATTGTTTTGCGTTGTGAATCGTTACATTTAAAGATGCTTCAAACAACTGCTACTAGATCTGATTCTGATCCAAATTGTCTCTTCAGTAGTTGCGCTGCTTTGCTTCTTTTCAAACAGACCTGAAACTGATTGGTGCCAGGCAATCTACAGACATTCTCAAAGCTTACATGATTTTCACTGAAAGATTGCTTTGAGAAGGCATGTGTTATGTCACCCATGATGATCTATTATTTGCACATGACATTTGATATGTTAATGCTTGAAAGACACTGTACATAATTGCAGTCAGTGACTATTCACCAAGTTATTTAGTGACTGTAATAAAAAATCCTTGACAAAAACCCTGTTCTCAGGCTCCTAAAGCAGCGCTCAAGCTGCTCCCCTATCTTGGAATAGGGGTTGCCTCAAAGACTGTAACTATTTATGAGATAGGACGTCAATTAAATAAAAAACAAACCCCTCGGGATACATTTCCTCCAAGTCTGAATTCTATTAATGTTATTTTGTTTCTTCTTTCTCTCTCTCTCTCTCTCTCTTTTTTTTAGATTAACTTAGTTCAAATATTCACCATTTCCTCACAAACCAGCTGGCTGTGCCAAGGGTTACTTGGAAACTGCACCTACGCAGGGTGTCACCTGTGCGTAAGCACGTCCCGTGATTATCCACAACACGTACCTGAGGTTTTTACGAAGAGAAGTTGGGTCATTTGCCAGCAGAGTGTTGACCAACCCAAAAAGCTGCATCACTCTTTCATCTTGGCGAAGGTCTTCATGACCTTTTAGAAGGAATACGAACTCATGCCCATTGCTTCCTGTGAAAGAATTAATACACAAAAGTTTACTCTTGCTGAACAAACAGACAAGAGTAAATACATGTGCACCCAAGCACTGGAAAGTGTGGCAGTCAGACTGAGCAGACCACTAAGAAATACTTCACTTGAAAAGAATTGTTGGAGAGGTTTTGCCTGGTACATATGCAGTTTGACCTAAAAGCAATGACTGATTAAATAGTAGAATAACTAAGTGAAAACAGCTTTTTCTTACCCATTAATGTTAACTTCCTGGGCCGCTGCTTGGAGGTGATCACCTGCAATGAAGGTGCAATGGACTGAATGCGTATGATGGGCTGGTTGGGATCGTACGTTCCTGGCACTGCCAATTCCAGATCCCGGCACATTAAGAGTTTTGGTGACACGTACTGCAGTTCCAAAGAAGTGAGCTACCAAAAAGAAAAGAAATACAATCCCCTAGAATTTCAGTTAAATCTCACTGAAACATCTGAACAGTTCATGCTGTTGAGGGACCTATAACAATTCAGTCAGTCAAATATGTCAGATGCTTGCAGGAAGTGCTGCATAAGCAGCAAATTTGCAGCAAATCACATGCAGGTATTTCCAGAATACTGAATTTGATTGTTCTGAATAACCAGAAAACATGAAACAGATTGGTATTGACAACTTGCACTGTAAGACTCACAACAGAACCATACCTCTCCACCTACCTGAGGCAGCTGCTTTGAGATACGCCGGAACACATGGTAATAGAGATCCCAAGCCTGAGTCAGATCTTTGACATTTCCCGATTTCATGTACTTCCTGCACCATTCCTGAGCTTCCATTAGATCTCTGCCGTAGGCCTAGGGAGGAAGCGAAAAACAACACAAGAAAAATATTTCTACGGACTATAGTGGAACAGGTGGAGACCACTTAATACCTACAAAGAGCATCAAAGTGCATTACAAACACTTCATCTTGTATTTTTATAGCTTATCAGAAGATCCAGAAATCCCAGGATCCGAGACATGCACTGAGTTTATTAGACAATGTTGCTCACAAATAGATTTCAAGATAGGAAGCAACAGAATGAACAGAATCACCCTTTAACAGTAGGCTCACAAGCTCAAATTAATTCCTTTTTCTGACTTGAGACAGGTCATCTCTACTATCTGTGCTAGTGGTTACTGTGAAGCAAAGCAGACTGGCGTTAGAACAACTCACTGCAGAGTAGTTGTATGTTTTCCAGACCCTATCAGACACCCAGCCAATATAAGACGCCTGGGCAACCTGTACTACCATGGCCCCTGTTAGTACTGTAGTCACCAAAAGCGATGCAGATCTGAAGATAAATGTCAATAAGGAAGTCTGCAACAAACGTAATGAGCCCCAAGAGATTTACTCTTTGTGTTAGATTGCAAAGGTCCTTGTAACACTTCTGGGGCAAGTGGCTGTCCTGTCTGTTTTTCAGGGCATGCAGAAGATTATGCTCCTGGCCATTTGCTCATACCTGATTGAAGGACGTCTCTTTTAAAGTCTGAGGCCCACGCTCCATCATTGCATGAAGTGGTTCCAGCACCTCAAACATTCCCTTCACATTCCTTTCTCCAAAGTATAGACGAGATGCTTCTTCCAACCCTTCATGCCACATCTCATGCCATAGGATGGCTACACGGATTAGCTCTTCACTCACCTGTTTTAGAACAGGAAAAAGATTAAATGCTTAAAGAAAAATGCTATGACTGTACAATGAGTTACACATGCAAAACTTTCTTCTCTAATGATTATGAAATATTTGTTGATGGCAGCTAGAGGGAGCCACAAGAACTCCCACAATGCTGTTACACTTCTTTCTGCAAGAAGCTGATCAGGCTTTTCTCACCTCATTTGTTGCCTTTGAAATTTTCTATATATCTGTGTAGCTTTGCCCGAAAGCATTGTTTTTCATTTATTCATAAACATCTTTAGCAAATGAATTAAATTACTCTTTCCATGCTATGCTCGGTAAGTTTTGTTTCCACTTTTCATTAAGCAAAAATATCTCTCCATGGAACAATGATTCTTCAACTATTTCATCTCTAAATTTATTCATAAGAAGACACAAGAACTCAGTGTTTGAATGTTATGGTCCTTTTTAAATTAAAGCATTCTCTTGAAGTTGTACTAATACTGTAACTTCTTCCAAATGCAAAAAACCTAAATGAATTGTACTTCAACAAAATTAAGAATGAGTATTAATTTTGTGATACTATACCTGTGGTACATCCATTCCTGAAGCAGAATACACTTTATGGTACGCTAAGTACTCACCATCATTGCCTGCTGCACCAGAGTGTTACTGTGCTCACACATATTTTTCAAGATCTTATTCGCAGCATTGTGGCGAGCAGTGGTTGTAGACTTAGAGGCCACAGTCAAAGGATAGATCAAAGCCTACAAGCGACATCACCAATCGTATTTTAGAACCACACAAAACAGCTACATAAATGGAAGGATTAGCAAAGCATTACTAAATAGCAGCCTTAGGGCTAGACAAGAGAAAGCAAGCTTGCTTCTGGAAAGAGGTGGTAGGAATTTGCTATTCAAAGTCTTCCAATCTGAGAAGCGTACAAGACACTAACTCACTGAGTAGCAGAATGACTTTGAGAGCCTGTATCAAACTGGAAGAACAAAACCCCTGGTTTTAGCATTTTCCAAATGGTAGGAAGAAATTCTGGTAAAAAGTCTGTGAGGCAGACTCTCAGTAGTCACTTAATGAGATTTAAGAAGGTGATTTGCACTGCCCAGTATCCTATTAGATGGCAAAAACTTCGCCTGCTGCATGGCTCATCCACCTCTTCTTTCCATTTTTATGTGAACAGTGCTGAGGTGAAAGAAGCAGCAGCAGAAATAGTCCCCATCCTCACTATCCTCACTTGCTGTGACTTCCAGGGCAGGCGTCTAGACTAGGTGAAACAGAACATAGGAAATGCCTTAACCAGCTATCAGTCTATGGAAATTGCTCCTCTGAGCCACAGCTTACCTGGGGATGGTACCGTCCAATATCTGTGAGGAGCTGATGAATGAGCCGTCCTACTAATGGTCGAGGGGTATCAATTCTTGCAATGAGCTGAGGAATAACCTAGTAGTAAGGATAAGTAAAATAAACATTCCTGTCATCTCACGTGTTTAGTTCACAAGCTGTCTTTTGCTAGAGACCTCACAGTCTCTAATGGAGACAGAGGCCCACCACTTATTTTTGAGATGGTCAGAAGATAACACAAAGTTCCAGTGTCAGAAACACAGAACAGCTCAGTGAGATCACATGTGTTCTGAGCAAAACTAGTACAGGATCCTCTTATAGAAAGAGTAAGATGTGTCTTGAAGTGTAATGCTCAGATAAGAAATAAAGCCTTTTGTAATTTATTTACAAGAGTCATTCTACAAAGCTATCCTGAATAGACTATCTGAATTACATTCAAGCAGCACAGTGGTGTTTTATACTTGATCACCACTGAAAATGTGTCATACTCAATTTTAAAATTTTCATTATTTCTCATTCATATGCACTAATCTGCATATAAATACAGAAATGCATGCAAGAATGCTTCTCATGTCTCTGCTCAAGATGACTGTTAAATCAGTTACAAGTTGTACTGCACACTGCTCTCACCACTCACCTACACAGGATTGTTTAGCAAAGGATCATCGTGGGTATCGTGTAACAAATCCCCTTAGCACTGAGATTTGTCTTAGCCCTTTGTGTTCCTTACCTGCAGCCAAGTGTCTATTTGGATTGCCTTGACTCCTTCTACCAAAGCCTCATTCACATCAGGCCAGTGACCATAGTCAAACCACAGAGTAAGGACTCTTAAAAAGAGAAATACATTCATTAGCAATGAAACAAAAAACCCCATCCCAGCCAAACACCTTCCGAACCATTTACAAGTGGCTCTTCTTCCCAGAACCTACAGACAGTAGGATAAGGGCTAATCCACCTAACAAATTAGCTTGGACCGCAACATTCACTTAGTTTAACCATAAGAAAAAAAACCAGAAACAGGTTCCACTTAAACTATGTGCCCTTATCAGCTGGATTCCATTTAATAGGGGATTTATTATATACCTTAGAGTGTCTTGTAGGTTGTTTCCTCGAGACAGAGATATGGATCGGAAGAAACCCTGGACAGCAGGGACTGTGTACATCAACAGGGTCTTGGATAAATCCTTTTGGAATGAAAATGGCTGCATTAGTTCTACACAAGCCCATCAGTCCACACAAAGCTTAAACTCATCAAGGGGAAAGAGGAAAAAATACATGGAAACATAGGCCTAATCCACATTATAGTTAACTTCTGCTCATACTCTTCACAGGACATGTTGCTCCTGAAATTTATGTTTTGCTTGACTACACGCTGGTCTTTCAGTCTTGCAGAGAACATACTGTGAAGTGTTTTTATATTTCAGTTCGTTGACAAAACTATGGACAGCAAAGCAGCCTAAAAACTACAGCCCTACTATAACTGATAAATAAAAGATTCCTCAGTTTTTCAATGCAGGGTTAAGCAGCAGAACTTGTTCATGCACATTGTGTCACCTATGATGGCCACCCACGCCTTTGCTTTAGTTCACAGCTAGCTTGCAATCGTTTGCATTAACTTAGTCCTCTTCCCTTAAGACTGAGTTAACCTGAACTTCCTCACTTTTGCTGTAAGCTCTGAGTATATACAAATATATACATACATATACAGACAGCTTCCACAAGCCAGGGATGCATAGTAGTTTGTTCCCTGCCATAACATTTTCCTGAGTCTAAGCAATAAAGCACCAACCTCTCAACACAAATAGGGCAGAATGGTACCTCAGTGACTTTTTTCTGCACTGGAGATGGGATGGGACTGTTCTCTGCGCTCTCTGCATCACTCTCACTATTGCTGCCCTCAGTGTTAGCACTGGTGATGCTGGCTCCACTGGCATGACGTAGTTTCTTTTTCTCATCTCTGGCCTGGTTTTGATGTTTGTAGTGAAGCACTGCTTCAAAGTTCATCACTGCCCAGGCATGCCAGGCCTGTCAACAGGAGAGAACGAAAGTCAGGAGGAAGATGAATACTTTCTGCAACTTGTACTTTCGAATTATTAGAGATAATAATCCAACATTTCTGAGTCCACAGACTAGTAAGCAATACCTTGCAGACAACAAAAAGCTTTGCTTTCTCTAATCGCTTGTAGTTTTAACTATCTTATCTTAAATAACATCATGGTGAGTTCTGGGCCAGGAGCTCCCTGTTGGATATTAAGACAAAGTAGCTCTGTCGCAAAAATTAAATCACATTCCATTCACATACACCTCAATTTTTCAAAGTTTAAAATTAAGATCAATATGTTAGGAATAGGGGAGGTATAACGGGAAGGAATACAGGAGATGTGTGCCCCAGAGAAGATCTGGCACCAAATATTGATTAAAATTTCACAACCCTGAAATCAAAGGCTCTTTTTGGAGTTAGCAACAAGGCTACTTTCCTAGTTCAAGTATACTGAATGTGAATAAGTTAGATTTTTTCCATTTAGATTATCCTTTCTCCTTCACTGTTAACTGACAGGAGAGAAAGTGCCAAAAGCAAGAATAGAAACTGAATTGTGGCCTAGTTTTACCAGCCAGATACAACTCTAAACAAGAATCTGATGGTTGCTGCTTTCTCTCTCTCTTTTTTTTTTAATCCTACTCACAGTAACAAGGCAGATAGTTATAGGAGCTCTTCCCACAAACATCTTCCTTTCCAGTAGCATGGGGTGTGATCAAGTTTACTGATCTCTCTATGCAATGGTGCCTGGAACGCTTTTCCTTACTGACCTTGTACCAGTTGCGATCATGCTCTGTTGCAGCACTGTAGTATTGCAGGACTTTGGGGATGGTGCTCTCATTGATGCCTTGTAGGTTCAGCTGCCACTCACCCAGTTTCAGGAAACACCTGGTTAAGCAAAGGGATTATTCACTCAGAACCTAGAATGAAAATGAAGCCTGCTGGATTAAGAGGCAGACTTCTTAAGCAAAGGGATTATTCACTCAGAACCTAGAATGAAAATGAAGCCTGCTGGATTAAGAGGCAGACTTCTTATCTGAACTCTGAAAGATATTTCATGTGGTAAACCCCCTTCTGCAGACTGGGAGCGTACATGTTAACATGCAAGGTTCAAAACACCTACATCCTGCTTGTAAGTGTGGAACTAACTAGTTAATGATTTAATTTTTAGGGGGAAAGGTGAGGATCAAACTTCATTCCTCATTTACATCAGTTATAAAAGAAACCTAAGAAGTAGTTAATAGTAACATCAAAAGACTTCGTCATGAATAAAATGCACACAGCGTATGTGCTGGATAGCTACACTTATCGCCATATGAACTAGCCTTCTGGAGAGAACACTGCAACAGAGAAACAGTGGAAACAGAGCAACTGCTCTTCTCCCAAGCCAGAACCCCATTAAGTCATCCCCTCCTAGAGTAAAGGAAAAACAACGTATTTTTACTGCAGCAGGGTGGGGCTGTGAAGATTTGTGCAAAGCTTAATACTTTGCTCCTTCAGCAGGCTTCAAATACCACAGTTGCACAGCTGTCCTTTCTATATTTTGAGTTTTCCAGAAAGCATTGTGCAAGAAAAATATTGTGCTCAACTCATTACTAATCTGTCTTCCATGATAGTCACTCTGAAAAAAATAAGACGATGGTGTTATCAAGTCCCTGTTCTCATAAAAGCAAATTGAGTGCATGGCTCCCTTGAAAAAAAAAATCAACCTTCAATGGTAAGCACTATGCAATTTCTTCTTTGAATTGGAAACAACAGATTAGGCACCCCCAAATCCATAGAGGAAAACTGTTTTTAATGCAACAATACTTTAGGAGACCGTCACATGCTGGGCACCTATTGCCCAAAGCACTGCTGTTGTATTAAGGGCACACACTGCCAAGCACAGATGTGCCAGTGACGTGGGAAGTGCTTCCCTCCTGCTGACTGGATCTCCTGAAAACCAGAGAAATAGCTGGGCTGAGAGCTGTGCCGAGAGCTCTGCCTTCTGCCAGTGAGCCACAGTGCTGGAAAAATACAACCAGCCACCAGTGACAAACACAATCTTGTTTATGCTGATGTGTCAGAATAACATTTACTGAAATATGTAAGATAGATAGGAACGTAATACTAAACAGGTCTCTAACAGCTAAATGAGAAATCCCCTGTTCCTTTTAAGCAAAGCACGGGCCTTGTCTGAAATGTGTCATCTGCATGGACCCTGCAACCTCAGGAAAGACATCAGTTTCACCATACAGCTGTAAGGGTGTCCAAGGACCAGGTGCTGACCGTGCCATGAGCTTGTGGAGTTCCTGCTTGTGCTGCTGGTCCTCAGTTGCTATAGCATGCTGCGCTTGCTGCTGCATTGTCTGCACAAAGTGCTGCATGTGCTGGAACGCATCAATCTGCAATTGAATGATGGTTGCAGTAAGGACCACAGGGGTTACATACAACTTCACTAGGCACGAAGATAATGTGGAAATAAATTTTCACCAAACACAAAAAATAGTTGTGTTTTCTTTCAAAGCTTTTTAACCATTTACATCCCTCTAAAATCAGTTTATACTCTACATACGTAGCACCAAATAAAATTAAGAGGTGAGAGATTTCTGATGTCTCAGAAATCTGGCCACTGAATCACTACACTGAGGAACAAATAACTGCATCCTTCCAATGCTAGGCACATCTTCTTGACATACATACAGTCAAAAGCGTGACCAACCATAACATAAGCTAACGTTGTTCTCTGATGTGCAAGAACTCAGCTCTGACAATGTGACAAGGTCACTTGTACAAGAAGAAAACTTCATCAGTAGAGAGTGTCCTGTTACTGCTCATGCAGAGTGAGATTTTAGTAATGATATAGAGATGTCTCATTTGCAATTGAGCATGCACATGGAAGACAGGCCAGCAATTCCAACAATCAAACAAATGTTCTTAGCTTATAAACTGTATCTGACCAGGTCACTATCATAATAGGCAGGATTACAAATCCAGAGAAGCCTGTCTATAATATGCTATGGCCTGAAAAAAAACTAACAATCTAAGAAAATTATGCCTGAAGGAAAACTTATGGCTTCCTGATCTTCCCTCCTAACCCCTCAGCTTTGGCTAGGCTCACAGTACACACCACGGGACGTAAACTTTGAGTTGTTTCAACAAATTAAACTCTAGATTTCTCCTAAGGTTGTTTAAGAAGTACAAATGTACATTGCTCCTTTGACAGCAGATTACATAGGGCAGTAGTGCTAAAGCAACTGGCACTACCATATTTCGAAGGAAGACTCTTTTTGAAATTCCTTGGAAAGAATTATGGGGTAAGAAAACCCAAAATGAAAGATTTAAGAAAAAAGTATGCACACTTCACTGGAAACAATTAGAGCAAAGCTCTTGCAATCTGCAAGATCATTTCAGGTCAGAAACTGCAGAATATGCTATTAAGAGTCCAATTTACTTCTGTTCCATCTACAGGAATGATCTGCTCTAGAGTGAGATGAGAATCACCTGAGCTGAAATGCCTCATCTATCCCATTCAAATGTCAGCATGCACAAGACAACTGTCAGGAAAAAGGGTATTAGCAAAATAAAAGAAAGTATTATACTATTAACATTAACAGGGGGCATTCCACAGCTTGTAACCTAGATACTTGGGTAAAAGCAGCATGGGAGAAATAGCAATCTTATAAATAGTTATGCTGTTATGCCAGACTTTTGTCAAAAATAAGACAAAAAGATATTGCCAAATAGTTCTGTGCCCCCCTCATATCTAGACACACAGAATCCACTCTTCAGTTTCTATTAGTATTGGAAACTGATCACCATAAACTGACAGGCAGAGCACTTCAGACTGAAAGCAGTAAGTTTTCTTTAACAATTGAATTCCTAAGTTTGTATGTAGCCTTGTTATGGTATATGTCCATAGAAGCAGCTGCTGGCAAAAGTCCTTGTTAGAAGAAATGCAATAGGGTTTGCTTCTCCATCTTTTTATCTGTTGTTTAAGAAAAGGTTGTTGTGCAGCTCTGCAAGTGCTATGCAGCTGGTTTCCATCTAGATGCCAGGCTTGTTCCTGCTGGATCTGCCAAGTGCCAAAATGACATTAAGGAAAACATTTTAGGTCATCCAAGCCACCCTGAACTCCTCGGCTAGAGAAAATGGTCATTTCCTAACATACCAGCCTACCTCAGTAGCTTATTACTTAGAACACCAAATCAAGCGAACACACAGTTATATAAAACTCTGATCTACATACATCCCTACGTATAACTATGTATTATTTAGTTAATGATAGTTACTCGAAATAGGGCATAAGGATACACCCAACCATGTAATGCTCCTGGTACCAGGAGAATTCCCTAAACACTTTCAGTGGTTGGTATGAACAGACACTTAAGTCTTACTCCAGACTGCAAGCTCTCTTATACCCTAACATAGCTTCTTCTGCCACAGGGCTGCACCTTTAAGCATGAATTTCAAAAATAGGCATCTACTTTCCAAGTGCTACAAAGGACTGAATCATTGAGTCAGCCCTTCCAGCAGAAGAGTGCTCAGAGAAAGGGCTGAGATTTGCACATGGTCTAGGATAAAAGTGTTTCTCCCTTTGCACTGTAAACACCCAGTTTAAATGTGTTAGAAAGAAGAAGAAAAAAAAGCCCCTCAGCACAGAGCTTATGTACTGTATTTAAACAGGAAATCATTCAATGAGCAAGAGGTGATTCTAACTACTTCTGTTCCTCCTTCTCTTCTTTGCTGCTTTTCTTATCTTTTTTTTTCCTGCCTTCATGGGCTCCACATACTCTCGCATCAGTTTATTTTAGATACATTTTCTTCCCCCACTCCCTTAATCTTTGTGCCTTCTTTCATTCTCTTTTCTACAACCACATCGGTTTCCTCCATCTTGTCTGTCTATTTCTTTATCACAGGTCAAACATAGAGAAGTCCACTTTCACTCAAAGAGGCAGGCAGAGAAGACCCATATACTTCTTGGGTCATTTACTGAAGAAAGTAAGAGACCATTACACTCTTTTACAAAGCAAATAGAACAGGGCCTCCTCAGCAGCTCCTTCTGTTTTTTAAATTCAAATAAAGAATAGTTAGGTCATGGCAATACTCCCATAGCAATGGCTCTGCTCCAGTGCTGGCAATCCCAAAGACAGGAAAAATAAAAAAGATGTGGTAGAATATGAGAATAAACGGAGGCTTTAATGTATATTAAAAAAAAGATAAGTTATCCAAGTCTGGAGCTTATTGGATTTGATTATGTAAATTGTCCCTGTGTTGCAATGTCAAAAACATTCACCCTAGGCTCTCTGGAGCCAAATTGTTCCCATGACAAAACCCTATGTACTTTTCAGCTGTTTTTCAGTTAGAAATTTTCAACAAAGTCCTCAATAAAACTCAGTTTTGCTCAGCAACTAAGTACAAACTGTTCAGGGCATTTTTCTAAAACCGATAATTAAACCCCCTTACTCTTTCAGCATGTAACCCTGACCACAGGGACAGTGTGGAGACCTGGCAGTCTGAACAGTGGATGAGAAGTCAAGTACCGAGCCTACACAGTAAAATCCTGGCGTGGACAGAAGAGCTACTAGTGACCATTAATCTGGGCTGCATCCCTTGGGTACTTGATGCTGGTTTAGCAAAAATAATCCTTCTATGTAGGAAAGGCCTTCTCTGTCACTACAGAGTTTTAAAGGAAAATTTCAGTAGCTTATCTTCTGAATAACAAGGAAAGGGATTAGTTACTCTTTTTTAGGTGAGCAAAAATTAAACTTTCAGCCCTGACTTTGTTCTGTGGGGATTATGAAAAGCCAACGTGCGTGCCACCGCATAAAACCCGCGCAATGAAATGCAGAGAGTACTATGTTCTATTGTACCTTACGGGCGCTCTTCCACATGTGTTTCATGTACGCATAAGTCACTTGCGGATGTACTGTTGGCAGTGGGTGATCCAGCTGTCGAGACGGATCTACTCCTAAGAGCAGCACAAGTGTCTTATGGGCCAAAGCCTGGAGAAAGTTGCATAGAGAAAAAGCAGGTTAAAACAAGCTCGTCCCTACCTCCATTTCATATTGACTGCAGAATTGCCTGCCACTAAAAAAATACTTTTGACCCTCCAGATAAAACACAGACATAGCAGCCTTATTACCACTCCCTGGACTCATAAGAATATCACATGATAAACTATACATCTTCATGGGGATCAGAGCATTAGATTCTCATTTCAGAAGCCAGTAGAGAGTGTGAAGTCTCTGTTTCAATTATTTTTGGTAATAAATCTTGTGGTGAATGTTCAAATAGGATTGCAATGTTCAACCATAACATCACATTGTAGATTTGACAAAGAGTGCTTTAGCAGAGTGCTATTATTACTGATTATCAGTGCTGCATAAGAACTTTCAGGTATAGCAGGCCACAAAAAATTGGCTCTGAGGTTCTCAAGTATAATACTAGTCCCACAAAATAACTTTGGCTACAGGCATGAACTCTACACTGGTTACAATTTTAGCATTTCAACAACTTCTGACCAGTCTCTTCCTCAGAGGAGAGCCCATCCCACTTAGTCAATGAAAATATTTGGAAATGCTCAAGGTTGAAGCAGCACGACAAAGCAAATCATCTAAACTTGCTGTAGAAGGTAGAGCTTGACAATGCTCACCAGTCTCCCACTCTTGCCACACAAACTGGCATACTTGAGCCAAGTTCTCATGTCCTCATGAGGATTCACAACAAGAGATCGGACCATTAATATTCTTTGCCAGTCTTCCACAATTCGCTGACAGCCCTAAGAGACAAAGAGAGAACGTGTTAGCATTTTATCTCCAATCTACTCCAGAGCCTTAATTCAGAATCTGAAGGTGCTTTTCCGCGAGATGGAGAGACTTCAGTACCCATAATTCACACCAGGCTGACATTATAAACCAGCTGGCTATTTCTTTAATACTGCTGTGTGTGAAGAAGGTTAAGTTCTTGAATATTATTCTTCTTGAATATTATTCTCTGCAGCCAGCTCAGCGTTTGCAGTCTAACAATATCCTCTAATGGGAAAAGGAGAAAAACTTCTAAAGCAGAAACGCATCCAAAAATCAGGAAAGCTCTTTGTGAAATTCTGAAACGAGTCAAGAGTTTCATAACCCTTCTCAACCTAGTTTTAAAGCCTATTTTTGGTTTAAACAGTGACAAATCTCCATACAGAGATGGTACAAAACCAAATGGTTGCAAAGGTATTTTTGTTATTGCCCTTTTTCTTCTCCATACATGCGCTGCTCTTAGAGGCTGGCATGACTGAACAGATACTCTGCCAGAAACTGCAGTTCCAGCTGCTACGTTGCTTGTGTAAGCATTGTCTGGTTCTTGTCTGCCTGAAGGGAGAGGCACAACCACATTGTCAGTCAGAGCAGGATGAGTCTGTATTTCAAACGTTCAAGGATGCTCCAGAGAAGTAGAATTGTGGAAGGGACAGTAACAACCAAGTACATGGTGCCTGCTGTAACGGCCAAGTACTTCACGGTAACAGTGATGCCCTAAAGCTTGTATCAATCCAGAGACGACTTAGACTTAGTTTTGAAGTAAGCAAAAGAATTTCCAATGGCAGTAAGCACCTTAGGACCAAAGCATCTATTTCTTTCCCTTTTTCTTTTTCCCCAAAATTGAGGGCTGGGAATTTAGGCAAAGGTTGTTCCCTAACACCCAAATAAACCTCATTCAATAGGCATTTTAAAATTATTAAAAAGCAGCTATAAAATGTGCAAGAACTGTATGTACTGCTTTCAGGACTATAAACGGCTGTATTCAGACATTACACTTCCTGCCACTTTCAGTTTCTCCACCCCAGTGGAATGCTCCTGAGCTTTTCCAGACAGGAATGCAGATGGGAGACTAAAAGCTTTGTCACAGTTTCCGAAACAGCTAAAAAATATGCAGCAACAACAGCCTTTCATAAGGAGGCAGATATAGCAGTCACCATGAAGAACTCTACACAGGAAGAAATTCTGCCTCCAGGCAGTATATAAAATTTGGTATAATGAGAGCATTTTACCCTAATTACACTTTTTTAAAAAAAATTTCTCCCTTCCCTTGCAGGAATCACCTCTTTAAACAGTGTTCCTGTATGTGTCACTGCATCTGAGGATGTTCACTTTCACTGTAGGGATGTTTCTTGCAAAAAAACAGTCTCAAAATATTTGGCTGATTTAAATCTTCAGAGATGCTTTGGATTTTTGCTATTTAGAGTAAGAAAGACACAGATTTTTCTTCATATACAGGGAACGCAGCATTGCTAAAGGTCTCTTAAAAGAAGACAAGGCTAATAAATTGCAAATGTTCTTGTGAGAGGTGAGAAAGGAACAGGACAATCTATTACAAGTATGCAAATTCTCTATCCAGTTTTCCAGCACTGTGAGAAAATTCACTTCTCAAAATGCAGCCAGCCAGGTAAAAAGTTCAAACTAGCCTTATCCAAACCAGTATTTCCAGGTGCGATCCAACACTGAAATAAGCAGCCCTAGAGACGTTACTAGTGTCTCCATTCTGTACACTCCTATTTCAAGGCTTAAATCACTCTACTGAAGTGTCACAACAGTAGACACCTCAGGAACATTAAGCAAAACAACAAAAAAAAGCCCACAACAACCAGGACAAATGTAAAGGAGACGGAAAGCATGCAGTCATGTAAGCATATATGCTATTGGGATAGAAAGAGAAATGGCAAGATTTGCTGAGCCACCACACTGACTCAAAAGGAAGCTCTTCACGCCAGCACATCAGTATCGCCATCCTTGATCTTTACATAGACATACCTGCAGCCTTTCCCACCAGATCTGGCGGATGATCTCACGGCGCTCTGGTACAAGTTTATACTGGATAACCTCTTCCAGCTCTGACAGCATCTGGCAGGACACCATAGCCTGAAGAAAACAATTACATTGCATCGCAATCACTACAGGACAAATCTAAAATTAAGGAACTGTATTTTGGCATCAAAATCTTAAGTACATACGCTGACCAACAGGTAAAAGACTGACTGCTACACACTTGTATCTAGTCCATCTATTGATTCAAACTTTCTAAATGTCAACTCATTTCTTCTGAGGGGAGGAGCTCACTTCACTCTTTAATGTGTCCCAAAGCTGCTCCTACAAAGTTCTGTTTCTTATCTGACAAGAGCCACTTAGCTTGTGGGCCTACACAGGTCTTATGTTTGATACAAGCACTGCTCAGAAGTTTTACGCAACTTCTAGAGGCAGTCCGAAGCAGTGATGAGGAGAATGCAGGCTGAGAGTTAGACACTTACCCCATAGGCTCGACTGTAGCTCTCTCCTGCCATGGCAGTCAGTTCAGCATCTAGCAGATCTCTGGCTTTGTCAATGCACTGAAATAGAACAATATATTGGGGAAAGGTGGTACATTTTATCTACAGTCAACTGTTGGAACTGCTATTCATCTGTTCCATCTCATAAACAAAGATGGCATTGTTCCCATTCTCCAACAAGAACCATGAAATTATATTATCAATAGAAAGAATTGACAGGGAAACAGTGTCTACGGGCAGGTATAGGGGAAGTCTTTTATCACTTGCACAGTCTGAAGTTTGCCTTTCTACCAAATCAAAGTTTGCAGTATTCCTAATCCTACTGTCATTGTAAAGATCATCATTAATAACATTTATAGAGAAAAAGAGAAGTTCACACTTTAGTGCAAGAAAGTTGGTTACAAAATGCCTCAAGAAATGTCTCTTGATAACATACAGTGACAGAAAATAGCTTTCACTGTTTTACATAACCCAACAGGTTTTTATGAATTTTACAGGACAGTAAATACCATTTCTCTTCCTCCAAGTAAGACCTGCTCTTCAAGCATGAAATAAATCCACTCTGGTTCCAGTCATTACATAATCTCTCATCTATAGTTACTCCTGTTCAAAATGTTAAAGGTTAATCACAAACTCTACCCCTTTGGATGCCTGGCTAATTTTACCCCCAAAAAATCTGTGTACGGGTTTTGACAGAGCAGGCTGAAATACTCCTTTATCTCAGTTGGCAAGCCAGCACAGAATTCTGAGAAATGGTACTTGAGCTTCCTTGTAAATTAAACAACATGCTTCACATCTACAGAAGGGAAAAAGTCGCTCTGTAAATCTCCTCTGTGACAAACAAGCATACCAATACAGTTCTGTTTAATAGACATATTCCTTGCCTTGATTTCTCATCTCAATCTAAGATTTAGGATTTATCACTGCTACCCAAAAAACTAGAGGAAAAGTTCTGGTACATGGTATATATGAGCACTTCACTGAAAAAGCAGTGACAGACTGAAGTGCACAGAACACCTGTGAAGAATCTTGTGTCATGCCATGAATGCCTTTTATCAAGCAGTGCCTTGTAGAATGGAACCTCTTTCGAGACAATCCTTGTGCACTATCTGTCTAGAAAATAGACATAAAAGTAAAGAAGCCTAAGAAGGACTAAGACATTCTTACACTCTACAGCACTGGACCACTACTATCTGTACATACATTCACTGATGTGTTTCTGGAAATACAAGATAAGCTCAATCACCAAGGTCTAATGCGTCAATGGAAAAAAGGTTACCGGGCAATTCATAGGTTAAAACCAACTGCTTTAAAACAGCACGTCTTTCCGTGCAGCGATATAGCCTAGTTCATCTTAAATTAGGTTTTGGGAAGCCAACAAGGAAGATAATTACCTGCTGAGCCAGTGAGAAAAGGTCTTGATGAAGAGCCAGTACAGCCCTGTAGAAAGCACCATCATGGGTGTCCCTCGGGATCATGCAGGTATATTCTTCCATGCTATCCCACTGACCTGCAGAGATACAGATATTCTCTCAGTAATACAACAGCCTTCTCTGCAAGATAAGAACAGAACTATGTTGCAGTGCTCAGACATCAGTAACTAGGCCTGAATGCTGTGTGATACCTCTACATTTAAGTCAGCTCTCCAACAGCTTGTCTTTGGCAGGGACAGTTTGTTTTACATACAGGAACTGTATATATACATACAGAGAAAAGTTACAGACAAGCAAAAACATAGGCATTTTTCTTCTAAGCAGATTGTCATCCCCATGGTAAAGACACTTGCTTTCCTTGTGATGAAAATGTTGAAATGCTGACATTTCCAGAAAATTTGAATGAATTAATGTCCTACAAAGCAAAAGATTACTTTTTCTCAGCAAAAGCTGGCAGACAGCTAGTGATTTACAAGCTTCTCTAGTAAATATCTCCCTATCAGGATAGCTGATATTTGGCGTACAGATTTATTCCACTTAAGATTGCCTACTCAGTAGACACAACCTATCAAAATCCTCAGATATTGTTCTAGCTTGTAAATAAGTCTGTGACAAATCTGAGAAATTCCATTAATCTCATTTCAAGTCTGAGCTATGACCAATGTAAAACTAAGTAAAAGGGACCAGTTAAGCATCTGCTCAGACCAATAAGGCAGTCTCTTTGATACTTGAGATCACACTGGGAGACCTTATGTAAATGCAGGTTTTCTAAAGGGCTTCAGTGTTGAATAACTCTTAATTCATATCCCAATATAAATAATTTTGTTCTTTGATTTTGCTGTTTCTTGTATTTTGTAGTTCTGAAGCAACTGAAGTATCTGTGCTTCCACATTGTGGGTTGTCGTTTCCTGCCACACAAGGATACATTACCTAGACCCCAGGCAGCAGCAGCAGCCATCCTAGCCATCTTAGCTTGAGTTTCATCATTGACCTGTGTCCACTTTTCGCAGCATTGCTGGTGGAGCTGCCCCCTAAGAAGAATCCACAATTTCTGATCAGCAAAAAGTCTCTTTTAAGAAATCTGCCTTGTTAAACCACCACTTTCCACAGATAACAACCAGCCCCATAATTCTTTTTATATAGAGCAAAGATAATAGGATTCTTCTCTTGCCAACTCAGACATACTAGTCTGATGACACATACCCAGTCATCAGAAAACAACTTAAAGGCACACTATGCATTGAAAACACAAATCCAGACAAAAGTTTGCACTTGTTTGTGTATGGCTCCTGCTATCAAACATTTTGATAAACACATCATCAAGTTTGAAGACAGAGGCTAGAGAATCAATGCTGTTGTAACCTAGTATGAAGACTTGTCATGGCAAGATCTCAGAGGGGATCTGAATCTTTCATCTCCAGTGGAGAGGAAGCATCAAGATTTTTTATATTATTTCTTTTAAATCAACTGTAAATGCTTCATTAATCAAATCAATTACTATGGGTGTTGCAGCTCCAGAATTTCGCAGGCTGGATACTCTGTAGTAGTGGAATAGCTGCCAACTGTGAGGGAGGCCAACTTGTCTTCTCTACTGTCATCCTCTCCCCTCCCAAATATGAAGGTTAGTCAAACAGAACCGATGGGCTGCCACAGGCAAGACAGTCATTCTGAACAGCTTAATGGCCCAGGAGGAGAAAAAAAAAAAAAAAACAAACACAAACAAAAAACCAAGCCAAACCTAGCAACAGCAGTAAATCAGGGCCTCATAGATGCTAATAAAGGACTATGGCTCTTGCAAATGTAACTACATCAGGAGACAAATGGCCAAGAGTATCTTGGCCATACTTTCAAAACATCACTACGCAGAGTACTGAAATAATGATGCTGCGTAGTATCAGTTCTAGATTAACTGTCATCAGCAGCACAAATAGTCAAGCTGAACACCACTGAAGAATATCAGCAGCCAAATAATGGAATCCTCAGGCTCAGGATGTCTACAGTCAGTTGCAAGGTAGCAGACAGCACTTTGCAAAGGCACTTCTGAATTGTAAAAAACATCTGCATAGAGATGGAGCGCTGTTCCACAACAGCAAGTACACAGATCTCTGAGATTGTGATTGCTCTCATCACTACAGACTATCAATAGATGCGCAATATCTAGGTCCAACAGAAGAAAAACATCCTTCTGTTATATATCCATCACTGATACATGAAGAAGCAGGAGGTTCAGAGACAACACTGTACACAAATATACGTCCTGCAGGAAGGAGAAATTCCATAAATCCCTGGTGGCAACTGCCTAGTCCTAGAAAAGATGATTGAGAAACACTCAGTAAGAGAACCTATTTTTCCTACTGAAAAAGCTACGCCTAATATGCCTCACCCTCATTTAGAAACAAAAAGGGCAGAAAAACGCTGTCAGAATTAGGTTTCTCAAAAAGCTGTTTCTCTAACAGTAAAATGACCTTAGTGAAGAGGAATCTCCTTACTGTGTGTCATCCCATGGGTTCACGTCAGGACCCATCAGAAGAGAGCTCTAGTGACATGAAAAGTTCAGTAGAAAGGTGGAACCTGGACCAAATCACATATGCCCCTGGGTAGAAATGCATGCTACAGCGCGCAGAATGCCTTCTCCAATTATCATCTTTGAACTGAAGTGAACAGGGAGAAAAACAAAGACCCCAGGTAACTAGCAAGCTGTAAGTCACTAGCAGCTCACCCTCTCACAGAAACTGACTCTAATCAGTTAGATGTTGAGAACACACATTTAACATGGGGTTTGAAACATCAAATTAAGAGAACCATTAAAAGAATGCTTAATGAATGCTGAAAAAGAGTAGTAATGAAAAATTCAGCCACCTACAGGATAGACAAAAGCATTTTAAAGTGGGATCAATTTATTTGGCATATTCATACACCCAGGTGATTATTGGGAAGCAGACAATTTCACTAACAGTTGTGCAAAAGACCATGCATTCTGGTTAAGCATAGGTCTGATCATGAAGAAATACAGAAATCTCATGTTTAAATCAGTTTAAAAAGGAGGACCACAACGAGCTCCTTTTATGATTGTTTTTGACAAGTGCTGCTCAGTTACTATTTCCTGGGAGGTCCTCTCTAGTCACATTTCTTTCTCTGTTACAAATGGGTTTGATTCGATTACAAGAGTGTTCAGCTCTGGGGCCCCCAACATAAGGAAAGACATGGACCTGCTGAAGCAGGGCCAGAGGAGGCCACAAAAATGATTAGAGGGACGGAGCACCTCTCCTGTGAGGAAAGGCTGAGAAAATTCAGCTGTTCAGCCTGGAAAAGAGAAGGTTCTGGGGAGACCTTAGAGCAGCCTTCCAGTACCCGAAGGGGCCTACAGGAAAGCTGGAGAGGGATTTTGACAAGGGCAGGTAGGGATAGGACAAGGCGTAATGGCTTTAAACTGAAATAGGTGAGATTTAGATTAGATATGAGAAAGAAATTCTTTACTGTGAGGGTGGTGAGGCCCTGGCACAGGTTGCCCAGAGACATTGTGGCTGCCCCTTCCCTGGAAGTGTTCAAGGCCAGGCTGGATGGGGCTTTGAGCAACCTGGTGCAGTGGAAGGTGCCCCTGCCCATGGCAGGGGGTTGGAACTAGATGATCTACAATGTCCCTTCCAACCCAAACCATTCTTTGATGATCCTATGGTAAGACTGCAGATTCTCTTTCAGAGACACCTTAACTTATCCAATGGCCTGTCCCAAAAGGCTTAGAGATGTTATTGCTAATTGTGACTTCAATCAACAAAGTAAGAAGTTGTTGGAAATAAACTAATAAGTAAGTAGAAGTAAACAGAAATTCAGGCAAAAAAATTTCACTGGGATGACAGTATCCAGAGAAGAGTTAGGCATCATTTTTAAAGGCATTCCCCTCTTACCATTCACCAAGTGCTTCCAAGCAACGCATCCGTCCTAGCATTAGCTCAGGATCATCTTTGTTTGTGTCCATCTTCTTGTCATAAGCCACCAGAGCATCTTCCCATTCATGAAGCTTTTCATACCAGGTAGCTTGAATTTCCTAAGGGGTGGAGGGGAAATCAGGATAAATAGTGGGATTCATATTCACTCTTCTCTACTAAATGCTGCAGCTTTTCCTGAAAAATTCTGTGTCTATGGTGGTCACTTAGACCTTTTTCATTCTAAATAACCTCATGGACTTCTACAATACAGAGAAAAGCCTTGAGCTAGTGCAAAAACAGGAATCCTGAGTATTACTTAACCTGCACAGAAATGAATTCAGGTTTACCAGAGGAATCAGTCCAACATCATCCCCCTGTGCAGTGCCACCAAAATACTAGCTCAGTAGCTGGTGCTTTTCTCTTTGGAGAGGGCGAGTGAGCGGAATAGGAAAAAGGGTAAATCTATAAAATATTCCACTTCCCGTTTTTGCACATGTTTGCATTTAAACAAGAACAGTCCTGTGTTCAGGAATGGAGTGACTAACTGTAAAAAAATCCCAAGCCCAAAAAGCACACTGTGCATCTGGCTACTGCTAGGCCATTTGTTAAATACAGAAGGTAGTATGACATTGCGGTCTAATCACAGCCCTCACAACGAAAGGCTGTGGTCTGTAACAACAACTTTAAAAGTAAGCCAAGTGGTGATCCTTATCAGCTGCACAAACTTTTCTTCAGTCTTTGTTTCTAAACTTTGTTTCTAATTTTCAAGAAATAAAATGCCTTAATATTTTTTCCATACTTAATCTTTGCCAGTGTTTTTCTGCTCAGTCCTTGGTTGCTCATGTCTTGACATAGGCTGCAGAATAGATTCTTTTCCCAGCCCTGTGGGCAGGGTCAGGATAAACCATGCTCTGCATGCCAGGTCTTCCACTTACATACCAGCCCTTTAACTTCTCAGCTCAGTCATAATATTTCAAGTAAGTTCCTGAAAGTAGAGCTCACAGCTCCTCTTAATTTCTTTTTACTGCCTATTCTGGCAGACTTTTTGTTTTGAACTACATTTACTGCTGGAACTACACTACTGCTAAAGAGTGAGGTCAGAATTAGGTAACAGCTTTGCTCAGTCTACCCAAGGAATCATAAGAAGCTGCAAAGATGTTCTGAAGTCCGTACTTCTCCCAGAAATGACTTCTTTTCCGGTCTAGGTCAAAACTATACATAATCCTACACCAGAGTATTCCACCATTTTGTGCTTATACCTGTTTCCACCTTCTAGTGATTCCCAGTGAAAGACACTAGTCTACCGTGCTT
The DNA here is from genome assembly GCF_030867145.1 of Opisthocomus hoazin. Lineage (NCBI taxonomy): Eukaryota > Metazoa > Chordata > Aves > Opisthocomiformes > Opisthocomidae > Opisthocomus > Opisthocomus hoazin. The sequence goes on from NC_134429.1 coordinate 13,108,985, forward strand.
CCAGGGCTGCCTTCCTTTCCCCAGCCACTCTAAGGCACACAAGAATTATCACTGCAAAATCATCTTTTTAACAGAGTAGAACTGGCAGGAGCGCATAGATGCCTTAGTCCCTGAACACAAATTAAATGCTTATAAAAAAAGAAGGAAGAAAGAAAGAAAAAAAGGTAAGTCGTGCAGAGAAAGACACAGAACAAATACAGAACGGGGTTATTTTATTTCTGTAAGCAGTCAAAATTGTAAGGGACTGGGTAATCTGCTATTCTAAATAATATCTGTGAACTCTCAGACAGGTTCACTTGCCTCCTAGATGAAAGAGGTTAGAGGCACAACTTCCATTAAATCCTTACCTGGAAAGTGTTGATGCAGTTTCTCGAAAACCCTCAAGTATTTGAAGCTTAGAACACGAACTTACTCCCTCCCTTCCCAGCTTCTTCTAAATAAAAAGACTTATTTTGTCAAGTTGCTAGTTCCCCACAGTTGCATGTAGCGTCAATGACAGCTACTAAATTCTCCTCCAGATCAGGTTCTTGCACAAGTTCTTGCAGCCTTCCCCAGCTCTTACCTGTCTGCAATGTTTGCTAGTGTACAGCTAAGTACACAGTATACAAAACCCATGAAAACGTAAGACAAAGAAGAGAGTTATCTAGCAGGACTCACCAGCTCCCCAAAGTGCTTCATGGCATATTCCAGTACCCCAGCAGCTGCTTCTGGCTGTTGCAGTTTATTGTTGATGCTGAAAAGGTAGCAAGAAAAAGACCATTTAACACAGTTGGCAATTATTAGGGGCTGGCATCTGGCATGAGCTTCTGCTTGATAATACCAAGCTCAATCATTTAGAAATACCAATGGAACACACTCCTTTTTCTTTAAAACTTGCAAGTGAACAATTAGACTATGTAAGACACACAATGATTACATCTTTGCAAAACAGTAGGTGCATGTATATTCTCTGTCTGTATGCTCAAGACTTGTTACACAAAACAGTGATTGTATGGCAGCCTGTATAGGGAGAAGGATAGTTGTCAACAGTTTGAAAGGCATAATTTCTCGAACAGCTGTACTTATTAAGAGCTTCACAGTACTGATTCTTTCCCCCTTTCTCCTGAACAGACCACCAACTCCTTTAAAAATCAGAGCAGAGATTTTAATGGCCCAGGAAACAATCTACACCATTAGATCAGCTGACAAATGACACCAGGAATCCACCTGCTGACTTCACAAAAAGCTTGCAACCCTACTTTCAGTTTCATGTTTCGTATAATTGTCTCTGCACTGGTACTAACCAGTACTGGCACTCTTCTTTTGCTGGATTTCAAGCATGTCGGAAGGCCCTGCCATCACAAGCAGTCCAGGCACCTTGCTTTGCAAGGGCAGCTGAACTTTGTGAAGCACAAGGAAATAGGCTCCTCATGAGCCTGGTTCTCCAGTTCAGCAACACCATGTACAGCTATTCTCTTAAATCATTTCTATTTCACATGGGTTTTCTGATCTTACTATCAGAAATGGGTCTGTCTGCACATTGGTGCTTGGTGATCAGCGCTTCTGCAAAACCCCAACTTAATGAGGGAATAAAGTTTTTATGAACCTTGTGCTATTTTATAAAGCTTATTTATGAACAGTCTCTGGCTCATTGCTCTCCTCTTTCCCTAGTGATGCTGGAGAACAAGAAGTGCAAGATGTTCAAAGCAATGTCACAATACCTGAGCATGCTACAACACACCCTACAGTCCAATATTAATACTCGTTAACATTTGGAATGGAAACAGCATAACCTAACAAAACGTGCCAGCCGAGAGCAATGCAAAGGGACTTTCAATAGTCTTTGAAGAAGCTGCTGTAGATGTAGAGAGCTTTCAGAAACGTCCCTTCTTGCCTGCTATCATCAGCATGATTGCATACTTCTCCCCTCTCTTAGAGGCCTGTTGATTAGCAAGAGACAAAGAAATCCATAGTATTAAAGGGAGTACTCTGAACAGACAAAAGATGGAAAATTTTCAAATGAGTGCTGTATTTCTTCCGGCTGTGGAAGTTTCCTTTCCTGACAACTAAAGAATCAAGCTCCTAGGCACACTCTAGATACCTGGGAAGGTCATGTAAAATACTCTTGGAAACAGGACCTCAGAATGACTTGAGCTCAAGTCAGATTTAGTCAGGCTAAGAATGCACCATAATCACAATTCAAGCAGACAGGCACTCAAAAATGGGAAGCATTTGAAATACATCTATGCCTTTTTTTAGCAAGATAGTCAAACATACTACCTCCACACTTCCCAAGGGAAAGCTAGGCAGCAGTGCATCATAAAAGTGATAAATGGCTGTCACATTTCATATCCTCATGATTTAAAGAGCCATTGGCAGACACATCACTTCCAGCATGTCAGACAGTTAATTACTTCCAATTTATCTTTCTTGTCAATGCTTCCTGACATCGGCCGTTATCTTTTATTCTTTAACAATTAACACTGCTCTTTTGCTGATGCTCCATGGTGCACTCAATTATTCTTTTTTTGTTTCATACTTTCTCAGCTGTCCAAAGTAGAATTAAATGTTTCAAATCTGTCTATGGCTAGGTTTGAGCAAAGGAAGGTAAAAGAAGGGAAAGGGAAGAAGAAAGACTTTGATTTAAAACAATACACAGCAGTAGATGTAATACTGTGTTGTCATTATTAATCATAAATTACTCTCTTGTAAGAAATGATCTAGACCACATAGTGAGCAAAGATAGGTAATTTCGTGGACGAGGATAAGCCATTGTCTGGGAAATCTCCTGTTAATTATTTCATGTTTTGATGTACCACGTTAAAATAATGTATAGACAAAATGGGAGGGGAGAGCAACAACATTCACTGCTTTGGCAGAAATGGACATAAACACAGAAAAGTACAACTGTCAGGAGCACAAAAATCCCTCCAAAGCAAGAGTCATGCATCAAAGGGGGCTTTATTAATATGGCTGAGCATTCACTGACTTCTATCTTCAGAGTGATAAAACCTTGGTAATCACTGCATCATTTTGCTATTCAGTTTTACAGGCTAAGGGAAAGACAACTGTGCGTGGATTAAGTTCTGATCTTGTGTTTTGGAGTTTTTTTTGTTTCTTTTGAAAGACTTCGGATTTCCGCTTTTTCTCATCTGCTGGATTCAGTGTGCCCTGAGTGTTGGAAATATATTGGCAGTTCCCAAAACTCACTACTACCACAGCTAACTGGACTGTGTTTTCAACAGACCCACGACTCTCTGCATACAAATTATCTGAGAGTGGGCCTGCAGGTTGTACTTCTTTTGGAAAATCACTTCTACACGGAGTCCTGTTAACGCATCCAGAATATATGTTTAGAAATCATGGCAGTCTGGGCTTCCCTGCCCTTTCGCCTTCCTACCGTCAAGGCATTGCCCCTCTCCTGCAGATCTGATGAGGTCTGCGCTTAGGCAGAATCTTCTTAAATTTTGTAATGCTCTTAAAGCGCTACAGAGCTGTTTTCTAGTTATCGTGCTGGAGACCGGACAGAATGAACAACACTAAAGAACAGCATCCAGGCACACAGAAGAGGCCCCGAAGGGCTAATATTCCAGCCAGGCAGAGTTGCCAGGGGGTTTTAGTCACTGTTGCTGCTGGAAATCGGGGCAGTTTGCTGGATTAGAATCAGGGGGATAGATTTCTCCTTGTATCTGGAAAAAGATAACTACAAAATCTTTCTGGATTAAAGAAGAGGGTGGGAAAACATCTCTCAAGATAGAAACAGTGCTGCTGGCTAGCTCAGCAAATAGTAACTTAAGTCTTTGTTTACTGGGTGGTGTCCTTGCAGTTGTTCCTAATTCAGGATAATACAAAAATTAATATTAAGGTGGAGATCAATTGCTCTCCATATCCACTGAGGATTGAACATATTCCTCTGTTCATTTTTATTTAGAAGCTAGAAAAAAGCCATGACTACCGTCTACTCGAAGGCTTGACAGCAGGCCATAAAAGATGACTACCATATCTCCTTACTTGAAAATTTTTAGCTATATATTTGGTAGGTCATAGGTTACATGTCATCTTCAGAAAAGGCCTAAGTATTCAGCTAAGCTGCCTGGTATGGACTGGCAGAGTTTTCCAGTATTAATGCTCAAGTAAAATATTTCAAAATAATGTATTTTAAATGTCACGTGTACACACATAAACTCTTCTGAAACTATTTCAAGACAGAGCTGTCCTCATGTTTGTAAGTAGACTATTAAAATGGGAGCCCACAGAAACAACAAGATTGCCTAAGTCATATCAACAAGATTTTGATATAGTTTGAACTAATGCACTAATTTCACTGTTTAATACCCACCATTTGATTTCACATTTTTTGCAATAAACAAAGTAATTAGAAGAAACAACAAAACACAAAATCCTGATACCTTCCTTCCAAATGAGGATTAATTAGTTGGAAAACTGAATTTCATTAATGAAGTTTTCTATGAGTTTTGCTCACCTGGACTTGCTGCATAGTTACATAATGCAGCACAGTAGAATTAAAATTTATGTCAATCACAATAACAAAAGCATTAATGCCTATATTCCAAGTGCAAAATCTTCTCCAGCTGTTAGGGGCAGCTGGGTAAGAAAATTAGACTGGCTTAGAAAGCCTTGAGAGAAAACAGTTAAATCCAAGATCAGTGATATTTTTTCCCCTCTGTTTATTAATCAATATCTGTACTGTAGCCAGCATACCATCCAATCCTCCTGTCCAACCCTAACCTATTTGTAGCATTTGATCACGATGAGTGGGATATTGAAATGTGACAACGCTTCTGATGGACAAAATTTTGCAGGGATGGAATGACATAGTAACTGGAAAAAGTGACTACCCTTGGCAAACTCCCTGATACAAAAATCTGGGACAAAAAAATCTTAAATCTCTGAATTTTACTAGTAATGAAAGGTTACATAAACCTACTGCTTGATTATTAAGATATCAAATAAAAATGTAAGTCATAAACGTGTAAAGGCCTAAAACGTAGCACACTGAGCTAGAATTACAGAAAAGAACACTGTTAGGAGAAACGTACTTCTAGTACTTGTTTGTTACAAAGGCTATTTAAACAGAAACGAGACATGAACCAGGAATGAAAAACAACTTTACTGTCTTCAGCAGAAAGAGCACTCAGATGATGGGCTTTTCTCCTCCACAAACCCCAGGCATGTGTCTAATGTTTACTAGAAACACTGTCTTTTGTACAGCCCTGGGAGTTCTCCAGTCTTTCATTATCTTTCAGGGTCTCTAATGATATTCTCTGTCACTCAAAATATATTAAGTTTTCAAGAACTCAGAAGAAACTGGACCCTTCCACATCTTCCCATAAAAATCAAAAAACTTTGTTTTCACAGAGCCATTTCGGGAGGTCCCAAGCCTACCTGTGAGGGAGCACACACATTTTCTATTGCCAGAAAGCATCTGAAAACCTGCTAGAGAAACCTTATTTATGCAGTAAAGCAGCTTGCATGCAAAGTCTAGACAAGAAGCCAAACTCTTCTTTTCTTGTTTTAGTCTCCCCAAGTTTGTTTAAAAAGCTCCTCTATGAGACAGATTTTGCCAACCTAAGTCAAGTTTGTTTTTCCTTCTGAAGAAGTGCTGAGAGCTTGCTTCTGGGATTAGAAGTGGAAGGCACTGCTACTTTGTGGATACTTTGGGGAACAGATAATCCTCTGGCACAAGGAATTGGCTTTGTTGGCCAGTTTCCCCATTTCTGCAGCTTGTGTTCAGGCACCCCCGAGTCCTTCATTCAATAAACCTCAGAAAACAGCCAACTGCCCCCCAAACAACTCTAAAAACCAACGCATTTCCATCATGCCGCTAAAAATTATTCTCCTGCTGGGAACAAATACATTTGAGAAGCCCATACCAGTAAAGAGCTGTTTTCAATAAACAGTGGCAATGATGGACTGCTTACAGGCCAGAGTAGCAGCCACTTCAGCTTTCCAGCAAGGGCGCACCCCATTGCTCACAGGCATTAAAATTGGCCAAATTCTCAATCTCAATATAAACGCTTGCAAATCATATAAAAACATTCATGAGCTTTTAAAGGAAAAGCAGTGAAAACTGTTACAATAAAATTCTTAGCCAGCCCTGCTGCTCAGGCTGCAAAAGGTTTTGTATCACCTATTCTTTATTAGCCAGGTTCAGTCAAGGCAGAGAAGTAAAAAAATTGTCAAGGAAGATATTTAGCATAAAAAGGTGAAACACAGAGCCAGAGTCTTTGTATATTGGTTATACAAAGAAAAGATACATTGAATAAAAAAGAAATGACAAATGATTGCAGGAAATCTCCCATCGAGCCCTCTCACTAGTTCCACCTGTTCCTATATAACTTCAGAGAATTACAATAATTACTTGCAGTAGGCAACAATTTTATTTGACTTTACTAGGGATTTAGTCATTACTGTGAAGCTATAGCAGAGTGAGTATTACAACATTTATAAGCATCTCCAAGGGCAGAGGTGAACAGTTTCACACTTCCTGGGAGAGGAAAGCAGTATTCCACACAGCTTTGTCAAAGCATGGACTCCGGCAAACTGCCAGCAGAGAGCTGATGAGCGCCTCTGCCATCTCAGCAAGCACCAGGAATGCTAGATTCTAAGCATTTGCTGGATGCATATTAAGGGTTTTGCAATGACTGGCTACCAAATAAATAGCCACAGGGTGCTGAGCTTTTCTTCTTGTCTCAGCTTCACATACACCTGCCAGAACAGCTTCCCAGAGAAGGCAGTCATTTAAGTCTACCTCTGATTCAGTCTGGCCCTCCAGAGACAAGAGATAGCTGGTTTTAATCAAGTAACATTAATATACTTGCATTTGGTAACATCAATCAACATTATAAGCACAGGGTACATACTAACTGCAACAAAGTTTATATACACAATTCTCCCAACCACTCCAAACCTAATCCTTAACGAAGTCAAAAAGCATATGCCTCGTGTTCTTGACTTGAGGATCTCCTGTTTTTAGCTATCCTGTAGCAGAATATTTCCATATACAAAACATAATGGAGGTAAACTAGAGGATGGATTTCAGACCAAATGATACATGACTTCTCTACCAGTATTGGCGGAAAGGAATAAAAAGGACTAGGACTGACTCAGTAATCAGAGAACTAGCTTCTCCCTAGCTATGCCCAAAACTATGCTTCTTTCCGAAATACAACAGGATCCTGAATTCAAGTTGTGTGTAACAACAGCAGATAACAGTGGAACAGTTTCCTACAAACTGTCGTCTTCTACAGCTGATCTAATCTGGCAATGACTAGCATCAGTAGCTGTTGCTGCCTAAGCGACTACACTCAGTTCTCCATGCAAAGGGAAAGATAAATCTTTCAAATACTCATAAAGAAGTCAAATTCCATTAAGGCTAAGGTCTCTGCCAAGAGAGATCTGCCTGCCCAGATCTCTTAGTGCTTCCTCAAAAGTAATGACAGATGTGAAGATTTATGCTCTCATCCATTCCTGCATAATACGTCTGTTGTCACCCCCTTACACAGCACAAAGGGAGAGAAGTATTATATGTTTTAAAATAGGTAAATCAAATTACGCTAAAGAAAGATGACTTGCATTAGGATATAGAAATCAGAGGCTGAACCCAAAATACAACCCTGGCTGTCTCATTTCCAATTACACACTCCAGTTTAGAGAGGGGATTTGGAGGCCTTTCTGCACTGTTTCGTAACATCCGTGTGCAACAGAGTTTGGCTCAATCTTGGATCCTTCCAAAATTTGTATGAAGGGGGAACGCACAGACCTACAAGTGGCTCCCCTCTTCCACATCTGCCCCTCATGATGCATGTATGAAATTCAGACTGTACAAGACAGACAGAAGAATGGATCAAACTCCTATGTAACAAGACGGGAGCGTTAGCAGGGTGGCTTTCTGGGGCAGAGAAGCCAGAGTCTGGCCCGTCCTGTTCTTCATTCCAAGTTCGATAAAAACAGATTTCTCGTCACAGGAAGCCTGAGAAGAATTTGCCCCTGGGAATGACAGAAGCTCCAGCTGGAAGAGGGCTCAGACAGGATTAGAGGCAGAACAAAAAGGTCAGGCTTTCATCTGTGTGCAGTGGCACTTTCTGGTCTGAAGTAAAAAAAGCAGTTTTGCCATTGAAGGTTTCTGGAATGTCTGTGACAAAAATGTGACTGAAGCCTAGGGTCTGCTGTGGAGGTATCTTCAGCAGTTTAATCAAATTGTGCTTGCATCTCTCTGGCAATATCTCCGGTCACCAATACCACACAGCAGCCTCAGCAGCTGATACTACAGACTACAGCGGCTTCTGCCTGAAGTACAGCACACAGGCAGTCACCCACAAGGAAACTCAAGACACGCTGCCTGTTTGGTGATCTCCAATTCTGACCTCCTCCAAAAGATCCCCTCTTCCTCTGCTAGGAAAGTTCAGGTTTATTAAACATCTGTATTCATATTCCACCCCCTTCAGTCCTTTTGTGCTTTCATCTTCCTAAATCTTTGCACTCTGTGGGATCTCGCATTACTGTTCTGCGCAAAAACTATTAGCCAGCTGTGGTGCAAATCAGAGGCAGAAGCAAAGCATCCAGCAACAAGTGTAACAAAGCATGGGGACCTTATAAATGCTTATAAATATCTTAAGGGCAGGTGTCAGGAAGATGGGGCCAAACTCTTTTCAGTGGTGCCCAGTGACAGGACAAGGGGCAATGGGCACAAACTGAAGCACAAGAAGTTCCGTCTGAACACGAGGAAGAACTTCTTCCCTCTGAGGGTGACGGAACCCTGGCCCAGGCTGCCCAGGGAGGTTGTGGAGTCTCCTTATCTGGAGATATTCGAGCCCTGTCTGGACACAGTCCTGTGCAGCCTGCTCTGGGTGACCCTGCTTTGGCAGGGGGTTGGGCTGGGTGACCCACAGAGGTCCATGCCAACCCCTACCATTCTGTGATTCTGTGAAAGCTAAAGAGGAAGAGAAACTGCACCAATAAGAAATTCTCCTTCTATTTCCCTAAAAGTGGATGTCAGATCAGCAAGTCACTCCTAATCCTTTCTAATTAAACAGATATCCTGCAGCCACTTTGGATCAGCAAAAGAAGTCTAGATGGGATAGCATGTCTCTGTGGGGTTTATCCTAATTTTCTTCATAACAGAAGTAAGATTAGCTTTCTTTTGTTTTCTTGGACACCCAGAAACTTTCATGGCATTTACTCCAGGAGCAGATACATGAGCTCTTCACTCCTTCATTTGCATTTTATCTCTGCCAGTTATCACAATTAGAAACTCTAAAGGAAGATGCAAGAACCCACACGTCAGGCAATTACAGAGCAACTGGCCTGTGGAGAAACAACTTATCCATAGGGATTTAGAACAGAAGTTGCAGACCTTTTGCAAAAGGCTGCATCATTGCTGAAACAGTTCCACTTTGGGATCAAACAGCTATAATCAACTTTTAAACTGTTAAAAGATATAGAAAAGGAGACTGGAAGTTGCTATCTCAGCCAGCTGATACTTGACCTATATTCTGAAAGTCTAAAGACTTCAGATTTACTCTTAAATCTACACTTTGTGTAACTGTGGACATTTTAATTACCCATAGATTTTCCTCTCTTAAAAGCCTGTTAATAAACTGGCCTACATAATACTGGAGTTAGATAACATTGCCTGTAAAAAACCCACCTTTTGTCAATTTTAAATAGACTGTCTTTCAGCATTACTTAATGTCCTTTTGCTTGTCCACTAAGAGTAAACAGAGGCATGGGTTTTGACTTACATTTTTTGCAGACTTCTTTCCATCTCACCCTCAGATATCCCATCTCTGAAAAGAACAGTACTGAATTTTACAAAACAAATAGCGCAGAGACACCAGTGTCCAGAGAGAGCAGGATTAGATGCTGAACAGATGAATTTGCTAAAATATCATCTAAACTAAGAAATACTGCAAGCACAGAGTTACCCCCTACAACTTCTGGGGAATATACCAGTAGGACTTGTTGCAGCTAGGGCTACCTGCTGGGGAGCTACCTTCCTTGAACTTTTATAAACTCATCCTGTTTGGACAGCCTTTTCACATTCTGGACCTCTAATGCTCTTATATTTTGAAGTGCCAGAACTAGTCACTAAAAGGGCTACAATCCAATAGGCAATAACTGCTGGAAACTCTCCTCATTTCGAGCCCTCTCCCACACCCCTTCAAGACAGAACTGAGTGAAGTCTCTCCTGCTCTCCCCAACCTTTGTTGGCTGAAATCTGTTCCAATTTCACCCTGTAAACACCTGATATGAACAGATGAACTGGGAGGGGCCAGAAAGCTCTTCATAGCCTTAGGGGGGTGGAGGTAAACAGAAAAATAGTATATAAGATGCTTTGAGACAGACTTCTAAAGTGCATAGACTCTGACAGGAGGGGTCTGAAAAAAAGCTACTTCTTCAGGCTCCACCTTCAGAGACTCACTTCATTGGAAGAAAGCTAGGTACCAGCCTGCCGTAGCACTTGCAGAAAGTTTCATACCTACGCCAGCTGCATTCAGACTACTCGCAGTCAGCTGGAAGTTTTCTGTTGCTGTAAGCAAAAATGCCAGCAAGATCCACTGCTCAGCTGGCATGGCTCTGCATTGTCACTGTGTCTGTGGCAATCTATCCAGCACTGCTGCAGAAGCCTCCTAGAAGGAGAACAATCAATGGGAATGCACAGTCCAAGATGACAGGCTGCTGCGACGAGATTCAGGACCTCAAGCTGCAAGTAGCCAACCTGAGCAGAATGCTGCAGGAGCTGAGCAAGAAGCAGGAAGGTGACTGGGTGAACGTGGTCATGCAGGTGATGGAGCTGGAAGGGAGCACCAAGCAGATGGAGTCCCGCCTCATTGATGCTGAGAGCAAATACTCCGAAATGAACAACCAGATAGATATCATGCAACTCCAGGCAGCTCAGACGGTCACACAAACTTCAGCTGGTAAGGAGGGAGTCGCCATGCTCCCAGATACACCTCTTAATGCACAAAATGAACTAACAACTAGTTCTTAATGCTAGCATGTCCCACTAATGCTATTAGCAAGTATGCATACTGAATACTTCTGCTTAAAGTACTTGTGTAGGCAGGTGATCCTGAGAAAACTAGCGTGAATTCATCTGCCAAAAGTCCAAAGGTCCAGCTGTATTTTAGTATGTGTATGTCTGTTATCAAGGAGTGGAAAAACTGAACAGGCACTATATTAGTACAGCGAGGAACTTGGTCTAATGTTTGATTTTGAGCACTACAGTACCAATCCTAAAAGAAAGGGAGCTGGCTTTGTCAGAGAATGGCTCTGGCAGTAATATCCTCCGAGTTCACAGTGCTGACAGAGGACTAGAAGTTGGTAAAACAATTAGAAATGCTCTCCAAGTATTACTGGAGACTTGTAATTGTATCTTTATGACCATCTCTGAACCAAAGTAAAACAGCAACTCATTATTTGAATGATAATACTCAAAAATTCAAGGCTGTAGATGATGCAAGATACAAACGGTGATATAAGCCTAGCCAGAACACAGTTAAATTGTTCAAAATTCTCTCTTCCCTGAGGGAAAATTTCACTGCACACAGTGATTGCACAGGCCTGTACTAAACTTGGAATGCAGGTGCATTTGTAGGTCGGCTATCTGTAAAGCCACTTCTAGAAGAAAGTGTGCTTTTTATTTATTTTTCTCTTAAAATTAAATTCACTGCAACCACCTTAAAACTTTCTTAAAAAGAAACTGCTGTTGTCTGGGACAACGGAGTTTGCCAGAAGACTTGATTTGGGGTTTTTTTTGTAGGTTGTTTTTTTTTTTAATGCAAAGGAAAAACTTCTAAATCTATTTACTAAATTCTTCTCACAAACAGGTCCACTTTCCTAGTTTTGACACACCACCATTTACAGTAGATCTTAAATAAAAATTGTACTATAACAAATCTCTTTGGAGCTGTAGTAAAGGTTTGGAAAAAACACAGTAACATGCAGAAGAAACTTGCCCAGAAGATATTTAAAACAGATGCCTCCCACCTCAGCAGGTAAGAGGCATTTAGCCTGTACTAAATTGAAAACTGTCAGAATGGATAAAGTCTTGCTTCAGCTGGTTTACCTTGCTCAGAAGAATAGCTGTGCATTTTACCACCTTCAAGTCAGCTCCTGCACTGGGAGGAAAGGAGGCTTGCACGGACTGACAGACTCACTGCAGTTAAAAACCACCACCTCTCTCACAGGCTCTAGCTCAAAAAGTGCCAAGCAAATACACCTCACCCACAAGCCTGGCTAAGCTGTTCACGCACACGATCAAAAGAGGCAACTAGCAGCAGGCCTAGCCGTTCTATTAGACAAGCCTTTATTATCTGGGAAGGGGACAGCAAATATACACCTTTTTACCTTCCAACACAGACACACGCATTAGCAATGATGTGAAGCGAAAGTAGAGATGTCACTTTGGATGGGAGAGGTAAAAAAAAATTAAAAAAAACCTAACACAAAAACACCAACCATCAAAGCCCCAGTGTTACAACCTCTTTTTCCAGTGCATGCACTGATCAAAACTAAACCATTTCAGGAAAGCATGAGGCTTGTGGGAAGTCTTCCTCACTTAATTGCTCCTTGTATTACAAACTAAGCTTTACAGAAACCACACTCACAGGGGAGTTGTTCTGGCTGTTCAGATTCTCACTTTCTGGTTCTGACTCAAGCAGATGCTGTCTATGACTGCTCATCACTTTACCAGAGGAACTACCGAATCTCTGGTGTTTACAAGTTACCTCCTGATGAATTTTTGGGGAGTCCAGATCTGGAGGTAAGGATGTCAAGTACATAGTGTATATTACATGTCTTCTCAAATATAATCAAGTAATACTTATTTACCACAGAGATTAAAGGAGCACATACTAAGTTATGATACCCTGCACTTTGAATCAGCATCTTTATATAGGCAAATTTCAAGGAAGGAAAGCATGTACATAAGAAGGAAAGCAGAAAATGGGTTCATTTAATACATTTTTTCCATAACTTAAACCAGGAATTTCTTCAAGTTGTGAAATCTAGAACGATGTCTTGTGTTAAGAGAACTGAATCTCCCTAAGTCTACTGACAAGTAAACACTGGCTTTTTTCCTATTCTAGGTGTTCTGTGACATGGAGACAGATGGAGGTGGCTGGACTATCATCCAAAGACGTAAAGTTGGTTTGACATCTTTCAACAGGGACTGGAAACAATACAGGGAAGGATTTGGCAGTATTCAGGGAGATTTTTGGCTAGGAAATGAAAATATCTACCGACTTTCAAGACGCCCCACTGTTCTGCGAGTGGAGTTAGAGGTAATTAATAAGCTCTTAATTTCAGCAGCAAAAGGTTTTTTGTATGAAGTCATTCTCTAGTAGCAGATACCATCTCCTGTCTCTATAGAAGGCCCAAAGAATTTGCATGCTTTAATTACAGGAGAATCAGTTAGGATAGGCCTAGTGATACATTCAAGGACAAGATAGAATTGTGTTCTCCACCATGCAAAGTCAGTATGACATCCTTCAGTCTGCGTACAGATTGTGTCTTAGAGAACATGTGGGGTTCTAGAAAATCCTGCGGAACCCACCGCTGACAGAGATCAAACTGCTCACCACCTCAGATTTAAAGATTCATAGACTGCATTCACATAAAGTTTTAAAGAGTCTCCTGCTTTTGCAGCACTTCCTTCCAGCGGGTGTACAAAAGGGTTTGCATTGTATTACCCTCAAAACAATTTCTGCAGTCTACTAAAGGCTTGGGTTTAACTAGTTTGTAGCTGGTACAACAGCTTTAAGGGATGGGATATGTATAATGGAAAAAAGTGAGCTGAAAGGGTTTGTATCTAAAAGTCACTGTTTCAGAGAGGAAAAAAAAATTACTTGAGGCAGCACACTATGAGACAAGGATGTCAAATGCAAGAGCTGCACGCCAGGTTTCCACGCATATCGTTTAATAGCAGTGCAGATAAGACTTCGAAATAAGATACGTTACTCTGAAAAGTTTCTTTGCCCTCACAGATAAGTTTCTGCAGTCTGAGACAGAAATAAATGTTGAAAAATCTAGGACCGAGAAAAGATACACAACATACACTGTATATAACCATAGATGATGAAGTCTTTTCACAACTATTCTAATAGGACCATTTTCTTCTTCATTGTTCTGTGGCAGGACTGGGAAGGTAACGTACGCTATGCGCAATATAAGCAATTCACCTTGAGCAATGAAATAAACAGCTATCGACTTTTTGTGGGGAACTACACTGGCAACACAGGGCGCGATTCCCTAAGGTACCACAACAACACAGCCTTTAGCACGAAGGACAAGGACAATGACAAGTGTGTGGATGACTGTGCCCAGTTCCGTAAAGGTAAAACATGCACAAACATCTTCCCGTCCTCAAAGAGCTGCCTGGTTAATTTGTAGAGAGCATCTGGACAGCAAATCAAGGGAGAGGCGACCAGTCCTGGAATATACACTTATCAGTTCTGTGGGAAATCTGGCAGTTAAAGCTGATTTACAGAGCCACACTGCATGTTACAGACACCAGTACTCTTCAAATGATTTAGTGTATGCTCTCACCTATGCATACTGTTATCCAGCCCATCATGTGCATCTGCCAGTCTGCCAGACTATCTCAAATATTGATGCAATTCAGTGATGTAGAAGTTATTCCTGCATATCTAAAAGGTTTTTATTTCTTCTCATATTTTTATGAGGTTTCAAGTTCTATTATTAGAGACTTGTAACTATTCTCCTATATTATTACCCTACATGCACCTCAAGATTCAACTTGAATTCTAATCTTTATTCCTATGCTATTAAGAGCCTCTAATGAGGTTACCCTCTTCATTCATTTTATTATCTTTATACGAGGCCTGTCAAAGATAATTGTCTTCACTGCATCTTGCCCTTAAGATCTAATTTCCCTATTGTGCCCCCACATGACTTGCAAATAAAATTGCTGATATCAGTCTCAATAAAATAGTGCACCTTACTTGCAGAGTCCAGAAACCTTTTAAATGCCTTAAGATGCCCAAGCTAAGAACCCAAATTCATTTCCTGTGCTAACTCTCAGAGACAGATACATGTTAAGGAAATATTCTAAGAGGAATGAGCAGCTAAACGAAAAGCTACTGGGCTAGACTATGTAACTGTAACCCCCTTATGTATTTAGTATCTACGCTAAGTTTTGAATTTACCTGCAATCCCAGCTATTAGGGCCATAGGCTCCAGGGATTAAATGATGCATTCTGGTCACTCTCCTCAGGAAAGAGCAATAGTTGTTAATAATACAAAACATACCTATTTTAGGTAAACGGCTCACCAGGAATCTATTAATTTGTTTTCTGAAAAGGTGGATATTGGTACAACTGCTGCACAGATTCCAACCTGAACGGGGTTTACTACCGCAAAGGAGAACACACCAAGAACATGGACGGCATCACCTGGTACGGGTGGCATGGATCAACCTATTCATTGAAGAGAGTCGAGATGAAGATCCGGCCAGAGGATTTCAAACCGTAGAGGGAACCAATATTTGATTGTACAACTACATGATGCCACTGCACAGAAGGTGGGCAACAGACAGCTCAGAATCAGCCAAATAATTCTTCATCTCATCTAATATGTGCAAGTGCAACAGCTGCATACTGGCTGCACACACACACACAAATACTAAGGCACACTTAGCACAGCCACTGGTGTTATCAGGGCTTAAACTTCTTTCCTCCTCTTAAGGCTCTTTCCAAAGGGAAAAGTACTGTGTTAGAATATGTTAGAACAGAATGCACTTACAGCACCTTCAGAAAACCTACTGGTGTGTTTCACTAGCTTTGTGACTAGTGGGTTGCCTTAGCATCAACAAGCCAGGCAGGGACTGAAAAAAGAAAGCTGCCTTGTTGCCTTTCCTTCAGTGTCTAGAGTAAGCATTGCTGAGTAACTCCTTCCAAGAGGCACTCAAATCACAGAAATGACATACTCATTTCAAACCAGAGGAATCAGTCAGAAGTGTCCCTGACGCACCTTTCTTTAGTGTATAAGTGGCTTACATTACCACAGAGGAAAAAATGAATCTCATAAATTTTGGATTAGTTAGTATTGCCCAGGTTTTACTGCTTGAAGTTTTACTGCCATCTCCTGCTGCTGTCTCAAATAAGTCCTCACAAAGGGCTGCACCCAGCAGACAGTAACCCGGGAGGAAGATTTGTCCCACTTGCTCTGTGATGCTTATTCCTATCCACAGATCACCTAAAGGCTGATAAACTAAAAAGCAACTTTCTGGGCTGCCATTAAATTATGTTCAGGTTAGAAGGTAAGTGTGCTCTAGGTCCGCAAGACTGAGAGAGAACAGCAGGTTAGCGAAAAGATCCAGACCCAGCCAAAAACCTTTACTCAAACACTTAAAACCACTGTATCCATGAGCAAAACACCAGTACACACCAGAAAATCCCTAAGTGCCAAAAGTTATTCAAATGTAAGGGAATGATTGCTAGCATACTGCGCTGAGAAATACTCAAATCGGTTCTGAAGACTGCCCCAATTGCAAGTTACCTAGAGACGTTATGTCAAAAATTAGTATGTTTCTTTCTTACACAATACAGTGGTAAAAATAGCAAAGAAAGAGACTCTTCCTGCAGCCACACTGTTGTTTGAATATGTTGGAAAAGATAGTTATAGTTAATATATCTGTTTTTATTCACCTTAAAGAGAGTTTGAATCTAATTTAAATTGTTGAGTCTTGCGTGAAATGGAGAAAAAGGTGTCTTGGGAATTGCCTTACATATGTTGATTATTCATACTGTAAATTTCAGCTGTGTGGAACTACAGTTG
The DNA here is from genome assembly GCF_030867145.1 of Opisthocomus hoazin. NCBI lineage: Eukaryota > Metazoa > Chordata > Aves > Opisthocomiformes > Opisthocomidae > Opisthocomus > Opisthocomus hoazin. Next base: position 13,125,785 of record NC_134429.1, read on the forward strand.
GAACTATTTTAACTGTGGTCTATAAAATGGATTTTTAAAGGTTTCTAAACTTTTTCATATCTAATAAATTGTCTTTCATTTTTAATCCTGCTTTACTTCAAGTCTTTGTTCCTTAACTTGCTTTTTGATACACAAAGAAACAGCTGCACAAGTGACTGATGCCAAGGAAGGGAATACACTGCATTCTGTATTTTCCTCAGAAAAACAAGAAAGGACAAAGGATGAAAGAATAAAAGAGAAAAAACAAAAAGCACAACTCCAAGGAAGTAGGAGGACTTAAAAAATTCACTGCATACAGACAAAGCTAAGTTTTTGCTCAACCGAAATCAATTTGTCCATCTCAAATGGCAGAGTTAACACTTCTGTGATATGAAACAGAGATTCATTTTTTAAAACATGTAGTTTAGTACCAAATCCTTTGCAGGTGTTTCAGGCTAACATCTTTCTTGTTGACAAAGCTCAGGAAACAATACACTTTTGTTACAATATCTGCTATTTGGTATACGAAGAATGACACGTACCTAAGCTAGATGAGCAGAATTTGATGAGAAACGTTAATTAAGAACCTCAGCTTTTCCGGCTTATTTATATGTAGGTGTAGAAATCTCTCTCATCTAGCTTACAGCCACTCCATGACATCTCATACCAAACTTAAAGGGTAAGAGCTTGAAATCAGAAGACTCCACTCTTTCCTACATAACTTTCCATGGTTCTATCATAATTTTAACTGCATAACAGAAATGCAGAACTCAGCAGCTAGGAGTGTACATCTGCAAACTAGTTAGTAAGCCTACAACAGTCTTGTGGTAGAGAATGAAATCCTAAAAATTGTCTAGATTCATCATAACAGTATCCTAAATTGAGTACTGATGCAAGAGCAGAAATCTCATCAGTTGTGGTCCTACCTGATGAGAGACTCTAGGATGGCCGGTGTGGGACCCTTTTGAAATTCCAGCTCCTTGTAGTGAAGGGCCTTGGCATATGCTCGACATTTTGCAGCTCTTTCCCCCAGGAGGACAATGCCATTATCATCTCTCAAAGGTAGTGGACCCTGGGTAGAAGCACATACATAAAAAGCAGGATGAGTATAACAAAGAATGTATGCATGAACTCTATACACCCTTTCCATAGACTAGACATCAGCAAGCTAGCCAGCGTTAGAAAAGAGTTGACCAACAGCATCTCTACCTTGTCACTGTGTTCCATAAATTCTGCCAAGTTCAGCAGTGTCTGAGTGACTTCTGCAATGTCCTGAGAAGTTAGGGCCAATTCAATGCTTCGGATCAGCTCATCCTGTTGGTCTTCATTCAGTTCAGACCAGCATGAAACAAAAGCAGCATTGAAGAGATCTCTGAGGAGGAAAACAAAAAAGAGAGTGAGACGTAAGGATTCATTATTCATGAGAAAAGGTCTATTTGACAGTGGACTTACCTTCGTATTCAGAGAAAGAGCGCTACAAAATGCATTTATATGTCTACCTGCAATAAACAGTGAATAGCTTTTATAAAGCTAATTTCTGTACCAAATACTTAGTGAAACAACCTGCATTTAAAAATATATGTAATAGGATGAGATACTACAAGAGCAGAAATATTGTATTATCATATGCTAGCAAATATTTTAGGCTAGACCAAACTCCTCACAGCAGCAAAGATGCTCTTTTCTGCTATGAAGAACGAGGCCTAGTCTGTCTTAGACCACAAGTGAACACAATGAAAAAGATGATTGTATGTTTCTCTGGACACACATGCTACAACGCTTATGTTTTCTGTGCTCACTAGAGGTCTGCAATAGCTGGAGTCTGCATTAGTAGCAAAGCTTTAGAAGGAGGAAAAGGTGATGAAAAATAGATACAGTGATAGCCCTTGGAGAAACACTGTGGGATGGGTTTGAGATCTCTGGAGTATATATGGGGGACACTAGCATTACCTCTGCCTACCTAGGAATTACTGACTTTTAATCTTGCTGTTTACTCTTCCATTTAAAAAATGATAAAACTCACAGTAAGACAAAATTAAATCAGGAATGAATATTTTTCTAACAGCAATAGTCAGATTTGCATGCACTGAGACGGCAAGTGTATATCATCAAGAAGAGATAAAACAAGCAACTCATTACAGAAACTTACAGTTTCTCCACTGGTAGCAAAAAAAATAAAGCACTGCAGTGTATTCCACACAGGCGCATTTTTATTCCCTCACAGTAGATCCTCAAAACTATTTCACACTCTACTGTTTTTCCAGCTTCACTTTTGTGTGTGTGTGTTATGCTATTTCTAGACTATCATGCAGAATTCCACTGAAAGATTTTGTGCACATCATGGGCAGCCAACCGGGAAGAGTAGAAATGAAATCAAGTTGCCAGCTATTTGATTTGTCCCAGAGCAGGAACCATCTATACTTATGGAACCTAAGAGCTTTTAAGTAACTTTCTTTTTCCTTGTAATATCTGGCTTGCATCTGCAATTTCGAGTGATCTGAAAAGCAGAATTACTCTACCGAGCCATGGGATTGTATGCCTGAGCCAGGGCCCAGCATGAGCGCAAGGATGGTGAGGAGGAATCTTTCAGTAGCTCCAAGCTCAGTCTTCTTAACCATTCCAACCAATCATCTTTGGAAACTCTTCTTGCTGCTCCCCAGGCCTGCAATACAAAGCAAGACAATTCAACTACCAAATGAAGCACTATCCAAAAGCAGAAGAAATCCATTAGCAGGCAGTATTACTTCTTTGCAGCTCCAAATCACAGTGCTGAGGTTCCCTTTTTAATTCCCTGAAATCCATTACCTTTACCAGATAATTTGCAGTACTTCAGTCTCATTTCTAAGAAATCTTCCCTAAACGTACTCCTGTCATGACATGCCAAGTATTTAACACGAGTAATTCTTTCCCTACATCAAGTGCTTAAGCTGATGTTTCAACAGTGGCTTCAAAGTACTTCATGCGTTTACATTTTTAAGTCCAGCATTTTCAAATCAATCCATCCCACTACTGAACCGAGAGCTACATGCATTAACTGTTCGAATTAGCCAGCACTTAGCTATTAAATTCTATACTGGCTTCAAGAGAATACAGCACTAAGGCATAAGAGAAGTGGCTGACGAAAAAAGGCAGAGGCTTTGAAATAGACGTCTCTAGAAGCTACAGATCATTGCTTGTGATCTAGAAAGTTTTATTCACACTTCACATTACAAGAAAGTGTCGAGATTATTTCATGGCCATTAACAGTCTGATAATTCAGCTGCTCTGATCTTTAAAGTTGCTGAGCACCTTCTAATTTTAAAGCGAGTCTCAGACACTACTTTGACCTCAATTTTGTACAGAACTGGCAACATAAGAGGGATGTAAATAAACACAGTTTAGATGCACTGGACAAACTCCTTAAATGCGACACAATAGCTTCTCCCTTCAGTAGCAAATTCATGCTGTCCAGCGCTCTGGTCTTACCTTCTGCAGGTTGATGGTGCTGACATGTAATTTCTTCATGGGACCTGTTTCCACAGGACCACTGGCCAAAGTTTCTCCCTGGTTGCTTCTCAACATCCGGTGCTGATAAATCAGGGGATCCTCTTCTTCATCAGCAAGAGTATAGCCCTACAAGAAATGACTTACAATGATCACACCCATACATACAAAAGCAGTTTTCTACAAGCCAAATGGAGTATAAAGTCAGAGCACTATCCAATCTCACAGTAAAATTTGTGAAGTAAGTCACCATGTTTCAGTATAATGATTACACCTTATAAACCAGAGAATTCAAATGACACCCCTTTTCTAGCCAAGATAACTTTCAAGAAATCCTAGCTCCTAGTATTAAAAGACAAAACAATACACCTTAAAACAAGCACTATTTCCTACTTGACTTGCTAGTAAGCCAAGACCAGTGTGCTGCTTGTTCCACACTTATCAAACTGTAAAGCAGTTACCGAGTTTTTGAAATGTGGGGCATACTATGGAAAATCCTGAGATAACACGGTGTACTTACGTCCTGAAACCGTGGAAAAAATAGGGTAAATCCACATTCACAGACTACTGAGAAAAAAGTAATGATACTGGCTACAAGTCCAAGTTCTTACCTAGAACTTCCACTGATTTTTTTATAGGAAATAATCGATACCAGTTGACAATAATTTTCCCAATGCAATCTCAAAGTCTCCTTAAAAAGCTGTACTTAACACACAAATGCAGGAATCATCATTCTCCATTTTACAAGTAACTCAAAGTGAAGTTTCCAGCTACATCTGTTTCAACATGAAAACACACCCAAAGTGCACAAACAACAACTCACCTTCACAATTCTGCAGATAAGAACATCATAGCGTTGATGGTTAATTCTGTGTCGCACTAGAACTTTGTTCACCATCGGGATAAAAATCTGGTACTGTACAGGGGAATGCATCAAAAGCTAGTTACTCAGTCTCACCAAAAGCAGTAAAATTCCACCTTTGTTTCACTGATCTTATAAAAAAAAAAAATCAATTCTGAAAGTTTGATTTCAGTAACTCCTGATTCCTGAAACAACTAAGAGAAGAAAAATATGTTTTCTTTAAAATACAGAATTAATGCATTATAAATATTCAACTTTAAAGCCTTGATCTTTGGGACAGTCCCTCCTCCTACGAGTTTTCAAGTCTAAGAAGAATATTACCTTCTTTCCCAGCTGGAACACCAGAGAGGAAAGGGTGTCCATTGCAGTTGTTCGAAGCTCAGGGCTCTGATCTAGTGTTCGCACAATGGGATGAATAATCCGTGAAGCATAATCAGTGAAATCCAGGGACTCTGTCAAGCGGTCCACTGTTTCTAGAGCAGCTCTAAAGTCAGAGCAGAAAGGAGGGAGGACTTATCTCTCATGGTATAAGACAGGAGAAATGACATGTAAAAATACTTAAATGATTCATGCTCAGTCCTCCTAGGCACGAACGGCAACATCGAAAACATGTCACCAGAACTCTGTGAATGCAGCTAGTACTTGCAGGACAGCTTGCAAGTTGCACTAACTAAAATACTGGCAGAGGAGAAGCAGAAAGTAATAGTCTGTACCCAAGAAAAGCTAGTAACAGTGCTGTGACATCCAACCAAAAATCACCTTCCATAATGATTTAACAGAGAAAACCTGTGGAAGGAACTAAGCAGAATTTCATTCTACACATTGCAGAACTTTGGTACCGCAGGCAAAAAAAAAAAAGAGACTGCAAAGCCACCAACACTTACTTGCGAGCCACCACTGGGACATCCGGGGCATCGAATAGCTTTACAATGGGAGGTAGTAACAAATGAAGGTAGTCATCCAAGTTAGCTCCAAAGAGCTGGATCGCATTCAATAGCTGCAGCGAAAAATGACCCACTGTGACTCAAAGTCATGAAAGAGATGCATTTTAATAAGGCAGTATCCAGGGAAAAGTTGCTTCAGTACTTTTGTTCAAAGTGCAGGATTGTCTGCATCATTTCACACCACACCACTGTTGAACTGCACCGATCCCGTTTGCTTGCAACACAGCAGCAGCAGAAGCCCTGCTGGAGCACAGCACATTGGGCATGCACCTGCCTTGGCAATGCCCAAATCAACCCAGCTGCTGCAGCTTCCCACTCACCTTGACAGAGACAATGCGACTCTGACTATTGTCATGCATGAAGACCCGTAACATGTGAGGAATGAGCTGGGGCAGATAAAGTTTGAATTCGCCTCCTAGAGCTACCACGATTTGCTCGATCAGTAGAATAATTGTGCTCTGTATGGAGTTGTTCATGACCCAGAAGTCCTACAGAAAAAAAAAGGGAAGAAATTAAACAGTTCAACTGAGCTGTACCAATTACAAGAAAAGCAAATTGTAGGAGACAGTCTCTAGATAAATTCAAGATTACAGGAAGGGACTATACTTCCCTTATAGACTAATACAAATTGGCAGTTTTGGTCTGTTTTTAAAACACTGTACCTTCAGTATACTTATAGCTGTTAAAAACAGCCTCTAGGCAACTGGTCTTTCCTAATCTTTCTAAGTGTTTGCAAACAGTGAGTGAAAATGAAGTGAAATGCCACCTATTTATGAACTCCAAACACCTCTTGCTAAAACTGTTTCTGAAAGTAGTAAGTGCACAGAATCCAAGCGCTCAAAAGAACTCGGGGGCTAGCAGAACCCAGGAGCTGCTCTTACTGCAGTTACTAGTAATAATGTATGTTATTGTACATTATTTATTTCAAAATACAATTATTACTTCAAATGCATGGAATTCTGCACTTCATATGAAATTATGAAGTTATTGATACATTTGATAATGATAAAAACATTATCCACCTTCTCTGACAGTAAAATGCTGGCTTAAAGATTGCACTCACTCTCATCAGGGTGACAATTTCATCCATATAGGGCCGAATGTGACTTCGCACAAAGGACACCAACATTCCTAGCTGCTGGAACAGGAACTGGAAGGAAGAAATGTGTAGTGATCAATGTAGCTTATTCGAACCTCAAAGCAATGCTGGGTAAATGGCGTTTTGACAGTCCAGTTGCAAGCTCATTCACCAAACAGCATGCATAGCTCCCATATGCTCAAAATCTGGGGCTAAATTCTTGGCAGCTTCAGCTCAGTGGTTTGGGTTTTTGGGTGGGTGGAGGGGGAGTAATTTGGGGGTTTTTGGTTGTTCCCCCCTCAATTTGCATAAAAATTTTTTTATGAGCTCAAAGCCTTAGACAGTCAAGCATAAACATTGGGGTTTATAACTTGTCAGCAAGTTTATAAAATGTCAGAACAGACTTGCAAGCACAAACACCTCCACTACAGAGCTTTGTAATTTAGGTTTGAAAGATGCTTCCAAAAATTTAGCCCCTAATCTTTCCCCCTGCCTGTAAACCCAACTGGCACACATTTCAGGATATTCTTTCTGCACTCTTTCCCATCCCCACCAAGATACATTGGTGAAAAGTTACTGGGGAAGAGAGTTTAGTCCTTGCCAGAAAGACCACATTTTTTTGAAAGATGGTTGATGGTATCATAAAAGAATTTTGACTGAGACAATTTTATTCAGATATACAATGTCAGTTTCGCAATTCCTTTTGCCCCGATACAATCTTATAGGCTCACTCATGACAATGAATCTACTTTTGAGATTGGGATGAAATAATATGGGTTAAATCACTTTGTTCACAAAATAGTCTTTTTTCCTCTAGGAAAACAGCAAAATGTAAGTTATCATATACTGAATTTAATTTCTTCATGCAGTATTTGAAGACTATAGCAACAAAATGCAAAGTGGAGCTCAGAAAAAAGTGGTAACAGATTTTTGCAAAAAGTAAGAAATAACATCAGCTACCGTAGTCAAAGCAGTACACCTACATTTACCAAAAATGAACCCTGAGCTCCTGTACTGTGCCTTTTTTTGGTGTTGTGAGAGGATGCTTACATATAAGACAAGGACCTGCCTCCTTTAGGCTTTAGTGTCACGCGTACCCACCTCAGCTCTTCTCCCCAGTACACTTTCACCATCTTCTTTTACCTGAAAATTTTTAAACAGAGTGTGCACAACTGCATAGCTTTCAAGCAAGTTAGATCAGTCAGGTCTAGGCGTTCGGCCAACCCAGGCATGTGAGATGTTTTCCTTCCAATCTGAGTAGTAGTTCAGTCTGGGAGAAAACAGCGGTTCTATAGCAGGGTTGGGATTCTGCTAAGGGAGCACCCATCCCACCTACAAAACACAGTACCAATAACTAGTACAAGCTGCCCTTCCCACCCCAGACATTATTTTCAGTTGCCTGCGGAAAAGGCTTGGCAAACAGCAGTCATCTCTGGTTAGGTGAACCTTAAGCCCATTATTATCTTCACACGATTCTCATTTCCTTCTAAAACTGCAAGTGAAGTGGGAAGGAAGAGAAAGCAGTGCTGTGGAATCGCCACCCACACTGCTCTGAATGTTAGCAGACTGTAGCAAATTGAATTTTCCTTCTCACAGATGAGCCAAAGTACATGGTTGCATCAGAAATTTAAAGAATCTACCTCTATTATTTAATAATACTGTTTCCAACAGTACATTAATGCAGAGATCATTGAAAGGTCTGGAAGCTGCATGGGCTGTTTTCCTAAACAAAACCAGCTTCTTAAAAATCCAGAATCAAATATTGGCCTTTTCAGGATTATGCTCAGAAGCAGCTGTTTCAATAAGAAGCAGAAAAATTGTTTCCACTGGATATCCTACCAAATGCTCACAGGAGAGAAAAAGCAAAGCTGAACCTCACTTCTGCAGCATGCTTGGCAGCAACACATAGCACAGCAATGCCCAAAGCCAGTCGCATTCTCTTTTGAAAAATGGATTCTTATGTTAGGGGAGTGGAACAGGATGGAAGGAGGAGTGGTCCCCAGTACACTCACCTCTCGGATGGCACCATCACAAACCCGTATTACATTAAGGAACGTTGGCATGACCTGGGGCAGGAACTGCACACACTTCAGCCCGAGAGATTTGAAAATAAAGGTGATGGCCTGAACTACCATAGTGTGGTGTTGGGACAAGGACTGGTCTCGGAAAATTCTCATCAGTGCCACCATAGAGACAGCTGGATAGAACTCATCCAGAGGGAGGTTTCCCATGTTCACCAACATCTCACTGGTACTGTAGTCCGCTAGGAGAAAGAAAGTAGTGTCACAAGCTACATATTACATGGTCTTGAAGCACCCTAGCATTAGGTACATTCAGGAGAATCTGAGTGGTAGGTGAAAACACATATACTAATAATTTGTTAAGAAAAGACAGACTGGTAACAACAAATAATAAATAAAATAAAAAAAAAAAATCAAGATCTGTTTGTGGATTATAAAGCTATTAACTTGTAAGAAATTCAGATGCTTACAAGAATCCTGGCTGGATTTGGACTCTGAGAGGCTGACGGCTGAAGCATCTCGTGACTGATCAATCATGCCAATGTTCACTTTGTGTTTGTAAGGGTCCAAAGCACCCAGCAAACCTAACACACGAATAGCCTGATAAGACAGAAACAAAAAGAAAAATCATTACAACTTCATCACCAAGGCAAAAGTCAACACATGAACCCACATGTTTGGAAAGGTCCTGAGGATTAAAGAGAGAATATCTGGAACTAAAGTGACTGCCTGGAAAAACACATCAATGCTTTCCATTCAACTGTTGGAGGCTACTTCACTAACTCACTTTCACCCTCTTCATTCTGCTTGCTGTACTTCTATCAGCCACAACAATGATCTTTGACCTCCCTTCCCCCTGCCCTGAATCTATGCAGACACATTTATTTGACAGCTCGCTCTCCCCCAAAAACTTTCAGAAATGGTTGTGTGATAGCTTCATGTTCATACCTCTCTACGGGTGCCCTGATTCTGCTCAGTCTTCAGGAAGTTCAGAAGCACCTCCAGCAAAGTTGGGTACTTCCTATACGGCTCCACCACATAACCAGTGCTGGCCACAAGCTGTCCCAGTGTCCAAAGAGCCACCTGGAAAGATCAAGCCCAGAGAAGATTAGTTTTGACCAGGGAACTTATTATGTCTCCCGATTCATCAGTCATTCAAAATCTGTGAAGTTTCTTCAAGCATTTTAATGTCAACTGAATCAATTGACTTCATCCTCACCAGGTCTTTGTGATTTGTCATAAGTAGCCACAGCTTTGTGTAATAGTAATGTGCTTTTATCCACTACAAACTGTTACCAGTGCCCTCACAGGAAGCATTTGCTTTCAGAAAGTCACTCTAGAAATATTTCAGTTTGTCTGTTATTACAGGTTTTATTTCTCTGTCAGTTCACCTGGCTCAGGTCACAGCTTTTAATTTCTAAGATATTCACATTTTCAGAGCAGAAAAACAAATGTTGCTCAGTACAAGGCTGAACTACAAAGGTCGAAAGTTTCTCAGAATTCATGAACTTCTCCTCAGCAGGTGACTGATATATAGGCACAGACATCTAAAATTAGAGGGTGCCCAGTGAAAAATAGGCAATGATCACAAAAGGAAGCAAACAGGCTGAAAAGTATTTAAAACATATTTAAATACTAGCAGGAGCTCCTGCCTTAGTTCATTGAGAACTTAAGTTTGTGGCGAACTGTAATGGAGTACAGAAATACTAATATCACACTGCAAACCACAGTTCATGGTTTGAAAGCCTCTATAAAGAGCATTTTTTAATAAGCAATAGTAAAGAAAGTGACAAAAAACAATTTGATAGACTGACTGCCACAATTGCCCTCACTGAGAGATACAATTCATATAGGCATTCAATTCAGTGAGTCCAAGCCTTCCAATAAAAATTGCCTTTTTTTTCCTTATGTTCCTTTAACAACTCGATACTATGTCACAACAGACAGGCACTGCAATCTCTGACCTGTGTGCTGTGACTGTACACTGCACAATATAGAGTTGAGTGATTTAAAGGTTCATTTTAGCAGCTATGATGGGACACATGGATATTTCGCTATAGCTTTGGTCAAGTTGCAAATGGCAAGTTTAGCACAGTTGTCAAATACTTACTTGTCTTTTAGCCAGCAGGGAGGAGTCCTGTAGCATATCCATAATTATAATGAAGAGTTCATCTACCCACTTCCTCATTTCCAACCCACTGACCTATTGAAAGACAAAAAATCAAAGTCCTTCATCTAGTATTGCCAAAAGCTTGATGACTGACAAGCCTAGCAAAGAGGTACCTGCAGTATCCCTACCTGTGCAAGCTCCCCTATGGTAGCTAGGACGTTGTTAATCACCCCTGGATTTGGATCTGGATCAGGATCTTTCAGTTTCACAATCAGTGCCTAGTGGGCATCAGAGGAACAAATTAGAATGTGTTTAGAAGACTCCTTGCTGTACATACAATACCCAAAAAGATCTTTCCTTTTGTTTACACCTGAAATTCATCCCACAGGGGCTCAACTTGCATCATGGTGGGCATTTCAATAGTAAGTGAAATTTGTTTGACCAACTTCATGCAAATCCAGAATCAAGTTGGGCTACGCTGTTGCATACATGCATTACTGTGGGTAACATCCACACCAATCTCATTTTTTCCTGCTATGATGAAGCAGAAGAACTGCAGCTCCTGATGGTCACTTGCCATATCATCTCCCTTCAAAGTCACCAGGAAATGTACAGAGACTCTACCTTAAGAATAGGCTCCATATACGGACGAATGAGGCGTGGAGCGTTAGAAACCAGGTGACCCAACATCCTGGCACTTTGCTCTTTAATCCTGCCAACACCACTGTGTTCCAGCTCTGTTAAAATCTGCAGAAAAGACAACAGAAGCATGAGAACAGGCAAAATAATGGTAGGCAAAAATTCTTTTGATTGCCTCCTCTCCTGTCTAATGACAACAGAAAGAAAAAGCAATCTCGGCCATTGTAAAGTGTGTTCTACATTTAAACTCCATCCAGTCATTTATGTCTAAATGAAGCTAAAAGTTAATTAGCATAAAACTGAATAGATGGCTCCAAAACCATCTACACTCGTGAATAGTGCCAACTATTCACCTAAAAGAAGCACAGAACATTCTTGCTCGACATAAAGCACTGAAGCATGATGAATGCGGGGTGAAATAATGACTGCTATCCTTTCCTCTCCAATACATCCTTAGAGCTTCAGTCCAAATATCTATCATCAAAAAGACTTCCTGGAACCTACTAAGCTGGGTGATGAATATTTTCCAAAAGGGAGAGATTCCCCTCACCTCTCCCACATATTCACTAAAGCTAGATAGCCCTGTTCTTACCTGGATTAACATCTTGCGCAGGAAAGGCATGACAAAAGCAGGGTTCATGCTGCTCAGGCGACCCACAGTACAGATGGCCAGCTCTCGGATTTCAAATACTTGATCATTCAGGGCCACAAAAAGAGCTTGCAAATTTTCTGCCTGGGCAAGGTGAGCATCAAATCGCTCATCCAGAGAAGCCAACACACAGAAACGTATATCAGGGTCTGCAAGAACACATTTGTTTCACTTTAAATGCGGTAAACTCCTGTTCTTCTTATTGCCCTTATTCACAAGCTGGCCTCAAAAATTCTTCACAGCCTCAGAAAAATGCTGAGAGCTTCCCCAGCATGAGGCACTTGATCAGTGTTTTACACATGAGAAGCAGGGTAGGTCAGCCCAACCGATTCAGTACTGCTCAGTACTGCCCCAATACCCAGATCAGTATAATGCCAACCTCTTGCACCTGCAAGTGGCACATTTGGAAGCAGTGTGCAGAAAATGAACTCATCTCAGATTACCATATTGCAACTGAAAGAACAAAAAAAATCCGGTAGGAAGATTCAACAGAAGGGACCAATCCCTTCCCAAAGTACAAAGTTGAAGGCCGCAACACAGAATTCAACAGCAGAAGTAGTCTCAGGGCTCTACCTAGTTCAAAGGACTACCAAGGGCATAGTTTGAGCATTTTGCACTAGTGTTCTCTTAGTACCTCAAAAATCAGTATCTGGGAAGGGAAATTGGGAGAGCTTTTTAATTTATAAAGAATGACAGCTTCAGTTAGTGTCAAATATGTTCAAATTCTACCACAACCTTAATATCGTCACCTGCTCACGTGCTAAAATTACACGTGGTAGGAGAACCCTTTCCTCTGCACCCCATACTAACCTGGGTCAGTTATTCCAACCACAAGCAGTTTGCTGAGAACATCAGCCACAACCTGCACTGCTGTCTGACTGACCACATGGGCATGACCACTGATCAAGTGGATGGAAGGTGTGAGCAAGCGAGAGCAAGTGCGGGCTGCTTCCATCCGGATCTCCTTGTGTTCACTGTTCAGAAAGTGGTCTGCACAGTGCCGAACAAACTGAGTCAGAGAGTGGCCTAGAAAGAAGAAGACAGAGAGTTTAACACAGGTTTACACCTCATTTACTGGTCTTACCAGGGAACAGGAGTTTAAAGAAAGTGCTTCTCAGAGTCTCTGCTACTTGTACTCTACTCCAATGCACCGGTGCTTATATCCCATACACCTTGCCCCCCTGCTTCCTTATTTCTTCTTACCTTCAAACTCAAAGCTACCCAGTGTACGAAGGGCAAGGGTGATGCTACCCACATCGCTGGCCTCTGGGATGTTGGTGAGGCTAGGGGAGGCAAGCTGGTGGGCAAGGCCCTTTGGCATGCCTGGATGTCGCAGAGGCTTGTGCATTAGAACAAGGGAGAGCATTTTCAGCAGCCCATCCTGGATATCCTTCTTTAGCTGGGGGATCTGACGGCTCAAGTCATACAGCACGGCAGTTAGAGCAGGGCTGAGGGCAAGAAGCAGGCAGATAGCCATTAGAACAGAAACAACGAGGTGCATATTTCACATTTCTGTTTATGCCTTTGCCCATCAGAAGATAATTGTGGGCATTCATACATGCAGCAACACCTGCCAGCAGAGCACAGGGGTCCTTGTATGAACTCAGGCACATGAGATGACCTTCTCCTATGAACTTGGTGAGCAAACTGCCCATCGCTACATTAAGCAACATTGCCAGAATACTGTTACAAGTGTAACTGATTCCTTATATTTGTGCTTTTAAGACACAAAGGCAACTAAATACACTTCCAAATGGTAACATTAATCTAGTCTAAAGGGCTTTATGCTGCCTTGATACTTTCTCCATACCCTTCCACACTAACAGCTTCATGAGCTAGGAAATGACCAATAGGAACTGTGAGGTCCAAAGACAAAAGAAGCTAGGAGCAAATATTCAGCGTTTCAATTCTCCTTTACTGCCAGTTTGATATGGCAGAAGTCTGCTGGCCTTCAGAGGCTTTCTAAAATTTTTTTTTTTTTTTTTTTTTTTAAACACAAAGACCAATGCTCTGAAGTAACTCAACAAACACATTACCACTTAAACACATTATTTTTCTGAAAGACCTATACCAATCTTCTGAAAGATCATTTAAAAAAATAATCTTTCTTCTCAACCTTAAGACTTTCAAGGTTTCATTCTGTATGGTCAACAATGCCATCCAGTGGCTAACAGAAAAATGTGCTCCCGTGCCTTGTACATACCTCAGGCCCACAGCCAACATAGGTTCCAAAAGCTCTTTGATGTCCTGCTGAATACTGGGTCCCATTGCTCGTGCCAGCATACTAATGCAGGTGAAGACTGTGGCATCAACCTGCACAGACTTCTGCCTCCTGGAAAGCGACCACATAAAAGTTAATGAAGAGCAGGTGCTATTTTTCAAACACCTTTCCTCATTCCACTTCTGTGTTATCAGTCTTACAGAAGTATCTCCGATTTTACTACAGTAATTTGATCCTACATCACAAAAATTTATGCAACGAATAGGTGTTTCAGTTTCTTCCTCTGACCTTCACAGACTTACTTGTGGGCAAAGTCCTTTGGTGGAAGAGCTGCTTTTATGATTTCAAGGACTTTTGGCAGGTAGGCTTGAAACTCAGACCTTACAGCCACAGAAAGCAAACCCAAGGCCTGGAAAGCTGCTGTTCGCTCCTTCTCTTTTTTCACACAGCTGAGAACATGATTCATGGTGTCTGGAAGATACTGATCAGCTGCTCACAAGCGAGAACAATACAGACAGTGGAATTTGTTTAGGTTTATACAGTTGCATCACATTTGCAACTAAATCTTTACAAGTATAAAACTAGGGAACAGACATAGTCATACAAAATTTGCTGACATGAGCAATGGCAAACATGCCACCATATAATAAAATTTTCAAAACCCAGAAGGCTTTCTTTCAAAAAAAAAAAAAAATCACCACAAAGAACCCTAAAAACCCCCACCAAAATAAAAGAACTATGAGGAAAAAACCCATTACAACAGTTCTACACACAAATAAGATCCAAGCATCTTGTTTTTATAGTCATCAACTGGAAATCTGGAATAATAACTCAAAGTTTGTTACAACCCACTTAAAACAGCTTGGTGACTTGCCTCCAACTCAGACACTCTCCTAAGCTTGCTCAATAAATCAGCTGAACTGCTTTAAAGCCAGAAGATAGTTCCCATGTTTACTTGATATTTCCTGGCATATGCAAGGGAGAAAAAAGGAAGACAATTCTGCTGATATTGGGATACACTGAGTGTGAGCAAGAGAGCAGGGTTCAATTGTGAATCTGACATACTGAGAGAGAGAAGAAAAAAAACAACCAAAAAAACACCAACAAAAAGGAGGTTCTATCTCTTATGGTATTGATCCCAGAATTCAGACTACAGTTTTAAATCTATTTTCTTCATCAGAGCAACATTTTGGCACCAGATATCAAGTCACACTTATTCAGAAAAAAGAGACTGTCCTCCCACAGAGGAATTTGCTCATCTTACAAGCAGCACATTTGTACTGCTGCGTTGCCTGCACAAGCTCATTTGGACCAAAGAGAGCTGAATAACTTCCAGCCCAATTTCAGCAACACTTCTAACATCCAACCATCTATCTTGTCACCTGTGAACGCTGAAGGACGGAAAGCCGCCAACCGTGGTAGCAGATTGAGAACCGTCATCTGGATCAAAGAATTTTTGCTGGTTCTGCACTTGAGAACCCACTGGCACACCTGAAAGGAGACAGATTGGACTTCAAAGGACAGCCATTTGCAGTAACTCGTGAATGTTTATTAGCTGGTGATTTAAAGCATTCTACTGACATTTGGTTTCATAGTCCATCAGAAAGACAGATAACAGACTGCTTCCAATGAAAGTAAATCCCTTGCTCTAAGAGAGACAGTGACAAAGCCAAGATACATATAATTAATGAGTTCTGATGCCTGAATTCAATACTAGGCCATACTGCCTGCTAAGTAAGGACATGAAGGACAATTACTCTACAAGAACCAGTGTTGTGAATATTGGTAAACAAGCTGAAGAACAAACGCTTACTTGATCAAACTTCTCTTCCATTAGATCCCTGCAGCATCGACTTTCTACCAATGTAGACTTTGCTGGGACAGGTGAGGTTGCGAAACCCATGATTCCTTGGTGGGCACTGTACCCCAGAAGACCAGCCAAAGCATTTGACTGAGAGGGCTGAAGAGACTGGAAGCTGGTGAAGGGAGTGATGTGGCGAGGTTTGGTACTGAAGCCCATCAGGTCTTTGCAGTACTTGTCATGCACAAGCTGCTGCTGAGTGATTTCTTCCATCTCCTCTCTAAGGCGCTGGACAAAGTAGAAAAGCATGTTTGTTTGTTTGGTTGTTTTTTTTCAAAAAAGAGATTCCCAACACAGTGCTACCCAAATCTCCTGAGCAGCATCTTGTATAATTGATATCCAAATGGCTGTAAAATATCAACTAAGCAAAACGCAGCAAAAATACTTGGGTATCTAACATTCAACAAAGAGTTCCATATAAAATTATTTTTCATTGTAATTAATCCAGTTAATAGCACTTTCCATCAGAGCTTAATACCTACACTCAGCCCAAACTTGTCGCTGCTATTTCTCTAACACTTCAATTTGTAATAATG
This sequence comes from Opisthocomus hoazin, assembly GCF_030867145.1. Classification (NCBI taxonomy): domain Eukaryota; kingdom Metazoa; phylum Chordata; class Aves; order Opisthocomiformes; family Opisthocomidae; genus Opisthocomus; species Opisthocomus hoazin. The sequence goes on from NC_134429.1 coordinate 13,142,168, forward strand.
AATGCTCTGACTCCATATTTGGATGACTTTTCAGCCCAACAACACCACTGCAAACACAATGGGGTATTTTCCACAGGCTGCTGAGTTGCTACACATTGTCAGTCAATCTGGCAACCAAAAGCCGTAATTCCCACCTTGTTCATTTGCTCACCTCTCCCTCCATACTGCTGATTCTCACTAGCTCATTGAGGATCAGTAAGGCACCATGGATTCGGTCATCACGGTTCATTCCTTTCTCTTTGGCCAAAGTCTCATCAAAGCCCTTCTCAGCCTCTTCATATGTATGCTTGGCGGAAAAGAAAAAAAAAAATCAGTAATCATTCAGAAACAAAGCCTATGGAAATAAAGTAGTACCGCCAGTCAAGAGTTACTGATGTCCTGTAATTTCCCAAGAGTAGCCACAAACCTCAACTGAGTAATAACAGAGTATAACACCGCAACATTCAGATTCACCCAGAAGTTGTGGATCTGCTGAAAAGCATTTTCAACAGCACTAATCAAACAGCCAGTCAACCATGCCACGGTATAAACTTCATCAATATTTGCATCACATATTTGACTATAAGGAACCCAAGTTGACAACATTTTACTGCACTGTGCAAATCTTATTTGATATTATGAAACTTGAATTCACATGACAACAGCAGGAAAGCTAGGGTTTGGACAAAAGAATCCTTATCTTTTTCACTTGCATTTTATCTACACTAAGAAAACCATCTGCTATGAAGAGATGACAATAGATAGATGATTGCATGGCTGTAAAACCAGGTCAGGCTCAGCAGCTGAAAATGAGCTGCAGATAGAGCAATGGATTCTTGACGGAGTTAGGTCTCTTGCTTACTTTTACAGTGGGCTAAAGGAACTACTCATTTTGTAAGCTATTATATTTTCAGCCCTTTCAAGACTGGGTAGTTTTCTGCTGACAATCACACATACTGATGAAGGTGACCCAGGTTCTTAGCTTAGACAACTCTTCTAAAAATTTGCACTACATCATTTGCATTGCATTATGATGAGGCTGCTTCAAAACAGAGTTATTTTCTTACTCTGTACCACTGGGGCTTCTGCATCTCTTTCGGCTCCCGTTGAGTGGTGAGGATAAGGCAGGCTCTTAAGGCAGAAACAGCTCCCTCTCTGATGGCCTGTTTGGGATCCCACACAGCCACAAATATATTGTCAAAGAATGGCTGCACTTGTTGGAAGAAGAAGGTAGGCACGCTGATTGCCAGCTCACGCAGGACAAGAACCTGGAGGTGGGGAAAGAAACAGTAACAATCTGTGAGGATGAGCACCCATAGACAAACCTCAATTTCTAGACCATAGCATCATTTATTTAGACTGTCAGTGTATGTGAGCCTGAGCTGATTCTGGCCTCATCCTTCCACAGTTCTAGCACAACGGTGTCTCAATATTCTTTAGTCACCGGGCTAAAGTAGAAGCAATGAAGCAGCACTGTATCTGCCACAAGAGCATCATAGATTCTCAGACATGGACTGACAGCCATTCTGATCCTGACCAGAGCTTTTCTGCAGCTTTCTGTGCACATCTCCTACCATTGTTAACTAATCCCAACCACCCCATTCCAAGACAGGTGGAGACAAAAAAAAACAACAACCAAATCACACTTACAGCTGCATGTCTTCGACCTTCATTCCTGTCAGCTCCCAGCCATTCCAGAGCTCGTTTCACCTCAAACTCCACATACTCAGCTGTGAAGGTGTCACCAGCCATCGCAAGCCGCCCAATAGCCTTGGAGGCCATCTCCATTACAACAGGGTCATTGGATGGCAAGAGATTCCTCAGGTAGTTGGCAAATCTGCCGATACGGGTGGCGTTACCTCCTTCAACACCAATAAGACTCGCTGTAGAGAAAGAGAGCAATGCTGTAGGTTCTCCCTAAGAGTCAGTGAGGCAGACAGACTACCCTGGATGAGAGTTAGTATTTCCTATCCATTCCTTAAAGATTCCCTTTAACTCCTCCTAAACCGCAAATCCACAGGGGGGAAAAAAAACATCAAGCAATAGGAAAGGGCCACCATTCTTTTGAGCCTGAACTTGTTAAGTGTGCAGGAAAGTGCATCCAGCAGCTTCACAGATTTTCCCCATCTTCAGCTTAAAAATAGAAAAAAAAAAAATCCACCCTGGGATCACAGATCCATTCCCAATAGAAAGGCATCCAACCACATGCAACTACTATAGCTGGTCCATCTCAGTAGAGAAGTCAAAGACTGAATGGACCAAAGAAGTCGCTCTCCCCCTCACCCTAGAGACAGTATCTCCCAGCCAGGGTGGAGGCACATTGGCAGGCGGCAGCAGCTTTCACTGCTGGTCCCTGGGTTGAACCTGCTCTGTAGGTAAAGAGGCCAGCAGTGTCCAGGGTTGTCAAGCTGGCACCTTTCAACAGCACTAAATTCAGAGAAACAATTTTAAAGTGATACTGTCACCTTAAAAATAGATGTTGTCAAAGATTTCTCTGGCTAAGGGACTTCTGCTGTCTTCAGACTCATTGGGATTGGATGATCATGTCTGAGCCTAAACCGTAAGCACCTCCTATTTGGTTATTAAAGAAGTAACTGCTACAATAGAGGCTACTCACTTGGAAGGCAAAGTATTTATGCAAGCTGATTTCCCTAAGGGTCAAGATGCAGGCAGCTCTGCCATGTCACAGTGAAAGCACAACCAGAGCAGCTGATCAGCATCAAAGCAGAAGCTGTGTGAGCCCTTCCCAGGGATGGAAGCTGCTGTTATTGAGCCAGCTAAGTTTAAATAACAAGAATTAACCTCCTCAGACAGAAGAGAGTTGAGAAAGTCAGCCCACCCTGATACATATAAATGGACAGCACTAACTGTTCCCAGCTGAACTCAAGAACAGAATTTTCACATGCTCAGCACTTACATTTGATGCTTGACTCCCAGAAGGGCTCAGGGCCCATTAAGCACCAAGTTTTCAGCCGCTCTCAGCACTCAGCAGCTCCCATGCTGACACTTACAGACAGATTTTCAGAGCCCAGCAACTAGCACACACCCAGCAGTCAGACATAACACCCCAATTATAAAACCTCCTTCCTTTTGAAAATCTGTCCCTAAAGACAGACGCATGAAGAGAAAACTCAGAGGCATTAAGCACTTTCACTCACCTATAGCCAGAATGCCACCCTTCCTTTCATTTGCATCAGAGCTAGAGACCAGCTCAAATATGTGATGGTTCAGCTGATCATAAAACCTGGTAGATTCTTCCTGACTCATCTGTAAAATGAAAAAGTTCATGTCAGCTTTTAGCATACTATTCTTCCTTCCTGCCCCCAAAACCTCCATAAAGACAATGCTTCTTAGGTCACTTAAACAGAAAGACATTAAATCAACCATACATTACAAACACAAACCAGTATCTCTTCTTTGTGCTCTAGACATGTCAAGCTTATTTATTCCAGTGCTTACCACCCATCTACGTCACCAACTCACTCACCTCTCTTACATGCTGGGGCAAAGGTAAGCTCCCTGCTGTGCCCCATCTCCTCTCTAAGACCAACTTCCATATTCCCAAAATCTCCATCCCCAAAGTACGCAGCCTGTGCCCTACACTCATAAGATAAACAAGGATAAATTATCTCATTTGCAGCACTCACTTCGCGGAGCTCCATGGTGACATAGTGCTGCAAGTCCTTGGCAGCTTTTGCCCTCGTCTCTTCACTGCGACTCTTCAAGCCATTGGCAAATTGTTGGAGAATGGATACAGTGCCCGACATGATGGTGGTAAGTTGGGGCTCGGGGGCATCAAGTCCTGCAAGTTCTTCAGAGAGACACTTTTATTACTGCTTTCAGCTACTGAAATCTCTGAGGTTCTTTCTTAATTCTGCCCATGCTGCCTGTTTGCAAAACACACAGCCCATTGCATGCAACTATGCTGTACTGGTAGAGCATAAAATTATTAGTAACAACTATATTCCTGAGGCCTTACAACCCTGCGATAAAGCTGTCTCACCACATAAAATCTCGACCCCCAGCCCATTTGCTCTCTAGTTCCTCAGATGCCAAAATATGCTTCAGTAGGTCAGGTGCCTGACCCCATGATGATCTAATTCTAAAACAAATGGTCGTGCAAAAGCTGAAAAATAGCAGAGTCAGATGAGGGTTTACAATTACCCTAGAATAAGCAGGCATAATCACTTCTATAATTACATCATTATCACATCTGACTCCTCCTTGAACACTTTCATTCAGGTTTCTCCTCAGGAATTCTCGTGTTATGCCAACACAGGGAAGACTCAGCACTCGGGGCCTGGCAAGTGTTACATTCTCCAGTCGATATTTAGAGATGGGAAGTATACTTATAGCAACACCAATCATTGCAACAGGATGTTTACTATCACAACACGCAACCAAACTTTATCACGAGTCTTTCTTTATGTGAAAAATATCTTAGAGGCTTGACCTCCCTGATTTTTAGTTTGCATAAGCCCAAATCGAGCACTTGACAGCAGGGCCCACAGCGACACAAAGCACCAAAACTTCAGCTCCTTTTCCCCAGACACCCTCCACGCCGCCACGAAGATCCCCCAAGATCACAGCGCGAGGGGACTGCAGGGTTTCCCCACGGCCGGGAGCCGGCAGAACCACCCCCGGACGAAGGGAGCGGCCTGCGGCTGCGGCCCCCCTGCGGGGGTTCCCTCACAGCCGGCGGGCATCAGCCGGCAGGCCCGGGCCCGCGGGAGATCCCGCCGCGCCGCGGGCCGGGAGCCAGGGAGGGGTGAGGCAGGGGTGAGGGAGGGCAGGGCGGGGACGGGGGCCTGCAGCAGCAGCGCTTCAGGCGCGGGGGTTCGGGGAGGCCGGTCCGCGCGGGGAGCGCCGGTGCCGCTGACAGGACGCAGGGCGCCGGCCCGGCGGGCGCTGAGGCGGGAAGGCCGTGACGGCGGGGGGAAGGGGAAGGCGATGCTGAGGGGAGGCTCCGCAGCCGCACTCACCGCCTCTGCCTCCGCCCCGGCCGCCGGCTCCCCCGCGCTGGGCCCCGCGCTCTCCCCTCCCCCACGCCCGCCGGACCGGCGAGCCGCTGCTGGCCAATAGCCTCCCAGAAGAGTTTTGACAGGCACCACCTCTGTCCAGTAGAAAGAGAGCAAAAGGGAAGGAGTGCTCGCAGCTCCGCCTCTTCTCCCAAGGAACCGCAAGGAGAGTCTATCGCCTCCCGACCAGTCATGAAGCCAGCCGGCAGCGAGTGGCAGTATATCTGTCCAATGAGAAGGCTGGACGTGCTCGATTGGTGAAAAGTCTGCTCTAGGCCCACCTTCCAGGCGCCGGCTGGCTTCCCCCCTCCCTTAAAGGCTATGCGTTGTGTGCGCATGCGTAGAGGAAGCAGGGAGGTGTGGTGTCGCGTCCGGTGTGCATCGCTGAAGTGTGTCCGGCTGCTCGCGACAGGACCAAGGGCAGCCGGGGCGGTGCCCGGCTGTAGGCGCTCCGTTGCCGTCATGGCCTGTATGACAGCGGCGCGGCGTGCTTCAGAGTGACCCCTCGCAGCCGCGCCTGACGACGTGCCCCGTTTGATGTTTACACCGGGCGCCGGGAGGTGCTGGCTGGTCCTTCGGCAGCCGCTCTGGTACTCGAACGTACCCGGAACCCCCTGCGGGAGGCCGTGGGGGGGCGGGGGGCTGTAGAGGAGGGGCGGGAGCGGCCGTTGGGCGCAGGCGCGCGGCAGGCCGGCGGTCGGGGCGCGCGGCGGGGCGGGCGCCCCTCAGGCGGGCAGGGGCGGCGCGCGCCTCCTCTTCCCTCAGGCGCTGCGCGCGCGGGCATGGCGGCGGCGGCCGGGCCTCGCGTTGGCGGCTGGGCTGACGCGCGGCCCTTCCCCTTGTAGGTGTGTCGGGGCGAGCATGGGGCCGGGAGAGCCGGTGCAGAAGATCAGCATCAGCGCCGAGAGCCCGCGGGGGAGCGAGAGGAACGGCGGGCTGGCGGGCACTGAGAGGGGACCCCCCGGCACCTGGAGGCAGAAGTGCGCGGCCTACGTGCTGGCGCTCCGGCCTTGGAGCTTCAGCGCGTCCCTCACCCCCGTGGCGCTCGGCAGCGCTCTGGCGTACCGGGCCCAGGGAACGCTAGACCCGGGGCTGTTGGTGGGAAGCGCCGTCACCGTCCTGGCCGTGCACGGAGCCGGCAACTTGGTGAATACCTACTACGACTTCTCCAAAGGCATCGATCACAAGAAGAGTGATGACAGGACTTTGGTGGACCAGATTTTGGAGCCGCAGGACGTAGTCCGGTTTGGAGTCTTCCTTTATACTGTGGGCTGTATCTGTGCTGCTGGGCTCTATGCGGTCTCCACGCTCAAGCTGGAGCACCTGGCCCTGATTTACTTTGGAGGACTTTCCAGCTCCTTCCTTTATACTGGAGGTAAGCGCTTCATCCCGTTTGCTGTCAATCTGAATGTGACAGAATTAACTGACTTGTCAAGGGTTTCTAGAAGATCCAAGTGATCCACGTAGTTAACTGCCCTGAAAATATTTGGTGGTGTTTGCTAGAGGACTGGTACATGACTTGTATTCGTTGCCATTGATCATTGTGGGAAGGGGCACACTGAGTTCTTCGATTGGAAAGTGGTGTTGAGACATTGTTATTTACGTGTATGGCTCTAGATGCTCTTCAGAACTATTGCTGGAAATTTTCATGATGTGTATCTCGTATCCCTCAGCAGTATAGCTCACTGCATCTGTTCTTTTCCATTAGTGGAACCTGTTACTTTGTTTTAGACTATTTTGTTGTGGTTCTCTAGGTGGAGTTTCATTGTGAATGTGGAACAGTTTGTGTTTGTTCTTAATATGAGGAGGATATTTTTTATCGTCTTCCTGTGTTGAGTAGATACAAACATAATTATTAGGAAAATAAAAACAAACTCAGTTTCAAACCGTTAAACTTTCAAACAGTTACGTAAGTTTACTTGAAAGAATCTTGTCAGTTTTGCGTTTTATACTGAGCTGTTTCTATATTTCTCCAGGATCAGGTTCTAGTATGCATGATCACATTAGAAAATATCTTATTTCTATAGATTTCTGCAGAAATAGGTATTTCTACATGTGATGATGGGTATTAGAACCTGGGCCTTAGTTTCTGTTACATTGATTGACTGGAGAAATTCAGAAGCTGCCTTTCCTTTATTATCTTTGGAAAAAAGAGAAAATATGCTTCTCAGCCATAGCTACATGTGTGCTGGTCATTTTACAACATTTCTGTGGGAAGGGCTGGTCTGTTATATTATCCACCCTCTTCTGTCATTTGAGTTGTTTGACAATGCTTCATTTTGTTCTTCTGTCTTGCCACAGGGATTGGATTTAAATATGTTGCGCTTGGAGACGTGGTGATCCTGATCACCTTTGGGCCGCTGGCTGTCATGTTTGCCCATGCTGTGCAGGTTGGTTATCTGTCTGTTTCGCCGCTGCTCTACGCTATGCCACTAGCCCTGAGTACTGAGGCCATCCTGCACAGCAACAACACGCGAGACATGGAGTCTGACCGGCAGGCGGGTATTGTCACCTTGGCTATCCTCATCGGCCCTGCGTTCTCCTATGTCCTCTACACCGTGCTGCTCTTCTTGCCCTACCTGATTTTCTGTGTGCTGGCCACACGCTATACCATCAGCATGGCGTTGCCACTACTCACCATCCCGATGGCGTTTTCACTGGAGAGGCAGTTTCGGAGTCAGAGCTTCAACAAAATTCCTCAGCGGACAGCCAAGCTCAATCTCCTCTTGGGGCTTTTCTATGTTTTTGGTATTACACTAGCACCAGCCGGTGCTCTGCCCAAACTGTAACAAGAGCAGTAGAGTTAGGCCTCACGATGCAGTGTTAATGCTGATTCACAGGGGATGATGTGGGTAGATGACCCACTATGGACAGTGGGAAGAATGGAGTAACTGTCCTGAGCTGTTGATTGTCTGAATTTCATGATTTCTGGTCTTGGTTAGCCTGTACAACAGACTTTAGAAAAGCAATTTGTCGATTCTTTGGAAGGGGTGAACTCTGCAGCTTTGCATCAGGGGAGCAAGGCGACATGAGGACAAGGAAACATTGAAAGGTCATCTTCTGCCACTGAATTCTTGCACTGTCAACTCAGTGAAGTAAGATTGAGCCTCAAATACAAACTCTCTGTTCCCTTCACAAGCACAGTGATTGCTCTTATGACTCCTCTTCTTACCATGGTCACGGAGTCCGATGGCTCTTGTGTGGTAAACAGAAAACACTGCCAAATGTTTAGCATCGCACCAATGTAGGTGCTATTACTTCACTCCCTTGTGAGTGTAGTTCGTCTTCATCTGTTCTATGATTAAATTTTTGTTGGTTTTTTTTTTTCGTAGCCAAATTTTGAGCTTTATTTCCAAGCCCTATGGAATGTACTAGTTATTAATTCATTAACTGTTGCTTCTGCTTGGTTCTTATAGTCTAAAAGTTTCGAAGTTACGTATCTTTGTGGGAAGCTGGTGCTAAAATGGAGCACATATAGCTCACTGCACAAACTTTAAGCCAAAACCAATAAATTTTACGAAAGCTGAAGCTGTAAATGTAAATCATACAACTGAAAAGCCTTCAATGCATAGAAAACAAGTGGTTTCCATTTTTGCATTTGCTTACAATTTACTCTCTGAAATGACAGTCTTGGAGTTTAGGGGGAGCCAACAGACAGAGTGCCAGACTTCTCTGGCTGGGGATGAATTAATGTATAGATGAGTGGAAGAATAAATTTTTAGTTTAAAAAAAAATTTTTTTTTCAGTTGTTGTTCTCTGTTTATTTAGAGGCCCTGAGTATTATAGTCAAATGTCTTATAGTAAAGAAGCCCACTTGAGCGAAGGAGAAAGATGCGGGGTTAGAAAAAAGAAATCAGGATTGTTGCATTAGGTCTGCATAAAAATTAGGACTGGAAACAGAAAGAAATCATTTTTGTTAACAAGATTTTTCCTAATAGAGTCCAGAGTTTGTGTGACTGAACCACATCTAAATGTTAAGTTAGCTCTGAAGTGGAAGTTTCCCACCTCTTTTCCCCCCACTACACCTTATGGTGTTGCTTTGTTTTCTCCTGCAGATCTTGCCACTTGATATTCATGTGGCCATTTGGAGAACTGATTGTTTCAGCAATTATGTAGCCATGTGAAAAACCTGCCAAACACAACTGGGGAAAAAGCGCGACTTCCAGCGCAAAGATGAATTTGATCCGTACCATGTTACTTGGTGGCAACTGAATTCTCGTCTGTGTTCAAGAAAAAGTATTCGTTTCCTGTATGCAGGGTTTTGGTGAAAAGTTTGTTTACAGGAGTTATGGAAAGCTTCAGGGGAATTGATGTGGGTGTTGAACTAGAGCTGCTGGTGCCTGGAGCACTAGCTTGCTTTTGAGCCAAGTGGGAGCATGCTAATCACTCTATGAAGGGTGTGTAAACATGAGCAATAAACCAGCATGGCGTTATCCTGCATCTGTCATGGGTAAGTTACGCCCTTGTGGTGTTGATCTGAAAGTGCTGAGTGTTGTATTATGGATTGTACGGACAGTAGTAAAGCTGAGTTGATGGTATAAGATTGCACGGTATAGCTATTTAAGTGACTGTTTTTGTGGCTTCATGTTATCCAGTGTTAGCCAGCTGTTGGTCTCCTGCTTTACAGCTGAGCTGTAGTGAATGATGAGGATTCTTTGCAGGCATATTTTATTAGCCACAGTTTCATCTTTTATTAAAATTGGGCAAATGATCTCTCCAGTCTAGGAGAGGACTAGGCACAAGACAAGAGGAGATGGAGTTCAGGAACTGTGTGCTGCTTTCTGTAGGAGGATACTTGTTTAGGTTAGAAACATGAGGAGAAAATGAAAAAATGCCGCTTAGCTGGATGGAGGGAGATAGCCAGAAGGTTTTGGAAACTGTTTTCAGTACAGACATACACAACACAGTATCTACTGTTATTTCTTTGTGGACCTACAGAATAATGAAGAGCCTGTCTCCGAGACCCCCTTCCTTTTTCTGCAAAGCAAAAGCTTTTCCAGGGATATGGACTGAGCTGGTGAATCTGTTAACCTTGCGACTGGGGACATGTGGGTTTATTAGGTTAATCCCAGCGTGGCTTTGTTGCTACCCTTTGTAGCAGCTGCGTGCTTTATTTTATGATGGCTTGTTTTTGTGTAGCTATCAGTTTAAAAGAATGGATAGTTATCTTTTTTTGCTCTTTTAACATAAACTGGAGTACTCAAGCTAAATTCCTTACAGTAACTAATACTTGGCTCGTATCTTTGGTAACTGTAATTGTAAGGGTGGAAATATCTAGGATATGGTCATTGGTGGAGCAGTGTACGTAACTCTAGTTGTATCTAGGCTGCCCTTTACTGGCAGGGAGAAGCCCCCTGCGTAGAATGTCTGCTTACTGCTGGAAAGGACCAGTGCGTTTTGTTACAGAGATGAAGGAAGAGCTCACTAGTACATGTATGTGTTTGTGGAACACTTTTCAAGGTGGGAGGTATTCGAAGCATTTTAATAGTGAGAATGAGATGAAAATTCGGTAATTCCTTACTAGCAGATGCTGATTGCCTCCAATTCCCTGTCTGAAAAACGGCATCATTCCAAGTTCTTAAGGATATTAATAATAAACAACACATTCTTCACCATGGCTCTGAGGAAGTCAATTAACTTCTCTGTGTCTCGGAAAACAGCAAATTTTTGCCTACCTCGCAGGGATGCTGAGCTGACATCATTGTCATAGAGAGCTTTGAAAGTAAAAAGTGCTTTATCTCCATGTGCTTTCCAGAAAGCATGTTAGTACTAGAAAACATTTTAGGTATGAACTAATCTAACAGGTGACTTAACCGATGTAAGTAGACCAAAATAATTTCCACATAGAGATTGAGTAGTAAGAGAGGTTCCTTTACTGGTTTGGTTTGTGATGAGGATGCTGGGTCTCTTTCCCTACCCCTTGCCTCCCTCTCCCATGCTACTTTCCCTGAATATAAACTTTTTAAACTTCTTTCAGGTCTCTCTTGAGCTGTCTTGCGATGTGATGAGTCTACCCTGGTATATGAACAGATCTGTAGCCCGTCTGTTACTGTGTCCTAAAGCACCTCCTGGCCTTTCTTCTTATCCAATAAAGTGTTTGAATGTTATTCTGTTAATTATGCTGTGTTTGATTATTTTATATCACTCCAATTGTATTTTTGCACATGTGTTAGAGCACCTTCCTGGAAGGAGGAGTGTCTTTGTGCTTATAGTATAAGGGCATGAAAGAATACACTTTTTTGGTGTAAAAGTCCTTTTATGAATCACAGAGTCCTGTCCTTCCATATCATTGGGTAAAAAGTTCAGTAGCAGCGATCATCTCATATTAATGACAGACTTCAGAGTAGTGTCAGTATTTTCATCAATGAGCAGAATTTTCTTTGATGCAGTTGTCTGTCCCGTGTGCTGTTCAGCATTTTTAAGGAGGTTTCAGCTGAACTTTTAATCTTTTTAATAAAGATGGACTTTTTCATCCTCAGCTATGTGGTCTGCCATTCTTCCAGTGCCATGGTCTCTGCTCCTGACTTGTAATGGTTTTATTTGCTCCATAGCACTGTGACAGCGTGACGCTTCCCTTGTGTTTGTCATATATGAGCCTAAAGTATGGTTTGAAATTTTCCTGTCTTGGCCACTGGTGCAGTCTATGGCACAAATGCATGTGCAATTAGCTTAAGGAAACTAAGAAGTCTTATTTGTCTTGCATGCTTTCTGGCTCTTTTTTTTCATGTGGTTAAAGTGGTTGGAACAGTCTAGAGGAACCTCTTGGCTGTGCCATTGTTGTTGTCTGTGATGCATGTAGCTGGAAACAGATACAAAGAACACTTGATGTGTGAGGGATTTGTGAAATGTGATGATTTCAGGTTTCACTTCTAGCTTAAAATCCATCTGAGTAGGAAAGCATGAAGGAACTCCCTGCAGTAAAGTTTAGTGACTATAAACCACAGTGGAGCTAATGCTTTTACCTGCGACACTATCTTACTGTCCCTGTCTGATCTGAAGTGATTTCCTGTTGAGGTTTGCAGGGCATTCTATGATTCTCAGACAGCTAGGCCTGTGAAATATTTTTCAGCCTTTCTGAGGTGCAGAATGGGCCCCGAGATCGTAGTATTTTATGATAATTTTAGAGGATAAAATGAGACTAGCACGGCATCCAAATGCACGTGGGCTGTACTGAAGAATCCTCCCAAAGAAATAGGGAACTCTTTCTCTGAACTGCAGAAACCAGCTTGCGGAGTGTCCTTTAGCGAGACAGCATGCGTTGGGCATTTTCTTACTACTGTAATTGTTCTGAACTTGCTCTTACAACACACTCTAATGCTCTATTAGTAGTCAGCTTAAACTCATGTTTGAGAAACTGGACCTCTAGCAGAAAAGGTTTAGAGGTTTGAAATCCCTGTCTGCGGCGGGCTGCGGCTCCGGCTGATGGCGGCATTGCTCCGCCGCGCAGCACCCTGCGGGGCCGGGCCCGGCGCTGGGCAGGCGACCGCTGGGGTCCCGCTGCCGCTGACCCCGTTCCCCCGTCTGAAAACCGGGCTCACCGGCAGAGAAGTGGCGGACCGGATTCTGGTACTGCTGCTCCTCTGCTGTTCTGCGAGGTTGATCCAGAATCTATGTTCACTCTCTACTGAGCGGCAAAACGTTTTATGCAGCAGACTGTGCTGTTATCAGAGGAGGGAGGAGGAGTGTCCCTCCTACATTTAAGGTTTTAGGGGTTTCGCAGGCTCTGGTCACTGCACTGGTCAGCACATCCTTCTTATTTAGGAGGATTTTTTTTTTTTTGACAGCCTGACAGCAAGAAGTGTTTTGGGGGTTTTTTTCCCCTCTATGAACAGTGGATCAAATATCTTCAGGACAATGGAGAAAGGAGACTTTCCAAATATATACTTAAAAATGCCTCATTTTTTGTCTCTACAGGAATTAATGTTAGCTGTATTTGCAAGATTTTTTTAGTCTTTGGCCATACCTCATTGTAAAATTCCTCTGGTGTAAGGAATCTTGGAAGGTAAATGGCTGCAGGTGAATTTCTAATGTGCAGATGCTTCTGGCCCAGACAGGTAATGGCAAAAACAGGCATTTGAAGAAAGCCAGTCAGCTCTGCCTTACATTTTGAAAGCCTTTGCTGATAGCTTAGTAAGCTTATTCTGATCAGATGCTGAAGGCTGAGCTTTCAACAGTGTGGGCAAGCTATGCATCATGGGCAGACACTCGTAGAGAAAAAAATGCAGTGCCTGCACACTCTATGAGATGTACTTATGTTCAGTCAATTGCTTTTAACATTCACATTGTGAGTTGCTGTTGGAAACTTGTAATACTTTTATAGTGTTTTTAGGACCTTGGACTATATTCTCCCAATTTCTTGGGTGAGTATACTGAGTCACTGCTGTTAAATCAAGGTCATGCTCCTTCGAGAAGAGTACATAAGAGTTCTCCTTTCCAGCCCTGTACCTTAGCTAGGCCTTTCCCCTCACATATTGGTTTGTCTTTTAGGTCATTGTAGATTATTTAAATCGTCTTTGATTGCTTTATGCTTGGAGTTTTGCACCTGCTGAATTACATATTTAAGGAATGAAATGCTGCTCTGGATTTTTGAAGCTATTTTTCATTTTAAGGTGGAGCTAAATACCTAGCCAAGTTAAAATCTATAGCTCCCAGAACTGCTAAAAAATTCATAAGTTTTATTAAAACTCAGCACAGCTGGCTTGTTGCAGCTGTATGTCTAAAGGAAACAGACCCAGCACTGGAAAGAATAATGCCCATTCTTTACTGGCTGAAATAAGGTTTTTACTCTTGTATGTAACTCATAGTAAGACCCAAAATGAACATGTTTATCAAATTTTCTTTTACACATTCTGCTGGTGATAGCTCTCAATACTGTCAGTGCTTATCCTTTCTATATAGTTGCCTTTCTATGTAGTTAGATTACAGGAAAGCCCATGTTCTAATCCAGATGTTTCAGGGGCCACGTGGATTTGTCTGAATGAGAAATGCTTGAAGGACGTAGTTCAGCATTCCTTTGGGGTCAGCTGAGAGGGCAGCTTGCTTCAACTTTCAAGTCTCCTGATCTGAAGGTCACAGTGGGTTACTGACCAAGTCTGTCTGTTCACTTGGAAGGAAACCTATGCTTGGGCATCTGTCCTAGACTTCATGTGTGCACTGTCTTGGGAGAGAAGTTCACACAGGAGTTCACAACCTCTGCACACAAAGACCCAAATGTTTATTCAAAACAGAACAAATCCAGACAAAACTGTAACACCTGACTGTCCTCTGCTGACTTCTCATCAGGCTGCCAAGGCTAGAGTGGTTTGAAGAATTAAAAATCTATGGCACCTTTGTGCTGCTTTCTCATGAAAACAACAAGGAGGAGATCTGCTCATTAATCAGATGGCTCTGTCAATAATGAATTAAGATGAACGTGCTGGCTGAGAGATGTGTCACATAGGCAGTTTGTCAGCAAGCAAGGAAAGCAGTGAGAACCTTGCTAAAACACAGGATCTGGCGTGCTAGTCTGAGAGCTTAAAAGTGATGAGAGCTCAACAACAGGAGAAGTTAGGATCTGCCTCCCACAGTCTAACTCTTCGTTGCACCTCTCAGATGTCTTGTCTCAGGCTGGAATAGTACTGGGCAGTTCTGCTGTTCTGGCAGTGATTTTAGGTACTAATTGAGGTGGGAGATCCTAGCATCTGCTCTTTGCAGATCAGTGGCCAGTTCGTTAACTGGGAAATGCTGAATAGCCCAGCAATTTTAACAAAGACTAGAGTCTTCTTTCTTCCTCTTCTTTTAGAGTAGAACGGAAATTTCTTTTAGGCAGTGGTTCGATTTGTGTGAGAAACAGTGCCTTGTCACTGATTTATCACAAAGAATAAAGACGATGCATGTTTTTAGGTGCCCCAGTAAGCCAACACCAAGGCCTGCTCCCTGAATTGGCTGACTGAACAGAGGTAAGTCAATAAATTGAGTGCCAGTTCCATATAAGGGGCAAATTCAGAAAATTTGCATCTCATGCAGTGTTTGCAAATAAGGCTGTGAAACATCATCACACTGTGGGAAATTAGCAGTTTCTCAGACTTTGACCTAGTAGAAAGAGGGTCTAATAAACCATCTTCCCAGTCTTGTTAGCCATTGTCCCAAGGGTTGATGAAATAACTTCAGATAGATTATAAATTACTTTCTGTGTGGCACAAGGCCACTGTATGCCACAGCTGAGTCATATTTTAACCTGTGGGAGATAGCTCTATTACTATATAAACCTTAGCTCTGGTCAATATAAATAAAGGAGAGGTTGGGAATAATGTGCTAGAGATCCATAGCCTGTTTTGGTGTGTTCTAGAACTCAGTAAAGCCTGAAGAGTATACTTGGTGCTGTGCCATACCATTCTTCATCTGGTATTTCTTATTCCTTACATTAGTTCTTAAGTAGAAGTTATTTATCCACCCAGAAACACAAAGCTTCCCCCCCAGTGATGTGCTGTAGGCTTTCTACAAAGTTCCTTTCTGCGTTAGTTCCCTGCAGCATCATTGCTTCTTCAAACCTTTGCAGTTGAGCTTTCTAGGAAAAGGTAGAACAACATTTGCACATGGATGGGGAGAAGAAGATTAAGAGGAAAGATAAAGAAGGGAGTTGGAGAGAAGAGTTATATATTAATGAACTTCAGAAGCTGACATCCTGTCTTACTTTGTGCCAAAAGATTTTTCTTTTTTTTTTTTTCCCCCCACTACCTGACAAGGCAGGAGTCACATGCTGTTGTGTGAGCAGTAGCGGGTCAGCGTGGCACACAGAGCTTCCCTGCCTCTGTCCTCCTTTCAGCAGCGATAGCCTGAATTCTAAAATCCGTATCCCAAATTACTTAGTTTTCAAGATCATCAGATCCTAGAGTTTTAACTTGTTCAAATGCGAGAGAAAAGATGAGCCGGGGAAGCTGAACCTGAACTATTCCAGGTTTTTAGTACTTCTGTCAGTATCCCTGGATAAGAAGTGGATACACAGAAATTCAGGTGTTCTAGAGAAAAAAAAAATCTCTTACATGTAGGGAATTTTAGCATTTTTATGTAGTGCTGCTTCATCCAGAGATATTCAGCATTTTCACAGAGACGATGGTGTGACTCATGACTGAATAACCTGAGATTTAGAGGAGGGAGGCGATTTCCCCAGTGTGTGACCTTTGCATGTGCCTTCTGAGATTACAAGTCCTAGGTGTTTGTCTGCTGGCCTACTCCTTGTTTTCTTGCAGAAATGTGTCCTGGGAAACCATTAGCAGGAAATTGGTCTGTTCTCAGTATATGTGTGTGTATAGGAGTTTCCAGTTTTGAACAATGTTCATGGCCAAAAAACAGACAAGTCCTAAATTCTTCTAAATTCTTCTGTCACTTCTTGCAGCCTCTGATCAGTAGATGCACATGTGAGATATGCCTGTTGACAGAAGAGTACTGGGCTGAACGCAGCAGCACCAAGATGTTGCTGCTTTCTATGAGTCAGGAAGTGCTGAATGCATGTACGTATAGGAAAGTGATGCACATTCCCATTCAGAGTTAACTCATCCCCAGATGGTGAAGAAACACATCTAAGTAATTTAGAGGCCCTGAATGTCTCCTGAGGATTGAGACATAAAAAGAAGAATATCAATCTCTCTAGCAAGCTAACCCACAGAAGAAAAAAAATGATTGTTTTCTAGAGATCTGTATGCTTTTTTTGTGTGGGAGAGAATGTGTGTTGCATTCTGACTTGTGTAAAAAACATCTTATGGAGGAAAAGTTAAAGGGAAGAAATGCTTTCAGCATTACTTCAGCAAGGCTTTGTAGTTTCTGGGGAAAACTGAATGTGATGCAGATTCTTTCTCTTACACTCAAACCCTGACCATCCTTGTCACTACTCTCCTGCAAACAGTTTTGGGGGAAAAACTGAAATTCTCTGAGGTATTCATCTGTGTATGGGGAAGGGACAGGGAATAGTTTGAGTAGTCCCGGTGAGGCAGTGCAGTAGAAATGTCTGTCCTGTGATGGGAACAGTTGGAATAGACTATTCAATTTTCATCTGCCAAACAAGAGATTTAACAGTAAAATTGACCCAAATTGTCAGGCTATGGTAGTGCATATAGAAATGTTGCATTTGGAACTTCTGTAGCTCTGAACAGTTTGGCTGAAATAGTAGCATAAAGCACCTTGGGGATGGGGCTGACACTGATGGAAAGAGCCACCATCGTATGGTGCCAATCCAGGTGTGAATGTCAGAAACTGGCTCCTGGAACAGGAGGGCTGCTCACAATACTAGCACAGGCGTTTGTAAAGCATCAGTGGCCAAACACAGTCTGTGCCTCATTTTTTGTCCTTGATGTGAAACAGCTGTCCAAAGAGACTATGGTGTTCCGGCAGGCACTGCTTCCACTGTACTGGGGTGACAGCCCACTTGGAGAGGAGAGGGCATCTGAGTGCTGGGAGCGTTGAACCCTCCATGTGATACCTGCCCGTAAAAGATGCAGACAGCTGCCTTATTCTGTGTCCTTGTGGTAATAAGTCAGCCTGGGGTCCTTGGTCAGTTCAGGGACCAGCTAGAGGAGGAGTCATTTACAATAACAAAGCTGATGTGGGTGAGCACAGAACTAAAGGCATAAGGATGAAGCCAGTGGCTGGTGGAGCTCTGATGGTCTTATAATGCATTTCTTGAGCCTATTCCTGGCTCCAGTTTTACAGGTGGTAGCTGAATCAGAGATGGAAATGAAATAGTTTCATTATCAAGTCCTTACACTTCAATTTGCTATAAATTGTTCCAGTCACTGCCAAGTGAGTGACAGTAAAGAGAGTCCCCTGGCTTGTTGCCTAGCCCATGAATATAATTTCAATCAGTGCTCACTGTAGACATCCTGGATGGACAGAATAGCACGCATATATGGTTGCAAGGCAGGACTGCAGTGAGCTGGAAGAGCTGTATATGTGGAACCGAGACTGGAAATAGAATAGGGCTGAGGAGATCTGGCAGAGCTTTGCATAGTTCTAGACCTGGAAGAGCTGTCTAGGACTTGCTGGGGTGTGTCGGGAGTCCTTCTGACCATGGCTACAGCAATCTGCTGTGCTCACCCCCGGACCCTGATGCTCTGCTAGCTCACTGCATCACCGAATGTTAGCGCCCCTGGAGCAGGGCTCTGCGGCTGATGCTGCAGCTTATCTTATTGCCTCACCAATTGAGATTCTGTGCTTGCTAGAGTTCAAGGTTGTGCTATAAAAATCTGTTCGAGTCTGAAATCTGCCATAAAACTAGTTATAGTTTATAGGGATGTATTTACCAGGCTGCAGGGGGAAATGAGCTCAGCCATTGATAAAGGATAAAGGCTTGGTTTCTGACAGATTTTTTTTTTGTTAGTTTTATTTCCAGTATAGCCTTAAAAAGTCTCCATATTTTTCTTATGCAGGCTGTTAGCACACTTATTAGAAATTCTTTTTACCTAATGTAGTGGACACCTTTGTGGTCTGCAGCAAAATGTCAGCCATGAGACAGCACTGGTGTGTGAGAGGATTCAGACAGGATCCCTGGCTGCTCAGAAGATGTAGTTAACAACTTGCAAAATCATCTGTATACAGTAAGCCTTACCCATATTAACAAACCAGTGAGTGTGATTTATCTCCAGGAACCACGAGGACTGAATTTTCTTTTTGCAATGCTCCTTGTGCTACCACAACTACTTTAGGTGCCTGGAAGGTGACATAATTTTGTCTGAGTGTCAATGATCTTTATTCCTCTTTTGGCACCAGTCTGCCTAGTGTCTCATTCAGAAATGACAGTTCCTTGAGAATGCTTTCTTTTCCAGAGACACATTCCTTTTCCTTATTCATTGGCAGAGTCCTTGCATGAAACATTCAGTGGTTGTTGATAGCAGTAATGCTACAAGAAGACACCAGATATAATCTGGACTGTGAACTTCATGAGCTTCTGTGAAGTGATCCTGATTTTTGACTGCTGGTTGCTGATTTTGACTCCTAATTTTTTTTCTTTAGGACTAGATTTAAGCCCATGCATGTTTCTTGTTTATTTCCTGCTCAAATGGGGATAGCGTGGTTGATTTGCTCTCTGTGTTTTGTTCTGTATTTGTGAAGATGTTTTACAAGAGCTAGTTTAGTTCCACTGTATTTACAAGCTCCTCTGTGCTGCAGCCAAACACTTCACAGCTCTTGAGAGATTATTTTGTGATTTAATATGTGTTCTCTATAAAGAACAGAACACCGCCCCATCCCCCATGCTTTTCTGCTCATGCTGTTGGCTTTCAGTGCCATAACCTTGAAAAGAAGCTGTCAACACAGCAGCAATACCACCTAGACAACTTATCTTCTGAGCAGTTCACAGTGGGCTGCCAGATCTGACCTGGAGAGGTATTTATCCATCTCTGTTTAGACAGGAGCAGGCTCT
Organism: Opisthocomus hoazin; assembly: GCF_030867145.1. NCBI lineage: Eukaryota > Metazoa > Chordata > Aves > Opisthocomiformes > Opisthocomidae > Opisthocomus > Opisthocomus hoazin. Next base: position 13,161,557 of record NC_134429.1, read on the forward strand.
TGCATACAAGCTGGCCAGCCAGCACCCTTTAGAGATTGGACTTTATCATCCGTTGTGTTTGTGGTTGTTGTGAGCTGTTGTTTTACAGCAGCTGGGAGAAAGCGGTATCCCACTCTCTGTTGCAGTGAGAAACACAAGACAAAAGCTGATCTATCAGAGCCTGACTTCCCTGTATCTGCCACATCTTTATTTTTTCCCTGCTGTGATGATTTGCAAATTGTTACCTGTCTCTTGCAGGCAATGCTGGAACCTGCACTGGATCATATGGTAAAAGACTAATTGGGCATTTTCTGTCCCAGCAGAGTAAACGGAGATCATAATCTTTCAGGGATTAGGAATCCAATTATCTGGAGAAACAGCCACCAGATTGAAACTATTTCATGTTTGATTGATTTATGGAACAGACCACTGCATGACAGGACTGAGAACTATCTACAAGAACAAAACTGAAGACAGGGTTGCAGATGCAGATAAAATGCAGCTGCTTCTTTATATTGATATTAGCGAGCATCTTAATAAGCACTTGCCTTGCAAGGTTTAGAATGATCATTGAGTCAAGCAGAGGTTTGCCTCTGCAGTTTAGCACAACAAAAGCGTTCAGCTCAGCATTCCCAACCTGTAATAGCCAGAGTGAACAGCTCTTTCTGCAATGGATGAGAGAGATGATTTTGCTCTATGAATCCTGTTCTGACTGCATATGCCAGAACAGATGCCCTCAGTAAGGGGGAATTCAGAACTATTTATTTTCTACAGCAATCTATTTATTTCTCTTTACAGAAAAAGAGTGTGGCTCTCTGGGTTTCCTGTTTCTCGGGTGAGCTACAGATAGATGAGTGGGTAGATTTACACACTGTGTAATCCAGTGGAGCGGTAGGATATGGAACAAGAAAGCGAACACTTAAGGATACAGGTAAGGGAAAGAGAGTATAAGATGTGATCCAAAAGAGTCTCCGTTTTCTACAGAGGCCCAGTGAGGACTGTGGGGACTGAAAGCACATCTGTTTCGTAACAGAGGGCATGCATTTGCCAGACTGCTATTTAAGTCTCTACCTCACCTCTAGATTTCTGCAGAAAATTCTGTATGAGCCAGACTTCCACTCCTGGTCCAAGAGATGGTAATGAGGGAGATCAGGAAAGCTCAAGAGTGCAAAATTCCAGTGTGCCTTGGGAATGTTTCCTTCTACTTGTTTGGTCTGGCGGCGGGACAGACGTGGTGAGAACCACAGGAACAGAAGAACTGTGAGACACTGGGATTATTCCTTTCAGCACTACTGCTTGCGATTCCTCTCCATTTGCAGCCTTACAGAACCTGTTCTAGAGCTGAGAAGAGTTTCGTGCTGTATTTACTGCTTTTTAAATTTTGGCCTTACACATTTTTTTCCCAGGTTTTCCTTTTCTTCTCTTAACCTGTTGAGTCAGATAATGCATGTCTTGCCCCTTGCTGAGGGACTGAAGGACTGCACTCCCACTGCAGTCCGTGGAGTCAAGCTGCTAAGTCAGAAGCATTTCAGCAGGAGTAATGGGGAGAGTTTGGGTTGAATTGTGTAGTTCCCTTGCAAATGCTATACAGCTTCTATTAATTTCAAATGGAGCACCTTCAAGAAACAAACACCCTGTGAATTGTTGTTTTCTTAAAGTTTTTAGAAAGTGACACAGGCGTGTGCATTTATTTTGTTTGCAAGGTGGAAAATATTAGTGCAACAGGCAGTGTACAATGGGCTGTTCCTTAACCTGCCCACTGCTTGTTCTGCGTAGGATAGTGGTACATAGTGGGAAGTTTCCCACCAAAGGAGTTAGGAACATACAGAGTTTGTTCTTGTCTGGGTTTTGAGCACAGAGGTCGCTACAGCTGTTGGTTTTTATTAGTTTAATATAAGTTGAAGTCTACAAATAAATGCTGGGACCCAGGTGGAACAGATGAGATGCGACTAAGTTCTTGGATGATTGATAATGAGCAGGGACTGGAAAATCAATTGTGTTAATTCCTGGCTTGTCACTGGGATGGAGAATTAATGAGAAAATCCGTCTAACTTAATGGTATTTACACATTATACAGACTGTGATAAAATTGTCTTCAGGCACTGCTTGGCATCACAATTATGGGATTATTGTAGATCCAGAGGCAGGAACAGAAATCCACAAGCACAAAAACTCCCTTTACAAACAGCAAACAAGTGATGACATGGACCAGCTAGGACAGCTGAAGAGAAAACAGACAGGCATCATTTTTTGCTTCTTGTATGGTACGCTTAGAACTTATTGTAGGGGCTGTGACGTTGAGGTGTGTTGATGCATACTGTGTGTGGTGCTGTGCTTGTGATAAACACCATGCCCTGTGGGAATCCTTTGCTCTAGCGGTCTTAAAGCCCTTTGTAGACAGCAAGGAGGCTGCTCATCTCACAATGCAGTAGATTCTAGGTAGCTGTTTAAAACCTTTGAAAGACTTGAGCCCCCATCTTCCTCTGACTCTGGGAGTGGTCTGCAGTTATGCTTACTGAGCATGAAGAGTTTGTGCCAGACCAGCAGTAGCATTATGGCACTGAGGGCGAACCAGTGGTGCTAGCTTCCCTACACTGACCTGCCAGAAAAGTCAGACAGGAAAGCAGCAGATGGCTGTCGGACTCCTGCAGAAATTTGTGAAGCTGTCAGTAACTCCTCTGCAGGACTGAGCGCACATGTACCTGCTTGAATGGGTGGGGAATGCTGGTCTTGATCATGACTGACAGAAAAGTGAATCCATCTCCCCAGGTGAGACAGCATCAGTTTAATTGATGGTGTATTACTGAACAAGTCATCCATATGCCTTGTGTAGTCAGAACACCTGCATCCCTCTTGCTTTTCTTGTCAGCTTCCCTCTCCTTGCTGTTGTGCTTCATATGCCCGTCCATTCTCCAAGCTACATTTTTAAGTATGCCAAGTGCTTAAAATCCCAGCAGCTCCCAGGGCTGTCAAAAGGGGAGTAAAGGGAGATGCTATATAGAGAGTGACACTGAATTTGTTTGATGTTTTCTCGCTAAAGATTTGGTACAGGCTCTTTTCTTTCCATCTCCATGTGTCAAGCTCTTGGTTGTGTTGGAAAGTTTTGGAAGAGAATGATTTAACCTTCCCCTTTCTGACAGGCAGACAGCCAGAGGGATGAGAGTCAGGGGAATAGTCCAGACCTCAAATGCCCGCAGAGCTGAACTCTGCTGGTTCTTGAGCTGTATAGCTATGTAGCTGCCTCTATAGACTAGAGGTTCCAGTTTGCAAATCTAAATTTTTTTTAGGAGAATCCCTACAGGTCAAGTCCTGGTTATCTCTTCTGGGTTGTGTTATCCTCACGTTTTCTACAAGAGTCCTTAAACTTTCAGTGTCTTTCTTTTGTATTAGCCAGATCCTGTTGCTAGCAAGAGGTGTACAGAGCATCTTTCTGCTACAGTCTGCTTACCAAAAAAGGGACCCAAATTTTTCAGTTTCCAGACTGCTCTAGCAAAGATTCCCATGTTGTCTTCTCTATTTGCAGGCTTTGAAATTATAGCTGGCTTTGATGTACTATGAGACTTCTCTGATAGTGTTTTCTTCAGAGATCACATGCTAGAGGTGTCCAATATGCTGGTGGGCAATGAGCAGAGACAGGCTTTCCATAGCTTTACTGTGCATAATCTGATATCAAAGAAGAAAATAACATCCAGAATGAAACAATGTGGGATATACATTTTGGAGATACAAAGGGGTGATCTTTGTCAAGATTCAGATTTAACTACATTTTTTCACAGGTGCTCAGTAAAATCCTAGGCTCAGGCAGAGACGACCTATGCTGTGACTAGGTTTAAATGATGGAAAGGAAGTACCACGGTGCCATGAAGAAAGCTGCTGAGAGCTCCCAGATTTGATCTCTGTCTCATGCGTAGGTGTATTTCTCTCTGTGTGTTGCCTAACTGGGAGGAACCGGTAACACTGTAAAAACAGGATTTCTAGGGTGTGACTGTTAAGTCTGGCAAGAGATGTAAAATTCAGTTCTCCCAACTCTTTAAACATCCAGGAGAATCTCTCTTAAATGTCTATAAATGCACTTCTGATTGGGGTTGACAAGTTCTGATTCTCTCCAGTGGAGAGTAATGGGTTGCCTGCAGCCCTTCAGCTTTACTACACTTCTCCACTTAGCGGAGAAATTTAGGAGCAGTGTGCTGAAGCAGCCTACTCGAGGCCACACAGTGCATTGGTGATGTCACGGATATAAGACCAGGAAGTGAAACTATTTACTAGTCCTTTACTTTTTTTGTTTGTTGTTCATTTCATGGAAGAGGGAAGATGGAGTTAGAAGTAAGAAAAACAATCAAGGATCATTCTTTGCCAAAATGCCCTGAGAAATCTTTAAGCCCGAAGGAGTTTGCCGCTGCACTGTTGCTATTCCTTGGAGCTCCTCACAAAGGAATCAGCTGTTCAGAGTTGCTTTGGACATGTGTCCAAGGTGATTTGGACTTAAGGACGGCATGTTGTTTCCCCTTCTGAACATAGTTGAATTCGACCTTGACGAAGCCAGATGAGGTGGCCACTGTGTCTGCCAACTGTAATTAAGAACAGAATGCTCTCTGAGTAAAAAAAAAAAAAAAAAAGTAAAATCCCAAGCGTTCTTAATTCTTATGATTTCTGACAAGTTTGTGGAAAGCTGGCTCCTTATTCCCCAGGCTATGTTCTGCTTGGAGTCCCCCTGACAGTGGATCAGATGCTTCCATTTCCTGGTCTTGGTTCCTCATCTGTAAAATAGGGATAATCATTCTTGTCTTGCCAGAACATTGTCATGACACATCTGTTAAGACTCTGAGGTACATAGATACTGTTATGATGAAAGCTTCATCAGTAATTAAGATGGAAGTTTAGATGTTTTTCTAGGTGATCTCCCCAGGCCTGGCTCTGGGGAAGGGCTTGCTGACAAGAGTATGAATCAGGACTTCCTTTCTTTTGTTCTGTTCTTGTCTCCAGGGGAATTTTACCTCCTTCTATTGTGGGCTTAATCACTGGAAAGTCTGCTGTGCACGATAAGACTATGAAGAAAAACAGATTAAAAAGCAAAAGGATTAAAATCTAAAGGGCTCATCCACTGTGTGCTCTGGAGAATCTGCTCAAACTGAAGCCTCTTGGAGAAGCTGCATAGATCTCTATATTATTTCTGACAAGAAGAATGTCTCTGTGTCTCTATTACTAAGGCTGATGGCTGTGTTCCTGGACCTTGGGCAGCACTTAGGCATCAGTTTCTTCAGACCATAGCCTGGAAAGGACCTTGAAGATATGACATGGAGAGCTGGAAGTTTAAACTGGAAAATCTAGGTCCTGGGTAATACAGGGTATCTGATGGAGTTAACTTTGTTTTCTTTCCTCGGGAAACCATGACAAGAGTTCCTCTGATTTGTTGTTTGGTTTCTTTTGAAAATACCTGAAACAGTCAGCTGATGACGAGAATGTTTTGTGGCTAAATGCAGGCAGCTACATCCTTCTCATGCTAGCTCACCTAAGCAGGGCTTAGATTAAGCACTATATCTCAACTGTGGTCTGGTAAGGATGGAGTTTGTGGCTTATCCACAGTCATTGAGAGATTTCCTTGAAATCAATGGTATGAATTGCTTAGGAATTGAGAATGAGTGGTGGCAGGGGGAAAGGAGGGCATGGGAATAGGTCCAGGAAGAGAACCGTCTCTTGGGGAATAATCAACAAAATAAAAATCTCAGCATTCTTTTTACTGCACAAGACTTGTACTTGGATGGGTCTTCAAAGGCTTTTGAAGACTTTTATTTGGCAGAGCTGAATGCTGGCAGTGTATCAGTATGTCCTTTGCAGCGATAATAGTCCTGAATTTACTTTCAGGAAAAGCTACTTTTGCTTAATTCTTTAAGAGCTGGAGCACTTGCAGAGATTCATTATCTGGTTTCAGAGGTTCCTCTCATCTAACTCCCCTCCTGTCTTAACGAGGGATTAATGTGTCTTCTGCCTGGCTTATAAATTATGGTGGGATAGTGGAAAATGATGGATTTGACGGAGTAGCAAAACTTGATGTTCATTTTAGGGAAGCAGATATTAAAATACTTCAACAAAAAAGAATCTCTGTATGCTTCAAAAGCCTGAAATGGCTGAGGGGCTGATGAGATGTAACAATAGGAATAAGAGGAAGGTTTATTAGCAATATCCCAGGAACTCAGAGTAGCTGAATAACTCATAAATCTTTCATTAATTTTACAAAAATGAGGGATGAAATCCTAAACACTGTAGATAGATATATAGAGAGATATACATATGTTTCTTTGCCTGAGAATATCTTGGTAAATTATTATCTTTTGAAATTAAGGAACTATCTGGTTTGGGTTTATATGATTTTTCTGCAGTCTGAGAATCTATTGAACACTTTGTATAAGAGTATTGTGATCTTCCTCGACAGAGGGGATGGGGAGGGAGAAGATTTTAAATATTAAACAACAGAGTTGATTATGAAATTGTTACTCCAAAGCAGGAATGGGATAAAACAGGTAAACGAGGTTGCACTTCAATTTATTGTGGAACCTCTGTGATTTCAGCTTGTGCTAAATAATCTGATTTGTGCCCTTTATTCCCTACTGATGGCCCAGTAAAACAAATTTGTCAGTCTTCCAAAAGAGGGAGAGACCTGGGGAGAGCAGCTGGGGGATGTGTAATGTGCATTTCTCTTTGTATCTGCATTCTTATATTACAATTGCCAACGGCCTTAGGCAGCCATGCTGTGCCCAGGAACACTGAGAGATGGCACAGCCTATTTTATGTTGTGTGACCTATTACTCTGTGGTGCTAATGGGATTAGACAGGAGGTAAAGCCCACTTTCCCCCCAAAATTCACCCATAAGCCTCAAAAAGAGAGGAGAGGCAACCAAGTGGTACAGGATAACTCAATGGAAACTGCAGGCTGAGGGTTTAGTGGAGAAGGGCAATTGAGGAAAAGAGGGAATTCGGAGATTTGCAGACTTACAAGAAAGTTCTGTCTTATTCCAAGGAGCTATATTTCATGCCCTGCTGGGAATCTAATCCTCCTTGGTCTTCAGAGCTTTGCCTGCGATTCCAAAAGTGTGTCAGCCTCAATGCCAGCTTCGGGGGGGGGCAGGGAAGAGGTCAAAAATCAGAATGAAATACGGCAGCAAATGCTTTCAGAGCAGGCAATGAGGGAGAAATATGCTAGGGACTTCCTTGGCCTTACGTCCAGAGATGCTGTGCCTGGAATTGGAAAGATCTGAGGATCTGTATAAAGGATCCTCATTCCCTTCCCTAGCCTCCCTACCATTTTTGTGTCTGTTCCCTTCTTAAATAGTACTTAAATAGTACCTGAAGAGCCATCTGTCTTCATCTCTAAAATATAGTGAAGTTTAGTGGTTGGTATGGGTATCTGAAAGCCCACGTAGTAAGATCTTATGCCCATTTCTTAGCTAAGCAATGTTTTTCTCTCTGCTTGTAGCCTCAGGTTCTCCAGTTGCTGTAGAAAGGGGTTATGAGCAGACTGTGAGAGCTCTGGGGGCTAAGAAAGCATTTAGCATCCTTCTGCTGTGAAAATTTTTCGGCGCATCGGGTTAGAAGAATGAAGATACTTTGAAGCTTACTTGATAGAATCTCTGGGAAGAGAGAACTCACAGCGGAAGAAACTTGTCTTTGAGTGAGAAAACTGTGGCTTTCTCCGCTTCTGTGCAGGCACAGAGCTAGATGCTGCACTGACCCTGTGGAGAAATGGGATGGCACCCACAACAGTTTGAGAGCTTCCGCCAAATCCTAGTCTCATTGAACTGTCCTCTCACCCATGATGCTGTGCTTTGCACATCCGTGTTACATTCAGTTACAAAGGCAGCCAGATATACAAGGGGAATCACAGAATCACAGAATAGTAGGGGTTGGAAGGGACCTCTGTGGGTCATCTAGTCCAAACCCCCCCCGAAGCAGGGTCACCTACAGTAGGCTGCACAGGATCTTGTCCAGGCGGGTCTTGAATATCTCCAGAGAAGGAGACTCCACAACCTCCCTGGGCAGCCTGTTCCAGTGCTCCGTCACCCTCAGAGGGAAGAAGTTCTTCCTCATGTTCAGACGGAACTTCCTGTGCCTCAGTTTGTGCCCATTGCCCCTTGTCCTGTCACTGGGCACCACTGAAAAGAGCTTGGCCCCATCCTCCTGACACCCACCCTTCAGATATTTGTAGGCATTTATAAGGTCCCCTCGCAGCCTTCTCTTCTTCAGGCTGAACAAGCCCAGCTCCCTCAACCTCTCCTTGTAGGGGAGATGTTCCAGTCCCCTCACCATCCTTGTAGCCCTCTGCTGGACTCTCTCCAGTAGCTCCTCATCTTTCTTTAACTGGGGAGCCCAGAACTGGACAGAGTACTCCAGATGAGGCCTCACCAGGGCAGAGCAGAGGGGAAGGAGAACCTCCCTCGTCCTGCTGGCCACACTCTTCTTGATGCACCCCAGGATCCCATTGGCTTTCTTGGCAGCCAGGGCACACTGCTGGCTCATGGTTAACCTGTCGTCCACCAGGACACCCAGGTCCCTCTCCGCAGAGCTGCTCTCCAGCAGGTCCACCCCAAGCCTGTACTGGTGCATGAGGTTGTTCCTCCCCAGGTGCAGGACCCTGCACTTGCCCTTGTTGAACCTCATCAGGGAAAACTGCTTTATTCTTCTCTGGCATCTTTTTATTGGCCTCTGTTGCTCAATTTTAACAAGTGCTGATGGAAAGCTTTGTACTGGCAGCATGGAAAGCCAAGTGCTCTGCTGCTATAGAATATGATTAGAAGCAACGCTCTTTCCCTCAGGCTGTGTAGTCAGTGTGGTTCAACCAAATTTTCAAGCACCATTCTGCAACACCAGCAGCCCAGCCTGTTCAGTGTATGACTACTGAAAAGGCACTGCTAAAAAAGCATTAGCTACTGACAGCTGTAGAAGGAAACTGGGGTGGGAGATCTGTCTCATTGCAGAGAATTGCCAGGACCTGTCTGTGACTCTTTGGATCTACTGGGCTGTGTTTCACCCTGTTTTCCTCTAGCTTTCTGCCTAGCTCCCCAGCTGACTGCACTGCCTGTGCTGTACAGCAACGTTTAGATGTTGATACGCTGTAGTTAGTGATGTGTTCAGAGAAATTCCACCTGGCAGAAAGGCTTTTTATCCCAGTGCTGTTCAACCCCAGATCCCATGTGTCCAGCACAAAATACCATGCATGCAGTGTCCAGATTGGCTGGAGATAAGGATTCAGTTACATCACTAGGTGGAGCTCACAACATGAGAAATACTTGATTTAGAGGAGCCAAATGCTGTGTTATTGACTAATCTGGCTGGTTTACAAGAAGCTGGTGTGGGAGGGGTGGCAAACTAATATATGGGGGAAAGATGTAATGTGAAGAGAATGGAGTGGAGCATGTGTTAAAGGAAGGGGAGTACCAGAGAATGGGGGGTGACGAAGCACGAAATTGAGAGCTGTTGCTTTGGGGTGAAGATTTAAGGTGCAATGCAGTGAGACACGTTGTTCTTTGAGGATCTGCTGTACCCCATATTTGTGCATAGTTTGGGCACCTGTCCTAAGAGCATGTTGCAGAAGTGTGACTGGTAAGAACAATTACTACAGGACAACAGCATCTTATCAAGCACAGGTGTATGCACATCATAGAATAGAAAGACAAATAGTCATCTGTTTGCATCTGTCTGTTTCAGCCTTTCTCACACCCCAGGCAAGTTATCTCACTGACATCACTGGGAGGAACATACTTTCTGTATGAGGGAGGTGTCCAGACTGATTGCTTTGTGTTCACTTTCTATAATATTCATACCATCCAATTATAATAGGCAGGAGGGATGGAAATTTTAAATTCCATTTCTGTCAGCATCAACATCAGAATCAATCAAGGAACTCATTGTTTGTCGAGTCATGGAGCAAAAATAATTCCCAATGACAATTGTAACTAAGCAACCTAGTTTGACTAGTGAGCAGTATAGAAAATGAAATTAGTGAAACATTTTGGTAACTGATTTCAAGTAACAAATCTGTTAGGTAAAAAAAAAATCTGCCTCTCTCCAGAGACATTTTACAAAAGAAGGAAGAAAAACTTGTTGAGAAAGTTATTTGTTGTGATTTAGCTGACTAGTAAGCTCTTTGGGGCAGGGATCATCAAGGGTCTTTTTTTTCTGTGCACTTAGCACCTGGGCTACCCTTTGCCACTTCTGGCCTATGCTTATAACTAAATTCAAACAAATAAAAGAGAACTGCAACCAAATTAAGGTACTTCATAAATAGGTTCTAAAGGCTCAACATGTGTCTAGTGTCTATTACATGTGGTGCGTTGGTATAAGGCACTTGTATCATGATGCATGCAACCCAGCCCATCCTGGGCATACACGACTGGAGTTGTCTTCACACTTAAATGGCATTGGCTTTTCTAGGTATAAATCAACAGGGAAACCTCATGGGCCAAAATTGTTTCTGCCATGCTGGAACTGGCTCAAGCAGAATCATACTAAGGATGAATTTATTCTCTTCTGCTGTCTCTCAGCATCCCCAGGGCTTTAAAGCCAGTGTGGGAGAGATGGGATCTCTTGCTGCCCTCATATCTCTTTGAAGTTGGAGTCCTTCTTAAGCCTTGGGTATTAACATACTCCTCCGCAGCCAGCCAGTGACAGCAGCAGCATGTGGTGGCTGTAGTATCATTCTTTAGTTTCTTGATAGCACAATATAATGACTAACTCTGTTATCGTATCACTGACACAGAGCATTACTAATTATGATGATTAATGGGTTTAATTTACTAAGAAAGAATAATGTGCAATAATTCCATTGTCAAAGCTGAAAATCTGGAGTTCCAGCTTCAGATCCTGTCAGTGCTGTTGTTACAAACCCTTTTGTGTTGGAGAAAAGTCATTGAGAGATGTTATTTCCCACATGTTTTAGAATACAAGCTGCTTTGGGAATTTTCCTATCCACTGATAAGGCTATTAACAGAAATTCTGCCATACTTTTTCTTTCCTGTGCTTAAAATTTTCTTTAATGATGCTTTTATAAACAATAAGAAATATTTATTAACTGTTGTGTGGAGGTGAAGGAGTCTGCTGGTTTTTTTTTTTAGTGGTAGATGAGAGATAGCTCTTGGTAGTAGAGAATATGATATTCCATTTGAGGCTGCTGGCTGGACAGGCTCTGTAGTGCTGTGTTTTCTGGCTCCTAGGCTAACTGATACTGCCTATTGCAGGTCTGCCTCTCTCCTGAGCTGGAAGGAGCAGTACTGGAAGGGATTGCTTACATTAGGGTAGTTTCATCCTGTTGATGTGCACTTTGAAAAAATTGCAATTGTTTGTAGTGTCAAAGCCTCCAGAGATGATTGGAGCCCCAGCTGAGCTGATTCTAAGGTGACGTAGTCTCAGCACAACCTATATCTCTCCAGGACAGACCTCCAGTCTGCTCTTTCTCTGATTTCTGCCCACTACTCACGTTTGTCTGGTTGTGACTTTTATGCACCAGACAGTGAAGTTTCTTTGATCAGCAAGATCAGTTCTGCGCTCTGTAGGCAAGGCAGAAGAGGTCAGATACAGTGCACCACTGTCTGTGATTCAGGAATCTTTATTGCTTTAATTGTTGATTTAATTATCCCTTCCTGTGAGCAAGAAACATTCCCCAGAGATAAAATAATAAAAAAATCCACATTTCCTCTCCCAGCTGTCATTCTAAGATCTAGCGACTCTGTGCTCACAGCAGCTATAAATAAACTGTGCTTAAGCCCTAGTGACTGTTATGATTCTAGTGAGTCACCCAATTGACACAGCTTTAATCTGTGTATCTCTGCCTCTTCCCATTACTTATCCAGTATCTCATTTTGTTGTGATCTATGCTCATGTCAGTACTTTGCATCAGGGTCTGTGTCTGGCAAACAAATAGCTCACATGCCCATAGCACTGTCTGTTAAGCCTTAATGCTGCAGAAGCATCAACAAATTAATCGCTCTGTGATTGAGGGGAAACTGAGGCAGGGAAAGGTCACCCAAGGCCTCCCAACTGATTATTGACAGACAAGAATAGCAGGATGTAGATATGCCACCTTAGCCATTGAATGCTGCTTTCTAATTTAAATCTTTTCTAATCTGTGCTGCACATGGCATAGGTGTTCAACCTTTCTTCCAAAATCTCCTCTTAAGCTGCGGGCCAGAGCAGTTGCCCTTTAATATTGATGCACATGAAGGTCACAGTTGCTTGCTCATGATCCTTGATAGGAAGATGATATTTTTCAGGTACACGGGAGGAAGGAAATCTGAGTGATTTGCAATATTTAGCAAGGAGTTGTCAGAAATCTGTGATTTTTCGAGCCAAACCCAACTCTCATTGAAGCGTGTACTTAGATTTTTCTGTCTTCAACAAGAGTTGTATGAAGCTGTTACGCTGCCAGCCACTGGTGTGGTGAGGTGCTTAATGCATTTAAATAGGATATGTTGCTCCCTGTTTCCTGCGCCTGTCAGTGGACCAGTATCAGAGGCTCATTGAGGCGGAGGCTGTGTATCAGTAATGAGCAAAAAGGTGTCTCTGCAAGGCACCCGGAGAGTCAGTGGTTTTGGACAAAAGCCCTTGTAGAAAGATATTGCTCCAGTTATGAATATCCTAAGAATCATGACCCCAGCAACCTGCGTTGTCCTCGCTGATCCATTCAGACCCAACACGTGCTGCTGGGGCACACCAGAAGAGTCCTCCTGCTCTGCAGAGCCTTTGCTGCGTGCTCGTTTCTGTACCAGCCTGCACTGCATGCTGCTGGGCTTACATACTTAATGAACTGTCAGCTTGCCAGAAAGCTTGTTTAATTCTTCAGCTGCCTCTTCAGCTGCTTGCTCTAACCATAAAAAGGGAATCTGAAACCACCCACAGGCCATTGCGACGGGGAACTGTCTAGCAGTCTGTCTCTCACCTTACGCACTTTCCCTCTTTTCCTCTATTTTCTGTTCTTGCTTTTGAGTAGGCTCTTTGCTACTAGTGTGTGCAGCAGAGGAGACAGTGCAAGATCCTCACTGAACCTTGTGCTTAGCCCACAGCTTTATTCCATCACTGCCCTTTCTCTCCCACATAACTCCAAGTTCAGATAAATGTGAGACAGCCAGCAATGCCTGCCACTGACTACTCTTGTCTGCTTTCTCTCCATAGTGCTCAGACATGGCCTGCAGTCCACTCTTGAGCTGGCAGAGCATTGGCTTAGACATTAGGAGAGCAGGCTTCTGTGCACTTCAGGAAGTGACTGGTGAGACAGAAGGCAACTCCTGTGTCTCCACTTCTCATTTGCAAAATAGGACAAGCCTTCTTCCCCCCTGTTTCTTCTGTTTTTAGATAAAATCTCTGAGGTATTGATATAGAACAAACACACAGTGCAGAGGGGGCCTAATTTCATTTGAGATATTTAGGAATGCTGTAACATCCCAGGGGATATTTTTGGCAGAAAAGAGGATGATGTTGAACTCTGTGATGCCTTACTGGCTCAGCTCTTATTCAAGTATCCATTCAATCTGTCTCGCCTCAAATGAAGCAGAATATTCGGTACCCATCCCCTCTTGCTCCACTGAAACAGTTAATAGATAACGTTCTTGTTTGTAGCCCTGCCAGGAGTTTTTTAGTTACCTGTATGGTTTTATTACATAATGGCAATGTTTGCTCTGTTAGGCTATTGGCATCTTTGCAGGGAGCAAACAAACCTACTGGCATCCATCAAGTTGAGTAATTACAGAGAGCTTGTTTACTTTTTTCAGTTTTCCTGATCAATACTGGCACTAGCTCTGCAGCTTGGGCTCTGAGCCTGCCAGTGCTTATCCTGCTGCCTTAGCAGTCGGCTGCCTGGGAGATGATGAGGGCTGGATAGTCCTGAAGCAGCAGGAAGGTGACAGACAAATGCTATATTATTCCCAAGAGCCAAGGCACAGGCACTGCCCAGATTGTTCCCTGATTCTCTTCCTGTAGTATTTTACAGCTGGTAGAATCTAGACTTTTGTACCATAGCCGTTTTTTACAGGGGGTTGGGAATTGCCTTTGGCTGACTGTATTTAGGCAGGCTGGGTATGTATTTTGTGGAGCCTTCTGGGTTAAACGTCTGTTCCATGCGCATCCCCCATTGTAGGAGGCTGGGTCCACTGGCCCAGCTCCTGCCTCTCAGGCATATGTTTAGAAGAAAAGCCTAAAAAATCAGAGCCCAAGTGTATGTATTCCCCTTCATATCCTCACCCTTATGTGCTCAATTATACTTGTCCAAAGAAGGTGTGAAATGCTGCCTAGTGGAAGGGAGTAATTTTGCACTGTAGCTAGCAATAAGATAAGGTGCAAAGTGGGAAAAGCCTAACCCAAGGCATGGATACAATGTCTCACTCTCTATATTCCAATCATTGCAGTCCATTGCTGGGGAGTTGTGCCAGGCAGCCATCTTTAGCAGTGAAATACTTAAGTGACAGAACAAATGCTCCCTTAATAGTGGAAAAAAGACATCATCATGGTAGAAGTGACATCTTGTGCATAAGCTGCCCTTTCATGGCTTGTATACACAAATGTTCTGGAGTGGGTCACTGCTAGCTTGTGGAGAACAGGAAAGGCAGAAGACCCTGTGCAGAAGAAGAGAGAAGAAGTTAAGGGACAGCAGGAGATTCTGACTCCTCTTCTGGTGAGGGCGGAAGGGGAAAAGACGGACCAGACATTGAACTAAGTGGTTTCCATCCTGAACAGAAACAACTTCTGTGTGCAAAGACAGAACCTCTTCTGTCTGTGGTAGAATTTAACTGACAGGGCTTGGTAATGTGTAAGGACTGTGTGGCCTGACCCTCATCAAGTGGAATGTGTTAGGCACCGGAGAGAGAACGCAATGCCGTCACTATCTGAGCAGTGGGATGTGGTGTAGTCTAGTGCAATGATTTCTTGAAGAGCAAGGAAAGTGCAGTGAGCTCTGAGAAGAGGGGAGACTGAACAAGGATGGCAAAAGAGCAGGATAACTCATATAAATGGCAGTGCTTTAACCCTCCTCTCCAAGGTATGATGAGTCCAAATGCCCTAATACAGGGACATGTCTGTGGAGATAACTACAAATGGGGTAGCCATAGGAGAGTGGAGGAAAAGCCACATATTTCTCCACTCAGTGCCTGTCACCTTTCCTCCACACAATGAGAGCCTTTGGGAAGTGGGTCAGGGCCTTATGTGCTGACATGTTGTTGATCTGAAAACTGCTGTGTCTTGGAAAGTCAGAGCAAAGGTTCATAACTGAATCCAGCAGGCACAGGAACCAGCTTGGGGGCTGATTGGTATTCAGCTGTGGTGTAAAGTGCTTAAGAAAGAATTTATTAATTTCCCCTTCCACAAAGAGCAGGAGTGCGACAGTAATCACAGTATCAAGTCATAATAATAAAAAAAACCTCCATTGAAAATAGCTGTTAAGACTCTGGAGGGTTCAGCAGGGGAAGATTGTATTAAGATAAAGTAGATTATAACACCGGCGGACATTAAAGGTTGTCATTGTATGGTAAATCACATCAGGAAGTCACAAAAGCTGCTCTTTACACAGTCAGGGATAGAATACTCTGATATAGCACTTGATTTATTCTCTGCCCCTGTTACGATATCCCTGGCAAACATGTAGGTAGAAAGACGAAAGGAGGAAGCAAGAGACTTGTCAGCTAGACTGGATTTCTGAGCTGTGGTTTTGGAGAAAATGGGTGGGACTGGGGTGGGGCCAGCGACATTTATCCCTTCCCCTTCTGCCGGGTGCTGGGGCTCTGCATACTTACTGCAATGCAGAGGCATGGAGTCGAGCTTTCCCCCAGCCCCTGCTCTCCTGTGGAGTAGTAGCAGTGATCTGAGCAGGTGTTGTGTCCCACGGGGAGCATCCTGTGCTCCCCTGGGTGATGGAGGCTGCCAGCTGGGCTCCCCCACTATTCAGGCTGTCTCATTGCCACCACAGAGGCACCAGCACACCAGCAGTCTCCAGCATGTGCAAATCCAGCCTGGAACATACACCCAACCCAGTCCTTAGCATCCCAAAATTGTTCGAAGCGCACCTACCTACATTTCAGCTGTCCAAATCCTCTCCCTTCTTTGCCAAACTAAATTGCCAAAATCTCTTTACTCTTTGCCTAACAGTTACAATCCAGGAACAGTGCAAGCACACATTTAAACCTGCCAGGCATTTCCTGATGGGACTTTACATGTTACATAGCTTGAGCAAAGCCCTTTCACTGTTGGAAGCGTGTATGCTGGTAAGTGGGCAAGGCAAGGGCTACCGGCACCTTGCTCCCTGGGCCAATGCTGTGTGTGCATCTTGCCAGGAGTCTGACCCAACTCTGTCTCACATACAGATTAAACTAATGCCAAAAGTCACCGCCCCTTCCCATTTTGCAGCTAAGTGCTTTCAAACTCCTGCCTAATATAGTCCTGTGTCCTTGACAGATAAGGAGTTGAAAGTCACTTTGTATTCTGCTCCAGATCTCATGGTAATGTTTTACCGGCTAGTCATACCAGCAAGGGGTGTGAAAAAACCTGAATGGACAGGGCTCTGCGAAGGTCTTTGTCCCCCCCACCCCATGATTTTCTTCTGTACAGATACTACTGACACCTGAAAAAGAGTCTTTGCTAGTGCAGCTTGTTTTGCTTTTGCAGGTGGTTTAACTATAGCAGCACTGAATTCCTTCCAATGGTCAGAGCAAGCATTGTACTCTCCAGGAACCTTCACAAAGGTTGGAGCACGGTCTTCTTCCTTGCACACCGAAGGTGACCTGCTCTGCCAGCATCAGAAGTGTCCTGGAGACCCAAGGTGTTGCCCTGTTAAACTCCATGACTGACAGCAAGGTCTGTTACAGCCTCCAGACTGGTCCTCAGGTGAGACCCAGCATGACAGACTTGGCTTTTTAGGGGTGCAGTTACATTAAAAACTTTCTCCAAAACACTATTTTTTTCAAGTTGCTTTTTCAGATCAAGCAAATACTGTTGTCACAGTTTTCCCTCCAAACATTTTTGGGCGTGGAAAGCTGTATGGAAGCAGTATCTCTCCACCTTTTCCTGTGGAAATATTATAATACCATTTGGGCCATTGAGAAGAGCGTGGACATGGAGGTCTTGCTAAATTTGCACAAATTTCTCTTGCACAAATATGCTTTTGCAACTAAAATCTGTGCTTTTTTGCTGTCGTTGATGCCCTGTTCTCTCTAGTTCCGGGTAAAGAGTCAGCATGCTGGTTTCATTAGTGCTTCTGAGTTTTATGATCCTGAGAAGTGAGGAGAAGGCATATTAAGTATAATAGGCTTTTGCTAAAATGAATGTTAGCTTGCGTAGATTAACTTAGTATGTTGTTTCACCACCTAATATGCACACTTAGGAACAATTTTAGAGCATGAAAACGTTTAAAAGGAATGATGATTTCAAGCTGAGGGAAGTAGGTTTGTGGAGAGAATAAGAAAGCCAGGACTGGCCAGGCAAGAACCAAACTGGGTTAATTCTGATTCTTCTGGTTCAGCTGCATTGCTATGTTTGTTAATGTATTTCAAATCTTTTGCATGTCGTGCTGCTTGATGAGTACTCACGAGGAGGAGGGAGAAGAGAAATAAGTTACCACATTCCTAAAGGAAGTCAAGGGGACAACATGAATAATAAAATGAAAGCTGTGGCAACAGCCAAGGAGCTGGAATGAGGATGGAATAGCGGGCTGCATATTGCAAACAAGCAGTATGCTTAAAGTGCATGATTTCAGCTAACTTGCTAATGAGTGGTTTTTCAAAGAGCAGCCTGGATTCACCCAGGTGCTGAGCTCTGTTGAAAATATGAAGTCTGTTGTGGGCACCGAGTCTGTTTGCACATTCTGCCAGAATCATATTGCCCCTCCTGTTAGAAGGAGAAGAATGTTAGGGGAAACCTCACCCTTAGTTTGTCCCTGATACTTCTTTTCCCAAATATTTAAGCAGGTATATTTTGCTGGCGCAGAGGTTTTTTGCAATAATTTGAAGTTGCATGCAGAAGCACTCAGAGGAGTCCACATGAACCTTTACACACTTCTGTGCTCTTCAGTTGAAACTATTCTGACTTACCTGGCCAATGGCAAAGGAATAGCTGCTCAAGCCAGTAAATTTTTATCATAATTTTATGTCCAGTGCAGATAAACTCAGTGAACAGCTCTGAATAATGACTACACTTCTGGAAACTCTGTCTTCCATCATTGTAGAATCACAACTTGTGTATATTTATCCTTATACAACTCTGTGAAATGTGACAATGCCAAGAAGTTGCATCTGGTTTATACGAAGGAAGCCAAAGAGGTCACTTGATCACAGTCTTTAAGTACAAGGAAAAGGTTTCTGATAATAGAAGGCTCATTAATCTAGCAGACAGTGGCCGCAGTGAGATCCACTGCCTGGAAGCTGAATAGCTGGAAGTGTGTCTAGTCTAACTCATTTAGGCTGGCAATAAAATTTAAACAATGCAATAATTAGGTATTGGAACAGCTTGTGTAGGATTGTGGTGGATTATCTGTTAGCAGAAGTCTTTGAATTAGGCTGGGGGTCTTTCCAGAAAGTCTAGGATATCTTAGGTGGCTAGGCTTGTTGCAGAAATGAGGTGGTCTGTTTTCTAGCTTGCAGTAGGTAGGAGACTGTGTTATGCAGGTTAATGATCAAAATGTTTCCTTTTGGCTATAACAGCTAGGAGCCTTGCTCTTGCTTTCCCATCACATCTACCTGCTTATAGCAATATAAAGGGTGTATAGAGAGGCCAAGGATAAAGTCCCATAGCTCATTAAAATCATGGTGGGTTGGTCACCGACTTCAGAGGGATCAGATTTTTACTCCTTGCTGTTTTATTGGTGGCTTTGGTTCCTCCAGCCATTGTCTATGGCATGATGGTCCCACCAGGAGAGCTGTGCCTTGTAGCACCTGATACCTGTTGTTCTGTTCTGGCTGGTGCAGGGACTGGTCTCTCCCAATGTGAAAACCACTTCTAAGCTTGCAGCTAGTGAGACTCTTTCAACACAACTGCAGGATGTCCCTAACTGGACTCTGACTGTCCATTACGGTTTTGTTTCTTGCTGAATGTTGTATCTGAAGCAACAGAGAAGCCTAGGGTCAAGATCCTGGGGCAAGGAGAGAGACTGTAATCTAGAACAGACCAGCCAGAAGTGGTTGTTCTGGAGTTTCCTGACAAAACTGATCTCTGTCTGCTTTCTTGACATTTGGAAGCCAAAGAAAGTGTCTCCTCTAGATCATCTCTGCCTGCTTCATGTAAATTATTTTCCAAGCACTTTTCTGAGCATTCTCTTTTGCTCCCTCAGGGGGATGCCTACATGATTTTCCCAGGGAATTTACCTCTGGATGTTGTGCCAGACATGCATTCCTCACATGCTGGGAAATTTAACATGCCCAGCCTGAAACTGCACGTACAAATAGACT
Source organism: Opisthocomus hoazin (assembly GCF_030867145.1). Taxonomy (NCBI): domain Eukaryota; kingdom Metazoa; phylum Chordata; class Aves; order Opisthocomiformes; family Opisthocomidae; genus Opisthocomus; species Opisthocomus hoazin. Next base: position 13,180,945 of record NC_134429.1, read on the forward strand.
CATAAAGCTCTATGTTTGAGGCCTTAGTTCCATCATCTCCTGTTGTCAGAAGCCTAATGAGCTGTGTTATTAAATGGCCCTACATTGTTACCTTGTGCTGGTGATGAACATGGCCAGTGGGCAAAGAGCAGCTAAGCTTCCCAGTTGTATTTATCTCTCTCATAAATTCTGGATTCATTGCTGACAGAGATTTGGTTTGGCACTTCAGTGACTGCCCAGAGCCTCATCCCACCTAGGGAAGGCAAATGTGACCCACAGAAGTTGCTACAAATTAGGCAAAGGAGGGAGGTCGGCACAACATCTATCTCCGGAGACAATGTACCTTGTGTATTTTAAATCCACCCTAAGAATTCCCTAAAGTGGGGAGTTTCTCTACAGATGCTTCCCTTGCTCTTGTTTTGCCAGGATTTGAGGCTGGGATGTCACTATGATTTCCACTGTCACAGTACATGGAATCCCAAAGGGCAGGTTCTTGCTCTGTTAGATACCGTGAGACATGGTCGCTTCCCCAGAGAGCTTTTGGTTGAGATAGGTGAGATAAACAGTGGACAAGTGGAGAAACAGAGGCATGCACTGACTTGCTTGTCCATTTTATCTCACCTTGGTTGGCTGGATGGTGGTTATTCCAGCTCCATTGCTGCATGTTATATTGTTAAGCCCCAGTTCGTTACGTGGTCACATGTCTGAACGCGAGGGCTTGCTCTGAGGGAGTGACTGGGAACCTGAGGCTGGTGGTGTGGTCATAGTAACACTCAAGCATGTACCTGTTTATTGTAGCCCTCCTGAGAAATAGCCATTGTGCCGTGAAAGGGACATGTCAGGTGCTGTTCGGAGGGCAGAAGGTATGAGTAAGCACTTGGAAACAGAAAAACAAACTAGGAGAAAGTTTGCCTCATTACTGAGTAGCAAATTGTTGATAAATCCCATTCCTGCTGGCTCAGACGGAAGGAGGTATTTTCCAAGTATTTCTCTTTCCTAAGGGCAGTTTTGATTTAGGAGAAAGGAACAGGAAATAACAGTGGTATGAGACCCAGGTAATGCAATTACAATGATATAAAACTAACAACAGGCACATCCTGAGTGACAGAACGAGGCTAAGCTGTGTCTGGAGTGTGGCAGAGTGGGACCTAACTTTCCATCTGCCTTCATTGCCTCGTAGTGGGGTGTGCTGTAGGGACCTGGAGCACCAGCACGGGGGTGACAGGGCTGTGGAGGAAATAAATGTACCTGTACAGACTGCTGCCCCCAGGAATGGCTTGCTATTAATAACAGTAATAACATATGCCAGGATGTGGAAAAAGCATCTTTTGTAAATTGCTGATCACTGCCACTATCTGGGGTAGAAACAAATTGGAAAAAAATGGTTTCATTATTTTATAATGCACAGTAATGCCGCTTTTGTGTTTTTTATTATTTCCTTGTGTTTAAATTTCATCTGTAAGAGAGCCGTTTGGTTTTAGGAGGCCATGCTGCAGATTGGCAGGTAAATTGGGGATGCTATATGAGAGAGGGTGTTCAGCAGCCCTAGACAGCTGTAACTAGAGTAGCCAGAACAGAGAGGTCCCAGAAGCTAGCTGCTCTGGAGTCTTATCCACTGAGACAAGTCACGGTCAGCTTGTCCTCCCTGTGGCCCAGATCCACTGCGAATGGAACAATTTGGAATGCAGCCCAAATCCCACTGGAGCAATGGGATGCTGATGGGAAGGAAAGCTAGAGGTGATTTCCTCCTCCCCTTCTCCCATACTAAATAGTGAATGTGCAAAGAGAAAAACCTTCCCTATACAAAGGAAGAAGGGGCAGGGGAAGAGAGATTCACAGAATTCAGACAGTTCTTGGACCAAAGTCTGTGCTGCAAGTGAGCCGTCTGCAAGATCAAGGGATGTCCATCCATGGGATTAAAGCACATGTGGATGCAGTGCAGAGAATGTAAGCCTGTGCAGCGCTCAGGCAATGAGAAAGAGATCCCCCTCAGTAGAGATCAAAGGTTGTTCTAAAGGAGTTAACCTGGGCAATATCTAAGTACTGTAGCTTCAACTGCTTTTCTTTTGTTAAGGGAAACATTTTTGTCATTCTCATAAACTGTACTCAGCAAAGCCTCCTTATACCAACTCAGTTATTTTTCCAGAGGGAAAGATGGCTGTGAGTGTAGGCTCATTATGGAGAGAGTTGCAATGTGCTTGTTTGCATTGATTGAACGAGAGTGTTTCCTGCTGTTCACTGATGCAGTGAGTTTCTCTAAAGGTGCATAATCTCCAGTCCCTGAGGATGTTCTCTTTGGGCAGACAGTACGGGATTCAGGCTGGCTTCCAAGGTCTCAGCCCCAATGCACACTGGACCAGAGCTTGGGGAGGTTGGTCGGAGCTGCAAGGATGCTCATACCACTCTGCTAGTGCCGTAGCTGACAAGAAATATCGGTGCCTGGGTTTAGAGAGATCACAATATGACGGGGTTCAATGCCAAAGGAATTTGTACTCCAGTTTCTGTGGATAGGAGGCTTCTGATCAGCCTGGGTATATAAACCAGCCCCCAGACAGAGACTAGGCAGGGAGAGCAGCTGCCACATCAGCACAGCTAGCCAGTGAATTGCCTAATAATCCTAAGCATGTCGCAGTGCCCTTTTCTGTGGCACTTTAGCTCTGGCACATGCGAATAGTGTCCCTAATAGCATATTACATTGCGAGATGTCAAAGAAAATGCCTATCAACTTCTTAAGGTTTCAGCGCTCTGTTCTCCCAAGCAGCAACTGAAATGGCTCTCTGCTTTTTCCTACTGTGTTGGGCACCCACACAGAACCGAAAGGGTCTCCTTACCTGTGTCACCCAGGTGGTCATATGAAAGTAGCAGCAAGAGAAAAACAAGAAGGAGTTTTTCCTTTTTCCTGGGGCTGAGACACAAGGCTCTGTGTGTGCTTTTTTCTTTTCTCTTTTTTTTTTTTTACTCTTTTTTTTTTTTTTAATGATATGCACAATGAAAGGAGGAAAAGGAAATTTAATTATGAAGCCGTGTCTTCCTCCCCTCTCTGTCCTTCCGGACTGGGAAGTACAATCATCTCCCCTTTGATGCAAGAATGAATTCAGCAGCATACATTGTTAAATTATTATTTATTTAAAATGAAAGGAAATTATTTTCAGTTCAGTGCCAGTTTCTAGCTCAGCAAGAACAGCAAGGGGAGAAAATAAAGCAGCAGCACTTGAGGAGGCAACACCACATACACACATGTGTATATGCATAGCTGGTAAAGGATTTGGGGCAACTGCACCAAAGGGTTGTGTGCTTCCCTGGACACGTATTCCCTCTTCCTAGCACACAGCAGATAAAAAATCAGAGAAAACAGTGTCTTGTTTAACCCTCTAGAGTCCCCTGTACATGCCGAGTTGTATCATTATGATACCTAGACCCTTTGAAATAATCCACTACACTGAATTGTAAGACTCCAATTCGCAGATGAGGAAAGAGAAGCAAAGACAAGTGAAGAAATACGCTCAAGGCCAGGCTGTAGATCAGTGAAAGAACCAGGAGCAGAATTCAGTAGCCACAGCCCACCATAGTAAGAGACTGCATGTGCCTCAATCTTTAAAACAAGCTGAGAACATTGGATGTGTTCTCTGAGACAGGGGCAATCTTCTTGGTATATCTTTGCACCTTGTGTAGCACAGAGGAGTCTTGGCTCGCTGGCTAATGCTCCTGCTGATACTGCAGTGTGAATAGCAGTATTTCACCAAACCAGAACCATCCTTGTTTGTCAGAACATCATATTTCAGAGCAAACACAGGTCTGAGGGAAGCGTGTCAGTGCTGTGTTTCACTTGACCCATCATTTCATTTTTCCGGTTAGGAGCCAGATATCTCCTTGTCCTTGCAGTGCACTGTTAAGAGGGAGGACAAGGCCATCCAGCTTTCAGTGCCTCTGTCTTATTTTATTTCTCTGAGCTGTGAACAGCCTGGGACTTTGTGTAAGGCCTTAATGAGGCCCAAGAAAAGGTTGACTTAAAAAATAAAAAATTCCTTTATGATCTGTGTTGCAGATGGAGCAACAAATGGATAATAAAAGGGCTGGAGACTGGAGACAAATCCTCCCCTTAGATTAAGGGAAATTAAGTCCTTTGGGGGTTAGCTAATATATGAGGCTTCATTATTCTTCTTGGGAGAAGCAGCATATGATCCCTTGGTCAGAGAGATAAAAGGATCATAAACTCAAATGGCTCCACATAGTCCGTGTGACTCAGACGGCACCAGAGAATCTGCTGGAAGTAAGCTAGATACAACTCAGCCTGCCTTGTGCTGCAAAAGCAGTTCCTGTGACACTGGAAATCATATTGTCCCCATACTTTCATGTCTTCTCAGGGCAGGTGGATATATACTGTCCGCATGGATGTCTTAGCTGGGGAGAGGGTCTTCCTAAGGCAAGTAAAGGACCCCAGAAGAGATGCGCATCAGAAGTAAACCCCGGTCAGGAAGTCTCTAACCCTTCCTCCACAGTCCCGGGTACTCGCTCTTCTCCTGTGCCGTCTTTCTGGCTGCTCCAGCTCAAGCCCACCTTGTATTTCTTCCCACGGAGGCTCTCCCTGACCAGCACCCCCATCTCTCTTGCACCTGCTGAGTCTTATCCACCTTCTGATGCCCGAATACATTTGTTGCCCCTGCTCCCAGATTCTGAATACTTTTTTTTTTTCCAGATTTTCAGCTGATTTATACTGTTCCGAGATGTCTCAACATATCTTCCATCTTTCCTGAGCTTTGGGAGCACGTTTAACCTGTAGTCAGCATGACTCAAACCAACATCCGTGTCTGTCCCTGGAGGAAAAAGAAATAATGTGCTTTGTTCTGCTGCTCCCTATTCAAAGGTAAATTGCTTTTCTTCCTCCAAGAGCAGATGCTCACTTTTTTTCCTTACCTCTCTCCCTGGTGTCTAACACAGATTTAGGAGAAATCACGTTCTCTGTTTTTTTCATGGAGTTTGGGGATGGAGAGAAGTTGTGTTACTGGGGAACTTGACAGATCTCTTATTATTGAGTTGTAGATCAGAGACAGACAGCGTACGCTTTTGTACTTACTGTGGCACTGCATGGGGGAGTGTGGGTCTCTGTGCATCTTTTGCATTTACCTTCTATATTCCTACCATACTTGCAGATTCCAGACGCACTTATATCTGTGTGCCCCTTTCTTTTGTGTGTGCTAAGCTGTTGTACATGTATTTTTCTGGACTTTGGTGTATATATGGGCCTTTGTAAGTATCTTGTGTGTTCTTGTGACTTGGTACATGCCTACATCCTTGCTGGTCTGAGCTACATGTATCTGTGTGTGTACATTTCAGAGGAGCGTGTTGGCTCTCGCTGACGAGCCAGCATTAGGCGAGAGTACAGGCTCTGGGGCCATAGAATGAAGTGCTGCAGCTAGCTTTGTATTTCTTCAAGTACAGGGCATCACCTTTCTCCTCTGTAGTGGAGCTGGGGTTGATTCCTTCTGCCAGTGGCAGCTCCCTGACAATAAAACGCCCTTGCCATCCAGACCATCCAGTCATCATACCTGGAGGTGATTAATACCTATCACAAAGTTCTGTAGCTAGCAAATGGGAAAGCAATTTCTGATTGCTGCTGGTACTGCTGACACAGAAAGCCCTGCTCAGCTGTATGAGGCATTGTAATTTGTAGCTTTAAAGCAGGATGACCTGAATCACTACAAACACAAAAATATTTTTTGTGTCTGTCATCGTGTTTTACTTCTACGGCTCTGAAGTTCTGAGAAACCCTGGGTGGATTGTCCACTCTTGGCTCAGTCTCTCTGTCTCCATCTTTTTGCTGTGTTTCTCTTTCTCCCTCTGCAAAGATGTCACCATAATGAAGCTCTTGATGGATTCCTGGGTGACTCCCACCTGGTGGTGATGGATTGCTGCTCTCTTTGCTGCACGCTCCAGCTGTCTCTGCGGTTCAGTCTGCTGGATTGACAGGGCCCATAAATCACTCTTGGACGGCAAGGTGCTCTGCGAGCTCTGGACCCATTTGTGATGTGCTGATGTGACATTGCCTCACATATACCACTTGCACGCGGACAGTGGCAGATCGGGGTGCATGTGGATCTCAGATCTGACTGCCAGGTTCTCATATGCCCCTCTCTGGGTTTGAGGAGGTTGGGTTAGAAGGGCTGGGAACATGTTGTTGGTGCTATTGCTGTTTCCTTGCTGTGCATACAGTGCTTCCCAGAACATGAAAGGGAAGGAGCTGTGATCTGAAGAAATTGTAGAGGACAATTGGGGCAGTGGATGGTAAGGAGACTGGGGTGATGCAACATGCAGGCAGCTGTGGAGCCTCCTGACAGAAAATGTGGGTAGGAAGTAGGGGAGGGGGTTTGGCCAGTCCTGCTATCTTTTGTTAGTCCTCCCTTGCCTTTTTGTGCGTGGAATAGATAGAGCTGAAGGGCACGGTGAGGAAAGAGCCTTGGGAGAAAAAACAGGAATCGCAGCAAGGCAAACAGGTGAAGCTGCACATTAGACTATCCCAGGATGCAAGAGATGCTTGATCAATGCATGTGTCCCGGAACTGGTCAGAGTTGTCCTTGGGAGCTCCTGCAGCGGCAGAACTTCGTCCTCTGGATGCACCATGGATGCAGCACAGACACCATCAGTCGCTCCCGTAAGGCGTCCGAACACCTTCCTTGTAAACTCTGCAGTTACTTAACGGAAATTCCCCGGTGTCCTTACCGCCGAGTCCCACCGGGGTACCGGCGGCCTCACGAACCTCTCTGAGGGCCGTGCGCCGGCCACTTCCCCCCGGCTGGCAGCGCCGCGCTGCCCGGCCCGCGCCCAGCCCCGCGCGAGGGCTGCCGGCCGCGCCTGCGCCCGGGGATGGGCCTGGGGCTGGGCCTGCGCCCGGGGCTGGGCCGGGGGCGGGACGGGGTAAAGAGGGCGAGGGGGGAGTGTTCTCCGTGCAGCCGGAGGGGAAGGATCCCGGCGATGTGAAGAGCCAGCGGGCAGAGCTGTGCGCAGGGTGTTCCTCCTTCTTTCCGGTGCGGCAAGACCCTGCCTTCCAGATTGACTCTGCTGCTTTGTTACCCCCTGCGCAGAAAGCCCTCAGGGTGGGAGGGAGAGAGGGTTTGTTTCTCAGAGGTTGAAGCTGTGAAATGACAGATGAAATTTTTATTATGGTGATTTTTATTTTTGTGTCTGGGTTTGAAATGATGGTGAAAATTCTCAACAAAAATACCTCATGAATATTCAGTTACAGCGCCAGCAACACTTTGCAGTCATGGATTATTTATATACGAAATAACCAAAGCTTCATAAATAATAAAATAGCAGCAATCTCCGCTGTGTTTTATGTTCCCCATAGCCAGCACGAAGGCGGGGAGGATGTGTCTTTGTAGCACATTTACATGCTGTATCAGCCCCTTGCAGGCTGGGAGCGATGGGGAGGACAGAGGCAGCAGTACAAAGTGTGCAGGTGAAGGCTCTGGAGGTGTGGATGTGCACAGCACAATATGTGCACAGGGAAATGTTCCATTTGCTCCAGTGCTTGTGGGTGCATCTGGCTGCAGAGAACTTCTGGTGTAGCGTGAGGCATCTGTGTTTTTGAGGGCAGAGGTGGGAGTATGTGCAGAGGGATTGCAGCAAGGGGAGAAAACTTGCAGGCGGGATGTGTTGCTTGTGGGCAAGAAGATCAAGCACTTGGCTGCCTTTGGCTTGGTGTAGCTTGGCAGCAACCATCTATATGGCCATAAACACGTGGGATATCCCCATAATGTACTGCAGTAATAGCAGGGCATCAAGTTGTTTAAGGAAAGGCAGCCCTCACTTCTCAGACTTGGCCCTAACTGACCCATGCTTGGTGGCTTCAGATCATCCAAAAAGCCCCATGCTGGCAGAGCTAATGATTCCCTCTTGGGAAAGGCTCAGGTTTGCCTGAGTGGGCACAGGTAGACAGGTCAGCGGGCTTTTCCTCTAGCCAGACCAGCACCCACTTACAGTCTCCTCTCCTTTAAGTAAACCTATGCTTAAATTTCCAGGACAAATCTCTCCCACTCCCATTTCCCAGCTGAACAACTGCCATGTGCTATGCAGCTTGTTACACAAGAAAGAAGCATGATTCTGGAGAATGTCTAATGGAGTTCCTGTCCTCCAGCCTAACCCCACTGTTCAGTCAATAATAAAGCAGAATAAGACTTAATAGCTGCTTTCCTTATCACCAGACAGCACTGTGAGCACCTGATCTTTGCAGACTCCACTGCTTTCAAGAGAAAGGCTCTTCTGCCCAGATGCCTTTGCTGAGTACTCAGCAACGAGTAATCCGATGGGGATGAACAGAGAGAACTGAGCCCTCCACTGCCCATGGTCTTCCCTCCTTTCTTGAAGGCTTATGCTGATGTCCTTCTACCGACCGCTCCCGCTGGGAAGCACTAAATGCCAAACCAGTGAAAGTGTCGTTGGTTGCTCTGAGGGATGATTCATCACTCCAATTTGGTGGCAGCATACTTATCCCCCCCACCAGCCCACCTGGCAAGAGAAAAGAGATAAATCGCTGTCATCTCTTTTTATGGAACATATAATCAGGTGGTAACATGGAGAGTTGCCTCGGCTCAAAGTCATTCAGAATGAATTATTCATTCACTTAAAATGTCTTAAAAAGAAAGGGAAATTGTCTCCCTGATATAGTATCTCTTCCTGGCATTGCTGCAGTTGTGCATTGCTTGAAGAGTTCTGCTCTGATGCATAGCATGAAGTATGGACAGTTCCCCACCAGGGACCCAGGACCTTCTGCAGCTCTCCAGTGGTTGACATAGCACTTCTGCACTGCTCCCACTGAAGAAGATGAATCTCCCTGCTCAAGGTTTGGGAACAGGCTCAGGTATTTCTCAGCATCCTCCTGAGGGCTCGTCAAGGTGGCTTTGAGTGTACCTAGCCCTTTCCAGACTGAATCTTTGCACGTGGGAGAATTTTAACTCCTCTCTAGGGTCCTCACTGAAGGCTTCTCACTTTTATGCCCTTAGGAAGATCTGTCACATGACAGTTTCTGCCTCCCCAAAGAAAACCTCCTCACAGTGAGCTTGAGAAGGCCTTGGTTCTTAGAGAAAAAAACTGAGGTGACCTCTTCTGAGAGAGCTTCAGAAGCTACCATCTAACCATGACTACTGTACCTCTATACAGCAGGAGCAGGGAATCCAGCTTTTTAGAGATTGCCTTCTTGCTGCTTCCTAGCCTGTATATGAGGACAAGTGATAGTTTCTTATACCTTACATCCTGATTGGGTTCCTCAGTTGGAACTGACTGAAGCCTTGACAATATTTTTTTTTTCTTCTAAACCATCTTATATAGTAAGAGGTTTCTTGAAGAAGGATAAGTTTATATAATAGTCCTGGAAGAACATCTAGCAGCTTGGAAGCATGTCTGAGGCTGCTGAATCGCTGGAGCGGAATTAAGACATCTCCCATGGAACAGGCTTTCTACTGAGGTTTACTGTCTTGCCAAAAATTTAACCTGAAACTCTTTATCAGTATTTTTGACATTTTGATGAAACGTGTGGAGCTTTTACCCACTGAAAAATAGCCTTTAATTAAAAGTTTCCTGAAAAATACTGGTAATTGACAAATATGAACTTTTCATGATTTTGTTATTCTCTGTCTGGTTATTTGGAATAATAATCAACTTTTTTATGTTTACAAAAACAGACCTTTTCAGGTTAAAACATGTTTTTGTTTGTTTGAAAAATATTGATCACGATTTTGTGAAAAGTTTTGAATGGACTGAAAAGCAGCTCTTCCATTTCCCATCTCAGCTAACAAGGAAGAATAAAAATGCTCTTGATACAGATAACTTTCCTCTGTATCCACTTCATGCACATAACCAATTTGATGCTCATCTTCTTCCATAGGAATAATATTGGGAAGCAGAAGTTGCTGAAAAGTTACTGGAAAAGGATGTGGAAAAGAACCTCCATATATTCCAGTGGCTTTCAGGTAGGAGATACCTGATGCGTTTCCAGGATTGCATGATGGTTTGTTTTGTGCTATGCCATGGGGAAAATGTGGGTTGATTTCCTACTGCATCCTAATCTGTCTGTACAAAAACATTAGAAACATCCTTGTAACACCTACAGTTACCCTTGCCTACCTGCCTTTCAAATCTGTCTCCTTGAGGCTCCTCTTATGTTTGTTAACACACACACACACGCAAAAACCATGACAGAAGAGACTGTCAGAAAGTGGAGCTATGAGTGTGTGCCCATGCAAGAACTGTACTGGCAGGATATCTCAAGGGTTCTTGGCATAGTCAGCTGAAATGTTTAGTTCTGAGCAGTAAACTATTTAAAGTTGGATCCATCAGGAAAACTTGGAAAGGCCCTCCATCTTGATGCACTTTTTGGTCATTGTCAGAATGCCATAATTGCTTGATGTATTTTATGTCACCTGTCAGAACAGTTGCAAGTGCTATTTCTTAGCTCAGAGAGAGTATATCTTTTAATAATGAGTACTTTCTGTTGCATGATCTCAGTGTGCATGAGGTAAATTAACCCTCTACTGCAAGGGAATGATCTATTTTATACCTGGTTTATGAGTGGGGAAATTAAGGCAAGAAAAGCTATGCAAGATATGTGTATGAAATCCGTGTACAGTCCACTGACATCATAAACGCTAAAATCATCCTTCCCTCTCCATGTTCTGGAGATTAAAGAACCAGTTATTGATAAAAACTCTTTGTTTTAATGGCCATTTCCTCTCTGTTGCTCTTTTGGGGAGGGGGTCTTTTTTAATTTGCTTTCTGCTCATTTATCCTCACTTTAAATCCAATAACAGAAAAGAATTAAATTACTTTCTGCTAAGAACAAGGCTATGTGTCTGAGCTCCACTCTGTCCTGGAGAACTAGGGCAGTTCCCCTTTGCCATACAGGTAATTCAATTTACAAGGAGCTTGTAAGATAATGGTGAATGAAGCATGAGCTTGTTATGTCCATGGAGAAATTAGTTCTCAAAAGAACATTGCTGAAAGAAGTAGGGAAGGAAAAATGAGCAAAATGAAATGAGAAAGGTTATAAACACATTAAGCTGGGGTTCCCTACTTCAGTGTTCGGAGCCATCTCTGCTATAAATTGTATTGATTAAGAAACTTATTGGAGCTACCTGCTGCTATCAATTACTTTCCACTTATTGCTTTCTTTACCTGCTAGGCAGTCAGTAGTCTGACAGAACTGAAGCCCCAAGTCTTCTTAACCTAGAGCTCATGAGAGCTGGAAAAAAGAATAAACTAATTTCAACTACTACTGTTTCCTACTGGAAAGGGAAAAAAACCACATGGCTTATATGGGTGGGCTTTTTTCTGGTGTCTGGAATTGGGATGGGAGAAGTCCATGAGCTTGTGCAATGTGAGCAATCCTAAAAAATGCGGTGGACTTATGTGACGGGCAGTTCTCAGCATGTAGTCCCATGGTGGAGCTGCCAGTCCTGTCCTGTGCAGTGTGTCTAAAGGTGGATACTGCCTCCAGAGCCTCACAGTGCAGAGCAGAAAAAGGTGTTGTCAGGTAATGAAATAATGATGTCAAAGGGATGGGATAGAAGATTCTTAGGACAACATAATGCTCCTTTTTTCCACCCAATGTTGCAGTGACTCTGGTAAGTTAGGGGAAATCTGATCTAACACTATTCATTTTATGGTAAAAAGGAGGGGGAAGCAATAGAGCCACAAGACCATGAATGTCAGCAGCCCTTCTGCTGTGCTGGATCTTTGTAATTCCCTTTCATACCCTGCAATGATTCCTCTGTAGCCTGCAATTCTTGACCTTTCACGGTCTCTGATGGTGAAGGAAATCATTGGCTGTTTTTGCTGATACTTTGTATAGATCTATATATATATGAGATAAAAAATAAAACAAAGTCTAGCTTTACTTTTCCAAATTCTCTCTTCCAAATTCAGACCTCTGGTACCAGAGCAACACACAGGATTTTGTTGGCAACAATCCAATAAAATAAATGGAAATGAACATCCAAGTTGTTGAAAAGGCTTTGAAAATCTCGGCCTAAGTCCTTAAAAGTCCATTTACTTTCTCACTGCTGTGACTTCAGGTCAGCTTGGGCTCTTGACTTCACTAACTGCTTTAAAACTACCTTGAATTTCTCATCTCTCTTATCCTATGGGATTTTTCTTTCTTTGCCTTTTTTCTCTGACCCTTCATAAATCCTTTTTTTGTTTTTTTTCCCCCCTTCTTGCACAAAACCAGCCAGCCAGAGATGCAGGGCAGGGGCAATGTGAGGGCATGCCCAGTTCAGAAATATGCCCCTGGCATGCCCTGCAGCCTGGTCACCTCAGGCCGTTGTCAGTTCTTGCATGCTAAGCAAAGTTGAGCTGGATGGCAGATGCTGAAAGAAACCTGGATTTTATAGGAGACAGTTTTGGGAACCTGTTGGCTTTGTCTGCACAAGGCCCTTAAGTTTGACACCAATTGGTCTGCTCCTAATGTTGCCATGTGGTATGGGGAGTCAGTTGAGGAACCAGTGATTTTGCTCAAATGTTGCCTACGTCCATGGTATTTACTGTGAACTTAGCATTATTTCATCTTCTTTTTTCAACCCTGGAGATCCTAGAGGTACAAAATGCCACAAGATATTTTGTTGTGTTCAGAAGTCAATTCCTGTCTTTCACAGTTGCACTGAAAAGCTTGGACATTTGACCCAGGTGTGACGTAAAGACTCAGAAGCTGGAAAGCAAAAGAGAGCCCTTATTTATAAAAGTATCCTGTTTGATAAGCCAATATGATGAGTTATAAAGTCTCTGATTTAGATTTGAATTCAAGGGACTTAAAGAAGCTGTAATAAGAGCTGGCTGCCATCAGCCCTCTTGCCCCGTATGTATCTAGTGATCTTGGGTGCCCAGGCACTGATACCATTAAGAGGCAGGGAGATCTGAGTACTTTCTAGAAATGAATCCCTTGGTGTTTGTCAGTTGGATCCTGAATTGTTATTCGTGTTTGAAAAATCAGGCTTGATGCTGACTGTACGAGTGCTAGTGCTACTGGGATTCTGGAGGATGCCATGTGGGCTAACGCAAACTGAACTAGGAAATGTAATATTATCCTTTGTGCCTAGGCTGAAGCAGTGCCCTAGCAGGCTCTTGGAGGCAGCTGGTGTATCCGGAGCACACTGTTAGCAGGGCTGTGCAACTGCGTTCTTGAAAGACCACAGATTTCAGGGCATTTTTACATTTAGGGCACTGTTTTTAATTTCTTCTGTTGTGACCATGGTTTAATATGGAACGAAGGCACTGACAGCCCATCTGAAATCTTCCCTTATACTTTTAGCCAAATATGTGGGTCTTTATTTTTTTCCTGGTCTTTTGTACCAAGGGCTCTTGTGCTGTTTTCTACTGAAGAGATGGCTGCATTTTATGTACATCGACAATAAAAGACTTATTAATGTAAAACTCTGAACATTACTATGACTGCAAAGAGATATTATTTAGCATACAAAAAAAGGGCAATCTTATTCTGGGGTGATAGGAATTTGTTTTCATTTGTTAGAGTGCAGTTTGAACTCGTTAATTTGATAGTATATATAGAAGGGCTATGTTTCTATTTAAAATTGTGACAAATTCACCCCCAGCCATCTCACAGTTACTGCTCAGCTTCACATCTTTGCGTCTTGAAAAGTCACTGTGACAAAGGTGATTGAACTCATATCTGCCTGGTCCAAAATTAATCACTCTTCATACATGAGCCAAAGGAATTTGCTGAGGTCCTTTATGAGCAAGACACAGGTACGGACTGCGACACAGATCAGCATCTCTGAATCTGCCCATCAGAGGGCGATGAAGTGCTCATGTGGAAGAATACGCTGGCACGTCTTCTGCCAGTTCATTTGCCTAGGGTGTATATCTCTCAACTACCACATTAAAATTGTAGTGCCTGTAACAGGTCCTGAAATTAGTCGTGAGCCATATTGCTTTGACCTTCTCCATATTCTGTTTGGATTCACTGCTTCTGCCAATTTAGCCAGGCAGCCAGAAAGTAAATAAATGCTTCCCACCTGGCAGGTGCCGAAAGGTTAGATTTGCATAAAGTGGCCAGTGTAAATTTCGCCTGTTTGTTGTCACCTCTCCTCTCCAACTGGGAATTCCGAGGCAGAGAGAAATGTCAGCTGGAAATAGTACTTCAGTGTCAGCAGTTAATCTCTTCCTGCTATGTCCATGTAGCCACTTTGTGCTGCTCTTTACCACATGCGTCAGCCAGTCACCTCTTGTGTGAGCCTCTCATTACTGGACACTTCTGTTACTGCTTTGCTTACAGTCTTGGCTTTGCTTTTTTTGTTTTCTGTTTGTAAATTAAATTCTTCTCAACTGGTCCGTCGCTCTGCTGAAATGGTTGTGTAAAACAGCCTGCTACCAGTTTTGTTCCTCAAATAGTTCAGTGTATCTTTACCCTCTGTTCCTGAGCCTAGACTGATGAAGAATCACATAGATTCGCTTCTGTGTGTTCGTCATACAGCAAGCAGATCATATGAGGCACTGTAAGTCCCCAGGCTGAGAATTCAGTTCTGCAAAGCTCTAAGCTGTTCCTGAGGTCACTGACTGCAGCTTGCTTGCCGGTGTTACTGAGCGTCTAAGAGAATCAAGTGGAGTTGTGCGTTTGGGGTGCTAAAATCTCAGCAGTGCTCCTCTGTAAGCACTTGTCTCATGCTCAGGAACTGTTGGCTAATGGGGATGCCACTGCTGAAAAGAAGGAGAACAAGAGCCTCATGAGTGGGTCTGATTTTTCAAGTCTTTGATTTGGACACACATTCAAGGGTCTGCTGCCAGTGCACCCTATTACACGTTACACTCTAATGGTTGAAAAGACATCACACGATGAGGGCAGAGATAATCTTCCAATAAGATTTAACCTAGCCCATAACAACGGGGTCCATATTGCTGTCTGCCTTCTGCTTTACCCGTGTGCCAGAGTGATCCTGCCTTCCAAGCAGCCACCTGCCCCCTGTTTTTTCCAGCTGCCTCCATCTGTTCTCAGTAGAGTCTCCAGTTCCCTAAGAGCTGTTTCCTGCCTGGTCTAACTCAGACTCATCCGTACCCTTGGAAAAAATTGTACGATTATTTTGGCATTTGTCCAAGAACAGTTTGGCCCCTTCATGTTGGACTGTGTTGAAGGATGGCTTTCTGCTCTGTCTCCCCTTCTGTAATGTGTTCAAAATGCACTGCTTCAGACGGCCTCTCCAGTGCTGCTTTAGCTGCCTCCAGTAAAAGGGAGCAGGTGGAAGAAATAGATCAGTAGTTTGGTTCTGAATCACCTCCCCAGCAAAGCCAGTGCTGGAGATCACTCGTAATGAAATTGTCATACAGGTAAGGCCTCACAATCACGGAGAAAAGGAGGAAAACAAAAATGAGGCTGGAGATGGGTTTATGGTAATCTTGAAGCAATTTCATGGAGGTGCAGGTGTTTGGATTGGAGCCTGGGATGCCAACAGGAAGGTCATGAGAGAGAAACTGCTTGTGTGGAGTTTCTCTGTCGTGGTAGGAAAGACTGCATGGTCCTTTAGGGGTGCTTAGCCCGAACTGTGTGAAAACCTGTGGGCAGAGTCCCATGCTCCAAGCTCCCTGGGGGAAGGAAATTGTGAGATTAGACCATTGTGACCTTGCCTGCATGCCTACAAAGTGACTAGGCATAGATTCACATCCTCTGAGAACTGCAGGATGGAGGTTTGAAGCCCTAGTTTGGAGACTCCAAATCCCTTCCCATAGTAGAGTGGTAGTGTGGAGAAAAGAAGCCCTGATTTGCAGGAAAAGGAGCAAATAGGATTTCTTAAGAAAAAAAAATTGTTGAAAATCCTTTTCTGACATTTAAAATTTATACTTTCAAACAAGAAATTAATTTGCCAAAAAAAGTAAATACATCTTTTAAAGGTTGACATAAAATGAGTTGGTTTAAAATTATTGCGAAGAAACCTATTGATTGACTCAACTTGAATTTTTTAGGCAGTATGTTTAGGTTCAGGAGGGTTTTTGTGGTATTTGATTTTCCATCTGGTTTCAGGATGGAAATTATTGTTTGTCAAGGTTGATGTTCTCTGGCTTCCACCTCAGGCTAGCACTGTGTCTGGGTGTGGGCTGCTTAGGGCTTTGGTGTTCAGTATGAATCCACTCTATGAATCCAAAGAAGTTGGCACAAAAACTGTACCCATGTAGCTGAAGCTTGGGAGCTCAATTCACCCACCCAGCAGCACGCCCAGGACACTTAGAAAAACACTATGTGCATGGCACCAAGACTTGCACATGAACCCTGAGCACTCCCCTTAGTGCTGCTTGTCCCTCAGCTCCATGCCTCCGTTCTCGTCTGCCTGAGTCTCATCCTGGCTCCCAGTGAAACAAATTGTTCATTGATTCAGCTTTTGATTAAATTTCTTGCCTGTTTTCCAGAATTATTTCCCCTTGGATTACGCAGGAAAGCACTGCAGCAGAGAGGGGTGGGAGTGAGGGAACGTATACAGATATACAGCCTTGAGAGCTACAGACATGTTGAAGAAAGTGGGATGGGATGGTCTTCATGGTAACCCTCTAGGGTGCATCATAATAACTGTTCACTGGAATGCATGGGAGGGGGTGTGAAATTTAGTGTGAAAATATTTCCTATGGATGTCCCTGGATCTAACTCCCTCCTTCCCTCCTCACCCAATACCACAGATTTCTTGTGATCTCTGGAGAACCCAGACCCCCAGCCCAAAGAGAGCATTATTTTAACTTGGCACATAGCCCCTAGAACTCAGGATTATATTTATCCTGGCAATGGTGGGAAGAGGAAAAGAAAAAGTGCACTTGCTGGGTTTTACAGTGCCTGTCACATTTATCATCGTTGAAGTTCACTGGAAAAAGACTTCAGGAAAGACAAGCAGGAAGTAAATCTTTCTTCTCTTTGGATTGTGAGAGATTTCCATGGCTAAATTCAGAAGGAACTTTGTGAACTGCTAGGCAGGGGAATTTTATAACATAAACTGTGGATTTCAGGGGGTCTCCTCAACAAATAGTGGTGTGTCTCTTGGGTGCAGTGCCCTTTGGGGAGGGCTTTGGGCTACTGATAATGAAAAGGCATCAGTTGTCCTTTACAGCATCGTTTGACAGTTGCTTAATTGTGGCGTAAGAAACTGCATGACAAGCCAGGCATGTTGAACTAGACTTTCAAGTGTATTTCAGGTCTTCTGGATGAAGCCTGAAAGGAAAAGTCTTGAGGGTGTTTTGTCATGTGCTTTTGTTGGGGGAGGATCTCAAATGTCTGTGCTTTGGACATCACAAAGCCAGCATCCTTGGAGAGCTTATTATCACAACTCCTTGAACAACTGGCCAGTCCCAGAGGGGCGCGTGTACAATAATGTAATGAAGAACTGTTGCCTTCAGTCTCAGGCTAGAGCTCTTCTACACCGTAACACCCTGCCTCTTTGTACAATGCTGGACATGTGTTTGTTATTTGGCTAATGAAGCTGTCCCGAGCTTTGAAAGCCCAAGCATGCTCCTAGTGCTCATTACCTGGCTCCTACAGCAGGAGCCTCCACCAGCAGCAGCCTCACTTAAGTACCTATTGTTTCATAAGAACCAAAAGGATCAATGCAATTGGCAAAGTAAGATTGGAGATGCAAAGTCATTTCATGGGGAAAACAGTGCAGGTAATTAGGCTTGACAAAACTTTTTGAGAAGTGGCTACACCTTTGAAGGGAACATTATATGTTTTCACAAGCATTGTGTCTACACCCTGATGACTACCACATGTGTGTATATAGACACGATGGCAGGTGTACATGCATGTTTGTCTTTGAGCACATGCCAGTGTATATGCAATATGCAGAGCTGATATGCAGTATTATGAACTTGTGCATGTAAAGAAATATCCTTGGTCATAATACTGCCTATATGCGTGTAAGAGGTGATGTGCACACAAGACAGAAGCTTGGAAATGCTAGAGAAATAGTTAATAACTCCCATGCTCTGCTTACATTTTCTGCAGGTACAATATATACTGTAGCCAGAAGTACTGGTTTTTTTGCTGGAATTTTCCATCAACACCCCTCTGTCCAAGTGTTTGGTTTTATTTTACTTATTTACTTTCATGTCACACCTATGACAATGCCTTTGTCAACATCCAAAAAAACCCCTGTCAATGTAGTGGACAAATAAATAAGCCTCCAAGATCTAACTAATGCACGTTCATATAAGCAGATCTCCCAAAAGCATACTTTTGAGTGGTGTCACCTCGTGTTGCCCGGTGGCACAGCAGTGAAAATGGATCTTTTCCAATATTAAAAAAAAAAAAAATAAATTCTGAAATTTTCCTGCAGAGTTTTTGTACCAGAAAATCGTGTCCTTGGTTGCAGGCTCATCTGTTAGACAATGTAGTTTGACGTCATGCATCCTGAGCCAAGCTGTGGTCCATCGTTTTCTGCTAGAACACATAATTGGACTGGGGAGCAAAGAGCAATTGTGGGATACAAAACCAACTCTCCATGGGACTCTTTACAAAGATTTTTCACAGTGGGAGCTGGCCACGTTCCCCTGAGCTGCACAGATGCTTGAAAAGGGGGCTTGAATTTCCATGGCAACAGGCTGCATTCTGCTGACTCTGGTAGTCTGTCGCTCTCCGGATATGTCTGTCACCCCTGGTGCTCTGAGTTTCGAGGCCAACAACGTGTGATGGACAAAGATTGAAGTGGGGTTGTGCTGGGGTCAGGCATCCTGGTCAAGGGAATGTACTGCAAACACACTGGGGGAGAGGCACTCCGCACTTAAGATGATACAGGTGAATCCTTCAGTCTGGCTCAGACATCAGTTACAATAGGATCTTGCTAGTTGAGCTGTTGTCTGGTTACTTGGGAGCTTGAAGGCATCATGTCACAATACGATTGTGCCCTTGTCTATCTCCTCTCATCTGAAGAGCTGTGTTTTTTATATATGTCAGACGACTCAGTCCCACAGTGTCTCTGTGATGCAGTCACAGTGGGAAAACTGAGGCAGCCCTAGGAAGTAGCTGGATTTGCAGAAAATGCTAGTGCCAGAGGTAGAAGCAGGATCAAGAAGTTCTCATTTCCTCTGTTCCCCCACCTCGTTGTGAGGATCTGTCAGTTCTCATGGAACTCGTAAAGTAGGAGCATATTCCTTGTTAGTTCTTGAATCACTTCTAAGAAGAAAAAACATTTAACATGCACATACTCAAAAGAGGAGGTAAAAATGTTATGGCGGAATAGAGGAAAGTAACTATGAAAGAAATTGGAAGAAAGGGAATTGTGTGCTACGAGAAAAGGGTGGGATGGGCTGAGTAGTTTCCTGTTTCTGGGTGGGATTGAAGCAGAGGAGGAGGGTAAGGTGCATTAATTGGGGAGGTGATGCTGAGTGCAAACGCAGGGACAGGAAAGGCTCTTGTCAGTCTTGAGTTTATCCTGAGTTCAGTGCAAGCTCAAGGGCTGTGTCCTGGGTTTGGCCAGAACAGGGTTAATTTTCACCGGACTCCAGGAAGGGGCACAGCCGGGGGGTGGGGGCTGACCCCACCTGGCCATACAGAGCCCGGTATTCCATACCATGTGACGTCACGCTGGGTTCCGGTGGGGGGGGGGCGGTGCGGCGGGAAGGCTCTCGCGGCTTGGGCGGGCGCAGCGCCGGTCCGGTTTCGGGAGAGCGGCTGTTGTACGGTTCGTGGTTGTGTTTTCTCCTTATTTGTATCGTTGTTGTTTCCTGTTTTCCCTCTGTTTGCTGTTCTGTTAAACTGCCCTTATCCCGACCCACCAGTTTCTGCCTCTTTCTTTCCATTCTCCTCCGCACGCCGGCGGGGGGAGGGGCGGCCGCGTGGCGCTTTTGTTGCCGGCGGCAGCCGAAACCAAAACATTAAATTGGCGCCCAGACGTGGAGCAGGGATAACGGCAGGGCTGAGCAGCGGCTGTTAAGACTGTTTTCTTAGATTTGCTTAAATTTTGTTATACGCATTTTTCTGTGTTAAGTAGTCGCCGGTAAAAAAGGAAAAAAAAAAAATGTTTCCGACTTTGATCAAGTGGCTCTGCTATGTAAATCCGTACTTGCACTATGTGTTCATTGCCATGCTGTTCATCATCACTGGAAAAAGGATTAAGATGATGATTTTGCTGTACTGTACGATATCGACTTATGATATGATAACATCACTGTGCATGAAACTAGTCTTGTATTTGCATGCGGCACTGCGGTCATTTCCGTACCTCGGATCCTATGTCTTAGATTTTGTTAATAATCAAACCCAGTCTGTGGGGAAAACCGAAGGGGATACCTTCCCCCACTCTTTCGCCCCCCCTCTCTCCCTCAGGCTGGTCCTAACGGCTTTTGAGAATTTTGAGTACCCATGGGATGCTCAGGGCAGCACTCTCCTTTTGTTATGCCTCCTGAATGGGTTGCAGGTTTTGTTTAGGGTTAAGCAAGTCGTTAAGAACATCGTGCAGAGACCTGCCCCGGGGCCGGATAGCTGTGAGTGGCTGGGCGTGTGGGACAGCATGGGCAAGTACCTAGGGCAGTGGGCACCACCGGTGTTTTTTAAACTCACCCCTGAACAAATACAGAATCCAGACAGTCTAGTAAAATATCTGCAAAGAGTGTGCTGCCACCCGGGGAACTCCAGAGAGACACAAATCACTGCAACGTGCTGGGGTCTGGCCCACGCCTACCGAGCCATGTTCAACACTGTTCAGTGCCTTAAAGGGGAAAGGGGGGGAAACGAAGCGGCAGGCACTGCAGCTGGCGCTGCCCCCCCAGCCGGCCCTGCAGCCCCTCCAGCCCAGCAGGCAGTCCCAGCCCCCCCGACCGGCACCACGGCTGCTGCAGCCACAGCTGCAGGGTCTGCCTCGGTTTCCCCAGCGGGCACAGCAGCTGCTCCAGCCCCAGCTCCAGCCACAGGCACAGTGACTGAGCCCAATGACCAACCTGTGCTGGTAGCAGTCGCCCCTGTAAAACTAAAGAAAGACGCAAAGAGAGCAGATCGCTCCGGGAGGGATGATGATGAGCCAGGGTCATCACGGGAGATAGAGACAGAGATCATCACCCGGTCCCTGTCCCTGGGCGAGCTGCGAGACATGCGCAAAGATTTCAGCCGCCACCCAGGCGAGCACATTGCCACCT
Source organism: Opisthocomus hoazin (assembly GCF_030867145.1). NCBI lineage: Eukaryota > Metazoa > Chordata > Aves > Opisthocomiformes > Opisthocomidae > Opisthocomus > Opisthocomus hoazin. Next base: position 13,202,026 of record NC_134429.1, read on the forward strand.
GGCTGCTGCGGTGCTGGGATAACGGGGCTAGCAGCTTGGAATTAGAGGGCAAGGAAGCCAAGCAGCTGGGATCCCTGGCCAGGGATGGGGGCATTGACAAGGCCATTGGGAAAAAGGAACAAGTCCTCAGCCTCTGGAGGAGACTTCTGTCAGGTGTGAGGGAGAGGTACCCCTTCAGTGACGATTTTGTATGCTATCCTGGCAAGTGGACCAATATGGAAAGGGGTATTCAGTACTTGAGGGAATTGGCTGTGCGGGAGCTGGTTTACTGTGACACAGACGATGAGCAGGTACCTACAGACCCAGATGAACTCCAGTGCTCACAATCCATGTGGAGGAAGTTTGTGCGGAGTGCACCCTCCTCGCATGCCAACTCACTGGCAGTTGTAAACTGGAAAGGTAAAGACGCACCAACAGTGGACGAGGTGGCTGTCAGACTCCGCCAATATGAGGAAAGTCTCTCTTCCTCTCTTGTCTCAGCTGTGGAGAAACTGGCCCGGGAGGTGCGGCAAATCAAAGAGAACATGTCCTACTCCCCACCTGTACGGGCCAGTGTCTCAGCTATTAGGGGCAAGCGTTTCCCTGCTCAGGAGAGGGAATACAGAGGCTACACACCACGGGGCACCCTGTGGTTTTACCTGCGTGACCACGGAGAGGACATGAGGAAGTGGGATGGAAAACCCACCTCAAGTCTAGAGGCACGAGTACGTGAGTTGCGAGGTAAAACAATCACAAAAGGGGACTCTGTTAGGAAAAATGCCGCTCCAGTTTCCAAAAGCCAGCTCTCCAGACCAGGTAGACAGTTTGACCTTGATTCCGATCCTCTGGAGGGGACCTCTAAGTCATTTTTACAGCAGGTGAGCAGCAATTTCTCTGACGAGGATTAGAGGGGCCCTGCCTCCAGCCAGGTGGAGGAAAGGGACAACCGTGTCTATTGGACGGTGTGGATTCGGTGGCCTGGCACGTCAGATCCACAAGAGTATAAAGCTCTAGTGGACACTGGTGCACAGTGTACTTTAATGCCATCAGAGTTCAAAGGGTCAGAGCCCATTTGCATTTCGGGAGTGACAGGGGGGTCCCAAGAGCTGAGTCTACTGGAGGCTGAAGTGAGCCTCACTGGGCAGGACTGGCAGAAGCACCCCATTGTAACTGGCCCCGAGGCTCCGTGCATCCTTGGGATAGACTATCTTAGGAGAGGCTATTTCAAGGACCCAAAGGGGTATCGGTGGGCTTTTGGCATAGCTGCTGTGGAGACGGAAGAAATTAAACAGCTGTCCATTTTGCCTGGTCTCTCGGAGGATCCTTCCGTTGTGGGGTTGCTGAGGGTTGAAGAACAACAGGTACCCATCGCGACCACAACGGTGCACCGGCGACAGTATCGTACCAACCGAGACTCCCTTCTCCCCATTCATCAGCTGATCCGCCAGCTGGAGAGTCAAGGAGTGATCAGCAAAACTCGCTCACCCTTTAATAGTCCCATATGGCCAGTGAGAAAATCTACTGGAGAGTGGAGACTGACAATAGACTACCGTGGCCTGAATGAAGTCACACCACCGCTGAGTGCTGCCGTGCCAGACATGCTAGAACTTCAGTATCAGCTGGAGTCAAAGGCAGCCAAGTGGTACGCTACAATTGACATCGCTAATGCATTCTTCTCCATCCCTTTGGCAGCAGAGTGCAGGCCACAGTTTGCTTTCACCTGGAGGGGCATCCAGTACACCTGGAATCGACTGCCCCAGGGGTGGAAACACAGTCCCACCATTTGCCATGGACTAATCCAGACTGCACTGGAAAAGGGTGAAGCCCCAGAACATCTGCAGTACATCGATGACATCATTATATGGGGCGACACAGCGGAGGAGGTTTTCGAGAAAGGGGAGAAAATAGTTCAGATCCTTCTGAAAGCCGGTTTCGCCATTAAGCGAAGTAAAGTCAAGGGACCTGCGCAAGAGATCCAGTTTTTGGGAATAAAATGGCAGGATGGGCGCCGTCAAATCCCAATGGATGTCATCAACAAAATAGCAGCTATGTCTCCACCCACCAGCAAAAAGGAAGCACAGGCCTTCCTGGGTGTTGTGGGTTTTTGGAGGATGCACATCCCAAATTACAGCCAGATTGTAAGTCCTCTGTACCACGTGACCCGGAAGAAGAATGATTTTGAATGGGGCCCTGAGCAACGACAGGCATTTGAACAGATTAAACGGGAGATAGTTCATGCCGTAGCCCTTGGTCCAGTCCGGTCAGGGCAAGATGTTAAAAACGTGCTCTACACCGCAGCCGGGGAGAATGGCCCAACCTGGAGTCTCTGGCAGAAAGCACCAGGGGAGACTCGAGGTCGACCCCTGGGGTTCTGGAGCCGGGGATACAAAGGATCCGAGGCCCGCTATACTCCCACTGAAAAAGAGATTCTGGCAGCATATGAAGGCGTTCGAGCTGCTTCAGAAGTGGTCGGCACTGAAGCACAGCTCCTCCTAGCTCCACGATTGCCGGTCCTGGGCTGGATGTTCAAAGAGAGGGTCCCTTCTACGCATCATGCCACCGATGCTACGTGGAGTAAGTGGGTCGCTCTGATCACCCAGCGTGCCCGAATGGGAAACCCCAGTCGCCCAGGAATTCTGGAGGTAATCATGGACTGGCCAGAAGGCAAAGATTTCGGAGCATCACCAGAGGAGGAGGTGACACGTGCTGAAGAGGCCCCACTGTATAACCAGCTGCCAGAAGATAAGAAACAGTATGCCCTGTTCACGGATGGGTCCTGTCGCATTGTGGGGAAGCAGCGGAGGTGGAAGGCTGCTGTATGGAGCCCTACACGACAAGTCGCGGAAACTGCCGAGGGAGAAGGTGAGTCCAGCCAGTTTGCAGAGGTGAAAGCCATCCAGCTGGCTTTAGACATTGCCAGTCGAGAGAAGTGGCCAGTGCTCTATCTTTACACTGACTCTTGGATGGTGGCCAATGCCTTGTGGGGGTGGCTGCAGCAATGGAAGAAGAACAACTGGCAGCGCAGAGGCAAACCTATCTGGGCTGCCCCATTGTGGCAAGATATTGCTGCCCGTCTGGAGCAGTTGGCTGTAAAAGTCCGTCACGTGGACGCCCACGTTCCTAAGAGTCGGGCCACTGAAGAACATCAAAACAACCACCAGGTAGATCAGGCTGCTAAGATTGAAGTGGCTCAGGTGGATCTGGACTGGCAACATAAGGGTGAACTCTTTATAGCTCGGTGGGCCCATGACACCTCGGGCCACCAAGGAAGAGACGCGACATACAGATGGGCTCGTGACCGAGGGGTGGACTTGACCATGGACACTATTGCACAGGTTATCCATGAATGTGAGACATGCGCTGCAATAAAGCAAGCCAAGCGGGTAAAGCCTCAGTGGTATGGAGGACGATGGCTAAAATATAAATATGGAGAGGCTTGGCAGATTGACTATATCACACTGCCACAAACCCGCCAAGGCAAGCGCTATGTGCTCACAATGGTGGAGGCCACCACCGGATGGCTGGAAACCTACCCTGTGCCCCATGCCACTGCCCGGAATACCATCCTGGGCCTGGAAAAACAAGTCCTGTGGCGACATGGCACTCCCGAAAGAATTGAGTCCGACAACGGGACTCACTTTCGCAACAGCCTCATAGACACCTGGGCCAAAGAACACGGTATCGAGTGGGTGTATCACATCCCCTACCATGCACCAGCCTCGGGAAAGATCGAACGTTACAATGGGCTGCTAAAAACCACTTTGAGGGCAATGGGGGGTGGGACTTTCAAGAACTGGGATACCCATTTAGCAAAGGCCACCTGGTTGGTTAACACCAGAGGGTCCACCAACCGGGCTGGTCCTGCCCAGTCAAAACCTCAGCGCCCAGTAGAAGGGGATAAAGTCCCTGTAGTGCACATGCGGAACATGTTAGGGAAGACGGTTTGGGTTAGTCCTGCCTCGGGCAAAGGCAAGCCCGTCCGCGGGATTGCCTTTGCTCAAGGACCTGGGTGTACCTGGTGGGTAATGCGGAAGGATGGGGAAGTCCGATGTGTACCTCATGGGGATTTAATTTTGGGCGAGAATAGTCCATAAATAAATTGTATAAAGTTAGTTGTTAAATAACCCTGTCACTGTCTGTTATCACTGTTATAATTGTTATATTTTGTACCAGTAGTAGCATAGTAAGAATCGTCCAGATTAAAGAAGGATGGACTTTTTCAATGAAAACCTAGCAGAGCACAGCGATGATGGAACTGGACCTGGTTTTCAACAACTGGCATCCAGCAACTTCATCAAGATCAACATCTCCTGCAGACTGTGGGCACGGGCCGCACCAGATACATCAGCCGTGAGCTCCAGATGCAGCAAGTGACCGCCCATCACCACACATCACCTCCCCTGCCACGGAAGATCATTACGACAGATGGAGCCTGAAGTCATGGATTAAATGAACTCAATGGACACTTTAGAGTGATGATCCATAGACTAAAGGAATGATATCTGGAGACAGGAGAAGTGGTGGTGATCAACCGGACAATGGGGGACCTGGGCATGACGTAGATGGTATGGAATAAGGGGTGGATAATGTCCTGGGTTTGGCCAGAACAGGGTTAATTTTCACCGGACTCCAGGAAGGGGCACAGCCGGGGGGTGGGGGCTGACCCCACCTGGCCAAACAGAGCCCGGTATTCCATACCATGTGACGTCACGCTGGGTTCCGGTGGGGGGGGGGCGGTGCGGCGGGAAGGCTCTCGCGGCTTGGGCGGGCGCAGCGCCGGTCCGGTTTCGGGAGAGCGGCTGTTGTACGGTTCGTGGTTGTGTTTTCTCCTTATTTGTATCGTTGTTGTTTCCTGTTTTCCCTCTGTTTGCTGTTCTGTTAAACTGCCCTTATCCCGACCCACCAGTTTCTGCCTCTTTCTTTCCATTCTCCTCCGCACGCCGGCGGGGGGAGGGGCGGCCGCGTGGCGCTTTTGTTGCCGGCGGCAGCCGAAACCAAAACAGGCTGACACAAATTTTGTTTCCCATGGCCCGTGTATTTCCCACGAGCTGCAGGAAAAATACGGGTTACAGCTTACAAGAGAGTGCTGAAAGGGCTGTGCATTACTGGAGCCAGAATGCTGGACCACAGGGAGAGGGCTGGAGGCTCATAAATGAGGTTGCTGTGATGATCTTTGAGATCTTTGCCAAGCAGCCTGGAAATGTCTTCTTTTGACATATATGTGAGGATCCTGGTTTTCTGTTGTCACACACTGCCACTCCAGCACAGAGGCCCTACATGTGGCAAGCTGGGCTGAGAGGAGGAGCCGAAGGAGAGGGATGGTGTGGTGTCCTCTGCCATCACGTGGGAACATACTGGTGCGGCTGTGCTGCAAAACAGAGGGAGCTGGCAGGCATAGCACTAGCCTAAACTAGCTACACTAACAGGGGAAGAAAAATGTGTCTTGCTCCCCTCGGGGACACCACTCATACTGTGAAAGAGAGATCCAACGAAGATATCACTTCTATGTGCAAATGGGAGAGGAGTAGGATGGAGAGACCTGCATCCCCCTGGAGAACTGGGTTATCCTTAGGGAGATGGCATGCAGGGGAGGCTGAGCATCTGTAGGCTGGCAGGCAGCATTTGCCTCTGCTGAGCAAGGGTGTTTATCTCTAGAGCTTTCAGCAATGTTTATGGCTGAGGAGGGGTGTAAATCTCATTGGATTCAAGTCCTTGGTGGATAATTATTCCCTTCTTCTTCTGCCTGTACTCCCCATGCCCTCCTGCCCTGGATATGAGACACTGTTCACAAACTATAAATGGATGCAATGCTATGCTTAATGTAGAAAGACACCTTATAATCAGGTGAGGCACAGGGTGGGAGGTGAGGCACAGGGTGGGAGGCAGCTTGCCAATTCTTGCTCCTTCCCACATGTAGTCAGTCCCTGAGCCTCCTATCACACTCATCTGTGGGAAGCTCATTTCTTCCATTTCCCCTTAAAATGACTTGTAGCCTGTAAAGCCTGGAGCAGGGCAGCTGCGTGCTCAGAATCCTAAGGTGCTGTCCCTAACGGGAGATGGTGGCGGGGTGTAGGGAGGGAAGCTGTGCTACTCTAATTCCACATCAGGACTCTGGTTTGGCTCTTGCGGCTTATGAGGCTATCAAAGCCTCTCACTTAATTACAGCCATAGCAATCAATCTTTCTTCCTGTTCATTATGCTTCCAGTCAGGGTTAGCAGTATTTTTATTCTTGAGGCCTCAGGAGAATTTTCAGCTCATAAGGAATCGCAGCCAACCATAGTGACTGGTACGGTTGTGTCTGTAAGGCTGCATTCCCGCCCCATGGCTGGAGGAAGTGTGTGACAGTAAAGCTTGGGACATCTGACACTGCAAGATTTGGTTCTGTTTTGCATGATGAAGGTCCATTGAATGGGCCTTGTGCCTAGAGCTTTGCATTAACTGGACATGACCAGCTGAGTTGCTGGAGCCATTGCACAGTGGCAGTTAGTTGTTCCAAGGCGTTATGACTGGGTGGAGTGTAACGTATCAAGTCATTATGGCATTATCTCTTCATTACACGCAAAGTGCTGTTGGAGCTCAGGGAGGAGCACAGGGACAAAGACGAAGAGGAGGGAAGCGGCTCATTAGCTGCCCAGAGGAGTCAGCTGAACATCTGTTTCTCTCAGGCGGAGGCTCTGTCATCACCCGCAAAGGACAAGTCTATTAGAAATTAGGGCTCAGTGTGAGGACAGCTGTGTGTATCAGTGTGTAAATGTGCTAACACTCAAGTAGAGCATGTCACCTACACACATCTCTAGCCCTGCAGCAACTAACACACATACAATACACATCTTGGATACTCTCATAGTGCAAAAACAAGCATCTTCCCTTCCATCACTGTCCACTTAGAAACATGTGTACCAAAACGTGTTCTTGCATCTACAAGCATGTTCATTGGCTTTAGTGGGACTGCTTACAACCCTGTCCAACACAGCTATATCTAAGAATCTCACACGTGCTCCTACCAGAGAGCATGCACAGCAACTGCACCAAGCCTGCTCTCTGTGGACAGGGAGTTGTGTCTCCCCTGTATTCATTCCTCTGTGCTCACACAGTGCACTCTGTTCCTTCAGCTGTGAAATCTGCTCCTACACAGATGTATTCACCAGCACAAGTATGTTCTTGCTTTTCCCTTCCTTCCAGTTTTCCTTTATCCTGGTTTCCGTGAGTTCTCCTGGCATGCCCTGGGGCTCCCATAGGTTTCCCCGCAATCATGCCCTGTCAGAACCATACGGAGCTCTTGCAGCAAACACGAGGACTAGCAGAGTGAGCTGGCAGCACAGCTAGATGAGCCTGCTTGTGTAATGCCCCCTTTCACAGGGGGCATGAAGCATGGCAACTTGCATGTTGTTCTGGATGAAGCATGGGAAACAAGCTCCTGGTGGTCTCCTAGCTCACCCACCAGCTGCCGGACTTTGTAGTGATTTTGCAGCACTTCTTATCCCTGCTGCTGTCCCTCTTCGGACATGGATCAGGAGGCCATTAACTTGTTTACTTGATGCTGGCCCCAGCCTCACAGACTTCTTGCTGGACAATATATCAACAAAAAACATTTGGCAAGATTTATGGGGCTGTTGCTGCCAACTGTGGACTGTGGAAAGTAAAAAATGTCCTTTCTGAGGCAATAAAATATAAAACGGGACTCAATTTCTCTCCAGGGTAGGAATCATTATGTTTGACAATGCTGTAAAACACATGGTGCTACAGCACGGGGGGGAGAGCCAGAGTAAATGCTGCCTTCAGAAACCTCATTCCTTGCAAAGCTGGGATGCGTGATTCATTGCAAAACAAGACAGGAGGGGTCTTGGGTGGAAACAGTCTCCCTTCAGCTTTTCTCTTCTCTGAAAGAACCAGAAATCCCTCTACAAGCTTTGCACAAATTTTCTGAAACTGATTTTAAATTCATTTGGTTAAATTGGAGTGGGTGTTCTGGGTATATACAGCAAGACTGATTTGCTCCTGTATTAGATCAGTTTAGCTAAATGGCTCACAGAATGTTTAAACTGATGGAGTTACCTGAAGGAGTTTTCACTAGTTAAACTGTACCAATTAGAAATCAGGCCTAATAGACCTGAATCCTTCCATTTGTGCCACAAACTCAGGGCTTTGTACAAAGACTTTGTCTAGAGGAGAAAATAAGTAGCAGTTCTCATTTGATTAATTTCCACTTGTGTGTCTGCCTGTTTATCCTTCATTTTGTCTGTACATATTACTGTGCTGGTCTGTCTGTACTGTGCATCTCTGGCAATGTTACTGTAGTGAAATGCTAGCTATAACAGTTTGATTGAAGTTACACTATGGTAGGTAAGGCCTATATTTCTAAAATCTATCTGAGATGAGGGAAAGAGAATAGGAACAGAAAATGAAGGAGAGGTGAGAGAGATGTAGCTATAGGGCTCAGTTGTTCCCCTGGGTGCGGATGAGAAAGAGATGTTCATGCTAGAAATATAGTGCAAACTGCATTGTCTCATCCACTGTGCACTGTGCTCTGCAGAGCATGTGTGCTCAGCAAAGTTATGTCAGCCTGGTGGGACAAACGTCTTCTCTGGGTCCTTTTAATTTCATGTCAACATTTCCAATTCTTAACAAAATCAGATTGCCTCAGGACTGAATACTCTTGATGTTCAGTTCTAGGAGGGCAGTAATGAAAAGAGAGCCCTCTGAGAGGAAGAAAAAGTATACTGGGCAAGTCTGAGATTTCTGTCCTTTTCTCTAGGCTGAATTCTCCTGGAAATACACCTTGTTCTTGCTTTGTAAGCACTAGCCACTGGCTCTGCAGTAGTAGTGGTGTCCCAACAGTCTTATGTTTGGCTGAGCTTGATGCTGGATGACCCTTGGTGGATCAGGCAATTTAGATTATAAAGGGGGCTGGAGAAAACATAAGGCGGACCTGTCCTTCATTCCGTGTATGGCAGGAAATTCAGGGTAATGCAAAAGGCCGTGAGATCACCTTAAGCCAAGACAGCAGGGGTTTTTGGCTTACCAACAGCATGCCTTGTACAAGCAGAAGACAGACTACTCCAACAAGCGGTTACTTTGACTGCATTTCTAGATGCAGACATTTACCTGAGTTGGGGCACTGTAAGCACTGATGACTCCCAAGAGCACAGTAATAAAATTTTGAACAAATGTGATTCTGGATTAATGGCTTTGGTTACCACTACCAGCAGGCCAAGATTCCTCTGGTGCTCAGCAATGCACATTATTGTTAGCTTTTCCTTTCTCCAGTGGATGACTTCTTTGACAAAGAAGTTTATTTTCTGAAATATTCTTAGATTCTGCTTATCTGGTTTCAAATGCTTGGTATCCAGTTAGGACATAATTTATACCAGTATTGAACATACCATATAGGCTGTAGTATGTGTCCCATTATATTCTAATAAATCTCTAGAATATGGACTGTATGGGCTAAATTTTCACATGGTCACAAGCTAAGGCCGGGCTGTTTGAAAGAGGTAAGTATTCCCTTGATCTCTTGAGTACTGAACTATTTGGGAATTCTGATACATGTGGTGATGAACTGCATCTCCCGACTACTGCCTCCCCTTGCTTCTCCCCAGCTCCTTCCACACTCTGTATTTTGTACATCACAGCCACTTTGATAAACATGCAAAAAGACCAGTCTCCACTGGCTCTAAAACACTAGAACATTTTCACACAACAACTGCTGCAGAATAGGTAAGTGTTTTATATAAGGCACTCTTAATGTCAGGCAAAGGCCGTGGTGTGATTATGATGTGTGAAAGAGAAGGAAAGAACCCTTAAAAACAAAGGAAAAAGAAGTGAAAAATCACATTGAGGGCAGCAATTTCTTGTCTGGACAAAACCTGTATTTAGTGAAGAACCCCTCTTTTATTTCCCCTGGCTCTCCTTATTGTCTCCCAACACCGTATCTCCTTCTTCTGTCAGGAACCTGCTCTGGGGTTTGTTCTTTACTATGCAAGCTTGTCATGTCTGTGTTTAATGAAGTTTAATTATCTTCTGAGATTCGATGAATAATTATAAATCTCTTCAAGATGCAATCACAAGCACTTCATGCTTCATTAACGGTGGAAAATCAATTGTAATTCACGTAATTCCTCTCTCCTGACCAGCCATACACTTGTCCCCTCTGTGCACCTTGTTGTTCCTCCCTCCTTTCAACACTGGCGAATACATTCATCTATTTTCCTATGAAACAAGTTAGAGTTTAGGGTAGGGGCAAAAAATTGGGGAATGCAGCAAGTGGGAAATGGGAGCCTAGACAGCAAGGTTAGATAAGCCTGCCTGTGAGCTCTGTCTCATGCTGTGGGTGATTTGGAGGTGTGATGAGCTCCAGAGTGCCAGTTTCCCCATTCACCTGCAAGAGTGCAGTGGCCTCCATTTGGGAACTGCCTTTGGCTGTATACATCTTTTCTTCCTCTCCATGTGGTCTTCAGTTTGAACTAAAGTTACAATTTTCCCTGTTGAAAATCTCCTGAGATCTGTGAGCCTTTGCACTATTTGAAAAGCAGGGACTGTAAGTTTATTTTTGGTGGGACTGAAAAAAATGGAGGTGTCAGCCCTGGCACAGGAAGCTATCCAGTGCTATCTTTAACTTTCTAAATGGCAGGCAGCATCTGAATCCAGCTGCACAGTGTTTCTGGAGTGACCTTTCTAATTGAAACTCTTTAACCTTTCTGCACAATTATAGCTACAAAATCTTACTGAATGCAGAAAAGATGGTTGTTTTTAAATTTTTTTATAAAGGTTAAAAGACTGAAAAATAAGAGAAAGTGAGACAGAGAAAGAGAGATGGAAATTAATGCAGTTGAGTTGCAGTTTCCAGCAGCCCCAGGAGAGCTGTGCAATGAAGATGACATTTCCATACAATTGACATTTCCCGATTGAAGCAGTCCTCTGATTTGCAGCTGCTTGTGTGCAAAGACCATCATGAAGAGGATCATTTAGTTTCTCATATTCATCAAATGGGATTTAATTTTCCCTTGTCCCCACGTACCCCACGTCTGCTTTCCAAAACTGGCGCAAGCTGCAAACTCTGCCTTTCCTTCACCTTTTTTAAGGGTGACATTTGCAAGACCTCTTGCTTTTTCACCTCTCTGTGGAGTCTTGCAGAAGTGAGAACTTGCTTTTTACCAGAAAGATCAATGGGATGGGAACCATGGCTCTCATGATTTCAGCTTCCAGTTTTGGAAGTGAGTTTCTGTGTATTTTTCCATTTATTTGAATGTTACATGTTTGTGTGTACAACCCTTCTTGGCAAAAGTTGCTGTATGGCACTGCAAGGACTCCTCGCAGAGCATAGCTGTGTGGCTTGCAGGGTCTGCAGGCTCATACCTAGGCTTCCAGCATCTTACACATAAGTCCTTCATGGGTGATGCTTCCTCCTGGGCACAGGTTGCTGTGGAACAGAGCAGCTTTTCTTCCAGATTGTAGAAATTTCTCCAAAGTGCATGTATCTAATTGGAGATGTATGCTCCATGACACTACATCACTCTGAGTCTGCTTAATTCAATTTAGATGAGTAGAATGTGCATCTTGAGCTGAATTATTCCTCTTAAATAAATATGTTGCTGCAGTAATCAATTGGCATGTAATTAACAAACAATAACTATCTTATTAAATCTAAATGAAATGCAAATGCAGTTTGGATTCATTTAGATCCCCAGTGATGAGTTCCTTTGCTTCCCCTTCAGCCATTGCTCCTCTCAAACAAGAGCTGCTGCTGTGGCTGTCACTAGACACGATAATTGGGATGCTGCCTTCTAGGGCAGTGTTGAACCAATGTGTCATGCATGCCTTGTGCTTGCACAGCAAGTCACTATGGGCAAAGCTGGATCAGTTCAGTCAGCAGCTGTAGGCCACAAGGCACAGTGCTTTTATTAGTGCCTCTAATCCTGATGCTTTCCTAGAGGGGCACTTCAGACAGTGCAGACATCAAGGCCAGCCCTTTCTTTTCACTCCTTGCCACCAGCGCTGCAGCTTCTGTCTTTGCCCTAAACCATGGCTATTCCCAGACTCTGTCTCTGTCCCTCTAGCCAGCGCTTTGCTACCTCTGGGCGCCTAGCTGGTGTGCAGCTGCAGCACTTCCCTAGGCTGAAGCCGCAGCTGCTCTGTGTGTGCTGACTGCTTGCCCTGTCGGTCCACTGTCCCTCACTGCAGCTGCTCCCTGGCCTACCTCTCCAGACTGGGCCTTCTGAACGTTGCTGCTCACTGAGTGCAAGGGCCGATTAATGCAGTTCCTGGCTGGGAGCTGTTGTGTTGCTGGGAGCCCTAATGGATGGATGAGAGTAAACTAGAAACCCCAGCTGCTCGGTGGAACAGGCTTTGCTAGCAATCAGATAATGTTATTGTCCTGATCAAATCTAAATTCAGGTATTTACCAGCTGTGTACTGTGGGATAGGATTTTGAACTGGATGACGCAAATTAGAGTCACAGTTGTCCGAAATTGCCATGTAACATTGGTATGCGGTGCTCGTAACACACAGTTTCAGCTGAGAAATGGTTGTGTTCAGTGTTGAATGAGCTGATCTTTACCTGGTGTCATCCAGGACATTGGAGCTGCGCTTGAGGCGCTTCAGTTTGCTTCTGGCTTGGCCAGTAACCTGTTCTAATACCTTGAGCAAGTCATTTAATTGCTCTGTGCTTCCATTTTCCTCTTTATAAAATGGCTATAATGATACACACTTTCTGCATAAAAAGCTTCAATATCTTTTGCTGAAAAGAGCTATACAAGACTAGATGTTTTCTTTAATATCCTCTAGTTAGATGTTTTGCTAAAATAAAAAATACTACAGATTATATGATAAGATACAAGTTGGATAAGTGTTGACAGATTGTTATTAGCAAGAAAGCCAATGGAAAGCATTCCTTGCAGATTTTAACCATTACGGGCAAATTCTTTCCTATAAATGTACCTCCCAAATCTTACTTGAGCAAAGGTCACCTTTTGACCCTGCTTACACAGAGGGAATTGATGACTGACAAAGAACTTAATTATTTAGGAGAGAAGCTGAAGATAGGAATGCTATGCTGTTTCATAGTTGTGCTTCAGTTACACAGAGCAACAGAAAGACTTTGATTAGTGGTATTCCAGTTGTCTTGAGTGTGTCTACAAAAGAAGGCTACTCCAGTGAAACTAAATTGTCTCTGAACTTTCAGAGCAGATATATACATTCATAGAATGACAGAAGTACTTTAGCATCTTTTAGAGAAGAAGTGCCAAGCAAAATGGAAAATTTTGCCTTAAATTTCCAGACTAGGATCTCCAGGCCATATCCACACAGCTTTTCATTTATTGATGGTTCAATTCCTGGCATCTTGCATGTGGAAGGGAAGGTAGTTCAAGAGCACATCTCAGATATTTCTCAATTCCTCATGCTGATTTTGGCCTGATTCTTAACCTGGAGGGGCTGAGTAGGAGTTTATCATTGGCTTCAATGGAGCAGGGGCAAGCCCTTTACAGAGGCGGCTTTGATTACTGTGCAGTGCTGGAAAGGGTCACTTACAGGGCCAGAATGTTTCAATGGTGATGTCTCAGAAAGAAATCCATGTATGCTTCCTACACAGGATACGCAGAGCCCAGCATTCAAGATCCACCAGATCCATTGTGCATAGGCTATGGTGGAGATAAACTGGTAAAGGGTCACTGATCTTTGACACGTACAGACTTATAGCTACTGAGGTTCTGGTCTAGGATGGTAAACTGAAAAAATACATACTTTTGTCCTTTATGACATGCTCTGTATTTTTAGGAAATCTAGCAACTGCCCAGATTGAACTGTGGCTTTTGGGAGGGTCTGTACAAAACTGAAGGAGTGATTTCATACTTGGTCATAATGGTCCAGGCTCATTACGGAGCACAGCATCATCTACTGCATGCCAAGAGTCTTGTTTACTTTTTTTTTTAAGAAATTTTAATCTCAACAGTTTAATACACCTGCAAGTCATATGGGATATGAAACTAGGAGGAAGCTACAGGGGATTCTAATGAAAAAAAAAATGGCTTATGCACTTCAAAACAGAGTATTATTGCCAATGTAAAATGCAAAAGGCCAAATGCGGGATCTGTCCAAAAGCATTAGAACAGTCCAGGGCTCCAAAAGGTTACAAAACACATATTTTTCTTCCCCTGTCCTGCAGCTGTCTGCCCTGCTACTGAGTGGGAAACTGCTGAGGACTTCTGTAATGTATGCTGGTTGCCGTATGAAGGTTTATGTCCTTGCTTCTGGCCATCCCACAAGATGTATTTTTCCATGTATGTGAGTAGAAAGAGAGAGGGAGAGATCGCCTTCCTTCCTTGTAATTTTGATGATGACACTCTGGAATATATCCCACCAAGGAGAGCAGCCCCCGGACCCATTTCTTCATTGCTTTTTAACTGCTTTCACCATTTTTAGCAGGGTGAGATGGGTACAACACAGTCTTGCTTCCAGTGGTGACAGTTCACAACTGCTTTGCACAGGTATAAACTGGGATACAAGAACAAGGTGAAGAACAGACAAGGCCAGTACCTGGTAGGGTTTTGCCCTATGTCCTGGAAGTTCCCTGTACTGCAGGCTCTTGCCCTGCTCTTCTTCGGGGAGCGGGAAAGAGGGATGGCTTGTGTTAAGTGAGGGAGCTGCTGTTTGGGAATCTTCTCTCTTACAGAGCCATTATATAAATGTTCCTGAAATAGCAGCAGATCAATTGATTCATAAGTAATTAATGCATTCCCTCCCCTTGGGCAACTCAGAATCTATAGCTCAGGAATTAGATAACACAGCTCAGCTCTGTTCAGCTGAGAAAACATTGGCACTTGTGTTCCTTATGGCCCTGACATGCTGCTGTGAGCACCATCTCTTCTACTGCAGAGACCTCCCCTTCTTGTGTTGGGTGTCCTGGTAATTATCTTCTGTGTGAAATGGAGCACCTCCTTCTGTAGTTGCTGGAGAACTCTGGTTTATACTGTTTAAATGGATGAATCACCTGCATCCCCTCAAATGCTACAGCCGTCTCACCTTTTTCCCCATTTGTCTGGTAAGGTCACTCTCGGTATTGTTGCCTGCAGCATTGTGCAGTGAGAGAGCAAGAGATGCTTCTGATCAACACCAGTGTCACTGAGATCAGAATCAGGTCTTTTGTAATGTTACAGCAAGAGCTTTGCAGAACTTTCGAAAGGGAGCAAAATCTGGTGCATCCATCTATGGACACTCTGGCGCACAGTATCAGAGATGGGCTTGAGTTCTGCATAGGTTTCTGTATCTCTCTTAGTGGAGCAACAGGACTCTGGAGCTGTGTAGCCAGGAACAATTTTTTCTAGGCTAGATCACTTCTGACCTCAGAGGAATTAAAAATCAGGCTTTCTTTCCTGGTCGTAAACAACCTGTTCATGGCAGTGGTCCTTGTATGAGAATGGACGGGCAGCAAAAACCAGCAAACCTGCTGGCCAGCTGGGCGGCGTGGTTCTTGGGAGTTCCAGTGGTGTTCTCTCTGCTAGTCAGATTAATTGGAAATAAAGACCTTCGAAAACTTAGGCTGACTTACTACAGCTTTCTAATCTTCTAATATCCTGCAAATGCTCTGGTTCAAACTACCTGGGCATGCAGTAGGGATTTTGCAGTGAGCATGCACTGGACAGAAAGGAACTAAGCTCCTAATATTTCTAAGAGTTATGGGAATATTATTATTTTTATTTATTATTTGCAGTCCCTGCAAACACTAATTAGCAGCCTCCCAGGGGAATCTGCTAGTTGTGCATCCTGCTGGGCTGGAAAGCTACTGCATTCTTTTTGTGTTTAAGTTGATGTTTTAATTAAACTGCCCCTTAATTATGTTAACTAGCTTTTAAATAATAACTTTCCACTGAACCATTCACATCAGCTGCTAATTGGCTCCCTTCTGTTTACAGAGATCTGGCTGGCTCACATGAATGTGGCAACAGAATGGCTGGTGGGATTGGGAAGGGGCTACGCTCCCATTGATACACTGTGCTTCTGCTGTGTTTACCTTCACGATAATGAATCAGAATGTAGGGTGAAATGGAGATGGCTATGCTGCTATGCTGGCAAGTGCTTCACCATTTCTCCATGTGCTGTGTGTGATGAGGGTATTACGTGCTCAGGGTTGGACTAGATGACCCACAGAGGTCCCTTCCAACCCCTACTATTCTGTGATTCTGTGATTCTGTGAAGTGACTCCATCTTCAGGGCATCTGATCTCTGGCCCAATGGCAAATTATTCTGTTTTTGTGTTCACCCAGTTTGGACTAATTCACACTGCATAATTAATGGACCTCAACCCTGGCTGGGAGCAGGGTCAGTTCCTGGCACAGACAGTGGCATTAATAATGTATGCAGTGGCTGCTGCAAATTGTAGAGGTCACCACACAAGCTCAGTAGTTCATGGGCTTGCTGTGTCTTGTACTCAGTAGGACTGGAAGTAGGAGCAGCAGCGCATCCAGAATTCCAGGCATCCTTCAGCGTGCTGATGTTCCGCCTTCCATCGGGCAGTATGTCCTGTGCTGGGAGAAGGGTAGTGCTGCGTGACTGTCTCCCATTGCAGCCTTTCCCCTGCAACCCGCAGCAACCTTTTGGGTGATGCTCTGGGGTGCCAGTCACACTCCTCCCCACCACTGACTCATACTGCTGGGTTGAGAAGAGCCTGAAGTGTGGACACGCCGTCTGGTGCAGTGTTACAGCAAACGTGACTTTGGCTGACGGTGTGTGCAGAGGTTTGCGGGTGTCTGTGTGTTACTGGATTACTGCATGCAGGACTAGGTGCGTATGTGTGGGTTCACACACACGAATGCATGCCTTTATGTGTGCTGCAGGCTTGACTTGTGTGCACGTCTGCAAATGGCTGCATGTTTCTGCAAACTGTGGACGTGCAGTCATACTGGTGAGCAAGCACATGACTGCATGCTTGTTAGCACATGGGGATCAGATTTGATTCAGAGCTCTGTA
This sequence comes from Opisthocomus hoazin, assembly GCF_030867145.1. Taxonomy (NCBI): domain Eukaryota; kingdom Metazoa; phylum Chordata; class Aves; order Opisthocomiformes; family Opisthocomidae; genus Opisthocomus; species Opisthocomus hoazin. The sequence goes on from NC_134429.1 coordinate 13,218,968, forward strand.
GCCATGTGTTATTGAAATATTCTCTGCTGGATTGCATTCCCAAGGTTCTGATCTGTATATTATATCGCGTGCAGTTTGTCAGCCTGCTTTTTCTTTCTTGTTTTCCTGTATTTGTTTAAAACCTCTACCACAAAATCAACAAAACCTGGTGTGAAGAGAAGTGTCCCAGAGGTAGCAGGTGAATGTATGTAATCCTTCATTACTTGTGTCACCAATGCAAAACCATGCTACATGCCATTAGCTCCCATTTGGAGATATGTGGTAATTAGACTTTTATTACAATATGTATTTGAAAACAATTAGAATTACAGTGCCAGCATGTGGCTAATTCAGCGTCACAATGTTGATTCAGTTAAGTCAGCAACTGGTGACTTAGACTGGTTGCCAGGGTGCGTGTGTGTGTGAATAGCCTTTGATCAGGTGCCACTGCAGCCACCTGCCATCAGGCAAGGACACACATGCTCTTCAGTGCTCCTTAGCATCATACAGGCTCCTGTCTAGATTTTGGGGATATAAGTCCCAGGGCCCTTGAAAATTTATGTTGGACTAGGAGAAGAAAGTATGCATGGTGGGTGACATGCCAGAATTGGGTGGGCTGGCTGCAGTCTGTCCTTTACCTTACCATCAATCAACATTTGCTTCCTAGAACAGGGGAGCTGCTGTGTCAGTATTTGCACCCATGTGCCCCAGTGTCAGGCTGTTGTAATGCAGAGATCATTTAGCTAGTGGTGGAACAGCACAGATCTCTGTCACGTCTCTTTTGAGTCAAAACTCCAGAAGTGCTTTTAGAAGGGACAGCCCTGGAATTATGGATGTGTGCTTGTTTCTGTGGTCTTCTGTAGCTTTGTGGAGTGAGACATGACTGAGACCACCAATTTGTCTGACCCAAGACCATCAGCAAACCTTGGGGCAGTGATCACTGCTGGCCAACTAGAACCATTACCTGAAAGAGAAAGGCTTTTCCTTCATTGCTATTCCCCTGATGCGTCTGGCATTGCTCCAAAGATCTCTGTTGCCAGAGGATGCCAAGCAGAACAGATTATTGGAGATAAGTTATTCTTCCCCCTTGAGGAATTTGCATTCAGCAACCCTCATCTGCTCTTATTAATTTCCATGTCACAAGACAAAATAAAGGCCTCATCTTCTACATTTCCAAACAGCAGAATTTTGCCTGCCTTACAGGAGAAGTCTCTTTTTGCCATCATCCCCATCTGTTTTCAAATAGACTGTTAGGACATCGGGTTTGGTTTTAGTTTAACAGAGAAGAATTGCTGTTTGTCCGTAAATCCGTTTCTCTTTGTAAAGGCAGCACCGTTTCACATCGTAATTGTGACTAGTTTAACCTCTGCAGCTGTACTTTCATGCTTTACATCCTGTATGTGGTTTTTCTGACCTGTGGCTGTTAAATCTGGAGCTCTGGAAAGGAGAGAACAGGAAGAAAAAGACTACCTGTTTTGCAGGGAATGGCTAGTACTTACGTGCATGATCTCCCCATCCTCCTCCTTTGAATGCATCGACAGGTGCCTTCTTTGGCAGCCTTTGTCTAGCTTCCAGTCTCTGCCTGGATTAATGCAGTGGAAATGCAGGTTTTAAGCACCCTGCATGCACGTCAATGGCTGTAATTGTCAGTTAAAATTTGCTACTGGAATAAAATAAAGACCCTTGAAGGTACAAAAAATAGAGCTGAAGATAAGGAGCTGTTTTATATTGACTTTCATTCCAGAATCTGGAAGAAGAACATAGGTTTTTGTCATCTGAGCAAAGCATTTATGCACCAAAAAGGACAGAAAAGCAGAGAGAGATACAGAGATTGATGGATGAACAGGAGAGTGGGGAGGATGCATAGAAAGTAGAGTGGTGAATGGGATGGTTTCGTGTGATTTCAATGCTATATTAAGAGACATTAAGTTGCTTCTTCTAAGGGCACCTTCACGATTCCAGAGCAGTGCAGATGGGAGCACAATAGCCCTTCAGCATTTTGCTGGCACCTAAGAGGAGCTTGTGGGGCTTGTTTAACAACACACATAGATGTCTGATGAGAGAACTACCAATTTTTGCATGCAGGCAAGAAAATGAATGGGATGAGCTTTGTCCCCTCTTTGTGCATCTTCAACAGAATACAGTGAGGTATGTCTTTTGTGACGGGGTCTTTTTGTCAAGGATATGAGGAAACCTGAAGCTTTGATCTGCCCAGCACTCACCCTGGTGAGCTGTCCTTACTGATCTCAATATGCAGAATATAGCCCAGAGTTAGCAGATTTGAGAACTAGGGTAAATTCTTTTACTTTGAGTCAGTAAATCAAGACTCAAGTGGAAGTTTTCCACTGAAATTACTGAACATTTTGGTACCAGATTCAATAGAATCAACATTTCACCTTAGCAGTCTCTCTGCAAGGCACACTTTAAGCTAACCATGGGCTCTTGCACTCTGTGCAGCAACGTCTGGCTGGAATGCTACACGGTGTCCTACACAGACTAGATTGCTGCAGGATTTTTAGAGCTGATAGCATCTCAAAATAGTCCAGAAGACCACACCTTCTTCTTTTTTATCAAAATGCAACCTCATTATTTTCAAGCATGTGCCAGTGGATTTGAAAGTGCCATGTGAGTGACATTGCACCATCAGCTGGGCCCCGTGATTTCTTGCCTTCCCTATCTCACTTTACCTGTCTATTTTAACTCTTGCTATGGCTGGAAGCCAGAATATGCTAAGAGCCTCATTCTTCTTGACCAAAACCTCTCATTTTCCTTCCTTTTTTTAGGGAAGCCAAGAGAACTGAATTATATTTTTCCTTACCTTTGTTTAAGACAAGCTGTGCTCATTTTCTCTGTTCATCAGTTTGAGCTATTAACACCACCATATAGAAACAATGGGACTTTGTGTCTTCGCAGGAGTGAGATTAATGAGTATACTGGAGCTACAACGCGAATGAACTTTGCCACGAACACAAATCTTCTCAGCTCATGTGAGAGCCAGGTGTTACCTAGTGCTCTGCTATCCTGGAATGATGGAGGTACAGAAGGCTCGTTGGATTTTGCTGTAATGGAGAAGCAGGTCTTTGGGGATAATTTGATCCCTTTACAGTTTTAATGTTAGCAGAACGTGCTCATTTTGGCCTGTCTGTTACACTCGTTGTAATACTCAGCTTCATTGTTAAAACGTTGTAACAGAAAAATAATGGAGAAAGGAAAAGATTAGATTTTCTTGGTTACATAATTTTCTTTTAAAACAAATAAACCATTTTCCAGCTGACAGGATTTATATGGATACTTAATCTGGAGCCAATCATAATCTCTAAAAATGCAGCTTCCTAGTAGCTGTCTTGCTGTAATACCTAAAGTTTATAGAATTGGTGCAGCCAATCTGGGACCCTCAGACAATCATATCAACCCAGTTCCTTCTGCTGAGAGAAGCAGCTTGCTTCTTTTTATGATGTTTTCCCACCCTTTCAGCTTCCCTTGATTACTGTTTTCTTGAAATTAGCTCCTTAAAATTCTTACAGCCAATCTTCTAGACCTCCCAGCTGACACATCTATCTTATGCCACTGTTCTTCTCCTTCATAAGAATTCACACAGAGCATGTGAAGTACTTCACATTTTGTTTGCTAATAAAGACCATGGAGGGATGTTAAACAAAAAGAAACCACCTTACAAGAAGATGGGTTGAAAAGATTATACTGCCATGTCCTTTCTTTGATTCATAAGCTCAACTCCCAGTCTGGCAGCGGTTTAAAGCTTGATGTTCTTAAGAAAAACAAGAAATAGAGGTGGAAATAGAAGGCACAGTAGTTTAATGGTGAATGCACCAGCTGCCAGCATTGCCACCAGCTTGGTGCTGTGGCTTCAAACCGTGCAATGTCTTTATGTGTTTTTATTTCCCCATGTGTGAAAAAACAATGTCATACTGCCTTTTCTTTCCTTCTCTTGTGGTAATCCCCCCTCCAAGGCATTTCTGGTATTTTATTTAGTGCTCTCTAGTAAATCTATAGCATACAGGCCTGCTTTAAAACTTGAACTACTGTGGCGATGATTGGGTAATGTCTTGCCGTTTGTTTATCTTTTATTTAGGACCCCAGGGTGAAGCATCTGGAAACCATTCCCTCTGCCATGCTCTTGTGTCTTCATTTGGTTTATTAATTAAATATTTATTTCTTTGCTTCATTATTTCAGGTTTTTTGTTGCCTCTCACATCTAGAGGAACTGAGAGAAATATTTAATTCATTGCCTCCTGCATATGCTGTTTCTTGGGGAATTCCTGCTGAAAGTGTTGGGCTGCTTTGGTGCTTTGTTGAGTTGCCATTTCTGAGGAATTTTATATTTACTTAATTAGCCAAAGGTGATTATTTATTCAACTGGAAGAAAAAAATCATAAGCGACTGGGAAGCTTTATTTGTACTTGTATTTTTCTTCTCAAATCTGCAGTTTGTTAAAACCTCCTGTATGAGTATTTAACAATCTTTTTTTTTCCCTCATGCATGCTTATTTATGAAAGGAAAAATAGACACTGATTGCATGATGTAGCTGATTAGTTAAGCAAATTCTTTGCAAGCCTTAGCCATACTGGAGCTTTCTGTATTGACTCCGTATACTATTTCTCTGCACATAACAAATACCAGAGTGGTCTACATTCACACTTGGCATAAATTGGCATAGCAAGTGCTGCTGATTTATGCCACCTAAAGATGTATTTACACTGCTAGTGATGATGGATTTCATCAAAACTCCTGATGCCACTAGCTGAGCAGATTGTAATGAGAACAGGATGGGCTGGGATCAATAGCATTTTGATTTTCTTAGGTCTGCAGTCCTGTAGCAAGCACATTTTTTTCATTATTATTCTTTCAGAACCATGGCTGGCAGCCAAAGTGATTCCATGCACTGCACTGAGCTCCCTGAGGTATTAAGTTGTGTCTCTTGGTTACTGACAATGGCATGCGAGTCTCTGGTGGGACTGTATAAATTCACTGCAGGCCTGAAAAATGGAGAAATGACTCCCCAAATACATTTTCCTAATCCAGAAATGCAGCAGAGACAGAAGCGACAAAAGAAAACAGATTCTGCCTTGTTCTAACAAAGTTTCACGTTCCCCTTATCTCTGGCGGTCTAGTATTCTCATTATCACGAAAGTGATGGTAGCAGTCACAGGCACAAAGTGACTGAATGCATAGGAGATACTAATTTATTCTTAAAGAGACAAACATAGAGAGAGCAGGCTGAGGGGAGTTGGCAGGGAAGACGCAACACTGTCATCCCCAACTGCTGCAGCTTGAAGACACATATTTAGAAGATGTTCCCAATACACAGTTAGGGAAGTAATTAGATAATCCTGTGAAGAACATCCTGGTAGCCAAGTGTATTGTAGGCAAAGAGCTGCAGAAGTAGTATACTTCTGTCCATGGCAGGGGGTAGGCATGAAAACTATCTGTTCTCCTTTCTACCATGACAACAATTTGTAAAGTCGAGTCTCTAATTCTGTAAAAGTCCAAAGAGAACCAAACTAGTGAGAAGCATGTCGATGAATGTGCTGTTCGTTCAAAGAACTTTGGGCAGGATAAAGAGTTTGTCTAATCTGAAGTCTTGGACTGACATCATATCACAGTGAACCTAGCATTTGCATCTTTCATTTAGCTTTTCTAGATAGCCATAACAGATGGGATGCAATGGGACTGCAGTCACAGAAAGATGCAATGGGATGGATGTAAGCATAGGTGAGCCATGCGCCTGGAAAGCATGTGCAGCCCATTCCGAAATTTATGCCTCTGTTGCTGCTATGTGCTTGTTTGACACTGGCTCAGGTGCTGACACTGCAGGCAGACTCCAGTTGCATTGCAGGTGAAGGTAACAGGATAAGCAGGATGAACAGCAAGACATTGAAACGCGGTGTCGCAGTAACAAGCTGTCAGTCGCCGAGGGGAGCTGCTCCGGAGCAGGCCCGATCTGTAGTAGAGCGGCAGGTCTTGGTGCAGGGAGGCTTTCCTGAGGCAGGGAAGCGCCAGGGCCCGGAGAGACCTGCGAGGAGCTGGCAGCTCTTGTGAGAGATGCTGACAAGGCCTGGGCCTTGACAGAGGAACCATGACCACCTCCACGCCTATAGAAAGCAGCCTTGGGAGCACGAGCGGCCAGAGCATGGTGTGGCAGTTTGCAAGGGAGGGCACCTCTTTGACAGAGCGGCATTCCACTGTCTGAGCGGGGCACTTGAAGTACGCACAGCCCAGCAACTGAGCGCAGTTCTGTGACCACCTGCACAGGTCAAGGGCACTCATCCTACCTGGCCCTCAAGGCAGAATGGTGGCACTGGTCTGAGAGCAAAGGCTGCAGCTCTGGCTGGGGGGTCTGCACCATCTACCCCAGGGGTGGCTGATGCCCTCCACCCAGATGGAGCTGCTGAAGGGAGAGGCCGCAGTGCAGACCTCGGACTGCAGAAACTGCCTAGACCTTTCTTCTGGGGCAGGGACAGGCAGCAGACCTGCCTGCAAAAGGTGTGCCCAGGTGGAGGACCTCCTGCAGCAGGTGACTGAGCTGGAGGAAGCAGTGAGAAGGCTGTGAAACATCAGGGAGGTTGGGAAGGAGATAAAGAGCTGGTTCCAATTGCAGTCTGCAGCAGCCCCGCAGCCCACAGCCAAACAGCCAAAAACTCCCCCACTGGCACACACTGAAGGGAGGGGGGCCAATAACGCAGAAGAATGAAAGCTTGCAATGGCAAGGACCAGCAGGAGAAAGAGACTTCCCTGGAAGCCTGAGGTGCCCTTGCAGAACCACTTCAGTGCTCTGCAGACGGAAGAGAAAAGGCCTGTCACATCAGGAGAGATGCTGGAGCCAAGTAAGGCAGCCCGATCTGCTCCCTGTATAACAACCAGCACAATGAAGTAAAGGCGATGGGTGATAGTAGTAGGTGACTGTATTCTGAGAGGTGTGGAGGAACCCGTTTAACGACCTGACACACTGTCTAGAGAAGTATGCTGCTTACCTGGAATGCGTTGATGATAACTTCCTGCTCCAAGCGATAGAGGAGCCCATGAGGAGAGGTGTTACGCTGGACCTTGCTCTCACCAACAGGGAGGGGCTGGTGGGAAATGTGAAGCTCAAGGGCAGCCTTGGCTGCAGTGATCACGAGATGGTGGAGTTTAAGATCCTCAGAGCAGTGAGGAGGGTGCACAGCGAGCTCAGTGCCCATGGGATAAAGCCCTGGAGGGAAGAGGGGACTGAGAAAGCTGGTTAACATTGAAGGATCGCCTGCTCCAAGCTCAGGAGCAATGCATCCCAAAAAAGAGGAAGTCAGGCAAAAATGCCAGGAGGCCTGCATGGATGAACAAGGAGTTCCTGGACAAACTCAAGCACAGAAACAAAGCCTGCAGAGGGTGGGAGCAAGGACAAGTAGCCTGGGAGGAATACAGAGACGTTGTCCGAGCAGCCAGAGATCAGGTTAGGAAAGCTAAAGCCCTCGTAGAATTGAATTTGGACTATTTAAATTTTCTGGGTTGCTTTTTTTGTCAGGCAACATGAACACTCTGAATTGTGTAACAATTATGGATGTAATAACTTGACGATGTTAAATATCATTAATGACTGATCTAAGGGAACTTGCAAATGACCATGTAGTTACACAGTGTTTGCAGCATAAATACCAATTAATGTTGTAGCTGTAGCTGTTTGTACTTAGTAGATTATATCAGGGAATCCCACAGAGTGGGAAAGAATGTCAAATGATCTAACACAGGAGAAGAGAGTGATAATATGAAACTGATAATTAAGGAAAATCTTGGTCTTCCCTATGATACATCTGCTAAAGCAATACGGATGCTCAGGAGTCATATGCAGAAACCTGAAAAGCAGTATGCATGTGTCTATATCTATGTCCATCCATCTGTCCCTACCATATTAGGCAAGGTAAACATATTAAGAATTAATATGGCAGCGCAAGAAATTTTGCTTTAGCTTAAGCCACAAAGGCTGTATTCTTGGAGTAAAGGGCTTGGGACTCTGGATTTTGCGCTTAGTGATTTATACAGTAATTGTCTGCAGTATGCAGCCCATACATTTATTTCAACAGGGAGCTGGAACATGCTGCAGTGCAAAGATACTTCTGGACTCCCTCCAGAGCCCACACTGAAGGCCAGTGAGTGTCTGTCACAGACCTAGGCTGCAGTGCTCTGGGACCACCAGCTCATCAATTGCAGCAAAGAATTTATTTCTCTGATGCGCTGGTCATCTACTAGATGTTTGTCACTCTCATGCAAAGGGGACAAGACAGCCAGTTAGCCAGGGTTTTCTTCACAAGGAAGCTTGGGAAGAAGAGTTTTGTATTTCATTGTAGACAGAAATTGCTGATGCTGTTTCTTTCCCCTTCCCTTCACTATAAATGAGACCTGGAGAGAGGGACAGAGAGAACAAGGAAAAAGAATTGATAAAATGCTGTATTGATCTTTGGTCAATAAACCTATTTCTAATTAGGAACTACAGCAGCAGCAGCAGGTGCACAGTGTATGTTCTGCTGCAGGGTACTCATCCTAACGGCAAGAAACCAAATTTTAATAATATTTGCATCAGCATGAATGTGAAGTAATCCCAGTGAAATCATGGTGTTTATCCTGGATTTGTACCAGTATCAAAGGAAGCAAAATCTGTCTGATTTATGTCAAGGGCCTTCTTTACTGTAATGAGTAAACCAGCCCTGCTTTGCAGCTTCTTTTTCTGCAGGCTTAAGGATACCCTTCTTTTCTTTAGTACAGGGTTTGGGAATTTAATTTCTTGGCCCAGTGGTAAACACTCTGTCGTTCCCTTCAGAGATGGTGGCCACTTTCCTGACTGGAATTCTAGATTTCGTGGTCAGTCCTAGTATATGTAGGACTAACTCCATCACCAGTGTTGGAGGCAACATCTTTTATGCCTGGCCTGGTATCCTAATCCCCATTTCCTGATGTAGGAGTAGTAATTAGGCATTTGTATTTGAAAGAAAGAGGTTGTAAAAGGAAAAAACAAGTAGAAGTGTGGAGAAAGGGTTGCAACTTGTATGGAAGAGGAAGAGAGGAGAGATGCGGTGGAAAATTGAGGTGACGGGGTGGGGCATTAGGTGATGCAGATGGGCATCTGGAGTTCTTCCAGATCACATCAGAAGAGGACCTGTTACAGAACTCCCACCCCAATGCCTGCTGCATTAAAAATCTGTCTAGCAAATCAATCTCAGGTGAGTACTGGCAGCAAAAGGCATGTTGTAGAGTGAAGTCAGAGGACCTAGATGGATAGACGTGAATATTAAATACACGTAAGAGATGGAAAAAGGCTTTAAATGTGGTGACTAGGGCAGGAGCATGGGAGAGCAGGACAAGGAAGAGCAGCACAGGAAACACTGTACTCTCTAAATGTGTCAGTCTCAGAGAGGTGGCAGCTGTCAAGGCAGATGACAGCCTGATGGATTGTCACCTGCACTAACAGACAACTGAACTATGCTTATTATGGAAGATTTTGTTTTAATGATGTGCTGCTCTTTTTGCTGTTTTCCAGAATCAGAGGGAGTTGGTCTAAATTCCGATCTCTGTCAGATGCTGTTAGTGGTTTCTGCTGAAATCGAAAAGCCTTTTACGTCTCATCAGAAGCATGATTTGGCTCTGTCTCCATTGGTCTTACTGGAGTTGCCTTCTCTGAGTGTAGTCAGAAGGATTCTGTAGGCACAAATGCATGCAAGATCAGGGGATTCGCACATAACCTGGGGATGGCGCTCATATGTGGCCTCAAGTTAGTGTAACCTAGCAGTTTGAAGAATCCATTAATTTTTCTTCTTCTCTTTTCTCCTTTCTCCTCCATGGAGTTGAGGAGAAGTTGGACTGCAATGCTAACCACTAATTCAGAAGACATTATCTACACCTCTGCTTTATTAAACCATTCAGTTCTGCACAAGGATTAAAAAAATTTCCCTGCCAAAACATGCCTGTTTCACTCAGTGTGTTGGCTGACAGGCAAGAGCAAGCAGCCTTGGAAATGCATTGTTTGTGTCAGACAGGCCAGACAGTGAGACACTTCCTGTCCCCAGCAATTTCTGAAGCAGATTATCAGGACATCAGTGGTTTTTTCATGCTATTGTGTCTTTTTCCCCTGCCACAGAAGTGATAGTGAGGGAGGCCCTGGTTCTGTCATAGCTAGGAAGGGAGTGGGGCCATACCTCATTCTTGTTTTATTATTATAAGCTCACTCAGTTCACTCTTCCTGCATGTTTCTTTGTTTTGTGTGTGAATTTAGCCCTGTAGGAGTATCAGCAAACACTTTTGCACACCTGCAGAGTCAGTTCAGTGCAGGCAGCTTCTTAACTAGGTCTTGGCTTTGTCCTGGAAAGATGTGCTGTTCTGCAGGAAGGATTCAAGGTTTATATCTGACCTGCCATTCCATATTTAGTCCCTGCCTTGTTTGCAAGCATCTCCAGATGGTATCTGCAGCTGTGATTCCAACATCATTGTACAAGATCAATACAATCCCAATTCTTCTGGCTGGACAAATTTGATTCTTGCACTCTGTTACACATGGCTGCATTTCTGTTGGATTAGCCCATGAACTCAGCTCAGAGTTTATGCCAGTTTACACTTTTATGTCAGCTCCACTGCCTGTGGGAGGACAAGCAATACCTGATCCAGCATAAAGTTAGAGCAGGGCAGACAGATAATGTATACGTTGCTTGGCAACGTGATGCTTTGTCTGGGACTGTCCTCCCAGCTGGGGAGAGCACAGAGTTTGAACAGAAGGGACATTGTGGAAAAAACCTGAAAAGGGAGAGGGAGACTGGCTAAGTTGAAAAAAGAATGGCAGTAAGAACTAGAGACAGCAAAGCAAACAGGACCTAATCCTGCATTGTACTGAGTTCCCTTTAAGCAGCATAACTGCCCTCAGCTCCTAGTGACTCAGGCAAAGGTGGCTTTTACTGAGTATTTATATCACTTTTTTTATTATTTTCACTCCACAGTTAGAGACAGGATTGGGATGGAGGCAGGAAATGCTTAGTACCGTGCTGGAACTAACCCATGGTGAAAGAGAACAGTAAGGGCACAGCTCAAGGGTTGTGAAAGAGCCAGGGTCTGGGGACAGGCAGGAAATGTGCTCTGTCATTTACTGTTCATTCTCCATGGCCCCTTACCAAACGCCAGCAAAGATCCCTTGCACTCTCCAAAGAGTGGGAAGCCATTTTATAAGCGGGGAAACAGAGGCAGGGAGATAGGAAAGCTCCGTTTTCCAAATGATGCTCTCTGTTTTGGATGACTCCATTTCCTCCTAAAATATGCACCAGGTTTGTGTGAGATCTTGCATGTCACCAGAAGGGAGCCAGAAACAGACCTGGGAGACCAGATTGCCTGAACAGGGCGTGCAGCATCACATCCCAAAGCAGCTGAAGGTACAATCCCTCCATCGAAGGCAGGCAGGAATCTGCAGCTGGGGTGCCAGCTGAAATAGTTAATGAAAGAAAATATTCACCTAACCCTTAATTATTTAGAACCAGAGTTAATTTTGCAGTTCCTCTGGCAGGTTTCTCTGGTCATTAGGGCACTGGCAATGAGTCTTTCCCAGCAATCCAGCTATCGATCAGTCTCTCTGAAGGCTAATGTGTCACTGAGAGGTTGGAGGGAGCTGTGTCTCAGGGCAGAAGCTGAGCAAGGTAAAATTTATCTGTGCTCTTAAACTTTACTTTTCCTGCTTTCCTCCCCCTCCTCCAAGAGAAATGATAAAAATAAAGACACATAAACTCAAAAAGAAAGAATAATGGCTTCATCCTCCTGAGGGACTGTATTTTGAGATTTTGGCTAGCTTTCATCGTAAGTGTTGCTGACTTGAAGAAATTCTTTTGATCATCTAAACCTTGGCTGGATTAAGTTGCTAAATCCCATTAGATTCCTTGGGATTTACAACAGATGCTGAATGAAAGATTTATCTGTGCCCTACCAGGCTTGCGTGGCCATTCAGACCTCTGCTGTCACCAGAGGCATAGGGGAGTGTTGGAGGAATCTTTAACCCCTCATCTATTGTGCAAAGGTCTGAGAAGGTGTAGGGATCACCTGATCCTACCTGTGCCTACCAGGGCACAAGCATAATTTCTGATGGAAGGAGGTCCTCAACAGGGACACTTCAGCTTCCCTTGGAAAGGGGAGATCTTTTTGTGCAAACCCTGGCCCCAGGGTAGCAGTGGGCCAGAAAAAGGAATTAATTCTGGGCAACACTCTGCAAGATTTGTTTGCATTAGATCTCTACTTTCTTGCTTTCTCCTCGCATCCACACTTTTAATATCACACAAGGGTTTGGGAGCATGGGAATGGCTTATACGTTATTAATGCAACCAGTGGCCACACTAACAGAGCCATTACAAAGTCAGCTCCATTTTATGCCCTCTTTCCACTTTCTCTGGCTTGACTTTTCTGCTCTATTTGTCTGAAACGAACAGAGATGAAGTGAAATGACTTACAGCCTCTTCCTGTTTCATGCTCAAGACCTAGAACGAGAGTAGTGTGTTACTGTATCTGACTCACAATTTGTGGCTCTACTGCAACGCAGCCTTTCCCTAGCAAGTGCTAGCATGCATAGAATCCTTCTCTCCCATTCAAAACCTAATTTGCATGCACCACCACCCTCCTCTCTGCTCTTACTGTCCCTATGCTCTGTACACTTTTCTACCACAAGCTCGAATCTGCCAGATATTGAATGTTCCCTGAGAATTCCAGCAGTGCACAAGACTACACAGGGAGTCCAGATGTGATAAGTGAACTAATACTTTGGTGCTTCCTCACTCAGACCCAGAGGGATCTTGGGGACTCAACAGGATGCTTGCCCGGACTCCAGGGAATAAGCAAGGAGGCTACAAGGAGAAAATGCCAGTGGCATTCAATTTGATGAGGATTTTTCCTCTGGGCCCCAGCTGTAGCTTGCATTGCAATTATAAGGTGGACACACAACATCCACGACCGCCACTGAGATGAGATATTATAGCATTGCTGCTGTTGAGGCTTCTGCCTCTCCGTGCTGTGTGAAGAAGTTGAGAGTTCTGCCTGGAGTCAGCCAGCAGCTGGAAGCCACCGCACACTGGGGTTGCATGAAGAACACCCACCAAGCGTGTCTCCTTGTGCTCTTTGCTGATTGAGGAATTGTTCCGGCTCTGACTTTTAATTCTTTCCATACAGAAGCTTCCAACCGGTACAGCTCATTCTTCCTGCTTAGCTAAATGTGTTTTCAAACACTAGCCTGAAACTTAGTGGATGGTAATTACACTTTGACATTAATATTTAAACCACAAACACAGTTAGCACTCTAATACCGTCCCCAAAGGCTACTGCTCATTTAAGTTTCATCCTTATGAAACTTAATTATTGTCAGGGATGAATCCTAAAAGGCAAGAAATATTACTGCTGGAAGACTAAACATCCCTGTGATTATTAGAGCTACAGGATTTGGGCACAGAGTATGGAAAGGACCTTGGCTATGGTGGTAACATTTATACTGCTACTGAAATCCTGTGAGTCTTTAAATCCTAAAGCCTGATTTTAAATGGCTGCTGAGATTTTTTTGTACTTACAATTACACAGAGATCTTAATGTTCAGTTAGTTTAGCCAAAGAATAACTTTGCAAAACTTAGATGTCACTACCTGTTGTGTAGATGGAGAAATAGCAGTGTTTTGAAGGCCTGACCCAAGGCAGCTTCAGGACTCTGCAATCTTAGCCTTCACCTCTCTGGAATAAGTAGCTGAGGTGGTTAGTAGCAAGTGTCTGATGTTTCAAGCCTGTTGCTTAACTATACTTCAAGTGATTTCTCCAGCGTAACCTCTTTATAGACTTTTTGTAAGAACAAACCCTGGAATCACACATTTTCAAATTAGTTTGTGCAGCTGCAGTTAACTTCCCAGGATACGAAGAGCTAGCCGGCCATTTTAGATGTTTTTTTGGCATTCTGAAACACACTTTATTGTTTGCAATACAATAGGGCAATCTGTTACAGAAACACCAGTAAAAAAGTTAGGTTTTCTGCTGGTGTAACTCCAGAAGCATCAAAAGACTGGGCTGTGAAGGGAGTTTGGCTAAACACCACTGACCTGATCCTCAGTCAAAAATAAGTCTGTTCAATTACTCTCTACCTGTCTCATGTCTCTGAGATAATTGCTGTACGCTGGCTGGGGGGTAAGCAGTGAGCTGGAGCAGGGAGGAAGAATTCCTTGTGTGTCCCTACATCAGCAGGCATCCCGGATAGGTATCACCCAGCAACAGGATGCCAACTGTTGTTGAGGAGACAGGCTGCTCATGCTCCCAGGGTCGTCACAGGGGAAGTATGAACTCAACCAAGTTCTGCCCTGAAACCAGACAGCGTCAGAGGATTTTGTCAATCAACATCAAGATCTGTTGTCCTTAGCAGGCTTCAGATGAAGGCTTGAATTGGAGCCAGATCAGGTGCAGGTTAGAGGCCGTTTCCTGTCATGCTGCATTAAAGGAGAAGTCAGTGTGGTTAGACTAGTTCATGGCTGGAGTGCATCAGGATCAGAGCATGTGTACAGAGGTGACTCTCCTTCAATTGTCCTCCAGCAGCACTTTGCTGAAGATCTTTCCAATTTTGTTTTAAGTGCAAACAGAAATAGCCACACAAATAATTAGCTGGAATCACCAATTCCACCTGGCTTAGCAATAGCAGTTGTACAATGGCTTGTTTCCGGTCTTCTGAAGGAAATTAAGGAATTCCCAGAGGTCTGATCAGAACTGAAACCAGGTTTAAATTTGCCACCCTCTGTTTGGAATTGGGTCTTGGACGATGTTCCACTGGACCCAAAGCTTACTGCAAAATTTTGCAAGTCTTGACAAGCCTCTGGCTCAGCCTGGAATGAATTTCAGACCTCAGGGTGTACCCCAAAGTATGTGAGCTTTCCTATTTTGAGATGTCATTATTTACATTTTGCATGGTTCTAATAAAAATCATAGCCAGGAAGATGAATTTTGTTTCTCCTCCTGCCTCTCTCCCTCTTTCTCTCAGCTGCTGTGCTGTGCTGGCTACTTAGCCATGATACTGTGTATAGTGGGAAACCCAGACCTCACGGAAGGAAAGCAATCTTTTGACATGGATCTTTAGATTAGTTACTAGTTTCTTTAACAGTTTCAAAGCCTTTCATGAAGGGCAGTGCAGACTCTACCACCTGTGTCCAAGGAAGGGCAAGTCTGCTGCCATCTGGTCCCTCAGCCTAAAACTGCGTGCATTAACTTCCAGAGAGAGATTCATAAACTTCCACTGCCTGAGGATGCTATGAGCTGTTAGTGTTTAAAGAGTAGCCTCCAAAGATTGCTTAGCCAATCTGTGCTCCATTTTATTTAGAGAAACCCATCAGAAGGCTCCCATTATTCACAAAAAGACGTGTGATTTTTGTGGGTGTGATAGCTGTGTTATAGTAGTTTAAATCCGTCATTTACATTGCTCAGGAAGCAGGGCTACTGAGCTCACTCCTACCGCTCTGACAGGTGATTTAACAGGCACAGCGGATGTGAAGTCTGTGTCCCCCTGCACAAACGTGCAATGTGTGTAGGATGCTGGAGCACGAGAGTGGCTATTTGTATGTTGATGTAAATGATGACCCAAAAAGCAGTGAAACCAGAGGGTCTGAAGGACTCATACAAGGAGCCGAGCATCAGGAGCAGGAACAGAAGTCACAGATCCTATTCTGCTTCTACTTCAACCAGTGTGAAATGCTTTTTTCCATACTGCCACTGCACTGCATTAATTTTCTCCATAGGCTTCTAGTCAAATTAGATTTGTCCTCCCTTTGAGTGTCTAATTAGTCTCTATTTAACATGCAAGTGCAATGTTTTAAATGAGAAGCCTTGGTTTGTGGAAAGAAGCATTGACGTTCAATCTATATTTAAATTCATGGGCAAACAGCCTGTGGACTGAGATATAAGCTGACAGAGTCATTGAAGTCCACATGGAGGGTGACACTGAGAGCCTGAATCACTGGTGTATTTACCCCCATAAATTGATCATATAAATGCAGATTAATACAGGGGTGACTCAGATCCTTTTACTTTAGCCCATGTTGTTTGGCTAGTTTAAAGATGGGGTGCGCACTAATGTGCCTGCTTTGAATGTCCTAGCTTGTTTTGCCTTGTATCTCAGTTGAATGGTGATCTGAACCATTTCATGTACATTTTTCTCATTTTTAAACACCAAGCCTCAAAATTTTCCAGGTAGCTCTTTGGGCCTTTAGCCATGTGACTCCCATTAAAGACAACAGCAGTCATATACTGCATTGTCATGAGCAGATTTATCCTGGAGCATCCTGAGATGCAGCTATTGGGAACCATTCTCCTTTTTGGCAGTTGCCAATCAGGGAAGGGTGGTGACTTTCCCTGTTGGGTTGCCTGGTGAAACATTATGCCGTGTGAAGTTGTTGACCACCTGCTTCTTCACAAAGGGAGAAGGTTGAAACTGCTCCCTGATGCCCTGTAGATGCTTCTAAAAAGATAAGGGGGGAACTGGGGTCAGATGGGTAACTGCTAAAATGAGCAATGTGCTAAGTGCTCACACATTTTAGCATTGGAGCTTTGTGCACAGTGAGCTTAATGAAATTTAAAACTGAGAGAAAGCAAGTTTTTGTTGTTGCCATTGTTGAAATTGATTTTCTCCTAAAGGGTGTGATGTTAAGCACTAAAGCAAAGAACCGCACAGCAGAGACCATTTGCTCTGCACAGTCTTTATTACATGTAATACACAACTTTCAGAGCATGGTCTACTGGCCCTGTGTTTGTTAGCCAGCTGCGTGTAATCAGATGTCTGGGTAGCATTTTGGTAATACTGGAGATGCTAGTGACCCAATGGTGGCTGGTACAGGAGTTTGGACTATGACACAGCCTATAAAAATGAAAATGATACAGTGCAGTTTAAAATCTTATTTTGTAAGAGACATGGCACCATTTCTGAGGTGCAAAGGCTAGTTTTTTCCCTCAGATGAGTGTGCCTAGTGCTTTAAAGAAAATATTGTGCATTTTTCAAGACCCACTTCTTCTATACATGGGTGAGAGGTGCCCTGGGAATGCTGATGATCAGACCAACTCAGTGAAGGGCCCAATTCTATCATAGCACCTGACTCTATTTAAGCAGTTGGATTTGTTGTGACATAAAATCCTATTGATGAGTATAAGAGAGACTTGCCAAGAGATAATAAAGAATAAAAGTGGAAGAGTGTTCATCTGCAATTACCTTAGCTGCTTTTAGTAACAAAAGAATGAATAATTTTGCATGCAAGTGAAGCTACGCAGAGATTAATTTGGCCTGCAGCTTTATTTTTTTGTGATTTCTCTGTACATTTTTCTTTTCAAAGTCTATTTTTCTGATCACTATTTGCAAAGAGAGGTTGACCATGGCACAGAATGAGCACATGGTAGTTTCAAGAGTAGCCTGACATGCCCTGCTTATCCTTTGATTTCAGCAGCACACCAGATAGAACTCTCTAATTCCCTCCTTTTCTTGCCTTTTCTCCTTTTCTTGAAAATTATAATAGTAAAATTGAACAGGAGCTGAGATCTTCTTGGCCAAATTTTAGCACAGGAGTAAGCTTTCTGTGCCAAGACATGAAAAAGAAAACCTCAGAAGAAAGAATATAGGGAGTTAAGATGGAAGTGCTGATACGACCTTAACTCTAGTGTCATCCACAGCAATGCTTTAATTTATTCAATCAATTTCAGGTCTCTTAGGCTGGGAAAGGAAAACGCTAGGATATTAAATCTGTGCCTCTATCCAATCTGTCACCGGTGTGTCAGAACATATTGATTCTTCTAGTCCTTTTTTTATTAACTGTCTCCTCAATGTGGCCTCTCAGTCTATCACACACTAACCTGCAATCGCTTGCTAGTGCAAGACCCCTGGAAAACCTCTGGATTCTCTGCTGACCCCATTTTTTACCACTGTCAGCGCAGATGTGATGACCTGCTATTACTGTATGCCATTCATCCCCATATACCTGGGAATTGCCATGGAATACTAGACTTGAAGTCTATTTTGTCTTCTACTCTCCCACAAGCTAGTAACAGGAGCACAAAAACAGAGGTATTGTATCTAACTAACTGTGTTGTAAGTCCCATGGCATGAGGAAGGGTGCTCTGAGGGATGTTCCTCCCCCATCCCAGTTGATGATGGTGTGTGGCCTGCAGGGTGGGAGCTGATTATCCTTGTATTTTGTCTGCAGCTTAGTTAATTTAATTGCACATGCGATTCGTGCAGATGGCGTTTCCAGCTTGCGGCTGTATTGGGCCCTGGGGCCATCTCTGTCGGGCAAGTGGCTGCCTAGGGCAGTAACAGGTTTAATAGTTGCTCACTGTGCAAATAGCTCAGAGGTGAAGGGCAGGCGTTTCCCAGTTTGACTAAAGTGTCAAAGCACCTAAGGCTGGCCTGACTGTCCCTAAATTAACTCTGTGCTTAAGAGTATTATAAAAACGGCTAAACTCATCCCTCCTATAGCTTGTTTAGTATGGATTCAGGTCCTTTTTAAAGGCTAAGTCTACTTGTAAGCATCCTGTGGATTAGTTTCCAAATGTACCACTGGTTGGTGTCGCTAGTTTTTTGGGTGTCCACTTTAGTGTCCAAAGCTGGCATACATTTGTGCCTCTGCACAGCTTTCGCTCAGTGATTACTGACCCCCAATAGCACAACGAAGCATGTAGTCATGACCATTAAAGCTGGAAGCAACATTTTGATCACCCACTCTGACCTTCTGCCTAACACAAGCTAAAGACTGTAGCCTAGGCTGCCTGTCTCCTCGGTTTGGACTGACTCTTATTAATTTTGCTTTAGAAACTGCCAGAGATGGAAAATCTACAAGGCATCTTTCATACAAGTTGAAATTAATCAGATTAATCAGAGAAGTAAATTGCCCAGGGAGCTCAGCAGAGTAAGGGAGCTACATGTGCGGCATGCCCCATGTCACATCACGACTGAGAAACCGAGAAAGTCCTACCTAACAACCATTGTCACAATGGCTTCATCCAGCCCTGTTACTCCTGGAAAATTTGGAGAGAGGTTGTTTAAGGTTCCCATGATCCTCTTCCCAGCTGCAGCATCCAAATCCACTTGCAGCTTTGAAAATGTCAGCCTTTTGGCTATTTCCTGATTATCTACAGCCCCAGAGTGCTTTAGAGGTACTCCCAGTATTTTAAACACTGCAAAGCTGGGCACTGGTGGTGGGCTTCTTTGAAAAGCTATGAATTTTTACAATTACTGAAAACTTTCTGTTGTAAAGAGAGATACTTTTCCCTTCTGTAGTCTGAGTAATTGAGACACCTCTCTTTCTTGATTTATTTGCCCATAAAATTCCAGGTATTTTTGGCAGTGTTTCTTTCCCCTGTAGAGTGAGCAAATATTTAGTAGCAAATCCTCACCTTAATTTCATTAATTATCTGCTAGGGCTGGAAGCCTCTCAAATAACATCTGATTTCAATAGACATCTCACAAGCAAAATAAGCTCCCAGTGCCTCCATTTCTTTCAAAGGTCTTATTCTCCTTTTATTTTGAATCTGGTTTTAATTCCCTCTCCTTTGCCTTCCAGGGACTTTCAGGTTTCTTTGTTCTCATCTGAGGTGGAGAAGAATAGGCAACTGTGTGTCATTACCATGTGCAGTACAGTCTGATCCAGCGTAAGTTTCTCACTCCCACAAATAAACAATGAAATAAAGTCCCTAATTCATCCAAGTGATTTTTCTTATTAGTGCCTGCATGCATAGTTATCCACTGTGTCTTATCTGTGAAGATCAGGTTGGAAAGAAGCCATATTGCTTTATTGTATACATTCTAGCATGAATAATATACAGAATGAGAAAAGGAAGTGGAGAAGAAACAGCTGACTAAAGTCTTCCTGAAATGATCCTATTCAAGATGCAGCCTCTCATTAGCTGAAGTTCTGGCCAGGCACGCTAAAGCAGCTAAGAAATCAAGATTTTTTTTTTTTTCCTGCGCAGTCCCTGCCGCCTGGGATTCTTACGAAGTCGAATCTCACTTTGATAATCTCTGACAATCCTGATGTGTCCTGCTTCCCCTTACTTCCCTCCAGCTGCTGCAGCGGCACTGGGACTGAGAGGAAATTAGCAAAATAAAAAGACTCCCAACTGTTTAATTAAAAATTAAATATTCATAGTGGCGGAGGATGGTGCTGAGTGTCTGGATCCCCATTAGCTTACTAATAGAAACACCCGTGTAATCACTTTGAAAGCAGAGTTGCCTAGGAAAAATACCAGAATGGCCAAATAGGTGAAGGCCGGCTTAGGGCAGTCTTGACTGGTTGATGGCACCTTGCGGGAAACCATCACAGGCTATAGATTTCTCTCATTATTTTGTAATTTATAGGGGAGAACTGCAGGTGACTGAAAAGGCCATTTCTCTTCTGTTGGAGTTTGACCATCACCTTTACCTTCTTCTCAGCCCTTCCCTCTGCAATCATTCAGCCAGGGCCTACAGTGATGGGCTTTGGGAACTGTCTTGGTCTGTGAAAGCAATAATGTCCATGTCCCGGTGTCTGCCTAGGCTTGAAGTTGGCCAACTCACTTTCCAAGTGTTGTACTGTGTGCTTTGGGGGACCCAAAGACCTCCACATTTCTCACAGAGTAACGAGTACCATCTGATCCATAGTTTTACACTGGCATCACTGCCTCAGTTTAGAGATTGTGTTCTCTGGGTATGCTGGTTGCAGGCTGTTGCAGCACGAAGCAAGACTTTAATCTGACTGTCCATTTGGTCACAAGCAGGCTATCCCGAACTGTGATCATGGCAGCTTCAAAAAGCTAAGCAGTGTAACTCGTCAGATGGAATCTCTCCTTGGCGTCTCAGGGAAATAGTGTATTTATTTTAATAGATCAAAAGCTGATCCGTAGCTCCAGGCACAGAGGCGACTCAGTAGCACTCTTCCATCCAAGCCAGCTTGAAATTAAAGCCCAGCATGACATTTGGTTATGGAGAACACACATGTGCAGGATAGACAACCTCTCTATTATGACCAGCTGTTGAAAAGTGGTAGTATTGTTTTTCGTCAGTCGCAGAAATTTGTCCAACTGCAATGTATGTAATTACGTCCTGCCTGTCCGTGCTT
Organism: Opisthocomus hoazin; assembly: GCF_030867145.1. Classification (NCBI taxonomy): domain Eukaryota; kingdom Metazoa; phylum Chordata; class Aves; order Opisthocomiformes; family Opisthocomidae; genus Opisthocomus; species Opisthocomus hoazin. The sequence goes on from NC_134429.1 coordinate 13,240,038, forward strand.
TCCCATCTGTTCCATTGCATTCCTGACTCTTACAGTGGGGGGCCTGGCAGAGCTCCTCTCTTCTCAGTGGCAAAACCTTGTCCCGCTTCAGTGGAGCAGGGACAGACTCACACAGTCCAGACATCGCTGCATGTCGCATCATTATGCGCAGTTCAAGTAGCAGTTGTGTTCCTCCCCAGACATGACTATACTGCGGGGAGTGGAGCAGTTCTGTTAGCACGCACAGAGCAATGCTTGCTGAAGTCAGGCGAAACCTCCACGCGCTACGGTGGTGCCTTTCAGGCAGCCTGGCACTGCCTTGCTCCAGCAGCATCGCTGACAACCCCTGTGTGACTCCATCACTCTGAGCAGACTCAAGACCTGTAGCATCTTAAAGTGGCAACCATGTTCGTGGTTCAAAACTTGATGTGCAGTTTTTTAGAAAGCATGAACGGGTTACTGTTATCCTGTTTGTACCTCTCTGCCTGTCGATCTTCGTCCCTTTCGAGAAACACCCAGCCCCTCAGCCTTTAGCCCAGAGGAAAACCCTATCCTGCTGTACCCAACTAGAGACCAGAGCTGGGTTTTCTGCTGTTTTATTCCCCAGGGTGAGGGATGGTGCTCTGTATTTACAGGCATCTTTCAGGTAGGGATAGGAGGCTGTTCAGGGCACTGCTGGGTTTCCAGATGGGCAAGTTGGTGGCTATCATGGCAAATCAATCTCTTGCACATAAAATATCACCATAAACCGGGAACACATTTCTCATCTAGTCAGTCTTTCTTCTGGGACAAACAGGCAGATCAGAAGTTCCAGGAAAATGAAATACATCTTGCAGAGGATAGATCGATGTGCTCGTTTATGGGGAAGAGCAGAGTGCAGACTGTGTGCAGGTGTAAAGGGGTGACAGCTGCTATCAAGTGCTTTCCAAATCCTATTAAAAATGTTGCACTGAAGAGTTTGTGGGGTAGATGGCTCTGTGAGAAGAAGGATGAGGGAGCCAGAGAAAGGTAGGAATGCAGGTTTCATTGAGCAAGTTTTCTTATTATCACTCCTGAGAGCAGTGTGTGATATGTATGAAGATGTGATAGATTAGTGCATTAGTGAATTTTAAGTGGGAAGAATCACTTTTGTAGGGAATACTTTAAGACAGGATTTCAGTCACTGTGGGCATGGAGAGCACAGTCATTTGCAGAGTGCTTGTAACTAGTTAAATACGCAGAGGAGGGAAGGATCAATCAGGACAGTAATCCCAGAACTGGAAGAACTCACTTTAAGAGTGCCATGGGAAGGTCATTTAGAAGATCCCCCAGAATAATTAGGCACTGTCCCTCATCTTCACTCCTAAATACATTTGTTTGTCTACCTCTTTTTTTAATCTGAATCTCATTTTCCATGTAATAGGGGATATTAGCAGAGAGCCTCTGGGGACTAAATACATCAGCCGTTAACACAGTACACAAACTTCCTGGCTGGAAGGACTGACAGCAGTGGGTGGATAAATAAGTAGGTAGGCAGTGGTAGATAGATAGGTAGATAGATAGAGACAAGCAGACAGGCAAACAAATTGCTATGTGCTGTATGGTTTGCTTCTATAGCTTATCTAAGGCTCACTATTGCAAGTCACTTTCTGAATTTCTGCTCTCGTCAGGAAATGAGCATGTGGTTTGGGGCCCTGTTGTCAACACACTGGCGTTTAAAGGCTTCAGTGAAACCAGGTATTTCCCTGTTTGTGCTAGCTTGGAAACTCCTTCCAAACGTGGTGACTGTATTAAGTTAAATGGAGAATTGCAGCAATTGTTGCAATCAACTGATAGCAACATAGGTTTCCGAACAAGTACATTATGTGGGGGAATAGCACACTTCAGGTGGAAAAATAAGGGCTAACATCTGTTTCTAAGCCTTGAAGCAAAATCAAAGTATATGGGATGGAAGAGAAGGGTATAGGTCCCATAAATAACTTTGCAGGCACTTGCTAGAGTACATCCGCAGTCTAGAACATGCTCCTAATTGTCCCTCATCTGAACAGCTGCAGCCCCAAATTGAATTGCCTAGTTAGGTCATCTCTGCGTCTCCTAATCATGTGTGACATTAACCACTTACTCAATGAAACTCTTTTCTCCAGTGCTAATTATTAAGCATGAAAAGTTGATATTGAGCGAGGCCATTGAGCCAAGACGATTCAATAACTACCAGGGAGGAGAGATTATTTCAATAAAATAAGTTTGCTTGAGCCAGATGGAGTTCCCAGGATGCACTGGAACAATATGACACATGAAATTGTCCTCTGTCTTGTGTTGACAACTTTAACTGTGCTATTAAAAAGCCATCAACGAACTGGAGTGAGGAGTTGCAAGAAAGGACACAATGAGGGGGAAATTGAGAGCATTTTAGACAAAAAGTAGGTAAGTGGTGAATATAAAATGCTGCAAGGCATGGCTGGGAGACTCTGTATTCCTCTGTGATCCTCAGTGACAGAGGTCAAGGAAAACTGCTGTATTTCCACAGAATTAACAGGCAGCCTTTATGTTCCTTGCCCCTGCACAGTGGAACAGGCTTGTCCACCCAGTGTCTTTCTAGCTAAAAGACCTCTGCATCCCACCCCCCAATTTAAGAAGGAAATGCTTTGATTTTGTGCTGGGAAAAACGTCCAAGCAATTCACTCCTCCCTGTAGATGTTCCCCACAGCTATAGCTGGAAGACCAGTGCCAATATCTGCCAGGTGAGACCTACACACCAGTCCTGCTAGGTCTGTAGAGAGACACCTGGAGATGTTCGTGCACTAAAAGACATAAATGTTCATAAAAACAGAAAGCAGATTTTGAAACCAAGCTCCTTCTGCTACCTTCTGCTCCTCCTTTTCTCTCCTCTTTTAGATTTGCTCCCTTTGCTTTCATTTTGTTCAGCTGTTTGTTGTTCCATGTGCTTTGCCTTGTCCTGCTTTTCCCCCTCTTCACTGCTAACCTGACCCTGAGAGGTCCAGTTTGTAACCAGGATGTCTCGGAGCCAACACCTCTGTGTCCTTACTTTTTTCTCCATACTTGATGGGACCTACACCTTGTGTTCTCTGCCTGGGATGCTGCTAACAGCCTCTTTAGGGAAGGAAATGCCATCCTATAACAAGTCAGGATGTATATGACATCCAATTATCCAAACAGAATATAATGTAATTTCACCCATGGGCAGCGCTGAAAGGAATGAATTTCCTCTGAGTGTGATGTATGAAGCCGCCTCTGCTATCTCTGTTTGCTGAGCCTCTTGCTTCATTCCTAGCTCCCCGGCAAATCTCTAAAGCTCAGAAGACACCAGAGCACAGCACGTTTCACAGCTGAGGAACCAAGATAAACCAGAGACATAGCAGCTTGTTGTTTAAATCCCAGAGCAAACAGAGGCAAATTAATGGGTCTATCTATAGCCCTCCCTTTCACTCTTCTGTTTGTCTTTTCCTTTCTTGTTTTCTCTCCTCTTTCCCTTTTCCTTTGTTCTCTTCCTCCTTTGTTTCTTGTTATGATAAACATGATTCATGCCACAGTGGCATTCAGCCTTAGAGGCTTTGCTTTACGTCAGGGGAATGGCTAGGACAAGACAGGACAGTTCAGGGGATTTAGCAACTTATATCTAACCTGCTTTTCCCAGGGTAAAGTGCTGGTTGGGAATGAGAAGGGAGCTGTCCTGGGATGGGTTAGTTAAATCCTGAAAGGAAGGGCCAGCAGAGGTGCTGGGCTTTTTCCAGTCTTACATCTCACAGAATTTACTATGAAATAACTTTATACCTACCTTCCAGTGAGGAATTCTATAGCATTCCTGACTGACTCTGATTTGGGACAAAACTTCAAAGCTGTGGAGGCATCTGTAGAAAGAGAAACACATCTAGCAAATTGTTCAGAGCACCTAAACAGTTTGAGTGTCTGACTGTGAATAGGAAGGGGTCGCTCAGCTTGTTGGATGCTTAGTGGGGTCTTGTGGCGTGTGTGTCTGCATCATTAGATGCCAACAGCCCACAGTAGCTCTGGCCTGGCTTTTAAGCTCTGGCCAGTGGATGCAGGACTGTGTTGTGCTGCCACTGAGTACTTGCACCATGTGTCTGCCTGCCCTAAGCACCGCATTGCTGCTTCTGGGTTAGAAGCAGAGCAAACCATATTCCCAACTGTAGAGTGCCTCAGGCAGCTTTGGGAGGGGTAGACAGACCTGGATGTTATTAACATGCTACCCTGCGCACTTAAAACATCCCTCTTAGCAGAGGATTCTCCAGATGTGAGCGGCAGTTTATGCCATGATTCACAGGTGTGAGAAAAGAGGAGGAAAGGAGAGGAGCTGCTGTTCAGGAACATGTTGGGTGTTTGTCCAGTCCCTGGGCCCAGCTCTGCTCTGCAACCTGGGGCTGCTGTGTGGTTCCTCAAGCCACAATTGGGCCCAGCTATGACACAGCTTTTGGGCTTCCTGATGAAATGCCTTGTTGCAGAATGGAATTAATGAGACTAAGGGTTGATTTTAGTCTTTTTGAAGCCCTGTTCTCTAGGATAAGCCTTAGAACTTCTTTGTGGGCTGTCACTACTTTTGTGAGCTGAAAGTGGTGTCATTCATGCCACTACAAAGTTAGAGCCACTCAGATCCAAGCAGAGGAATTGCTTCAAATGTGTTCTATCTAGCTGAGGTTAGCTGTGGGATTACCAGAATGTAAGACTGATGGTTTGTCTAACCCGGGACTGTGCCACCGGAAGAGGACGATGATACATACTTCAGAGGGAAACATAAAATGTGTACACTGCACAGCATTCATCATATAAAGGCAAGCAGGTGGAACACTCGGGACTGTTTGCAGGACATTCTCAGTGTGAAATTGCTTTGCTTAGTGCACCATGCGTGTGTCTCCTCTCAGGCATTCCCTTGTTTAGCACTGGCTCTGTGCATGCCACTAAGTGGCTGATAAAGAGGCCAGGGTATCTCTCTGCCCTGCAACAGGTTACTGGTAGCTTCATCGCTTCTGAAGGTTTGGAAGGGGTGAGAGGAGAGTCTCCTCTTTGCAGCACTGGTGGGAGACTCAGGAAAGACAGTGCAGGAGTGAAAGGAGCAGCCAGCACTGCCCTGCACAGTCAGGAAACATGAAAGCACAAGTTGTGTTAATCCTTCTGGCCTGGACTGCGATGCAGCCTTTAATTGTAGGATCACACACAATCATCTCCTGCCTCATGCAACACATCAAACAGCATGCTCTTCAGACTCCAGCTGTATTCTCCTAAGCTGCTGCCTTCATGTTTATTTAAAAGAGCTGACTGTGAAGCTTCTTTAAATGTACCTTCAATGGAAAATGACAGCAAATGGTGCTGAGACCAATTGTGCAGATCCCAAAGGCCTGAACATAAGGGAAACCCCTTTCCTGTGGGAACTGCACAGGGAGGATTGAGGAGAGCCAGTCCTGCCAGCCCTTTTTATGTTTCTTTTCTCCTACCCTCCTCTGCCTTTCTCTCTGCTGTATGAGGTAAACACCAACCAGTTGCTTGAGGCATCTTTGGCCCTCTGAAGTGGTGGTACCTATTTGATCTGCCATTTGAAACGACATTGTAGCGGTTTGGCACATGTAGGTCTTTTCTGCTTCCTTGCTGTGTCTTTATCAGGCGTATGACTTAGGACTAATTAGTTCTCAGCTCTCAGGCCTCACAAAGGAGCATCAGCACCTGGTGAACTCTGTTTGCTAAAGCCTTTATGAAACGGGAACACATCGCTCTTTCATCTTACTGTACAAATAATCAGAAGATCTTCGCCAAAGTCCCCTGCAATGCATTTAGTGCTTAAAACACTCCAGTGACTGGCTACTTTGGCATCCAGAGACCTCTTGCCTGTAGATGCTCTCAGCCTTTAGTCCGCATCCCCATGGACTCCAGTCCTTTCTAAGAAGCTGTATTTCAGAATTGTGCCTTTCCTAGAAAGCAGCTGAAAAGAAGGGTGACATGCAGGCTTGGAAGAGGTGGGATGGATGACAGATTGTGTTTGTGAATGCAGTAGATCCTCTAATGACCCTTCTAGCTCTGTGTTCTGGGGGATGTGGGGGCCTGTTGCCTTTCTGTCAGACCTTTCAACTATATGTGGTTCTGGGTCACCACATCAGCTCTATACAAAGGAGAAGCACACGCATGTAGGCTCAGTGGCACTGTCTTTGGCTCTGAAGTGCTTAGCATCTTTGACGCCCGTGGAGTTCAACAATAAAGGTAACACTACCTCAGTCAAGTGGTTCTACATATTGCAGGGTTGAATCCCATTTATGTCCATAAAGATCAAGATCTCCAAGACCTCTTCTTTTGTTTGGTGTGACATCTTGTCACAGACAGACCTGAAATGTTTCACATCTCTGGGATGTGAAACAGTTCTTCCACTGTCAGTAACATAATCCCCTCACACATATTCAATTGCTGCCTTGGGTGATAATTTCCCTGCTTTTAATGTATGTGCACATTGAGGATGAGTTACAGTTGTTGTGGGAACCATAACTTCGAGTTTTATGACTCAAAAAGAAGAAAAATAGTATATTTATATACTTCCTTTATTTTGCTTATGAATCAACATGTTAATATTGATACAATGGAAGAAAAAAGAGAAACAAACTTCTAAACAGAAAGCATAACATCAAATACTGATCTGTTTATTTTCCCTTCTGTGAAGTTCCCCTCACAGGCAGAATCCCTGCAATAAAATGGGGAAAATTATGAACTAGGAAGCAAAAGAAGGGGAAGAAAGCAAGCAGCAGATATCTGAGAGGTTAAATTAAATTGTTGAGAGAGAACACGTTTGCATTTACCAGTCATAGATCGCAACATGCTAGGAACCTTTGTATAAAACAAGCCAATAACTTGAAACATTGAGGTCGGCAGAGTCCAGAACTTCTTGTGGGCAATTCAAATCACACTGCTGTTGTCATCAAGGAGAGTATGTAGGGAAACAAAACACTGAAAAGCACATGGGGGAGACCCAAAATCTGTTATGATGTCTCTCCCATTGCCCTGGGGGAGCTCACAGTTTTGTGAATTTAAAGCAGAAAGGTTTGTTCTTCACAGACTCAGAACTGGAAAATGTTTGTAGGCGGCTCGAGCAAAAGACTGCATTACACTCTCTCTTTACCTTTCTCAGAATGAGGAATCTGGTTTTGATCTCACACTGGTGTTAAGTCAGAAGGAACTTTCTTCAAGTTAATGGTGTTAGATGGCATAAATCAGGAGTAATGAGGGAGAACCAGGCTGTGTAGTGTACTACACAGGTGTTTCACTTCCCAGCGGCGGCCAATACTGTGTCCTAGTCACAAGTTAATATGATGTAGGATGCTAAAGTACATTCTGTGTATACCAGTTCCTTTCTAACATGGCTACTTCTGAAGAAGCCACAAAGTTATCTTTTTTCAATTTCTCTCTAATTTTAAAAAATACAAACCCTTTCTCTCTCGCAGCCCACAGCCACTCTTTCACTGGTCACACTGCCTACTGTGATTTAATTTGTTATTGATTTTTACTGAGGTAGTGTCCGTAACGGAAGTGAAGCAGCCCAAATCACAAGTCACTTTTGAAAATTGTGACTAGCCTGCGAAGAGGATGATTTAAAATGACTGGAATGGCAAAATCAATCAGACCCCTTCAGAAAGTTGTTTGGGTGCACAAAAACAAAAAGCAAACATTAGCAATATTAAAATCAGATTCTTTCAAAAGCTTCAGCTGGTCTCCTATGTAACAGAAATAGCTTTGTTCCCTAAACAAAGAGCAGGGATTTATTTCCACAGCAGACAGTGGTGGCTGAGGAGGAGTCACTCTAGTGTGTCAGATAAATAACGTGTGTTTCTAATATTATTTTGCACTCCAGAGCTCACAAAAGTCATAACGGCCTTTAGGACAATAAATCTAGAGAGCGGGTTATGGATTTAACATTTTAGCTCCTGGATAGCTGCTGTGAGAGAGATATTAAATGGGCAGTCTGGTGGATCAATGGATTCTCAAGACACACGTGTCCCTTCTCGGTTGGGCTCTGACCCCGCTGTGGTGAAGGCACTGAGAAGGCTCCCATGGAGCTCACTTGCAGCCCCATGCACTCACTTCAGGACCAGCTCCAGCTCCTGCTGGGGTCAAGCATAGTTTCAGTGATGTATTCACAGGGTCACTGTTTTCCTAGGAGCACAGAATGTGGATATTTATAGATGTAACCTCAGAGAAACCTTGGGAAGCAGTGAAAGATTAGCATACCCATGGGAATCAGACATGTGCAGCCCAGTGTCTCACTCAGCACTTGCTGTCAAGATCCTCAGTGAGTATAAACCAGTCTAAATCCATCAGATTCTCTGGAAATGCACTGACGACACTGATCTACGCCAGGACAGCTGGCAGTTATGGTCTGAGATGGAGTTGAGGCGGTTGATGACTATGAGAAATATCTCTCATCAAGCTCGGCTGGATGATGTGTTGTGGTATGTTGATAGAGCAGGTGACTGCAGGGAGAGGGGTCCAGCAAGATCTCTCCATCTCCCCTTGTAAGGCATGAGTGAGGTCTGACCAGGTCACTTCTGTTCTTGCCTGTCAGTGTGCTAGTTCTGCATTTCCATTATATCAATTATGGCCAGAGCAAATATTTGATTTCAGTGACACGTGAAAGGAAAGGAAAGTACTTCTCCTTCCTGGCTCAGGGTGGGCTGGATGCGAGTTGGAGTAAAGGAGATGGGGAGAGAGCTGAGGAAGCAGCTCTCACAGTGTGTGGATGAAGTGGCATGAATATGTATGAGACTGTAATTGGCTCCCACACGTAACCAAGGTGCCTGAAGGCCCAGGCGTCCTGGCTAATTGTTGTAGACAATTAATAACTTCGATTCTACTAATTCCATATCGTGCTGAGCAGCTCATTACAGGAGCAGAGACTGAGATTCTCTGCAAAAGCTGCTTGGAGATAGGAAGCGTTTAGGGATCCAGGCTCAGGGGCGGAGAAGGTCACAACTGGGCTGGTACCATTCTTGGCTCAAACAGCAATGAAGAGTCATCGTAAATAACAGCCACAGCAGGAGACAGTGACACTCAGTCTGTCCATCAGCCTTTGGCCGAGTTCTGGAGTCACAGTGAGGGAGAGCTCTCGCCCTCTTGCTCCTCCCTGGAAACAGGAGCTGAATAATGAGTCTGTGGGTTTAGTAAAGTACAAAACAGATCAAACCACATCCTTGTCCTGTGACCCGGCTTACACATAGACCCTTCTTGTGATGATCGGAATCCCGTAAGTCAAAAACATCATTAGATTCCATTGTGTCCCACCCACAGGGATCTCCTGCAAAGTGGATGACTAGTGGTGGCATGCGACTTCCTAAAGCCCACTTGAGGCTTTCATGATAACCTGCCGCTAAAACCAAGTCTCCTTGAGAGGAAACACTAATAGCTGTAGGAAGGGGATGTGTCAGCTCCCCAGTTTGCTCTCTGTTGCAGGGCCTGGAACAGATGTGGACAGTGTATGTGGGAGGACTCATGCTAGCATAAGCAGTGCCTCTCTGCATGCCCTGGGGAAAGCTGGTATCGCTCTCAAGCCAGACTGTTTTAAAAGTAGTCTGAGCAGTGGTGGACCGTGGTTTTCAGAGCCTAATAAAGCTCACTTTTGCTGGGTTTAATGTACCTGTCACAGCAGCATTTATCAAAAGCAGACAGCACCTGAGAGAGTGCAGCTCCCTGGTGCTTGAGCGCCCAGGAAATGGATGGTGCTCCAAGCCGAGATTTTGCAGGCAGCATGGAGCACATTATAGCTGGAAGCAACTGATTTTTTTATGACGTTCCAATAAGCTCCTCCATTAGCTACCTCTCCCTTCCCCTTTCTCCAGCATTCATGCGTTTGGCCTTGCTGGGGGTTTAGCTGCACAACTTCAGTGACTTTCTGTCTCCTGTTCCTATTTTAACTTCTCCTTTTTCTTACTATTAAAACTTTTCATGGAGTTTATGCTAGACATAAGTTCCTCCTCTGAAACTTTTCTATCCATCTTGCACAAATTCTGTAGCAGCAATTATAGGTACCAGTCTTATGCTGTAGTTTTCCTCCTCTGTTGTACCATTTCTAATCCCCTCACCTGTCTCCTTCACTCTTTTTCTCTTTTGTCTGTTCTCCTTCCTGTATCCAAATATTACCCTGCTTTTTCACTTTCCTTCCTGCTCTTTTGGATAGCCTGACCATAGCAGAAGAGGTTCTGCAAGACCGCAGTCCTATCTGTGGGCTGAAGGGCGCTCAGTGTCCCACAGACTGATGCCAGCACTTGGATTACAAGGCGGATCCTGGGAGGGATCCTGGATGCCCTGTTTTGGGGCAGGGACATGTAAGCTACTTAGGATGGTTATAGAGATCCAAATAGCTACAATTCTAAAATATAACTGCAGGGAAAAATGGGAAATCATTATAAATGAATGAGTGTAACAGACTGCTGATGGGCACTGGTGAAACTTTAATCTGTGGGCCTTATTAAAGTAAACACATCCATGCCACCCACCAGCTCTGGCCATTCTCACTGCTTTGCCATCTGTTGTAGGATGGCTGGATGGACAAAATTTCCATAATTTGTAGAATGTCCTTATGCAAAGCACAGTAGGAAAGCTGCTGATATTTTCTGGTCTTCTGGCTCTGAGGAGACAAAGCCGGGATTTCACTATACGGAGGGGATCCAGATTACTTCACATGTAACTCTTTACCTTTTGAGTTTCAGAACTTGCAAAACTTTTCCAGCATTTTATGAAACTCTCTTCATTTTTCCCCAGGGACAACGAATTTCCAAAACATCCCATGGACTGCAGCTTCAACAAAACCATTCTCTGCCAGCACCTGAGGCAGTCTGGGCAGCAAAATAAACAAGTAAAACCCAAGCCACATACACTGCCTGAGCTTAATGCAAATAAATCACAGAAGTATTAAGTTCAGTTCCAAATCTCTCTCTCCATCTTCCTGTCTTTCATGCTGTCTGTTTCTTGCCTAAGAATATTTTATCAATCTGCCAGTCTGGGTTTATGTACAGTTTAGATTTTTCCTATAGCCATGTTTTGTCTGTCTGGTTCCCTGTTTATACTTCTCACTTTATCTTTCTGCTAATAACACCGTGTTGGTAAGTAGGGGGATGCTACCAAAAGCAACTACAAAAGATATCCCAAAGGACATTTTTCTCCATTGACCAGGGGCTCTTTTTGCAGCAATGGTTCTAGTTCCCAGCTACAGCCTCGTCTGGAGGTCACCAGTTCCACACTGGAGGCAGCACAGCTGGCTATGGCCCCACACTGCCTTGGCTATGGTTCTGTGCTCTGATGAATGATCTGGAGCCACCACAACAGGCAGAGCTGGCCTGTCAGAGCCCGAAGCCACCCTCTTTGGCAAAAGGCAATCCACATCTTCTGTCTGCCTGGGCTGCCATGCTCAGACACACACATGGCCCCTTTTCTTGCTCTCTCAGAGAGAATCAGACCAGTCATTGGCTTCCTCACCCATGGGGTGGAACAGCCTTTCTCCCACATCAGCAGTGCAAGTAGGCTGATGTCTAAATGGAAGTGTCTGCACAAAGCAAAATACAAAGCTTCACTGAGCACAGGTGGAGGGTTTCAGTTGTGCTCCCTGTTTGCTCAGGGTTTGAAAACAGCACAAGTTTTTATTCTGTTTCATCATCTAAGGCAGGATGCTTTTCTTGGCTAGGTGGAAAGACCCAGAGATGAAAGGAACACTTAGCTGCTTAGTTTCCCAATATATAAATAGCGGTTGCTGAGATAACTCTGCTATTTTAGAGGAGGGACAAAAGAGTTATTTGCCAAGCGGATACCATATAGAACTCCCTACTATTGGATGTCTGAATAGATAGGTAATGAGTCATATGCTCCATTGCTAGGAACTGGCCAACCTTTCTGAGGTCAAAATGGAACAGAATTGATTTATATCAGCTATGAATTTGGTCCATGTTTTCCCTCCACACTTAATTTTTTTCCACAGTGGTAACATTAACAGGAAAAATACCTGATATAAATGTGTGGAATTTGAATGATATCTTCTTTTGCATTAATCATTTAAGCCAGAACGTGCCCTGCGTTTGTTACATGCACATGGGAACACTTCCCACATATTGTTCACGGTGATTTACACCAGGAGAGGAAGGTTTGATTTTGACAAATCCTTTTGCTTGCTAGGAATTTCTGACCTAGAACCTTCCTATGAATTTTCTGTTTTACAGGAATTTTTTGCTTTCTGGTAATTTTCTGACCCATAATCATTTCTGCAAGCTCTCCTGGTTCTCCGGTAGTTGAAGAGATTGGTAACATTTGGTGTTGTTTCCAAAGTGGTAATGGGTATGCACCCTTGATTCAGCATGTGAATGGTTTAGTTTGATTTCTTGTCCTCCTCCTTTTTTTATGATTTTTATTCTGTTATGGCTTCCTGGAGCAGGCATTTCTCCCACCCGATTGTCAGAAGCACTTTTATAGGGCCACTGCCAATATGCAAAACCTTCTGAGTGTCCCCACTGCATAGTTGGTGAGGAAGGAGTGAGAAAGGATGCTTTGCTTAAGCATATTTTATTTTTATTACTTCAGAAAGGAATATCCAAACCCCAAAATATTTCAGCTTAAATGAATATATTTTGGTTCCAGATAGTGCCTCTTTAAGATTTGTGTTTCCAGTGAAGAGCTGAAATTTTCTACTGGTACAGCAGAGCATTTTTTGAAAAGCTCTTTATTCCTATTTATGTATTTGGAAACAAATGGCCAGGTTTGAAAAGCTTTGAGCAATCACAGATTCTGTTACAGGTAATGGCAGCTTCAGGTCTGATGCTTAGGGGTTTAAACATGGATTTGAAAACCTACCTTTTGGCATCTGGTTTTTAATGTCTTGGCTTTTTATTATTGGAATGCCCTGATTTTTCCCCAGTGTGACTGCTTCTCCTTGTGACGTATTCCTCTCCTTTGGGATCTTGCCTTCATCAGAGAGATAATTTCTGAAATGCATCAGGACACAGAAGGCTCTGAGCGAGTTCTGTCTGTGACACACAGCAGCTGGGAGGACCTGAGACTTCTGCTACATGAAGGTCAGGCAGCTGCTAGGGCATTTCTGTCAGTGAAAATATGGTCGACGAGCTCAGTTAACAGCTCACCCTCCATGGTGTCAGGGTGACTCAGGGGGCTGCTAATGGAATATGGCACTCTTTGCCTCTGCTTTACCAGTTAATATTCTCTCTGGTGAGTAATAAGTGAAGGCTAGCGCCAGCTGACTGTGATTTTTGGCCTCTTTGAAGTGACCTTGTGGAGAGAACTTAGTTTCTATATGCGAGATTCAGCAGCCTTCCTTCGGTGCTGTACATGGGAGAGAGCATTGCTGGATGCGGTGGGAGGAGGTATGCGTAGGCTGTGGGTGGCAGAGTACAGCTTTGAAGGGACAGGTTTGGAAATCACTAATTTACCCTTCCAGGTTCACTAACACTTGGGTCTGAGTGTCATGAAGGCAGCTGATAAGAAGACAGTGGACAAATAAATGGCACCCCAAACCCCTCCCACCACCAGGCTGTACCGCAGGGAGCAGAAGGCTAGAGGAGAGCCAAGGCACAGATAACCAGTAGAGGAAAGCCAAGGCAGAGGTAACCAGAGTGACTTTTTCAAGATCCCACAGTGGATCCTGGGGGTCCAGGAAGAGAGGAATAGAGGGGTCCTCTGGACTGCGATGTGCCTTAGACCATCCCGCCTCTTTATAGATTACTGTTTGTGTTTACATCATGGATATTTTGAAGAAAATCTCTCTATAGCAGAAGTTCACTTATGTCTCCCCTTCTGTGTTCAACTCCTACCATGATCTGTGTGGTAGAGTCAGTTTAGGGACAGCTCTTTAACTAGAGCAGACATGAAAAAGAAGAGTTGAGCAATTGCAGGAGGCTTTCTACGGACTCTGGAGCTCAGGGAGAGAATCAGCTCTATAGAAAAACACAAGGGAGACAACAAGGGCCAAAGATGAAGCATGGAATAGGAATAGGAATAGGAATAGGAATAGGAATAGGAATAGGAACAGGAACAGGAACAGGAATAGGAAAAGGAGGAGCAGTATCTGCCAGAGGAAGACCGTTAAGAACAGGGCAACACTCTCCCAGTTCATCAGTCCCTGCAGGGGAACAGCTGCTACATTGCTTCTGCTGACTTCCACCTCAGAGTGGTCTATGATGTATAACCTCCCCAGGCGGCATAGAAACGGCCTCATCTCTCTCCGGTTCCCTGTGTCCTCTGATGAGAACCCTGACATAGAGGAAAGGAGGTCGTGTTCAAGGTCACATAGTGAGTCAGTGGCAGAGCTAGCTGGGGACAAGCCTCAGGGCTTCTTGAGTCCCTGGCCTGCATCCACTGTGCATTCACTGGCACGAAGCAGCTCTGCAAATCCCGCATTCATTACAATACAATAAAGCTTTGCTGCATGGGTCTTTCTTTTTTTTTTACAACGTCTCTCAAAAACCCAGGACTGATTTGCATTTTAAAACCACCAGTTACAGCTCAGGAAAATGCTATTCAGTAGTTCTCGGAGCTCAGGAGTCAAGATTCTCTCTCAGTTGTTCTCTCCCAGTTCTGTTGCCTAAAATATATTTTTGTCCAAATTGCACAATACTTACTGCTAATGTTTATGTTATGAATATTCATGACATCCTGGGGCTTCAGGACTTCAGTGGGAATGCAAGCACAGGAGGCATGGCAGCCCTGACACTCCTGCACTCCATACATGCTGGCTAGAGACATCAGGCTGAGGCGGCTTGTTTGGTTGGGATGTGAGCTGTGGGATACTAATGCAGTCTGGAAGCCTTTGGGGAATGTTGGTGAAACTCCATTAAACAGAGCAGTGAAGGCCTTTTGAACAAACAACTTCCATAAAACCATTAGCTTCACTTAATTGCAAGGAAAAGGCCCTACATGCAGCGGGGGTTTAGAATACACAGTCTCTCTACATCTGTTTTTTTTTCTCATGCAGTCTGCAGATGGGCCAGGAAACTCTCCCTGTCCTCACAAGTGTAGGACTGTACTTGTCAGCAGTGGCAACTTAGGTTTCCACGTGCAAATTTACACTGTTGCTTGAACACAAAAAATCCTCCCAGTCCCATGCTGCCCCTTGCCACTGTGCCCGAGTGGAGGCCACCTGCGTGAGCCCACAGCTGCACCCTGCCCGGGCCAGCGCCGGCTCCGGCACTGAGCCACCGTGTGCGGTGCTGGGCCACGCTCCCCTTGCGCTGGTGTGGCTGAAGGCTTCCAGCCTCACTGCTGTTCAGATGGTGCCATCTGGCTCTCGTGAAATATATGAGAAATGTTATCAAATAAAAGAGGGGGCTGGCTGGCTGGGTGCCTTCACCTCTGTGCTCTTCGGGGAAGGGATTGTTTCTGCATCTGGGAAATGTTTAACATAATTTTTGAGTACTAGTGTTGCCTGAGTAAGAAATAATAGGCTGGCAGTTTGAATTCAAGCCTGAGTGAGTGGTAGGTAGAAGCTGTTTTGCTTGATCAGGTCGGGGCTGAGGTTTATAAATACAAGGCACATAGAAATAGCTTGTGATGTGGCTTTGTTAGTTTTGTGGACAGGAAAGATCCCTTTGCTTGATGTTCTGTCAAGCAGGATGTTCAGGTTAGGAAAGACGACGACGGAAAGTTCTGAGTTCTCTGACAGGAAGACACTAGGAAATACAGAGCACAACTTCAAAAAGGCTGAGGGATGTTTCTAAACAGAGCATTTTGTCCCCCTTCCCCATTCTTTTCTTCTGAGAATATGCTTTATCTGCGGCTTGGTATCCTTTAGGGATTGCCCCCAGGAGCTGAGGGGTGTTGGATGTAGCTGCAGATTCTCCTGGGACACTTAGCTGGCAGCTGATGAAACAGAAACACTCTGGCTTTGGGGGCTATTGCCCTGTCTTCCTGGGTTTCTCCATTATTTTCTCTCCACTTTATTAAGCTTGCTGGTGTATTCAAACAGCCTTGCTTTGAGCCCTGGCTAGCAGCAAGCACTTGGAGAAAGCTGCTCAATAGGAAAGGTCTGGACTCACAGAGCCTGATTCTGTTCTCAGCTGTGCTGCAATAAAACCCACCGACTCCTAAGACCTTACTCTGCAGTGACGTTTGTGCAGCTGAGATGAGGCCCACAGGCATAAGCCCACTCCTTATTCACGTGCCCACAACCTTGCACTCACTCATGCACAGTGTCACCCTGCGATCCAGATGCTTCTCTCTAACCGCCAAGCACACGCATTCGTTTACTCCAACACTGGTAGCCTCGTGTATTCCCCAGGGGCCTGCTGGCAGACTCTGCAAGCACTTGTGCGTGTGCACTCACCTGTATGCATTTCACCTTCCCCAGCCTGGCTCCCAAGCCAGCAATGGTGTTTAATAGAAGTTCAGCGCTCAGTTGTTACCCAGCCCTCTCTGCTGTGTGGCTTGCTGTCTGGTGCAAACTTGAAAGCCTTTCAGGCAATCAGGCAGTAATAGACCTTGTGGAAGCTGAAAGTCCCCCAGATAAAATTTACAAGGCCTAAGAGAGCCTGCCTGGCATTATTTAACACTTTGGTAATGAGCACCTGAACAGGAAAGATTGCTTGGGTGGTTTTATTCTGCATAGATGAGCAGTCAGAATTTCAAAGAGGGGCCATAAATATAAGCATGCAGAATGGCCGACGGTGCCTGATTTTGGTGTGGAAGGCAGTGGTGCTGAGGCTGTGAGAAGGTTAGAGAGCATGAATAAAGGGGAAGGTGTTTTCCTTCAGCTTCCCAACTCCAAAAGGCATCCTTTAGCCAGGACTGGCTTTAGGTGCAGTAGCAATCCTTTTCCTGCCTGCCTGTGACTCTGTGCCTCTGTGCATGTGGACAGGCATTTGTGAATACACAGCTTACTAACGACGACTGCAGTACAGCGCTAATGTCTCTTGGTGTCACGCGTGTGTTTTTGTACCTGCGTGGTTAGTGAGGACAACAGCAGTGCACAGCACATCAGTCTGTGTGCACATGTGGGGTTAGTAAAAGCCACAAATAATGCTAATTCTTTGTAGATGCATTTGCATTGTTAGTGGAGTCTGCAGTAAAGCACTGAAACCTTTGTGTACGGGTATGTGTGAGTAATGGAGGTACAGCTTGATGCAGTTTGTGTTTATGTGCATGGATATTGCTGCTCATGTAGACAGTTATAACCTGCATCTGAGTAAAACATGTTCAGCGTTGCTGATTTAAACTAGTAATGAGTTATTTATTCATTTTGGCAACATATACCATTTGGTTGAACACTTTGGTGACACCTGAGGGAGGGAAATGATAGCAGTCAGAGGCTGATGCTCTCTGAGCACAGAGGGGCGTGGAAGGAAATATTAAGCCAGGTATGAAGGTTTCCACTATGCGTCATCCTGCCCCTCCCATCCCCAAATATTTGAAATGTTTTATTTCTATCCAATGCAGAATGAAAGAGATTGAAGAAGTTGCCATAGAGCAGGACCATCAGCCTGCTCACCAGCCACCCCTTCCCGTCCAGGTGAGTATTCCATTATGGGGCTTTTTGAGTGCTGTGCAGACCCCTGTGTGTTCATGAAGTGTTATTGAACAGATGAATGTGGCAGTCTGAGTGTCTCTGGATTGACAGGGAAAGGCATATTCTTCATGTAGATACTGTAGGTGCTAACATAGCAAGAGAAACTTCTAGTTCAGCTAAGGGCTAGCGTAGCTCTGTGGCGTGTGTGTGGTGAAGGAAGGTGTCGTGTGTTCACACTGTCAGAAAACCATGTACAAGTTTTAAAAGCTAAAGCTGTCAAGTTGATGTACTTCTGCATGCGGGGAAGAGATGGGTACGGTGAGCAGGTGTGTCAGCATCACTTTGTGTCCGTTTGCTGGTGTGTGCACTGCTGGACTCGGTGCGCTGCATGCTTACGCGAAGAGGGGAGCAGGAGTCCCACGGTGGGCTCACACGCGTGTGCCTGTCTGTGCCTGGAGGGCTGTCGGAAACGCTGCCGAGGAGAACCGTGTTGTTGTCTGAGTGCTCGTCCGCAGCGCTGACTGCTAACTCCCTGTAGTTTGCTGGGCTGGGCGGTGTGATTGATCGAGTGCTGTCCCTCACGTCAGCGTGGGCTCCGCTTGCATCACTGGCAAAGTTAGAAAAAGCGATTTTTCACTTTACTGTACACTTGCAGTTTTCAACAAAATTGCTAACCCTTCACCATCACCTTCTCTGCAGAAACCTCCATCACTGGCAGAAATGCGCAAAGCTGGTGGAATGCAATTTTACTTCAGGAACCTCATTAAATTTGCATTCCTTGGAGCCCCACAAGGAAGATGATGGTCTGGCTTTGTCTACCTGGCTTCCGATTCACTTTGGGTGATGCATCAGAAAGAGTGCAATGCCTCTGACACAGCCGCCTGCCTGGAGACAGACTCAGGTGATGGGCCTGCTTTACTATACTGCTCTCTGTTACTGACTTGACAAATCTATTTAAAAGCTGGGGTAGAGGATATTTTTCCTAGGTACTATGAACACTCCAAGAAACAAGAATATTGGGAAAACTATGCTTAGGTCACCTCTGTGTTGTAGCCTGATTAAAAGCCATTCCTGTCAGGTAGTTGTTCAGCAATTTACTGACCTAATCCCGCTCTTGCAGGAGTTCACATTGTAGTAACAGGTCACCCCAGTAAACAGGCCAAGGACAGGGGGATGCCTCCAAAACCGGAGTGAGTCACAGCAGAGCGCACAACAAATAAATGCAAGGCCTCTGCATGTATCCAGCAGTCATTAGAGCCCTCCTGTCAACACTAAGCAAAGCCCCTGTACTCAGGGGTGTCTTTATCATGTTCAGGACTTTTTCAACTCCTGAAAGCCAAGGCAAGGGTCCGTGGTGAAGTCAGACGACCAGCTGTGCAGAATGCCTAGCAGCATAAGGGGCCAGCACGAATATAAAAAAAGATTTTCTCTACCGCCCTCGATAATAGCCTCGCCACCTCCCACTGAATGACTCCTGCTTATTTCGGGGGTTGTTGCTGCATACCTCTGTCACTGAACGCGTATAGATGTCTCCTGTATGGAGCATTCATCTAGCGGTGAGAGTATCAGCAAGCAAACCGGGTGAGTCTTCCCCAGAGCCTGGCTCTTCACGCGGGGTGGGCCCGCAGCACTGCCCAGCCGCCGCAAAGGTCTCCGGCAGCGTCCGCTCCGGGATCCGCCCGGTACCGGGGTGGTGGCAGGGCCGGATTCCCAGCCCCTGCCCCGCAGCAGGCTCCCTCGGGGGGTAGGCAGGGCGGCCCCGCAGCCCTGAGGGGCCCAGCCGCACCCTGAGCCTCGGCGGGGGCTCCGGGGCTTGCGGGGCTGCCCCCGCCACTCCGGGAGGCGGCGCGGGCGGGGGCCGCGCACGGGGCAGGGTTTGCGGCGCGGCCGCAGCGCCGCCCGCAGCCCGGAGGGGCGGCAGCGGGCAGCGGGCAGCGGCCGCGCCCGGAGCTCCGCAGCGGCGGGGGCTGGCGGCCGCCCGCCCCTCCGCCCCCGGGGGCCGTGCCGGTAGCGGGCCGCGGCGCACGGCGGAGCGGCATTGAAAAGCGGCGGGGAGCGGGGAGCGGGAGCAGTGCGCGCCGCTGCTGGGCGGGGGCAGGCGGCGCTGCGGGGCGGGCACCCGGCCCCGCCGTACTGGGCTCTGCCCCGGCATCGCTGCGAGCCCTCGGCTGCTGCCGCCCGCCCGGGCGGAGGTGAGTGCTGCGCTCCGCTCCGTGGAGGGCACCGGGAACGGGGGCGGGGGAACGGGCCGTGGGGCACAGCCGTCTCCCGTTGTACCGGCTGCTCGCTGCCCCCCGGGTGCTCGGCTCTGCCCGTGGAGGCGGCCTGGGGGGAGGTCGGGGTCCTGGGTCCCGCTGTGGCAGGCGCTGGTTAGAGGAGAGCACGGCTTGCGAGCGCTCCCCTTCCCCCGCGCCTCAGTTTACTTTTTTTTTTTTTTTAAGCCTTCCACCCCTCCTACTCCCCCCTCCCCCTCCCCCCTTTTTGGGGTTTGTGGGTTTTTTCTGTGAATACAACAGATAAATCCCTCAGTTGTGTGTTTAGCCAACTCTCCCTGGAAGCTCTGGAGAGTTCATGAATATGCACAGAGGAGAGCGTTTCCCGGGGAGGCTGCCTCTATAATGAGCTGATTGAGCTGTGCCTGCAGCGGGGCTGCTCTCCTGAGGGAAAAGTTGGGCACCAGAACTGAGCGGCTTTGTGTGCCCGGCTTCGCGGAGGGTTGGCCTGGGTCCCCGAGGAGGAGCAGAACCAGCAGAGGCATTCTCCCTGCTCGGGGATGGTAGCAAGTCCAGCCGGGCAGGATCCTCATCTCTGACAGCAGCTGGTGTCAGGTGTTTGTCTAGAAGATGTAAAGAGAATCGTGTACCTGACGTGTGTAAGGTAACCTTCCTGTCTTATACTGACTTGTGTAGAAATTGACTTTTCCTGCCTGAAAACCCCGGGTCAGTTAGTGAGGGCATTATATTGCTTAGCAACAATCCCAGTTGCAGCCCAGTCCTGGGCCCTTACTATTCCAGGTGGTCTCCAAATACATGCCAGCAAAACAGCCTGTGCCCGGGAGAAAATTAACCCTTTCCTGTTCTTTCTGTTTGGTGATGCGATGACCAAACCAAAAGAGTGAGGCTAGTTACCACTGCCCGGGTATTTGAAAGCACTTGAGAAGGGTTGGAGCTGCGGGGAGCTGAGTACAAAACCTGCAGGACAGAGGGAGGAAGATGAAGGTGGCAGGTCACTGTAGGAGCTTGCATCTGCCTTGCTGCTGCATCCTGTGTCGCTTGCACTTTAGTTCTGTGCACAGGCACAGCAGCGTGCTGGTTAGCAACCTTAGCTTATGCAATTATTAGGATAGTATTTTGACAGCTGTGCTGAGTCTGTTAGGGTTTAATGTAATATGCAAGCAAAGAAGTTCCTTTAAAACAAGGCTGATGCATGCCCTCTTCTGCGGTGGCAAGACGTGACTCAGGTTAAGTGGGATGAGGACTTCTGTGTTGGAAGAGAAGTACTTTTACAATTCAAATGACAGAATAAACACACAGACTTCTTGCTCACAAAGCCACATGCTGATACACATAAAATCTGCTACCCTAAAAGCTCAAAATTTTAAAACAATTTTCCCTGGAAAATTTGGGTGAGCTTTTGAAACTAGCTTTCTATTCTCACAGTAGAACTTCACTCGGGGACAATGTTTTTCCCTCTTCTTCCTCGACAGCCTTGTGAAGTGTTGATAAAGATGTTATCCACAGCATCAGCTTCCTTTGATTGCTCTTTTGGGCTGTGTGTCTAGATGGAAACCTAGCAACACAATAACTGTATTGAAGGGAGATTTTTCGATAGCTACACTTCTTTTATCACACTGAATGCATCTTCAGAGGTTAGACTCATCAAGCCAATTTCTTTACCCCTTTGGAGCCTTGTGGTTTGATTCCTTAAGCCTAGAATAAAACAGACCTGAGCTAGTGAAAAAGACAATAAAGAAGGAATGGAAGTGCTTAATATGATAAATGATCCACTCCTCCTTTCCTTCTGCTGCCCCTGTGAATACCTGCTGTACTCCTGTGGGGAAAATACTCCACTACAGAGGGAGGATGCTGGTGTAATAGAAGAATGAATCAAGGGGAATCTAGCTATCAGCACTTGCAATGTGCTAGACACACACAGGGAAAAGCTAAGGGGCAAATGGCCCGGAGCAGTGTGTAACAGTGTAATGTGTGAGAACCAGACTGGCATTTGGGAAGTAGCACCAGCGTTGTTCCAAACACCCACTGTGGTAAAGATTGTGATTTGGTTTCTGCAGCGCACAGGGCCAAATTCATCCTCAGAGGTGAAAAAAACCACCGCACCTGAAGTCACTGATGTTCTGTCTATATTTACCTCACTGGTTATATTCTAACGTTCTTGGCTATGTTGACAAATACCTCTGTTATGTGTACTGTCTCTTTACAACAGTGGAGTAAGGCACTGTTATGGGGAGTCAGGGTGACAATATCTGACTGGCTCTGTGTAATTTGGGGACACAGAAATGAGGGATTTCACACTGGTGATATCTGTTAGTTTTCAGGTGTTTGGGGACAATGCCTTTGCCAGGTGCTAAAAATTCTCTCAATACCTAGTATGTCCTTGGCCATGCCTTCCAAGATCTTGTACTTTTTCAGCATTAATGAATTAAACATCACAAATGCCTTTGTCAGGCCAATAGAAAAAGTGGGTATGTTACAGGAGAACTTTGATCACTTGTGTATCTGTCATTTCTGAACAGTCAATGAGAATTGTTTTTAACAAGCTGTATTGTGCACGAGTTCATGGGGGTAGCTGCAATGTGTGTGTATGTAACTGTGTAGCATGAGAGTGATAGGATGTGTGCGTTTCGGTATGGCACTGGGGGAGGGTATGGATACGGCGTTAACATTTCACATCCGAAAAACCACAGCACATCTGAAATCCTCTTGTGATGCCAGTGCTCTGAGATAAGTGCTGCTTATACAGAGACTTGCCTGTCGGGTGCAAGTACTTAATAAGTAAGCTTGACTGGAACTGGAGAGGGATAGGAGTTCATACCCTGACGGCATGTGAAAAATCTTGATAAGCTGTGATTTTTATTTCTGAAGTTTGAACAGGTCCTACTGTGAGTCCCAGGGTCTCTGGGTGATGCTGCCATGGTCTCTGTGCATGCCAACATGCAGTAAATCCTGGCAAAGCTTTCTTTAGCACGAAGCATTTAGCATACAGTTGGTTTAATCCTCTAATCTTATCAAGCACTGACATAAATGAGAGCTGAACAGATTAATTCATTCTAAAAAAAAAAAATCAAACCCTGTTATGTTTCTCCATGTGGTGCACAAGATTTCTCCTTTCACTTACTTGATTTGCTTATTTTTTTATCGGTTGTTTGTTTAAAACTATCAGACTATAGATTTGGGCTCAGTGGTGAAAGGTACTCAGTAATCAGCTCGCCTGTGATGTGAGTTTATCTGCTGCTTAAGTAGCCTCAGGGGATTTCAGGATCAGAGCCAGCAATGTGGTCTGAGAAGCTTGGTTACTGGAAGTTGCCAGGTTGGCAGAGGAAGGAGTTACTGGTATGTGTGGGTACTTGTTACCTCCTTGGTGACAAGCAGTCCCGTTTACTTTTTGTTCCTTTTGTGCCGGTCAGGGGGAGTGGAACATGTCATCTGCCTTCCTCCTTCCCACACACCTCCCGGTTTCTCTCTGTACAGAGAGATAAAACAGTCCTCACGAGGTGTGTGTGCAGGCTGCCGTTCGGCTCTGAATGTGTGGCCAGAGGCAGGGGAATGTGTTTCCAGACCTTGTGATGAAGTTGAACGATGAAATATTAGTTTCTAGCACTCCCTTATGCCTCCCCTGTGATACCACAGAACAGGCTATCTCTTTAAATGATTGATTTCACGCAGATTTACTTGAGTTCATTCATCTTGATGCAGCTTTACCAGGGTGAATTTTCTCTGAGGTCTAGCCTTACTGATGTCTTTACTAATGGCTGGGTCCTGCCGCCTTTCCTCTTGCAGAGGAGTACCTTATGTCATGAATAGCTCCGCTGCATTCAGCGAGACTGTTTAAAGAGTAAGGTGCTGTGGTGCTTGTGACTGAGACTAATGCAAGTCAATTTAAAGGACAGGTTAAGCACAGTGTGAGTATGGATTGCGGTGTCTGGCCCTTAATGAATAATTCATTAACATGGAGGAGACAGTGTAAGAGTGAAGTGCTTAATCCAGCTCTAGGTGAAGTCAGCAAGATACTTTCCACTGACCCTAGTCCAGAATATGTTTCAGCATGGGCTTAACTGAGTTTGTAAGCTGTCCCATTGATGGCAGCGTGCTTCAGGCATGAGCTACAACACCTGTCTGAATTAGCACCCAGCAGAATATTATTTATGACCCTCTTGCCTGTCATACTGTCATGAACTGTTCTCTGCAGCACAATGAGAGAAGTTTTCTGAGGTCTCAGCACTGCTATTCAGACATGCTTTTATGGTACTAAAAATCAGAAAAGATTAACAGCTGGAGTGCCACATCCTTAACGGGATAAAATACAGACACAAGAAGTTTTGCAAAACAAGCTATGAAGGTTTAATTTTGGTTGCTTAGAGCTGGGAATGATGCTGTCCTGCTGCAAGAACCAGGCACTTGCATGTCGCATGGATTTCACCAGAACTAGACGCTCCGCACTTCACAGCTCAGGAGTCCACTTGTGTCTGTTCCTGCCAGTGGCTGAGTTTGATCTGCCTTCCTGGGGGCAAATTGAACCCCTGGGCACTGGAACTGCTCCTGAGAGACCCGTTGTGGTGGGGATGGCAGAGCAGCTATCCCCTGCTGATGGGAAGCGTAGGATGCTCTGCACCCAGAGCCCTTGTTTGGTGCTGTAGGTCTGCAGTAACTGTGGGAATCCTGTCCTTCCAGCTGTCCCAGAGGGATTTCCTTTCCCAAAAAGGTACAGTTCAGTGCTAGTCATAAGCAGTGCTGATTTTTTATGATCGTACCATCATTGACTTGGAGGGGCAGAGCATCTCCTCTTTCTTGTTGTATCCCTGGAAGTATAAAATTTCCAGTGAAACCTGTGCCCTTGCTCTCAGCCTGCAGATCCTGGCAGTGCCACAGGCTTTGCTGGTCTGTAGGGAAGCAGATGTGCCCATTGCAGAGCAGGGTACCACAGGTGTAGGCTGTCCCCTGCACTGAAATTAGAGCTTTACAGATACCTGACCCTTTTTTCCAGTTTTGAGTTATCTCTGCTTGCTGGAAGGTTTGGGGAACAAGGCTGGGATACTTTCCCTGCCATCTGCCTTAAGGCAGCAGGCTTGAAAGTTTGGCACAGTTAATTCCTGATCTTTGCCAAGCTCCGTTAATAGAGAACGACTGCTCCTGAATAGAAGGCAGTTCATGTTA
Source organism: Opisthocomus hoazin (assembly GCF_030867145.1). Taxonomy (NCBI): domain Eukaryota; kingdom Metazoa; phylum Chordata; class Aves; order Opisthocomiformes; family Opisthocomidae; genus Opisthocomus; species Opisthocomus hoazin. Next base: position 13,264,887 of record NC_134429.1, read on the forward strand.
CATAAATAGTGGAGAAGAGGGAGAGGCCAATGTGTTTGCAGGGGGTGAAAGACATACTGGCAGTCATCTGGTTCTTAAACAGCTGCCGGTCTTGACTCTCTACTTCCTTATGGGGGAGAGTCAGAGGTGAAAATCATTTATTTTCTGCCTGGACTTCAGGGTGTGGATGCTATTGCTTCTGGGGCCTGATTCCACAGCTGTGATCTCGCTCGCTCTGTGTAAATGCAGTCATGTCAGTGAAGTCACTTGGGATTTGTTACTGGGCGTGTGAGCTCAGGATCCAGCTGCTAAGATGACTGCATGGACAAGCTTGTATGGGCTTCAGGGCATCCTGTCTGATGCTGCCACACATTTTCCTTCCCATCTTACTTTGGTATAGAAGAAACTTCTTTGGCTTCAACACAGAGCAGGGTTCTAGAAGACCTCTAGTTTTACTCTGAGCTCACTTTGCTGTCTGATGTTGGGCTAGCAAGTCAGAGAGTCTCTGCTTCTTCATCTGTATGTGGTGATATATATTTAATAAATGATAATAATGCCCTGCATTAAATTGGCACTTTCATTTCCAGGATCATTTGGCTGAATACATTGTTTCTTTCAGAGTCTATTTTACAAAAATGTCTCATGAGCCCTGTTTCCCCCTGCCTTCCCATGTTCTTAAAGGATCTGTATGTTTGCAGACCAGTAACAGAGAAGAAAATCCTTGTGTTAGCATCACAGGCCTCTGCTGGGTATTAAGTTCTTTCCACTTTATGATACTGAGCGTGGGAGGAGGTGGGGCATCTGGTAATCAAAGCAGAGGACTGGGATGAGTTGGGTCCTATTGTTGCTCTGCCACAAATTCTGTGATTTTGAGCAAATCTGGAAGGAGGTTGTAGCAAAGACAGCTCCGGGTTTTGGATGCCTCAGTTTCTGGGCATCCAGTTTGTGTCACTGTTCACTGGAGTTGTAGGTACCACAGCTGCTCCCCAAATGGCAACTAAAACGAGGGTCCACTTAACGATATTAGTTGTAACTTGCCTGGTCTGTGTTTAGCTTCTGTTAAAGTCAGCAAAAGTTATAGCTGAATTCCAGCGGAGCTGGAGCTAGGCTTTGCTTAATTTATTTGTAAACTTGCATGTAATCCGACCTATTTCCCTAGAGGAGTAAGAGAATTGGACCTGATATGTATTTGCAAAGGGTTTGTGCAGTCTCTGATAGAAGCTGATTGATGCACAAGAGCAAAGTGCTCTTTGCTCCTAGGGGGATGTACTATATGTTGACTTGTTTCTTGGCTCTGTTTTACACCCAGGAGCTGACAATGAATTGCTTTTGAGTGCTGTATTAAGGTCTGTGGAGACAGTTTGGAAAAAAACAAAATAACACCTGGTCCTTTCTGTTCTTGGGGTACTGCTGAACATGCAGCACACTTGATTCCCTGAATCAAATAGTTTGTCTTTATTCCTCCTCTTAACAAGACAAGTGAATTCCTGAAGAAGATGGGGCTGCAAACTCAGGTTTGAACTAGAGCCCAACAGGGCATTTTAAACATGTCTGAGAAGCCCAAAGCAACGCTGGCTCCTGCTTGTAAATCAAACCTGGCCAAATCCTCTGTCTTCATATTTCCTCTGCTACCTCTTTCCCTCCACCACCCCCCTCGCACACCCTCCCACTTGCTCTCTAGCTAACAACTCATGCACTGAGTTTAATCTCCAAGCCAGTTTTTATGGCTGAGTTGAAATGGGAAGGTGGAGAGGCCCACAAGAGCATGAAAGTAACTCAGTAAAACAGTGGGCTCCAGTTAAACTGAGGGCTGTGAGTCTGGACAATATAGACAACAGCTTGGTTGGAAAGCTAAGTCTATTTTGCTGGAAAGCTTGGACTAGATCTTGAACAATGAAGAAAGCTTCTCCTTCTGGTGCTTCCTGCCAAGAGTTGCAATTTCCAAACTCCAGGCCCAGGCATTGTGAGCTGTGGTTCTTCAGGGCCCATTGAGCACTTGTCAGTGCCTTGGACTCACCGGAGTGTCACATCTGTGGACATGCTTTTAAATGGAGTGTCTCAGAATCTGATACATGTGCTTCGAGCCTTTTTTTTCCACATCCAAACTGAATTTTACTTCCAAGGCCATTCCCCTTCTCTTTCTCCCAATCCTAACCCTTGCTTGTCAGCTGTGTCACTTCACGTGGAGCTCTTTGAGACAGGCAAGGGGGCAACCGAGCAGCAAGTCTGTGGTGTTCTTTGTCACCAATGCCAAGATGAAATGGACCAAATACACTTGTGCACAGAGCATGGTAGAACTGCTGCAGCACTGTAGGGAGCTATAAAAGACCAGCCTATGACAACTGGAAACAAGACATCAGCAGGTAAGTGTTTCATCCCCTGTGGCACTGCTTAAGCTGAAGAAGAGAAGCTTCATTCCTGTAAATCTTCTACATGGAAGCAATTCCTTGGAGAAGGTTACCTTGCACTAACTGCAGAGTTCATAGCATAGGTTTTTGTGTAAGTGGTGCAGTAAAGCATTTGACCTTATTTAGATTCCAGTAACAGAGAGCTATGCTGTAAGTAGCAGAGACAGATTAAGTTAAGACTGTGATGACATTTCCTTTACAGACCTCTTGCTGTTTCTTGTATTTCGCCTGTATTTCTGATGTGATGTGGGGGAGATCATTCCTTCTGGATCCCAATCTTGGCACACATGCCGCTAGATTCATTCCTGCGTGTACACCACCTGCCTGCATTCCGATCTATTCAGTTATGTTGCAGAACCTGGTACTGTTTGCATTTCCATTCCTCTGGATGATTTAGGGAGTGCCTGCAGAGCATTTGCTGCCTTACTCAGCCAACAGGGCCTGGTTTTCAGAAGGCCAGACACAGTTCCACTTCAGTATAGGGCAGTGGAGTGAGTCCCTTTGAAAATCAGTTTACAAATGTCTGTGCAAGCATACCCTGTGTTTGCTTGTTGAGGGGGATCCTAGGAGTCTTGGGACAAAGCATGTTGTGAAAGGATGGAAGATGGGATCTCAGAATCCAGAATATGAGAGCAATTCAGAAGCAGGTAATGGGATTTGCCCCAGGAAAGCTAGAAAAACTAATAGCAGAGCCACAAATGTTTCCTTCGTTTTTGTGTTTTAACTGCAGGTCTCAGTCCTGCGGTTAGCACAAGGAGCATCTCAGACTGTGAATGCCTGGCTAAGAAGTGTGGGTTGTGGTAAGGAACTGGGAGAAATTGCCTGAAATGCTTTGATCCTTTGCCAGATGGCAGTCCCTTGGTACCCTTTGGGTTGGATGATTGCCATTCACGAGCTCTGGAGCTCATGCAGCTCGCATGGCTGCTAATCTCTGTATCTTTGGTGATAGAAGGAAAACAGAGACAAGGGTGGTGTCTGCCTCTCTGAGCTGCTCCTCTGCCAGTCTCCTCTGGGTCTGTGCTGGGAAGGAGGAGAAGAGGGGAGAGAGAAGGGACATTGCTGCTGTCTCAGCTCAGTCCTGGTGGCCTAAGTCTGTATCCCGTAGACATGGCTTCACTGGCAGCTGCCACCAGCAAAATTTCCCTCCCTTGCACAGGGACTAACAGGACCCAGCTCTTAGTGGCCCTTGTCTGTATTAGGAAGCATCCTGGACTCTCCCTGAGATTAATGTGTCATTAAAGCCTGTTTGCTTATTCTGAGATCCAGCCCCCTCCTCTGCTAACATTCTGCAGGACTGTGCTCATTGAGCTGTGGTAACATTTAATGTTAGTTTCTGCATGGTTGGTGCAGCTGGCAGTAAGCTTTAAGTCCTTGTACTGGCAGGGGATCTGCCAACATGCTGGTCAAGCACTGAGGCGTGTTGTCTCATCTCCACATCCTCCCCTTCCCCTCAGGAAGCTTTCCTTCTGTTCTGAAAAAGCTTGTGTTCACCCAGGTCCTACTCTGGAGCAGTCAGCTGTGGCACTAGAGGCTCTCCAGCTTCTGGGTTTTACACCTCTTCTTCTGGGTTTCTCACTGATCCTGGGAAGATGAAAAAGCAATGCTAATTAATCTAGTTCCAGAAGCACCAGGTTTCCATGGGAGGAGAGCAGCTGGCTGCGTATGTTTTGGGGAGAGAGAAGTGTGGGAGGTAAGAAAGACATACCTGCTCAGATCCCACGTTACAGGCTGCTGAGAGCCAGCTAGCCACAAGCTACTTTTTGAGTTCCTCCTGCTCCAGTAGTAAGTTTTCCATGGGTGACAATAGAGTGTGGTTTGCTGCAGTTGTTCCCACTTGGCTGTAGTAACTGTCAGGATGAATTCCCCCCAAAATTCAGCCCCTCACATTCTCGGCAATAAGAGGCCATGTCTATAACAGATGAGCTCAGCTCAGTGCCTGGAGCTGGAATGGTGCGTGAATGACCTTGGGTGTATCTTCTGCTCCCGTATTTATGAGGACTACAGCATCACCCATTCCTCTTTTCTGCTGGTACGTGGAAAGCCCTGCTGAAGAATGGAGTATGACTGAAATACTGTGGGAGCTGTGTCGCCACCACAGACTGCAGTCCTTATGGCCTTCCTGTGGTGAATCTGGCATTTTCTGATGTCAGTAAATTATGGCAGCAAAAAGGGAAGACTTTTAGATCCATCAGAGTGAGTCTAGGTAGCATCTGGAATGAGACTCTTTGACCCATACAGCTCTCACACGTGCAGATGGAACTTTCTGCCTGTACCTTGTTTTTCTGGAAGGTCAGAGCATGATGAGCAGAGCTGACTGAATATAGACCCTTCAGGTGAAGGAGAGTACTTGCAACATTTTCTTTTGACTTCAACTGTACTTTTTATGTTGGAGTGGCAAGAAGTGGAGATGAAATAGCTGCCTGTGCTGTGGTTGGCAAGAAGGACTGGCAGCATAGGTTGGCATTCCCGCATTACCCGTTGTATTGCTGCCCACAGAACAACAGCAAAGTCGTCTCAGCCCAAACTGCTGCTTAGGCTGCTGGAGAGAAAGCAGGTCACATACGCGGTGAGGAAGAAATTGCCTTCCTCCTGCTCAGTAATGAACTAGCAGCTTATGGGGAGACTCTGGAGAGGAGCCTTTAGGAGTAGGTGTTTTGATTAGTCCAAGAAGCACAGTGTGCACACAAGTGGGCTATTGCTGGGGAGCTGCAGATGCAGGAGAGTGCACAGCCAGCCCTTGTCTTTGTACTTCCTCCTGCTGCGAGGAGCAGGTGTGGGAGCAGGGAATCATGCAGCTGGGCACAGAGTGGTGTCAGTACCCATGGTGACGTAAACTGGGGAGCCTGAGCAATGGGTGGAATAGTAAATGACTGGCAGGGGCCAGCAGAACTTGGCTTTCCTTTCCAGGGTGACAGTGGTGTGGGAAGCCTGAGTTTATTGATAAAAGAGAAGCACACAATCTTTGGGAATGAGTGTTTATTCCAGGGACTTGGGAACTGGCGAATCCTCTCTGTGGTCTGAGATTCCTGCCTGGAGTGAGTGACACTTCTTGGGATAATAATACAAGGCCCTGGTTTGTGACAGCCATCTGTATTTAATGATCTGTAAAGGCTTTGCTATGAACATAGGTGCTGAGGAATAGACACTGGAGCGTGGAAATCAACACACCTTTAACAAGCTTGTTATTGTGGGTCCCGGTAGGTGGGATCGAGGGTACTTTTGAAGTCTGTGTCAGGGCACCCAAAGGCACACAGCTGATCCAGAAGCCAACCCTTTACTTAGCAATAGCAAGTGGCTGGGGCTCAGACAAAATCTAAGTAATTTTTGTAGTGGCTAGGTAAGTCATTTCTGAAGCATATCAGAGTCTCAGCTTGCTTGGCGCTCGTGTGCAGAAACCTCGAAGTGCCACATGCCTGAGTGACAGCGGGGCCTTATCATTAACACGAGCAAGTAACTCAAGTGGTAAACGTGGCACAAGGCTGCAAGGCATGTTTTGTGAGATTATAACCAAGAAGCTGTCTTCTAACACCCACAATCATTAGTTACAATAACCAGGAGCAAACTATTTTATCAGGAAATGATTTTTTTTTTTTGGCAATGACATGCATGTTAGGAAAGTTATTGTGTAGGTTTACCTCCGCAGCAGTCCTGCGATGGCAGGGCACCGAACATGCATGGTTTGATGCCAACAAATCCCAGTGACCTCTCTCTTTGAAAAGTGCCAGTGTCAGTACTTTGAAGCAAATATTTTGAGGCAATTGATTGTGTCCTTTTGTTTCTTTTTTTTTTTTTTTTAATCTGTCAGGATACAGATTCTTCCTGGAGTCACTTAGGAAGTGGCACCCTAGGACAAACCTCACAGCTGGTACCTACTGTAGCCATAGTGGGGCTGCCTCAATTTCCCAAACTAGTGCCCTGTGAAGGTCTCCCCCAATGCAAGGCTGTGGGATCACTCTTCTTCCTAATTAAGGAAACATTCTGGAAAAGTGTGATGTTAAAATAGGAAACTCGGATGGCTGAGCTACTTCTTATTTGCAGGCATCTTACTCTTAGCAAAGCACAGTAAAGCTGCTGATTTCTGAAAGCAGCAAACAAAAGCAAAAGCTTTTGCTGTACGTCCTTGAGTGGATCACAGCTGTAAGGTTACCTAGTTTGTCCACTTTCTTCTTGGACTGTTCTGTGTGCAGGTAGCGGCTTCTCACACAGAAAAGCAAACACCTTTTAAAGCAGTCTTTCTCCTTTTCCCGTATACTGATCTTGCAGTCCCTCTCCAGCCTGTTCCTTGCCCACATGGCCAGGCGAGGGGTAGAGATGAGGGAACTGATGTTCCTTGCGCTCTCTGGCACTGTTAAGCCTTCCTGAGGTGTCCCAGTACTGGTATGCACGTCACTAGTTAGCATAGATGGTGTGAAAACGGCTTTCATTGTGGAGGTTGAATGTTCCTTGCCAGCATAGAGGTTGCATTGCACAGCAGTGGTTATGCTTGATGTTATATCTCAAATTATGCTTGCAGAACAAAGCGGCGTTTGCAGTTTGTTGCACATAGCCCCCATCTATGCCGCTCTGTGCACTCTAATAAATTAGGTATCTTGTGTGTCTGAAACTAGGCACCCAAAATAATTGTCTATTTTTTTCCTTCTGTTCTCCTGAGCTCCCACATCTGTCAGATGCGGACCACACCACCCCCTCCTTCCCAGAGATGCTAGGAGAAGATTCAATTCAGTCCTGTTTGTTCAGCCCTCAGACTCTGTCGTGACAGGCAGTGTTGAAAAGCTCATGAGGAAATTAATAATTCTGCCTCTGAGCCAGGCTTGAGCAGTGTGCAGGAAATGAGGCGTGAGACCACACGCTGAACAATGAGGAGAGAACAAGGTAGCAAATAGCCACTGGGTTCAGCGAGCATCATCCATTGCACGCACTGGTGGAGGCCTGAGACCTAGTCTTTGGACACTGGGCTTGGAAGAAAAACTGCACTGCAAAGCATTTACAGAAGGTGGGCAAATTAAGGATGCTGTGTCAGCCCTGAATTTGGCATTTCCTGACTGGTGAGTGCTTGACTTTGCAGCTAATCTTTCCACACCGTTTTTGGCACGCAATTATGAGCAGATCTAATCAGTGCTTGTCAGACACCAGGAGCAGCAGGCAGGTGTGAGCAGGAGATCCGCAATGTCGTAGGCTGGGAGGGCTCCAACCAGCCTTTGTCCATTCTGAAAGCAGGTCGATAGATCATGGAATAATTTAGGTTGGAAAAGACCTTTAGGGTCATTGAGTCTGACTGGTTCCTTCTGTTTCTAGCTGCTCTTATCTTAGCCAGGGTGTAAAAGTGCCTGTAAGAAAAAGAAGGGTAGGGTAGTCAGCAGTGAAAGAGGACCCCTCAGTTAGGAGTGAGTGTGCATGCAAGTACTTGATTTCATAAAGCTTGTTGGCAGATCAGACAATCCTCCATCTGTATACATCCCTGTCTATTGTCTTGCCTCCTGTGGGCTAGTGGAATTGCAGGCGATACAGCTTTAAATATATATATATTTTTTTTTAAAAGTCATTTTGTTGAACTTTTTCCCCAGCAAACACATATTTACATCATTGCACTGCAATTCCAACAGCACTATGTTGCTGGAACATTTTGATGTCATTCTGGTCTGCAAAGTGCCTGGGGTCTGGCAATGTTTTTGTGCATCTTACCAAAGGATTTAAAGCAAGTGGGAAGGGAAATACAAAGGGACCAGAAAGAATACAGATTAAAGCATTGTGGCTGCATTGTGCTGTACAGCTGGAAAAGTAGACCTGCTTGATTAATAATGGTGAAGCCAGCCCAGCCACCAGTTCGCACCAGTGCGTTTAAGCAGCATGTGTATCCCTGGGCTTGTGTCCCGCTGAAGCAGGTTCTGGGCTGTATCGGTCAATGGCTGAGTTAAGCCAGTGTTCTCAGAAGTGTTTCAGGAGATTGAGGGTCAGGTGCTCAGTCTAGGTTTCCTGGGCCTGCTTTGCTTTTGCAAGAGTGCAGCATCTCAGAAAGTCAGACTTCCAATTATTGAATTCCTCCTTACTGTTTCATTTTTCCCACTCACCAAAGGGAGTCTGCACTGGCAAAGGACAGCACACAGCTTACTCCATGCCCTCGGTTACAGCTGTGTTGATAAAGGGAGAGCAGGGACCCGAGAAAGCCCTCCTTGGTTGTTTTTTAAAATTATACCTCTAGACTAGTCTCAGTGATTCAAGTGCAGAACAAAACTCTGGTCCTGAGTCTCGGTGTCACTGTGGGGCCCTACTTTAGAGAGGGTGTGCACTAATGATGCCCTCCAGTTGTTTTACACGGCCAGAGCTGTGTACAGTGTTCTTCAGCATAACAGGGCCTGGGAGGCACTCTGTCCATTCCTGCTATCAGCTGTGCGTTGTTACAGAGAGGTGGCTTTTTGCAGGAGCTGGCTGCTCTTAGGATGATTTTGCAAGCACAAAGCCCATTTCTCTCCCTCTTAGAGGAACTTTATATTGCTAAAAAGGGGGCCTAAAGCTGCCTTTGGTAGTAACTCCATGAGTTCTCAGGAATACAAATAGGACCACAGAACTGCTAGCACTTCTCTGAAAGCTTTGCCCGTGGGAGAAATGAATGTGAAGTTTAATTATTTTGTTGATAGGAATCTCCCATATTACAGAAATTGTCTTTCCCTCCCCTTCTAGCCTTGTGCTTTCTTTCCTTTTTTCTTTCTAGCTTGCTGATGCACAAGGCTTCCTTTTTCCTGTGAGAAGGAACAACTGAGTAATTGAAATGGAACACTAGTGAGATTTTTTAATCTAAAAGTCAGCATTAATTAGTCAGGTCGGGTGTAATTAGGTTCCTCATCTGTCACTGCCTCTCCCCAACTTGTCAATGACTTTCTTTTATCCTAGGTTTCACTGAAAAAGAACTGTCACGTGGGAGCTGCATGGGTGTTTTTTCCTGGTTGGGGTGCAAGTGAGTGACAATCCCTGCAGGTCTGTTGGGTCTGAGCTGGATCCCACCTCCTGCAGTCAAGGGCAAAACTCTTGCTGATATTAAGGTCTCCCAGGTCTGGCTCTGTCCTTTCTTTTCTGCTGTGTGTCAGGCTCACAGGAGTTGTAATTATTCCTACCCTGTCCTCCATAGCCCTACAGTGCTTTAAATGCTTAATTCAGTACTGTGATCAAACTGGTAAGTTGCAGCAGGACATGGAGGATGCTCAGGTTAAATTGTTGAGCAGGGATGCAAATATCAAGGGGCTTGGAGGCCCAGTCTGACAGTCATTGGTTCATCTGTGACAGTCATCCAGGGAGGAAGGGGGTGAGCCTCTTTCCTTGGGCTCTGGTAGCATTCATGGCTGTGGTGCTGAGGTTCAGCTGCAGGTTGTCTGGTGTGCAGGGCCGGGGGGGTGGCTCAGGTCTGATGTGGAATAGCCTCTATGTTCCTCTGGACAGAAGTGCCTATTGGCACTGAAAAAAATCACCTTGGCAAGGAGACCTTCCTTGTCTTCCTCCTAGTCATGTCTCCACACTGCTGCGGACCTGAAGAGACAAACCAGATCATCAGTTCGATCACAGCATTATTGGTACCTGCTGTAAATCTGTGTGTCTTTGTACTAATACGGGCTTGGAAGATGTGAGTCTCTCCATGGCCGCATGTCTCTTCACTGTGATGGATTTTCTGAACTCACATCTCCAGATCAGGAAGGTGGTTCTTCCTGGCAGGATGCTGACGCTGCCCAGCAGTCTGAGGGCTGAATGCTAAGGGAGGAGTTTTTTTAATGTACTGTACTACAGACTTTTCCTTCCCTTCCGCTCTTGAATCCCCCTCCTACTCTCCCTTTCCAGCTCAGTTTTCTTCGAGGTCCCTCCAAGCTCAGCTGTGCTGCCAAATCAGCAGCTTGCTTGCCTCTCCCCACTTCCCCTTTCCCCATCCCCAAGCATTTCTTGGCTGGCTGAATGAGCGAGGCAGCGCAGATGAACCTGTGCCGATGCCAGGCTAGAAGGTGGGTGAGCTGAACACGAACCGTGCAGGCCCAGCTTTGCCAGAGGAACGCAGCATCTGTAATTTCTGTGCAGCCATTAGGCAAAAGCCCCTTTGCAGCATACTCTCTGTAGGCGGTTCTGCAGAGCTGTGCAGCAGAGCTCTGCAGCCCTGCTGTTGAGCTTTGTCCATACTGTGGGAGTGTGGGGAAGGGAAAGAGCCTCGCACCCCACATCTTCCCTGTGTCAGGTACCCTGGGGAGACCTACACCTTGCTTTGCCCCTGTCTTGCTCCGAGCTGGCTGCCCACACAGTCTGCCTTTGCATGGCTGTGCAGAAAGCAGGAGCTGCTGGAATCTGTGTGAATAGGCTTGAGGAGCTCTTTTTGCTTCAGCAGCTGGTTTGGGGTCTGTCCTTCTCTGGGTGCATGCTGGAAGCCTAGCCCCTGCTCACCACACATCTGTTCAATGCTTGTGTGTTCCTGGTGGAAAAACCTGAAAGCATCAGAACAGTGGGATGGGGCCCGTGATACGAGGCACCCCATGGTGACTGCAGCTGTGGCTCTTGCTTCCTGCTTGCCGTCTGGATCAGGGCTGTCTGTAATGTGACATCGTAGGTTCCTGCGAGATCTGACTTCTTGTGGCCAAGCATGTGACTCGGGAAGCGGAGGGTATTTTGTGAGGCAGAACCTGTCATGGTGGTGGAGGTTTTCAGTTAAAGTATTTATTTACCAACAACTTTGCCCAGTTTCCTTTACCTTTCTCTGACTTAATGGAAGCTATGCCTGTAGCAGCACCTTAAATGTGAGCCAGGAACCTTCTTTACAGGAGGTTCTGCCACCTTAGAGTCCTGACTGCTCTTGAACCAGGAGGGAGGCTGCTTGTTTTGGAAGGGGCACAGGGAAGCCCACAAAATCTGAGTGCCTACCCCAACAGACTGAATTAGTGCCTCTTCTCCAAAGAAATGGATCCAGGGCTCCTAGGAATGCCCTTATCTGCTGCTTCTTCCAACCTGGAGCAGGCTAAGCTTGCACAGAAGCAAGGCAGAGCTTTGATTTAGGGCTGCAGGGTTAGGTCCACTGTGCATATCCTGGAAACTGAAAAAGTAACTGGGGCATGCTTCAGTGCTGGGAGTTCCTGGGTAGTATGGGCAGTGGTGGAGGGAGAACAGGCCAGCCCCCAAGTAGAATTCAAGCAGAAAAAGTGCATTTCACTCCCTTTCTGGCTGATTTCAGGGTTTATCTCCCCTGCCGATCCAGTCTGCTGTGTTTTGGGTTGGGTAAGCTTTCATCCTGACCCAGGCAGGATCTGACGAAGGCGGTAAAGCCAGACGAGTCCCAGGGGCAATGCTAAGTGAGCTGTGTCTGGCTGTGCAGCTGAATCATGTGGTAAATTCTCTTTTGAACGGAGTTCAGAGCTGTGGTGGAACTAGGGCATGATGCACACACGTGCTTTGCCTGCATGCAGAAGGGAGGCTGTCACCATGAGGGACAGCGCAGCCCAAGTGCCTCCCTCCCTGCCCTTGCCCTTCCTCATGGAGCACATCCTAATCCTTCCCTGACTCAGTTCTCATGTGAGTGCCTATAATCTTGGGGCTTTTCCAGCTTCTGCTGTGCTGGAGTTTACATCCGAGCCAGAATTTGTACCAGTCTTTAGCTAGAGGGTGGCATGCATTGGCCTTCATGCGTTGTGGGTGCCCATCTGTTGTAAGTGGCTTTTGCAGTCACCAGAAGAGTTGATGGAAGAGCCAGAGGGAGATGCCTGAGGTCTGATCCCTTCCTTGAGTTGAGGATTTAGCTCTTGGTTAAAAAAGAAGATGGTATGATCCTTTTTCTGCTGATTATTACTATCTCAGTCTCTCTTGTTTCCCTTTATTGTCATGTGCAGGCTTTTCTGTTTCAGGATTAGAATCTTTTCCCTACTTCAGTAGCTCAATAAATGGGAAATTATTATGGCTCTTTACCTCTCTCTCTAAAGAGAGAATACATATGCTTGATCAGGTCTTGCAGTAACTCCATTCTGTTGGAGGAGAGCCCAGGCCAATGGGAGAAGGGACAGCTGGGTGGAGCAGAGGTAACTGCATATGCACACCAGCTTGCCCAGATGGGATGGGTGAGGTTTGCACCTACACTCATGCAGCCCCAATCTGCACTGCTTACGTGAGCTGAAGTTGTAGCATGGCTGTCTCTTAGAGGCAGAAAGGTGACGGTACTTGTCAGCCGAGCGACCGATGGGAGTTACCCGCCAGCCAAGGGCTTGCGTGTGCTGAGGATGTCTGTCTGCAAAGGCGAGCAGCGTGGGGTGACCTGTGAGCTGGGGCTGGGTCTGTACTCTGTTTAGGGGAGCTGGTGTGCCAGAAGACTTTGCACACATAGGAGGATGTCACTGCCCTCCACTGCTTTGTCAGCATTGATGAGGTTATGGCTGCTCTGTGTGGAGAGATTGGGAGCGTACAGTGTGGGAGAGAAGGCAGGACTGCAGTAAGGAGCAGCTGGGAGAGGATTTATATGCAGATTTAGAGAGTTGGGAAAGCCTCCTCCCTGTCACGATGCAAGTAAGACTCTGCAATCAACAACAGAAGAGCACGTGGATATCATGCCCATGAAGTTGAGGCAGAGGAGCACTTGCACGGCAGTAGCTGTCTTGAGCAGTGTTGTTCCTATGCTCTTGGCTTGCCAAGGGGCCCAAGGCTCACACAGTGATGTGTGGCTGTTCAAGGAAGCCTTCAGATGCTCCTCCTTGGCAGGTTAGGATTATGCACCCAAAATATTAAAGGAATCTTAATGGAGACTAAAGCCAGCTATATTTCTCCTAACCTTTCCGGAGACTTGGGAAGACCCCCCCTTTGCTTTTGTTCTTGCTGTCTAACAGCGCTACATGTGATGAGGAAAACAACACAGAGTTTTGTGAGCCGCCCTCTCCTCACCCTATTTCTTAGCATCCTGAGGATGTGGAGGTCTGGCAGAAGAGGGACTGTGGCTGTCTGCCATCAGTGGTGCCCAGCTGTTTTTGGATTGTGAGATTGCAGAGGAGGATTTAGCACAGGCTTACTCCTGCACTGCTCTCTGCAGCGTGGCTGAGGTGGGTGAGCCAGCTGCACGAGCCCAGCCACGGCGAGGGCGTGGGAGAGTCCCTGCTCTTACACTGGCAGGAAGGGTGGGATATTCTGAGACAGTGTCAGCTGTGGATTAAAGTCACTGATGAACATTTGTGCTTTCCTTGGTATGGGCAGGAGCAGGGAAGCTGGAGCTTAGAGGTTTCCTGTTCTCCACAGGCTCTGCAGTGCTGGGAGCACTCTGCCCAGCCTGCCAGCACAGATGCTGTCCAGACCGGAGTGAATCCCATGGGATCCACTGTGGCCAACAAGCAAAGCCAGACTTTACCCAGGCTGACCAGAGCCAGGGACATTGGTGTGACTCTTGCTCCTTTGCACATCCCTCTTCTGCCAGGGACTGTTTCTGACCTGTGGCTTTTCCTCTTCGTCCAGGTTCGGGCAGCTTCCAAGTCTTCTGAGCACCTAGAGTTAAGGGGTGCGGGCAATTCATCTTCCTGCTGATAGATGTTCTGGTTAGCAGCAAAACTCTTCTTGCTTCTGGCCTGTGTGTAAATTGCTTGCAACTTTTAGGGTCAAACAAGAAGCTGAATCTGTTCATTCGTTCAGTGAGGGGGGGGCTGCAGGCTTTGCCGGGAGCTGGGAAAGGAAGTGGCACTTAGTCGGGGCTTTCTGGGCTTTGCTCTCAGGGACCACCACCTGTGGCTTCCTGGATTGAGAGGCTTCCATGCAACACCCAGGAGGGGCACATGGGAATGTCTAAAAACCTGTGTGTGTGTGCTGGCAGCCCCCTGCGAAGGAGAGCACCTCCCAGGGACTCTCCCTTTCTTTCCTGCCCAAGTGTGGGCTGAACAGAGATCTTTCCCCTTGTCATTCCATGGGAGCAGTGACTGCTTTTGCTTCCTGTTTTTCCACAGGAACGAAGAAAACTCACTCCATAAACAGCATCCCACAGGGCTGGAAGGAAAGCAGGGCTGTTCAGCTCTTTCCCTTCCCACACTGGCAGTCGATAGCGCTTCATGGACTAGATCAGGGTCACAGTGAGTTCTCAGTGGGGGTGCATGTGCTTCTGGTTCTGTGTGTGCACACACATGCATGCTTGGTGGGACAGATGAATACAGCTACAAATAGCTGGGGGGAAATCTACCATCAGTTTAAAGGAGAGGAAGATAGGGTCCCTTGCCTTTTTCATCTGGTAGCATGATCTGTTCCTGTGCCAGAGAACCAGGTCAGCTAATTAAATGTTACTGCAGCTGCAGACCGAGCAGCGTACTGTGAATCCCCTGCCATCTCCATGCCTGGTGTTCCTGGAGCCACACAGAGCCCTATTCTGCCAGACCCCTGAGCTCTGGGACTGTAGTTTGAACTTCTCCCCTCTCTGCTTCCTCTGCCAAGCAGGGTGTGGGATACACCATGGTGAGCCTGTTCTTTCAGTGGCTGTAGCAAATCTGTGGGGTTTGAAAGCAGTCATGCTTTCCTGCTGAGGGTGCAGGGCTGAGAGCTGGCGTGTGCCTCCCTCCCCAGCTCTGCTGCTGAGACCCTTTGGCAACTGCTGTGGATTCATGGCTGTGCCTGGGGACACCCAGTGCTGGGCCCTGCTGACTGCTTTTCTCTACCCCTTTGTGCAGGTGCTGGACATGGACACAGAGGATGACCCCTTGTTACAGGATGCCTGGCTAGATGAGGAGGATGAAGAGGTAGCCTTCAGCTCCCGGAAGAGTCAGGAGGGTGCTCTGTTGTGTGGGAAAAGCCCATGCAGAGTCAGGCCTCTCCGTGTCACACTGCCTGTGTCTGGCTTTTGGAATATTGTTGGCTGCGTGTTTACCAACCCGTACTGTGCTGGCTTTATCCTTTTCCTGGGTTGTGCCATCCCTGCTGTGCTTGCTGTGATCATGTTCCTCCACTACCCAGCCCTGGATATTGACATCTCCTACAATGCTTTTGAGATCCGCAACCACGAGTCCTCTCAGCGCTTTGATGCACTTGCCCTGGCCCTCAAGTCCCAGTTTGGGTCGTGGGGGAGGAACCGCCGGGACTTGGCTGACTTCACCTCTGAAACCCTGCAGAGGCTCATTTTTGAGCAGCTCCAGCAGCTCCACCTCAATGCTTCCCATCTCGGGCTCAGCACGCGGGTCAAGCGCAGCACCCCAGAGGGCAGGACGAGCTCCCCTGAGCCCCATGCCCATCTGAACCTAGGAAACCGGACTTCCCGAACTGGGAGGGGTGCCCCACGCTGGGACTACTCAAGCACTTACATCAGCACCAACACACAGACGCATGCCCACTGGCGCATCGAGCTCGTTTTTCTGGCTCGAGGGGACTCTGAGAACAACATCTTCACCACTGAGCGCCTCGTTACTATCCATGAGGTCGAGCGCAAGATCATGGACCACCCTCGCTTCCGAGAGTTCTGCTGGAAGCCCCACGAAGTCTTGAAGGACTTGCCCCTGGGCTCCTATTCCTACTGCTCCCCTCCCAGCTCCCTCATGACCTACTTCTTTCCCACTGAGAGAGGAGGGAAGATTTACTATGATGGCATGGGACAAGACCTTGCTGACATCCGAGGTGAGCTGAGGGCCATCGGCGAGGGCTGGCATGTTTAAGGCATGCATCTCCTGCAAGTTCAGGCAGTCACTGCTGCTGTGCAGCTAAGAGAGGTGACTGCCTTGTGCAGAGAGGGAGATGCTACCATGTTGTGCCTTGAGGAATTGTTTCTTCTGTGCTAGGGCCAGTCTTCTACCCTTTCAGCAAAGCCCATATAACCCAGGCTCCAATAAGCGAGCGAGAGGGAGAGATGAGGGGGAGTCCTGCACTGTACGTTGTCCTGCCTTCTACTGACCCCTGGCCCCTGTGAACGACTGTGGTTAACTAGAGGAATATCAGGTCTTGGACAGACAACAGGGATATGAGCTTCCCTGTGCCTTGGAGTAGATGAAAGGGTTCTTAGGACTGCTCTGGAGCTTGAAAGGCAGCTTGTGAGTCACCAGCTGGAAAGGCTTCTATAAGGAGAGGAGGAGGAGGAAGGCCCTGCCTCCTCCTCCCAGCTTTGTACCCTGTACTATGCCCTGGTAGTAGAGCAGAGGCTCTGGATGCTGAAAAAGAGGTGAATCATGAGGAGTCTGTGGGTGTGATGTGGCTGTGGGATGAAGCCTCCATCTGTCTCCCAGGCAAAGGCTGGAGATAATAGCTGTCCAGGAGCCATACAGGGAGCAGGCCAAGAATTAACTCCATCTGCTCCAGTATGAGTAACAGCTCTGCTACCAAAACAGGAAAGAGCCTAGTTTCTGTGTGTTGCTGGTGTGAACTCAAGGGAGCTTGGATTCTGGGGGCAGACAGGCAGTGTCTCTTACTCAGGACTGGCTGAGTGCCTCCATCTCTGCATCCCTGACACCATCAGATGGCAGAGGTACCAGGTCGCAGCAGAGACAGCACTCCTCATCTTCCATGGACGTTTTTTAGCTCTCATGCTTCCCAGTGTGACAGAGCAAATATTGGGCCAATGTAGAAGAGCTAAGCACATCCAGCAGTGGGGGTGTTGATGGGGATGTTGTGTGCATTGCTGCTTGAAGGAGTGGTGGTTCAGATCCCTAATGGGGAATTGCATGTAGGTGACTTTGCAAGCAGAGTCATAAAGCAGATGTGGAAGGTGAGTGTTTAATCCAGCATTCCCCAGCCCTCCTTGCTCTCTGCAAGGCAGCAGCAGTCAGCATGACTCTGAAAGACAGGATCACTCCCAGTTCCCCTTTGTCAGACTAGACCCTGTGCCTTGCCAAGTGTGGTGGGTTAACCCTGGTTGGACACCAGGTGCCCACCAAAGCTGCTCTATCACTTGCTTCCTCAGCTGGGCAGGGGACAAAAGATATAACGAAAGGCTTGTGGGTTGAGATAAGGACAGGGAGATCACTCAGCAATTACCATCATGGGCAAAACAGACTCAACTTGGGGAAATTAGTTTAATTTGTTACCAAAGAAATCGAAGTAGGGTAATGAGAAATAAAAACTAATTCTTAAAACACCTTTCCCCTATTGTTCCCTTCTTCCTGGGCTTGACTTCAGTCCCAAATTCTCTGCCTTCTCCCTACAAGCAGCATGGGAGGATGAGGAATGGGGATTGCAGTCAGGTCATCACACGTTCTCTCCACTGCTCCTTCCTCCTTACACTCTTCCCCTGTTCCAGCATGGGGTCCCTCCCACAGGAGACAGTTCTCCACAAACTTCTCCAACACGAGCCCCTCCCATGGGCTGCAGTTCTTCACAAACTGCTACAGCGTGGGTCCTTCCCACTGAGTGCTGTCCTTCAAGAACAGGCTGCTCCATCGTGGGTCCCCTGTGGGGTCACAAGCCCTGCCAGCAAACTTGCTCCAGCATGGGCTCCTCTCCCCACAGGTCCTGGCAGGAGCCTGCTCCAGCGTGGGCTCCCCATGGGGTCACAACCTCCTCTGGGCATCTCCCTGCTCTGGTGTGGGGTCCTCCCCAGGCTGTGGGTGGGGATCTGTTCCACTGTGGGCCTCCATGGCTGCAGGGACACAGCCTGCCTCACCATGGGCTGCTCCATGGGCTGCAGAGGAATCTCTGCTCCAGCGCCTGGAGCACCTCCTCTCCCTCCTTCTGCACTGACCTTGGTGTCTGCAGGGTTGTTTCTCTCACTTATTCTCACTCCTCTCTCCCACTGAAATTGCCATTATGCAGGATTTTTTTCCCTTCTTAAATATGTTATCACAGAGGTCCTACCACCATTGCTGACTAGCTTGGCCTTGGTCAGTGGTGGGTCTATCTTGGAGCCAATTGGCATAGGTTCTATTGGACACAGGGGAAGCTTTTAGCAGCTTCTCACAGAAGCCACCCCTGTAGCCCCTCAGCTACCAAAACATTGCCACGCAAACCCAATACACCAAGTCACCTAAGCAGGACCTAACAAATGTGGCACTGCTTTCTCCCACAGGGTCCTTGGAGCTGGCCATGACCCACCCCGAATTCTACTGGTATGTGGATGAGGGCTTGTCTGCTGAGAATATGAAGAGCTCCTTGCTGCGGAGCGAAATCCTCTTTGGGGCACCACTACCAAACTACTACTCGGTGGAGGACCGCTGGGAGGAACAGCGCCACAAGTTCCAAAACTTTGTTATCACCTACGTGGCCATGCTGGCCAAGCAGTCCACAAGGTGAGACTGTATGCAGACAGGCAAGGTGCCTTGCTGGGAGAGGGTGAGAGAAGGGAAAGGTGGAGGTTGGAGAGCATGGTGCTTGCTGTTGCAGTGAAGGAGTGGGTGGAATAGGCCCTTCAGGGTGTAAAAGCTCTGTCTTAAGCTTTACTCAGGGCAGACATGCCCGCTCTGCTCCAATAGCCCTGCAGCGTTCAGTCTCATCTGGAAGGCACTAGGCACAGAAGGCATGCCAGCTCGGACTGATGGTCAGTCTTGAACAGTGTCCACGGCATAATGGTCCAGAGGAAGGGAAATAAGCATCTTCTTTGAAGTTGGGCTTGGGCACTGTGTTGTGAATGAGGGTGGGAAGCATATGGCAAAAAACCACTCATATAATTCCCTTTAATGCGAATTCCTACTGCAGCAACATGCCAGAGACTTCAGCAGAGACGCTGAAAGGGAGCCAGAGGTTTAACCCAGTGCCTGCCTTTCCACTCAGCCCCTGTCTGGCATTGGATCTGTTTGCTTCCGTCTCACAAATCCAATTCCTCTGGCTCCAACCAAGCTGCTTCTCTGCCTTCCTGTTCTGAATTTGGCCCCAGTTGGTCTGATGCAAGGGGTGAAATGGTCCTTACTCAAGGCATCAAGCTGTGGGTCTGATTCTGCTTTTGCTCCTTCCAGTGTAATTCCTTTCAGAAGTGTTTGCTCTTTGTATAGAGAGATGGGGAGAGGAGCATCAGGGCAGAATAAGTTTCAGGAAATGCAGGCTTGTTTCACCATCAGGTATGTGTATGACTTTTGTTGGAATAGAGCTTTGCTCAGTGCTTGTGAGAGGGAGGTGGTAAAATAGAGCCAAAAGGGCGAAGCGAGTAGCCCCGTATCCAGACAGCTGAGGGAAGGCAGTGAGTCCCTATGTGAGTGTAACTTCTCTGCCTCCGGCTCTCTGCTGCTCTGGATCTCAATAGCTCCCACAACGAAGGGATACCGATTTTCAAAAGCAGAATGAAATGCAGGCAGCCCTGAAAGCAGGCAGCCACAGAGCATTCTCAGCGATGGGCTGGCAGAGTGGGTTGCAGTTATGGGAAGCTGAAAGGGAACTGGGGCCAAGGCTCGGTTCTGAAGCTTGGATTCCTGATAGCCTCCTATGGTGCCATGTTATTGTACTCCTGGTTAAATTATCTTGGATTACTTCGGCTCAGAGTCTGTTTCCAGAAGCAGAAGCTGGTAAATCATATGGTTCCTGATAAGCTCTCACTCTGCCTGCATCTGCTGGTTATTACCTTTGTGCTTAATGTAATAAGCAATGATTAGGATTCCTGATGGAATTGGCTTTGGAGGCTTCAGGAGCTGTTTTCTGACAGCAAGAAGTCTATTAGTGCCAAAGACCCGCCATGCACTGGAGGAATTTTAAAAATATTAGACCTGCTCTTTTATTTTTCTCCCTTCTTGTGTGAACTTCACCTCCAGCAGCAACCTTGTTCAACCTGCTCTCACCACTCTGAGCTGTATCCTCAGAGAACTGCCAAGTTTATTAGAGCAGTGACCTCCTTTGGCTCTGGGGGAGACATGGTGCTTTGTTAAATCCCCGGGCTCTGTTCCATTTACACTCAACTCTGCCTGCTTCTCTTCCTTCCTTCATATCTTCCCACCCTAGCAAAGTCCAGGTGCTGTATGGAGGGACGGATTTGTTTGACTATGAAGTGAGGAGGACCTTCAACAATGACATGTTGCTGGCCTTCATCAGCAGTAGCTGCATAGCTGTCTTGGTCTACATCCTTACCTCCTGCTCAGGTAGGCTGCAGTCACAGCTGCCCTGCTCTCTCACAAATCGAAGTGTGCCATGACTCCCTGTGTCTGCAGGCAAGCCCCAGGAGAGGCTCTGCTGCCCTGACACCGGCCTGGCACAGTAGCCTGGAGAATCGGACTTGCGTGACCTTCTGCAGAGCAGAGATTTGCGGGCAGGGTAGGGGCGAGGCTCGCGGGAGAACAGGAGTAAGATGCAAATTCCCATCTTGCTAGTGCTGGTGTAAAGCTGATGTAATTTCATGGATGGGCCTCATGGGAAGGAGTCTGCAAGCGGTAGTCTTGCAGCCCTGAGCTATTCTCTGTCACCAGCACACTCCTGGGAACCACTGTTGCGACAGGTCAGGTGGGAGGTGTCAGTTCTCCCCGGGGGCGAGCAGCAGTACTGTTTTTAACATGTTCTCTTTCTCCTGCAGTGTTCCTGTCGTTCTTTGGCATCGCCAGTATTGGGCTAAGCTGCCTGGTGGCTCTGTTCCTGTACCACGTTGTATTTGGGATCCAGTACCTGGGTATACTCAATGGCGTGGCTGCCTTTGTCATAGTGGGGATCGGTAAGCATGTCCTTACTCAAAGCCTGCCTGTGCTGCCTTGCTGTAACTCCTGCCTGCAGGAGAGAGAAAGGTGATGGTGGCAAATGCAGACTGAATTTTCAAGCCCTGTCCCTGCATTACCTTTTACTGAAATATATGAGATCAAATGTTGAGAGGAAATTAGTTATTTAGCATGTGTCCCTGCTCTGAGCGATGTGTCAGAATCTCCCCACTCTTTTCCCAGGGGTTGATGATGTCTTTGTTTTCATTAACACCTACCGCCAAGCCACCCACCTCAAGGACCTGCGACTGCGCATGATCCATACTATCCAGACAGCAGGGAAGGCCACCTTCTTCACTTCCCTGACCACGGCTGCAGCATACGCTGCCAACATCTTCTCTCAGGTACACCACAGCTTTGGGATTCGGGCCTTTCTCTTTCTGCCAGAGGCCCTAATAGAGATGGAAGCTGCCAGCACCATCCTTCTGCCCTCTCGTCCAGCACGGGGACATGCTGGACTTGCTTGCCCTAGAGGGCTTTCCCTTTATGTGCCCTAAGGCAGGCGACATTCTCATGTATCAGTATCCAAGGCAATATTTCCTATGCCACTGATCAGCTCAGCTCTGTACCTACCAGTTTTGCTGACTACCATGACTCAGATCAGCATGTGCTGTTCTCGAGTTCCTCTGGATACCCGTTTCTGTCCTGCTGTCTTTCCAAGTGTCATTCCCCAGTTGGTCCCAGCTCCATGTTCTCTCTCTTCATGTAGATCCCAGCCGTGCATGACTTTGGACTCTTTATGTCGCTGATTGTGTCCTGCTGCTGGGTAGCTGTGCTCTTCACTATGCCAGCTGCGCTTGGAATATGGACTCTTTATGTGTCCCCACTAGAGAGCTCCTGCCAAACCAGGTGAGCCCTGGAGCCTCCTTGTGTGGGTGGGATGTTGTTGTGGAACTCATGGCCAAGGCAGCGTGCAAATCCATGCCCTACCCTCTCAGTCGTCCTCATCCCCCTCAGGCAGCTTGGCTTTGCATTCCCCGTTAGTCTCTAAGAGAAGGGAAATTTAACTTCTGCCATTTCAGGTTGGAGCAAAATGGAAGGGCTAAGTCCCAGTGTTATTCCTGCTGGTGTACTCACAGGTGCCTTGCAGCACCCAGACTCTGCAGTGCCAGTCATACCTCTTCATTGAATCCCATGGACTGTTGGAGCTATTTGTGTCCTCAGAGCACTTACTGTGCAGCTAAATCCTCAAGCTGTGGAGACATGGGCTCTGCAAGGCAGACAGATCAACGTTGTTCCTGCCTGTGAGCACAAGCAGTGCATGCAGATTTGTATTTGGAAGTCAGCACATCTCCCCTTCCCCTGCTCTTTAGCAGTGCAGATGACCTGGCCTGATTTAATTCATTAACAGGGAGATGAACTGCTGAAACCCCCATTGCTCAGCACCCAATGTTCATGGCTCAGCCCTGCTCTGTGTATCCAGCCCAGCCTGCTACTGGACTGCCATGGCAGCTCAGCCCCTGACCTCTCAGCACTTAGCAAGGGAAATTGCTCATGGCACTGCCTGTTGTCTTTCCAAGTAATTGGAGCAGGCGGTTGCTGCTGTCCTTGTCACTGAAGGAGTCCGTGTTAACTCTTTGCAGGGTATGTGGCTCAAAACTCATGCCTTTGTTTCCTTCCCTGCTCCGATCCAGCTGTAATCAGAAGTGCACCAAAGACAGTGCCTTGCACCTGGCTGAAGATCTCTTCATTGCCTCGGAGGCCAGCCCCAGAGCAGGCAGAGAGACGCTTCCCTATCTCGACGATGACATCCCACTGCTCAGTGTGGAGGAGGAGACTGGTATGTGCCTGCAGTGTAGTGCCTTCAGGGCAACCACACTACACTGTTCATCCTGCAGTTCTTCCTGGCCCTGCCACTGGCACATGCCTTGGTTTCCCTACTTTTAAGCTGGGGATGGTGCTGTCACAGGAGGTTGTGGGAGTCTGAACTCTAACAGTTGTAAGTTTCTCTGAGATTTTCAGTGGGTGTCAATACGTGCTTTCTGACTATGTTGCTAACCATCTTGGGTCTAATGTGGATTGTATTTTTTGGCTGGAATCACTGATTCGGTGATTGACATGGATGTAGCCATGAAACATTTAATCTGTAACACCAGGGCAGCTCACCTTTGAGTAGAGAGTTTTACCCTCTTCCCTGCTATTCAGAGCATGGCATTTGGGAAGTGGGCAAGAGAGCACTTTGTTACTCTCCAGCATCACCTCCTCAGAGCGTGTCCTCCATCATGGCAAGAAGAGGGCAGTGACTTGCCTGAGACCACATAAGCAATGTAGAAAGAGCCCAGAAATTCCCTATCTCTTGTTAGCCGGAGATAATCCTTCTAGCCCCAGTCGAAGATAAGGGTGCTTACAGAGTCATGCTGTGTTGTACTTGGCTTTTAAAACTTGCTGGGATCTCCTCTGTTTAAAACCCCGGGTGGGAGTGATGTAGGGAGTGAGTAGCCTTCAGGCCTAGCAGCAAACTGGAACTGGAGGGAAATGAATCGATGGCTGAGAGCCCGTCAATCCCAGTGTGCAGACCCCCTCCCTACAGAGTAGGCTCTGAGCTGCCTTTGACAGGCAGACAACTAAGCTTTGGCACTGTGCTGCGAGAGCTGTCTCATCGGTATGCCAGAGCCAGATGCAGTGGTAATGTATGGAAATAACTCCTTCCCTTCCCTTGAGCAGAGTAAACAGCAGGATGCTTTTCTCCAGGGGCCCCTGGGCATCGGGTAACTTGTGAAGAAGCAAAGCGGTTTGTTCCAGTTGGTGACCAAGCATGGTTTGTGGGTCAGCTGTGCAGCATGCCACGCACACTTTGACTCCACTACAGCAAGTGCCCGCTCCTTGTCCGTAGAGAAGAGGGCAGTTCCCTAGGCATCCCTGAGCTGGTATAGAGAGATGAGATGGGAGCCAGGCTGCAGTCAGGAAGAGGTCAGCTGTGTGTAATTAGCTGCGAGACGTACTTAGTGGGACAGGGACAAATTTTGCTTGGCCCAAGAAGCATGCAGTGTCCTTGTGACCATATGGACAATGTTAGTGGGATCTGGCAGAGGAAAAATAGCCTGAAGCACAGGCTTTGGACTGAACTATGGATTTAGAAGTGTAGCTGTCACATGGCAGTGACTTGAAAAAGATGCTTCCTAGGACATCCTGGGCAAGTCACTGCCTCTCCCTGGGTCTTACTCTATCTCCTTAGCTTGAGTGAGTTGTACAGCATCTTGCAGAAGATTTTGTAAAGGAGAGCAAAGAGCTACAAGAGGCGGTTGTGACACTGAGCACTGAGACTGCCTTTGATTTCTCTGTCTTTCTAGTCTCCCTGGAAATGGGGGATGTCCCCTTGGTATCTGTGATGCCAGAAAATCTGCAGCTCCCTGCAGAGAAGAGCAACCGGGGTCACTTGATAACTCATCTGCAGGAGCTGCTGGAACACTGGGTGCTGTGGTCTGCAGTGAAGAGCAGATGGGTGATTGTGGGTAAGGAAGGAACGGGGTATTCCATCTGCATGGATTTTTAGAGGTTTTGACAGGATCTCAGTCAGTCCCCAAGCCATGATTATTAGTGACAAGAGATTGAGAAAAGGGACAATACATGGCTCCTAATTCAGTGGAAGAGCATCCCCAGAGCAGTCCATGCCTAAGGGAACTGCATGAGGAACTCTGAGGCTTTTCCATCCCTCTCCTTTCAGTCAGATCTGAAATGGCAGGTTCTGATGGTGTTGTCCAGGCACGGGGCTCGTTACAAGAAAGCCCAGCTGCCAGTGTGCTTTAGGGGCTGTTCCCTTTTCCTGTTAAAAATACCATCATTCTGCCAACCCCCTGCTGTATGAGTGTCCCAAGTGCAAGATGCGTGTAGGGTCCCACATACTTATCTGGGCTTCTTCTTTCAGGGCTCTTTCTCCTCGTTTTGCTCCTGTCCATATTCTTTGCTAGCCGCCTCCATCCAGCTAGCCGTGCTCCAGTCTTGTTCCGGCCAGACACTAACATCCAGGTGCTGCTAGACCTGAAATACAACCTGAGTGCTGAAGGCATCTCTTGCATTACCTGCTCAGGTGAGAGTGCTGGTCCCCAGACCACAGTGGGTGCAGCCTGGCCTAAGCCCTGGGCTGGAGGAGCTGAGATGTGAGGTAGAGGCCTATGCTGTTCAAATATCTCATTGGGCATTGGATGGACCCCGTTGAAGGGAGACGCACACTGGGCGTGGGGTGGTTGAGTTGCCTGTAGGAGTGGAGTATTCTGAAAAATACTTCCTGCTTTAGCCAGGATCTCTCTGAGCGTTTCTGCTGGAACAATTCCTTTATAGTCCATGAAGACTGACTACTTTTACTCATAAGTGCTGGTTACGTGCCAGCGACCAGCTGGGGTTCTGTGGCTCTGTGTGCCTTGCTTAGGGTTTGGTGTTCAAGAGCAGAGTCCGTGGTGTGGGCAGGGCTGGTAGGTCCCTTGCCATGCCATTCATCCCTGCTCTTTCATCCCTGACTAACCTTGTGGGACAGGTTTGTTTCAGGAAAAGCCCCACAGTTTGCAGAACAACATCCGAACCTCCTTGGAAAAGAAGAAGAGGGGCTCAGGGTCACCTTGGGGAAGCAAAGGGAGCATGAGTGATACAGGGCAGCAAGGTAAGTGGGGCATGATGACTCTGACCACTTTTGGGTCCAGGGCCCAAGGGTCCACTCAGGTAAAAACGAAATCATATGACCTGAATAGCTGATGGGGACTAATTCTCTTCAGGCCCTGCCCCACTGAGCCCTAACTTAGTCCTGGATATAAGGGGCATCATTATGGTCGCCCTTCCCCTGAATGCCTACTGTTCTCCAGAATGTGGTCCTATAACCCAGGTGGCAATACAGTCCAGTGACAAATCCGTCTGGTCTGAGTACAGGGCTAGGAGCTCAGAGCTTTTGCATCCCAGTCCTGTGTTACAACCTTGTTGGCAGGCTGTGAGGAGAGTAAATTCATCCTGCTTTGCAGGGGATTTTGAGGATAGAAGTTATTGGGCCAGGTCCTGAGATGACACGAATCGATAAGTCATCAGGAATTACTGCAGCTTGGGATATATTTGTGAAAACCTTTGAAAGGTGTGTTGTGCTGCTAGAAGGCAGAGGCTGTGCCTGCTGCCCCGGGGGAGAGCCCTCCTTTGCTGCTGTCCATGTCTGTAGGATTTGCTGATTGAGAAGTACCACTAGTCCTCATGCCCCCTGTTTTTTTCAGATCTGCAGGGGACTGTGTATATCTCCAAGTCCAGAAGCAAGGGAAGGCCAGCCATCTACAGATTCTCGCTCAATGCCAGTGTCCCTGCCCCCTGGCAGATGGTGTCACCGGGAGACGGGGAGGTGCCTTCATTCCAGGTGAGTCAGTCCAGGGATGTTGGACCCCTCTATCAAGAGTGCAGCACTCAACAGGTGAGCACAAGAGCCTCCTCCTGTCTCTCCACGGGGTCCTAGCTAGCTCAGGATGAAATTTGCAGGGAATTGCAGTAAGGTAGCTAACACGGAGGGCATTGTGCCTGGCATCATTAAAGATTATGCCTTGCAGTGCCACAGTTTGGCAGGAATGGTGGCGTTGGGTTGACGGTTGGACTTGATGATCTTAGAGGTCTTTTCCAACCTATGATTCTATGAATACTTATGTGTTGCTGTTGTCATGTGACTGTCAGCAATGGCAGCAGAAGCGTGGGTGTCTGTGGAGACCAGATGAGGCCTGGCATGATCAGCTGAACTCGTTCTAGTAGAAACTGCTACGGAGTCAGCTGGATTCCCACTGCCTCCATCCACCAACACAGGCAAGCAGGCAACACTGCTTGTGCACAGGCCATGCTGGACACACACGCCCCCAGAAGGACTCACATTCAGATGTCCCTCACCCTGGACAGAGCAGTCACCATTCAGCCTCAGCCACAGAGAATGGGGGTGGTGAGGGGCCCCATCACACACTGGCCAACCCTGGGAAGGAGCCAGGCTGGGGACTGGCTGGGTTTGTGCCTGCCGTGCTCATTCTGTGTGGCTGTGACAGTGCTCAGGGAGGAGGGGAGTGTGTGATGCTGATGTGCAACAGGCTGCAACCCTGTGGAGTTAAGTGTCTGTTTTCATTAATCCATTGCTTAGGTGTATAGAGTGCCTTTCGGTAACTTCACCAGGAAGCTGACAGCTTGTGTGTCCACAGTAGGGCTGCTTAAACAGACGAGCCCCAGGAAGTGGATGATGACCACCTTGTCCTGTGACACCAAGAGAGGCTGGAAGTTCGACTTCAGTTTCTACGTGGCCGCCAAGGAGCAGCAGCGAACACGGTAACCTTCCAAAACCCACCTAGGACCAGGCAGCAAAACCAGCACAGCTGAGTGGCTGGTATAGGATGCCTCATGTCCAGTGCCAGTCCTGCCCCAGTTGGTGACATCCATGGCCCTATGGCTTGCTTTGCGAATGTACTTCATCTTTGCAAAATTATTTTGCAGGCCCATAACATTATTTAATGTGCCAAAGGCCTGACAGGTGCAGGACTATGACTGGGGGCTTCTTTGGGTAGCAAAAAGACATTGATGATCTTGGTCTTGCCCTTACCCACCTGAGCTCTTGGGCTGAACAGGCAGCACAGGATATGCAGTGGCTAGGGATCCAGGTCTGGAGTTGTTCACCTTTTCCTTTCCTTCTGTCCCTGAGAATGTCCATTTCCATGTAATCACACGACACACATCATCTTTACTACCTCTGGTCCCACGTAACAAATTTTCTTTGCTGCACAGGAAGCTGTATTTTGCCCAGTCGCACAAGCCCCCTTACCATGGCCGAGTGTGTGTAGCACCTCCTGGCTGTCTCCTCAGCTCTAGTCCAGATGGACCCACCAAAGGCATCCTTTATGTGCCCAGTGAGAAAGGTAAGCTGAGGAGGACCTGTTCAGCCATGTCTGGCTGTCTGGGCCAGAGAGTCAGACCCTTTTTTTGCCGCCTTCTCGTGTAACCAACCTTTCTTCTGTATTTGACAGCAGCACCCAAAGCAAAGCTGTCAGCCACTTCTGGATTTAATCCTTGCGTGAACGCAGGTTGCGGGAAGCCAGCAGTGCGGCCACTGGTAGACACGGGAGCCATGGTGTTTGTAGTGTTTGGTATCAGAGGTGTTAATCGCACAAGACGCCCGGACAATCACGTCATTGGAGACATGGTACACGCATTCTGGCATGCTGGACAGGCACGCTTGGGGCAGACGAGTGAAGGGAGGTCTCCCTGGATGGTGTTTGTTTAATTCCCACAACCCAGGCAGCACAGGCCAGCAGTCTAGGCAGGTGGAATAGCAGAGATGGTAGCATTGTGATAAGCCAGAAGTACATTTCTGTTTTAGCAAATTCACAAATAATGGAGATCAGGAAGCCCTTACTGAAATCACTTCAGACTTTTCAGAAAAGCCCTTTCTGAGTGCAATATCTAACCTTCTAATTTTGATTCTAAATCTGGCTTTCCTGAGGATTTTAGAAGCAAACCCATCTTAAGCTAAGTACGAAAATCTCACTGCAAATTCAAGATCCAGGGAACTGATATTTCTTTAGTTTTTATCTTGTTATGAGATATTAACATGAAAAAATACGAATCAGTTATGCCAGGAAAAGGTTACTAAATGTGGCTTTTCCAGTAACAGCTTATCTCTCGAACACATTCACGGGCTTTCCCCAGCAAAATTATGCTTAGCTCCTGCCACTTGGCAGATGCACTTCAGCTTCCTGCTGTTCTTCCTGCCTTCTGATTTGGGGGCACTGTTCAGAATCCGTTTGCCTGTTTCCTCTGGAGGGGACAGTGTGAAATGCAGGCAGTGGAGCAGGCAGAAAGCTGGAGTTTTGTGCGGGGCACTGCTAGGGATTCAGAGCTTCTCCTTAAGCAGACACTAATGGTTTTGGGCATGGCATGGTGGCTCTGCATTTATCAGTGTTTTTGTTGTACTGCCTGACTTTGGGGGTTGGTTTTCTTTGGCAGAGGGTGGTGTAGTTTCTTCCTGAGTTGTCTGGTGAGGCAAAGATGTCCAGTGGGTTTTTCTACCGTATAACTTGTAGTCTGTATAAGCTAGTCCCAGGCTGTGTAGCCAGGAGAGCACTCAACTTCTGCCTTCTTGTGCCATGTCCTGTGTGCATGCCTCACTTGTGGTGCTCTTATTGTTGTGTCTCCTTGTGAAAGGGCAGCGTTATCTACGATGACAGCTTCGACCTCTTCAAAGAGATTGGCAACCTGTGCCGCCTCTGCAAAGCCATCGCCAGCAACACTGAGCTGGTGAAGCCAGGAGGGGCTCAGTGCCTGCCCTCTGGTAGGTAGGACTAATGCCAGCCACACAGTCCTTGGGGAGATCCTGAGTCACTGGGTGGAGACTGGTTCTCACCCTCCGGTCGGAGGAGTGTGGCTGCTAAGGGCTTTTAAACTTTCAGATCCCAACTTGATAAAGCAGGGAAAGGAAAGGGAGGTACCAGTCTGTGATAAATGCAGGCAGTGCAGGGAGGAGAGATGTTTCTCAGCAGTCAGCTCTCCTGACCTGGCTGCAGCACAGCTCTGCCTGTTTCCACTTGGCTTAAGTCACAGCTCCCATCTCCATGGGCTGTTCACCTCACGCTTCCATGTGTTGTGCCAACCATTTTGGGGATGAGAAAAACGCAGTGAGTGAGACAGGAATGTCAGACTCCTGTTCTGCAGTTCTGCTTGCAGCTCTGTGTGTTTTGAGCTGGGGTCCTCAACAGCAAACCAGAAAAGGTGGCTGCTTCTTGCTGCCTCCTTTTCTTCGTAAGGCAGCTTTACCATTCTAAAACATGCCTCTGGTCGTATTTTCTGGAAGATGAGAAAGAGAAATGGTCTCCTTAACTCCAGAGAATACTGGGCATATTCTTTGGGATTTAAACCAGGGAAGAATCAGGGAAGAGACGAACTGAATTGCATTCGTTCGTTCCAGTCATGGGTATTGTTGTGATAGTTGTCCAGAAGACTGTAAGTGTATCTTCTTAGCAACTCCTGAATAACCAGCAAATCACACCTGATCTCCCTGTGATGAGGCTCCTCATTGCCCCTGTGGCTTCACATACCTAACCAGTGACTGTCTCTTCCAACTTCAGAGGTCGGAAGGTTGTGGAGATGAGTCTAGGAAGCGTATATTGGCCTCAGACCAAAAGCCAATGTCATGCCTGGAGAAAATGCCTGCCAGGCAGACAGTTCCTCAGCACTTGCTGTTTGACTGCTTCCTGACAGCTGGGGACAAACAGCGGTGCTAGTGTCCTGTCCAGTGGTGATGGCACAGAGGGCCCTTTCAAGCTAGCAGCAGCTGAGGGCTCTGGTGCTGAAACCTCAAGGGCTTTGGCAAGTCAGAGTTGCAAGGGGAAGCAGCTGACAAATGGGGCCTGCAACTTCCTCTTGTTTGTTTCCCCTCTTGCTTCAACGTGCTTCTTTTCCCTGTCCTGTCCTCCATCCCTTGCTCTTTCTTTCTCTCCAGGTTACAGCATCTCCTCCTTTCTGCAGATGTTGCACCCGGAGTGCAAGAACATCCCTGAGCCAAACCTGCTGCCTGGACAGCTGTCTCATGGGGCAGTGGGGGTGAAGGATGGGAAGGTGCAGTGGATCTCCATGGCATTTGAATCGGTGAGCACGTGGCATTGCATCTAGCCTTGTGACAGTTTCTTCTTGTGAATTCTGGGGGTTTAGCTCTGGTCTTTGTACTGGCCACTTTCATTTGCAGCCATAATTTAGTGTTTGCCAGTGTTTGTGCCCTGTTGCAGACAGATCCCTGCACTCACAAGTTGCTAAAGTGGCTGCTGGTGCCACAATTCACTCTTACTGTAAGAGCTCAGGCAAAGAGCTGTGGCAGATTTTCCCGTCTGTCACTTCCAGTTCTGCCTGGTGCTGCAACTCCAGCTGGCTTGTTCTGCCTCTTCCCTTGCCATGCATACCCTGCCCGAAAGAGCGGGACATGAGAATAAAGTGTTCATCTTCTTACAGACAACCTACAAGGGGAAATCTTCCTTCCAGACATATGCTGACTACCTGAAATGGGAGACATTCCTGCAGCAGCAGCTCCAGCTCTTCCCAGAGGGCTCTGCTCTCCGGCACGGTTTCCAGACCTGTGAGCACTGGAAGCAGATCTTCATGGAAATTATAGGCAAGTGACTGCCGTGTTTCTCTCCCTGGGGTGCCCGTGCTCTGTGATACATCATCACAGCACACCCTGTCCCATCTGATGGGCACATGTTCTATCTTCAGTCCATTGCTATTGCTGTGCAAGCTCCTAAAGCCTATTTCTGCCCCAGGCAACATATATTGTCAAAATCCTAGGCAGAGCCCAGGGAAATAGGGAAGGGAAGGCATTCTGCCCTGCTGGTGCAAGAGACAAGAAGTTGATCACCCGCCTTCCACTTTCATTCTCCCCTTCCCATGTCCCCTCGTGTGAGTCCTTGCCTGCCTTGTTGCCAGCAGGGACACAGTGCCTTTCTCATCCCAGCAGTCACATTCCAGGAGTCAAATTATCTGGCTCTTTTCTTCCAGGAGTGCAGAGTGCCCTGTACGGTCTCGTCCTCTCGCTGGTCATTTGTGTGGCTGCAGTGGCAGTGTTTACCACTCACATCCTCCTCCTGCTTCCAGTGCTGCTCAGCATTTTAGGTAAAAATATCAACTGCAATGTGTCAAGCTTTCCCTTTGTCTGAAATTGGTGGGCTGTGGCACTGCTGAGTCTCTGGTGATTTGAACTGAATTGCTATTACTCTGTGTAAACCCTTTTGGCTTTCCAGGAGCTAGTCCTGATATACCTAGGTGAACAGGAGAAACTCTCAACAAATGCACAGGAACCTCATCGGGGAAAGTGGATTTGTCTGTCTAATTCCCAGTGTGTTTTATCTACACAATCCCTTCTATTTGTTTAAATAAGGGGTTTAGCTACACAAATGCCATCCCTGCCTGTTATGTATAATAATGTGATTAAGTCCCACATGCTCTGAATAACAATTGCACTACTTCCCAAGGATCTGCACCACGGCTGCTGTTTCCAAGCAGTTGGAGATTTTTAAAAGCTGAATATTTTAGCAGTTTTGTTAGTATTTGAAGCAAATTTGTAAATAGTTCCCTCTCTCTGGCTGGTGATTTGACGATATAGTGGTCTAAGTGTGTTGCTAAACTTCTCAGTTTAAAAAAATCAAATCTATCATTTTAAAACCACTTTAGTCTCCCACACATGACTCAAGCAACCATCACTCTTGCCTTAAAGAAAAAACTGTGCATGCGCTCAGCCTGTGTGTAACTCCAAACAAAACAAAGGGCCCTCTTTCCTGTAGTGCATGTGTGCACATGTGCACGCTCCCTGGGCTTGGAGTCATTTAGCAAGCATTAGTCTAGATTGGCATCAGTCTGTCAGTTTGTCTAATATTTAATTAGGTGCTTCACTGTCCCCAGCAGGTCTGATTACCTGATTGAATGGTCCTTGTGGCCAGTGGAAGATGAGGCAAGTGTTTGCCCCTGTGGGCAGGAGAGAGTGTGTACGAGGTTCGGACTGGCTAGCGTGCACAGCTGCAGGGGTATGGCCCCAGACTCCCCAGCGATTGACATGTGTGAGTAGGCCTGGGCAGCAGTCCCCGAGTCCTTTCAATTTGCCTAATGTGACCTTCTTCACACAGGGGTGGTCTGCTTGGTGGTGACCATCATGTACTGGTCTGGCTGGGAAATGGGAGCTGTGGAAGCCATTTCCCTCTCTATCCTCGTTGGTTCCTCTGTCGATTACTGCGTGCACTTGGTGGAGGGCTATCTGCTGGCAGGGGAAAACCTGCCACTGCACCAAGCAGAGGTGAGCTCTTCTGTTTCTATAGCCTTTCATCCATTCCCCTCACTCCCTCTGTGCCGCTTGGCTATGATGCAGAACCTGAGGTATGATAGGCGAGGGGGGATGCATCTTGCCACCCTCACAGCATGCCTGGGTTGCTTGCTGCTTGTCCAGCTGACTCATCAGAGACTATTGTGAGCTTGTGTACCTGAGTACAGTAAATCCAGCTGAGGCTCCAACCTACATGGCTGTCCGTTTCTTGCTAGCCACAGCTGTGTCCAGAGCAACTCCCTTTCATGCCCCAGTGAAGACAGTCTTGTGCTGGAATGGCCCTACACTTGTTCTGTAACCTCTGCAGATTGCTTTGCTGTGCTGTGCTGGACTTCCAGGTCTTCTCCAGCCTTGTTAGCATCTTCTCCCTCTTTGGGAAGGAGACCACAGAAGCGTGGGGATCTCTGATCCCAGGTATGCTGTCTGCATGCAGTGCCTCTGTTGTGTAGGCCCAGCAGTCGGTCTGATGTGGCTGAAAGCAGGCACAAAATCCATCAGATTTTGCCTCTACTGGGTTCTAACCTCATAGCTGTTTGCCCCAGTGTGCTCCATGACTGCATGAACTGTCCAGTCTGCACTCACACAGCGTCTTTGTCCTGGAGCAAGACCCCATGAGCTAAGCCACCCTCTCAAAGGCTAAAACATCAGCGCAGCCCCATGTGCTTGTCCCCACTCCCCCTTAACACTGCTGTACCTTCTGCCAGGACCCCACAGCGTGCCGCCAGTGGAGGACGATTGAAGCTGTCCGTCACGTGGGTGTGGCAATTGTCTCGAGCGCCGTCACCACCGTGATTGCCACCGTCCCGCTGTTCTTCTGCATCATTGCCCCTTTTGCCAAGTTTGGGAAGATTGTGGCCCTCAACACTGGAGTCTCCATCCTGTACACGTTAACTGTGAGCACAGCCCTGCTGAGCATCATGGGGCCTGGCACCTTCGTCCGCAGCAGGACTTCCTGCCTCAAGGCTGTGCTGGGGGTGCTTCTTGCTGGCCTGCTGGGTCTATGCATCTGCTTCGCCCTGCTGAAGAGTGGATTTAAGATCCCTCTGCCTAATGGGACAGCCCTGTAGAGCCTATGCGAAGAGCCACATGCTCTGTCCTCTTGCTCCTTTCTTTTTTTCTTTTTTTTAAAGGATATTTTTTGTAAGAAAAAAAAAGAGGAAAAAAATCCCATTTTTCCAGAAGTTTTTCAACTCCAGATGCACTTTATTTTCTAATGGGTTTTGCTCTAAACTTGTATTTATTTTGGGTAGTGATGAATAGATGACGGACAGTAAGGGCTGCCCAGGGAATGCCTCAGCCCATGAGCAGGAGGAGAGGAGGTCTCCTTCTCTCAATTTTCTTTCTGCTTTTCCTTTTTTCTTTTTTTCTTTTTTTTTTCTTTCCAAATGAACAGAGCTTTCTGGAACCGCAAAGCTAAAAGGGGAGAAGTTGGGAAGGCCATCTGATCCTTTTCAAAACCTTTTCCTCTGTCCCTCCCTTCCCCTTGGCCAGGGTCAGCATTGCAACGATCACTCTTGAGGTGATGTCCTACCCCCACGCCAAGCCTATGCCTCATTACCTGAGCCTCTGAAAACAGCAGTGAGCTGTTGGACAGGCCAGGGAAATAGCGTTGTCTGGACCCCTTTGCCATGCCCTGTGCCTAAGCTAGACCAGCAGTGAACTTGCTGTACAGGAGTTCTTATGGGGGCATTGTGGGATCCAGATAAAGATGTTGGGTGGCACCACTTGCAGTGACCTTCTTTCATTGTTCACGGGGTCATCAGGACACATGGCTTTCCCCTTCTTTCTGACCGGACAGCGCACCTTTTGCTGGGATCTCTTGGGTATGTGAACAGCCATCAGGAATGCAACTGGTGCCCGCAGTGGCCTGCCCTCCTCTTCCTCATTGCAGTAGTGAGGCCAAGGCAGTATTGATGCCCAGTCCCACCTTGTGCTAAGTGTGTGACCTTGCCAGTCACTACCTCTGCTCTTCATGGCAGGGAAAAAACAGACAGCCTTGAGGTCCCTGCAGAGCCTTATGACATGGCAGTCAGCTTTTAGCCTGAGTGCGAGCCACCTACTGAGGCCAGGTAGAGCCCATGCCTGGTGGCATGCACAGATGAACAGTGGTGCATCCTCTGTGGCGGCTTAGAGACACCCTTCATTATGGAGACACGAGGGCAGCGGAGCTTCAGCCTGCGGCTGCTGCCTGCTCAGAGCAGATGGCTTATATTAAAGTAAAATGAAATCGCAAACTGGTGCCATTAACAAGTACATTTTAAGCATCACTGACTCTATCATATTTTAAAAAATTGAAATAGCTAAGTGTGTGCATTGATATGCAGCACATCTGGTCCTTGGCAGAAAGGGAGGGGTTGGGCCCACTGGGAGATGCATTAAATGTTATTTACGTTGGCAACAAAAGGATAGCTAAGGAGAATCTCCATCCTTTATTGCATGCGGGGGAAAATCTAGTGACAAAGGATAAGGAAAAGGCTGAGGTACTTCATGCCTTCTTTGGCTCAGTCTTTAATGTAAGACCAGTTGTTCTCTGGGTACCTAGCCCCATGAGCTGACAGACAGGGACAGGGAGCATAATGGAGCCCCCATAATCCAAGGGGAAGTGCAATGATGTTGCTTTGGTGTAGTGACCTGCTGCACCACTTAGATACACACAAGTCTGTGGGCCCAGATGGGGTCCACCTGAGGGTATGGAGGGAGCTGGTGGATGTGCTTGCCAAGCCACTTTAAATCATCTATCAGCAGTCCTGCCTAACTGGGGAGGTCCCAGTTGATTGGAAGTTAGACAACTACAAGAAGGGCCAGAAGGAGGATCTGGGGGAACTAGAGGCCTGTCAGTCTGACCTTGGTGCCAGGGAAGGTTATGGAGCAGATCATCCTGAGTGCCATCACACAGCACATACAGGACAACCAGGCGATCAGGCCCAGTCAGCATGGGTTTATGAAATGCCAGGTCCTGCTTGACTAACCTGATCTCCTATGACAAGGTGGTCTGCTTAGTGGATGAGGGAAGGGCTGTGGATGTTGTCTACCTAGACTTTAGGAAAGCCTTTGACATCATTTCCCACAGCATTCTCCTGGAGAAAGTGGCTGCTTATGGCTTTGATGGACATATTCTTTGCTGGGTAAAAAACTAGCTGGATGGCTGAGCCCAAAGAGTGGTGGTGAATTGAGTTGGATCCAGTTGGCGGTCAGTCACAAGTGGTGTTCCCCAGGGCTCAGTACTGAGGCCAGTTGCGTTTAATATCTTTATCAATGATCTGGATGAAGGGATCGAGTGCATCCTCAGTAAGTTTGCAGATGACACCAAGTTGGGCGGGAGTGTTGGTCTGTTTGAGGGGAGGAAGGCTCTGCAGGGGGATCTGGACAGGCTGGATCAAGGGACCAAGGCCGATTGTACGAGATCCAACAAGGCTCAGTGCTGGGTCCTGCACTTGGGTTGCAGTGCTACAGGCTTGGGGAAGACTGGTTGGAAAGTTACCCGGTGGAAAAAGACCCAGGGTGTTGGTTGACATCTGGCTGAACATGAGCTGACAGTGTGCCCAGGTGGCCAAGAAGGCTGATAGCACCCTGGCTTGTATCAGAAATAGTGTGGCCAGAAGGACTAGGGCAGTGATCATCCCCCTGTATTTGGCACTGGTGAGGCCGCACCTTGAGCGCTGTGTGCAGCTTTGGGCCCCTCACTACAAGAATGACATTGAGGGGCTGGAGCATGTCCAGAGAAGAGCAGCAAGGCCGGTGAAGGGTCTAGAGGACAGGTCCTGTGAGCAGCAGCTGAGGGAACTGGGGTTGTTCAGTCTGGAGAAAAGGAGACTGAGGGGAGACCTCATCGCTCTCTATAACTACCTGAAAGGAGGTTGTAGTGAGGCAGGTGTTGGCCTCTTCGCCTAAGTAAAAGCAGTAGGATGAGAGGAAACAGCCTCAAGTTGCACCGGGGGGTGTTTAGACTGGATGTTAAGAAAAATGCCTTCACTGAAAGGATTATCAAGATTTGGAACAAGTTGCCCAGGGAAGTGGTTGAGTCACCATCTTTGGAAGCAGTTAAAAGATGTGTAGATGTGGTGCTTAGGCACATGGTTTAGTAGGACTTGGCAGTGCTAGGTGAACAGTTAGACTTGATGATCTCAGAGGTCTTTTCCAACCTAAACAACTCTGTGATTCTAGGGATGCCAATAGAGGGGAGTGGCCAGAACACAGCCTGACTCCGTTTGTTTGCAGACACCATGTCCCTGGTGGCTTTGTGTTCTCTGTCTGGATTAACTCCCTTTTTAAGAAGGAAGTTCCAGGAAGCCCATCCCCATTACCAGCCGAGTTCTGGAGACTGTGCTGCTGAGACAGACCAGCAGCTGCTTCTGCCTGGCTCAGCGTATCTCCACTCTGATCCCTGCCAGTTGTACACCTTCACATCGTTATTATCCCTGTGAAACTGAATCAGATGTTTGTTCCTAAAGTAGGTTCCACGAGGTGTCAGCTGAAGAGAGGACTGCCAGGACAGGACGCTCGTTGATGCCAGGGGAAATCTAGAGCAATCCTGCTGCAGGCAGTGAGGGTGGTGAGAGCACGAGCAGAGCAGACCTGGTTTCTTCCTTGTCATCCTGTGGTGCAGCTGAGTCACCCCTTCCTACAGAGTGTTAAATGTTCCTTGACACCTACCTCTGATCTGCACCAGTTCCTTCATAAATGAACCCCATGCCCATGAATAAATGGTTCTGGAGAGGATTTTTGACTGTCCTTAAGCTGTGCTGCTTTGGTGGCTGCTGTGCACAGTTCAGCCCCAACATTGATCTGTAAGCAATGTTTTTCCCTGTGTCCATTCTCCAAATTTAATTACTAGTGGTTCCCTGACCTCTGCTAAGTGGCAATGAGTGTAGAGGGCAGTGTGCTGATGATCTACAGCCCCATGAGACCCGCGGGGGTACTGCAGGGGACAGCAAGGTAGCCCTAGTCCTGCTGCCAAGGATGCTCTGGCTGGCAGCTTGACCTGAATTTAGCTAATGCTTTAAACTCCTTAGGGTGATTAAAGCTGATGGATATTTCCAGGTCACCAGACACACGAAAAAGGTGCGAAGTGCACCCTTAGAGGAAGTTCCTCCTCCTGTGAGCATGAAGAAACCTTGAAATGTCTTTGAGATAAGGCATAGATGTGCTTTGAATCCTGCAAAGTTTAAAGGTCCTTTAAGCCCCTGGTGTCCTGTTTGTGCTCACTAGAAAGAGGCTATGTCAGCCCCCCATCTCCAGAGTGATTCTGGACACACCATGCTGGGACCATTCATTCAGCCAGTCTTGGAAGGCAAAGATTAATTTCAAAGTAAAGGAAAACCTTTTATCTCCCTTGGGTCTGATCTGGCAGTGTGTGATCTGCAGATAAAAATAACAGAGTTCTTGGCACCTGACAGGGTCTGTCCTGTTTTCTGGAGCGGGCAGGGGAAAGGACAAGCTCTCATTTTCCTTCCTCTTCCCTGGCCAGCCCAGGCTCGCTCAGTGCAGAAGGGCTGGCTGGCAGGAGCGGGGCAGGGCACTGCCAAGGTGGTACTGGGAGAGCAACAGCTGGAGCGATTCAGAAAGGAAAATCAGAGCCTGAGATGAGTGCAGAGCTGTAGCAGATGTTTCATAAAGGCATAATGAGGAGATTGTGCCCCTCCAGCGAGGAAACTGAGGCAAGGAGAGGAGGAGGAGCTTACTCCGGATTGTGGTTGGATGGCAGAAGAGCCAGGACATGATCCTAGGTGATGATTTTCACTGCAAGGAGCCACTGGATGTTGGTAAGCTGAAAACTTTATTAAACATAGTCATGACCCTTGTCTTAAGTTCTGAATAGACATTTGCCCTATCGCCATTTCACTCTGCAGAGCTCTGTTGTCAGGGTGGCTGGTGCTTTCTCCTTGTGCTGTAGAGTGAGAGACTTACAGGTGGGGCCCAGCCCTCCCCAAAATGCTTACAGCACCCTGATCTCCCCAAGCATCTGTGGAGACAATAGATCGGTAGCAGATGTGTACATCCATCTCCATGCAGGCAGCGTCCTTGGGATTAGAAAATATTCATGAAGTTATAGAGGTAAGAAGACGGATGGGTTTATCTGAGCAAACGCGAAGGTGGGGCCGACAGCCCTGCTGGGAATCGGTGCTCCGAGGCAGATGCTTGTAGTAATAAAAAGCAAGGCCTCACCTGTCTGGCACTGTTCCTGGAGCAGATGCTTGCCCTAAATTAATTCCTCCCACATCTCTGCCTGTCTTCTTTCTCTGATGACTCCTCTCTTTCACGGACCATCTCTTGGGCCCTGTTCTATTGCTGAGCAAGGTTCAGCCTTCTCCGTGGTAGATGCTTCTGCCTAAGGTGCACACAGAGTCTGGACTAAAAGTGGCTGGAGATTGTCTCAGGGAGAATTTCTCAGGCAGAGGAAGCTAGGGAGTTAAAATGCTTCATACGAAGCTGTCAGTTTTGATGTTTTTAAACAGTAGAACACAGCAGACCAGCCTTACGTGCTCCAATTTTCCGTTTCAAAGCAATTCAAAAGAAATGTACACGAGTTCTTAGTTACAGCACACTGTAATAGAATATTTGTTAGCTGCCCACTCCTTTATTTCTAGTAAATCCTGTTTTGAGGGTTATATTGTGGAAAAGCTGATGTTAATGTTTCGGGACAAGGGTCATTCTGAAACTGTGCAGTCTCCTACAAACTGGAGCGGGTCCTGTCCTGAACAGAAGCTCTCTCCCTGCCAGCCCAGGGTGGTCACGGAAGGGCGCTGCTCCCGGGTGCTGAAGCACTGTGATGCATGCACAGAGCTGGTGTTGCTGCTCCTTGCCTTCAGTGGAGCTGCGGAGTGAGTTCAAGGCTCCCCATGGCTGTGGATACTCGGAGAGAGTCTCTGCTCACAACAGCCATGTCAAAATCAGCTTTGGAGGGAGGAGGAACAGAGCTGACAGGATTTGCAAAGGTCAGTGTCAGAGGAAGGACTAGGCTCAGGTCTCCTCAGTATTTCCTTATGTTGTGATGCCTCTTGAGGCGCTGGGTTCACGCGGGGTCTGTGCAGGCAACTGGGGCATCAGGTTTGGCCACTGACCTCGGCAGTTCCAAAGGCTGCAGATGCTGAAAGGGGAGCAGTGGCTGAGCTGGGCTGTGTTCCTCAGTCCCTGATGGATCTGAAACTATGCCAGAGCAAAGGCAGCCTGAGCAATGTCCCCAAGGAGAAGGACGTGTGGCATGCTTACAGAGTTACCGGGGCACTGATAACGGTGGTGTGGATGCAGTGGTCTCTGGAGAGCCCTGGCTTTGTCTCCGCTGGAGCAAACTGGGATGTTGCTGTATGTCGTGGTGTCTAATTCTTTTAGCTTGACCTGCACTGAATTTTCTTACTAGAGCAGCCTGCCTTCCTGGAGGGTTATAAAAGGCTTTTTATTTAAGCCTGTAACATGTATAAATCCTCCCACACTGTCCACCAAGGAAGCTGTGCTGATTGATTTGCAGCCACGCAGGACAAATTCACAGTCTCTTGGTTACTTTTTCCAAAATCACTCCTCACCCCAGACAGCACGCAAGCCACAGTTCACAGGTTTTTCAAAGGCCTCTAACTGCTCTGCCCTGGTTTAGTACCCAGAGTCCAGGAGCTAAGAGTCTCTCAAGGCCTGTCTCTATCCTGAGGACATAGTTGTTTGGCTTTCTCCTCTCTGCTCCTCCTTTGGGCATTTGCTGGGGGGGACGGGAGGGCGATGGCCAAGAGCAGAGCCAGAGCACCAAGCAGATAAGCAGAAAGGTTTGCAGGGGGAAACAGAAGAGAACAAATGGGAGGGAGGATGGTGCAGAAGCCAAGGGGAGAAGAGGTGTGAGCACCCCAAGGACAGAGGGAGGGCGGGCACTGCTGTTTCACCATGTCGTGTGCGGACCTTAGAGTATCGGTTCTCAGAGTGATGTAGCACAATTCCTGATGTAACGTATACATGTTACTTTTGTAAGTTGTCTCCTACCCTCACTATTTTCGATGTTCCTTGATTTTTGGAGACTGTTGTAAATAAAAAGATTTTGACATTGGCACGTTTGGATCCCTCGCTTATCACCATGTCACTGTTGCACGTACACGTAGTGCTGGACAGAGTGGCACTGACAGGTTACGTGTGGTGTGTGGAAGTAACGCAGCGGGCATGAGGCCATAGCACCAGTTCCCAGTGAGCACAAGATTGTCTACTCCTGCTGTTGAAATTGGGCCCTTTGAAGCCAGCTTACACATCCAGAAAAGCTGACAGCCTGGAAAAGCCAGCTCTGCATCCCACACAAGTCTGCAAGAGGGCTGGCTCGAGCGAGAGCTTTAGCCAGGTTTTGTGGAGGCCTTTTACTCCTCCGTTCCATCTTCTGCTTCTTCCAGTGCATGAAGATGGCACTTCTGCGCTGACTCTGCAAGAAGGGGATTCATCTGCCCGCTGCTGCAGCACCGCCGGTTCTCACAACACACAATGCCTGGCATGAACCTGTGATCAAGGTTTTGTCTCTGTGTCTTGTGCTGCAGCAGCAAAGTGCTACTCTGCACCTCCCAGGAGCACGCTGAACTGATGCATGCAGAGGCCAGAGGCAGGATAGGAGGAGATGCAGGCATTTACCTGTCTTTGCAGGCACGCTGAGCGAGGTTTGCTCCCTGCACCTTCCCATTTGGGTGTGCTCGTGCTACCCAGCAGTGACACTGCTGGGAAGGACAGCACCGACAGCACATCACAGCAAAAACCTCCCGTGTTTTCGAACCCTTACTTCTGTGGATGAGGCCAAAGTTACTGGTGAAACCCCTGTAGTAATAAATACCAGCAAGGCTCAGGATCACAGTCTGATGGATAAGAAAAAATGTGGTATCCACAGGAAGGAGGAATGGGGTCCCTTTAATGAGAAGCTGGGGATTGCAGGTCGGAGAAGGTTTATGCTCAAGCCTGCTGTGGGGCAGTTGCCAAGCAAGGCTGGAAGAGGGTTGGTTTTGGCTACAAACTCAGCTCCTTGTCCCAAAACCAGGCACCATGGGCACTCCCTTGGATGCTGGCGGGGAGCTGTGTGTGGGCTATAGACCACGGAGGAGGCAGGTTTGCTCTGAGTTTGCAGGACAGCCTGGCAGCAGTGAGTGCCTGGGGCTGCCAAAAGCGGGGATGGGGGCACGGGAAAGGGTAACCTGCAGAACGGCAGCCGCAGACACAGGCAGAGCTGGGCAGGGTTTCTGTGGCCCCTTCGGAAAATGGCTGCTGGGCTGGGGGAGGGTGTTGGGCAGGGGTTAAGGGGCTCAGAGGATGGATTAGGTGGGGGGACAGCTGCTCCCTCATTTCAGGCTGGCAGAGGCGGGAAGGAATCGCGTTTCCCTGTGCGGCAGCCTGTCCGTGCTGGGCTGCTGGCTTGGCCGCCATGCTAACCCCGACGGTTCACACTCCGAAACCTCCTGCCTGTGGTGTGGCAGAGCCCCATCTCTGCTGCCAGGCCAGCGAGTCCGCTGTGAAGTCTTCATTACGCACAGCCGCTTCCCCCGGCCTTACAGAACCATAGAATAGTTTGGGTTGGAAGGGACCTTAAAGACCACCTGGTTCCAACCCGCTGCCATGAGCAGGGACATCTTCCACCAGCCCAGGCTGCTCAGAGCTTCATCCAACCTGGGCTGCCGTGAGGCTGCACCCCAGCAGCGTCTCAGGGTGCTGCAGCGGGGGCACCCCGCGCCCCTTCCCGCCCCGAAACCAGCCCCGAGCCCCGGCTCTGGGCTCTGAGACGGAGAAGGGAGGGCAGGAGGGAGGGAGGGAGGCTGCGGCTGTTCCTCCGTCCTCGGGTCAGCGAGGGACGGGGCGGGGCTCGGCAGCGCCCCTTGTTGGGGGGGGGCGCAGGTGCGGCCGCCACCTCATCAGGGCGTCCCCTCAGCGGCTGAGGGGAGCTGGCTGCTTCCGCCGCGGCGGGTCGCGACACGACACGACACGGTGTCGCCTCGGGTGAGTGGTCCCCCCTCGGGATGGGGTCTGTCCCCTCAGGGCCCTGCCGTGCCGCCTCCGCTCTGGGTGCTGCCCCGGGGCGCTCTCCGAGGGGGGTTCGGCCTCTCCCGGCCTCGGGGCAGCGCCGGGCCCGCTCCCCGTCCCCCTCTCCCGGGCTGCAGCAATAGGGAGCTTTTACACCTTACTCTCGCCTGCCTCAGCCGCGCTGATGAAAGCATGGCGCTCCCGGGTTTTTAATTTGTGGTTTTTTTTCCACACAATCCTGAGCACGCTGTGCTGGTTGCCTCTCGCCACGCTCCCTGCCCCGTGTGCGGTGCCTATGGGGACGTCGCCCTGCGTGGGCCGGGGCCGGTTTCTGCGCAGCCCCGTGGCTCATTATCCACCGCCGAGGAGCTCGGGAGCAGTCTTCTCCCTCTGATGATTGACACAAAGGTCAGTCAGAGAGGATGACTCGCTCCCTTCCCTTCCCTTCCCTGGCAATTTGTCACCCTGCGGATGACACGTCTTTGTGGCTCCTCGAGCAGCGAGCAGAGCTTTGGCAGACCGGTGGGCAGCTGTGCCTCTGGGATGCTCTTTTTTTACCCTCGTCGCTGTTTATTCAGCCATTCTGTGCTCCCCAGAGGCCTGAAGATGGTGATGAGCAAAAGGCGGAGGGGCTGGGTGCCAGGCTTTCCTCTGCTCTAAGCCAGCTCAGAAGCTGAAGTGAGCCCAAAACAGTGGGAACTTGGAAGGTCTGTGGATCACGTTTCTCTGAGTGTTGGCCCACAATGCCTATTTCTTGTTGGCTTTTTTCTTTTTTTATTTTGCTTAAGTTAGAGCAAGTTTATCTCCCCGAGAGCTCAGCATGAAAACATGTTTCAGACTGCTGCATGGAACAAGCAGTAGGAAGGGCCAGGGAGCTTGGTGCCACCTGGATGGGCGTTTTGGCAGGGCGAAAAGCCATGGAGGAGCCTGGACAGGAATACGTCCTGAAGTGTATTGGGCTGGAGAGGGAAAGGTTGCAAAAGATTTGGGTTTGAAACCTGGATTTGAAGTAGAGAAGCCCTTTTGCC
Source organism: Opisthocomus hoazin (assembly GCF_030867145.1). NCBI lineage: Eukaryota > Metazoa > Chordata > Aves > Opisthocomiformes > Opisthocomidae > Opisthocomus > Opisthocomus hoazin. The sequence goes on from NC_134429.1 coordinate 13,308,595, forward strand.
GGGTGGGGTTGTGTATGTGTCAGTCTTGGGGGGATGGATTCATCAGCCAGTGAAATGCAGCCATGGCTGGGCTGAAAGGCAGCTTCTGGTCAACAGCACTGTAAACAACCACTCGTGATGGGAAGTGGAGGAGGTTGAATTAAATTACAAATAGGTTGTGATTTAGGCAGACAGTCAGAATGCCCTCCATCTTTAATACAAAAGGTTCTGCTTGGGGAAATGGAAGTTGTGGCAAGGATGCAGGCTGCTAAGGGGTGAATAAGGGCAGGGAGGGGAGGTGTGGGTAGCTCCTGCACATGGATTAGCCAAGCTGGTATACGGCTGAGAGGAAGGGTTGTGTAGCTGATCTGACAGAGTGCGGGCAGGGAGGCTGGGCACGTCCTCTTCTGCTGGAAGAAGACATGGCAGTCTCGGAGCCCCCAGAATGAGGGTGGGTGCGAGGACATCCAGTCACTGATGTGAGCTGACGTGTGGCACTGAGAGCGTTTGTGGCTTGGCTGGTTTTGGCAGGAAAGCAAGCAGCTCTTGCTACCACGTAACTGCTTTCAATGTTTGTTAGCTCATGTTCTGTGTTAGGCTCAGCTACAGGTGTGGGCACTGATGTCTCGTTCCCCATCACCAAAGAGCTCTGCAGCCTTGTTGGAGCACTGCAGGTGATGGGTGTTGGGTGATTAAGAAGTTCCCACATGAAACAAGGTGATCTGAGATTATTTACCTAACCAGACTGAACCCAGAGAATGCAGATGCGGGAGGGATGGAGACCCTTCACAGCCTGGGGCAGGGCAAACTCAGGGTGAGCTTTTAAAACAGCTGTGCAGAGGTGGGCTTTTTTTTCCTTACATGTTAATGACCTTTTCAATCAAATCTCTTGGTGCTGAGTGAGAAGTGCAAGGTGACTGCAAGGGAAGGTTGCATGTCTGTGCTAGGGCTTTTAATCCTTTCTAGCTGGTGGCCTCAGAGCTTTGTAGGGCTGTGTTGCGCTGGACAGACATATGGGAGGCAACAAGGACTTGGGTGTTCTCTCTTGAACTTGTTCCCGAACCCATCGGCTGGTTTGTGCAGGCTCCTGGGAGCCTTTCCCAAGATGTAAAGGCTTGGGCTTCCCCTGAGCTTTTTGCAAACTGACAAAGGAGTCGGGAAAACGAGCAGGTGAATTGATCAAGCAGTCAGCGCATAAGCTAATTGCCCACAAATGGCTGAGTCTGGACCAAAGTTTGTTGTCTCAGCATTGAGCACTGCCTGTCAGAACCACTCCATGCTATGAGGAGTGATGAGAGCCACAAGCCATCCCTTGGTGGCATTCAAGAGCATGATGAGTTTGCTGCCACCTGCCACAGCTGCTCTGCTTCAAGGAGTTATGACAATAATATATGGACAATATAGTTTTGTCACTAGAGGGAGAGCAGTGGTGGTTCATGTCCTTGAGTGTCTGTCACCTGGGCTTGTGGTCACTTCCTGAATGAGAGGCAGCCCAAGAGCACTGAAGGATCTGCTGCCTGTGGGATTTTCTTTCCAGCTTTTTATTTGAAGAAATGGAAGTTTCTGGCAAGAGAAACTCACTCTTAAACTGCAAGACTGCTCAAGGGAAGGTAGTGGTGAGGTGCTGCTTTGGTCATGTTTGCTGCCTTTACCCATTCTATCTTTGGTCCGTGCCCTCTGGCATGGTGACACAGCTCTGCCTGCAGACAGCTAAAACAGTGTTGGGGTCTGACTGAATTCTGTGAAAACTAGACCAGCTTTTTACTTTTCCTGCAAGAGCTATTGAGCTAGTTCTGGATGGTGCACAGTGCTCCCACTGTATGTTTTGGTCCTGATGACAGTTTCTCAGGCTGGCTGCAGAGGGGGGTGGGCTGATTTCTTTATTTTTTTAAAACCCTTGCAGTCTTCCTGAGAGTTCTAGTTTGTTGGAGATATAGGTGTGAATGAGCAGCACAGCTCTTGCCTGGTATTCATGTACCTCTCAAAGGAACCCCTATAAGGGAGTCAAAGGGTATACCCAGGCTGTTGTGAATGCCTGCAATGATAGTCATGATAAATCATGATAGCTTGCCAATGCTTTGTCTGTGTGTCTTTAAGCTTTATTTTTCCTGATGTAAAAATGGAAGTGGTATCTGTATCTAATGTGTGAGGCTATGACCTCAGTGAAACCCACTGATGGATGCTGCCAGAACACCCTCATGCATTATCTAAGGCTGCTCTGCAGAGGCTCTGTCCTTGCTGAGCTGACTGTTGTGCAGGCACCCTCGCCATGTCCTGGGGCTCTTGCTGCTGGCTGGGAATACAGGAAAGCTGCTCTTTCCTGGAGGCCTGGCTTACGCTGGCCACAGTGAAGCTTACGTGGGGAGAGAAAGCGTGCTCTGAACAGCCTCAGTGTGCGTTCAGGCGTCTGGTGTGGTGATGGATCATCTCTGACCTGCCAGTATGCAGTTACTATCTTCCGCCTGCTGCCAGAGGCTGAGTTTTGCTGGGCCTTGCTGCTTTGGAGCTTTAGAGCTGAGCAGTCTGTGCAGCTGGTAATAAACTTGAGATAAGAGCATGCCCTAGAAAGCACAGAGCAAACCACGTCAGACACCCAGCTAAGCATTAATTCTGTCCTCCACAGGTTATCATCGTGTGCTACCAAAGTCCACCACTGCTCTCCAGAAAACCTTCTCCCTGCTGTCTCATCTGCTGAGGCCATTTCTAATAACGCTAACTACAGAGCAGCAGATTCAGCTCCCTCCTGATGCACAGAGTCAAGTAAGTTTTTCCTCCAGTGCTGCTGCTCTGACCCCATTCCTGCCAAGCCAAGAAAGCTGCTTTACCCTGCTGGCTCTGATAACAAACCCTCCTTGCCCACCTAGCAGCTGGCTTCTGGGGGCACGCTGTGATGGTAGCTGTGCTGCGGCAGCTCCCAGCAGGGTTAACAGGGTGCCGAGACACATGGGACAGAGCTGGGACAGCTCGGCAGGCAGAAGGACGCTCCCTGTGCTGTGTTTGAAGGGGCACCAGAGCTACTCAAGGAGCCTGACTGGGAAGGCTGGTGGTGACCAGCCGCTAACCTCGTGTGCACTCAGCAGCCTGCAGCCCCATTTATTAGCACTGAAAATTTTCTGTCTCTGCTGCAAATGGAGTGTTTACAGCATTGACACGAACAGCTGTCCCAGTCGGCCAGATCATAACAAATGGGAGCTCTGGCTGGAGTGTTATTTTGCTGGAAGGGGGCAATACATCTTATTACTAAACAATGAAGCTCGTGATGGATGGTGACGAGTCTCTTTGCTGTCTTGCTTGATGATCACACTGAAAAATAAACATAAAACCAAAGATGTTCCCAGGGATCTTGGCAAGGCCTCGCACTGTCCCTGGAAAGAGAGAGCCTTGAAGTTCTTTGGTGCCTTAACTGCAAGAGCCTTTGCATCAGGCTATGGGTTATGCTGCCTTCTCTCCAGGAGGGATGAGCTGGGAGGGATGTGGCAGTTGGCAAGAAAATTTGAGAGGAGGGAGAGGAGGAGGAGGAGGGTGCTGGTCAAAAACATAGGGCGTAGCAAGAGCTGTAGACAACCAATCTCTTCCCTGGAAACACTGCAGAGCTCTTGTCCTTGGTAGTGTTGCCTGTTGTTTGATTATGAGGCAGTATGGCTCAGTGTGGTTTTGATCCAGCCTAAAGCAGGGCTGTGTTACTTGGGGGAGCTTATGGCTTGAAGGGGTCAGGGGGACGGACGGACAAGGTGCTCCAGAGGGCTGTGGAGGAAAATGATGGTTACTGGGGGGACAGGGCCATCCTGAGGGCCAGGCACATCACTATGCTGCGTCAAGTGAATTGGGTGGAGGACTGTAAGCCATAGCCTCTCTGAACAGAGAGCTGGAACAAATGATGTGCTCGTTTAATGCTAGCACAAAATTGGAGAAATTATGTTCAACGGAAAGGAGATGTGCTAGTATGATCAGCCACCTCTGCTTACGCTCAGCTGCAGCAGCAAAGCTCACCCTCTGCAGGTATGTCACCTACAACTGAGGCGCTGCAGAGATATTGATGGACTCCTGGACAGAGCTGCAGAGGAGTGCTGGCTGGCTAAAGATGGTGTGTGACTCACCAATCTCTTACATATAGCTTCACCCACGCACCCTTCCCCTCGTGCTGTTTCTAAGAGCAGCCAGCACAAGGACTGCTGGATTTTCTTATCTGCTCTCCCCCACCTTAAAGATGTTTTCTTTTAAATGGCAACTGTGAAATGATCAGAACAAGTGATGCTGCATTTTCACACCAGAATAAGTATATTCAGAGCACGAGTGGGGCAAGCACAACAGACCCATGGGAATCGGCATCTCCTCTATTTGAGCCGTACGGGTGGCGGGGCAGGGTGCAGGTGCAGCACAACAGCGCGGACAGCCATGAGGACTGGCACAGGGTGTGTGAGTGACAGGGTAATGTTGGGAAACCAATTAAAGCTCATTTAAAATATTAGCATATCAGCAGGCAGGAATTCTTCCGACTGGATTGGCTTCGCTAGGGGGCCGGGGAACAGGGCCAGCGTTCATCTGGCAGCTTTTCTTTCAGCACACTCGCATTCATCACATTCATCACCTGACCCACCGGGGTATTGCTGGGATCTGCTAGGGGACAGCAGCAGAGGGGCTTGGCGTATCGCGGGGGGAGAGTATTCCCAGCATTGCACTCCTGCAGCAGGAGCTGTGGCAATGAATGGCAGTAGAGGGATGAGCTCTCGGTTGGGAGCCGTGAAAGCAAACAGCAAAGCAGCTCTGTTTTGGTGTGTGTGTTTGTGGAGTAGATGGAGGAGGGGGAAGCTTTTAAAAAGCCCAGTCCTCTTTTTCCCAAAAATTCTACCCAGTATATATTTATATTTAGTATGTATTTAGCAGAGAAGAGGGGGAGGGCTGTCTGGGAAGGGGGTTTGTTGAGAGGGAGGTGGTTTTGTAATCCAGGCGGATTCAGGCAGACTTAAATAGAGCATTAATGGAAGAGGGAAGGTTTGAGATTGCAGCTTTCTATTTTGGCAAAAACAGCTTTCAGTGAGTGCCGGCTGTTGCTTGAGCGCAGGGGTGGTTGGTCCCTGCACAGAGGAGCTTTCGTTTATGTGCACACAAGCACTCCTGAGAGTCTTCATGCTGTTTGGGGGATTTTTGGATCAGGTCCTAAAAAGATCAGGAAGAGAAGAGAGGGAGTGGAGCTGGCTTACCCCACGCCTTGTGTGTGTCGTGCTGGAACAAGCAGTATTGCTGCCAGCTTTGGGTCTTGCTTGCCTTTCTCCAGACATAGCTGAAAGCAGCCTTGTCTGGTGGTCCGCATGTTGCTGCGGGATGCTGGATCTGGGAAAGATCTGGTGGTTATGTCTTGCTCTCCGGGGTGGAAACTGGGGCTTTGAAGCAGTGCTGAGCAGTGCCTCTCCCAGGCTGGCTCTGCTGAGGTCGTGTTACCTCACTCGTGTGCTGTCTTTTCCCTTAAAATTGCACTGAAATTGGAGAATCCAGTGCTGAAAGATTTGTTGGACATCAGACTGCAGCCAAAATCACTGTGCTCCCTTTTTTCGTTCCTGTCAAGGTCACAGTGCACTTGGAGATTTTATTTCTGACTATTCAGTAAAGGTGAGTGCTGGGACCAAGAAACTCCTCTGCAATGGATCTGTACCCAGCGACTGTCCGGGAGCAGGCTGTGATTTCCTCAGGTGTTTTTGCTCTTTGGGTCAGTCAAACCTCGATTACTTCACACGTGTATTTTTGTTGGTAGATATCAATATTTGAAAATTACAGTCATGTTTCTGTCCTGGTTTAACCCCATCCAGCAACTAAGCACCATATAGCTGCTCACTCACTATCTGCCGGTGGGATGGGGCAGGGAATCAGATGGGTAAAAGTGAGAAAACTTGTGGGTTGAGACAAAGACAGTTTAATAGGTAAAGCAAAAGCCTAAGTGTGAGTGAAATAAAACAAGAATTCATTTGCTGTTTCCCATCAGCAGGCAGGTGCTCAGTCATCCCCAGGAAAGCAGGGCTCCATCATGTGTAACTGTTACTTGGGAAGACAAAAGTCATCACTCCAGATGTTCCCCCCCTTCCTCCTTCTCTCAGCTTTATGTGCTGAGCCTGACTTCATATGGCATGGAATATCCAGCTCTCCCAGCTGTGTCCCCTCCCGGCTTCTTGTGCACCCCCACCCTGCTCACTGGTGGGGTGGCTGTGAGAAGCAGAAAAGGCCCTGACTCTGTAAGCACTGCCCAGCAATAATGAAGACAGCTCTGTATTATCAACACTGTTTCCAGCACAAATCTAAAACATAGCCTTGTATTAGCTACTATGAAGAAAATTAACTCTATCTCAGCCAAAACCAGAAGAGTTGCCTAGTTACCGTGGAGCAGAGAAATTGCATGGACTTGATTTCTGTGGGTGGCTGTGTAAGCAATTCCTAAGCAGCTGCATGGGGTAGGAGGGAAATTCAGGATGTGGAATATTGCATGAGATCAAAGATACAAATCCAACTGGAATGAGAGACTGAAATAGAAGCTAGCTGACGAGATACTTGACGTTTGTGGACTTGGGTACATGATGTTACAAGAAATTAATGTGATGGAGGGCTCTGCATTCCTACACTAGAAGTAGATGTACTGACGTTGTTAGGCAAAGTTAGTCTCTAATACCTCTGTATTGGTAAAGAAATCACAACCTGGTCCCTGGACACAGATTTGGACAATTATTTCCTGCTAATGCTTTGACTAGCGAGCCTGTTGCTCAAATATTTGCTGAGAGGTGAGGTTCTTAGCTCAGTCTGTGCCTGGCTGAGTCCTTGCCAAGGAGGCACAAGGATGATGGGAGAGGTGACTGGAGGTAGTGTTGGTTTCTGCACTCGGAGGAATTTTGCCTCTGAAAAATGCAAATGTGGTTGGAACCAATTTTGTTCAAGAATGTGAACAGACACTCAAAGGACATTTTTTCACTCTCCCCATGACTTCTCCTTCTCTAATTGCTAGGATGAATGTATAAACCCTTATACTGAAGTGTTCACAAGAGTGGGTTTACTCATTTTACTCTTTTTCTTGGCATAAAAGGCATCTTATTAAGCGGGTTTTAATGTTTGCTCACCAAGAGATGTGGATTATAAAGCTTTAGAAATAACTTGCATCTGGAAAAGCCAATTAATAAAACAAAAATTCTGATGTCATTTTGTCATAAATTAACAATTTATAGATAATTTACAGTGCTCATGTCATTAGGCAAATGGACTTTAAATTGATTTCAAATTAGTGGGTTAATGGTTTCCCACAGGTATTGTTTCAATGGGCAGCATATGCATGGTACTTTTTCAATAAAGGGGTAGGTGTGCAGGAGCAAGCTCGTGCCTCTGTAATTGAGGCAATAATTGGAGTGGTGGTCACATTCAAGTGCAGTATTGATCTGCAAAAAAAGTGCTGACTGTCTCCATCACTGTGGCAAAGACAGGTAGGAAAGGACTCTGGGAAAGACTGCAGTCTTTGCATATTTCTTGTATAATAACTTTTTTTTGGTACATGTTAGCTCCAGGTGGTGCACGAAGGTAGCCAACTGATTTGGTATTGTTAAATAACCTTGCAGTTCACAGTACTGGAAAAAATATTCAGCCGATTTCTAATTATAGTTGTAAGGGAACAATATGTCCCCAAATTGATTAAAAGTGGAGCGATGATTGCATGGAGGCTGAGACTAAGCTGAGGGGAGAGGTGACATGCGCTCTCATTGCTGCTGCGATGGCCGGGCTGCAAGCCTGACCTGGGAGCCAGTCTCCAGCCACATCACCACTCTGGTGTCAGCTTCCATCTTTGTGTGACTTACTTTCACCTTGTTTTTCTCTTTATATCATTTTGTCCTGCCTGCAAAGGTTCTAAATATTTTAGGGAACAGCCTGACTGGCTCGTGTATATTAGCACAGGGAGCTAAGGTTAGAGCCCTGAGGTGGGAGCAGAAGGTCAGTAACTGGTGTCTCAGCTTGGTCAACTGTTAGGTGCCAGGAGGTCCAGACTGGTGTCATGTTGGAGCAAACCTGAAGCAACTCTGCTGGCTTGGTTAGTATTTCTGTTGGCTTGTGCTGGTATTAATAAATTGATGATCTGGGCTTTTTGTGTCTCATCACCCTAATGCAAGAGGCATAAGAAATGCTAATGAATTCCTCCTCTGGGAGATGAGGAGTTATCGTCCCTGCCCCGCTGCCGAGAGATGCCTGCCCAAGGTCGCAGGAGGGAAGAAGAGGCTTCCCTCCCGTTGATGCAGTGCTGCTTTCTGCAAGCCCCGCTTCCTGTGGGCGTGTTTCGCAGCATAGGGCTGTCGAGGCAGGACAGCGCTGTACAGAGGTTACGGTCTAAACTGGCAACACCCTGAGCAGTGCCCTGGGCGTTGCTATTCAGTGCCACGACTGGGGAGGCAGAGTGCCATGGAGGATTGTGTTTTGAGCATGACGGACAGTAACTCATGAAGTAAACTGCTGTGGAAATGGATTTTGTTGGCAGTACATATTTGTGGAGTGCAGTCTCCCTGTGGCTGGCTGTTTACACAAACTCTATTGCTTCCAAGCTTTGTATTGCAAAATTAAATTCCTCTTGCATTAAAAATTTATGTTGGATGAAAAGATCAGTATACTGAAGCTTGGTGAGAATATCCCCCTCCATGCACATACGCACCTCATTTAGGTGTACCTTTTCTATGAATGCCAACTGATGATCCATATCATGTGAGATAAAGTTTATAATTACCTTCTATCAGCACTCTTTAGGAAGTGGAAAGGTGCCCTTAAATAGAGGGTGATCCCTATAAAGATGAAATTCATACCAGCTAACAAGTTGTTATTGCATCTCTTAGCATCTCCTGTGCTCCAGAGGTGTTGAAAAGCACCTACAGAGATATATTTATGGGAAAGCATCTTCTCACAATATGTTATTTTGGATTCAAGGACACTGAAATTCTGTTGTTTATTGCACAGAGCTACTTGTGTCAGTACACAATTCGGCTCATAATTATAGTCTTTCATCTTATTAGCGTAAGAGTTTATATAAGTTTTATCCAAACATTTTTTAATTCATTAGGTGGTGTTCTTGTATCTGCTGTGCCCTGGGGCTAAGAAACACTCTGTACTTGGTTTTTATGTAAATTGGACCTTAAAGATGCACATAAATCTGTAGACGTGCTGCTACCATTTAAAAATGCCTGAAGATGCGTACAATGAAGGGAATAAGGATTTAAAGCCCCACGTCAGTAGAATACACTTTATTTTGTGTATACTTTGCAGGAAAGCAGATATAGCGGTTCATCTTACGGTGAGTCAATTATGAGAGAAGCCTGGGGAGAGAAGGTGGAATGAGGGGTGGGAAGTGAGAGCTGATGGTGATAGTGGAGGCAAGCCTCAGCTTGAGGTAGAGACCCATAGAGGGCGGGGATGGAGGGTGGTAAGAGAGGAGAAGGCTGGAAAGACATCAGGGTCAGCTCTTTGGTATCACAGCAAGCATGGTCTTCCTGACACAGTCACCACGAGTGCTGTGTGCCTTGCTTGGGGCAGGAAGGATGCAGGACTCTAAGCACAGGCTTAGTGCTGCTGCTGCAGAAGTCTGTTACAAGCAAGGAGCAATGATGCTGCCCTCGTGGCATGGAGGGAGCCCAGCTCTCCTTGCCAAAAGGCATGCTGGTGCTGGATGTCTGTAGTGGTGCTCCATGACTTGATGTTTCCTCTGGCTAGACAAGGCTTGGCCTCTTCTGTATGAAAGGCTTTTTTTTCCCCATTAAATCGTATGCTATTTATTTCTGCCTTCTTGGCTTTGGCTGCACGCTATGAGTCTGGAGGAGCTGTGACCTGAAGGGACCATCTGTTTCTACAGGTGCAGCCTGCTGGTAGGCAGAAGGGGTGGCAGGGTCCGGGCAGGGGGGCTGCGGTGCCCCACGCCTGCTTGCTGTGTTGGTACTTTGAAGGGGGGGGGGAACAAACAAAAAACCCAACCAAATGAAAAAAATCCTCCCATTACCCTGGGCAGCTGTAGTGGAGTCAGACTGCTGGTTTCTCCCTGCAGATGGAGAGGCTGGGAAGAGTGATTTGTTTCCTCCCTGCATTGGAAACCCTCCCTTGGTCACAGGACTGATCTGGCAGGCAGTGCTATTTTCTTCCAGCAGCTGCAGGGCCTTTTGCTGGTGTGGCAGACCACACTTGCAGGGACCCAGGGGATGGACCTGGGAGCACCTGGCTTCAGAAGGGCTTTGTCTGATAACAGACCTCTGGTTTCTAGTGATCTGACCCTCGGTCATCATCTTTGGACACCCACAGAAGGGCTTTGGTTCTAGATCCACAAAGGTGCTGAGGCTCCCAATTTAGGAATCTAAATGGGAGTTTGATGCTTTTGTTGCTGGCAGCCTGTAAATGAAAGCCCCTGCCCCACGGTGCTATCTGTAAGTATCCATCAGCTCTCCACGCTTAGTGAAAGTGGGAGATACAACCTCTGATTAATGCCTCCAGGGAGTTTCTACAATATTGTTTTGCAAGCAGTTGTCATTTAACATTAAGGCAAATACCTTGCAGCTATGAACTAGAAAGCCTTTTTTCCCTCCCTTTTGAAAACAGCCTCTTGGCTTCACAAGCTTTCTGGCTAACATTAAAACTGCATCTTTCATCTGCCAGTGCTGCAGCCAACCTGCTGGTACCCCAGAGCCAGCCCTGAGCATCATGCGGTCGCCTGCACCGGCTCGGGTCATGGGCAGAGCAGCTGGCTGCTGTGATGGCTGGGAAACCTGTGGGGGGAGGGAAAAATGGAGAGGAAACTGGGTGCTACTGCCCTTTTTGTCTCTTGTAGGAGGGGACTGCTGATTAGTTGGCACAGTCCAGTGCTGAGTGGCTGGATATGTAAATGAGTTCGCTTCCATTAGCAATCTTGGCTATGTGAAAACTCCATTAACTCCATCAAGGCTCATCTCTTTTAATACCTGTGTTTGCCCTGGAGGCATCTAAGTTTCTAAGCTCATAATTTCTTATCGGACTCTGGTGAGTTTTACTTAAGAAAGTAGCTTGATGGAGGAGACACCACCTCTAATGTTTTTCCTTTAGTTCTAAATTATGTGAACTCTTTTAATTACCATTGCTTCTCTGAAATGGTTAGCTTCCCCTTTTGCTTGGTCCTTGTTGCCTCATCTGGTTGTTGCTGATATAACCCAAGCCGACAAATATGGTAGCCAAAATCCACAACAAAATCCTTTCCACCACTATCATTGTGGGAGATCAAATAAAGTGGTTTTGGTGTGGTCACTGCATCATTGCAGGCAATAATGGTGCCAGTGCTTGCCCTGTGCGCCTGTGAAGGTGGTGGAAGCTTTCTCCCATGAAGGACAACAGCCTTTCCTTTTTCCAGCAACCCCTCAGAAAACCAGCAGTGTGCCTTGTTCTGGTTCCTGCACAGCAAGGCAAACAATTACTGTTGCATGAAAACCACGGCTGCCTGTGCTTTAACAGCATTGCAAATTACACTCATAAATTCACAGCGCAGCTAATTGTTGTTTTATGGAGTAGATGTTCTTTAGGAAAAAAAATTAATCTGTAAACACTCTGATGCCCTGCTGAGCAGAGGGCTATTTATCTTGGGTGAGGAATAGCCTTCCAGAGCGATGTAAGTGCAAGGTGGATCACAGACTTTTCAAGGGCACTCACGTTCCACTGGTGTGGCTCTGGGCAAGTGGGATCTGCAAGAGGCTGTTTAATGTGGGGCTTCACCTGCTGCTAGAGCAATATGCTTTGCGATTGTGGTGTTATTACTTGTTCTGGAACCCCCTCTGGCCTGGCTGAGATCAGAATTCCCCTGTGCTACACGCTGCCCTTGCGAAGGGGAAGGATGCAGCTAGTTTGAAGGATTACACTCAAAGTGGATGCGACTGGCTGGGGACAGAGGTATGAACCTCATTGTGCAGGGGAGGTGAGATCTGGGCAGACTCTGCTTTGTTAATTTGCAGAGATACCGTTGAGTGGTATTTGTCACCATAAGGAGGTGCCATGAGAAGATTTCTGCCCTTCATCTGTCTTGAGTCTGTCCTGAGGATTGGTGGGAGAGCCAGGAATGAGCTGCTCTGGAGTCTCGTCCCGGAGCCCTGACCTGGAGCAGCCTCATCGTGCACGCAGGGAAGTCAGCAGTGAAGCAATCCCCTCGTTTGCTTGGGGGGCACCCAGTGTTCTGCCGCTACAATGTCCCTAGCTGGGCTTAAGCTCCCTTCCCTTAGTGCCCTGGCACTTGTTGGTCAGCCAAACCCTGCTGCTTCTCATGGCAACAGTCCCACCTTCAGAGACCGCTCTGCGTGCAGATGGAGCTCTTTAAAAGGCCACTTTGCTTCCCCAAGTGCTATTGTTCTTCTGAGCCTTTCTCTCTTTATTCCTAATTGAATCCTCTGTACTCAATTGTCTTCATCTGTGGAAATGAGGGTGAGGTTTCAGCACTCTTTGCTTATGATAATTTATTGTATTTTAATTCTGGTTTCAGTGTGCAGCGACTTGGCAGGATATGTGATTTGTGGGGAGGCAGAGAGTGGGAGGCTTTATAAATAAAATACCTGTGTGTCTTCTGTCTCCCTTCATGACCAGGGGCTGATCTTCATTACACCAGGGCAAACCTGAGAAGATTTCCACTAAAATTTAGGGTGGCACCAGTGCAGTGCTGGTGTAGCAGAGATGAGAATCTGACTGCATGCAAATTGTCAAGGCTGTAGCTTTCAGGGCTCTAAACAGACAATGTACGTGTATTTTAATAACTGTAACCTTCCCAGCAAGTGCAGTTTCTGCTGAATGTGCAGAATGTAAACCTGTATTATAAAAAGGTTGTTTGTGGTAGATCTTGATACACTGTTTGGACTGGGCTTTGCTTTGCTCCAGGAGGCTCTAGCAAGGCTTTGGCAGGGAATGATGTGCTAATTGAGAATTCAGCAAATAACAGTTTTAAAAAGGTCCTTGCCTAGTAGAGTAAGAGACACCTCTAAAAACACGCTTTCACTGGTTAGAAGCATGTAAGAGAATGTCCTTGTGGGCTGAACAGGACACTTTAATTATAGGTGATAACAGTGCTTTGAGTTTTGCAAATGATCTGCATAATCAAAGTGCTTTTGGCCCTTGCTTGTAGTGCCGAGGTGAAACGGGTAAGGACAGGGAAGTTTGTTCTGTGGTTTTCCCCTTGAGTGCATGGAGAGGGCTGATGGGAGCTGTACTGAAAGCACCGTCTCTTGCCCAAATCCAGCTTCTGAAAAGGACTTGGACACTGTAAGGAGCTTTGGTGTAAATGCCAAGGTTGGCATATGCCTAGTGCTACAGTGAGTGCTGCTGGAGAACCAGTCTGAGATCTGATATCGTGCGCAGTGGGGCCTGGTGGGAATCAGACCTTTAAGCACATAGCCTGCTTTATTGGCTCGGTGTCAGCCAGGGTGACTCCTGTTGTAACAACTGCCCTTTTTAAAGGGGCAAACGTTGTAGCCTGTTGAAAGCCAGCAAAAGCATTTGAAATGTGAGGTTGAGCCAGGCTTTCGTGTAAACAATGTCGCCTTTCCCTTCAGTGGTGTGGAGTGTTATGTGGGGTGTGCTCTTGGCTGGCAGCCCTGGAAGAGCTAATGCTGACCTCTTCTAGGAGGCAGAGCAGAGAGAACTCTCCCCGGGAGGTGTAGAGCTGTCGCACTGCTGCTGGAGTCTGATCCTGCTCCAAGAGGCACAGACAACACGAGAACAACAGGGGAGCAGGTGAATGGCTCTCTCTGATGGGGACTTGGCTGGCAGCTCTGCTGCTGGAGAACCTAGGGCCTGACCTCCTGTCTGATGAGCTGAGCTGGAGCACCTCCTCTCTGCTGCTGAATCAAGGGTTGCTCTGTTACGGGGTGAAGGAGGCAAAGGCTTCAATCAGTGCTGTAGTTGCCAGGCTAGAGTGTGTGTGTGTTATTGCGAACATTCAATGTATGGAGAGGCCAGGTGGGAGCCAGGTTCCCCCAGTAATGCTGCCTCTTGGCAACTGGTTAGAATGACTTGAAGGGGACATCCATCCCCTCCAGCTCCAGATGGGATTTAAATGAGTCAGTTTTTATTCCTGGTCTGAATGTGAGCTTACTCTAAATGTTCAGTGTTACTGTAGGCTCAGCTATATTTGTGTGTGGTCCCTGTTTTTGCTGTGCTGGGGCCCCTTGGACTTCCCCTGCTGTATCTCTGCAGCTGAAATCTCAGCAGTAACCTGTTTAGCTTTCCTGGCAAAAGTTTTCAAGTAGAGCACAAGGCTTTCCAGGCAGTGCGTGCGTGAATATGAGCAAAGCCAGCAAGGTGTTCAAATTCAAGTAGGTCAAAAGTGGGAAAGAGAATTTCACAGGAAACACCGAGATGTGTTTTAAGCGATTCTGTTCCAAGTGGAAGTCAAATAATCTTTTTTTTTAAAAAAAATTCATGTTTTCTAGAACTGACTCTAAAAAATAAATCTCTTCCACTCTGAAATAATAACCTAAACCTTCAGTTTAGTCAAAACATTTATCTCCAGTAGATTGGGTGGGAGCTGTTCCAAACTGGTGCAATTTAACCTCATTTCTAAGTTGAAATATATGTGATCATTCAGCAGGGCATTTGAAAAGTTACTCACTTTTAACACACAGTGCAGTCCTGCTGCCCTCAACAATTAGCATGAATGCCAGTCAAATACAGTGCTGTGACCTTGGTAATTGGGCAGCCAACCTTTCCATTGGTGTTCATCTCTGTGCCACGTTGCTTTCACATACATACCCTCGGGCACGTGGTTCGGGTGCTTTCTGAGTTGGAGCCCAGTGTATAAACCCTTCGTGAAGATTATCTGTGGGAGCAAAAGGCCCTTATTCCACTGTCACTGCTGTTGCTGCGTGGGCGTGTTAGTGGTGCGGGGGGAGGAAAGGGGAATGTGCTTCTGTGGGATCACAAAATTGAATTCATTCTGTGTGTTAATGTAGCAAGTGTCATTTTCTTAACACAAAAGAGGAAGTCCAAGAAATAAGAGGTTTAACTTAAGTCATCAATACAAAAGAAATATGACTCCATTTGTACCACTGTAAACAAATGAAGCTGGATGTCTGTCTAAACAACCAATAGCTTGCAGGCAAGTAAATAAAAACCACTCAGGATGTGAGGTGTCTTCAGGGGGACCTTAATGGTTTGATTTACCTTCACTAAGGAGCAGAATGGGGTTGTGTTAGTGGAGCTGCCCCAGCCTTGAACTGTGCTGGCTCCGGTGTGTTCGTGTGAGCACAGAACACCGATCCCTGGGGAAAGGGACTTGGCTGGAGCTGCCTGCCACCGTGTGAGTTGCTGCAGATCTGGCTCTGCTTCTGCTGAGCTCCCTCTGTGTGCGTGCATCCTTCCTGGGGTCTGTCAGGTTTGTGCAGGTTTTGGGAAGTTCCTATGGGTGTCATGGCACACCATGCAATTTGAGGTGCGCAGCTGTGTGTGTCTGCAGAGAAGAAGTGCTGTGGGTGAAGCTGTATGTTGAGAGCAAAGGCGCAATGTGCCCAGTGGTGCAGTGGGAGTGAGGCATAGACTGGCACAGGAGTTGGAGTGCTGGGAGCCCTCAGGCTGGTTTCATCCTTGGCAGCACTTTGGTCACCCTGCGGAAATTACTGTTGGCTGAGTATCTGGGAATGCAGACTTGGACCAGATTGTCAGGGCAGTGTCTGTCCATTCCGCAGAGCAGGGATCAGCAGGTGCAGGGAGCTGAAACACCAAGCGCCTCCTTGACTTTTCCTTGTCGCCCCTCCTCAGCCACTGAAATTGCTGGTTTATGTCTGTGAACAGCAGGAAGCACAGGAACGATTTCTCCTTTGACATTTAAATTGCAGACAACATTTCCAATTAAATTTCCCTTTTTTACTAGATGTTGGTTCAGGTGTATTAGCCTTTTTATTTTATTAGGGTTATTATCTGTTGTCGAGGCTGCTAGCGATGCAGAATTTGATGACATTTTGGCAGAAAGGCTTCTGAAAGCATCGCCTAATCTTGACCTTTGGGAATGCATGGAACTCTGCTGTTGGGTGTTTGCCAAGGCCATGGCTGTCTTAAAAGCTTTGCCTCTCTGCTGGGATCTGCAGCCCCAGCAAATCCAGCACATGCTGGAAGTCCCAGGGCATCTTTAGCTACCTATCCCTTGGCTGCGGCCTGTAGGCTCTCTGCCTGGGGGGAAGATGGTGGGGTCTCTGGGAAGGATGCACAGGGAAACCCCAGACTCGCCCTTGGAATTGCCTCCCAGAAAGGTATAGAGCTGAGCCCAGTTATTTCCTAATGGCTTTGCTTTTCACCTGTTTCATTCTGCTGGCCAGATACAGGTTTTCTTTTTCTCATCATGATGGGACGTCTTCTTTGTCAGGGCGCTTAATCACAGAACCACAGAATCACAGAATGGTCGGGGTTGGAAGGGACCTCTGTGGGTCACCCAGTCCAACCCTCCTGCCGAAGCAGGGTCACCCAGAGCAGACTGCACAGGACCTTGTCCAGGTGGGTCTTGAATATCTCCAGAGAAGGAGACTCCACAGCCTCCCTGGGCAGCCTGGGCCAGGGCTCCGTCACCCTCAGAGGGAAGAAGTTCTTCCTCGGGTTCAGCTGGAGCTTCCTCTGCTTCAGTTTGTGCCCATTGCCCCTTGTCCTGTCGCTGGGCACTACTGAAAAGAGTTTGGCCCCGTCCTCCTGACACCCACCCTTGAGATATTTATAAGCCTATATTAGGTCCCCTCGCAGCCTTCTCTTCAGGCTGAATCTCTGAGGCTGTGCAGATAAACCTACAGACCTGGAAAGACAGGAGGGAAGGAGGATGCGGCTAGTCAGGCAGAGAGAAGGAGGCTGAAGGAAGAGCAGTGGGAGGGAAGTGGAGAGAGAGAGAGAGCTTAGGAGGAGGTGAGTTACATCACGTTGTGCATTTGTGTTACTGGCCCTATTCTCCCAAGCTGTTTGTGAATTAGAACAAACTGGGTCAGCAGAAACTTTCTGATATCCCAGCAGAAGCATCAGGAGGTGATGTACAGGGATTTAGCCATACAATTTGTTGTTATTTCATTTTCCAGTGCACTGTGACTGGGGTTTAGCTTGGAATACCTTTACTGAGACACCTGCAAGGCAACAGTTGTAGCATTACCCAGAGGCAAGCAGGAGATGTGTGGGGATCAGCTGCATGGCTGTTTCAGGCTTTACGACAAGTATGTTGCAGGGATTTTGCTTTGTACAGAGCTGTGTAGTTAAATCTCTTCAGCTTCTTTATGACTGGTGCTGCTCACAGAAGTTACTTTCTCTTCTGCTAGAGATAGCTCTGGTCCTAGTGCAATAGGAGAGAGGAATGCCCTTTGCTTTGCAGGGTGTTTAGGGCTAATGCAGCTGCCTTTGGTTATTCTGAAGGCGTGCGGGTTGCAGGAGGAAGAGGGCTTGCAGCCGCTTACCCTAGTGCCAACACCAGTGGTGGTGGTCTGGATCTGAACAGGAAGAGCTGACCTCTGGTTCCTGGCAGGTCCAGGGGCTGTGGGCTAGGGGGGTACATGGGGGGATGCATTTGAGGCTCCTCAACCATGCATCCCCAGCGGGTGGCAGGAGCAGTGCTATGCCTGTGACCCCATGGGACAAGATGGAGCTTCGCTAAATGCAGTAGCCATGTGACACAAGGCCCAGTTTCCTCTTCTACACATGTGTGGACTCCGTCTAAACGATTGTTAACCAGCGCTGGATCAGAGCCCTGCTGGTATTTAGGGCAAATGGGGCATCTGTGCCCCCAGGATGATGCTTGCTCTAATCAAACTCAATATTTCTCCTGATGGTCCATTGCCTCTGCATAGCGTCTTCTATGTCAAAGTCCAGAGACTTTACAAGCTTTAATTACCTGCCTTTTCATCACATCCCTGTGGGTTAATATAATTCCCACGTTTATAGATAGGAGCTTTGAGAGAGACTAAGGTCAAAAGGAGAGATGCATGGAGAATGGTAATACAGGTCAGCAAAGTATTTTGAAGCTTAAATTCCTTCCGATTCTGAAGGAGAATCTGAAATGCTGTATTATCTATGCCTTTACAAACTTCCCTAGCCACATACATGCAGCTCACTCCTCACTGATACAAGGTGAAAAGCAATTGAGAGGAGCGTTGCTCCCAGGTGACTCCCTTAGCAGGGCACGAAACCGTATGACTCTTGGCAAGAGAGGTTTGGGGCTTCAGATGTGTAGCAGGGATGAAATGCAATTTATGAGGGCATAGATTTAAATGAATCAGTTCATTCATAAATTCAGCTTCTCCAGGCTACTTAGCTTTTTGATGTCTCACCAGTATTTAATTGTCTTAACTTTGTCTTAATGGAATTATTAGGTTTTATATCTCTGTAGATCTTGATTTATTTCCCAGCTCTCTATCTATTGGCCTGTGGTAACACTTCTGCTTGGCTTTGATTTGCAGCGGAGGGAAAGTTGCTAGATCAGCAAGTTTGTTCTTAACAGTTCTTAACCATCTATCATCTGTGTTGTGCTGCAGATTTTAAGTGAAACATTGCTATGGCAATACTTACCACATTGGATGCACTGGATGTTATCTTGATGAGTTAATTATTTTCCTTCCCCGTCTTGGAATGGCCTCTGTCCCTGAATGTTGCACATCTGAGTCTTGCTATCCCTCCTTCCTCAGAAACAGCCTTAGCTGTAAGACTGCCTTGGGACTTGGGGAGATGCAGATCCAGTCAGGCTGTATCAAGTCAAGGAAAACTTCGTTTTCACGTCAGATGTCTGCACAAATAACTACTAAGACTGCAGACTTGCAATTATTTCCTCTCCCCTGTCCAGTTGAGGAGGGGGAGTGATAAAGTGGTTTTAGTGGGCAGGTGGCATTTATCCAGGCCAAACCAAAACACTGGTCTTGGCTGCACTGCACCTCCCCTGCCCAGTGGGACAGTGGGGCCCCTCTTGGCTGGCCTGACCTTGGACCAAGCTTCGTGAGGCAGGAGGCATCTGTCTCTGCATGACCTGTAGCCCAGCAGTGGCTGCTGTCACAAAAATGGCACAGGGTTTGGGGTTCCCTGCTACCTTTGGTGTCTTCACCTCTCTGGTGTTGTGAACAGTGGGGGTTGTATGCAGGAAGGGGACGGTGGCTTTGCTGTGGTGAAGTGCTCCTTGCTGCCCGTGCATAGCGTGAGGGGCTGTGGCTATGAAGTCTGAGGAGGTAGGAGAAAACCTTTTCCAAGCAGAGCTGTGAGATGAAGTTGAGTCAAAGCTGGTGACTGGAGAGTGAAGTGAGGCAGGAAGATAAATATTTTAAGTTTCAGTGTTTGTGTTGTTCTGAAACAAAGTCCTTGTTTTTGTTCTGTTTGATGCAAAACAGGATTTTCTGGACTTGAGCCAAGATGCAATTTCACTTCACATCTGTCTTGGTCAATGACTAAGTTAAAGCAAACAAAGAAATTAACTCCCTGAACCAACTGCTTCCCCAGGATGCCAAGGTTTTGGCTGGGAGAGAGTGGCCCCATATCCTCAGGGATCTTACTTCTTAGAGAAGAGGGTGGCCAGCAGCAGATTGGGGAAGGCATCTTGGGACACCAGAGGATTTAGCTCGTAATAACAGGAGGGGTCAGTGACAGCTCTGTCTGCAGCTGATAAGCAAAAGAACAAGCTCCGAACTGCAGGTCAAGAAATGGCATTTGTCATTACCTTAGAAGCCCTGATAACATAATCCTTTAATAATACTGTCATAATACCAGCAGCTGAGGGCAGGAAAGACAGCAGAAAACTAGAAAACCTGGCGCTGCCTTTGGCATGGATTGGCGTGGGAGAGGAGGACGTGTGCCCAGGTGGCTGGGGCACAGCACAGGTGAAGGTGGGTGTCTCTGAGCACAGGAGGTGGCTTTGCTAGGAAGGATGCTCTGCTGCATGTCCTAACGACTTTTTTCGTTGCTGTTGGTTTTGACTTATTTTTCCCCACCTCAAAGGGAGCAGCAGGACCTGTGCTCCTGCTGTGAACTAATGCTGCTGCAGCTGCCTGCTAGGAGGAGGAATCCCCTTTGGTTGCCCCTTGGCCACCCTGTGCCTGGGCCAGAAGTACCAGCTGTTCAGGCTGGGGATCATCTTGCTGCTGAAGACCTTGTCTAAGGCTCCTCGGGGCACCGGGGCCTTAGCTAGCCTCTGCAGAGGAGGTCCGCACCCTCAGGGCTGTGCAGCTCTTCAGAAGTGGGCAGTTTGTGCAGGGCATTGAAAAATACTGCAACAAGTGTAGATTGCCTGTTACTAGATATGTTGTCCCTCTGCCCCTCACTTAAGAAAAATATTGCCCTCCAAATTCAATCCTGTAGCCCATTATTCATGAGGTCATTACTGTTTAATTTAATCACCAAATGTCAGTAGAATCCCATTTATTCTGCCAGCTCACTAGAGATTTACCTATTTATTTTACATTTCAAATGAATTGCTCATTACTCTGTCATTCTGGGATTTTATTCTGTAATTTATTTTGTGGGCCCTGACAAGTTGAAAATGAGTCCTGGTTCTCTCCTCTGTCTTGCATGTTAATCGTCAGGCCCATGCTTCAAGTGTTTGCTTGCAGGACCAAGGGACCTGACCCAGTATTCAGGGAGGGGAAGGGAACCCGGCTGTGTAATCCCACTGCTGCTGATTCAGCTGTGATAAGAAGGAAATACTTTTTCTCTTCCCTCGCTCCCTTGCCTCTTGGGTCAATGGCAAAGAACAAATTACCCTGTGCAGCTTGCTACTGAAATACATCATGGCAGTTCAGAGGTGTGTGGCCATGGGTATGGATGTGCGGTTGGAGTCCTGAGAGCAAAGGCTGTAGAATAAAAATGTTGGAAAGAATACACTGTTTGGGGTATAAATCAGCCTTCTGTTTTAATGAGGTTAGGATGAAATGGTTCTCGGTGAGGGACTGTCCCTAGGCTGCCTATTTCTAGCTCTTCGCTTCTTTTTCTTGCTCTGGTTTTTGTCCTGTGTTGGTGCTGGAGAAGACGGACCAGTGCTCTGCTCTAGCTAGCAAGGTGCCAGGCTCCTGCGGTGCCCCCTCCCCTGTTTGCCTGGCTACTGAGATCACTGCGTGCGATCTTTGCCCCAAGCAGCCTCGTTCTCCTTCCTTTTGCAGAACACACAATATTATGGAAAACCAATTTTCTGTCCAGATTAGTTCTTTATCTGCCAATTGAGCACTCTGTGCTGTTTCTCAGCTGCCCTGTGAGCTGCTGGGACCCATGGGCTGTGCACATTGCCCTTTATTATCCAGCTGAAGAGCGGCTCTTCTGTGCTGGAGAGAAGACTTGTTAAGGAAATTCACAAAAGGCCAAAGACACTGGCAGGCACTAGAAAGAGCAAGAGGAGGAATTCAGAGGATGTGAAGTGTGGGATTTCAATCTTCAGGCTCATTTCTTGGTGGAATATAACCTCAGCATGCTTTCGGCTCAATGAGACCAAACAGCAAAAAATCCACCGGGTTTGTCTTTGACGCTTTCCCTGACTCTGACACAAATCCGAAGTACCTCATGGATTTTCTGCTTTGCCCAGCCTGAGATCAGCAGTATGGGATTGCTCTTATTTGCTGGGCTGAGTTATTGCGTGCTGCTTCCAGTGAACTTCCCTTGCAAGTGTGGGAGCTGGATGGAGTAGACCCATTTAGCTTTTTTTTTTTTTAAGATACTGTTCTTGGACACAGTATTTTCCCACCCTTCTCAGCCCAGGTGATCAAGAGCACATTTCTGGAAGTCACTGTTTTACAGGTCTGGAAAAAGCTTTTGTGGATTGGCCTTGCCATCACTGTGAAGTAAGCTCAATTTGGCCAGGCCGATACTCATGTAGCCCTACTAAGAAATCCTAGGTGCTGTTAGTAGCTCGGAGAGTGGCTGTAGTCACACTGTGCTCCCTTGCCTGCAGATCTCCACTGCTTGGTCTCTCGTCTGATTTACTGATCTGCAGGGCAGTGGCTAATAGGTGTTATGGCGTGCTACTCCAAGGGGCAGGTGGCCCTGCAAGTCAGTCTGGTCCAGCTGGAGGTCTTCCATGGTCTCACCTCCCTGGGCTGATCAGCAAGGCCCTATCTGTCCTGGCTGAGGCTGTGGGGTGGGTGAGCTACCTGAACAGGCCAGCTGCCTCCTGATGTGTGCTTATGCTATAAGCTGCTTGAAGCAAGGAGCACCTTTCAGTCTTGCTTTGCATGGCAATTTGTGCTGAGAGGAACATGGGCTCAAACAGGGTCTTTCAGACATGGCTGCAGCATGAGCAATTGCAAAATCACCTAAAATATGAGCGACTCACTCTGGTGCTGTTCCTTGTGAGTCCTCCCTTTTCCTGGGGTCTGGTTCAAGCTTCTGTGCCCACACTGGGGAGGAAACCTGCGTTGCTGATGGAGAGGGATGTGCTTGGTTTGCACTTGCTCAGCGGAGGGAGGAATGGAGTGGCTGACTGCTCCGTACTCGTTCTTGTGAACAATAGCTCAGGAAGCGTAATTTTCCAACTGGATGTCAGGCATGTTTATTTCTGGATACTAAAGTACTCTTGACTTGGCCCTAACTGAATTCGTGTCCCAGCATTTTTCTTAATTATACTCTCCGATTCCTCCATGTCAGTGTTTAATTGGAGATTAATTGGGAAAAACAGCGGTATGCATCCTGCTAGAGGAAATGGATCATCTGCATGTCTCTTCCATGCTCCTGGCAGGATTGAGGGAGGAGCCCAGTTAAGTTTTGGCCTTGTCCTCTCATTTCAAGGTCAGTGTCTCCTCTGCTGCCCTGCTGATGCCAGGGAGGATTGCCGAGTCTCTTGTTCAGCACCTGTCCTGGAGCAGGGTGGCTGTGCTGAGAAATGCAGTGGGCTGAGCAGGCTCTCCTGTGCATCTCCCTGCACCCTGGCTCTTTGGGGTACGATGGGGAGGGGTGTCAGACCATCAGTAGGTGTTTGGTGGAGGAGTTCAAGTCCTGCCTGGTTAGATCCTGCTAGAGGAAAGGCTCTGGAGCCCTGCCGGGCACTCCTGGCTCTGCCTTCAGCTGAGCATGGGATGACAAATAGAGGTTATTCCTGCAAATGCGCCTTCCACCTATTAGCAAGCAGTTAATGGTACAGAGATCTAATAACAATCCCTCAGCCTGGCTCCGGAGGCTGCACGGCAGTGTCCCTGCCAAGCAGCTTCTCTTGCATCCTCCTGTGACTGCGAGAGCAGTGAAGGGGATGAGGGGACTGCTTCCAGGGGAGCTGGTTACATTTAGAGGCTTAAGCTCCTTACTCTGTCCCCATAAGGGGGACATAGCAGCTGGTGTCCCTTTGATAGCCAGGGAATGCAGGTCTCAAAATCACTGACAGTGCTGCAGGCGAACACTTGCTTCAGGCTTATTTTCCCCAAAACTCAGTGTTGCCAGGCAGGTTGAGAAAGCAAGGAGCAACCTTTGCTCAATTCAGTAGGCTGTGTGCTGGTTGGGGTGGCTGTTTGATGTTGTAAAGCTCCTTGTACCTCTTAACTGTAAAAACTCCTGTTCCTTTTGAAGCTGCATAAGCAGTCCTATTACTGAGAGCGCTAAGTAGAAAATAGAGCCCCTCAACATCTTCCCTGCTGGTAATACATTGTGAAAAGCTTCCTTTCCTTTTAAAAGGAGCAAAGAGCTTTGCTTTACTGCCGATAGAAGATGCATTTCTCTGGCAATCGACGTAAAATAAATCTATGTAAATAGAGGTAATTTGGTGCAAAGGAATTGATTTTGCTATCACTGTGTGTTGAATAACACTAGTTTGTTTCCTTAAAAAGGTGGGGGGAGGACTACAGTTTGGTACTTTGCACAGCTGTATAGCTGTTTCCCTCTATTTTTTTTGCAGCCTCAGAGGGATGTTGCTATCCCTTTGTTTTTTTTCTTTTCCCGGTAGGTTTAGTTTTGCTGTCCCATTTAGCATGAGAAATGCCTGGCTAGCTAGTCCAGCCCCTCACTCCAGAAGTGCTCATTTGATTTTGGATTATCCCACTTCTAGAGAGGAGATGGGGGTGGTACTGAGATGGCAATAGTAAGGCTTTGAACATCCATGAGCTTTGGTAGAAGATGCAAGGGCTTAGAGTATCTGATAATTGCGCCATTGTTTACCTGCAGCTGAGTACTAAAAATGAGGTGTCTAAGGAAAATGGATATTTGGTCAGCTTAGGCTGTCAAGTTGTGGAGCTAGCTCGTTTTGTCTCAGTTCTTCCCCTCTATGTCAATAGGGTCCTTTCCAGTGCTGCCAAATTACTCCAGGGCCAACTAAGTCTGGGTTTCAGTATGCCTGTTTCATGGTGCCATGGTGGCCTCCTCTCCTCCTGGCCCCTTCTTCAAGCTGAGGTCTGGCTGTCCTGACGGAGGCTGCAGACTCCCCAGGGTGCTGTTCCTTGGGAAGAGGCTGCGGTGAGGATGGCAGAGAGCAGAGCCCTGGCAGGTGCTGAGCAGCAACGCGATGGGGACAGCGGGTAAGGGTGCAGCTGACCCGAAAATGTTTCCTCTCCTCAGTGCCTGTCAGTCAATAGCACCTGTCAAACCTTTGAGGGCTGTGGTAAGATGTGAAGGGGAGGGTTGAATTATGGCTGGAAAAAACACCAGACTTCTTGATTTTTGTCAAGAAACCTTTCAGATTTACCTCTGTGGCCTCGCTAGTCTAATAATGAATTGATTTCTCTGCGCCTTGGCACGTTTTACAGAAGCCCTGTCAATGTAAGGCGCTTGATTTAGTCAATAAAAAATGGGCTGGGGACTTCAGACTGGGATTTAATCATTGCAACGTCACTGGTGACATTTGAAGTGACAGATTTCTCATTAACCTGGGGAATGCGATTTGGCTTGTTCCTGCGGTACCCTCTGACCAGCTAATGTTTGGGGGGAAAATCCCTGCACAGACACTGGTGGTTGTGGCGGCAGGACCAGGGAGCTGAGCAGTGATGGGGAAGGGAAGAGTGATGCTCCAGACCGGGATAGTGCTGCTGCCTCAGCAGATGCATTGCTGGCTCCGTACTCACCTTCCGCTGTCACGCTGCAAACTTAATAATGTTTGTCAGCAGCTAATTAACAGAGTAACAACTGCTTTCTGCCAGGAAGCTGCACAGACCCTGCAGATCAGGATGCTCTGCCCTGCTGGGGAGAGGCTGGGGCAAAGATGATGGCAAAGGCTCCAGTGAGTAAAAGCAATGCTACTGTGCACCTAAGGTGGGGCAAGGAGCTCTCGTTGCTTCTGAGGAAAGATCACTGCTTGCAAATGGCAGAGCGTGCAGCCAGTGAGTACAATGAGGACGTGTCAAACATGGAAAGATAAGTGAACTGGCCCGTGCTGCGAGGTGGACAGTCGTACTCTGCAGAAGCTCAGCCACGCTGCTTGCCTCATCTAGTAGTTGGTAGCTTTTTAGTGTATTCCCTCTGTGTGCAGCCAGAGGGAATGTCTGTGTATGTGCTGGTGAAAATGCTGTTCAGGCAGGGGTTGTTTTGCACTCAGATGCAGAATGGAGTCCTGTGGGGTTAGTAGTCAGAGTGCTGCAGTGGTGGGTCTCCTGCCAAGTCACGGAAGTCCATGGAAAACTGAGATTCAGCAGGCTCTGGAGTACAGAGATGTCCAGGAAACGACACTTCTCCATCTGCCATCAGAGCTAAGTGGACATGAGGTGCTGAGTTTATCCCAGTGAAGACATGTGCTGCTCTTGTTATGTCATCTGGGTAGCGAGCTGTCATTTGCTTCACTTCCATCAGAGTGGCCTTTCCCCCGAATTTGGGCTGCCTATGTGAGGCTCTGTGCAGACCCCATTCTCCACGCAGTCACTGTGCACCAATCGCCCTTGGCTGCTGTGGGAACAGAGAGGTCTCTTCCTTGCTCCAGTGGAGCTGAGATGCTGCCTGCTCCTCCTGGGCCTGCAGCAGAAGTTGTTGACAGTGGGCTGCTGCCAGCGCTCTG
Source organism: Opisthocomus hoazin (assembly GCF_030867145.1). NCBI lineage: Eukaryota > Metazoa > Chordata > Aves > Opisthocomiformes > Opisthocomidae > Opisthocomus > Opisthocomus hoazin. The sequence continues at coordinate 13,334,450 of NC_134429.1, forward strand.
CCTTTAAGGAGAGCCCTTTCTTCTCAGCAGGGCAAATGGAAAACCCATGACCCCCTCTGCTGGCAGTCGTCTCCCGTTGAAATATTGTTTCAAGCCAATATAAAATTCATTCACACGGTCATCAGTGTGAAATGAGGAGGCAAGGGTTTTCCTTGCTTTTCCCATTAAGAATAAATCTGCCCTCTGAGACAGGCTGTTTACATCCTTTAATGAGCCTCCGCTGTCTGAAGCGGGATCACTGCCTGCTCTGCAGCATAAGCCACACTTGCTGAGCACCCTTTTGTCTTTCTGTTCTTCCTACAAGTGTGAAATGCTCCTGAGTCGCCTGTGCAGGGCTGCTGGGACTCCCTCCCCTAGGACTGGCTATGTTTCAGCTCTGCTGGTGATGCTGAGAGTTTTGTTTGGCTGGGGCAGCCAGATGATGCTAGGACACAACAAAGAAACTAGCTGAGAATTCAGAAAGAATTTTCTATTTGCTGTTCTAGTGAAGACAGTTATTCTGCTAATTAAGCTAATTCAGGCCCTTGAGGTTGGACTAATCTGTGCATTAGTTGAGGGGGGAGGTAGCCAGCAGCACGAGGTCTGAGCTGGGAGTGCTCTCATGGGCCAGGCTGCACTTCCCATCCTCCCTCTCTGCACTGTGATAAGCTGGGGTTTGGCACGTAGGGTGTTTTTAAGAGACACTTTGGAATCTCACAGTTTATTTAAGATTCCTTGGGATTATTTTTAGCTTGCTATGGCTGTGAGATGAAAGCATCTTCCAAGCCTCTCTAAATGAGGAGCTGCTTGCTTCTCTTCACTGGATCTGTTTTATAGGTGAAGGAAAACAGTAATAGAGCCAGAAATGTAATTATATCGCTTGCAGTGTGTGGCTGTTCCATGGTGAGACCTTTGCTCTGTGTCTAGTGATGAGGCGCAGTGCTCAGCGGTAGGATTTTCACATAAGAAATGATGCAGTTGTTGGCTCCTTTTCCTATCTTGGGAGGCCCTGAGGCAAGAGAGAGGGATGCTGTGGAGCTCTCCTCGGGGCAGGGCTCGGAGGTGCTGTGATTTGGGCTGGACAGGCACAGGCAGCTCTTTCGGTCTGACTGTTCAGCCTTGCACAGTGAAATTCAGAGCCCCCTTGGGTTGACTGTGATGGGCTCTTGTTTACAGGCAGAGCAAGCTGCCTGCTCTGATGCTAAGGGCTTAGGCTCGAGACAACCAGAGATTATGTTTAATTTGTCTTTCCCTCACCTCCCAAGTGCTGGGTGAAGGCTCTGCAGAGCTATGTGTGCTGCAAACTCACAGCAATCGGATCTGTGACTTGTGCCTGACCAGGGCATACCATGAGAGAGCAGCCCAGTGCTGTCATACCTGCCATAGCCTGGGCTTTCTAGGTGGCCTCCCATGGCCAACACGCATGAGCCACTCTGTGCTTATGCTCAGGTAACAGTGTTCATGGAAACCACTCCACCTGCAGAGGTGATTTTCTAAGCATGCTCTGCAGTCAGTGGGGATGGCCTTATCCTCTCCTGTTAGCAGTGAGATGAAATTTCCCAGGTTTGAAAATTTTCTGATCCATTCACGCTCCTTGGCAATGACAGGAGAGCAAAGACCTCACAGTTAGCTGATTTAGCTCAGAAAAGTTGTCTCATCTTTGTTCTGTGCTACGTTCTCACTTTAAACCAGTTCCCTGAGACTGGGAATTCTTTGCTCGCTGGTTGTATAGGCTGTATAGGCTCTTCCTTCTTTGCTCGCACCCGAAGGTGCTGTTTGTCACAGCTGTGCCCAGCAAGAGGCAGGGGGTACCTGTAGGTAACTGGTGAAGCTGGAAGAAATGGGGGCCTAGGCATATAACCAGCATGTGCCTTGGTGATTGTTACCCTGTCCTCTGCTCACAGCTGGAGGGGACAGAGGTCTGGGCGCGTGAAGGAGCCAGGGGCTCTGTGCTCCGCTCACTCCTGGGTACGAGCACTGTGCATTTTGCTGTCGGTGGAAACTGGATAACATCCTGAGCTGGCACACTTGGCTGCTACTCTTCTCTGACTTGGCCTGGATCGTGGAGGAGGGCGATGCATGTTTACGCCAGCTGCGGTGCTGACCTAGTAACTAGGAAGTAGGTTTTTTTGTTAAAGGATGGAATTAGTCCAATTTGGTCTGTACAAATCAGCTTTTTAAAGCTGGTCCTGCTGTGCGAGTTGAAAAACAGTGTTGAAATAAAAAAAACCCCTCCATAAAGAGGAGATCTTGAAGACTTTATCCTAATCGTATGAATGCTTTCTGCATTAAAGCATTACTGTAATAAGAACATGTCAAAGGCTTTGCTGGAAAAGCCATTAAAACAGATTAGAGCATCTATCTGTACCATAAAAAGGTCCTTTTAGTAGAACTGACCGTAATTCCAGCTGTCACAAAACAAGAGGCTCCTGAAATGCCCTGTGCATAGCCATTAAAACTGGGGAAGTCTCAGCCACATGGTCTTTCTTTGATTATTTTCAGTGCAAAAAATACTTTGACCCTTGGGCCATCATTTCTTGGGGAACCTCTGCCTGGGGGAGTTAACGACCTCTCATTAAACCAAGATAATTGTCACCTCAATTCCCAGCCAACTGTGGGGAGGAGGACGAAGGCAGTGCTGTGTGATGTGCTGTATCATGTGGCTTTCCCTTGGTCCCCGGACCTGTCCCCATCTCCCTGAACACAAACATGAGCTGGTCAAAGGCTGGTGTGAGGAGCAGGCTTCACAAAACTGGGGAAAAGGAGTTTGCAGAGGTGCTAGACTAAGGCAGGATGAGAAGCTTTGATTTCTTTGGAGCTCTAACAGTCCAAACATGCTATTTTCACTGGAATAATTCTGATTTTTATCCAAATCCCCTCCTTTCTCTAGCAATTATATGGGTTCTCTTTAAAAATAAAATTTTCCCCCATTTCTGACAATTTAGCTTAGCTGAAATGGCATTTTCATTTGAGGGAAAATAACAGAGGAGGAGAAATATCTAGCCACCTTTGTCATTATTTCCTCCCCCCCAAATCCCAAACGAAGCAGTGGAGATATAAGGACAGATGCACAGGGCTGAAGGAGCTGGGGAGTATCTGAGAGAGAACAGAAGCAGGAGCAGATTAGCATCAATGCTTTTGGGTTTCTGCCCTAGTAACAATTCAGGCACCGGTCCCCAGATCCTTGTTTTGATCCTTTTGAGCTGGGAATATAAAAGGAGTGCTCCTCCATATTCAACAGATGCATCTGAAGAAGGTACAAAGGGGAGAGAAAGAGCCAGATCCTTTAACTTCTTTGAAGAACTGAGCATATGGAAAAATGTTTTTTATTTTAAAAGGGAGGGGGGGGGAATTAGCAATGTTTAAAAATTCAGGGAAGAAAGAGGGAAGGGAAACATAATTTTAACTGTGTATAGTCCTCTCTGCATTCATTTTACTACTCCAGAGGCCGTTCCTTGTGCTGTAACTCCTCACAGGTTTAGTTTTTTTGCTGTTGTACCCACTCCTAAATGCAGCCTTTGGTCATGATGCTGCTTTGTCTCCTCCTTCGCTCACCTACCTGTTTTATTCCCTGCTGAAGGGTGAGGTGCAGCCCTGGGAAGAGACCTGGCCCTACTGTTACACTCCTAGTGTATGGTTCATGCCTGCACAAAGCTGTAGCTACCTCTGTGGGTTTGGGGTTTTTTTACCCAGTCCCTCCTTTGTCCGTGGGTCTTCAGCCACATCTTTGTGCTGTGATGGTTCTGCTCCAGCCTTGAGTGAACAAACATTGCAAGTACTGTGTGTTTGAGGTGTCCCCTCGGCTCCCACACAGGGCTTGTTTAGACAAAGACCTTGGCACAGGCAGATGGTTTCTCTGCTGTCCCCACTTCTGGCATTTCACCTTGAACATCATGCTTTTGACGCATCCTCCTTCGTTTGGAATAACTTGTCTTGCTGTCTCCACCGTATGCTCCTTTCCTTTGCTGATAGCCCCAGGTTCTGTGTGAAGTAGAAGCATTTGGGATGGTGTCTGTCTTTCCATCCTTTAACAGAGATGTTTATACCATCTGAAAAATATGCATTGCATTACCAAACAAATAGCCATGGCTTTCGATGAGTGAAGAGGGGCGGCTGTGTTTAGATTGGGGGCACCTATGAACACCCCACTTGTGATTACAGTTGTTGGCTTAGCAGTGAGATTGCATTTCTTTTCCAGTACTTTAGCTGTATATATAAATTATTTTAAAGTCCAGTTTTCTCCATTGAGATCAGCTGGGGATTCTACTTTTGTTTTTCAGTTCTTATAATGACTGTGTAGGAGGGTGACTAGCTTTTAGAGAGAGAGCAGCTATGAAAGTGGTCACTTGGCAGCAGCCTGGTTTGCAAGGGCTCAGGTTGCTTTAACAGACATGCAAATTGCTGTTCTTCTTGTATTGAATCCCAAAGCTGGTGGAATCCTTCCTCGAGAGAAATACCAGGACAAGCCACATCAGAGCTTTGCTATTACTGTAAAGCACTGAGCAGTGACTGTAAAGTGCTGTTGCATTTTATTTGCTTCCATTTACAGTCAATTGACTGACCTGCATTTTGCATAGACAGCCATGTGATTCGAGCTTAATGAGTCAATGGCGTGTGGGACAGACACGTGCCTCCTCTAAGCGTGGGTGAAAGGCCTATTTATGTGTCTCGTGAATTATGTTAAAACTGATGGGAGTAGATAATATCCGAAGTACGCTGGCATTTAAAAATGCTCTGGACCTGCCCCTGTGGCTGTTAATGCTCACTGGCACAAGCACCCTGTAGCTCCAGGGCCCTCTGAGACTGGAGCTGGTGTGGCTGGAAGATGCAGCAGTGGCTGTGTCTGCTGAAGGCTCACTCCCCATGGACAGCTGGTGTACTGGGGCAGCTGCATAGTTGTGTCCTGTTTCTGTACTGAAACGGCTTGCACACTTGCAGTATTCCACTGCAGAGGGATTCCAGAGGGACTCTCTGCAGGGGCGGAAGGCACTGCCATAGACATGTCAAGTGTGGTTTAGGCCCATGAAGTGCAATGCCATGGGTTTCTTCCAGGCTGACTCAGTTTGGGAAAAGGCACCGGGACGCAGCCCTCCAGAGGCAAGTGACTGTCACAGGGCGTCCTGCTTAGGCACAGTGCCAGGCTGAGGGCTCAGAGCATCCCCCGTCTGATCGTTGCTAGAACCGGCCTTGGAAGGACCAGCACAGCCCAGAGCTGAGATTGGTGAACGATCCCCTTGCTACTACTGCTGTGTAACACTAAAATAAACCATTTTCTATATATGAAAGCCTGCAAGGTAATTAATATCCTAGCCATTAAATTCCACTGTAGTATACTCAGTGTTAATAAGCTAGCTAAGAGCTCTGCTTGAAATTAATAAGTTGCAAATGACCCAAGGGCCACTGCTTCATGCTTGCTTTTTTCCCCATTTACCCACCCAAAATTACAGAATTTAAATAGAAAGACAATTTTCATTTATGAGCTAGTATCATTATTCATAACTGGAGAGTTGTAAGGAATAAAAAGCCTTTCTGGTTAATTAGAAACTTCAGCATCTCAGGGAAATTTGGAAGGGAAGAAAATCTGGTTTTGACTGAGGTGCACAAATATAAAGCACAAATCAAAAGGAAGGGTAATGTAATTTCTGCAGAAATTTCAAAATGCTTGATCCTGAGGGTCCAGCTCTCCTGTGGAGGCCAACAACTTTACTGCAGGAGCGTGGAGCATGCCAGGAGGTAGAGTTGCTGGGTGTTTTCCCACCTCCTGGCTGCTCTCTCTCAGGAGAGAAAGATAGATGGATGGGCTCTGGGAAGGAGAAGGGGGGAGAGGAATGGCCAGAACAGCTTCTAATTTGCAAGAGCCAGAAGTCCTTCCTGTTGGTCATGCCATACAACTCTGGAGCTTTCTCCCAGCACTGATCTGCTTGGTCTGCCTTTGGTGAGCTGCTTGTGGAATGGGGGAGAAGTGCTTGAGAGGAAGCTGGAGCAGAGCTGGGCAACTCCCCTCGGAGTCACAGAGCTGAGACTACTGGGCTAAAATCCCCTCTCTGCTTTGAAAATGGGCAGGATGGGAGAAGCTTGCAATGCTTTGGTGTGTAACTATGGCTTTTTTTTTTTCTTGCTCTTGGAGCTGTCATTCTGCTATCCCCTGCCAGCAGCAGAATTTCGAATTAGAACAAATTAGGGGGAGAAGACCTAGAAGTATAGCAATGCTCTGCTAATTATGTGGCTTGCTTAGTGGGAGAGCTGGCCTGTGGTTTTGTCAGTGTTGTTACTAAGAGAAGGTGGCATTGCTCAGAGGTGCTGAGGAGAGAGAGGGAGGGAGCAGTTTGAAACTTGGGTGGGTTTATTTGTATCCATTCTATGAGTGTGGACTACCTCTGTCTGAAGCATCGGCCGGATTCCTGTATTAATGACGCTCTTTCCACACTCTCTGAAAACCTGGTGTTTCTACTGAGCTGCTGTGCACAAAAGCATCTCTAATGTTGTATGCAGTCCCCCTGTAGCTCCAGATGCTCATCTTCTTTTCCTTCATCCCTACACAATCCCCTAGGGACAATTAGGGAAGAGCTTGTAAATTTGTAATTAGGGACCTTTTCAAACCTAGATCAGTTCCTCCAGTCTATCAGGTGAATACATATTTATAAGTGTTCTTAAAAATGCGCCATCCTTCACTCAGTAAGATGTAATGAATCCATCATGTAAATACATGCTCAGGTGCAGAATGGAAAAATCCTTAGAGTATTTTTTTTAGGATTATTAGAGGGATGTTCCTTGAGTAGCTTGCTTTCTCTCAAAAGTGATAATAAAAGTGATTTAACTATATACAATGCACAGATCACTTAATGGATATTTCTTTATCAAAACTATACTGGTGCTCTTCTGGAAAGCAGGATCTTCTTATCTCTGCAACTTGGTTCATGTTCAGAGTAGTAAGTTAAAAAAACTTAAGGAATAACTCACCTATGCTGCTGAAATTGGACTCTGAAGAGTGCATTTTCTAAGAGTGCATTTTCCAAACGTAAAACCAAAAAGCCTGGTTATTGATACAAGAAATGGTGTTTGAGATGCCTTAATCTGAAATTTCCTGCTGTCTAGTCTCTTCTGCTCTGCTAAGACTTAACCAGTTTTGCATTTCTAGTTTTCATGGAGGAAAGACTTTCTGAACATTATGGGCTGGCTGTGTTGTCCCAGTGCCCTGATTAAGAGGCAGGAGTACTCCAAGCCAAGCTCTGGGGAAGGAAGCCAGAGTCTTCAGCATCTGAGGCAGTGTTTGGTGTGCTGCAGGTAAAGCAAGATGTGTCTGCAGCAGCCTGCTGACCTGCAGAGGTGTCTCCAGATGGCTATCTGACAGTGGCGGGATAGGAGGAGGAATGTCATCTTGTGCATGTTGGCAGCTGTGGCCTGGTGGGCTGGAGGAGGAGTTGTGAAGCCAGAGTCCTTTTTACTAATCTGAGCTCTGCAAGTCATGTACTGCATGACTCTGGGGAAACTTCTGGTTTTCTGTGCCGTGGTTTCTCTGATGGAAATCCAGGTCCTTCAGCTAGACAGGGAATATTGGCTGTGGAATTACTCAGTCTTACTGGGCTCTGATAAGTGTGCTTGTCAGCGCTATAGACCTCCCTGTAGCTGCCAAATGCTTGGTGCCTGATGCATGCCACTGGCCCAGTGGTTCTGCTGTGCTCCTGCATCTTGAGAAGTTGGTGCTTGAGAGGGCTCAGACTATGGAGGAGAGTCTGTAGGCAATTGTTGTAGGAGGATCTTGTAGTGAGGGTTGGGGTTTGTGACTGTTCCCTCCATGTAAGCACTTCTGAGCTGTGCCATGAAAGGTGATGACAAGGAATGAGTTACTTCTCTTCTAGGAGAGGTGTTGAGTCTAGTAGGCTCTCGGAAGGAGGCTGATCTGTGTGCCCACCATTGGCTCTGGTACTGACTCATAGGTAGACTTGAACAAGCAGTTCTGGTTTCCTTCCTTCTGCAATTTCTCTGACTGCAGAACCTAGCATTTATTACTGTTTTTTAGTTTAGCATTTTTCTACTTACAAATGTTAGCAGTGAATCTTAAAATAGCACTGGGGTATGTCTCTGGGACATACCTGTGATTACGGTTAATCAGGGCTGTAAGTGCTTCGTTGGGCTGATGCCAGGGCACTCAATCACACTCAAAGTCAAATTTGCTTCTCAAGATAGCTCTGCTGCTAGGCAGGAGAATACACAATACACTTCCTCCGGGTTACTGGGTGCCACGGCACGGGGATATTCAATATTACAGCTGGAAGCGAGCCCTTCTCATCTCTAAGCCAACTTAGGAAACTTGCAGACTCCTATCCTGACCCTAATTAATAGAATCTATTCTATTTTCATTGCATGCCACTGCTTAACTTCTTCGAAAGGAGGAGGCAATTATTCTGGAGTGTTAACTGTCCTAACTTAATGTAGCATGGAATAGCTGATGCAGAAAGAAATCTAGGATTTTATGGCTACAACTCTCCACAGTCTGCCTATCTGAAGGGAAGGGAATTTTTTACCCAGAACAAAGGGCATGTATTTTGTAAAGCAGTAAGTCAAGAAATGCATAGAAAGGGGGCAAAAGATTTTTCCTCTCATGCCCATTTTTCTGCAGATTCATTAATTGCTGTGTGCCATGAGACAGCAGTTGCTCCTTTTCGAACTAGCAGGAGGAAATGTGTCCTCAGCCCAAGTATTTGCAGGTGAATCCTGTGTATGTGGTAGCCTTTCTCTGTGGTGCTGATTTACCTCTCTGCTTTGATGTGATGTGCAACAAACCTAGAGATACTGGAGCCAGATGGTTGTGGGTACCTTGGAGAAATTTGGCATGCTGCTAGTCCAGACCGAGCTTGTGTGAACACTACTCTCATTAAATCCACGAGCAACTGAGCGCCTGCTGCACCTTACCAGTTGCCACCAGCCACAGTCCTCAAGTTTAAAAATAAAAAAAAGCCAAGTTACCTGAGTGTGGGACTGCTGGGTGGAATAGAGATCAGCATATAGGGGGAGGTACTTCCTTTCTTCCTGACAGCCCTTTTTCTCCTGAATAACATACCTGGCTGTAGGTGCACCTTTAGAAAGGTGCCTTTTTAAACCTTGATTGCTTGTGTGTAAGCAGTTGTGGCACTGTGTGTTTGGGATGCTAAAGCTGGAGCTCTGCCAGCGCAGAGGTGTTCAGGTATGGCCTTTCCAAGGGCTCTGTGTCTGTTGTGGTGAGACTGGTGTGCCAGGATCCTGCTACCTGCCCAGCTCATGTTCCCAGGGGAGGTTTGATTGTCCCTGGTGACTGGCAGGTGGTTGATGGACAAGGCCAGCTCCCAGCACTGACTGCCAGCAGATCCTTCCCCAAGTGATCTTTTTCTCCTTTTATAGGGTCCTGTTAAGTTTGTCTTTAAAAATTACCATTGCTAATGTTACAGCCTGAAGATGTTGTTGAAAAGTTTCCTTAATTGTTACAGCTTATTATGGTTTTAATTACTGCATTTTTTAATGTGAGTTGATCTTTCTGTAATATGAATCTGTTTGTGCTCGCTTTTTTCTTTACATAAAGAGTGCTTTTACCATCTAATTAGTGGACTTCATAGAGTTAGCTGAGGGACAATATTAATTACCCTTTGTCCTAGCTTGTCTGTTGATGCATTTTCTAATTTCCCAGTTATTTCTTTTTATGTTCTTTGCATTGTGAAGCTAAGGAATAAAATTAAAAACAACTAGGAAAGTCAAGGTTGGAGTGGGGGGAGTTGTATGCGAAACCTCATCAATGGCTGTTCTGCGCTGTTGATCTGTGCTGCCGCAGCTGAATGTGACAGATCCAGAGCTGGGGCGTAACACTCTCGGCACTCGTTTCCCTGCTCCCTGTTCTCCTTGTGCTCCTGATGTTAGAGGAGTGATGGATTTAATTCCCCACCACCACCCCAGACTAAGCCTAATGGTAAAGTGAGCAAGCAGGGGAGGTGGAATGAGGCAGCTGGCAATAGTGCTGTGGCCAGGTACTCATTAAAGTCTCCTCCAACTCTCACAATGACCATTAATGACTAATTTGTTGTGCTCCCAGTGTCCCCACTGCAGTACTGATTAATTTAACAAGCCTCTGCACACAGTACCCATACAGAAAAGGGGGGGGGGAGTGTCTACATGGCATGCAGATGCCCTGCTGGCACTGGGGCAGCCCCAGCCTGACCAGTGGGCAAGGAGGTGGGTGTGCTGTGGTACCCAAGGTTGGTGATGGGTTTGTCTGGGTGTCTGAAGTGAGCTCTGCTGCTACAAGTCTCCTCCCTGGCAGCAAGCAGTGGGGTGTGCTGGCTGCTCTTGCGCCCCAGGAGAGGGGGAGCAGGCAGGAGATGACTTGCAGGATGTGCTTCTGATGGTCTGCATGCTCCTCTGGCTCCTGCTGTAATTCACTGAGGCCTCGTGGCTTACTGACTGTGGCCTTAGATGATGGATGGTGCTTGTTTAATGCAAACCTGCCTTTGGCGCTGCTGCTTCAGCAGCTGCTGATTTGTTGTCTTCCCTCCTCTGCGTCAGAGCTGGTAGTAACCTAGCCGGGATCGGGATAAGGCACTCTTTTCGCTGACTTTGATACAGGCATGAGCTTGTCCCTTTACCTCCTGCTCCACCAGCCACCTCCTCTGCCGCTTGCCTTGGTAAGAGCTGGCTACAGGGCAGGGAGCACTGTGCCCAGAAGCAGGAAAGCCATGGGTGGATGAGTGGTGATGACGGGGCCGCACATGCCCGTGGGTGCTGGTGGGTTTGCTGAGAGCAGGGGCAAGGAGCAGGCAGCAAGCAGCACATGCCTGCCCACCAGACAGAGCCAGGGCAGGGACAGAGCTGCCTCTCTGCTCTGCAGCTGCACCTCCGGAGGGGACCCCGCTCTCCCCAGCGTTCCAAGCGCTTCCTGCCTGCTGGGCCTGGAAGAGACGAACTCATTCCTCGGCTGCTCTGCCTGGCTCTGCTGTGCAGCCTACAATAGAAAAGGGGATCTGCTGCCCTCCCAGCAGCTTGGCACTGGGCAGAGACAAGAGCCAGCCCTGCAACGGGGGACAAAGCGAGAAGGAGCAATGGCTGTGGGGCAGGACTGAGCTAACCTGGCCCTCACTGGTGTGTGGCAGGGAGGCTTATTAATTGCTTGGTGGTGCTGTGTTACATGGCCCATTTGCAGCTTTTTCCTGTCTGTTTTGAAACTGTGAAATGAGGCGCAGTAATCAAGGAGGGTTTTAATAACCATCCCGGCTCTGACATTTAAATTACAGATGGCATTTTCAATTAAACAGGCACTCTCAGCAGGTTTAATTTAGCTATCAGTTCTGCTCTGTTCTTTAAGTGCTTTCTTTAAAACAGTGATGAATCTAAAACTTGCTCCAAAGGAAGGAGCTGAGGAGAGATTGGAGCTGGAGAAGGGGAAGCCTCTTTAGAAGACGCTGAGCATGCAAAGGGAAGCCAGAGACTGAGGAGATGAGACATTCAACTCCCCTGGCACAGATTTGTGCACAGAACGCCCAACATGCTGCTCTTCTCAAGTGTTGTTTTGTGTGCCTGTATGTGTGTATACACAGTCACAACACCATGCTTCCAAATGCAGCGATCCCTGGGCTTGGGCACCCCATCTGTTCTGTGGCTGATCACGTACCTGTGTGCATGCCTGCCTCTGCTCCTGAATGTCTCTTTCTGATGGCAGTACCTTATGTGTAATCTTAGAAAACATCTGGCTGACATAATAAATTGCATGCATATTGGTGTATACAGCATGGTGTTGCCAGCCTTGTGCCTGGTTGTACTCCAGTTCTGGAGTGGGTAGCTGTGCCTGTGCACTGACGGTTTCTCTGGCAGACGCCCTGTTCTCCACACGCGTGTCTGTGCTGCGCTCCTACACTGTTATTCCACCTGTGTTTCATTGCTGTCCTGCTGCTGCCCATGAGTGATGCCCTGTCCCACAGCATAGCAGCCTATGGACCTGCCTATGCACAGCTGCATTCACCTGCAGGCCCACAGCTGTCCTGTCTACCTTTTCACACATGCATGGTCCCATTTTACCAGGACACCCTGAATCCTTACACACATGAGCTCTCCCTTGCACTGTTCACAGTTTGCTTGCTTCTTCCAAGCAAGGCTGAGACTGTTTCCAGCTCTGCTTAAACCTGAACCTAACGAGAAAACTATAAAGGGCATGGTGCGAATTATTGGTTTGGTTCAAATTGGTTTCCCTGATGGCTCTGGCTTGCTTTCCTCGTTAGTTACAGGATGTGCTGGTTGCTGACACATGGAGCTTGCATCGCTCAGCTGGGGTCAGCGCTGCTCTTAAAAGCCTGTGTCACCAGGCACGCTGAATCTCAGTGTCCTGCAGGCAGAATGATACCTGGGTGGAACTTATGCTATAATTGAGGCAGGGGTGAAGCTGGGGCAACCCCAACTTCTGTGTGCCTGAGGGTAGGCTGCTGCATTGCTTGTGAGGTGGACACAGTGGTTTTTTACGTAGTGCAGATAATGCCTGGTAAGCAGCCCTGGAGGGTAGGCTGTGTTGTCCTTCGCCTGTCTCTCTGCATGCCGTGCATGAGTCTCCAGGCCCCGGTGGCCCTGCGCACTTGGGTCCTGCTTGTCTCCTCTCTCGGTATGGCAGCCATGGTGGACAGCCAGTCTGGGTACCTGGTACTTTTGGAGGATGAAGCTATGGGGCTGCCTGCTTCCAGATCACTTCCTGATCTCCAGGAATGAAATCCTGCCTGATTTTTCTTGAGGTACATGTTTCCAGTCCTCCATGGCAGAGCTGATGCTCCCCTAGGTCAGAAACATGTCCTGTTACCTCCATACCCAGGTGAAACAGCTGGAGTTCTGCCCAGCACAATTACAGGTCAAGGACCGCTTGTGATACTGATGAAGGAAACTCGGTCCAAGTAGTACAATTTGGGGAAGCCCTCCTTGGGCCAGAGCTCAAAAGAGGACAGGATTGGGAATTGCGATGTCAATAGCCAACTCTGCGTACTGTGTTGCTACAAAGACCTGGAAGTCGCAGCTCGCATGAGGGTGTAGTTCAGGACAGCTCAGCCTTTGTGTGTGCTTATGGTCCTCTTCTGTGACAAAGATGTGTAGCATAAATTAAGGCCACGGTCCTGAGCCTCCCTTTGTGAGGGCTGCTGTGGCACTCTGAGAGGAGCCTTTCCCCTTCTGCCGAGGAGAGCGCCTGCTTCCTCGCAGCTGTCGTGAGGAGCCTCTTGTATTTCTCTCCAGTGTAAAACAGGGCTGGATAATTTCATCACCGCTAATAACATTTCTAGCAAGGCAAGCTACAATAATGATAAGGGTAATTGAATCTCATGCTTCGGGGATAAGCTAAGCTCAGGAGGGGGGATCAGGGAAGAATTCATTTTCCCCTTCCCTGTGGAAGCTGCTTTGCACAGTTGATCATTTGTGCTGAAAGGCTGATGCTTTCCCTGGCATGGGGGCTGGGCTGACCCTAGCAGCTGGGCTCCAGAAGATCGCTATTGCCTGCTGTCTGTCCTGGGCCTTGGTGCTCCGGCCTGTGGATGAGCCGGGTTTGCCTGCAGTTATTCCAGGACAAAGTGGACAGCAGTGCTAAGCCCCACAGTGGACAGCACTGCCTGCCCAAGGCTCTCAGTCCCTTATAGCCTGCTGGCAGGTGTGGGTGTGTGCTGAGAGGCAGAGTGAGTGGACGAGGGTGCCAGGAGGGACAGAAGCAAACTGTAAAGTTAGCCCCTATATGTCATGTTCCTGTGCCACTAGCCTGCTGTAGAAAAAGCATTTGAACAACTTCTGGTAGTGGTAAATTGTTCTTTATCTAGAGCACTGCTTTGATTTTTAACTTCAGAGGCATGAGTTAACCTATAGTGACATGTGATTAAATGAAGAATATAAAGCCTGGCTGTCCTAAGAGTTGCCAAGAGAGAATACCAGCTCTATTGTCAGCTGACATCTATGGGCTTTGGTGCATCTAATCCCAGGATTTGGAAAGTCTCCTCTTACCTGTTGTCAGAATAGCGAGGAGTTCTAATTCCTGCAATCGCATTACAAAAATTGTTTGTAGTATTTATGGTGGAAACTTAATTTCAAATAGTATAGTAGAAAATCCTGACTGGGTCAAATCTCAGAGGGGGCCTGGGAAGCAAAATAAGTCTGTGTAACTGTTCTGTTATCCTCCCAGCTCCTAATACCTTCTAGAGGTGGAGGCATTTCAGTGGGGTCTGAGGGGGTCTCTTAATACCCTTCTCTTACCTCAAAGGAGCATTGTTATTTAATTACCTCATTTATGCTTGTTGAGAAGCTTAATGCATTCTGAGCTGTGGGAATGAAAGGGGCTATAGAGGATAGTATGTTGTTATTTGTTAAGAATAAAGCACAGAGTGATGCAGCTCAGCTAAACGGAGCTTTTAGACCTTTCTGACAGGGTGGGAGTTGTCACTAAAGAGACCTGGCTGGCTGAGCTGGAGCGAGGGGGTGCCTGGCACACAGTGGGAGAAAGATGTCAGCAGCCAGCTGTATGCCCCGGTCCCCTCGCTGTACTCCATGACCATCCCTTCAGATGGATTTATTTCCCCTGGTGCTTGGTCTGGCATAGGATCAGGCAGCAGAGGTGTCTCGAGGTCTGTAAGTGGGCGTCTGAGACCTTGAAAATGAAGTGATGCGTTCGGCAGCCATGCAGGGAGACCGTGCAGAGCCATATATCGAATTCAGCACACAGAGGTGTTCAGGGATGCTCTGGAGTATGTCTTCACTTCCAGGAGAGAAACCTCCAAGCTCAGCTGTGCTAGTCCTGGAGAGGAGAGCCCTGGAGACAGGAGAGTACACTTCTATTCATTTTTTCCCCCCCTAGCAGCTGTGAATTATTCATGGAACTCCACTGACTTAGTGCTGGGGAAAGGATTTCCTGTTCATTATTTACTGATCTCTTCAGAAATGTTACATTTTTTCTTTTTTTTTTTTTTTTTTTTTTTTCCCCTGGTATGTCTTTAGGAGCAGGAGAAGTTTATCCCCCAGACTTTCAAGGAGTCCTTTGCCATGTGCCTTTGTTATTTATTCTTTATAATGAAGCTACTAGAATTAATTCCCAAGAAAGACAGTGTAAAGAAACATCCCTGTCATTAAACAGTCTTCAGAGCTGTGGTTAAAAGATTTCCAGGTGGCAAATGAATGCCTCAGTGGAATCCGTGTCAATTGACTCATGATGTGATTGACTGATGGTGTCTAGTCGCGTATCGAAGCTGTCCTTGATGACTATCGCCTGGTTCCTTCCCTGGCTGTGAGCATGGGATGAAAAGACTGAAGCAGGATGGACAAAAGCCCTGGTGACCATGCTGGGAAGGAGTCCAGCAGCTTGGCCTGGGACTAGGTCTCTCTTGAGGTTAACGATTCTCAAAGTACCGAGGATATCGGGGTAATACCCTTGGATTTGTTTGGTCAACGTTGTGGTACGTGGGATCCATGCCCCACAGCAGTGTCACTTCTTGTCAATTCTTGTTCAAAATCTGGGTCACGTTCCTATCGCCTCTGCATAATAATAATGATCAGAGGCTGGTCTGTGCTAGCATGTCCTGTCTGTTCTGGGGTTGGGTGCCTGAATGAGACAGGGACATGTCTCCTACCTACAGTCCCGCACGTGATGGCATTCACACCCCTTCACGCACATGCGAGGAGGAGCACTGAGTTTGCATCTTGCTGGAGTTTTGCAGTTTTTTCTCTCTTTCTCCAGCCCTAGTGCTTTGTACAAACATAGGTGTTGCAAGCTCTGCCTGTTGTTTTTTTATGGGGCATTTGCTGTTTTCTAAAGGTGCTGTTCGTCCTTATCTAGTGATTTGCAGATACACATAGGGTAACTTCTCCAGGTCTGTTTCCAGGTGGGATTGTGAGAGTGTCAAGTAGTTAATTGGGCTATGTGGTCTCTGAGGCCAGCTTCAGACTCCTGATTACCTGTGTGGATGAGCCAGGGAATTGCTGCTGTGCGTATTAATGAGGACAAGCTTTATGTGGAGCCTGCCAGGCTGTTCGGGGTGATGAGCAGAGTGAAAGGTTAAGACCCAGAGAGGGGAGTGATCGCTGGTGTCAGGGGAAGAATGGATCAGAGGGTGCGAATGGCACAGCAGGCATCAGTGCAGATGGGGCTGTGAAGCAGACCCTGTAGCATTGCTCTTACAAGCAGGGCAGTAGGCTGGAGCAAAGCCCTCTCTCTGGGACACTGTGGACAGAGAGAAGACGCTGTGGCTCTTCATACGGGTCTCTGTTGGTGTGCTCGGACTGTTGGATGTTACATCCCCTGTATTGTGCTCTGTCTGCTTTTGTTTGTGCTTGCTGTGTGAGGTCTGCTTGCCTTTCTAAGTTGCGCAGCTCAGCAGGACTCTAGCTCCTCTGGTCTTTCAAATGTCTTCAGAAGGCTTTCCTGGGAACAAAGTAAATTGAGGCATGAAACTTGCAGTTAGTTGCAGTCCAAAGGAAGGCAGCAGTTCATCTGGACAGGAAGAGCTCCCACCTTGGCTATTCCCACCTCCTTCTGACCAAGATCATTCGACTTAGGAAGGAGCAAATGCAAAGGAAGGTTTTGAAAGCAGCCTGGAAAAGCTTGGCTGGGGATTCTGGGTTGTAGTATACAAGTCATTAGGAAAACAGCAACACCTCTGCCTCTCTGTTAGCTCTAATGTTCTCTGGAGATGCAAGTTAGCTGTCTGGCCAGGCTGCAATGTGGGGAGATAGGGAAATGGGCATGATTAAATTATTCAGGCAGTTCAAAGGTCTCTGCAGGCAGCTGCTCCTTTTCTACGCGTAGGGGAAGGCTGTAGCATTGCTGATAAGTGTAACCTGTGAGGGAGGAGATCCAGAGTGAGTTGCTGAAGCCTGGCACCCCTGGCTCAGGGGTGTTCGCTGGTTAGCACTGACACCCAGGGGCTCGGCAGGACAGGCTTCCAGTGCCTTGCAAGACAGATGTCACCATCCAGCACTGCGCCGTGCTCTGACAAGAGCCAGCGTGGTCCCTTTATTCGCCTCGTGGTAGACACTCTCCGGACATCCCGGGGTATGTCCAGGCTGTTTCTCTGTCTGCTGGACATAACAACCCTTTTAGCTGCTTTCTGCCACACAGGTGTGCAGCAGTGATGTGCTCTGGGAGGGAAAGCTTGTGTGGATTCCCATCTGACACCAACTGGGTATTGTTACTGAGGGAGGTAGACCTTGACATTGGTGGGGCTTGGAAATGAGATGAAATGTCATTCAATTTGTATGCAGGCAAAAAGCACAGTAAATGAAAGGATTAGATGGAGTATGCATGAAGGAAGAGCTCTTGTCCTGGTCAATAATTTAAAAATTCCCAGGCAAGTGAGAGTTAGGGCTGCATGTGCAAAATGGTTTATTTGAGGCTTTAAAAAAAAAAAAAAAAAGGCAGCAGCAAAAAAACTTTCCAAGAAACTATTAAAAAGACTAGTTTGTTCAGATTGACTGGTTGCACTTGAGCTGAAGGTTGCAGTTAAATGTAACTGGAACTTATGCATGCATAGGATTTTATCATTACTTCTATTAAAATTACATAAACTCTGTCCATATCCTGATAGCATAAGGGAGAAAAGAAAAAATAAGATAGCCCTGTCCACTTAGAGGAATGGCTTTGTATTACTAAAATCATAACAATTCAAATGCTTTTTCTTAATGTATGCTGATTGTGTCCAAACTTTCATTCCACATGGTCGCATGCTGTGTTGGAGGCTGTGCAAAGCAGTGAATGAGGCTTGTCTGGGGAGGCAAAATGGTTCAGAAAACAGGGCTGCGGGCTTGGAATTCTTGGCTGTACTCGGAGGCTCCCTGTGTGACTCCTAGCTAAGGCAGGCTTATGGCTCTGCCATCCCTGTGCTAAAATAGGGATAATAGCTCATGGAAGGTAATAAAAATCTGCTGATAGTTCAGAAGCACGTAGGTATATCATGGCCCTCGTTCCTGGAGCAAAGCACTGTCTAGATACAGATCAGGAATTAATGCATCCCATGGCTTTTAGGGGAGTTTTTTTTTGGGCAAAGATATCTTGCTGTTTAGGCTCGCCTGCCTGTATAAAAGCCCCTTTTCCCACATCTGTTCAATCTATACCGCATTCCAAAGTCTGTGGTGAGAACACAAGCGCTGACCTTCATAACTGTCCAGCAGCATCATCTCCTTTTCTGTAAGGAGCGTGTCAAACCATAAGTACAGCAGCTTCTCATTTCTTTGAGCTGAAATACCCAACAGCAACAAATGAGGGTAATTTCCTTTGTTTTATCTGGTTTTCCTCACAATCACTGCTACCACCAAAATTTCTAGAAAAGAAAGAAATCCTCTGCTTCTTTGAATATACTGTGGTAGCTTTTCAGCATCCCCCACCCCAGGTGGTGTAACCCGTGCCATGAGAAACAGTGGGATCAGCAAGTATTAGTGTTCCTCGCTCTCTGCGAACGGCTGATCTGGGGCATCTCAGCTCAGATATTCCAGTGAACGGCCCCCAGTGGTGTCATCTAGGAGCTGGTGTTGCCTCCGGGGATCCACAGAACCGCGTGTACCAGTTAATCACGCCAAGCAAAGTGTCAGAGCCTTGAAAGTAAGAAAGAGGGGGTCAGTTCATGTATGCTGGTCCGAGCCCCTCCCAGGCAGGCTGGCATCCTGTGCCTGGCGTAACTGCGGACTTGCCCCAAGCCTGGACACGAGGAGAAGTGTTTTCACATTTGTTGCAGTGGTTTTGGCTCGGTGAGTTTTATTCCTCCACCTTTGTCCACTGCTACCTTAGCCCTTAGTGCTGTGTTTCCTGGCTTTGTGCCCATGGTTTTGTTTGCTTACCAACAAGAGCTGCTTTGTATGGGTGGTTATGCATCCTGTCACTGCTGGGTGCACTTGAACCTGACGCGGTCCCCGAGGCCGCAGTGGGAAGCATGGGCTGGAGCTGTGCTCTCTGCTCTCCCCAGCCCTGGTTCCCACTGACGGTGGGTGACTGCGAGTTTGCGCTGTGCAGGATGGGGGATGCAAGCGTCTGAAAAGGGCGACTGGGGCTGCTGCCTGATGTTTTAAAATGTTGCTTAGAAACCAAACTCAATATTACCTAACTCCACCAGATCTGCAGTGCAGAACTCATTGCACAGGGGGAAAGGAGTTTTTTTTTACTTTTATTATTATTTTCTACTTTTTTCCTTTTACAAGAAATAACTCACTTTTCAGCTGTTGGAGAAGGTAGTAATTGATCTAGAGCTTTGCAGCTTGCCTTCTGGAATGGTTTTATTCTTAATGTAGGAATAAAACTCTGTTAGGTCAAATACACAGCAATAAATACAAGAAGCACATTAGCTTTAATATATTGGATTATTCCACTTGGTGGTGACGGCGAAAAAAACAAGATTTAATTCCCCTGGCAATGCAGGCAAAGAAAATCACTTTCTCTGCCCATTTTTTTTCTGTTAAGTCATTTTTGTCTGTCAATGCCAATGCTGCAGGCTTTGACGGGGTTTAATTTTACTTTTTATTTTTTCAATCTGGTGTGAAAATAAAAAGTATTTTCTCCAAGTAAATTGTCCACAAATTCACTCAATGCCTTTTATTTCGAGCTGTTACAGATTCTGTCCCTGGTGGGATGTGGGGAGCTCTCAGTACTGTCAGAAAAGTGGGGATTGTCGTGAGCTGGCAGGGTAGGGCAGCTTTCAGCTTCCCTCTGCTGTTGGAGTGGGGCAGTGAGTTCAGCATAGCTGCTCCCCTTTTTCCATGCGTGCTGGTGTTGGTTTCTGTTCCTGCCCTGAAGCTTCCCAGCTAGAACTAGGATTTGCTTCTCCATGCCAACTGCTTCTGTGATGTACCACCACCCTTCCCTGCCGCAGCCTCTGTTGCAGCTTTCCTTGTGTCCCACAGGCTGGAGGTGGCTCAGGGCTCCCATACAGTGGTGAATGTACTCAGAAGTGGATGAATTATTCCCAAGTGATGTGCCTTGTGGTGCTGAACTCTTTTATCAAATCCCCCAGTCATTCTTTGTGCCAAGCCTTCCTTCATTTTCCTGGCAGAGCAATGACATTGGATCGTTTTGCTTCTATCCCTGCTTTTTTCCAGATTTCTATTTTATAGCAGGAGCAGGACTGATGTGAGCAGGCGGGAATGATCTCCTTGCTTGTCATCATGGCAGACAGATAGGTGTCTCTGCTGTGGACCAGGCAAGTAGCAAAGAGACTGCAGCAGAGGTTTAGCTTGGATAACAGAGAGGAAACATCTCAGCATGGTGAAGGGCTGTAAGAAAGGATTTGCAGGGGGTAAAGCCTTTATAGCCAGAAAGTTTTGAAGAAGGACTAGATGAATCTGAGTCAGGAGTGATGTACAGATGGGGAGGGGTCTGCCGTAGACAGGAGAAGGGGACTCCCTTCAGTCCTCCTTCCCTTCAGGAGAAGGGAGTAGCCAGGCCTGGGGTGTGTGGTTGAGGTGTGTGTGGTGTGTGTTGGTTTTAAAGTATCTCTCTCCTGTGTGCAAATTGGCAAGAGAGACTGGGGAAGAGAGCAAGACGGGAGTCTCCATGTGCTTAACTGAGTCTTGGCACTATATTCATCTGTCCAGGCAGAGCTGTTGCTCCAATAAGCAGGGCTCCTCCACTAGCACCTAGACTCTATCTGATGGTATTTGTCTAAGACGAGAAAGACTTCACAATAATCCTGCTGGAAATTAATTGGCTTTTGTTCAGTCTTGCTGAACAAGATCTCATCTTAATCTGTTTCATTATTTCTCCTTGTATAGCATAGTCAACACAAGATTAGGTTTAATTTACAAAAAGATGCAAAGTCATTACTCATATCTGGATCAGGATTTTATCTGTTTTGCTTTACAATGTTTCATGTGTCAATATTAACGAGAGGAACTGCACAGTGTGTGGCGAGGTGGAAACGGCACTGCTTGACTTCAGGACCTTTTGGAAGGATTGCAAGTAGCAGAGCTCTGACATCATCCTTCCTCTACCTCTGTCTCCTGCCCTTGCTCAGAGAAGAAGCTTTGTGCTCGGGAAAACTAGCCTCTTCCCACAGGGCAGCAGGCCACAGTGCTCTTAGCTCTCATCTCCTAGCTCCTTCTGCAATAGCAGCCCTGGGCACGCATGTGGAAAAGAGCTATGGGAAGCCAAAAGGCAACGTTGTGGGGTCCGTGGCAGTACCAGCCAGAGGCAGGCTCGTTTGATGCCAGGCGAGAGGCTGTGCCAGATCCCTAGGGTGGTCAGTGTCTGAGGACATCGCAGTCCTGACAGTGCAGGAAGGCCAAATCTGTGGTTTCTGAAGTGCTCTGCGTGGCTGTGGACATGCACACATGCCTGTGGGTTTATCTGCCCCTATGCATTTCAATGCGCTTACCTGTGAGTGCTCGTACAACCCATCCCGCTAACCAGGCTCCCCTTCTACCCAGTTCCCACCAGGCAGCTGGCTCACAGAGCGGTTCACAGCACGTTCCCTTTCCCGTGGTTCTTCTCAACGTGGTACCTACATCTGCAGTGTGCTCAGTGGGCGGCATCACACTGCCAGCATTGCTCCCCTCCCTGGTTCGTGCTGAGCTCCTGTTTCTGCTGCAGTTAGATGCGTTCCCCCATGATCCGTCAGTCCAGCGAGCACTCTTACGACTTTATTACGGCCTCTCTGCCTTCCTGGGAACACGCTACGGTTAATGGGTCTGCACAGACAGCAGCTCCAGATGAGCTGCTCTGAGTGGCTCCAAGGCGGGTTGGCCAAGGGCATGTGTAATATAGCTTGGGACTCTTGCCTTGCTGGGGAGGGCTGCTGAACTTGGCTTGCGAGGAAGGCAGCAAAGTGGCTGCGTGCGCCTGGGCACGGTGTAGATGGGGATGCAGACTGCCCTGCTGCTCTGGGTGTGATTCTTCTGATTCTTGTGGGCTGGATTAAGGTAGGAAGATGCTCTGCAAGGAAAGAATGTTACTGACTTGAGTGATACTCTTAAATCAATGTCCTAGGATAATGTTGGGTGAGTTCTGCTGCTTCCAGACAAACTTGAAAGGCAGCCCTCGGTCTGTGTTCAGGAAAGCTTTCACTGTTCTGATTAGTGTGTTACAGTTTAAAAGACTGCCTGCGTTCAAGACAAGTGTGCCGCGAGTGCCTCTTGCCCAAGAGACAGCCGTGCTTCCCAACGCGTGGGGTGTCGCAGGTTCGAACGGGGCAAACAGAGAGAACACGGAGCAGCCCGAGCTGCAGCCCACGGGGGCAAGGGGTGGTAGGCAGCAGCTGCCCCAGGCCCCTCGCTGCTGGCAGCCCGGGTGTCCTCTGTTGTCACCGCACTCCCCGGGGCTGGGCTGGGGGCCCAGGGGGCTTCTGGCAGAGCACTGGCCCTTGGGGGCTGCCAGCGAGCTGGAGCCTGGCGCTGCTGGGAGGGGGAAGCAAAGACAGCTGGGTACCTCTGCTGCGAGCTTTCTTTGCGTGAGACTAAACCCTCTTCCTCGAAAGACGAGGGAGAAGCGTGCTTCTGTGCTGGCTTGGCTGTGTCTGGCTTTTCTGTTCCTGTGACGTCTCTTCCTCACATGCCACGCGTGACCACGTCTGTCCCGTTCTGCTTTGTCTGGGTACATTTGCTTTACCTGCAGGCTGCTGTGTCAGGAGCTCAGCTCTCTCGCGTAGCTGTCCCAGGCAGTAGTTATGCTTTCCAGCTTCCGTGAGATGTCCCAGCTGAACTCACTATGGTTGTTCTCTCTAACTCCAAAGCACCTCCCCAGTAGGAAACCATCTTTAGGCCCTTTCTTCCCCTAATAGGTAAGGAGACTGAGAAGGACAGGGTGGTTGCTGCCCCAAGGACATCAGGAGGAACTAGCTGGATGGAAGGAGAAGAAGGACTCGGGTTAGCTCAGTGCCAATGCTGCTCACCTGTGGACTTTGCTTTTCCCCGAGATATCTTATGTGGTGTGGGACAGCAATGAAGGAAGCGTGGGAATGGCTGTGGCTGATCTGCAAAGAGGGGGCTGTTCCCCAGGGGGTGTTTCTTCACTAGCCCAGTGTTTTCCAGGTCTTTGGAGGTTTTCTACTCCTGACAGCCTTGTGGGCCCAAATGCAAGGATAAGTCACTGGCTTTCCATTCCAGTTGTGACCATACTCATCTCAGATGCAGCTTTAGGCGAGAAGCCTCTGCTGCAGGTGTGGCTGATGCCTTGCTATCCTGGCTTTCCGAGGTGCCATTCCCAGTCTCGACAAGCTGTTTGATTTAGGGGGAATCAGCCTCCTAAACTATCCTCCCTTTTACAGCTGGCTGGAACATCTGGGCTGCAAGCAACAGGGAATTGTCAGATAGATGATTTTTTTTCTTTCTTTCTTTCTTTCTTTCTTTCTCTCCCAACCCTGGCCCTGAATGCCTGGTGGGGGAGCAAACTCCTCCATCTGTCTGCAAACCCCCTAGGTGGGTAATAATAGAGGCTTCATATAGGAAAAAATCCATTAGATTTGACAAGAGATGTATGCTAGTACTTCCTTGCCAGGCCCTGTCTCATCTGCGAGAGGCTTGCTGTAGAAGCCATTATGAAAAGAAAAACCCCTTTTAAGTATAACAGCCAGGACTGGCTGTGGTGGGCTTTGTAGAAAAGAAAATTACGGTGGGATCTTGTACAGCTGCAGCCACCAAGATGCAACTGGCTACCCAGGACATCGGACGCCAGCTGCTGAGAGCAGGAAAGGGCTGTGTGGATGGAGTGCGGCATCTGGGGCTTCTCTTGGTGCCTCTGCGTGTTAAAGCTGCCAGGGTAAGACGTGCGTTCATACTTGGCCAAAAGTGAGTAGTCCACATCTTAGTCTCTCCAGTTCTCATCATCCAGCTGTTTTGTTCCAGCATGGGGTGTTTCAGAGGATGTTCCCATTCTTTGCTCGGTGTAGCTCACTGCTAAGCCCAGCAGTGATCTGCCCCAGAGCCGGCCGTGGTGCGCTGTGGGTTTGATGTGCGAAGGAAATAGGAGCCCTTTCTACAGCTCTCGTGGCCACGTTCAGGACTGGGAGGAGACCCTTCTGTGCGGTTTTGTTCTTTTCTTCAGTGTGAATGTTCCAGCAACATTCAATTATTGTGTTTTAATGCTGGGATTTCTAAATACTCTGAGTCTGGGTGATGAGATTATCTGTTACAAGTTACTTGGGGACAGACCTCGTTCTGTCTGCGCAGCACAGATGTCTGCACTGGTCATCAATGTTCCCCAAAGCTGCTGTGCAGTATCACACAGCTGCTTGCTGGGGTTGGCACGGTAAAAAGCAGGAGGAATTCCCCTTGAAGCTGTGTGTGATAGAGCCCTTCAGAGGCTGGGAGCTTTAATACATCCAAACCCTTTTGTCACAGTTGCACTGACTTTCTGTAATGCTATGAAATTGCATCGTCTCAATTTCCTTGAAGCCTGTAACACGTGAGAACTCATTAACCTCCTGTACTCTGCTCATCTCAGACAGATGAGCGACATCGTCATGGATTTAGATGTATGTGTATGGTGCAGATTTCGGTGTGTTCAGACTTCTGGTATCAAAACTCAAAAGGCATTTGGAACAAAGTATTTATAATGCAAGCAAGACTGTTTTTCCCCCAAGTACCCAGGCACTCACTTGCACTGGGACTCTAGCACTGATGTGGCTGAACGCAAGCAGCAGCCGCTCCCCCGGGGCCAGCAGCAGCTTTTGGAAGCAGCTCCGTGGAGCAGAGGTAGCTATGCTCTGCAGTGAAGCTGCAAGGCACTGCGTGCCTTGGAAAGCACCATCTGGAAGCAAGTGGGAAGGCCAGGACAGCTTTGCAGGATGCCCCTGGCCAATGTGAACATGAGGGGAAAGTGTGGAGGGGGAAAGCCCCCTGGCAGCTGCATCCGTCGTTAACAGAGCTGCTGGGGAGGCCGTGTGCGTTTAGTGGCTCAGCCTAGGTAAGCCTGAAGTGGGGACCATGGCCCTAACCTGTATTTGCAAGGGACACAATATTTCGAAGGTCTAATCCTGCGATATGTCCTGACTGTGAGCTGGCAGCTTAGGAAAGGCTCAGTTTAACCATTGCATCAGGATGTGGGATATCGATCCCCTTGCTGTACTGATTCCTTAGGAACAGGGAGAGGCTTCATTTATTCGGTGGGGCAGAGAGTTGGCAGCAAATTGAATATTAACTAGCAACTTTGTCAGCTGCATTAAAGGCTGCGGTGAATAAATCTGCATTGTAACTGGTAATGAGGAGGGGAAAGAGTTAAATTTTGAACTGATTTTGGTCTCTCCTGTGTCAGAACCAAGGCTGAGATCACAGCATAGCTACAGTTACAGATGACCTGGAGGGCATCTGTCAGGGCTAGGCTGTGTAGGAGCCTTCCTGGCCCTCCTCTGTGCCTTGCACAAATTCCCACTATGTTTTAGGTGCACCTTTGCCTGCTGCTGCTCTGCAAACCTGTTGCCCATCAAGTGCGCCCAACAGGTTCAGGCTGCTGGGTTGGGGAACAGAGCATGTACCTCTTTCTGGGAGACTCATGGTATTATACGAGATAGACGGACTCCTGGTTTTTGGATGGGGCTGGTTGACATCACTCCACATAACTGAACAAAAAAAAAGCATGCTTAAGCACAGGACACAAATACCCAGCACACAAGGGAAGATCCACACACAGTTGTGTCATTTTATTGTTTGCCTGGACTCTGGCTTGGCACAGCTGTGGTGCAGAAGGCCGGTGTGCCCTAGGCATCCAGGTGCAGCAGTGCAGAAAGCCCGATGAAGCAGAGCGTGCACAAAGTGACCGGCGCGGAAGCGCTCTCCTTTGGCTACAGGTAATAGTTGTACATGGCGCTTGTAGTAGTGCACTTTGATGCAAAGTGGCGTTCAAGTGTGTATGTGCTGGCAGCCCAGGAAGGGAAGACAGACAGATGGACACAAAAATGTGAGTGCCTACGTCTCTAGGTAACACCAGCTCTACTGAAGAGAGGCTCTTCCAAGAGGATTGCCTAGCAGGGACAGGCTTGGCTCAGGGAAGCTTAAGTGTCTTTGTTCAGGATGGTGGCTCACAGCCCGGAGTGGTATCAAGAGGCACTAGTGGGAGTGCGTATGAAGTGCTGTCTTGTCAGTGAGCACAGAGTGGAGGCAGATGTGTACTTTTTGCAGACAGTTAGTAGGCAAGGAGAACTGAGATCAAGTGGGGCTGTAACAGCAGCTTGCGGCGTGAGGAGTATCTCCTGCCTGCGAAGAGTCATACTGGATGACCAGGGTGCTTGTTCCATGAAGCATGCAGAGGCCAGGGATGGGTAGATGAGTTTGTTTTCATTTGTTCCTGGACCCCTCCCCAGTTTCCTTCCAACCCATTTCCCTGAGTCCTTGTTGTCTCTCCCCCAGCAATTACTCTCAGTTGCCGTCTGCCTGAGGGAGCCAAATGAAGCCCTAGGGTAGGACAGCAGAGAGTTTTCACCTCCCAGCACTTCCCTTTATAAATGGATGCTGGGAACAGTGTAAGAGAAAAGGATCCAATCCCTATGGCTTTGCATTATCACTAGCAATTAAGCACTTGGCAGCCAAGCTAGAGCCCCTGTGAGGCAAGCAATGAGATCTGTCATTTATAAATGGGGGAAGCTAAGGTTCCCACTGCAGGTCATGGAAGCAGTTGGTGACAGAGATGTGACAGGGCTCTGGGTTTCCCTGCTATGTTCTCAGGCACAAGGGCTATGCTTTTCTTTCTTCCTCCCCTCCCCCTTCAACTTCCAGAAAATATGCCCAAAGTAGCACTTAAAAATCAAGGGGTGCCCAAGCCTGGAAAGCAGGCAGGAGGGGTGTCTATCTCGGGCTGGGTGCTAGGGGTTAGTGGCTACAGAGAGAAGTAAGGTCTGCAGGATTTCTAGGTGATCTCATGTCTGACGGAGAACATCAGTGCAAGCGGTGAGGTAGAATCTGGTGTGGTGCCTTCACAAACCTATTTGCATTCTTTGATAGCCCCCTTGAGGAAAGATGGATAGTGGCCCCTGGCATCTTGCACGCACATTCATACACGGAAGGGTTGTATGCTCTACAGCCCGGAAGCGGCACCATGCAGAAACCATCCAGGGGCCGTGGGATGCCCTGCGGGATGTCAGCTCTGGCATGCGGGCCCCAGTTCAGCACAGCTATGGCTCCACTGTCACGCTGCTGTTGGTAACACGCACGCCATACCATCCCTTCCAGAATAGTGTGTCCTGGCCACCATGTTCAAAGCGGACAAAGCGGACCCCAGGCCCATAGTTGGAAAAGGTGTGGGAGATCTTTGGGACAAGAGAGAAAACGGTTGTTAGTCAGCATCAAGCCACCACGAAGCTAACCCTTACTGCACAGAGCCTTCAACCCCACTTGCCCGCACCATACCTGCCTGGTTGGGTAACAAGAAAGACACTTTCACTGGGAGTTACTGGGAGAGGCTTTGATCCTGTTCTTGTTCCGAGGCCATTGAACCTCTCCCAGTTGGGCATCTCCTTCATCTTACACCTGCATTAGTGGCTCAGCAGGTTTCCAAGTTTTATGTAAGGTAGCCTTCCAGTATAATCCCTTTGTTCAATCACAGGGTCATGGCTCCATGGAACACATGACAGACCTTCTCCTCCGCCAGGAGAACTCCCCTGCTTCAAAATATTCCCAATTCATGCAGGCTGGGTGTCACCAGCTGAGCCCACAGCTGTACCTCACCTCAGTCCAGCTGGCATCGTTGTCCTGAGGGATGGCAATAGTCTCACTTTTGTACTCAGCCAGAACATCCTCATTTTCCGAGAGCAGCTTCACACAGAGCTCATAGAGGCAGCCGGCATCGCTGCGTGCAGCGTACCTGCAAGGAGATCCAAGCTGCTAGCCTTACCTCTGGGAACTCTGTGAAGAGCCAGAGCGTGCAACTGCATCTTGCTGAATGCAGGCCCTGCCAATCTTGCCAAGTTACTGGGGCTTGAGGTGGGAATATGTGATGGTTCTTACCCCAGCTCCCCACCCTCCCTCATTCACAATGGGAACCTGATCTTTGGAGGCCTTATGCACCAACAATCTGAATCTTGCAAGAGCTGCCGATGGCCCTGGAACCAAGACCCTGCCCTGTCTGAGATTTTAAGGCCCAGTGCAGGTATATGCCCTCCCTGCCCTTCCTTCTCTCTCTTGACTCTCTGCCTGTCTTCTGAGGCATCCTTGCTACTTACCAGTCTCTTACCACAACTTTAGGCTGGGTTGTATCCATCAGCTCCTCCCAGTAGCCCTCAGCCCTAAGGTCAATGACCTGAGCCTTTCGACACCACCTGAAATGTGAGATGTTAACTGGTATCACAGTCTCTCCTGGGACTGGGGAACCAAAAATGTCCACTTCCCTGAATAAGAGAAGAAAGCAGCCTTACTCGTAAGATGTAACAAAGTATTTATGGACTTCTTCACTAGGGAATTCTTTTCCAAAGTCCCCAGGGAGCTCTTCAATTTTCCAGCCATCACCTCCATTCTCTACCTCTCCCCAGTGCTGCAGGTCTTCTGCAAATGGCAGAAAAGAGACTCAGATGAGTCTTGGTTTCTGTGGGCCTGGAAAACCCAACCTTCCACACTGGAACCTTTCTCTGGCTTGTACAAGGCATGCTGTTAGATGCAGCCCTAATTTTGCATGTAGAATGTGGTTTGTTATGTAGAGGTCAGGCACAAAACTTTAGTTTGGCTGGAATTCATATTAACAAACTCTAACATTCCCCGCCAAAATGCCTGTGTACGTGTGGGTTTATTTATGAAATTACTCAGTGAAACTCTGTAGGTATTCTGGGCTGTGTGTCAGCACTTCCCATGTCATAACATAGGAACAGCCTGGGGAGAGATGGCGATTGCTTTATTTCTAAACTGCTAAGCGGTATTTCCACAAGCAGGGTGTCCCTAAACATGGGGCTTTTCTGGTCTTAGCCAGAAGGAACATGGATGTTGGAAAAGCTTGCAGAAAATCATCTGTAAACAAAATGGAGAGGCTGTGTTGATATTGCTTTGGTCTGTGATGTGTGAAATGTATTTGTTGCTGCTTGGGTTAGGAGGCCTGGTTTCTGCTGCTTATTGCTAAGCATCTTGGACATCTGGCAAGTGAAGTTCACAGATTGTCAGAATAACGGCAAACGGGGTGTGTGCACAGCTCTGTAACATGGGCTGCAGTAAGGAGGGTACAAACAAGATTTCCCTGAGCTGCTTCAAGCAAGGAAGCCCGAAGTGCCTGGTGAGCCAAGGGGAAAGGCTTTCCTGAGCAGGGAGAGGCTTGACCTTTCCTGTCACAGTTTGGCAAGAAGCAATCCGGAAACCCAGATGCCATTACCATTACTGCACTGGACAGGGGTTCAGCAAAGGACATTTTTGTCTCTCAAATGCAACTCTGGTCCCTGCAGGGGCTTATATAAAGTTGATGTCAAGTAGAGCCCTTTGCAGAGGCTGATTAGCAAAGGCCTTCGTGCCCATTAAGTGATTTGACTGCATGCATTAGGTGATTTGACTTGGGCAAGAAGAAAATGCTACAACATGATAGCAATCAAATCTTTTTTCAAAGACTGGAGATACCCAGTTCCCAGTGACTGGACATCTCTATGAAATCTTGCGGCTTGTTATGCTCGTCTCTCACCTTCACCACATGGGTTCTTGATGAGATTCTTCTTTTTCTTACTCAGGAAGTAGAAGTTTTGCCAGTTTTCAGCATTCTCCTGTGACTCTGCTCCAGTGAGGCCTTCCTGCTGACACTTCAGGATCCAGAGCGCGGCTCCATCGACCAGGTTCTTCCACTGGCAGCAGACCAGGCGGCACGCCAGCACCAGCTCCACTGCAGGTATGGAAGCCAGGATTCTGATCAGGACTGCTTCAGGGAGGGACTCCATCCTTGGGCCAGGCTGGATGGAGCTTTCTGGGGAAGAAGGGGGGAAGGAGTAGTGACACAGTGGTGCTTCAGACATAGCTCCCCCACACTCAGCAATGTCAAACACTGATGCGTTAGAAAAAAAGAAAAATAAGAACGTTATCCGAAAGCATGGTTTTGGGGGCACAGAATGCTTGTTAACATCAAGGTCTCCTGACACCTATTAAGTTAATACCCTGAAGCACATGAGCAGATTAATATTTAATGTTCTAAGTGAAGCCCTTAGTTAAATCCATCCACAAAATGCAAGTAGCTGACACCTGTGACTGTGGATGGTTTGTCAGTTTCCCAAACTGGAATCAGAAATCAAAAATTCCAGAAATGCCTGCTGCTGCGCAAATCAGCTTCTTGGTAATGACTTCCTCTGCAGAGGGAGGCATCCGGGCATGTGTTCTGCCTTGAAGAACATCACCGATAACAAATGCTGCAGAGCGGTACCTAAGTATCGGTGGCGAGCATCTTGCCAACCACATTGGCAGTGGTTCATGCTGCATCTGAAAGGCTTTCCCTCAAGGGGCTGGCACTTCATCTCCTTAGTCATGAGCCTGTATAAAGTACAGGTTTGAGCATAACTGAAAATAACGTGGTTGATATTTTCTGATATTCCTTTTTCTCTGCCCTCACAACCTGAGCAATGAAGTCAAAAGCATGTTCTTCAGCTCCACGTGCTAGTTCTGCAGTCTGACTCCGGGCAGCTGCCCCGCGCTCCAGGGCCCGGCACCGCAGGCCCAGCGAGGGGTGAGTGCGCAGCCCCCAGCCCCCAGCGCGGGCTGCGCTGTGGCCCTGCCTTCAGCTCGGCCGGGGCCCGGCGCTGGGAAGCTGCCGAGGCTGCAGCAAACTGCACGGGTGCCCCCAAACCCCTCGGGGCTGAGGCACTGGGTCTGGGGGAAGCACCAGGAGCGGAGCAGGTGAAATGCCCCGACATCTTACTTGCGAAATATGGTAGTGCCCCATCTGGCAAGGGAGGGGAGAAGTGGGGAGCCGCGACCCCAGCAGCATCCCGGGTGGAGGTGTGCCAGACGCAGCGCTGCCAGGCGGGCTCCACCCGCGCTGCGGACAGCGGGAGGGAGATGGCATCCAGAATTCCCTGGCTTTTATGGGGGCGGCATTGGGGATTTCCCACCCTCCACCGCCGTCCTGAAGGGTAAAATGGGATTATTTCAAAAAACACAAATCATCATGCTGGCTTCATCTGGTGCCGCCATTCCGCGTGCCCGGGGAGGGAGCAGCTCCTCGCTTCGCAGGGCTGCCCCGCGCCCTCGGGAAGGGGAGCAGGTCCCCGGCTGCCTTCCCCGCTCCCCGGGAGCCGCAGGCTGGTCCCCCCCGGCCGGCTCCATCCCCCGTCGAGCCCCGGGCCCCCCCGCCCGCCGCGCAGCTGGCCCGGGCCGGGCGCTCCTACCTGAGGCGCTGCTGGGCGGGCGGCCGCGGCTCCGGGGCGGGGCGGGCGCGGCCCCTGATAAAGGACAGCGGCCGCGGGGCGGGGGAGGGGGGCGTGGTCCCGCACGGCCCCGCCCCCTTCCCCGCTGCCCTGCCCGCCCCGCCCGCTGCGGAAGGGCCGCCGCCGCCTCACATCCGTGTCCGGGGGCCGGGGGCCGCGGCCCGGCAGCCTGGGCCGGAGCTCCGCCGGTAACGGGGTACCGGCCGCGCTTGCTTCCCGCAGCGCTCCGCTGCCGGTGCCCGGGGGCCTCGCGCCGCCTGCGGCCGTGGCCGGAGCGGCCGGTCTGTGATGACAGCCATCGGCGACCTCCCCGAAGACGTGCTGATAGAGCTGCTGTCGCTGCTGCCGGCGCGGGACCTGCTGGGCGCCTGCCGGCTGGTCTGCGCCCAGTGGCGGTACGTGGTGGGCCTGGCCACCCTCTGGAAGCGCAAGTGCCAGCGGGACGGGTTTTACGCACACAGCTTGGACAGAACCGTCTCTGACTGGAGGGTCTTCTACATGCTCTGCAGCCTGAAGAGAAACTTGGTCAAAAACCCCTGCGCTGAAGGTTTGTCTCATGACTCATAGCGGGCTGAGGGTTTCCTAACAGTCGCAGTAAGTCAGTGTCCTGCATTACTCAACCACTGCTGGGTGGGGCAGGGGGGGACATGACTGTCCAGCTACTGGTGGATCTCTGCTGGGCCCGATCCACGAGTGAACGTAATACACAGCAGAACTACCATGGGTAGACAAAGTATTAGTAAGTACTTGTCTGTGGTTGCAACCAGAAAAATCTCCGGAGTCACTAAAGCCCCAGCGCTGCGGACAGTGATGGTTAATTTGCATAGTGAGTACAACATGGTAACGAAGCTTCCATGTGTCTCAGGCAGTTGGAGAATTTTTCTTGTCAAAGACTTGACTAACATGACTACAGTAATTCTGCTTGGTTACTGCTTCTGAGTTTCTGATGTGGTCAGAAAGTTGCTACCTGTGGTGCTAGCTGGTGACAGCCACGTTAAAAGTACTGGCAACGCAGAGACAGCCGTCACTTCCAGCGGCAGGAAAAACACAGGGTTTCCAGACACTCACCCAAGTAGGTTCCTGGTATTGTGCTGTAGCTGAGTATTTAACAAAAGCAGACATGCTGCTGGAAACTGAAGTGAGGCCCTAATACTCATCTTTGATATCTGTGTTTTTAGAGAACTTTAAGCACTGGAAACTTGACAATAATGACGGAGATAAATGGAAGATTGAGGATCTGCCTGGGGTTCACGGAAGAGAGATGCCAGACCCCAAAGTCCACAAATACTTTGTCACTTCATATGGGTAAGAACTGGATTCCAGGAATGTGGAGCTGGGAGACCTGCTTCCTCCTGTCTGCAAAGGCACTATGGCCAGAAGGCTTGAGGCAGGTCACTGCACCTTGGGTGGGAAAAGGAAGGTGCTTAATTAACCTTTCATACTAGTTGGCCTGAAGAGACCGGTGTGCTCCTGAGAGAATTAATCACAGCATCTGCTATGTTTCCCTGTCCCTACCAGGAATTTCCTGTGACATTTATGGTCGCAATAATCCACGTGGGAACTCTGCTTCTGTTCTACCAAAGGTGGTGGGCAAAGGTTAAGGCTTGGCAAGCTGATCAGCTGTGCCTACCTGACAGGGTCGAAGCTGTGTAACCTCTAAGAGTGGTAGCTGTGTTTGTCATGTTAACAGCTGGCAATAAAAGCTGTCAGCAGAAGAGGATTAGCTGCTCTTACGTACGTTAAGCAGTAGTTTCCTGTTACCAATATATGCTGTGCAAGCACGGACCCCTCTTAATCCAGCTTGTAGGTAACTATTGCTTTTATCTGGGACTGAAGCGCATCAGTTCACTTCCTTGTCTAGTTCTGGCTACGGAAGAAGTTGTGCCTTAGCCAGGCCAGCCTCGCGGGCCTGTGGGGTCTGGGTGGGCTTTTGGTGAGAGCCAAGCTGTGGGGGAAAGTGTGGGCACTGAGAGGGACCAGATGTGGTTTGTGAAGTTGTAACTGTTTCTATTTCTGTTGCAGGCCATGCTTTAAGTCTCAACTCATTACCCTGCAGAAAGAAGGATACTGGAATCAGTTGATGGATGAGAAAAGGCCTGAAATTGTAGTGAAGGACTGGTAAGCGTATGCACTGAAAACTAGAATCTCTGGCATTGGCCTAGAGATAAGCTAGGCCTCTGAAGCTTTTCCTGCTATAAAATGAGTTATCTTTTGGGAGCTGTAGTTCTTGAGCAAAGCATAAGCTAAATCTGAGTTTATTCAGTGGGCTGTAAGGAGGTGGCAATCCTGTGAAGAGCAAGATAGCTGCAAGTTCTATAAGCTCTTCATAGCTATGGGGGTGACATTCATTTTCCTCCGCACACCGGGATCCCCTTGGAGACTCTTTTTGGACACTAAAGAAAAGCGAACGCTGTACATACAACCCTGCTCCTCGATTACTCCCTTCCTCCCTAGGTATGCTGCCAGATTTGACTGCGGGTGTCGCTATGAAATTACAGTGAGGCTCCTTTCTGAAGATTACATCGTCCTCGAGGAGTTCCACCCTGAGCCCGTGGTTATAGAGCAGTGGAGCGATGCAATGTGGAGAGAGGTAAGCAGCAGCCCTGGGGGCAGGAGCTCTACATCAGTATTGTGATATTTGAGTCTTGTAAGTCTTAGCTGGCCAAAAGCCCCAAGCAGACCTCCCTCCTCTGCTCCAGACAAAATGTGAGCCAGGCAGTCCTTGCTGTTGGCGATGCCGAAGAAGCAGCAGTGCCGTGGAAGAGCGAGGTTCGGTTTGAAGGTGCCCAGGGTTGCTTAAAGAGTATCCCTTGGGTCTCTGTGTTATTCTTTTAGCTCTGTCTCTTTAATCGTTTCTGGTTTTCACTTAAGTTTGTGACTAAATAACTAAGTTTCAAGAGCACAGTTCTTGGTTTTATTGGATCAAAAAGCTTTGTTTTACTGCATGGATGTCATTTAAAGTATTGCAGGCATTACTTTTCTTAAAGCGCTGAACATGTTTAACTGGTTTGATGGGCTGCAGATTGCCCATTACATTGTTGCTTAGATGACAAATGTACCCAAGAACCAAGTGTAATGTTTGGCTTGGAGAGGATTTTCAGGGCAAAAGGCTGAATGAGGGGCTTTTCTCCCATCCCTCAAAAAGGGGTATGCTGCACTTCCAGTGAAAGAGATCTCAGAATGAGCCTTTCCTGAGACCAAGACTCACATACTGTAGTCTGAGCTGCCAGGTCAGTGATGGTTTATTTAGACAAATTAAGAGGACTTTTCTTCTTTCTCTCCAGATTTCTCACACCTTCCAGAATTACCCAGCTGGAGTTCGGTACATCTGGTTTCAGCATGGAGGCCAAGACACCCAGTTCTGGGCAGGCTGGTACGGGATCCGAGTGACAAACAGCAGCATCACCATCGGGCCCTCGACACTGTTATGAAGGCGCAGTATAAGTGTTTGCTTTTA
Organism: Opisthocomus hoazin; assembly: GCF_030867145.1. Classification (NCBI taxonomy): domain Eukaryota; kingdom Metazoa; phylum Chordata; class Aves; order Opisthocomiformes; family Opisthocomidae; genus Opisthocomus; species Opisthocomus hoazin. Next base: position 13,369,133 of record NC_134429.1, read on the forward strand.
CCTCAGGACTGTAAGCGGGTGGTCTCAGGTGCACTTATTTGTCTGTACTCTCTGGGTGAGTGTCCTGGCTTTGTCTTGCACAGCTGATCTCAGACACAAGCAGCTAGTTCTCCTTGTTCAGAGCAGAATGTCCCTTTGGAAGGACTTCTGTCTTCACCCTTCATCCTCCTGTACCGTGGATGTTACTGCAATTACTAGTGCCCTTCCACAGGAGGAAGACTAGGACAATTAAATATGGCATCTGTCTTTTCTAGTTAATATGTTCTTGTGCTACAGCCAAACCCGAGTCTTAAATAGAAACCCTTTCTTGTTTGTTTATGCAACTTAGGAAAGGTAAGGCTAAAATGTTTCATGGCAGATTATCAATGCTGTCCTCAAGGGCTCTGCTACAGAGACTTGTTTTGTATGGTATTTTCCTGTTTCAGTTTACTAATGTATAGAAACATGTATTTTTCACATCAGACTTCTCGTAGCATAAGGAAACTGTCAGCCCTTTTTCATAAATGCTGTGTCACTGGTACTTTACCTTTTCTGTAAGTGTGTATGATCAAAATGTCCAAATACAGCCCAGCATTGTTTGAATAAACAGAGAAAGAGGAGATAAGGAATCCCTTAAGGTGGCTGCCTTACACCGTAAGTGCCTTTGGATTGTGCTGGGCTTTTTCCATGCTACGTTTGTACTACCAAACCACCTGGTTTGTACTGAAGTCTAACCCTATATAAAATGTTAAAGCAGCGCACAACCTGGATCTGTGGCATTCTTGCACTTTCTACTTGGAGGAAGCAGGGAGGTACTACGCTGGCTGTCTTACCAAATTGTCTGACCAACAAGCTCAGCTCAAATACTGTGAACCATGTCTGCTACCCCTGTACGCACAGAGCCAAGAGTAAGGCCTTCCTCCATCTCCTTTGGTAGGTGTAGGACCAACAGCGTTTCCCTCGTCTCTGTTCTGTTAGGAGTAGGACGTTTGGCAGGTGTCCTTGCTGGACAGACAAATTCTACCTTGCTATTGCCACTCGTGAGTGAAAGCTCTCCTGTGGAAAGGGGAGAGACCAAGGCTGTGCCGCCTCTCTTAGGAACTGACAGGTCCCACATATGTTCCAGAAAATTTGTGGAAAGCTGGCAGAAGCTCCATGTAAGCTACAAAGCTCCACACAAAATAAAAATACTTCCTCACTTAAGGGGGGAGGCTGGTTTGGAAAGAACTCAGCCTAATGCAACTGGGGTAAAACTTAGTATTTATTGAAGACTACTTGGGACAGTCACAGTGGACAAACACTACGTAAGGCCTCACTCACCCTTAGTCCGAGTCCATTGCTCTATCGGAGCATAGAACAGATTGCTGTGTATCACTGCCAGTGCAATGGCGATGCCCTGTTAAGGCGAGAAGTGGATTGGTACAAAGCGCTGACCGCGTGCTGCAGTCGGCTGTGTCCTGCCCCTGCCCCCAGGGATGCACCGTAGCAAAGCCTATACTCACTATCACGCGTGAGTGTACGTGGGAACAGGCTCTGGCTCCACATTCCAAGTCAGTTCTATGTACAGTGGTAAGAGCACTTGAAACAGAGAGGCAGCAGCTGCTCTACATTCACCCGGAAGGCCAGCCGAAGAGACGGTTATCAAGGTATGGTCTGTGAGATACTGTATTCCGCTGGAAGATCAGATGAGGCTTGAAGGCAAGGAAGATTGGAAGTCAGGTGCCTTTGTGGGCTCGTTCTTCTACATAAAGCTGCATCTGGAGGAGAGCAACAAGCATCGTTTCAGTTTGATATGCAGGTAGGTGAATGGGAAACTCTGCAGCAGGCTAAACAGGAAGAGTCTGTACCTGCCCCCATACCCAGGTTTCCTATTTCATTATGAGGAGTCCTGCCTTGTTTTGATTACTGGCACAGGCATCTGCAAGACTAAGCAATAACGCTGCGCAGCAGTACCGTAATTGTTACCCTACAGGAAGCTGCAGAGCTGGCATCGGAGTAGCCACAGCTTAGAGCTACAGGCAGTTTCAGCCATCTCCTGGGTCGGAATGCTCTGCTCACCTTTAAGATATCCGATGTCATGGTTTTCAGGGGAATAAGCCGGGGGTCATGCATGTGCACGTCTTGTTCATCAGCGAGGATCCATGGGAAGTCCTAGGGGCAGGAACGCAAGGTGCTTTATGTGCAGAGAGGCTGGCAGACTCTACGGTGAGCTCTAGCACTAGGTCAGCATTAAGTGAATGAGAGATCCAGCGCTGAGGGTAGGAACAGGTAACTCGAACCCTTCTTAACAGCAAAACGTAACACTTGCACGCTCAGCCCTAAGACTTGGTGTAATCATCTCTAATTACAGCATTAAAGTATAGTGTTAACACACTTATGCCAAAGTGACATCTTATTGCTCTAAAAGATAGACTCTTACCTGTCCTGAGCTACCACATTATATTTGTTACACCAGCATTTATCTGCAACTCCAAATTGCTCAGGGCATGGATTTCTGTCCTGCCTTGCAAGTTTAAAGTTGACCGACTACACTACTAGTTTCCATTACTAAGCAGTACAGAGCAGTCTTCCATTTTGAAACAACTTCATACTTCACTAGCTTTATTTATTGTGCCTTAGGACACCCACAATAACTTGGCTCGAAGAAAAAAGTTTCCCTGTACCAAAGAAGTGATTCTTAACAAAAAAAAAAAAAAAAACAACTTGTATTAAGTGATCTGCACACACTTTCCTGCAAGATCAAATGTATTTGTGCACCCAAACCTACTAGTTAGTTCAATCTTGGTCTTCCTTGGTATTTATAAAGAATCAGTCATCCACACATAGTGGATGTGGGATAAGAGCAAGGTATTTTATTACTGAAATTCAAATACCTACCCTCTATGTCAGAGTACTTTTAAGTGACTGAGAGCCATCAAGCAGTAAGTATTGCTGCAACCGAATTCAGGCACTGAAGCAGCTATTGTCTGCAATTGTGTCTGGTGTGTGGTGAACGTGCTCGGTCACCTCATCAGCATACAGCACTTTAACCATTCAAAGCAAAGTTGTGAAGCTAATGTTCGTGTTCAATATATCTAGCAGCCTTAACCTCTGAGATGCCAAAACTCTGTAATTTCCAGTCTTTGCTCTGCAGCTTGCTCACACGCCATCAGGTAGCCAAAGATATCCCTCACCTTTATCACCTGGATCTTCTCCATGTTCCGTGTGGCAGCCTCCCGTGTGTGAACCAGAACTGTGAAGGTGCAGCCTGCAAGAGGAATGGTGGGCTCCAGATCAGGGGACAACTAACAGAGGATCGATCAGACACCACCTCTTGTCTCAAGCCAAGCAAGGCTGTGCTATCAGGCTGTAGGGACATGCTTACCTGGGGGGTTGTTGTCAAGCACAGCATCGCACACACTGATCTTGAGGATGAAGGCACGCAGTAACTGCTCCACGTGGGACAGCAGGGACTCTGAACTGTTGAGGAGACAGCAGCTGTTACTGGCATGCAGCACAGCACCGGGGCCTGGAGCTGCTTCCAGAACCACCCCTGCAGAGGCGGGAGTTGGATGCCATGGACAAACAGCAATGGGAACTTCACCTAATAGAAAGAAGCGGTGGCTGGGTGATCTCAAAGACAAATCTCTCCACCGGGTGGTGCTCTTTATCCAGGATTACCACTACAACCTTCTCCACATCGTTCTGCAACAACAGAGATGGAAAAATTCCTTCGTAAAACAAGCTGTCTTCTTCCCCCAGCCAGTGTGCTTCACATACTTCTGACACAGTGACAGTATGCTTATTTGCTGTGACTCGCAGCACCAGCACTTATCCAAAGCCAACGCTGCCCGGTTATTCCTACTGATCAGAAAAAATGATTTTGCAAAGCCATTTCTTGCTAGCTGTTAAACTGACAGCTTATTGCAAAGGCCTAGGGAGATGAAGTGCGCTAAATAGTACATCTCTCTAGATACTGTTCTGGAACAAAGGAGGAGATGTATGCTGTCTCATTGCATCCCTCAGGCTGGACAATGATGAGGAAGTTAAGATATGCTTAGACTGTTAGCCTAATATATAGCAGCTTTGTACTACTGCAATGTAAAACTGACCTGTTTTCATTCTCTGTGTGCATTAGGTTGTCTGTAAAGAGCAGAGAATGCAAAACCTGACAGCATCTTGCACCCCAAAATGTTTCTTATGGTCACATCTTTCTCTCTCAACCTAGAGCTCAAGCCTACCTTTGCTTGCTGGCTTACAGCAAAGCATTCAAACTGTTCTGGCAGATAGGTGCTTAAACCTAAACGTATCCAAAAGCAGAATGTTAAAGCGTAGGATGATGTAACTGAAGATATATAGCTGTATATCCTCGTGTGCCTGTATTGGATGCAACTACATGCCAGTGATCAGCAGCAAGGCTGGGCCTTAACTGCAAGTAAAGGGTATGGATGTTACTTTTATTTTTGTTAGTAACTTTATCAGCTAGTATATTGTATATGGTAAATTTATAAATAAATTTTGCAGTGAAGACAGTATTTATGTTCTCTTACTTTCTCTCAAAATCACTTGCTGTACTTCTGCCCAGGTCCCCAGTATGATCTCACCTTCTCGAGCAGCGGCTTTACACAGTGCAGCGTGTCCTGGATGTACTGGTTCAGCTCCGGGTGGCAGGACATCTGCAGCAAACACAGTGAACAGTCAGAGCTGTGTTCTGATGTGAACCAGGACAATGCTAAATGGGAAGATTTAAACGGAAGCCCCAATGTGTTACAAGGCACTTGAGTCACACTTCAGACAGAACTTACCACCACTAAGTTGCCCATTCAACCCAGTAATTCTTTCATGGAAGGGTTAATTAGCTGAGGCAGGTCACTACTCACACAGCTGCAGTATGTGGAGAATACAGACCCACAACAGCATACTGGGAATAGCATATTCCAACCATCTCTCTTCCTAGGAAGCATGCTTTCATGTTACCTTACTGCACATAACTGGGGAAGCCTTCTACTACTGCTGTCCATGATCTGCTTGTTCCATGAACACTGCTGTCTCCTCAGCTACAGGGCTGTTTTCGCTTTTGACAGGAACTAAGTTCTCTTAAAAAATGAGTTTGCACATTACAACAAACTCTGGAAGTTATTTAGTTTGTTCTGGTGAGTGCTGACTGATCCCTGCTATTTCACTTGTCCACGTGGCTGTCAGTTTCCAGGAAGATGTCCTACCTGGACAGGTACATTGTATTTTTTCCTCTTCTGAAAGATCCCAATAGGGTAAACTTCTCTGACATATAAGATGAGGTGAACAGCGACTTCCAGAAATTCTGAAAGAACATCTGCAACAACTGAAAAGCAAAAGTAAAGGATGCCGAAGTAAGCAGGGAGGGGAAGCATGCAGAGCAATACGTATACTCATAGCAATGGGGGTTTTTCTAAGGTATTTTTCCCTGCATAAATTTCACCTGCTTCCCCTTAGCTGCAGGAAGTTTAGGGACAGAGCAACCCTCCAACAGCAATCCACAAGCTCATGTGCCAACAAGCAGCCTGGCAAGCACACCCGTTTGCAGCATAGCACAACGCATTACCTTGCCCAAAGTTCAGGTCCTGACGTGTGAGAGTGGTCATCTTTCCCAGAACCTGGAAGTAATCACAAGAATGTTTATCCTCTGGCTCCTGTATTATTAATATAATCAGCCCCTGGAGCCGTCCACTTCCCCTGCGCTGCTGAGCTCAGACCCGACGAACTGTCCTCTGCGCTTCATCACAAGCGCATGAACGCTGCCACGGCAAATCCGCAGGGCCTGCTGTGGAAGGGCTGAGCCATAACCAACAACACGTCAGAAATCACCAGCAGTGCAAAAGCCACAGGCAGCATCATTGCTGTGTTCTGGCTCACACCTCGGACTGACAGATTACTCACAATTTAATTCCTGGTTTTATTAAAAAAAAAAGAGTGAAAATCTGTCCAGTTCACACTTCTTCACTGTCTCCCTCCCTTTTTGAGGCATTTTACTAGGACTGGAGAATGCAGATTCCTAAGCCACAGGGAATTTCAGACAGCCACTTCTTAGTAGCACAAGGAACACTGTGGTTTTTTTTAAAAGCCACACAAATGTTCTTGTAACACCCCAGAACATACACCTTTTCTTTTCTAACCTCTATACCCTCCTATAACACAAGAACTTTCAGTTTTGTGAGTTTATTCTCACTACCTCACCATGAAACACAGCTTGTTCAGGCCACGATCTGCATCCTCCGTTGGCACTGCACAGCACAGGTACTCATCTGCTGCCCATCACCAACAGCTGCAGGGTGTCTCCCCAGTCCCAAGGACACCAAACCCTGCACAGCTGCGTAACTAAGTTAACATGGAATTTGTCGCACGGAATATCTTGAGTTGGATGGGACCCATGAGGACCATAGAGTTCAACTTCCTGCTCCTCGCAGGACTACCTAAAACTAAACCATTTGACTAAGAGCTTCATCCAGGTGCTCCTTGAACTCCAACAGTCTTGGTGCCATGACCACTTCCCTGGGGAGCCTGAAATCTGTGACGATTGCAAAGGGCAGCACATTAGACAGCCAAACTGAATACCACGTGCCAACACTCCAACAGCAGACACCAAGGCTCAACTTTCCAACAGCTTTCCTTACATAGTGGAGTCCATGCCTCACGCACTTTATACTACAGTGTACAGAATTTTCTATTACAAATTTTAATCCGTTTCATTGTTTTAATCCATGCATGCAAACTCTAACCACTAACAGCAGCACTGTTGTTCCTAGACAGTATCTGTAAATGCCTCCAGGAGCACTGTAGCTCCACCTCCACCCAGGCGTCTTACACAGCCCTCTGATAAAGCCCCCCACACTCCAATCAGTTGCTTAGCCACTGATTTTCAAGCTGTTTCAGCTGCCAACAACCATGTTTTTCAGACCTACCAAGAATTACTTCAGCATTCACTAACTAGGGAGCTACTCTCCTCTCCCTTTTTAAATCAGAATCTTACCATTGTATACAAAGACTCCCTGGAATATTAGTGATCTGCTACAATAAACAGAATTAAGATACTTAAGCATCTCTCTAGCACCTCAGCTGCAGTGACTCGCAAATTTGTACAACAGACCTATATCAGAGTAGCAGAAAGAATCTGTGATTTTAGAAGTTCAGGTTCACACTGTCACCCAAACATCCCCCTTTCTTAAACCGAGGCCGCAGTGAGGCAACAGCATCCCAAGAGACCCACCCTTCAGCGCAGTCACAAGGTTAGACCTAACCATCACACCTTTAACACCCGCTCAGCTGCAGGTTTGGAGTCACTGATTGGAGCGGTGCTGCAGTTAACAGCCCTGCAGCTGCTCATTTGAATCTGCTGTCCTCTACGTCCGAGGTCAGCTTCCACAAACAGCCGTCCCGCCTTCCCGCGTAACAGCGCGGAGGGGTGGCCAAGGGAAGCAAGGAGGAGCAGGCATCAGGATCAAGGAAGCCTGCGCTCCCTTTGGGGTGTTTTCTGGACGCTCGCAGTCCCTCAGCAGGGAAACCCCAGCGGAGGGAAGCAGAGCAGGCAGGGCTGTACTGCAGCCCACCGTCCCCGCGGTGCCCAGGCCCGTTCCGCGGGCTCCCGCGCCAGCCCCGCAGCACCGGCACAGGCCCCCGGCTCCGGCTGGGCCGCGCCCTGCTCGCTCCGCGGCCGCAGAGCGGGGAGCGGGCAGTCACCGAGCGCTCCCCCGCCGCTGCGCTCCGCACGCCCGCTCCTCCGGTGGATGGAGCGCAGGCCACGGGGACGGCGCGGGCACCCCAGCCGCCAGCCGCTGCCCGCCCGCGCTCCCGAGCCCCCGCCACCCGGCCCCGCGCCGCGCCCTCCCGAGTCAGGGACCCCCCGATCCCCCGCCCGGGGGACCGCCGGAGCCCCTCACCGCCAGACGCGGCCCGCCGGGCCCCGCCCGCCCCGTACCGCTCCGCCGCCCCTCACGGCCGCCGGCGCGCGGCGCCCAGCGCGGCTGGCCGGGCGGCGGCGCGGGCGTGTGACGTCAGAGCAGCGGGCGTGCCGGGCGCCCCCCGGCGGCGGGAGGAGCGCGCGCGGGGCGGCGGGGGCCGGTCCCCGGCGCTACCCCGCGCCCCCCGCGGGCTCCCGGCCGGCGCCGCGGCCGCAGCTCCCTCCGGTGCGGCGGGGCTAGGTGCCGGGCTTCCCGCCCCGTTACCGTAAGGCGGAGGCCCTGCGGGGAGCGCGGCCGCCGTGCCCGCCCCGACGTGCCGGGCAGGTGAGCGGGGACCGGCCGCCCCTCTCCTCCCCCCCCTCCCCGGGCCGGGCCGCCTTTGTCCGCGTCCTTTGTCTGCCCCGTCCCCGCCCGGGGCAGGGGCCGCTCCCGCCGCCCGCCCCGCGGAGCCCCGGAGCCCCTCCGCCCCTCCCCGCCGCACCTCCCCCCCGCACCATGCACCCCAGTCCCCCGGGATTCCCGGCGTCCCCGGTTCCTCCCCGCATTCCCCCACTGCCTTCCCCCTGTCTCCTCCTCCTCCTCCCCCCGCTCCCGGGTCTGAACACCCCCGGCCCGCCGGCAGACCTGCCTCCCCTCCCCGCCCGCCGGGCTCGGCGCGGACCGGAGCTGCGCACAGGTAGGCACCGCCGCCGCGCCGCGCTCACCCCGCACCCGGCCCGGGGGGGGGGGGGGCGGCGGGGTGCGCTCCCCCGAGCTGCTTTCCCTTGGCTGTGGCGGGGACTGGGGAGGAGCGGGGGGCTCTGTCCCGCTTTCTGTGCGCCCGCAGCAGACAAAGGCCGGGGCTGGCAGGGACCCCCAGCGCTGCCGCCGCCGGGACGAGCTCGCTGCGCGGTGCCCCGGGTCGCGGCGGCTCGGCTCAGCGCCGGGAGCCGAGCTCCGAGCCCGGAGAGCGCCGGTGCCCTCAGCCGGCCCTGCCCTCACCCGCGCCGGGGAGCGGGCTCCGGCGCTCCCGCCGCGGTTCTGCCGGCCGGCAGCGCGATGCGGGCACCTGGCGGGGGTGCGGCGGGGGCCGCGGGGCTGCCTCCCCACCACCCGACTGCAAGTCCCGGCTACTCTCGGGGCTACCGCCAGCTCCCGCCCCTTCCCCGGCAGCAGAGCCCTCCCGGAGAGCGGCACCGGGCCTCTGGCCGGCGAGCCCCTCGGGCACCCCAAGGGTACGGCCTGGCTCTGAGCCAGAGCTGCCGGGGAAGTGGCCGAGGGGCGAAGGACGCTTCTCCCACCGAGGCATTGTGTGTGCGGAGCCGCGCGCCGCCGTGCTCCGAGTACCCACGGGTTATTCTCTGCTCTTCCTCTGTTGATAAAAGTGGGATCTCGTTGCTGAATTAAATCAATTTGGCATCAGTTAATGGCTTATTACAGCTAGTAATTCATCATGTAGGATTTAAGTGACATTTATCCAATTCACACCTGAAGTCTTCCGTCAGCCAGAGGGTTTAATGGAAATGGTTTTGTATTCCCACCTCCTCTCCCTTGCAGAAGCAGGCATTAATCCTACATGTTTTGGTTCAAAGCGAGAATGACATGCAAGGAAAAATGTTGAAAGCACAGCCGAACTGTTCTGCCAGTCAGGACACATCCAGTGCTCCCCGCAGTGAAGATCGGGCCAAATCTGCCCCCATTCTTCCCTCTCACACTGGTGGGTGCTCTCCAGGCGGGAGAGCAATGACCTTTGCTATTGATTGTGTCTCATTTGTCACTAGGCTTTGTGCTTTAAACTGGGGAGCCTTCGCTGCCGTGCTGACAGCAAGCGACTATATCTTGGATGCTAATCTCAGACTCATTGCTATTTTAATCTCATTATTGGGTAGAGTAGACTCTGTTTGAGAGCAGGTCGCCTATGATGGCTGCGTCAGCCACTCCGTGAAGTCCCAGAGGGAAGCAGAGCAGAGGGTACTGCATATTCATTCATGTGCCCCTCTTCCCCTTCAAATGCAGTGGCTTTCTGGGCTGCTCTGTCCCTGGACGGTGTCGGTGCTGCACCCTCTCTGCTCGGGCACTGGCACTGCGAGCAGGGAAGCTCTCTGTGCTTGGCAGGGAAGGCACAGGAGAAAGGGTGGCAGGGCTGTGGCTGACAGTGAGAGGCATGGAGTGACTAGAAGGCTTTGCAAGGTGTCTGGTGTTCATCAGAGCTGGAGCTTAGCAAAGACCTAGTGACAAGTACAAAACTGCCAGCTCACTCACAGGTCTGGGCTGCAGGAGAGGGTATTTCCTGGGCCGTGCCGCGTGAACAAGCCACTTCTGCCATCAGAAGCCTGTCAGCCAGAGCTGGCCGGTCAGGGGAAGGGACTGCCTGGGCCAGCAGGTCAGCAGAAACAGAGTCCCGGCTCCAGCCCTTCAACCAGTGTTGAGTGAGCCACATTTCACGTGGTCACTGGATATGAGTTGCCCCAGGAGGATGCTTTGTGGAAGCACAGGGGCGGCTACAGCTACTAGTCAACCTCCTGCAAGCCTGAATCTCTATGTCTGGCTCTTGTGCCACTAGTGCAACTGGTGTATTAGTGAATTTGGCCCTTTCTACAGTGGAGTGCTGTTTGGTGATGGCAGAAAGTCAGAGAAAACAACCCAAGCAAAAGGAGAGCAGGTGTTTCAAAGGGTGCTGGTGGGATTCAAGTAGCCTAGGCTAAGTATCTGCAGAGGGGAAATCTCTCACACCAAACACGGTCATGAGGGACAAGGAAACTGTGGAGTCAGATAAATATGAAAGGCAAGGCAGGGAGGAAAGGTGTCAAAGGGTACAGGAAACCTAAGAAAGCAGGAGGGCAGCTCCAAAGAGGGACCCAAGAGGACTGGAGATCTGTGAGCAGGGGACTCTGCTGCTCTGTCATCCCAAGGATGTCTGAGCCAGCAGCAAGAAAAATATTCTTTGCAAAGTGAGTGTGCAAGAAATGCTGGAGAGAAGAAAAATGTTACTACTTTTGCCACGCGGAGGAAAAGAGAAGGGTGCGTATAAGATTACCTGTCTGCTTTTGGGAACCCTAGAAACCTGAGAGAGATCCCTTTGAAATGGGAAGGTCTCTTGGCAGATTGTGTACGAAGCTTCCCAGCATTTGCTTCCAGAAACAGAAAAACAGATGGAAAGAGACCCAGCAGGGAAATGAAATCTCATTTATCCGCACAATGCCATCCTCCTGGCTCCAGCCAGCTCTCTGCATGTCAGCTACCATAGCGCCTAGCCCATCCGTTCTGCTCCAGGCCTGCCCAAGCCCATCCATCACCCTGTGGCTTCTTATTTACAGGGAGCCTGGCACACGAAGCTGGGTTTATTGTCTAGCACCCCTGCCACACACGCACATACACACAATACCCATGCAGATGCACATACACTTGTCTGTTGCTGCAGCTTGCGATTGTTTGGAGTCCAGGAAATCTTTACGCACTCCTGCCAAAGTCTGAGCTTATCAGAGCCAAAGAGAAATGTGGCCCAGAGCACATGCTTGGGTCTAGCTTGGTTCAGCCCTTGAGCATACAAACTGCAATATTTGTGGGCTGGGGTGATAAAGGATCTTGATATTCTCTATTTCTTGGTTCAAAAGTTTTGTTCCTCTTGGCTGTGACATGAAGAACATATGTGAAAAATTAAAACTAGGACTGCCCTGTATCATGTTTTAAGTCAGATATGTGAATGAACGTAGATGATCTGATGTTCCTGCTTTGTCAAATACAAAACAAATGCAACAGGGGCAGTTTCAAGCCTATTTCAGAGCCAAGGTGACATAACTGTATCTACAGAGGGAAAACACGCCTGAGTTTCTGTGTACCTACTCAGCCCATGGCTGCCTTGCACAATTACAAACAGAGAGCAGAGTAATAGCAATTGTACCAGTGATTCCAGTGACAGAGACTGCCCGCAGGGAAAGTTACCCAACATGCAAAAAACCCCCCAATTTCCCTTACAGGATTGAGACCATCCATTACTAACCCAAAATGGATCAGAAATAGAGGCTGAGAGACAGCACTGCAACTCACTCATCAGCCCTCAGCCTGCACCCTGGGTAGCTCTAAGGCCTTATCTTTGCTTTGCACATTTTCTTGTTAGTAGGCAGATTTGCTACCTCGAGAAGCAGGTGGCTTGTAGTCCTGAGGGTATATAAGGAAGTGCAAGGCATTGGGTGGAGTAAGGAGAATGTAGGTTTGGTGTTGTGAAGAACTACAGGGGCACCTTAACTGGGCAGCTACTTCAGCTATTTCCTTTATTAACATTTGAACTGTAAGAAGAGGATGAATTCTGGACTTGTGACTTGTGTGTTTGTTTTTGAGCAATGTAGGAAAGGCATCTCCTTCCAAGGCCAGAATTCTTTCTGCCTGGCCTATGTCTCAGGGCACAATTTCACCCTTTGCAGAACAGATGCATCAGCAGTGTGAGAACATCGCTGTCGCCTACATCAGCAAGCCCGCAGCTAGCACACTCTTCTTTTGCAGACAGTGGCCCTGACAGAGGAGAGAGTGAAGTTTACTTTAGTGTTCAGACATTGAGGACCTGAGCACTGAGAGAACTAGGGATGCTGTTGTGTTACCTAGCTGCCTTTTGGAAGCATGAATTTTACGGCTTTTGTAAGGTGAGAAAAATGAAGAAGGTAAGAAGAGGTTTCTGAAGTTAAAGATAGATCAGGGCATGGAAACAAGTGATTAAGAGAAGGCTGGGACTTCTGTGCCTCTAGCAGAGCAGTGTTGCATTAACCCAAGGAAAAAAATTTGTCCATGCACTGTTTCAGTTTGACCAACAGCTCAGATCTCCCCTGACAACAGCACAGTACAGGTATTTATCTGCATTATTAATGCAAGGTTCCCAGTGACACAGTAACACAGCACATTCGCCTGCCCTCTCAGCCAGTGCAGAGATGAGGCAGCCTGTGCGCTCTAGCTGCACTTTCGTCCTGTGTCATGCCAACAAGACAGCTGGGCAGCTTAAATAAATGCCCGCTACACTTTGAAGCAGACCTTCTGTTTAGCTGCCCTGCAGCATTTAGCTGCTTTCTAGCTCCTGCTGAAAGCCAGAATCTGCAGCTAATGTGCCTGCTGGGTTCACCATCAAAGGGCTCATGTCTGTGTGAGTGAGACTGGAGACACCTGCCTTGCATTCTCTTTGCACTTGTTCTCTCCTCTTGGTATTTTGCCTACAGATGAAAAGGTAAGATGCTGTTTCTAGCTCTTTGAGTTGTTCTGAGTGATGCCTTGATCCAGCTGGTTTGCTCTGGTTCTTAAAGAGAAAATCCTAGGAAAAAAGCAAAGACCATGGATGCAGAGCTTGGGTTTTGCTTGGTTGCCATTTGTTCCATTGGTTTTGAAGGAGGACTTCAAGTGCTTTGTTACCAGATTTAGCTGTCAATCTGGTTTTCCTTTGTCCCAGGTAATTGCCAATAAAATACTATTTCATAGTGTTATACCACCAGCAAATGAACTACGCAGCACCTCCTAAATGAGTCCTCAAGGAGCAGTCCTTTGTAGCCAGTAGAAAGACCTGATTTTCAGAAATGGCATTAAAGAGAAGGCCCCTGTGCCACCTACCTCTTTCTGGGGCAGGTCTTGAAAATTTGCTCTGAGGCTCTGAGCAGTAACAGAGCTGAATTTTGGAAAGGCAGAATTGGCTGGTGAACAAGCAAGCAAGCTTTTCAGTTAAGAGGATGAAGACAGGTTTCACTGACTCAAAACACTCCACATCAGTTTCATAGGTTGAAAGAAAAGAGGAAAGGAAGAACCAAGGCTATTCTTAGGGTGTCTCCTGTCAGCTCCACAAAAAGGCACTGAGATGGGCCTCAAAGGATGTTACCTGCTGCCCTTCACAGGTGACAATGGCTGGTCAAGCAGCAAAGCACCTGGAGGAGGGAGTACAAGCCACTGTAATTATGCAGCAAAGTGGTTCACCAGATGAACAGACAGATGGAAATCAGGCACAGCTAGGGGCTGGGGTGCAGGAGAGATGGGGGCGAGGTTGAGTGAAGAGCTGTGGCTGTAACTTTCTGACAGTATTTCTCAAATGTAAGGATAGGCCTGGCTTTCTGACAGTCAGTGTCACAGGGAACTCTGGCTTTAAGCATTCCTTCTTGCTGCCCAGATTGAGAGGGAGACTCTGAGGAAGCTACCCCAAAGTGAAAGGCTGCACTGGAAATGCTGAAAATCCCTTTCCCCTTTTTGTAGGGAAGGACAGGGGAGAATGACTTCATTAGAGAAATCTCCAGTTTGTGCAATGTCCCAAAGCCACTGTCTTAAAACACAAACACAGGGACAAAGGAAGACCCTCAAAAATACTACAGTGAAGCAGAATGAATGAGAATAGTCTGCAGCCACTGTGCTGAGGGACTCAGTCTCCGTGTTCTTTGGACTTAAATTACCCTCGCAGTGACAGCCTCACCTGGCGGGGTGAGGTGAAGTGACCTGTGCAGGGTCAAGGAGGGAAAGTGGGACAAGCCTGCCCCTTGATCTTTACACTAGCATCCTCTGTTCTCCCGACAGCAGATTTGTTTCTCTGCTACACTGTGAGGTATCAGCACAAACTTTCCAGTGTTTTTTCCTCCCTTGACCAGTTTCAGCCACCCTGAAGCAGTATGTGTGTGTGTGCGCCTGTCTTCCTCGAGCTGCTCAGGGCTGTTGCTGGTCCTGCGAGGCCACCATCTGCCTCCAGTTCTGTTCATCTTGACATCTTCCCTGCAAGGAAACCAGCTGTGAGAAGGGGCCAGTGCCAGCCAGGCCGAGGATGCCAACCCGGCAGCCCTGGCCCGACAGCCCGTGCTGTGCGGGCGGCTCCGGAGCTGTGGCCCGCCGGAGCCAGCCTCCCCAGCCCCTCAGATGGTGGGCTGTGAATGGGAGGGTAGGGGGGCTAGTCAGGAATCAAAGGGAAATGTCCTACTGATTGATGGCCCTCATTTGCACATGAAACTGGGACCTCTCAGCCCTGCAGGCCCTGCACGTGTGTCTCAGCTGCTGTAACCAGGGCTGGGAGAGGAGGAGGTAACTAAGGAGGAAAAAAAACATCACTTCCAGCTCTGGACACCATAACTATTTTCATCTAAGTGTCCTAGGTCTGAATATTGCTTGCCTTTACAGTTCCTAGAAGTTTGTTGCTTATTTTTTCTTTTTCTTTTTTTTTTTTAATTGCAGGTGAGGCAGAGCATCCAGGATTATGGCAACTTCTTCCACCTTCCTCTCTCCTTTCCTTTTCCTGTGCGTGCTGGTTCTTTCTGACATCAGTCTTGCAGTCTCCCTGGACCCTGGCACAAAGCTCAAAAATGTCCCAGAGAGCAACAACCATCTTCAAAACCAAGAGATGTGGCTGCAGCAGCCCAGAAGTGGCCACCACCACAAGCATGGCTTGGCCAAGAAGGAGAGGGTCCATGCCATGCCACCCAGAGGGCAGCCAGCTGGGGAAGAAGCCGTCAGAACAGGTAGCGGAGCTCCAGCTGTGGAAGAGCTGGCAGCAGAGGGACAGCCAGCAGCCCTGAAACAGAATAAGGATGTGTTCCTGGGTTTTGAGTTCCCACACCCTGAGAGGGAGAACCAGTCCCCTGGGTCTGAGAGAGCAAAGAAGCAGAACCGAGAGCATCGGCGACACAACCGCAGGGACAGGCTGAAACACCACAGAGGTATTTGAGCTCCAAGTGAAGCTGAGGCTGTTGGGTCCCTGGAAATGAGTGTCACGTGTGGGGGCAAGAAGATGCAGCTGTGGTTGAGCCACATGGGTGTGGGGAGGGAGTGAGATGCATGCCTGCTCTGGGGAGAAATCTGCCAAACAAGAGGCACAAGAAAAAAGGGGAACTCCAGAACCAGAGGTTTTTACTGCTGGCTGCAATTTTGTGAAAATGACCTGCTTTGCCTTAGAGAGGGAGCTCTGAAAGTTCTGAGGACTTGAGGGGTTGTTTTGGGGTGGCTTGCTTTCATTTTTTGCTTTTTTAGCAAATAGTTCAATTTAGGAACAAACATTCCAAGCCATGCTTAATCTCTCCACTGACTTCAAAATATGACCATAACTAGAAATAACACAAAACCTGCACTTCAACATCAGTTTCTTCTCATCAGAGCTTGTATTATTCTATATTTATGCTGAACTAAAAAAAATATACATTTTTGCATATGTGAAATTGCACAAATTACTTCAAAATGTTGCTTGTTTTTGACTGGGACTGCTTTCCTTTGCAGGTCAAGTTGTGGGTGCGTGTCTCTGTTGTATGGTATGCTCAGTGTGGTAAATCTTTAGTTCTATTAAAGCCAGGCAATTTGTGTCAATCTACACCATTTGACAAGCTGGGTGTCAGTATCCCTGAGTTCCAGCTATCACTTCTCCCTGTGTCAGTAGGAAGAGCTCTATTGTCTTCTCAGGGGACTAAACAACTCGTGTTAAGCAATATAGAAGAGTATGCAACAAAGCTGGTTTGGAGCAATATTTGCAGACTACAAAGCAGGCTTTGTTTCTTTGGTTTAACTTAAGGTCTATATTTAAATTAATACTTAGAAAAAGCAGGGATCAGGCTGTGAAAATACTCCTATTTCAAGTTAGGTAGGTCCTGACTTGAGCTAAATTGAAATAACCCACTACTAAAATCAAATACGAATGTGTTCACAGGTATTTGCAGCAACTTAATCCATTGGCTTAAAAATGCTTAAACAGGTACATTTTGTACTCTTGAGACCATACAAAGAAATCCTTTGCTTCTTAAGCTAGAGACAGACATATCTTCAAGAAAGTGTGATTATGTATGACTTAAGTGTGTAAAAATCAAGATGCACATACTCTGGACCTGATCTATCACTTTAATAGCACGACTGTTTTACACTGGTCTAAACAGCAGCTCAGGGTGGTAGAACACTGGCCAGTGGCTGGATGAAATTTGAATTCCTTTGACTCAGATCTATGGCACACAGTAAGAAAAGGGATGAGAAAGCTAATGCTGCTGTACCTGTTGCCCTCTGCAGGGAAGACTCCTGATGCTGGGCCAAGCTCCCTGTACAAGAAACCTGAAAGCTTCGAGGAACAGTTTCAAAACCTCCAGGCAGAGGAAGCTACAAGCCTGACTCCCACTATGCTTCTGATCACTGCGCTGGAACTAGCTGTTTCCACAGAAGAGCCTCCTGTTCTTCCAGCCACATCACCACGGTCACAGGTAAAGAGACAGCTGGTAACTGCACTGTACCTCTGATGCAGACAGAAATCTCCTGCAGATAAGGTCCAGTTTCCTTTTTTTTTTTTTTAAGTTAGAGGTAAGTGCTTGCTTAACACCAAAGCCCTCCCTCAAAAGCAGCTCTCTGTCTTGGAGACATCTAAACATCTCTTCTTCATAAGCAGTTAATTTAGTCACTTCTCTTCCCTGCCCTACCTCTCCCTTAGCTAGCCATCTTCATTCAGCTTCAAGGCCCAGAGAGGCAGTAGGAGCACTTGTCTGGAGAGACAGCATGTCCTAATGCTCCTTGCTCGCCTTTTGTTCTAATGTAAAAGCAGTGGAAGCTTCCCTCTTGGCTTCAGCTGCAGCAAGGCAAAGCTCTTCCCTTTTGAAAGTGAGATGCCAAGAATCCCCAGTGGACAAGACGGGGTGGGGAGGTGGTGGGGGAAATCACAAAGCCTTTTTAAGGTCTAAAAGCACTGGAAAAAATTGCAAAGACTTCAGTGTCACTACAGAAGTGTAATCCCTTGTCTCTCTGGTTTCTTGTGGTTTGCAGGCCCGCCTCAGGCAAGACGGGGATGTGATGCCCACCCTAGATATGGCACTCTTTGACTGGACGGATTATGAGGATCTCAAACCAGAAATGTGGCCATCTGCTAAAAAGAAAGGTGCTAAAACCTCCCTGTCCTCTTTCCCAAAAGTTATTCTGTAAGGCTCGTCCCATGGTTAGTGTTGACAGATGTGCTGAGAGATGTGAAATTATAATGGTTGGGAAAGAGAGAAAAAGCATAATGCTGATTGTGTTTTGTGCTCAGTTGCAGAATGTTTCTCATTTTGGATGCATAATTTGAGGGCAGAGGAAAAATGATAGATGGAGGGTTGAGAAATAGGGAGGAGATTAGACTGTGAAGGGTTAGAGTTCAAACTCTTGATGTTTGAGGCTGATTTTACCCTGGAACAATGTAGTCTCCAAAATAAAAACAGCAGCATGAAATTTTCTATCAGCATCTGCTTTTTTTCCATAGAAAAACGCCGCAGTAAGAGCCCCAACAGTGGAAATGAAACCATGACAGCTGAAGGAGAGCCATGTGATCATCACCTTGACTGCCTCCCAGGTCAGGATCAGCTTGGTAGAGTCACTTCTCCAAACATGAGAGTGTTTGAAATTCAGCCCAAGGATCCTGATTTCTAATATTGACAGAAAGTGGTATGCAGAGGTGGAAGGGCAGAGGCTCTCTAGGCGTGCTGCGGGAACAGTTGATGTCTGTACCGTGGAGCTGTCATGGGTGTCAGTAGCCCTGCAAGGGAAGGGGATAAATGAGCTCTGCTGACCCTTGTTCCTGTGTTGCAGGCTCTTGCTGTGACTTGCGTGAACACCTCTGCAAACCACACAATAGAGGCCTTAACAACAAATGTTATGATGACTGTATGTGCACTGAAGGTGAGTTTGGCTCTTTGCTCTCCCCCTTCCAGCTGGCTTCATAGTTGGTTGCACTGACTCGGAATAGTGTTTTGTGTGTGCAAATGGGAGCCAAGCTCTGCTGCTCTTAACCTTTCCCTGCCACCGACTCACAATGTGACCACTGAGTCATCTAGGATATCTTGTTTTCCCTCCTGAAAGCAAAAATCCTGATACTTACAAACCTAACAGAAAAAGCCACAATATATTAACACTTCAGTGGTGCTTTCAAGTATCATAGGTTATAAAAACAGACTAGTATCCTTATTTTACATGGCCTTATGCCTAATATGGCTTTCCTGAATTAATTTCAACTGAACATGTAGCAATTTAGTAGGTGTGGGCAGGACACAGACTTTTGTTTCTTAGAACCATATCTGAAGAATCCACTGAAGCCTTTAATAGACAGTTGTATTATGAAGATGTTGAAAAGCCTTCTTCTAGTCTGAACATGCTTAGGATCAGCTCCAGGCACTGGGTCTTGTCTGCTAGAGCAAAACTCTGGTTGCCAAGGTTCGTGAGCTGTGTTGGGTACTTAGTGACTTTGACCAGGTCATTCACCTACTTTTTACCCAGATAAACAGACTGCTTTCCTGGAGTTGCAATGTTAAATGTCTTCACCTTGGGTGTGTCATGTAACACTTGAAGTTCCTCACCAGAGACCATGTTCTGACAGATTAGCCTAAAAAAGTGTTTCTGCAAGCCTAATGAGGGCTGCCCCAGCCCTGCTTTATGCTTAAGCTAGTTATAAATTAATGCCAAATGTGCATTCTCTGTAGCATTAAAAAGATCCCCAGAGATCCAGGGTCCAGATAAAATAGACAAGACACTTGGATAAGGCAGAGCTCTGATCTTGCGTGCTCTCCTTCTGGGAGGCCAGACTGCCCTGGGGGGGATTGGTAATGAGGGGCAGAAACCCAACTTCAAGGTAGCTGGTCTCAACATAGCCCAGGGACACGCACTCCTAAAGGCTGCTCGGTGACCTGTGACATCGGCTGGGTCTCCCGTGTGCAAGTACTCAAGGACTGTGTACATGGGCTGTTTCATTATAAAAGGTATAAATCGCCAGCCTCTCCCACTCTGGGAGTGCTGGCACTGTTGCTATCTGCTGCCTGCTCTGGAAGTAAAAAGAGCTGCAGTTTCTAGAATGATCAAATCGTCTCCTGACAACCGCAATGACCAGATCCTGGGCTACTGAAAATCCAGGCTTTTGTGAGAATTATTTACGCATAGGCTGTACCCTGTCTGCCCCAACTAGCTACGCATTCTGGTGTAACAAAGTCAGACAATAGACACCAAAAGATTAATCTGCCAGTGCTAGAAACTGATGAGTTACCCTAACCAGAGGCTCCCATTGCCTTCCACGGCCATGACAGAATATGTACTCATGTTTTTCACAAATAAAATGCCTTTTTTCCCCTCCAGTATTCATCAACGCCATATCATATAGCTTCCTTCAGACCCTGCACTTCGAGCATCCAAAACAGAGAAACTGACGGAGACCGGCAGTGAGCTTTGGATCAGACCTCCCAGTAATAACACTTCAAAGTCTTTTCCCTCCTCTTCTGAAGCTTCAGGGAAATAAATAGCAAGGGGACCTCCCTAGCCATTGCTGCTGCACATTAAGTCTATAGTAATTTCCCAATGGAGCGATCACTTAGACAGTAATGGGAAGTAATAGGGGGAAGCCAAGCAGGGCTTCCATAAAATCGCTGAAAACAATCAGGATAATTCATTGGTATTTCAAGAAGCGAGTGAAACCTTCTGCCTGAGCCAATGAACCCCAAACCAGACCAGTGAGCCACACAAAATAGCAGAGCCCAGAAAGCAATATGCCCTGCCCATGTGAGGCGTTTCTCTCCACCTCAATTGACACAGCCCAGGCTTCCCAGTCCTGGGACTGTCCCCAGTCCAGCAGGCTGTGTCATGAACTGAGGCCAAGAGCTAATTGTTTGATGTTACTGCTGTAGTGAGCCCTGGTCCCTCCTGCTCACTTATGCGTGTCTTTTCCATAGGGCTACGCTGTTATGCCAAATTCCACCGGAACCGAAGAGTGACCCGGAGGAAAGGGCGCTGCGTGGAGCCCGAATCGGTCAACGGAGAGCAGGGATCATTCATTAATGTTTAGGAGGGTGGGACTCCTACCTGGATGGTTGGGAGCGGGATCAAACTGTTTCTATCTAGCAATGGGAATTAGAGGAAAAGGTCAAGCAAATGACTGAAGCTGCAGGCTCTGAACATGCCAGGTTCCAACAAGACTGAAGCTCATGTTAATTATAAATAGTGGCATCAAACTTTTCTGTATCAGGACTGCATTCCCCCTCCCTTCCCTCAGCGCATTCCTGCCATTGAGCTGGGTCCCCCTCTCGTGGTTAGTAAGAGATGATCATGACTGCCGTTCTGATGGTCCTGGCAGAAGTAGGCTCTGCAGTTTCATTTCCTCCTCTCAATAGAGGCAAGACATGAAAGATCGTTCTGGTCAAAGGGCATATGAGCCTAAACTTTACCCCTTAACTATTGTTTGAGAAGAAAGGTAGATCCTCCCTCCTTAAGGATCAGAGGTTCCTAGAGGATAGGAAGCTTGTAGCCTCCATGTGGAATCAAAGATGGGAAACGGATCAGCAGGAAGCTGGCTGCCCAGGTGAGAGGGGACCCTCTGACAGAGCTCTTGCTCTCTCCCTTGTTCACTGCTACAGACAGACATTCCCTAGCTGTTACACACTGCCACTTACTACCTGTCTTCTTTGGGAGCATCCAGTCCCACTCCTTCCTTCCTTTCTTGTTTCCAGAGAACCACGTAGTTTCTGCAAGGGTGTGGCAAGACATCCCCGCCTGCAGCTCTCACTCATTTAGTTATACTGCCAAGTCTGTTATTTTTAATGACATTTTTAGGAGCTTTCTGGGGAAGTGATAGTTTTCCTAGTGAGCCAAAAATAAGGTTTTTGGTAACAGGAGATAGGGACAGGCTGTTCCATTGTAGTAAATCCTGTGACATGTTGCATGTGTGTTTCCATGATATGTAAATAAAGATATGATAGATTCCCTTTGTGCAACTCTTCTGCTTCTTCAACTGCACCTAAGAACGTGGCAGGAGCCAGAAGGACCTATAAGGGAGCTGGCCAGCAGGTAGTATTGATGACTTCAGGTAATCGCACACAGCAATTGTGCCACTTGGCAGAAAAATTTCCCTACCAAAATTGGGGATCCAAGCTTCCCTGTATCCTCACTCAAATTGCAGCTAACAGTCAGCTTCTGTCTGGTCTAGCCATCCAGATGCTTAAAACATCTTTATATTACTACTTAATTACTGACTTCAGTGATCTATCGGGTCAACACAGTCTACCTGTGTTAAACGGGAGTAGTGTTAGCTGGTAAAGATGTTCTTTTCTACTGCTAACATCCAATACCACGCTTCTGGTGGGAGACAGCTCTGAAACCTTTCATATTCAAGAACATGGAGATGTACAGCACTATTTGTAGGAACAGAAGTATTAATCCTCGTGCTGTGGTCACAAACCTCTTCATGCTGCTTCTCTGAACCTCCCTGTGTTGCCATAGGTAGGCAAATCTCCATTTTGCACTCCTGTTTCTGTTGTAGTGTCACCCTGCATTGTGTATTCACTCAAATGCTGCTAGTATAATAGTTTATGCCTCTAATATGCATGCCCGGTCATAACTACAGAGCTATGCTATGAATACAATATTAGTTCTGACCCACATACACCTGCACTGCTAGAAGGTACACTAAAGGTGGAATTTGTAAAGGAGCATTTAGGCAAAACCTACCACTCGATTGGCTGTAGCTATTTAGATTTCTGCTTACAGGATTACAGCCTTAGCCCAAAAGGCAGGAGTAAATAAAGGTGGTTTGGCTCCAGCTCTACACTACAGCAGCAAGGATGCAATTTGTTAACCCAGAGAGAAATGCAGCCCCTCCCTCAGCCCAGATGCAGAATGTGGGTGGTGCTGCCAGTGCTATTGTTAGTGGAAGCATAAAGGGAAAAAGGCCTTAATTGATCACAGTCAATTGCAGAGCTCTCAGACCCTGGTCTGTGAGACACCGATGAAAACCACACACAGAGCCATTATCAAAGCCAGGTTTTGATACCACACTGCTTTCCAATACAGGAGCCAAGATCTGTTTGGAACAGTGCAATTGAAAGAAAACAGAAAATTTTGCAGGGGTCGTTATCTTTGGTGATGCAGGTATTCATTGCCCCATACACTACACACAGAATCCTTGCAGGATCCTGGGCAGTGTTTGGGGCAAGACTGTGTTGCAAATGATGTGAAACACAAACAGACTTAAACGGCAAGTCTGAATCTTAAGCCAGAGCTTTTGGATTCCAAACGGAGACTGACTTCAGCTCTTGCTTTTTCAGCTTTTGGTCTGCTATTACCTCTGAATATAAAGAACAGATGATTCCTAATTGGTGGGATTAGTTCAATGTCTAAGGTCAGTGAAAACTGATGTAATTATTATAAATCCAGTCACAAGATTAGTGGATTGATTGCTCACATTGCAGTTTCAGAAAGAGCCCATGACCGAGACTCATCCTTTCTGAATCAAACTGTGATGTTACAGAGGTGAAGCAGAAAGCGTGAGCAGCGGCACAGGCATATGCTGCACAGCCACAGCAGTGTGAAAAGAATCAGACAACCTGATGTATGTACCAGCTAGATCAACTACTGACTTCGCAATTGCAGTGCAAAGTAAAGCTGTTGAGTAAATAACATGCCAATGTGTGGAATGCAAGATCAGCGTGTGATATAAAACCCCAGGGCAACATTTATACAACAAGTCCAACCCACTTCTGAGTATAGCGAAGCTTTTTAATGCTGCTCTGCGCTGTCTCAAGGGCATGACAGCAGCTGCAGAGCGGTAGTATCACTGGGTTACGTTTCGCAACTTTCCCCTTCCTTCCCAGTATCTCCCAGTCACAGTGCAGTCAGTGACAGTTCTGCCTTTGGGGCCATTAGGTCTGAACAAGAGCAAGGGAGACAAATGCCAAGCAAGTCTTGATTCATACGTTCTTGTCACCTGACTGTCTGAGAAACTCAAATTAAGAACTCACACAAGCTCAGCTTCTCTACTGCCCCCAGCGAGCTTAAGCCAGAGCTCTTGCAAGATTTTCTATTGTCTCAAAAGGACTTTGGATCAGGCCCAAACCAGCCATAGCAGGGCTCTGTGGAATAATTTCTAGAGTTAATTGCAGGGCATGCATGCAAGAAAGGTGAATGACAGCGTCCCACCCAAACTCCTGCTCTACAGCTACTGCTGTTAGCAGCCTCACAATGAGTCCAAGGGTTATGCATCATTTTAAACCACTTCTCCAAGGGTGAGAATCATTAGACATGGAAAAGAGAGGACAGCGTGCTGATTTGACATAATCATCTCAGCAGCTGCCTGCTCTGCAAATGCTGTTGAATCTCAGGGATGTTGCTGGCAGTTGCCAAAATTACGACTGCAAGGGAGACAAGGAGTGGAAGCCCAAATTAAAACACTTGGGAGTCATTCCGTCTCAGGTCTGTAATAGTCTGCATTCATTTTAGCTTGGGGGTGTTTTATTGAAACCCTCTCTCCACCCTCCCTGCACACAGTAATTACCCTGCTGTCAATCCACAGTGTCTGAAAGTGCTTCAATTTCAAACCCATGCTATACTAAATTGTTCAAGTCCATGCCAGTCACTCTCTGCTACACAAAGCCTGGAAAAAGCATTGCTTTCACATTTTTTTATCACAAAAAATTAGGGCTGTTTTCTTGGAATGTTCTGACTGATCATATGTACCCCACAAACCCATTTCTGGTATGTTGCTTCATTTTCTAGAGTGCCAGTGAGTCTTCAAGAGTAGTCCCTCAATTATATATCAAAGCTGTAGTTAGATTTTAGGAAAACAGAGGAGCAGTTCTTACTTGCTGAGATTGGAAAGGACTTTCAAGTGCGCTTGTCAAGATACCATGTTAGTGTAACCCTCTCCACTCCCCAAATCATCTTGCCATAGGCTGTTTTGCAGTGAAGTTGCAGGAGGAGGATCCCCACCAGCATGAGGAGGATCCCCACCAGCATGACAAAATGCCCTCAGTTTCCCACCTAATTCAAATTTCCCTTTTAAACTGGGATTTAAAAGGGAGTTTGTAGAGCCAGGACATCATGTATCTGCCCTTCCTCACTGCTTATTTAGAAAAGTTCTATTGATAATATATGCAGCTGTGCTGAGCTGATACCTTCACCTTCACTGCTCTCAGCTCCATGGCCAGGGGCACAACTCCAAGACATTGGTGTCAGCTGCCGTCTTTAGTTACCTTCAGACTAGACCCCAAGTGAGCGACATGAAGGGCAGAATTACGAGGTGTGAGCTTGTCTCCATCCCTGCATGCCAGACAAGGACAGCAGGAACAATTGTGTTAGCTCCTCTACTTCCCCACGGAATTGCTATCACCTTATCCACCAAAGGTACAGTGTCCTGAAAACACAAAGAAAAGCATTTCTGTCTTATTAGCCTCACTTCTATGCTGTCAGGAAGGGAGCCAACTGTGTATCAGGTTTTTATTCAGTCTGCACAAGACATACCACCAATACATTTGACATAAAGCAGCTAATTGCTAGATCTTAGTTGCAGTGAGCTGAACTCACCTGGACCAGTGTTCTAGTGAGGAAAATCTCCGTATCCTGTTTCTAGTCTCCTGGATCGTCTGTTTCTCCCTGCAGGTCGTCTTTAACTCTTTGCTTATCTTTCTCTCCATGTTTATATTGCTTTGAAGTATCAAGCCTAGGGAGGGGAATGGAGACAGCAGGTTACACAGAGAGGCAATTAGAAGCTACAAGCAAAGCAAAGCAGAGATAAAAAACAACCAACCCCCCAGATCAGACAGGTGTGAGAGATGTGCAAATGCATAATGTCTATCATAGCCCTCATTGTTTTCATATCCATAAGATCATTAAGACATTTCTAAGTCCCTTGAGTGCATGACTTGCAAGCCCAGGATATAATAAGCAAGGCTGAATTAATTGCACGATACATTGATGAACAAAATGAAGTAAAGCGCTTTTATTGTACAAGGGGAAGCAAATGCTTTGCATTAAACAGCAGCCACATCAATCCAAATTATGGCTCATGCTGCATAAATGATAATGAGATTTGTCTCAGACTGAGAATGCTGAAAGGAGCAAAGACACCCACGTACTGCTGCATCTAAACAGTGCTTATACGTGAACTGGGACAGTAGAATTCGTCTTTCTAACAAACAGTTCTTCTTTGATAGATACCTATCCTGGAGGAAGGGCATCCCTATTGCATGTTGCACCCAAACCCTGAGCCAGCAACACGGCTATTCAAAGTCTCTATCTTTACCCCCACCCCAGATGTCACATCTTCTTTTTGTTATTTAGGGTAAAAATCCAGTCCTTGACATTACTGGGACCACTAGCATTGATCCCATTTGATGCCACTACTTCTGTGAATAGAGGCAGGGCTTCCCTGCAAGACACAGAAATGGAAATGAAGTCACAGCTGATGTGTCATGTGGCAATAGATGAGTTATATTTCAGTCTTCCATCTGGTACAGTGTCACATTCAGAGGTGCCAAAAAATTCAGATGCACTCAGGGTGTAGTGAAGGATCGCTGGGACAGGGCTACAATTGTGGCTTGTTTGAGTGTAGGTTCGGCACTGCACGATTCTCATGCATAACCTTGTACTGCACTGCTTGAACTGGAAATGAGATTGAAGGATGACTCATACATTTCCACATTCAGCATCTGTAATGAATTTATGACTCCTTGCTCATTCCTGAGAGGCCCCATCTTTCCTGTATGAATAAATGATGACAAGAAAGCAACTGACCCAAACGAAACACTGTAGTCTTACACTGCAAACAGGTAAAGCATACATTGGGCAAGAAAGGGAGGGTTTGAGCAGCGTCATCCTGACTTCTTGGTTCTGCTAGTTCATTTGTCATACTTGGGGAGAAGACTGCTATTATGAACTGGACAGGAAAAGGTAAGTTATAGCTGTACCGTGTTGGGCTGGGTTGATCAGTTATGATTTTCCCTAGCTCTGAAATGGGAGAAGCTTTCTTTCACGACAAGAGAAGAACTTGCGATTTGTACCAGGCTTTTAGGCAGAGTGAAGTATCTGCCAGCCATTTTAGCTACATGGCTAGATACTCCAGGGCTCAACCCAAAAGGCCGACCTGAACTTGACTGGGTTATTGTGTGATAGAGCTGAGCACAGCTAGCACCTTGCAATTGCTTTTTTATTGGTGTTTATCAAGAGTCTCTTTGTCACTCCTCACCTTTCTGTCACAGTGCTGATGTGTGCACAAAAGCTTTCTCTTCCTCCAGAAAGCTGCTAAGTCCTATACACGCATTCACCTTCCTGCACTCTGGCTGCAGCCCGAGTACACTGCCAAGCCTCCCCGTAGCTGCATTACACGTAAAGTAGCAGGAAGAATGGTTTGCCTGGGTGTTTGGAGTCAACAAACTCATCCAGGCGCAGTTTTAACCTAGCAGTGGCTTTCCGAGCAGGTGCTGTGCAATACAGATCAGGTAGACAGAGCACCCCCACGTCAGGGGTCCGGCCGCCGGACCGGGAGTCGCCGCTCGCCACCCAGCCCACAGAGGCACACTCCGGAGCCACCGGGCATCACGGCCGGCGGCGGAGGCCGCGGGTCGGGGCAGGGGCCGCGCCTCCCCCGCCCTCCCGACCCGACGAGGGGCTGCCGGGCGCGGCGGGGCGGTGGCCCGGCTCCTCCCCCCCCCCGCCTCCCTCCCCTGGGCGGCCCGGGGCCGGCCCATGGCGGCGGCGGGGCCCGGCCCGGCCCAGCCCTATGTGAGGCGGCCCTGCCGCCCAGAGTCACGGGGCAGGCGGGCGGGTTGCTGCCATGGAGCTGCCCGCCGTCAACCTCAAGGTAGGGACCGCGGAGCCCAGCCGCTCCCGGCCTTCCCCGGCGGGGAGAGGCGTCTCCGGCTGGCCCGTGGGCGGCCGCCCGCTCGGTCTCCGCGGGCTCGGGGAGAGCAGGCCGTGGCGGCGGGGCCGGGCGCCCCGCCGTGAGGGGTTCTGGCGGGCCGGCAGCGCTCTTTCTCGGCTGGGGGCTCGGGCTCGGCAGGGCCGCGGGCGGCGGGAGGGCGTCCCGGGGAGCGGGCGCTGGGCCTGGCCTGCCCTGCCCTGCCTGGTCCTGCCCTCTGGCAATGCTTTACGCCTGGTCCAGGGCCTGTCTGAGGGCCTGGTCAGGGGGTGTGGAGGCCTCCGAGGAGGAACGACTGGGGTTTCTACGCCTTTTTCATCACATGGGCGAACGTTGCAAAAGCTTTTGGTCACTGAGACCGGCAGGCAATGACTCCCAGGTTCTCTCTTCAGGGCGGTTGCTAAAGCAGCCAAGCGCTGCGCTGGGACAAGAGCTGGTTATTAACTTGTGTCCGTGGAGGTTTCCAGCTCAGTTGACCAGAGCTAATCCAGGATAAGCACTACATAAGATCCTGAAGAGGCAAAGTTTTTGCTTATCAGGCAAAATAGCTTGGAAAGATGACCCCACTTACTTTGGGGTTATCATCTGGCTGATAATTGGACTTGCCTCTCTGTTGGGGGTGGGAGCGTCAGTTGGGGGCAATCTGAACGTTTCGGTGAATATCTAGTAACCAGAGAAATGGGAAATAAGAGACTCACAACAGTCATGTCATGCTTCTCACTTTGAGAAGAAGCACATCTTTGCAGAGAAGCTGGAGGATGCTAAAATCACTTTTTTGCTTTTGATGTTCGTGTTTGATATTGAAGCTTTCCCTGATACCAGACAGATGAAATTTTCCTCTTTTTTTTTTTTTTTTTGCCTTTCTTCTTTTCAGACCCCTGAGATTTCTAGGTGTGTGTGCCTCTTTCCAGCTTCGCTACTTTGTATGTCCTGTTTGGTATGGCAGTATCAGGTGCTTGCTTTGGTTAAAACTTTGCCCAGAGAATGAAAGCATCACTGATTGCATCAGCCTTTTTCTGCTATTGATTCATAAAGCTGTGAGCAGTGGCCTTGGAGCAAGCTGCCATAAGGTGGGTGGGAGGACAGTAGTATCTCAGCTACCGTTATGAATTCAGCTTTGTACAGGAAGGCTTTCATGTGGCTCTGCTAAATAAAAGCTTAGTGTTCATATAATCATGTTTCCTCCTCTTACAAGTTCACCAAGAAAATCAACTTCTCTTGTTAGAGGCAAGTAAGCAAATGGATTTTTCAAGGCCTGGCATGTGGATTATATTAGATTCTGGAAACTAGCCGATACTTCGCTCTGACAAGTTTGGACTATTGTGTGATTCCCAGGGCACTAGGAAGATTAAAAGATCTTATCTTCTGCTTTGTTTTTCAACTTGGTTTGGTGTGTTACCCACCCCCCACCCGTGCTATTAAGGGCATTTAATTAAAAAGTTTGCCAACATGAAATACATGTTTTACTATGAGAGGTTGAGATAGGGAAGCTGAAAAACACAGACTTGTTGAATGAATGAATCACCATGACAACACAACTAAAATGTTGCTTTTCTTCTCTGGTTTCAGACAACCATTCCCAAATCTCTTCCTAGGTAAGAGTGAGTTTGTCCTGGGCCACTGTTTTCATCATTAAGAAATCCCTTGTTGTCAAGTCTGCTGGTACTGATCTGGGGCTGAAGAGCTGGGGAATAGGGAGTTAATAATTGTACCTGCATCTTTGTACCATTCCTGAGTTAGGGCCTGCTTCCCTGAAACACATCTTAAAGGTGGGAAAGATTCTCTTTCACAAAGGGACTGGAAATAACACACACTACTGCTGTTCGTTGGCATGATCTGCTTACAGTTTCTGTGAGATTAAAAAGATGAGCCTTGTGACAGAAGTAGCTCCACGAAAACCGCGTGACTGAGCTGTGCTTGTGCCAGAACTTATCAATGTCTTAGCCTGGAGGTCTCTCTTTAAGCTACTTGCAGAGCTATAAAATTAATGTAGCAGGCTTTGTCCTAGAGTAGATGAGGAACATGCTCATGAAACGGCATCTTCTGGCTCAGCTCTGATAGTAATGCTCAGCAAAGCATGTGGGAAGCAGCACAGACATATTTTTCTAGTGAACATTTGACACTAGGATTATTGCAATAACTATGCAGAGCCTCGAAATACAGAGTTTGGGTTTGATCAAGCCTGGACAATGCCCTACAATCCACGTGCCTGGAAACATGCGTTTTGTGCTTAGGCATTTTTAAATTCTAGGTCACAGAATCTTAGAATAACTCAGACTAAAAGAGACCTCTGTATGTTATCTAGCCCAACCTCCTGCTCAAAGCAAAGCTAACTTCAAAGTTAAATCAAATAGCTCAATTCAAAATTCAGCTGACTTCTAAAAATCTCTAAGGATAGAGCCACGACAACCCTGTTGGATACCCTGTTACACTGCCTAATGACTCTCATTATTATCACTCTGTTATAATCATGAGGAGCATCCTCACAGGTGGCTCAGTCACAGGTGGCCACTTAGATCTATATTTTGGTTAGTATATCCTCAGGTGAATATGTCACTCTCAGAGCAGATGAGGTCACTCAAAAAAAAAAAAAAGTAAGTAAAATAAGAAAAGTTAGATACTACAAGAAAATAATTATCATTTGGAACCATGTAATTTTTAACTTACTCAAAATTCTAATTTGTGCTAGGCTTTGTGCTGAAACATGTTTTAAGGAGTGAGTTCCTGTTCCAAAGAGTTTTCCATCTAATGAGACTCAGGCAGACCCAGCTTCTTTTCCTGCTTGGCAATTAGTTCCATCGCATGCTGAGATTTGCAGAGGAGCTAGGAACTCCCCTTAGCTCTCCTCAATTTCCAGTGGGATGCTTTTCATCACATGGTCATCCTTCTGCCCAGAAGGGATGGGGACAAAGGTCCCACCTTTCTTATTTTCTGCTCTCAGCACTAGCTCAAGTCTTAGGATTTATTTTCTCAAATGAAGAAACATATGCCTTTCTTAGGTACAGACTCAAGTCCTTGAACAGATGGAAAAAAATTAAACTCTTCTGCTGTCTCATCAGGAGACTGCCTGCAAATTATCTAATCTCATGTAGCTTTAAAGAATGTTTTTCATTAACAATACATTTTCTATGTTAAAGCATACCAAGACCACTAGTTTATTCCATAGTGCCCTGAAGAACTGTCAGGTAAATTGGACTAATAACCAGGAAGGGAACGGCTTGTTTTTATTTCAGCAGTCCCTCTTACTATCAGCCCTAATTTACCTGACTTTATGCTGATGACTAAGCATTCTTCATAATTTAATAACTGCAATATTGATCTAGACAGCTTTTAAAGAAAAAAAGCCACCCTGCCTAATTATGTTAACTGGTGAGCCCTGAGGGGTCTTGCGGGTATGTAACATGCAATTAAATACTACCTAATTAAGAATTTCCCTCATGTTGTGATAGTCTCTTGAGTAAACTCTATTTGCATGTCTCCATTCTTATCCAAGAACATCTTGTATTTTACTGATTAGCAGTTTCTGCCTGGTCTCCGTGGTACAATTTGGGAGAAGGGAAAGTGGGGGGGGGGGTTGGTAGTGAAGCATTTTGTAGGCTTTCATGAACAATTAAAAAAAATAATTAATAAACATCTGTTTAAACAGTGTTTGAAGTTACAACAAAGTCTAGGCTAGGCTCCGCAGGGTGAATGCTCTGCAGATGTGCTAGGGTACTGCAGTGAAGCAAGAGCTCTGTCTTACCAGAAGACACCTACACTGTGGTTTCTTGGCAGAGCAGTATGAGCCACAGCAGATAGGTCACTCCTGTTGACAGCTTCATTGGTTATTAACTTTCTTCTTGAGCAACTAGTTTTGTACTAAGTTAGAGCATGGATAGATGTTTTAAGTCAGTGAATGTAGCAGGGTGTCAGTAGATCTTAATTTTTTTTTAGTGTCTTTTTAGTGCCTATCTGTGTACAGCTTTCCTGTGTCCACTGAGTAATTTAGCCTTTTGCTACTTACTCATTTCCCAATTTTCTTTTTTTTTTTTTTTGTAGGAATATGTGTGGGGGAGTGTGCTTCAGAGAGGTTTTGGTGGCGTTTTTTGTTTGTTTTTTTTAATACCGAGGTCAGTATAAATGCCAGTTGGAGCCTTTCTCACACCTAGAAAAAACGGAAGTGTGCCTGTTTCCCATGGATCCTCTGATACGTCCAGGCTTCAGGCATTCTTTTATGAGGCTGCTAATAGAGCCTGTCTTCTGTATTCTTGTTTTCACAGACGTTTAGAGAGAGAATATGAGTGATCTCCCCTTGTTGAGAGTGGCCAGCAGGCTCAAAAGCAAGTGAGCACACGGATATATGTATAGAAAAAGACTGAAGTGGTATATTCTTGTTTCCATTTGCTGTCTTTATAATAAACATGTAGAGTATATCTCCTTGGTTACAGAAATGTCAAGTGCTGGTGAGGAGAATCGTTGTGTCACTTGTTACAGTAAGATGCTTTCTTCTTGGATTTGTCCCCTTGAGCACAAGGATCAGGATCATTAAGGACATTTGCAAAGTACAGAATCTGTGACAGCATTATCTTATTGCTGCTTAGGGCACTGCTGGCAGTTGGGCCCTGGTGGCATCGCTGGGAACAAGAAGAGCTGTGTACTATGGCAGGATCAGGTTCTTGGCTTCCTAGAATATACCTTCAGGTCTGTTAATCTTGCAGTGGGCTTGAACCACTGCTCTGAACAGACTGGAAGGAGGTAAAAGGAAGATTTACTGTAGACTGGAGTGAAATTGCTGGGAGCTGCAGGCATGACCTTCCATGGACTTCTTGGTGATGAGATGCCAGATTGGTCATGTATAAACTGTGCTAGCATAGCGTGAATCAGATTGTCCATCTTTCTGTACAAACTCTTCTGGAGTTCCAAAAATCAATAACCCATTTAGAAAAGACTAAGTGGGCCCTGAATCAACTGTTGACAGAGATGACAACAATAATGAATGACTACAGTGTAGCACCACAGGAAATACTCAGCAACAGAAGCAGAGAAAAATGGGTTTGTGTCTTCACTGTCCCAGTTGCGATGCCAGCCTTCTGCACTGGTTCATGGGTCCAGGGCACTCTTCCACCTGTCCCTCGGAAACAAGATGGTGTCATTTCATGTTGATGCTTCCACAGTTCTCCCAACTTGCTGACCTTTCTTCCTCTGTTTTTTTTTTTTTTCATAGGCCATCATTCTGGTACACTGGCTGCTCACGGTGTGGTGAGTTATTGGTAACTGGCCTGGCCTGGGTGAGAAGAGGATATGGGGGGTTGGACTAGATGACCTCTAGGGGTCCCTTCTGACCCAAAACTTTCTATGATTCCTTCAAACTGGGAATGAGATATTATTGGGGATTCAGCACACCCTGTTTGTGCCTGTTTGCGTGCAAGAAGATCCTAAATCTAAGAGTGAGATGTTCTTATGGGAACAGGGATGAATGCAAACAAACTGTTGCAGGCTTGTTGTGTATGTAGGCTGGGTTTTTTTGTCTTGTTTGGCAGGGGATCCATGAATTATGTGTTTCCAGCCTCCTATGTCTGGGGAAATTTCAGTGTCCTTGCAGTGGGGATCTGGGCCATTGTGCAGCGAGATTCCCTTGATGCCATCATGATGGTGAGTGTGAGGGTAATTTGCCTCCACCAGGCTGCTCAGGGAGAGGGTGGAGGGCAGAGACAGCTGCTTTGACTCAGTGATGATTTTCAGCTGTTCCCAATACAGCAGTGAACAAGTCCAACTCCCTGTTGGTGTTGTTTTGTTTTTTTTAAGAGAGTATATAGATCCATAAACACTGTAAACCATGGTGAGAAGCATTGACTGTCACTTATCTTGCTTCTCGGAGGTGAGGCATACTTGATTCTTACTTTTTTTTACCTGCTGTTGTGACTTGTCATGCCAGGGGAGGACTCAAAGCGTTTAATATGGTTGATTTGGAGGGGCTTTATAAAACCCTTCTCTGAACATTAAAGAGGTATCACAAGAAGGTGTCTGACAGACGTGAAGAAAATGCACGAAAACCAAGATCATTCATTTAGGAATCTCTGTCTACCTGGGGCAGTGTCAAGGGCTAGCAATGTGTGATACTGGGGTGAAGGCATGATTGTGTGAACACAGATCTTGCAGGAAATAGATGCTGTAACTGTTAATCCTTGTGGTTAATCCCCTATTCAGTTCATGTCCCATTCTCTCTTTGTTTGCAGTTCCTGACTGGCCTGCTGCTCACAGTCCTCGCAGACATCATTCACATCTCTGTCTTCTACCCTACACACAAATCTCTCACTGATGTGATGCGTTTCAGTATAGGCATGGCCATCTTCAGCCTCCTCCTCAAACCTGTGTCCTGCTATTTGGTGTATCGAATGTATCGGGAGCGTGGAGGAGAGTACATCTTTAACATAGGTAGGATGCTTCCTCTGCCTCCACGTCAGTGTGGGCCACCTCCTCTATTGTTAGGGAGACTGCCTTGGACCTTTCAGCCTGAGCTCTATGCAGCTGGATTCTGCCTGCCTTTCCAGCGAGAGGGGGGTGCTTGCTCTCTCTTGCTTATGGTTGTTCTCCCATTTTGTCTTAGGCCTTAAATTTACATTTTTCCTCTCTTCCCTTTCAGACCTGGAGTCCTCGTCTGACTGCCATTTTGCCTACAGTGGTATTGATACCACTGCTGTCTCTCTTATACTGAATAAGAGAGAGGCTTTTGTTCTCTTCCTTCTCCTGCATTTGTGTGTGCTTGTTGTAAGCCTTTGGGTGTCCTTCTCTCTTTGCCAACCCTTTCTTTTCCTTCTGGGGGAAAGTAGAGGCAACATCTCCTCTAGTGAGATTATGTGTGAGAGTGGAAGAAGCTGGATTTCTAACTCCATGCTTTCTCGGGGCCTCATGTGTCTTAGCCACCTGGATTGCTTTGGACCTCCATTTCCTCACCTGGAAAATGGGACTGATAATTACCTCATGGGACTTTGCCTGGAAGCACACATTTTTCTCTTGGTTGTACTTGCTAATGATAATGTGGCAGCCTTGCCAGAAAGAAGGGGCTGTGGCTGGATGTTCTGGGTCTCAGTCAGCTTTGCCAAGCATGCCTGGTGCTAGTTTATGCCGGGGCAGCTGCCAGGGATTGTTTGCTATGTGGGAGTTCACCCTGGCAAAACCAGCAGCATGGCACAGTTATCTTTTTGCCTTCCTAAGAAGACTGTGCAGGACAAAGGATGTTACAAATGCATTACAGTGTTTGAAAGCTGTCGCTTATGCTGCTTTGGTGCTAGCAAAGAAGGTAGCGCTTCCTGTGAAAAGATGTGGATACCTGCAGAGAGGCCATGGAAGGAAACCATGGCTTGGGGCAACAGGTGCTATTTGCATCTCTCTGCTAGTGGAATGTGGATGCCTTTCCCATCAGCTCCTTGTGCAAATGGCTGACAGATCAGTCTTAACCGGGTCAGAAGGCCTGTGAGTCAACTGCAGTGCCTTGCTGTGGGTCGTGTTTGTGCCAATTTTCATTAGCTGCTTGCTGTGCTTGTAGCTGGGATTTGACATTTGTATCCCATGGAAAGCGTAGGTATCATTGAGGAGTTCATCCCTTTGCTTGGAATTTGGGAGCATTCCTTTTTTGCAGACACACACAGTAATGATACTATCTGAGAGTCTCCTCTCGGGCGCAGGTGGGAATTTAGCCAATTTGTAGTTTTGTATCCTCTCCTGAACTGTCTTTCTCACAAGATTTTTCAGTATAGTTTTTCAGTTATTTTGCGTCTGTTGGAAGGATGAGTTTTCTTACCTTCTGTGAGGATCACAGAACACAGGTGCTGGGGAGCTGGTAGAGCAGCTAATGTGGTGTGCTCCTGAGCTGTTGGTTTCTTCTAGTGGATTCAGTTCTTGTGCTTTTGTTTTTTTTTCCCCAAGCTTGTTCTCTCCCCTCTCCATTTAGGTGTCACCCGTGCAGGCCAGGATCGCAGCACCTATGAGCCAATTGATCAGCAGGATGCCCCTCCACAGTGGCCTGACTCAAGCAAGACAGCCCAGCAGCCGTACTGAGGCCCTCTCTGCGACAGAGAACAGACGCTTCCCTCACCCAGTCCAGCCTTCTGCTCTTCCCACGTCCGTTCTGATGGAGCAAGACCTGCTACTGAGCAAACAGGAGAGGATCTGATTTTTCATTTCTTTTGCCTCCCTGAAGGTTAGGCAGATGGGTTCCTGCAGTAAGTCCAGAAGACCTCAGAGACGTCATGTTAAGCACTGTGACTCGTAACCCCAGTACTCTCCTTTACCTCCCTCCTCCTAATTCCTGCCTCTGTATGTGTAAGTGGATGCACCTTCTGCAGTTTTCCAGGTCTTGTATTGTGGATCCTCTCTACTGTAACGGAAGCACTCAAAATATTCCTTGGACAAGCTGTCTTTAGAAGGCTTATGAACTGCTCTTAAACAGTACAGTTTAGCCTGCTTTTATACAGATACATTTCCAGGAAACATCTGGGAGTTCCTGAGGGCTGTTTTTGATGGTGGTGTTTAACTAAGATTTATGACCATAACTCCCTATGCTAGCTGTGGTGCTTTCCACAGAGCTGGGGTTGGTATAAAATGCTCTTACTGGGCTGGGGAGCTGTTTGTGCTCCCAGTATCTAGTCTTGGGTTTTATGCACTGATGCTTTTATGCAAGTTTAATGTCCTTCAGGATACTTAAAATGGCTGTTGACTGTAGGTTATGGATATTCTGTGCCTTGAAATGTCCTTTTGCCTTCAGCTGCCTATCTTAACAGAACTTGAAATGTTACATTTTTGTAAGAAAACTATAAAACGAACACAGTTTTTCTGTGTTACAAAAAGTTACACTGGTCGCCTATGTCTCATTTGAAAATTTAGGTACTCCTAAGGGTTTGGGACTGTAGCCAGGCAGTCTGGGGGATTCATTACAGGGGAAGGTCTACAGGGTTTTGATGGCTTTTAGTCTAAGCTTTACTCACACAAGTAGAGGGTACTGCTTGTAAATGTGTGGGTGGGAAGGTGGGCTAGTAAAATAAGGATTGGGGAAAGGAAAAGATGGGTTTATTTGCACTGCAGTGGTGAGCTCTGTGGGATGTGACAAACCTAAAGTCTAATCTTGTGCACAATGAATCTGCCCTGCTGTGGCTTTCAGGTAAATTCCTAAAAAAAATGTTCAACAGTATTCTTTTTCAGAAGGAAAAGAGTATGTCAGCTTTGGCACAATGAAAGTACTAGTGCTAGGAAAATCTGTGGTTTTCTGAAGCAGGTTCATTTTCAAAGTTTACATATGTTATTCTACAATTGCATTTCTCTTGACAAGGCCTGCTGCTGCACCGATTCTTCAATGACCAAGAGCCCTGTTAACTTTGCTCCAACCTCTAGAACCATGGCGTTTGTGTTTTTAAAACCAAGCAATTTTCTCCCAAGTTTAATCACCTTAAACATAAGCAGATGCTTCCTCCACTGTGCTGCACAAGCACTACAGTGACCTCCTGCTGTACCTGGACCACCATTTATGCTTGGACCAAGCACATGGTAAATGCCATTAAAATGCAATAGTCTGTCTCACTCTTCCAAGATCACAGAATCACAGAATAGTAGGGGTTGGAAGGGACCTCTGTGGGTCATCTAGTCCAACCCTCCTGCCGAAGCAGGAGATGAGTGCTGTGCATTCATTTTGCAAGGTGCCATGCAGTAAGGCATAGGAATAGAAATCAGTCTGCTCTTGTGATCAGATGGAGAAGACGAATAGGTAGGCAGAATGTTCTAGGGCTTGTGGAATTACAGAGCAGGTATTTATATTCAGTTAATGTTTTTTGCAGCTATTCAGAGCTGTACAGTGACAGCACTGATCCCTCAATAATGCATTTAAATGCTTAGGTTTTTTCTTCCCTAGACCTGTGAAGCAACTGACTGAAAGCAACTGTTTTAAATGCAATGCTGTTTGGGTATTTGCACAGAGTTACATCTAGTGAGGCCTTCCCAGCCATTTTCCATTGCGAGAGACTCCACAAAATCTACTGATACCCATCTAGCTGACCTGCCGTGTGCTTTTCTGTGGAGAATGCAGCACATCTGTGAGCTCAGGGGAGCAGAGCAGAGTGGGAGCGACGCTAGGCTCACTGTGCCTCACGGATACCGATTCTGGGCAGTAAATCACAGAGGCGATGATAAAAACAAGGCCTCTCTCCTGTCTTCTGAGGACTTCTGGCAGTGCTTACAGTAAGCACCGGCGCGCTTTTGGATCAGTACCTGGTTTCGCAGGGCGTGTGGGGATTCATCGAGTCTGCTGTGCTGGAGCACGGCCTTGCTGATCCGGCCAGCCTGGCTTCACCACGGGGCTCCTCACGGCTTCTCAGCGGGGTCTCCTCAGCCAGACGTGCAGCAGGCGCGACACCGCTCAGGTTTTATTCCTTCGTTGTTTTTTTTTTTTAAATCCTCGGGTTCCTGATGTGCCCCGGGGTTTTTTTTTGGTGGCAGCTCTGTGGGATTAACCACAGCCCTCCCGGCGCAGGGGTCCCCTCAGCGGCGTCGTCCCTCCGGCGCCCGTGGCGGTGGGCGGGGCCCGCCCGCGTGGCTAATGGCCGCTCGATGGGCGCGGCCGCCCGGCCTGCCCGCCCGGCCTCGCACCGCCGCCAGCCCGGGCTGGGCTCGCCCACGGGCCCTCGGGGGTGGCCGCAGGGCCTGGCGATGCCGCCCACGGCTGCTGACAGAAACCGGGACACAGCGGATTCGGGGCACCTCGCGGGTGAGGAGGCGGCGGCGGTGGACGTGCCCCTCTCCTGAGGCGCTGCCCTGGGGGAGGTGAGCTGTGCCTCGGGCGGGTGTGCCTTGCCTCGCCTCCCCGGGTGAGCCACCGCGCCCCGCCTCGTCTGGGCCGTATTCGGTCCACAGCTTTAATTAGCCAGGGGCCAGAGCAGCTTTCACGTGGCCATCTGCAGCCCTGGTGATGGGCGGCGTTGCTAATCGCGGGGGATAAGCCGCTTACAGCGACCCAGCTGGGGCGCGCTCTCGGCTGAGGGGACAAAGCGGCAGGTTTGTCCCGGTGAAGGAGGTGGAGGCGTAATGAGGCGCGAGTCCCGTCCCTGAGGCTCTGGCGAGGCCCAGCGCCATGTCCGACAGCGGGTATCGGAGTGAGTAAGTGCCGACGCTGAGCAGGCCTGACATGGCTCCCGTGGGTGGGGGCCATGGCCCTCCCGCTCCCTCCGCTGCATCCCAGGGTGCCGGCTGGGTCTTGGCTGGCAGCCTGCGAAGGGCCCTGCTGCGCGGCTGTTCCTTGGCTGCCGCGGCAATGGCTGCCCGCTCTCTGGTTAAGGGAAGAGTGCTTGTGTGTGCCTGTTGAAGCAGCAACAAGTGGCTTGTGCAATGGCGGCGATGGTTCGGTCTGTAAGACCGAGCAGTGGGGGAAAAGCCGTGTTTCTAAGGCAGGTGAAGCGGGATCTTGGACCAGTCACCGGTCCCAACTTGCAATGTGAAATGGATCAGCCTTGGTCTGCAGGGATGGGAAAATTAGCATTGTCTGTGCGGTGCTTATGTGTTTATTATGGGTCTGTCATTGCTATCGTAATGCTAAAACGGCATTCACTTGAAAGAGCTTGATTTACTTTTCATGAACTGTGCTATTCCTTTTGCTTATAAGAACAGAAGTACATTGATCAGCTTGATTTTTGTTTGCTTAATTGGATTTGTTTCCGGTTTTAATGCCTTAGTGGGTTGCAGTAAAATGTATATAGTAAGCATGTGTTAAATGTT
Source organism: Opisthocomus hoazin (assembly GCF_030867145.1). NCBI lineage: Eukaryota > Metazoa > Chordata > Aves > Opisthocomiformes > Opisthocomidae > Opisthocomus > Opisthocomus hoazin. The sequence goes on from NC_134429.1 coordinate 13,408,337, forward strand.
TTAGCTGGAAACATCAAAGCTAATACGAAATCCATTGGTCATGGATTTTGCAGTTTGCAAAATCTGTGGCTTGCCTTGAGTATCTCTTTTGGCCTTAGAAGAAGTTTTAAACAAGGACTTCGTAAAATCTTGTTGCCTTTTGAGTAAGATTAACCACTGCTTGAAAGCGGTTAAATTAAAATCCTGCCTGGCAATTTTGGGAAGGCAGACACGTGTGATTCTTAAAGGACACTATCTCCTTCGCATCTCAGTGAGGCTGAAATTAGGAATGAGTGAGGTGAAGAACACCAGCTAAAATAATCATGGCAATGTCTTGAGAACCTGGTACCCGACAGAAAGAATTGAAAAGGAGAACTAAAAAAATTGCATGAGTTATCAAGAAAATAGATTATGTTTAGGTTCTTGAGCGTAAAAGTAGTCCAGTACTGGGTTCCAGGTGATCATGGAGCAAAACAGCAGTGATAAACACGATGATTTCATGTCCTTTCACAAATCAAATATTTTATAACACCCTTTTGTGTTAAATTACTAGTTGGTTGGGTATTGCTGGGATGCAAGTATTGCTTCTACAGAACACCAGTCGGCTGCATTTTGTGGTTATACTTCAGGCAGTGATAGGTGCCCTAAAGAAGGCAGCCATGCTTTGTCTGCTCACTCTGTAGCTTCCAACTTATACTTGTCTGGAAAAAATAATGGCATCTTTCTGCTTCTGGTACGCTTGGTGATGTATGAAAGGCAGTAATGGCAGTTCCCAAGGGTTATTGCAACATTGCATGACTGTCTCCTGTTGCTTTTAGTAATTGAGTTTACTCTCTAGTTTGTGGTGATTACTGAAGGATTTTGCATATGAGAAGGACAAGTGGCTGTTTGCAAACAGGGATGACTGAGGCTCAGATGCATTCTTAGAAGAGAGTGAAATAAACATAGTTTGGAAACAGTGCAATTTGACAGAAGGCTTTCTGGTGTTTGAATATGTTTGAAAAATACAATGAGCATTTTTCATAGGCCGTGCTGTCTCTTTCTTTTCAGGTTGACTAGGGTTTTTTTTAAGATGATATAGGTGTGTGTGTCTTTTCACAATACTATTTTCATTTTTCAAAAGGGAGGTGAAAAAAAGTGGCAGTTAGAATGGCAGTGATTGACAACTTGCTTTTAAAATTTGAGGGAATGAAAGCACAGTCCCGTCAAATTGCACTTACCTGTTACCAACAATTTATGAATCTGTGCTTTGCATGAGAGTTATGTGTATAACCTTCTGACTTTGTGGCTAGACTGCAAATTAGGTCTCCCGTCTATGCTGTAACTCTTCCAGGTTAGGGAACAATGTGGATTCTCTGGATGTGTAAACATGGTCTCATCCTTTAATGTGGACAAGAAGAAATAGGCCTGCATGACCTTGAACCTTTGCAGGGTGGTAGCATGATATGAAGAAATTTTCACTTGTTAAGCAGTCAAACAGCACCTTAAGTCGAGGCACTACCTGGAGAAACTACAAGTATGGAGGAGATCTGAGCTGGATTTCCAGTCAATGAAGAGGGGTAAGCATTGTACTCCAGCTGGAACTATGTTGCTCTGACTTATGTAAAAACATTTTCTTTTAGACCTGTTCTTGTTTGGTATCATGTAGATCTGGCTAAATGTAAAGCATTCTATAAAAGCAGCTACAGACTTGGCAGGAGGGTAATTCATCCTTGCTAGCAACAAGTTCTTTTTGAGGCTGCAGGTGCGTGCATAAGTCTTTGTTTTCCATGTTTTCTGTTAAGAACTGAGTCTGTCCAATCATTCCTGCTCTGCCAGACATGATTGTCTGCTGAGAAACAGGAAGACTGGTGTCTGTAATACTTTCAGGACTGAGGCTGGTGGATTGGAGACAAAAAATTTGTGAGGAAAGTACCCAAAGCCTTTGGCAAACTAGGGAAGATGTGATGAGAAATATACATGCTCTTTTGTTTATATTTCTTATTATTTTTCTTCAGAGCAAAGGAACATTCAGAAGAATGTGAATGTTGACCTGCATTTGGGCACTAGAAGTCTAGTAGACATTTCTCATCACTGGCTTGAGGCTGCAGCATTCCATGTAGCTCCCAGCCAGAGAGCAGAACAAGGCCAGCTGCGTACCGCACCTCTGTCAGCCGGGAGGAGAGGTCCCAGTCTGAGACAGACTAATCTTTCCTGCCCTTCTCGGCCATTCCAGGACACCATCAGTCAGTTCGCCAGTTCCTGCTTCCTGCAGCAGAAAAATCTCTGCTCTAGGCTGCAGCAGCACAGCTCTGAGTGTGTGACTCATAGGATTTCTCATCTTGCTTTGTCAGTGCTCCCTGCTGTGAATCTCCCCTAGAGACACTCACACCTTGAAGCTCGTAGTTTAGAAGGGAGAAAGAGTGAGAGTATTGACTTTCCGCAGCAACACCATCAGAAAGCAAAGGCAGCTGGTAGCTGCTCCGTACACACTGCTCGCCATCGCTGTTTGGGAAGTAGGAACAGGAGTAGTGACTATTTGGTGGAAAAACAACAGCATCAGCCTCCTGCTGCTTCTTGTATGGATCCTGTGAACCTTTCACTGGTCAAGGCACGTTTGTCATCTCGTACTGTAGATTCCCCTCTTGGGCACGAATTAGTGGAATGTCCCTCTTCAAGGAGCTCAAGTGAAAGTGTGAACGCTTGTTGTAGTTCAGCCCAGACCTTGGGGGATCTCAATCCATCTAGTTTGGAGTCCCTTCAGTCTCTTTTGCAATCCTCACAGATTTCCGCTAGCTTGTACTGTTCAATCCAGAGGTTTAAGCAAGAAACTGCTTTGATGGGGATATGGGGCTCCTTCCCTCTGGAGCCTGAGTCTTCTCCAGTCAGTGGCAGTTTGTGCTTTGCTCCTGAGGATTCAGCTCCTAGTATCCTGAGCACAGGAGAACAGCTAGCTGGAGTAAAGACCAGTGCTGCTCAGGCAAGATTGAAATGGGGTGTCCCATTTGCTAAAGACTGGAGCCTTGGTGCTGTGACAAGGGACTTCAGTTGTGCAGAACCTCCGTCTGTCTCTCACAGATATGGATACATTGACTCGAACACATGGACAACCAAAATTTCAGGCAGCAGCCAGCCAGAAACCCTCTCTTCTGGGGTGGGCTCTGGCAGGCTAGTGGATACAGAAGCAGATTCCTCTTACGCTTGCTCCTCTAATTTCAGATGCCAGTCCCAGGCAAAGCCAACTCTGGAAACTGGTAGTCTTTATGTTCACACCAAAAGTCATTCCACTGAAAAAGTTCTTAAAGGAGAAGAGACATTTCATGGGGCATCCCCATGTGCTCTATCTTGGAAGAAAGACCTTTCAGCCAGTCTGCATGCTGAGGGTCTGAAGGTATCACTGGAGACAGACTGGGGAGGGGCTCAGATGAACGTTGGTGTGGCCGTGTATGGGACTCCAAGGGAAGTGTGCGTGAGAGTCTCTTCTCCTGGAGGTAAAGAGTTTAGACCAGTCCAGCAGCTTAGTATTAAATCTGTAGAAGCCAACTCTGAGCCTCACGTTAAGTCCAGCAAAGAGTCAGAAGTGGCATGTGACTCTAGATCACGATCATCCAGAAGAGTGGCTTTGGTGGGCAGCAGGCAGTCCAGCCCTATTGGTATTCAGGTTGAAGAAAGCTTTGGTGAATATTCGGACATACATTGTGTGAATGTGAGCAGAGAAGGAAGGAGAAACAAATACTCCCACCAAAGCAGCCGGAGGAACTGGGAAACCGATGCCAGTCTCCATCAGTCTGAAGAACCTTCTGTGGAGAGGAGTGGCAAAGAACTACCGTGCTGTGAAGAGTGGAGCCAGGCACAGGAAACTGTGTCCAGAGAGGTGAGGGTGGGCTCACTGTATAGTATCCCTTTTCACAGATATTACTTGTGCTTATTTCCCCTTCTTGCTAGAGGTGCAGAGTTGAGGTACAATGGTGATGAGGATGCTTGCCCTATGATTTTTCTGTCACTGAATGACCAGATTTTCTTCTCTTACGGTTCTGCTTCATCCCAATATATGCATCTTTCTGTCTCACATGCTTCTTCCTACTAAAGACCAGCTTGTTAACTTGGTTGTTCTTGGGAATGTGAACACCTGTTTATATTCTCTGGATCTACATGCAGAGGGAAAGCATTAAACTGTTTTTTACTCTGTGCATAGTTGCAGGGCCCTGAGTTTTGTTGTGCTTTTCTATATCTGAAGTATGTAAGAGTATTCACAGAGCAATGGTGGGGGCAGGGTCAAGGGTATCTGACATAATACACTACCCTGAGGCAGCAGTGTTCCGGTCTCCGTCTGAAATGAGTTGCCATGCTGGGCACAGACGAATTCTTCAGCAGAGTAGAGTAGTGTGAATAATTGTGTGAGTTACTGCCTTTTGTCTGTTCGCAGGTCTCGGAGAACAGCTTCTGGTCATTGAAGGTGAATGAGCAAAGGTGAAAAGACTCTGTGTTTCTGTGTGAGTGTGCTGGGAGTTAACAGGGGAGTAAAACTGCTGGGAAGTGGCTAAGGAGCCATGTTTCTTGGAACATTTGGTTTAAGGACTTAACTTACATTATTCTGCCATGGCTGGCTCAGGGGCTGCGTCCATTTCTTTTCAGAGGGTTGCCATCTAGAATGGAGCATGCTCTAAGAAATAATTTCTCTATCTTTTAAATTCTAGCTTCTAAATTCAACCTTGGTTGTTGCTAGCAATGAAAAAGCATTTGTACCATGTATGCTACTTTTCAGTGCAGCAAATTCTGGTAGGCTCACTGCATAGCTAACGAAGATCAAGAACTGGGCTTATCCATGAAATGGGATTCAAACTTGTGACCTGTGAATAAGATGTGTGTGAGGTTGCTACCAATTTAGCAACAGTGATACCTTAATTTGGTGTGAGGTTGCAGGTTTTTCACTCTTTAGAGAGAATGATTTGAAATACCTCTTTTTAGCTTGGTGGCTGAACTCTGATTGCCACCTCCTGGCTGTGTTTAACTTTCCTTTCTGTTAACTGGAGCTCACTTTTCTTTTTTCTTTCTAAGTTTCCAGCACTTGTGTGACAGACAAATGCTAACTAGGTGCTTCCAAGCATGGAGGGGACACATCCTCTGGAAAAGGGCTGCAGCCACACAGCTTTACAGACAGCAACTGCTTCGGAAGGGCCTTGGTGCTTTGCAGTGGGCTGTGCACCAAAGGAGGATGCAGCTGGAAGCAGCCCAGCAGCGACATGCCTCGGCTCTGCTAGCTGTCAGCTTCCGCAGGGTGAGAACGGGCTAGGGACAGTAGAAGTGGTGCTCTGAGTTCTCTGTAGTGCAGTCAGAGAAGGCAGAAATCCTGTTTGGTTAGGGAGGGGCATGGGGTCCCCTGTGTGAAATTCAGTGATGTGGACCCTGATACTGATACTCTGCCTGTAGTTTGTTCTAATCGTGATTTCTCCTTCAGTGGAAGGAAGCTGTGGCAAAATGGAGCAAGAAGCAAGCTTTGCAGCCTAAGCCATATTCTTATACCCAAAGTTCATCAGTGGGGTTTTTTGGAGTAGGAAGATTAGCAACTATGACAACCTCAGCTCAGCACCAGCTTACGGCAGGATACTCAAAGGAAGCTGAGCAGGCTTGCAGGTAAGCTGAGAGCATTCTCTCTCTGTTATCTTGGACAAGTGGAGGTTTACAAATGGAGAAATCTTTCTCAAATAGTGGGAAGCTTGTTTCCAGGTCCTTGGATTTATTGCTGCAGATAAGCACTGCAAGAATTAATAACCTAGTTTTAAGAACTCAACAATGCTATTTCAGTGTGCACTAATCTTTTCAGTCTGATTTGAGTGTCTGACAGAAATACTCCTCTACTATTTCTTCAGTTCAGCTGTCACCTGCGTATGTGATACAGGCATAGATGAGATGAGAGTGAGGCAATACTACAGTCTCTAGCAGGACAGTAAGTAAAGGTGTCAAAAGAAAAACCTTTTGTTGTGCCTTCTGATTCTGAAGGCAGAAGAACAAGTCCAGACAAAAAGAAAGCTACACAGGGAGAAGGAAGGCTCTGGATTCTGTTCTGTGATTGTCTCTTTGGACAGTTGGATGTTAAAGCATGCTTGTGACTCTTTCAGGGCGGAGGGAGAACTGTGGACACAGCTTCATCGTAAGCAGAGAGGAGATGAGTTCTGCAGGAGAGCTCAAGCAATCAGAGATATGAGACGGCTAGCTGGTAAGCACACGTTCCATAGCCTTGGAACAACTTGGAGGTGATCACTATTTCACCGTGTTTCTTGGTTTGTGTCTAGTTGTTGCTTTGACCTGATCCCGCAAATAGCTGGGCCAGTACCTGTGATGGTGGAGGGTGGCCCACTCACTGTGTCATACACCTTTTGCCTTGTTCCTTGTATTAATTCAGCTGCAGCAGAAGCTGTCTCCCTTAAGTGCCCCTTCTCAGACAGCTGGAGTTCAGCCAGGGCATATTTGCTGTGTGACACTAAGTTGTTTGAAGATCTTCTAAGCTATTTTTTTTTTCCTGTCAATCTCTTCCTGCCCTGCAACACAGCAGCTTTCAGACTGTGGCGACTGCAGAAGGAGCTGCTGAGAAAAGAGGAAGTCAGACTTTTGGAAGCCCGTGCTCTGCTGGAAAAGAAGCAGCTACGAAATGTTTTCTGGTTGTGGCGTTCCCGATGCTTGGAAATGGAACAGATTTTAGCACTGACAACTCGTATCCAAAGGAATTTGGTCTCCCGGTAAGCTGATGAGGTCGGTCTTTCATGTGAAAAGTCTGTTCACAGTGAAAGTACAAGGAATAACAGAACCAACCCAGACAACGATCTGTTGTTCCATCTTAAAGCCATCTATTCTTTTGTTTTAGGTGTTGATAAAGATGAAAGTAGGGATAGAAACGTGAAAAGGAACTGCTGTGGCCAGAGGTGTTATGACTTGCCTCCTGTGCCCTGCCAATGATTTTTGGTCCTGACCTTTGATGTTCTGAAAGACCAAACCGAAGAGCATGCACTGTGCTGCTGTGCTGTAAGAAGGACAGTGGCTTTTTAATGGAATAAACTAATAGAAGCTCAGAAGATGACAGCTTCTGCCTGTCTTTCCTGAACTAAACCCAGTCTCAGGAGGAGAAACAAGCTTGTACACTCTTCACATGGTTTTCATTGTGGTTTTATTTTTCTTTGGTTTTCTCAGGTGCTTCAGTGCATGGAAGGAGACTGTTGAGCAGAAGGCACTTTACAGGTGCAACCTGGCCCGTCTCAGAGCAGCGTCACTGAGGAAATATTTCCAGCAGTGGGTTCAGATGCTGCAGGTCAGAGAAGGTGATAAGCAGGCAATGGTGAACTTCCTCCTCCTACGATGGAGGCAACATTATGGTGAGCAGCTTGGGGCCTGTGCACAATCTAATATTTGGAGGTGCTTAGGCTTCTTCCTCCTCTTCTTGTATGGTGAAAAACAGCTGAAAACAGTCTGATAGCAGAGAGGCTCAGATGATACATGGTATTGACAAACCAGAGTGGGCAGAGGACTAGTCGTTCTGGACGTGTCAGTGAAGCTACAGGGAGATTTGTTGCTCTGCTTCATAAACCTAGCAGAAAGTCTTAAAGCTTGCTGAAAAGCAGCAGTTTGAGGGCTGTGCTGAGTTTCTTAGGAATGCCTGCTGACCAACATTGTCTTTTGTCACTCTCTGTAACTGGTTAAGGACTGGTTAGAAGCTCAGCAGCTGACAAGGCTGCAACAAAGAGGTGTGAAGATCAGCTGTTACGGACTGTAGAGAGACGATTTCCTGAGAAAACAGGCTACTCTCTTGATGACTTCGGCCAAAAGGTGAAGCTCCAGAGAGTATATCTGCTGTGGAAAGCAAGGCTGTGCGAGCATCACAGAGCTAAGTGAGTGAAGGCCAGTTCCTGGAGCCATGCTCTCATTAGTAGTGTCCACTTGACTTTCTGGTCCTTCTGGAAGAACCCCTTTTACCATCTATCATCCATCCTATCTGTACTAGTGTGCCCCTCTGGTATCTCTTTTCAGTGACTTTGCCATCTCCATATCTTCTGTCTCAGTTCTTTCTCTCAGGCTTTGGAGCAGTGTAGACTCAGAAAAGCTCTGAAATTATGGCACCAAAAGTGTCTCATGCTGAAGACAATTGAACTAAGTCCTAAGCACTTGCACAGGACTGTCTATGAAGAACCTCTTGCTGTGCTGTTTTCTGAGGACCTCTCAACATCATCTGGCTTTGACAGCAGTGCTCCAGCTACTCTGGCCTCTCAAAGCTCATTGGAGAAGGTGAGGAGGTCTTGATACATCCATACTGCTCTGAGGTATTAAACTGTTGGGAGTTTTCAGGAGAAAATTTCTGCTTCGACATGATATTGCCATCAGCAAACTGTGCTAAGTATTTAGGCTGGAGGAGCACTGAGCCTGTAGGGTTCTGGCATTTAAATGTAATGAGAAATTGTCAAGTCACTTCTCTCTGTGCCCTTCCTGGTTCATCATTTAGTGATACAGGGAGGTACTGAGCTAGTGAGGTTGTCATGTGCACTTGCTCCTGTTTTTGGATGCAAGGTGGAAGGGATGAGGTGCAAAAAGCATCATCACTGAGAAAGTGCGTATGTCCGTTTCCCCTTTTCTCAGTATAGAAATAACTGTCTCGTCACTTAAATGTTTGCATGCCAGAGCTGTACTTGCTAGCCTGCAGTTCCTTTGGATGCATACTGGATTTCCCTGAATCCTTGCCAAAAAGAGGAGTAAGTGGCATGGTTGGAACTGTTAGGTAAGTGATTCCATTGCAAGGATGCTTACCTCACAGCATGTTCTTCCCTCCATACCTGCAGGAATACAGTTTTAGTGACAGCAGCCAGCAGAGCCTCTCCTCTGTTCTGACTGCTGAGGATGTCACACACATGCCGTGTTACAGTTCTTTGCTGCAACTACACCAATGTGCAGAGCAGCCAGCTGAGCTGGGTGGGGAGCTGTATTTGCAGGCCTCCTTTCCTCCACAGAGTACTGGATCTGGGTAAGTTGGAGACTGGTTCCTTGGGATGCTGGTAGCAGTTTGTTCTGGCTGAATGCCTTCTTTCTGGCTAGACCTTCATGTCATCTCACAGCATCCTTCTGGATACTTTATCTTCTTCTTTCTTTCCCTTTTCCCCTGATACTTTTGTCTTGCAGAAGAAATTGGTTTGTGGGAGGTCAGTTCCAGTCTTTGGCACTGCAGAGTCCAGATAATAATGTCCAGCCTCTGACCTCTACATGGGAAGAGGTAAGGCTGGAAAGTGGTGCAGTGCATGTAAATGTACACGTGTTTTCTGCATAGCCAAATTTAGCGAAGAGCTTTTGAGTTTCAACATCAGCATATGGAAGGTCTCACTGCTGCTCTCTCTTTGTTCTTCTCTTAGACAGAAGGTCTGGGAGATTGAGACATTTCTCAGGGTAACTCTTCCCTGCCATTTACCAGCTGAGCTGGAGATCGGCCATATGTCAAGGATTTAAAAGGGATGTGTTGGACCCTCATGTCTGGTTGTTCATCTGGTGCATATGGGTTAGCAACAGGGAGTTAGGCAATCATAGAAATCACAGCAACAAGGAGAAAGGGCTGAGCTGCATGGAGTGGCTGTGTTACAGCAGCAGTTCAAGGCCCTTTTTTGCTTTTCTGGATTACAGGACTGCAGTTCTGACAAGGAGGTGAAGAGTTGCTGGCACCAAGCAGAGAAATGCTGCCTGCAGAAGTACTTCATTGTCTGGTCAGCTCGGACTCTGCAAGTTGTAAAAGCCCAGCAGTACTGCAGGCTTGTTCAGCTGTCTCGGTAGGTATTGTGCTTTCCGGAAGTTTCCTAAAGCTGTCTGTTTTGAGAGCTCTACTCTTGCTTTAAAGAAAAAAAAAAAAAAGAAAAAAAAAAATCTTCCTCTAGCTATCTTGTTCTGTCTTCAGTGGGAGTTTTGCAGCCCATTTTTTTTTTCCTGCTTCAAAGTTATTATATCTGAACACAATAATTTGTAGTTTAATGGGATGCCTCACAAATTGGAACAAGCCCTGTGCTGCTGATAACAAGCTCTGGTAACTTCCTATCTACTGAACTGACCTTGCTCTCTGCTCATTTGGAAATTGAAGAGAACCACAGGCTTGGCACAGCCAGGACAGAGCACCTTACTCCCAACAAGTTGCCCTGTGCACCATTTCCCCTGACATTTAATGGGGAAAGGTTGTTAACAGATCCGATGTATTTGCTAAATTCCTTATGTGTATGTTTAGTGTTAAAGTTTCAGTTACAAAGGTGTGAAATTGTGTGAGTTGTTCCTACAGTTAGTCCAACGACCGTTGTCTTTCTCAGAGCCTTTCTCAGCTGGCACCACTGGGTTGTAGAAAATAAGAACCAAAAAGCAGCAGCAGCAGCCCTAAAATATCGAGTTCATTGCTGCCAGATGGCTTTCAGCCTGTGGAAGAAGAGACTGGCCCAGAAAGTGGAAGCTGACCGGAGATTCAGGTGTCACATTCACCAGATGACTGCTGATGCTCTGTGGCGTTGGCATTCCTGCTGTCAAAGTGAGTTACCACACCCTACAGCAGCACTTGTGTCTGTAGGAGAGGGATGCTGTGGGAATGGCTGGGATAGAGAAAGTCCTGCTTCTGGTTGTAACTCTGTGGGCTGCTTCTGTGGAATGGCACATACTAGTCCAGGTGTCAGTAAGTGCTTGTGTCACTCCCTTCTTGTGGTTACAAGCAGGACATGTGCCCTGCTGTTTTGTAGTGCTTTGTGCTAGGGGAGATGCTCCTTTGGCAGCTGATTGGAAAAGGAGTGAATTTCACTTTACCTGCACTGCCAAAGGAGTTTTCAAGCAGTGCATTTTAGCAGCTGGGGAGTTAAATGGAGTTCAGATGCAGCATTCCAAGCTTGAACAAGTCTCCTCAGACTCAACAATCAGGCTTTGGTTCAGTGGGAGCAGGGTGTATCTTTTGGGGCTGATCAATAGTCCTGATCCTGTCCTGCAAGGGATTCCAAGTGCTTGAAGTGCTAAGTACTTACACTGTGCCAGGGAAGGAATACTCCCAATTTTTGACAGAAGACTGCCTTGCAGACAAAAAACTACAAGGTGAACTGAAAAGTCTCTTCAGCTGCTAAAGAGAGGACAGGAAATGTTAGAAAGTCTGGTCCCATTCGGTGTTTGCAGCAGATGTATTCTCTGCTCTTGTCTGGACTTTGTAATGGAAAAAAAAAATCACTGAGCTCAGCTCAGCAAGCTCTTGTGTTCTCTGACAGGGAAGCGTGCTGTGAGAGAGCTGCAGCAGCAGTGGGCTCAGCACAGCTGCCGGGAGAAGAAGAGGTTGATCCTGCAGACATGGTATTGCCAATCATGGAAGCAGAAATACGCTGCTTTATTCTGGGAACGTCTTCTCCTGCACAGGTTTGTTTCCGAGGGAACCTTTGAGTGAAGAGCAATTTATGTAGCAGAGAATCCAGTGTATTCAGACTAGAGCTTGGGTTTGAAAGTACAGCCAACTTGTGCATAAATGGAACTTCTGTAGGAGTGTTTCCCTGGGGGTGCTCCTACATTAAGGGGTCTGTTACTCATAGCCTCACACTCCCTATCTCATTCTCATTCAAAATTTATTTTCTTTCTAGAACTTCTGTTCAGTCCTAGTTATGCAGTGTGGTATATGTAAACTAAGCAAGGGAGATGCACACAAATTTGTGTAGGTTAAAAAAGTGAAAGCCTTGTTTCCACTGGAATTATTCTGTATTTTCCAAAAAGAACACTGGGCAGAGGTCTGACAGAGCTCTGATATTTACAAACCTGAATCTTTTAGATTCTGGACATAGCATGCTGATTTTAATTTAAATTAATGTGAAAATCTGAGTTCAATATATTCCTGCGGAAGAGCAGTATGCAGTAAAGTCTGTGAAGGGACAACCACGATATTCAATTCATCTTGGTGTTAGTTACAATATAGGTGAAGCTGTAGCATGTTTTAGAATCTTACATTATGGTCCAGATCCTGAAAACACAAGAATTTAATCTGAAGAGCAAGGTGTCTGCTGTCAATCATTAACAGCTTCTTTTCTCTCTTAGCTGTTGTTCAGTAGCTTTCTCACTGAAATCTCTTTTGTTTGTGGGTTATGTTGTGTAAAGCAACTGTCTGTCTGACATATAGTGAAGTGTCCAGGTGCAGTGAATCAGGAATTGTTCAGGTGATTCTCTTTGAGATAATTCAGGAGGATAAGAATGAGTAAGATTATTTATGCCAAGGATTCATTTAAGGCATGAGAAGTGCAGGTTTGGCCCTAGAAGATTTCCCTTTGAATTGCAGGTTCAGGCTGAGAGGAGACAAAGAGGAAAGAGCAACTGAAAACCCAGTAAAACCTCAGTGGCTGTGATGCTTGGACTCTGAACTCACCCCATGCAATTGCATTTTCTTCTGCAAATCAATCGGTGTGGTGGCACCCTAGTGGGAAGTGTGTTTCAGAGAAGTCCTTAATGTTGCTCCTTCCTGTAGAGTGTGTCTCCACCATTAATCTTCCTTCTGAGTTGTCCTTTGATGAGGGAGCGCTTCTAATTTCTCACCTGGATATGGTACGGGCTGAGCCCTGTCTCTTCTGAGGGGGGCATTTTTCACGCTAGGATAACCTGCAATAGATTCTCTTGATCTTCAGAGAAGCCTGCCAGGCAGAGGATATTTACACCTCTGCCCCATGGTGCACTGGGGTGATCTGCATAATGAAAGTCCAAGTGGAACAAGGAACCGAAAGGATATGCCAGGAGTTAAAAGCAGATTGGATTCTGGGGTTGCAGAGGAAGACTGGTCTCCTGTGCATCAGCTTGCGAGATATAGAGAGATTATTGTGGTATTGTGGGTGCAGATTTACAGTGCTGTGAATAGTAACTGCTGTAGACATTGATTTTTTTTGAAATAAAATTGTCTCCATAAAGATTCTAGTTGTACATCCCATGTACACAGGCCCTTAGTTTGTGACAGCTGAGAAAAAAGTTAAAATCTGAATCTTTACAACAAGCTGCTGTCTTAAATGCAGCCTGGTTCTACAGCAAGCAGACTTAAGCAGACTGCTAGATTCCATGCTGAAGGAAATTTTAGCGGTTTTATTCTCATCCCATACAGAAAAAGCCTTCCTCAAGCATCATCTTAGAGGTCAGCTGCTGGCACAGAGAAAGATTGAAGACTGACTAATTTAATTCCTTTCCTTTCTTTTTTTTTTTGAGGGATCCACTATGTGTAGTAGCAGGGCAGCCTGGGAAAAGTGTTTGTTTTGTAGGCAAAGGAAAAACACGGTATAACATTGCATTCAGTTTGCAGAGGCCTTTGAAGAGGAGGAAATGCTAAAACGGCCAGAAGGAAGCAGACGTACTCCTGGGCTTTGAGGAGTTGAGTGAGAGGTAACAGTGCTGAGAATCTGAAGTAAAATAAGGGCAAGTTTTTAGCAGAAAGAAAGTGTCGTTGAGGAGTCTGAATTTACACCTCCCAAGGACAAGGCACTGGAAAAATAAGGATCATGGAAAAAGATACATAAATGCTGACTGCAGAAGGAATGACAGGAACGGCCTTTTTTCTTGTTGAATGCTCTTTTACTTGCTTTGACTGCTTACACGTGACACTGCAGGGTGGGGTGAGAAGGTGGAATTTGGTCTGTAGCCTGTTCAGTGCTGACATGGAAATGTGACTTTAGGCATCTGCGACTTTTCTGTGCTTGTATTGTTTTTCAGGTGCCTAGTCACCTGGGCTCAGGTCACTGCTTGTAGACTGAGGCAGCACGAAGCCCTCTCGTGTTTTAAAAGGGTCAGAGAGCACCGTCTCCTACTTGTGAGCTTTACTGGGTGGAGGGTGAAATTCTTGAGAGCTGAACAGCACATGCTGGGAGAGAGAAACCCCAGGTTGCAGAAACCCTCTCAGGGTAAAGCCTGTCACCGCTGGCGACTGGCCTCAAGAGGACAGCGAGCCCTGCGCCTAGGATCTGTGGCTACTGTAAAACAGGTAAGAAAAGATGAAGGTTCGTATGAGACAGTTATTCTTAACTACTTATTCTCTCGTGAAGATGTCACTGAGTCACTGAGATACAGTGACAAGGCATGTATAAAAACCTGGATTGACTCATGGTGACTGCTTAGTCCCTGTCTTGAAATTCTTTACAGATTGTGCATGCAACTTTATCACCATAATCTGGCACTGATTGCAGCAGCCATCTGGAGCACAGCAATAAGGAATGGGGACATTTTGACCAGAGAGCACTCCCTCTTTGCTCGAAGATGAGATAGGATAATCACTGTCCCTGCAGAGCAGAGCAAGCCGTCACAGTTGCAGCTTTTTTCAAAAGACTCACAGCTAGCAAACCACAAAGAGGTCGATTGATTTGGAAGGGCCGAGTCAGTCCTGCTGGGATCTCATCTGTGCAGTTTCCAGCCTGGGGTCTAGCACATTAAACTCCCTGCTGGGCTATGAACATAAATGTATCTCTAAGGCTATTTTTTGTGTGTGCTGTCAGTGCGCTTTGTATTTAGTCTTGGCTGCAGCTGTGTTATTTCTGTTTGCAGGCCTGCAACTACTGGACAAAAGCAGCTGCCTTATCCCAGTGCTTACGGCAGTGCAGTACCCTGATAGGTGCTAGGAAGAGCAGGAAGATGTCTCTGTGTCGGTCCATGAGTAAGAAGATACTCCCTCCACTCTTCCGTTCATGGGGCCATGTGGGGAGCGTGAGTGAGGAGGGAAGGGGAGTAACATTTGTCAGCCAGATGACTGGGATCCCTCTGTGGAGTAGGTGCTTATGGCAGTCAAACTCTTGACTGTGGGTTGCTTCTGTGTTCAAAAGCCAAAGGACTAGTACAGGCTTGGGCTACAGGCAAAGGACTAGTACAGGCACCAGTACAGGCTTGGGGTGGACCTGCTGGAGAGCAGCTCTGCAGAGAGGGACCTGGGTGTCCTGGTGGACGACAGGTTGACCATGAGCCAGCAGTGTGCCCTGGGTGCCAAGAAGGCCAGTGGGATCCTGGGGTGCATCAAGAGGAGTGTGGCCAGCAGGTCGAGGGAGGTTCTTCTTCCCCTCTACTCTGCCCTAGTGAGGCCCCATCTGGAGTGCTGTGTCCAGTTCTGGGCTCCCCAGTTCCAGAAAGATGAAGAGCTACTGGAGAGAGTCCAGCGCAGGGCTACGAGGATGATGATGAGGGGACTGGAGCATCTGTCCTATGAGGAAAGGCTGAGGGAGCTGGGCTTGTTCAGCCTGAAGAAGAGAAGGCTGCGAGGGGACCTAATAAATGCTTATAAATATCTGCAGGGTGGGTGTCAGGAGGATGGGGCCAAGCTCTTTTCAGTGGTGCCCAGTGACAGGACAAGGGGCAACGGGCATAAATTGAAGCACAGGAAGTTCCGTCTGAACATGAGGAAGAGCTTCTTCCCTCTGAGGGTGATGGAGCCCTGGCCCAGGCTGCCCAGGGAGGTTGTGGAGTCTCCCTCTCTGGAGACATTCAAGACCCGCCTGGACACAGTCCTGTGCAGCCTGCTGTGGGTGACCCTGCTTCGGCAGGAGGGTTGGACTAGATGACCCACAGAGGTCCCTTCCAACCCCTACCATTCTGTGATTCTGTGACTAAGGGCTCATGGCAGCTCTGATCTCTCCCTCTCTAGCTCCGAGGTCAGCTTCTGTGTGATTCCTCTTTTCTTTCCTAGAAAGCAGAAAAGGCAGAGAAAAGGGTTCAGCACCAGCTGTCCCCCTTGGGCTTTTTCCCAGTGCCATTCACCGCTGGCTGGTGATCTACAGAACCCAAAACAGGGCTGAAAGGCTGCTGCTCCCTCACTTGGTAGAGAGACCTGGTGTGGTAGGACCCTCTCCTGCACATGCAAGGATCCAGGAGAACAAAGCAGAGGTGGACTTGGAGGAGTGGGATGAGAAGTGGCTTGGGTAAGTGGAGTGGAGGTCTCTGGGCCTCCTCCTGTTGCTGCCGTCAGGGAAGGACTCCCTTATAGGGCTGTCGGGCTGACAAAGCTTATTTTCCCCTCTTGCCTATAGGAGGAAGTATCTGAAGTTGTGGCATCACACGGCGATACTTCGCCGGTGCCAGTGTGACAGGAGACTGCGCTGTCTGGCAAAGGGATGGCATCAGTGGAAAGAAGCCAGCAGGGTGGTGACAATGGCTAAGGTGTTGGTGAGTGTCTGGTGGCAATGATGGGTGCTACTGGGCAAGCCTGCTCTGCTTGCAGCCTCACATACGTCCTGGGAGATGAGACGTGGGGATTTAACAAGTACCAGTGTGCACCAGAAATCCTGGTTTGCTGCTGGGGCTGCTTTTCCCATCTTTCTCTTTGAAATGCCAGCATGGCAGGCTGGCATACCCACATATTTAGTTGCGCTTTGTCCCATCTTAAAGATGGGAAGCTGAGACAGGATGATTTGTATAGATTGTAGCCTGTGCAAAGAGTTCACACAATCTGTGTCCTCGTCTTGTGTTCCTGATACGTCCTTCTGGTGTCCGCAGCCTACCAAGGGCTGTCATTTGGCCTCCCCTTCTGCTCAGGCCTTTGTCATCTGTGGAACAGACCCATGGTCTGTGTGGCTTCCTGGGCATTAGCTGTGTGAGATGTGCTCTGACCTGCCCGTGGGACAAGACG
Organism: Opisthocomus hoazin; assembly: GCF_030867145.1. Taxonomy (NCBI): domain Eukaryota; kingdom Metazoa; phylum Chordata; class Aves; order Opisthocomiformes; family Opisthocomidae; genus Opisthocomus; species Opisthocomus hoazin. The sequence goes on from NC_134429.1 coordinate 13,424,892, forward strand.
ACGCACGTATAGCGAGCGCATCCATCATCACTGAGGCACTGTGCTGGAGCACTGATGGGGTACTGTCCTTTTCCCAGGGTACTGTGGCTAAATTAGCCACAATATTTGCAGGAGACAGTAGTTCAGCAAGAGCTTTGGTAGTAGTCAGCTTTGTTCATTACCAATGCAAAGTCATCCAAGAGGGACCCAGGAAAGCAACTGAAAGCAAGGTGGGCCTAGAGGGAAGTGAGGTAGTTTGCCTGCTAGAGCCCAACTAACCTGTGCACTGCCTCTTTTCTTGTCAGGACCAGCATCGGCTGATAGACAAGGCCTGGAGAGTGTGGAGACGACGGCATTTGCAAAACTGTGTGGTGCAGAAATTTTTGGACGAGGAAGCCAGGAGCCTGCTGTCTCAGGTAAGCATTTATGACTGCTTTAATTCTGTGGACCTCAGTGGACCAAAAAAGCACCCCAGAGGGACAATGGGTGTTCCCTGTATCTCTCTCCCTGCACAAAGCACTTGCCTAGGGAGAAGTTGAATACATCAAGGCATAGGACTTGCCCGTAACAAAGGCAAATAGCTTCCAGCTTTATATGGGTTCATCTTTGGGTGTTTTTCAAAGCTTTGTGTCAGCAGTCAATTTCTCTGACATGTGCGCCCTTCCCCACTGTTATCAGAGATGTTAATCCACTAATCCTCTGCCTCTCAGGAGCCCACCCGGGGAAGAAACAGGCTCCACGTCGGTGTAGGAGGACTCTGCTGACTTGCAGCCGAGGGCAGGCAAATTGCTATAAATTTGAGTGAGCAGGCAAAGCCTTAGAGCTCAAATAGCCAGTTTGCTCCTCTGCCTGCCTCCCAAAGATCCATGCAGGATTTGGTGCTCCTTTAACGAGATGAGAGCAAGTACTGAAATTAGAGGGTGGCGGAGGGAGCGTTGGTCTTCCCTTTCTCACGTTGATTTGTACTCCGCACTTCGCTTACTGGCTGCAGGAACACAGAGGAGACAGGGAAGGGTTCTGAGTGAATGGTGAGGCAGTTGGCTTAGCCATTGCTAGAGGAAAAGCGTTGTTTACGGGTACTGTGAGGGTGGCTGCAACCCCTCCAAGGTATCCCGAGTATTTATTTGTCCACTTTACTATTTCAGGCCTTTGGAAGGTGGCGCCAGCTCACAGCATTCCAGCTCAAGGACAAAGGACGCTGCTGAGTGGTGGGGCCTGCCTGCAGCTGCTCCTCATTTCGGGAGGTGTGGAGGATACAGCTGGCTGTCACAACAGAGAGCTGGTCCTGCACAATCAAGAAAGCGAGTGCTCTGCTGACATGGGAAAAGAGGTGCTACAGGCCAGAAGCATGACAGCCAAAGGACAACCAGGAAGAGACGGTACCTAGTGAAAGGTTCTCTTTAAAGGACTGATATCCTGCCTCACTAGAGGCACAAATTGAGAAGCTATTATTGTGAGGTTGCATTCCCTTCTCCTATGGACCCTGATTTTGCTCTGATTTTCTTCTGATTAAAGGTCAAAAAAACACCTTAAAGGCTCTCCCTTTACTCAGTGTTTTTTTCCTGGACAGGAGTTTATTGTCATGCAGGGGAGTAGGTAAACGCATCAGTCTTAAGAGATGAGCAGGAGTCTGCCTGTGCAAACACTAGATCCTGTTGATTCCAAAGTCTGGACTGTTGTCGGTAGGTGCAAACACAGGTCTTTATTTTTAGATTTGGCTTTTCCCCTGGGGGGGATTCCCACATGGCTCCCACCTCCTGCCCCTGTCTAGGTCCATCAGCTCTTCATTAAGCCTTTCAGTGGGTGGCCAACCTCTTGACTGCTTCCTGCTCGTTCTTTTCTGTGCTGAATGGGCTAGGGATGAGGAAACCTGCTGGGAACAGCTGAGCACCAAAAGCGTTGCTGAGGCAAGACAGGCGTGTCTGACCCCCAACCTTCCCATTACTTGCTTCTGTGATTGATGCCCTGTAATTACCCTGGATATATGAGCCCAGACTCAGACAGCTGTAATGAGAGGGTCTGAAGAGTTTGGAAGAGGCTTTTCTTCCTTGCTTGTTTGAAAGATGCTCATGGCATGGCAGGGATCTCAAAATCACACTGTGAACTGCCCCAAGGCCTTGTTTTCCTAGCCTGTGGTAGCTTTGCAGGATTGTTAAGTACACAAAGCAGCCTCTGTGTAGCTCCCCCAACCCCTTATTTCAATGCTGTGGGCCCTATGCCTGTTAAGAGTCATTAGGTCAGGAACCGGAAAAGGACCACGACAACTCCTGTGTCCTCACAGAACTGAGCCAAAGGTGGTAGCTGGCTGCTTTTGGTAAATTCTAGCATTTAAACTTTCTCTGCTCTACTATGGAGCTTTGTCCATGCTTTACTTAGGGCACATGTTGAAAGGGAAGGCAGCACTGCCCCATAAACAATTGATTGTCATAATTTTCCCTTGTGCCAGGCTGATTAGTTTGCAAATAACATGAGTCTTTGCTACTTGCAAGAGTATGGCCTAGTACAAGAGACATTTGTATTTGTGTATTTTATTGTACTTGATCTAAGAAACAGTATGATTCCTAGTCAGTTTCATCCAGAAGTGAAATTCAAATATTCCTGTTAAAAAGTAAACAGGATATACAAGAAGAAAAATTAGGGAGAAAATCTGAACCTTCTTCTGGAGAGAGTACAAAAGAGCCTGATGTGATCAGTTATGAAGAAATACATCGTAGGAGTGCAATGTAAGAGCAACTTGAGCTTCTTTTCAGGGCTGGTAACTGCTGAAATCATCTCCTTGCATAGGCACTGCTGACAGGACTGTTTCTGCCCCCAAGGCAGCATTTCTGGCATGAGAAAGTTACCAGAATCCCCCTGAATTTTATCACATTGATGCACAAGAGTTCTGTTACTGTGCCCAACATAGCCATGATTAGCACCTCTTCATCCTGCAGAGCTGGCCTTCAAGCTCAGTCTACAGCCTCAGCTTAGAGGTTCAGGTACTTCTGGCTATTATTCAGCAATAAGGAGTCAGGGAGCCTTTGTGCTAGGGAGAGAAGAGCATGTAGTGTGAGTAGATCAGAGAGCTAGCCTGGTCACTGGGTTTAGGAGTGTGTGGTCCACCATCAGCACAGGAGCTGCTTTTTCTTTCCCTGCAGTCAGTGGACAGGAGGAAGTAAGGGATTAGAAGAGGAATTTTCACTGCTGAGTGGAGAGTTCAACAGCTCAAAAGTATCATCCACAACCTGCCAGAGGCAGTTTTCAAGTGGAAAGTCATTGTCCACCAGGTTGACCAGGTAGTAGTTGTCATGGATGTACTGGATGATCATGCGAGAGGGTGACTCCTCTTCATAGAGCTTGGCCCACTGCTCGATCCACAGTGCAAAGGCCTCATCCTGCCAAGGAAAAAAACATGTTGGTAGTGGTGTAATAAAGGTGTTACAGAGCTGCATTTTCATATTAACTCATTTAGGACAACCAGTGGCAGGCCAGCCTGTGGCTCGTTTCCTCTCAGCAAAAATTGCAAGAGCTGAGCAAGGAGCCTCGTGCTTTCCAGTCTGTAGGAAGTGCCCTGAACACAACTGTTCAGAGCAGAGAGGAGACATGTTTGCAATAAAATGGCTCAATACTGCCCCAGTGCGTGTAAGAGGGGAGGGAGAGCTACTGCCCAGAGCTCCAGGGCCAGCAGTGACAGTGGTAGCTCCCAAGCCTTCTGTTTCCAGGCACTTGGTGTCTGTGGAGAGCTCTTGCCGAAGCAAAGTTCTCCTTGCACTGAGGGAGCAGGAGGAGCGATACCTGGACCTCTGCAGCCTGATTAATATCACAACAGTACTCAACTGTGAGAAGTGACACAGACTAAAACCAGACCAGACACTCTGAACTTCCAGGACATCACAGCAATGTGTCCCACAGGAGGGCAGACTCACCTTCCAGGAGAGGAAGCTTACAGGATCCACTACAGTGGGCTGGATGATCTCTCTGCCTGGGAAGATGCCCCAGGTGACAGCATTGGGTTGCAGATCTGGAGCATTGGTGATATTCTGGCCCTGCCAAAGGAAGGAAAACCTTTCTAAAGCAACTGCTGGAGGAAGGACTGAGTGAGTTGGAACAAGTGCATTTACCCTCTCCTTATTAAGAGATCAGACAACTGCTGCCCATCACAGCTGACTTGTTTCACTTCCCCTGCCCTTCACCAGCCCCATTTTGTTCCACTTTATTCATAGTGATATCTGATTCTTTGATATTTGCCTCTCTCCCAAGGTGGCGAAACAAAAAAGTGTCCTGTAAACAACAGCCTACCTTGACATTGACAATGTGGTAGTTCACGCGCAACTCATACTTCTTCAGCACTTTGAGCAGTGCCGTGACGATCTCGCTGGAGGTGAAGAACTCTAGGTATGCCTACAGGGAGGGATGGGGAAGGGGAAAGAGTAAGAGCCTTAACTCGTGGCAGGGCTGGGATAAATACAGGCAACCAAGAGAATGGTTGTAGAGTCTGGGCTGCTTGGAAACCAGGCAGCCTAAGACTTGTATGTCCATTCCCAGAAAACTGTACTGCAGAGGACTGAGCAAAAGGCAGAATGAATTAGTAAGAGGGCTGGGGGGAAAAAGAAAAAAAAATACTGGGGAGAGCAGAGGTAACAGCACAGGAAAGCTACAAGCTTCCTGTTTTGGCCCCGCATAAGCAGACAGGCTGGAATAAGCTTCAGACAGTGTAACTACAACTGATGTCCCTGGGAAGTCATCTGTGCCAGATAGAGCAGAGTGTTTAGAAGAGGCCTGAGCTTGACTCTGTTCTGCATGGTACCCTATGAACAGCAGTGTCCTGCCAAGGCAGCCCAGTCTGGCAGGAGCAGAAGTCAGGGGTCTCAGCTGGGCTCTCCCAAGCACCCTGCCACTCCCTGTCCTCATCTTTTGTTCACAGTTCTCCCTGTGTGCTTATACAACCTAATTCTGTATTTGCTCCATCTACCACTGCTCTGTGCTTGGCTGCTCCCAACAACTGCCTGCCCTCCCCCATTTCCTGGCTATTGTGTGAGATGATGGATTTCCCCTCACCTCGGGGGAATTTTTTTCCTTTGAAAACATAACTGCATTTGCCATCTGCTGGTCTCATGGCTTTAGCTGTTTGTATCCCTTTTGAACAAGGCTGCTTTGTTTCCTAGTATGAGCCACTTGCCTGGCATTTACCTTAATGGGAGATTCCTATCACAGCCATTAGTGGCAAGGCTCTAGGGCCTGAAAATGCATGACAGTAGGCGGCAGGCATGGCAGGTAAGACTGCTTCCAGGTCGGAGAAGGAACCTGGCAGCTGTCTGAACAGCACGGCAGTAGTACTGTGGGGTGGGGGCAGTTGGTGGAGAACTCTGCCTTAGAGAAGGACAGATAGAGGATTTTTTTAAATGCCCAGTTATTACCACGAGAAGCTGGATGGTAGAGATACTACCTCATTAATTCCTATTTTATGAAAAACCTGAGTGCTTACTGCATCACTGAATGGGATCAGATGCAGTGAGCAGGCATCTTTTTGTGTTTGTATCTAAAACTTCCTAGCCCTGCTCTATAAAGAGGTTATCAATAATTACTTACTGAGAGTAAAAACAAGAAACTCTGTTTTGAGGTGGGGGAAAACAGCTATGAAGTAAGCCATAGAGATGACATAGTTTGTTTCTCAAGACACTAAAGGAGCTTTGCCTCATCTCAGCAAGAAGGTATTAAGATAAGGAGCAGGCAGAAGGATTATCTGGGTGAAAGCCTAGGACCTCCCTAACTAACCGAGACCAAACTGGGTCATAACTCTCTGCTGCCTAGGCCCAAGTAGTGCAGTACCTTTTGGAAGACATAACCCCCACTGGGCCCCCAGCCTACAATGGGGTCTGTGGATGGCTTGCCATTGATGTTTGGCTGGGAGTTGATGGTCAGGATTCCTCGTCTGTTAACCTTCTCCAGCTGCTCCTTCAGAAGGCTGGTTTCAGTAGCAAGAGGGTCGTCATTCCAAGGCATACACGTAACCTACCGTGAGGAGAAAGGATGGCTCACAATGGATGTAACAATCCTTTGGTTACCATCTGGATGTTGATGGAACTCAGAAGTGTCTTAATGGTCTCAAACACACCTGCTTCAGGACAGAATTCACAGGTTTGGTTTGAGGGGCAGGATATTCTCAAGGCTAAGAATGACTGCGGAAGTCTATCCCTACTGGTTCTGTCATATTGTAGCAGCTTTCCTTTTATGTTGAGCCCTAGCTCTGGCTGTTGGATTCCCTATCTTAGCAAGTCCTTTAGGATAGGGAAGTGCCTATTCTTGTTTAGAAGAACAATCTGGTACCAGAAGCAAGAGGAAATATGCACTATTGTCTGTGCCACACTGACCATCCCTTCCTGGGCCATCACTCACCTTGTGCCCATTCTTGTTGGGTTCTCCACTGATGTAACACGTGAACACCTCAAAGACGCTTTCCTCGCCAGTCAGCTCTTCTCCCCACATCTTCAAGAGCTCCTCTCGAGGAGACTTGCTCTTAAGATAGAAGAGGTAATAGTCCTTCAGTTCCCCAAAGGCTGGAGAGGAGGAGTTACCCCTGTAAGGGGAGCAGACACAGGATTAACAGGCCACTGAGGAAGATGAGCTGATCTGGGGGATGCAGGAAGACAGCCGCCCAGCAAGAGAAGTATCCAACAAAATCCACCTGGAGACCAAAAGCCTCAATATCTTGGTGCCATTCTCCTCACCTCATTCAAATCCACATCACTGAGGACCACTTTATTAAGAAGCCACCTTTTCTGTGAAGCCCAAAGCATGCCCAGGACACCCGCTAACAACAGAGACCAGCTATGGAGCAGGCTTTCATACCACACCTCTACCTCACTGCCATTGCAGGCTGACAGCTTACCATCGGCCATTGGGGAAATCGTCCCATTCTTGAGTTCGATAGATGTAACTCTTTGGCCTAGAGGCCCAGAAGATTGGCCGAACATCTTCAACTCTTCTCTTTGGGTGAGCGCTGACTGCCCAGGGCAGAGGCCGCCTGCATGGGAGGAGCAGATGTTAACACAGTTCCTCTGATGACTTTCCACTAGAGGCTGGAACACCTTCCCCTGGAGAACTTTGCCTCTGAGGAGAGCAAGTAACAGGGGCCAAGAAGCCTTCCATTTGTCAAAAAGTAGGACAGAAAACTCTGCTTCCTTTATGGAAAATATTTTCCCACTCAGTTCCCTCACAGGGTGCTCAGGAGGTGTCTATTAAATGGTTAAGTACAGGACTGACACCTGAACTTGCATGAGGCAAGGGGAAAGCACTGTGTGAAGCTATTTTTAACAGGAAGAAAATCCAGCTATCCATTTTCCTTTGCTTCCTCTTGTCTATGCTGAAGCCTGTGGACTTGGATAGAAGCCCGCATTCCCTTTATCAGCTGCAGAGAACCCTAGAAATCCACAGCAGGAGCTTACATAGCACCTAGCCTGTAAGAGGGGTTGTGACAGACCTCAAAAAACATGTTTCTTTCAAGTGGCAGCTCTGAGTCTAGGTTTTTGAAGTTCCAGAACAGGCTACTTTAAAGCTATGTGACTAAAACAAATTCCTCCTTCAGCTGTCCCTCAGGGTGGATGGATGTGAAAGAAATTAACAGAAGCCAGCATATTCTGCTCACCTGGGGTCCTCCTTCCATATGCCCAGGCGCTTAAGGACTTCGGTAGTAGCCACTTCCCGATTCAGGGTGTAAAAATGGAGCCCATGCACCATGCCACTATCCAACAGCTCCCGGCACATGGACACTGCCAGCTCCACCCCATAGTTCCGGATAGCTGCGTCATTGTCCTTGATGGGTTCAATCACGTCTTTGATTTCTTGAGGCACTTCCAGCTTGGAGAGCTTCACCAGCTGGCGCAGCGAGTGGTAACCCTGGATGAGGATGCAGGGAATTTTCATTTTTCCAAGGCCCTTTTCTGACATCCCACTAACACAGGTACTTGATCTCAATTTTGTGGCAGGAGATTTAGTTCCCTGCCTTACTCCCTCCCCGAACCAGAATTACTGGATTTCACCTGTATGGGGAAGATGCCAGGAATAATGGGGCAGGTGATGCCAATGGCTTGACAGTCCTTCATGAATTTGAGAAAGGTTTCTGATCGGAAGAAAAGCTGCGTAATGATGAAGTCTGCCCCAGCAAAGACTTTCTCCTTCAGGTGCCTCAGGTCTGCCTCATAGCTCTCTGCTTCAGGATGACCCTTGGGGTAGCCTTTGGCAGGGAAGGGGGAAGAAAAAGAAAAAAAAAGTTAAACCCTGGTGGTCAGGACAACAGACTAGAAATTAGAGAGCAGCCTATCTTGATTGTACTGTCGCTTACAGCACAGGTCTAGACAGGGACTGCTGAGCTGATTTCCCTGTCTCAGTCCCTACCCCACACTCTGCAATGAAAGACATTTACCTGCCACACAGATGTCAAAATAATCATCAAATTCATTGCGAATGTGCTTAACCAGGTCAGCAGCATAGTTGAAGCCATCTACTTCTTCCTCCCACTCCTCACCAACAGGATCTGAAAAGAGAACAAAATCCACAGCTCTCTCCAACTGTTTGCTGGATCTAGTGCTGTAAAAAACTCATGCTATCAAAAGGAATAGAAGATGAAACCTCCAAGTTTGCAGTTTAACCCATGGACTGCTTTTGTCTACCCTTCTTGAGCTGGAAGGGCTGCTAACAAAGGGATCAGGTGAAATGCAGTCTCAACTTTTAATTCCCACAGCAGAAGGAGCCTCTAAATCATATTTTTCCATTTTTACCCTGGAATTGAACACAATAGCAATACAGTCTTAACCCTATGCATCACAGGATAAAAGGATTCACCTCCACGCAATGCCATGATGTTCTTCAACCCAAGCCGCTTGGCCTTCTGCAGATGCCCTGTGATGTCATCCTTGGTCTGATTGCAGCATGTCATGTGCAGGATGGTCTCCAGGCCACAGTAGTTGACTGCAGTGTTGGCAATAATCATGGAAGATGTCTCCTTGTCAGATCCTGGGTCCCCAGCAGGGTGCCATGTCACATCAATGAAGAGTGGACCACCCGCTCCCATGCGGTCAAACCTGTGGATTTCGGAGCTGTGTTAGCCTACCATGTAGCCAACTCCCCTCTCTTTGCCTGGGATATTTTGCTCACTGCTGGAATGCCAGCAACAGACAGACAGCATGGATGACAGCAGCAGGAGAGACCAAGAAAAGTGTTGAACTAGGAGTTTAGCAAGTGGCCAATGTAAATAAGGAATGTCGTCCTGTAAGGCTGTATGAGGAGGAGCTTATAATCTCTTTGAGAAAGAGGCAACTTAAGTGTTCTCTGTAGAATAAACTCCTTCCCAGCATGCTCTATTAGACTGATATGTCTTCTGATAGACAGCAAGGCAAGTCCCATTCCTTTTGAGGTGTGAGACTATGTTGCAACCCCCTGTTCCCAGCTTTAACTGTAGAGGCCACAAACATGAAAAGATGGACCAGATCTCTGCTGTGTTCCCAACTGTGCCTAACAGAAGAAACAAAGGCTCCCCTAACTTGTCTCCCATCCTGCTCTGGGTTGGAACAGGCCCTTCTGTTTAAAGTAAACCTGGCACTGGCATACAGCATTACAAAAAGAGTTACGAAACTCCCTCTTCTCCTCCAGGTGAGTACATGGTGGCTCCTGGGGCTCCCCACTGGGCTCCAGGATAGCCTTTAGCTCTGGGAACACCTATCTCGGAAGCTAAAACTGTACTCCTTGGTAACAGAGGCACAAGCCATAGTGGCTGGATGATTCTGAAAACAAATGGGAATCTCTGTTCCAGAGACTTGGACACACTGTCCATCAATTAATATTCTTTGCTTTTAAGCAGGTACTAAGCAGTTTTTAGGTACTTTTCTGCTCTATTGTCCCCCAGCACTCTGCTTCAGCCCCAGAGCATAACAGTGGGGTTGTTCCATCTTCACAGAGCATAGGAGAGGGGAAACAGTCTGGCCCCCTGAGTAACCCCACCATGACACTTAACTCTTCGGGGCCTTCAAGGAAGACAAGTTACCTGATGTCCATTACCCTCCTCAGCACGAAAGCACAGCCCCACTACCTGCTTCGTCACCTGGAAGGGGAGACAGAGCATGGGGCAGAGCCTGCCTCATTAGCTATTTCCCAGCCCTCCACCAAAGACACTTCATCTCTCGCCTCTCCCACCCTGCAGCCCTCACCTGGAGATGAGATTGACAGCAGCATTGGCTGTGCGTGGAGGGAAGAACTCCAAGGAGAACCACTTGTCTCCAGAGTCCTGCCGTCGACGCATCTTCTCCCGCAGTCTCTCATGACGGTCAGCATCGAGGACAGGAGTGGAGCAGCGTGAGCTGTCCTTGGAGCTCTCGCTCCCACTACTGCTGCCACCATCGGACTTGGAGCTGGAACTGGCACTGCAGGTATGCTGGGTCTCATTGACCATGGTGAGCTCTCTGGAGGAGGACAACAGAAGGAACACAGTGGGTACAAGACAGGACACAGATCTCAACAGGGAGCAGTTACTGCTGGGGTGGGCAGCAGATGATAAAAAGGAAGCCTATCCCAAGACCCGACATTGATCATTATCAAGGAGTCCCTTTTGCCAGCCCTCGCTATAAGGTATAGTAGGGGATCTGATGAGAATATGATAAAGATAAAAACTTCTTACATAGTTTAACTAGAAATAACACAGTAGATGGCTTCATGCCACTCTGATGCAGCTCTTCGGTGCTTGCTGGGTCAAACCTGGCTATCAAAAGAGTCAGGTCAACATGACTTTTGCCCTGACTGCAACTTGGCAAGTCATGATACCCATGTGCATCAGGTGAGGGCGTCTTTGATCTTGTGGCCTTGGGCTGGACATGCCAGCAGATTTTTTTCCTACAGCAGCTGCTTCTTGGACTGTTTCCATTTTGTTTGTTCCCAAAAGGCAGTGCTTCTTTACAGTGTAAGTAGGAGAGCAAGTGCTAATGGGGCAGGTACACAGGAATGCACAAACTATTCCTCTGTCAGAAAAAAAAAGTGAAGAATCTCCTCAGATCAGGCCATCCCTGACATAATGTCGGGAGCCTGTTTTTGAGGAAATGGTTATATGAACTACTGCACACTTTGTACTTATCATAAGCTTGTGGGTTTAGGTCATCCAAAAAGACTTTGAACTCATCCTTTACTGTTTACACAGAGTTGCCAATCAAGCAAATCCCTTTAGGAGAAAGTCTACTTTTATCACCTGGGGACCTCTCCGGCTGGCAGAAGAAATAAGAAGCGCAGGCCAGCTGCTGATAAGAGAACTGGGAGCCTTAAATCTCTCGTGTGCCAACATAGCGGGTCACAGTAAAAATTAGCAGCACAGATCTATTGACAAGAGAAGCAAAAGCAACTGGGTGCACAGTAACAGCCCTGACCAAGCTCTCTCAAAGGACTTCGCCTAACATCCACGTGGTGCTAATCTGGGAGAATTATCCCAAGGCACGTTGGCGATCAAGCCAGCAGCACAAAATCACGTGCCGTCAACTCCCGCTACGTCACTTCTAGCACCCGTGCCACAGCGCTATAGGCAAACCAAAGGACCTCTGTTTTCCCACTTAACACCCCTCCCAAGGGAAGGGCTCATGTATGATAGGATGAGCCTTGCTGCTGAGGGAAGGTCCTTATCTTACTGGCAACCTAGAAGCACAAAGACAGGAGAAAGGCCCCACTTAAATTTTGTCTACAAGCAGCATTTGGAAGAGCTTCCTTACCATCAGACGCATCGCTGGCAGAAGCTTGCTGTTATTGCAAAGAGAAGAAAGGATTTTCTAAGCAACAAAACCAGTTGTAAAATAAGACAATCCTAAACACGCGCCAGCTCTGTAGGCTCACCACTCCTGCTCCCCTGTCCCCACCGCGCCACAGAGCTCAGACCCGTGGCCCGGCACGCTGAGCACCGCGGATGTGCCCGTCGTGTTTACGTGATGCCACTCGTGCCTACTTGCTTCGCGGTCGGGTATTTTTAGCGCTTCCAGGCCTGAGCGGACACCCACCCACGCAGCGTGGAGGTCTGCGTCCTCCTCAGCTTGGTTTTACCGCCCAAGCTGCGCTGGGCTGCGAGGGACTGACTCGTCCGGGGCCGTGCTGCCCCGGGCCGTGGCACCGGGCTGACAGCCTCGCGGGGCGGGCGGCCGAGAGGCCCGCGGCTGGGTCCGCCGCCTGCCAGCGGGGCGGCCGCGGAAAGGCCGGGGGCAGCCCGGTACCGCCGCGGGCGGCCGGGGGAGAGGGAAGGGGCGCCAGCAGCGCCGCGGGGCCCCTGCGGCCGGGGCTCGGGGCCAGGCAGGAGTCAAGCTGCAGCCCGACCGCTGCTTCACCTCAGCTGAACCCGCTGGGGGCGCGGCACGGCTTGGCCCGCAGCAGCCGGCGGGCACGGACCGGGATCGGGACTGGGACCGGGATCGGGCCCCCCGCTCACCTGCTGGCGGTGCTGGGCGCTGCGCGGCGCGGGCCGCCCCCATCCCGCGGCGCTTTAAGGCCGGGCGGCGCCGAGCGGGTCACGTGGCGCCCCGCGCCTTTCCCTTCTCCGAGATGGCGCCGCGACCTCAGCTCCCCCCGCGCCGCGCCGGCGGGGGCGGGGCCAGGCGGCGGCCGCGGCGGGGTCACGCGCGGCGGGTGGGTGGGGCCGGGAAGGGGCGGTGGCGGCGGCGGAAGATGGCGGGTTGCGGGTCCGGTGTGTGCTGCTGCTGCTGCCCGCGCTGCTGCGGCGAGCGGGAGAGCCGCACCCCCGAGGAGCTGGTACGGCTACGGCCGCGGCCCCGCGCGCGCCCCCGGCCTCGTCCCGCCTAGCCGCGCTGCGACACCGGGCCTCGGCTCGGCCCGGCCCCGCCGCGGCGGCTCTGGGGAGCGCCTGAGGGCGGGCGGCCGTGGGGGGGCGTCGAGCGTTGCTATGGCGCTGTGCCCTGTGCTTCTGCCCGCGGTGCTGGCGCCTTAGCCCTGTGCCTCAGGGCGCGGTACCTCAGGCGAGGCACGGCACCGTGTCTCAGGGCGCGGTACCTCAGGCAAGGCTGGGCGCAGTGCCTCAGGGTATGGTACCCTAGCCGAGGCTGGGCGCAGTACCTGAGGAGAGACTCGGCACCTCAGGGCATGGTACTTCAGCCCGTTCCCGCTCTTTTGCGTTGGGCCCAGTACCTCAGCCGCTGTTGCCAGTGCCTCGGCCTGCACTGTCCCGGTACCCCAGAACTTGTGTCGCAGCCCCTGTGGCTGGTACCTCAGCCTGCGCTGCTGCCTCTCCCGGGGTACAGCACCCATGTAGCTGAGAGAGGGGGGTAGCTCTGGCAGGGGCTCTCCCCAGCTGCCTGGCGTAGGGGACTGCTGTCTGTGCAGGTTTCTTGACCTGTGCTTCCCCGTAAACTGTTTCTGTGAAGGAAGCTGGGATGTGGGTTTAGTACTCTGGTTTGCTGTGCTGTGGGGAGCTCCCATAAAGAAGCAATGTAGCATGTTCTGGCTGAGGGGCAAGCTTTAAGGTAAGACCCTATACAGTTACCCCAAAGAAAGTGGTGGTCTGGTAATCCATGCTCTGCCTTTATAAGCAGTAGTGGCATAGGTTTTCCCTAATTTTGGCTTTGCTGCGAATGTTCATGAGCACCTGTACATGCATTTATTCCCCTGCTAATTTTCCTTTCCCATGTTTATTTTGCAGACAATCCTAGGAGAAACTCATGAAGAGGAAGATGAGATCCTTCCACGCAAAGACTATGAGGTGGGACATTAACTGATAGCAGCTCTTGAAATTAATGTGAAAAGAACTGCAGACATGTTTTGATCTGTTTGACTTTGTAATGGGGCAGGTACTCAAAACGCATCGCTAGTTAAATTGCATTGGCACTAGCAGAAATACCAAGATTTGTTGCACTTGCAAAGAACTGCTCTTCATTATTATACATTTCCGGGTTAAACCTTGTGAATAGATCGTGAACATCTGCTGTTTAAGTCAGACTCTCATTGAGAAAATTACTTTTTCAGTCTGCTGCTTTGTTTCACTTTTTTAATGTGAGATTTACAGGCTCTAGTGGTCTTGTTTCCTCATGACTGTAGAAAGCATCTGTACCTACTTCTTGCCTTACTGCTGTCGCTGATGTCGTGCTGGCTCACAACAGATCTTCACATCTATCGGATCCTGCTTCTTACAGGAGATTTGTGCTTTTTGGATGTCTGTATGGTGGCCCTGAGCTATTTAGAGCAGTTGCTGTCAGCATGAGTGTCACCAGCTCAGGCTGTTACTGCTTGGCTTGAAAAGGTGAAGCTGATGTAGATAGAAGTTAGTGGTACTTTGTGAGTAGGACTGGGCAACTCTATATTGCTTTTAACTCCCTGCTGTGGTAAGCTTAAGAATTGGTGCTGCTCATCTGGAGAGGAATTCCTGTCTAGTGTTCCTGTTATAGTGAGAGATTAAATATTTAGTGTTATCCCCTGCACTGACAAATTGGAAGCACTTAAAGAAGGAAAGTTTAAATATGTGCAATGTGACTTTTTAAATTTACAGTTGTATTATTCAGTTGTGTTCCTGTTTGGTTCCCTATTTCTCTCAGCTTGTGCAGTGAAATTGGTCTGTTCTTTCACTTCCTGGTTCTCGAGGTCTGACTCTGCTGGAAATGTTTAAATGAAGTTGTTTCCAGGAGTGTTTTTCCTCCGGTTGTTTGCAAAACCTACTGTGGGGGTAGTAATGACTTCTGTAATCTTTAACAAGGCCTGCTATCCATAGTTTTTTGCACAATCTGTTGCAGCTGGTTCTCTTAAATTGACCTTTTGGCATTCTTTCAGAGCTTGGATTATGATCGCTGTATCAATGACCCATACCTGGAAGTTTTGGAGAGCATGGACAACAAGGTGGGATCTTGTTCTTTTTTTTTCATTAGCTTGAGAGCTAAAACTGTGGAAAATTCCCATAGAAGTTTTGGCTGCCCCCTCCCTGGTAGTGTCCAAGGTCAGGTTGAATGGGGTTTTGAACAACCTGATCTAGTGAAAGATGTTGCTGCCTATGGCAGTGTGTGTGGACTAGGTGATCTTTAAAGGTCCGTTCCAACCCAAACCATTCTGTGATTCTAAATATGCTCCCCTGTGGGAAGTTTTGTGGGTTTTTTCCTTGTTTATGAAAGAAATTCTGTGTGCTCTCTTGGTTTCTCAATGAAAAGAATAAAAAGATGTGTGGAGATTATAGCTCCCAGTATCTGTTCTGATCCTCAGACTTAAAGTGAGTGAGATGTTCAGCACTTTCAGTTCCCTATTTTCAATTTGCTGTTGTCACCATCTTCTGCTGATTCATCACTCTAGCTGTAATTGAGTTGTGGAGCCCAAACCCACCTTTTTGTGATCCCTGTTTCTATTTTGCTTTGACTTTGCTTTTTTGTTTCCCCCTCCTCTTTCTAAGCAGAAAGCCCAGAGGTATGAAGCAGTGAAGTGGGTGATGGTTTTTGCTATTGGAGTCTGCACAGGACTGGTAAGGGTTATGCTGTTTGGGGAATGAGAAAAATTCGGGAGACGAAGCAGGAATAATTTAGAAATCAATGGCCAAGGAGTAAAAAGGAAGAAACATTCTCTTTCATGAATCGGAGAGCTTAGTAGCTGGAGTTGTCTTTTGGGAATTATAGCACATTGTTTGCTGAATTATTTTCCAGGAAGCTTTTTTTCTTTCAGATCTTGCTGTGCTTTCTTTGCAAAGTATTCTGGAAAATCCTTTAATTCTGCATACAGGAAGACTTTTCCAAAGTGAGCACTTAAAAAAAAAAAAAAAAAAAAAAAAAAAAAAAAAAGGTACAGTTCAACTGGAAATTGGCATCCTTTTATATTAATGTTTGGCACTACTAGCTTCACTGCATGTGCTTTCTAGACTGTTTGAAAATTAGCGTTGCTGACTGTATGTCTCAGTTAAACACCAGTTTTCTGCTGTACCCTGAAATATGTTGTGGGTGTTCCGAAGTGCATCTCTTCAGGAATAATTCTAAGACGAATCTGTCCCAATGAGAACAAGGGAGACTGCAATTCTGAGCTTCTGAAGTTACTTTACTCTGAACAGTGCTTCTTTTGCCTTCTTCATCCTCTGTCCTCCCATGTGTGCGTATTTCTGGTAGGACTTACTAGAGAGTGGTCTTTGTTACTTATATGTAGTAATTTCTGATGGTAGATCTGTCTTTTTTCTCATAGGTAGGCCTCTTTGTGGATTTCTTTGTACGGCTATTTACCCAGCTCAAGTTCCAGGTGGTGCAAAGCTGTATCTTTTACCTAGTGTATGGATTCCTGTTGAACTCAAGTGACCTTTTCCTCTCTGTTGCCATGTTTTGCTCAGAACAGCTGAGTCTCAGACTTCTGCCATTGGTCATGTTATTGATGATTAATCAAGTTTTTGACTTGCCTATGTAATTCAGCCCTCGAAACCAAGAAATAGTTCCAGTATCACGTACATAGGCAAAGGCTAATCCCTGAAAGAACAAGTGGTTTCCGTTCTTTGTAGCTTAGTCTTGAGCTCTGAAAAGGAAACCTGGCTTCCTGATGTGTTGTGTCACCTGCCCTGGCTGGATTAGGAAGTGCAAGCTTGTCTCCTGATACCAGTGGGACCCCCAGACAGTACCAAATGATTGTGTGTTGGTGGGGGAAATGTTGTTGTTTTCCTTGACCATCCTTGCAGCAGTGGAAGAGTGCACTGAAAAAGGCTGTCTTGCCTTGTCCTTGCTGGAGCTGCTGGGGTTCAACCTGACCTTCGTTTTTCTTGCCAGTCTTCTGGTCCTGATCCAAGTAAGACTTAGGTCCACTGTTGCTCCATACACAGTCTCTCTTTGCTCAGGTCCTGGGTATGAAGTTTCCTTGTTGCCAGAAGCACTTTCTGCCCCAAGACCTCAAGCTAGCTTCACAGTGCTAATTGATGTAGCTGAGCAGGGTGTCTTGATCCCTTGCTGTGCTTTCTGATAAGATACTGGTGGTCAGCTATGAAATTGATGCAGCACAACACCAGTGTTTCTTTTCTGCAGCCTGTAGCAGCTGGATCAGGAATTCCTGAAATTAAGTGCTACCTCAATGGGGTAAAGGTTCCAGGAGTTGTGCGTCTCCGGACGGTGGTGTGCAAAGCTATGGGAGTGCTCTTCAGTGTGGCAGGAGGTAAGAAGGGCTGTGGTGTCTTGGTCTTCTTGGGGTAAGGAGTCACTGAAGGGGGAAAAATGCTGTCCCTGCTGTACATGAGGCACAAAAGGGTTCTCCTGCCTTTCTGGTAAAATGATTTTGATGGGCTGGGAATGAGTGCAGAGTGATGAGCCCTGAATGCATATATAGAGTAGCAAATAGACAGAAGGATCAGGGCTATTGGGGGAACAGGTACTTTTCTGGGTGGTCTAGTCAGAAGTGGCTCTTTGTGGCCCAGTCTGAGAGGAAGACACGAGATTTCTCCAGAAGATGTCTAGAGCAGCCTGAAGGAGGCTACGTTCTAGGCAGCTGGGCAGAGTACCTTGGAGAGTTCGGACTCCTTGTAACAGCTGTCTTTGAATGGTTCCACCCACTTGGAGTGCCAAGTCTGTGGAAGTCTTCACAAACATTTGGGGTGTTGAGGGGACAGGGTCAGCACCTTCCTTCACCCTGAGGGGAGAGAGAGGAGCTGCAGGCTTGGCAGAGGAAACTGTGCCATGGCACAGGAGTGGTGAGCTGATCTCTCCTGGCATTGTCAGCAAGAGAGAGGGGTGGGGTGAGTGTGTTGCCTCATCAGTCCTGTTTTTCCAGGTCTTTTTGTCGGGAAGGAGGGTCCAATGATACACAGTGGTGCTGTCGTGGGTGCGGGTTTGCCACAGGTTAGTGCTGGCCTGAGTCGCTGACCTGGTCACACCACTGCTTTGTAAGAGTACTGAGAGGAGTAAGTTTCCGTCTCCTACGTTTCTAAATCTTTACTTTGTTTGTAGTTCCAGAGCATCTCTTTGAGGAAGATCCAATTTAACTTTCCCTATTTCCGCAGTGACAGGTACTGTACCCAGGATGTGGAGGAGGGGAGGGGAGGATAAGTGAGCAGAATTCCTTTGGAGAAGGGTGGTGGCCTGGGATGAATCAATCAGTTGGTTTTTCAGTTTCTCTCTAGTATCCTGCAGTTTCATTCTGCAGCAAGACAACACCAAGACTTGACTGTTCCATGCTGCTCTGTTCTCCATGTTCTTTGATGTTGTCTTGTATTACTCAGCAAATCTCTACCCATTTAAAACCTTTAATCTGAATGGTTAAATGACTTCATTGTTGGGAACGAGCTCAGTTACTCACCCCTTATGACCAAGATATACTCCAGAGAAGGCTGGTTCACTTGAATGTGAACAAAATCTTGCCCTGCCTTCTCTGTAGTTCTTTCAGGTGATGCTGGAGCCTCATGGGCTTGGATGGTTCCTCACGTAGTGGGCAGTTGTCTAGTGCCAGAGTTTTGCTCTGTATTGGTGCTATAGAGAAAAAGCATGATGCTGCAGCAACTTACTGAATACGTGGTGTTGCCTGCCATGGCCAGCACTGCTGCCAGCTGTCACTCCTGTATCCCTGGGATATATCCATAACCAGGAGTGGTCTCTTACTTTGCAGAACCTAAGCACCTCCAGAGCTCTATTTTGTTAAACGGAGATTTTTTTTCCTCTTCATTTCAGGGATAAAAGGGATTTTGTATCTGCTGGAGCTGCTGCAGGGGTTGCGGCTGCCTTTGGAGCCCCAATTGGGGGCACTCTTTTCAGCTTGGAAGAAGGTTCCTCCTTCTGGAACCAGGGACTTACATGGAAAGTGGTGAGTAATGACTCTGGTTCTTTCTGTGTGTCTCTTCCTTGAGCTGGACCTTTGGGAGGGCTTGTCCGTGAGGGCATTCAGATTATCCTGTGTTTCCTGCTGAACTCTACTGGCAGGAGAGAGGTTGCCTGCTCTGAGAGCTCCAGGATTACTACGGATCAAGAGCAGAGATGAGTCTGGTACTATCTGGAACCGTGGGGCAACTCTGTAGGCAGCAGATTTAGTGTACCTGGGAGAAAAGGCTTTTGTGCCTGGGCTTTTTGCAGTCCGATCCTTTGGGAGCAGACAGAGTAAGCAGGTGCTGGATTCCTTTCTGCTTTTCTCTGCCTTGGGTAGCTGTATTGCAGCAGTGACCTGTGCCTTCAGGTTGCCGATTGCTTTGCCTCCAGTCCCTACTTTCATGAATTTGACAGTATTTTAAAAATGTATTTAATTTCTTGATGCTTTTGGTATTTCTTATGCCAAATGCCCTGTCAATGAGATACAGTTAGTCTAGTCTTTCATAGTGTGGATGAAAGTAGTGAGGGGATTTGCCAAGATAGCAACTCTCTTGGTGCCAATGAAGACCTCAATTCCAACTCTCAACAAGCTGTGTTAGTGTCTTGTAATTGATTTGCAACTGCAAATTAGCATCTTTGGAGGAAAAAAAAAAAAAAGAAAAGGAGCTTTTGCTGCAAGAATTACTGGGTGAAATTCCAAACTTCTTATGTGGGAAACCAAATCAGATGACCGTAGTAGTCCATGTTACCCCTGCTCCCTTTTGCAGCAGGGAATGGGCCTTAAACCTCAGTAGAACTATTTTCCTAAAGCTTGAGAAGGCTTTGAGGTTCCATTCCGCAGGCATAAGTCTCAAAGAACAGCTGACTGTGCCAGTCTTAATTTTGTGAATACTTAGTTCTTCCTTTTCTTTTTTACTTCCTCAGCTCTTCTGTTCCATGGCTGCCACCTTCACCCTGAATTTTTTCCGCTCTGGGATTCAGTTTGGAAGTTGGGGGTCTTTCCAGCTCCCTGGTCTGCTGAACTTTGGGGAGTTTAAGGTAAGATTTAGTGTTGTCCCTTCCCTCCAGTCTCTCATCAGTTCAGTGTTTCTTTCTGTTTTTTTCGGATACATGCTTATGTTTCAGTGAAGGGCTGTTGATATTTAGCTGCAATACATTGATAGCCTGAGACAGAATTGTTCCTCTTAGGTCGTAGCTGCTGAAAGTCTGAATACAGAAGTGCTGGTAGGAAATTGCGGCAGCTACTGTAATGCTTAATTTTAATTTTGTGCTTTTCTGCATGTAGTGCTCTGAGTCTGATAAGAAATGCCACCTCTGGACAGCTGTGGACTTGGGCTTCTTCATTCTGATGGGGATTGTAGGAGGCCTTCTTGGAGCCACCTTCAACTGCCTGAACAAGAGACTTGCAAAGTACCGCATGCGGAACGTGCATCCCAAGCCAAAGCTGGTCAGGTATTTGTGCTCACTTGAGTTTGTGCAGGGTCTCTGATCTGTGTTCAGTGTCCCAAAGCAAAAGCATCAGTCTAGAAGACACAGTGAGAGGGGTTGGAGGAAATCCCAGACCTGTTATTTTTGAAATCATGAAACAAAGCCTCCATAGAAATTAAACGTGAACACCAGAAACCAGATGTAACAATGCCTTTGCATTTTTGTAGTTACTCTTGTGGTACAGAGAGTGCTGCGAGCCCCCTTATAAGGGCTATGAAGGGAGCCCTTTGTAACAAAGGCCATAGCTGAGCAAGCCAGAGCTTTGTCTCCGTGCAGTATTTTTTTGTCTTGTCCAAATAGATGTGGAAGGAATAGCTGATCCCACTCTTTTTTTTTTAATTATCTTGGTTAATTAAATCCACAAATGAGCTAATATCTGTGCTATTTAGAGAGGGAATTGCCACGTAATGGGTGTTTGTTTACTCTAGACAGTTCCTAAATAACAAACCCAGGTTTTTAAAAAAAAAAAAAAAGTATTTTAGTAGTTAGAAAAGAGATACAAGAGACTATGCATCAACCTGTCCAGTCCTGTCTAGACTTTTACCCTGTAAGGATCTACAGATCGTTGTTTCCATGTCAACAGCTTCATTGCTGAACCCTTCCGTGTGGCTTTTTATACATGACTGTTACATGTTCTGTGGATAGAAATAGCTCTTTTTTAGGCCTTCAGCTTGACTTGCAGAGTCCCCTGCTTTTGATGTTACGCTGTAGTGACTGCTGTTTCTTGCAACCTTATTAGTTGTGTGCAGAGCTGGGAATGGGTTACAAGGCTAAGTGTGGCTTCAGTGTGTGGTTTCTATTATGTACTTGCAGAGTCTTGGAGAGCCTGCTGGTGTCGTTGACTACCACGGTCGTGGTCTTTGTAGCCTCCATGGTCCTGGGGGAATGCCGTCAGATGTCTTCCACCAGTCATAGTGGCAATGACACTTTGAGCCTGCAGGTGAGAGATCTTACATGAAGATTGTATGTCCCCATCACATTGTTCACCCTCCAGAGAAGCCAGGCACATAATGAGCTTTTGACAGCATGCAGTACCTTAACAGAACTTCAGTGAAAGCCTATGGACAATTGCAGGAGCTTAGGGTAATAATTAAAGCTGCGCTTTGTGCTTTCGTACTTTGGTGAAGCAACTCAAGGTGTGAATCAAGGAGCCTCTGGATGTTGCAGGCCCCATCTCTGCTATTGATATTTGGTCTGAACTTCCCAAAGTGTGGGCTGACAGCGCTATACAGAAGAGTTACACTCATTCTGCACGAAGGCTAATGCAGGAGAGAGTGGATTTTAACTGTCCATGTCTTTTGTGTCCTGCATTAGGGTATGTCAGAAGATGTGAATTCAAGCATCAAAACTTTTTTCTGCCCGAATGAATCCTACAATGACATGGCCACACTCTTCTTCAACCCTCAGGAGTCGGCTATCTTGCAGCTCTTCCACCAGGATGGTGAGTAGCTAAGAGGCAGTGCCCATCCCATGCTTAGGCTTCAGAGCATCATCTTGCTTGAAACAGCCTTGCCATAAGAACCACAAGGCTATAAGAGCATCTTCAGGCCTTCGTGGCTCTGGGGGACTGCTAGTACAACAGTTGAAACCTCCTTCATGGGAAGAAAGGCCTGCTTTTCCTCTCTTTTTCACTTACTCATTGTCTTCGTGTGTGTTTGGACTGGGAGACTTAAGTAGCTGTTGTGAGATGAGCCTGCTGTGAGCTGAAGGGTGAATGGTACAAGACTACTGTCTTTGTCTGGCAGACCTGTGCCCCTTTAGTCATGATTCTTCTTGTGTTGCAGGTACTTTCAGCCCAGTCACACTGTCCTTGTTCTTCCTTCTCTATTTCTTACTCTCCTGCTGGACATACGGGATCTCTGTGCCCAGTGGTCTTTTTGTGCCATCACTGCTTTGTGGGGCTGCCTTCGGACGCCTGGTCGCCAACCTCCTCAAAAGGTGCATAGAGTGTGCGTATGTGTGCGAGAGGTGTGCTGCAGACATACGCTGAGCTCGCAGTCAGGTTATTCTAATCTCTGGGCTCTGTGTTTTGCCCTAGCTACATTGGCCTGGATCACATCTACTCGGGAACCTTTGCACTCATTGGGGCAGCAGCATTCCTGGGGGGAGTGGTCCGCATGACAATTAGCCTGACTGTCATCCTAATCGAATCCACCAACGAGATCACCTATGGGCTCCCAATAATGATCACCCTCATGGTGAGTGCAGGGTCTTAGCTCTGGCTTCTTGCAGGCTGCTTGAAAATGTGCTGGCCCTGAGTCTCTGTTCCTTCCAGGGCTGTGATAAGCCAAGGAATCTTGTACTTGGGGCAGTAACCCAGTAGGCCTTCTGTTTGTTCTGCAGGTAGCCAAATGGACAGGAGACTTTTTCAACAAAGGCATCTATGACATCCATGTGAACTTGCGAGGAGTGCCTCTTCTGGAGTGGGAAACAGAGGTGGAAATGGATAAGTAAGGCTGCTCCTCTTGGCAGGGCTGGGGGTTAGAGTTTGTGGTGGGGTTCTTACCCAGAACCGAGTGCTGTATTGTGGGAGGAAGTTGCTTCATCTCCAATGAATCTGACTGCTCTGAGAGAAGCAGCTGTGAGGAGAACTGCTGAGAGAGGGGTTGGGAATTGTGTGTCAGGTCTGCAGCAAGAAAGGTGCTGGAGCCCTTTCTGAGGAGGGGTGGACAGGTGGAGATCTAAGAGGCGGACTTGTGACGTTCTGCAAGAACTCTGTGACAATGTTCCACTGGACTTCTTGCAGAATTTCATCTTCTTTCCGCCTGTTGTCTTTTCCCAGTAGTGTTTAAACACTTCCTATAAGTTGGAACTTTTTTCCTTGCCTGTAGTGCATCATTGATGCAATGTTATGTTAAATAGAAACAAAAAATTAAAAAGTCAATTGTGTCAGCATGGCTAATAATGTAGTGAAAGTGAGCATAGAGGTACAAGGAGCTGGCAGAACTAAACTGGAGCAAGACTCCTTTGGCATCGCGTTTTGGGACTGGTTTGTTTCCTGGTTTGTCCATTGCCAGCCTTCTGTCATGGACATATGATGCATGCAGCAATCTTAGATTTCTCTTTCCTCAGACTGCGAGCCAGCGACATCATGGAACCCAACTTGACCTATGTCTACCCGCACACCAGGATCCAGTCCCTTGTTAGCATCCTGCGCACAACTGTCCATCACGCCTTCCCTGTAGTGACTGAGAACCGGGGCAATGAGAGGGAGTTCATGAAGGGAAATCAGCTGATAAGTAACAACATCAAATTCAAGGTAATAAGTTGCTTCTTTGATACGTTGATGGGTAAAGAGCTTTGTTTTACAAGTGGAAAGCCCTTTCATTTGTTATCTGGCCTTTTGTCGGTGCAGAATTCAGGTCAGACCTAAGCATCTACTGCAATACAGAATTTTGAAGGACTCAATCTCATTCCATTATCTGGGTCATGGTAAAGGCAGAAGAGTGGGATGCATTCCTAGAGGTAAAAGTTAAGAGGACTGATTAATCTGTTTAGGATAGACATGGAAAAAGTTTGGATTTGGTACTGAAGTACTGAACCCACCATTGAGATCAGTACTAGCTGCCTAAATGCTTCTCTCCTTTCTAGGAGGGGTAGTGGGGGCAGATGCTTTAGTCTCTTGGGAAACTTAAAATTTAAGTTCAGAATGAATAATGAGCGTGCTTGTGGCGTACTCGTGCTCTAGCAAAAAAGGATGCCTCAGTGCCTAAACTCTGGGTTCTCTGTCCAAGGAGAGTACAGTCCAGCTGGCTATTCTTACAAGTATTGCAGCAGCACTAACTAAGGAACACCATGTCTGGTGACACAAAGCTATGATCAAATAGTTCATAGTTGCTCATGGATAACTGTTGACCTGCTTAGGGGAGTATGTGAAAATTGTATTTTGTGTCCAGAAATCTAGCATCCTCACCCGAGCCGGAGAGCAGCGCAAGCGTAGTCAGTCCATGAAATCCTACCCTTCCAGTGAATTGCGAAACATGTGTGATGAGCACATAGCAACGGAGGAGCCACCAGAAAAGGAGGATCTGTTGCAACAGATGCTAGAGAGAAGGTGAGATCCTGGTAGGCATGAACATATGGAAACAGGGTGTTTCCCTATGTTGAGATGTGTTGTGATGCTTCGTACAGTCCCTGTCATTTCATATGTCAGAGGAAACAGTGCTAGTGTCCACGTTTTGGGAGAAGTGACTTCTTGGGTCTCATCAACCAGTCCTGGGGCTCATGCCTGTGACTGAGTCCTAGGCTTGATGGTGTCCAACCTGTTAACTTCCATTTCCTTCAAACACCTATGCAGAAATATTTCATGGAGAGGATGGAATACCTGGGGAAATATTTTGTCTGTAGAAATCGATGCCCTCTTGTCTGTAACAACCTGAGGGCTCTGCAAAGTTCATTTCTCCCAAGAGAGGTGCAAATGACTTGGTGCCATAATACTGATACCACTGTTCTGTTAACTGGGCTGAGTCACCAGGCTTATATTGCAATTGCTTCCAAGTGGAAGCCTACTCTAGTGAATCAGTTTCTAACTAGTGATTGCGACTCTTGTGTTTTGCCAGATGCTTTAGCTTCTGTTAGAATCTGAATAATTTGGCACTGAAAATTGCTGTAGTCGCAAGTGATTTAAAATTGAGGGTTCGGAGACTGTCTCCATTCTGCTGCTGTTGTCATACTCTACCCGTGGTAATGGCTCTTGAGCCCTTTCTGCTATTTTGTTTAGTGGAGAAAAGACTTGCTTGTCCCTAGCAAGAGTCTGTGAAAAGTTCAGGAGAAGGTTGCAAAGAACTGAAATAGCTGTTGTTGTTTTGGAGGCAGGGCGTGTCTCCTCTTAAGTTCATGCAACTTACAACATGTTAAATCTGTCACAGATACACTCCCTACCCCAACCTGTACCCTGACCAGTCTCCCAGTGAAGAGTGGACCATGGAGGAACGCTTCAGACCTTTGACCTTCCATGGCTTGATCTTGCGCTCACAGCTTGTCACACTCCTTGTCAGGGGTGTTTGTTACTCCGAGAGCCAGTCGGTGAGTCTTGCTAATCAGGAATTGTGGCAGAGACATCCCTACCCTCTCAGCTGAGAAGGTTGGGAACAATATTTATGGGTGCCAAAAAGAATTTACCTATTTTTACACTTTAGGCAGTGCATCTGTGTTTTAAAAGCTGCAGATGGATAGTGCAGAGCTTCCTTGCAGCTCTAGAATAAAGATACTTCAATTTCTGTTTAAGCACCCCCAGGAAAAGAGGACAGCTGCTGTTTAAAAAATAAACCAACAGACCCATTTGTTGAATAAAGGTGCAGTCCTGTCAGAACTGAAGAATGGATGGCAGATGTTAAATACAAACAGGGCAACCAACAGTGTATACTGTGTGGTTTTATTTCTGCGTGCCAGGGCCTTACCAGGAGAGTGTCAGCTGTATCACTGAGATCAGTATGAGCAGTTGTGTTTGAGGCCCACCTTCCACACGGCTGATTTGTTGCTGTCCTCCAGTGTTGAGTGTGGATCTGTCAGAGGCTGGAGAGCAGATCCATTGCTCTCTGAGCTAAACGCCTGTGTAGGTTTGGGCTTGCACTGCTGCATTCTGAGATGCGCTGCTAGGAGTACCTCTGCAGAAGTTGTATGTGTGGGCATGGGAGGGGGAGGAGATCTGGGTAAGCGATTAGGAGGCATGGTTTGCTGGGCTGCTTGCAAACCCATGTACTATCTGGGATGGTGACACATCGGTTCAGAGGGATTTGCTTTAATTGCAGAGTGCAAGTCAGCCTCGTCTGTCCCATGCAGAGATGTCAGAGGATTACCCCCGCTATCCAGACATCCATGACCTGGACCTTACGTTGCTGAACCCTCGCATGATAGTGGTAAGAGATGCACTGCACTGTGACAGTTTTTCATTATACAGGTTTAGGACTGTCCAAGCTTTTAAAAAAAGCTGAGAGCATGTTTAAGTCTACCTTTGAGTGTAGTGTCCAACATTCTGTACTTATGCATTCAGTCAGCCTTGTCTTGCATGTGGAAATCAATCCTTGTACCTGCGGCGAGGTAACATCACACACAGGTGCTTTACCTTCAGAATAAGATGTTGCCTGTGTCATTTAACTTCCTTCTACATTAGACTCCTGACTGAGTGAGACTCGACAGGCAGACTGCTGATACCTGTTTGGAGCTCTGTGTGCTGGCAGCTCAGTCAGTGGCAGGCCTGTCATTGTCTTTGTGACAGGAAGGTTGCTGTGTAGGCCAAAGTGCTTTTTTAACATACGTTCTTATTTTCATGGACCTGCATTTATCCAGCTCAAAGGTTTTCTGCAGCATTGGACTTTTAAGACCATGGGTTACGGTGTTCAAACAAACTGTGACAAATTCAGGTTCATGAAATAATTTCGTATTTGTGGAGAAATAGGAGCTGCCCATAGTCCAATACCCTGTCCAGAGATCAGTGAGGAGTTGTAGGAATTGCTTGTTAGCTATTCCCATAGACCATGAAAATGCCTCCTGTAAATAACATAATTGTTTTTCTTTCTTAGGATGTCACCCCATACATGAACCCATCACCCTTTGCTGTCTCGCCAAATACTCACGTGTCGCAAGTCTTCAACCTGTTCAGGACAATGGGACTCAGACATTTACCAGTTGTGAACGCAGTTGGAGAGGTGAGTCCTTATCTCCATTTTGTCTTGGCTGAGCAAGGAAGCCACTGTGTTTTTTGCAACGCTTTGCACCTTTGGGAGAATTAAGATGTCTTTTGACATCAAACAGAAATGCTTTAAAGAGATCAGAATGTGATATTTTAAGGCTCTGAAGTGTTGTTGATTACTGTGACTTTGTTACCATCTTTTGTGTCCAAGCCTGCTTCCCACTTTCCCTGCAAAGGGCAGGACATGCAATCTCTTTCCTGTCTCAGATTGGCAGTGTATAGAAGCTGTTACTGTCTTGTACCTGTTGAGAGACCTTGAGCTCATCAGAGGCCACTAATTTGGCTTCTGCTTTGACAGCTTTATTCAAGGCCAAGAGCAGAATTTCCTTGTGTTGGAGCAGGAGTGTTTTCTGCTGGAAGGGAACTTCAGTTCTGTTCCTACATGTAGGAGCATCAAAATAAAGGAGTCCTTGAACTGTTGGTGCTTGATTCACTGTACATGTCTCATTGCCGTCTACAATGCTCAGGAATAATCAGTAGGTGTCAGTAACTTCCTATAAACATAACGAGAAACTGTTTCCCTTAAGCCTGAACTGGTCTGTCCCTATGAGACAGCAGTGCTTTTCCTGCCTCTTGGGGTTCCTAATAGCTAGTCTGCAGAGCCTGTTGGTTGAAAAAGAGAGATGTTGATTCATCCCATGTTTAGTACAAGATGCTCTTGTAGTACTAGAGAGCAGCCTAGTTCTAAATTCTTTCAATGTGTAAAATGACTGAAGTGTTTCATCAGCTGAAATGTGTGGTTTGACTGTTTCCCCAGCAGGCTGGGAGAGGTTCCCTTTTGTAACCTGCCAGCTAGTGATGGCCAATGTGCAGTTGCCACTTTGCTGGTCTTTACCATTTCTCTGTTTTGGTCTTTAGAACTTTCTAGAATGTATCTGATATGAGCTGTCTGCAGTCATGTCGTGGCATACCAGCAATATCTCTAATGAAGCCATAAGAGACAGCTTTGTTATTTCCAGTTACAGTTTTCACTTTCCAAAGGGTTTAGTTACATCCATATGCTGTCTAACATGGACAGCATTTCACTTCCTAGGCAGGGGTAACTACTGCTGTGTCCAGACACGATAGCAGCAGTTAAGGTGTCTGTTTGGGTATAGTCAAAGCTGTGTCTTGCCTGTAGATAAGTGCTGGGAGAGGGAGGGGCATTGTTTTGGTGAGATTTGAACTTGAACACACTCTAATTCAGCAGTGGTCAAGAACTGCTTGCAGATTCCTTCTTGTTAGGGGGTTGGAAAGAACAACAGCTCTACCATGCACGTCTCTTAGTGGCACATCTGTGATACTGACTTGTATCTTTTTTCCTCTTTTCTTCCTCTTTAAGATTGTTGGGATAATCACTCGG
This sequence comes from Opisthocomus hoazin, assembly GCF_030867145.1. Taxonomy (NCBI): domain Eukaryota; kingdom Metazoa; phylum Chordata; class Aves; order Opisthocomiformes; family Opisthocomidae; genus Opisthocomus; species Opisthocomus hoazin. The sequence goes on from NC_134429.1 coordinate 13,453,126, forward strand.
CACAACCTGACCCACGAATTTCTGCAGGCAAGACTGAGACAACACTATCAGACCATTTGATGCCCCTGCCCACCCTGCCCCACTGCTGGTGTGGCTACCTCCCTCTTCCAAGCCTGCACACGCGCTCGCATTCTGCTTGGACCCCACAAGGCCCAAGACTTGCCGTTTGGCTTCTCACATGCATATCAAGCCTGGGGAGCTGGAAAACATCTTGCTAGCCAGAGAATTAGAGGACCTGCCTGAGCCCAGAGCTGTTGACTGGTGTGAGGCACTTGGTTTGACCACTCTTGATCCAGGTTTTTTCTCTTCCTGTGCCCAGGTTATCCCCTTTCATCAGATGTTGTCCTGACACTGTCTGTTCTGCTATTTTGTTTTGGTTTGGGCTTTTTTAAGGGTTGGAAAAAAGAACCATCTAGCTCCGCAGTGTCCCGTGCAGAGAACTGCAGCGTCTTTTCCCTGCCCTCCTGTATGTCTCCCTTTTCCTCTTCCTCCCTTGTTCCTGCAACTGTTGCCTTATTTGTGTGAGAAGGGGGTCGCAGTCAAAGCTGAGGGGAGATACAGAAGTTTCCAGTTATCAAATAGCTGCTCTGGAAGATGGCTTTTCTCAAAAGCAGTATTAAAAAACCCAACTCTTTGGAAGTACACCTCTCTGAGTGCTCCCAGTTGCCCATATTTTTCCACTTTGGCTTCATTTGTTCCTAATTTCTTTCCTTCTTTCATGGGGAAGCATCCCTGCTGTGATGTTTTTCACAGCAGCTGATGTTTGAGAGCAGCTCAGTAAATCAGGAGTTTAAAACAGTTCAATTCTGTTTACTGTTTGGGATTATAAATATTTAATACATTTGCAGAGCATTTCGTTTCCCTCTTAGTTGTTGCTGTTCTCTCCCTGTAAGAGACTCTTCGAAGTCTCTTTGTGGCACTCCACTTTGTCACTACCCTGACACTCCTGCATTTCTTGGCATTTGTAGGCACTTTGTCCTTGTGTTGATCCAACAGTGAGAGCCTGGGCCACCTTTCCAGCTAGGGTTAGAGACCAGGGAACCCCACGTCCTCAGAGCAAGGTGAAGTGTTGCTTTCTGGAGGCAAATAGAACTGATGCCCTGTCTCTGGTCTTGGCTGAATTATCTCTGTGTCGTGAGAGGAGCTGGTGTCACTTCAAGCTGCATACAGGAGGGATACTTAGTGCTGGTGACTAATGGGCAGAATCTACTGCAGGGTGATAAGTGAGGCTGTCTGGGCTCTAAAAATGCTTGGGATAATGTCTGCCACTGCTGAATATCTGTAAGGGTAAAATCAGCACTTAGAAGCCAGTTGCAGCCAGTTCACTGCTTTAGCAGGTACCATCCTGGCCAGCACCTGTATTGTTCCAGCAGGCACCTGCCTTCTTGAGTTTTGCATACAGATAACCCTCAGTGGGAAGCCAGCATTGTGCCTCCAGGGGCTGCAGAGCTGATTGGCTTGATAAAGCACAGAGCATTCTCTCAGCCAAGAGACTGGGCCAAGTACCATGGGGAGCATATCACAGAAAAGCTTCTACACAGCCTCTGAGCGCTCCAGTTAACCTGTTGTCTGCCATAAGGAGCTATCTAGATGAGAGTTGTGGCAGAAGGAAATCAGATGTTATTGTTATTTTCTGAATTCAGGAACTCTATGCTGATGATTTTCCTCACTAAGCCTGAAGAAGTTCTGCCCTTTCCTTACATGTGTCAAAGCACTAAATCTGTTAAAGCAACCTCTTTGACTTTGTGGAAGTGGATTGTTCCAGGGCACTGCTCTGCAAACTGCTGGCTGCTGAGCCCTACTACAGTTAGGTTTAGAATGAGGTTTTGTGCCCAGGGCACCAGCCACGGTCTTGATGTAGGGCTCTCTGAGTCACTGGAACTCTTAGATGTTCATGGAGTCTTTGCAGCCCAAATAGATGGCGGACAGATGTATTCTCTGGCTGTGTTTGCAGTAAAGACAGCGGAGTCATGGGAGGCGCTTGAATTTTGTCCAGCAGAGGAGAGTTTTCTCTTACAGAGGTTCCTGAGGCCAGGTTTTAGGGTTGAATTGGTCTTTGTCATACAGTACATGGCATGGCTTAGCTGGAAGGTTTGATTTCAGCAAAGCTGTTAGTAAGCGCTTAGATTTCTTATTTATTTTTTTATTCCTCTCCATTGATGTCTGGAAGCCTTTTTTTCCTCTTGGTGTTCTTCCCACCTGCTGCCTTGTTAAGAGAGGAAGTGCAGGTCTTTGTTTTTAAGAATGGATTTATACCATTTACACAAAGGAAAGAGTGGGCTGTGGTACGTGCAGTAGCAGTTGTTGAGAGTTGTGGCCACTCTCTAGGGCTGCTTGGGAAGAGGCTTATCTGAAGAGCCGGGAATAAGTTTGTTCTTTTCCCTTTCTTACTGTGGAACTTGCAGCAACAGCTCTTGGCTCCTCCACTAAAATATTTTTGCTGGCTTCTGAATTTCCTAGCTAAATTTCAAATAAGCCCTTAAACTTTCCAGAGTAAAGCGAAGGTGTTTTCATACAGCCAGTATCCATCTTGAGCCTTCAGCGTGGCCTCCTTAGCTGGGACAGGTGTGGCATGTTCCTCAGAGCATATGACTGGGCATCAGCTACCGCTCTTGACTTGCAAGTCGTTTCCCTGTAAGTAGACTAAGGATGTTCTCTCTGGATAGTCTCTGCACATGATCTCTATAATACCTGTGTTCCCTAAGCTCTGGTCTTGCACTGAGCTATCCCAAGAAACTTCCAGCACCCTTTTGCACTCTCTGAGGCTGGACTGTAGGTTTGAAATATGTTTCTGTTAGCCTACCTTTCATTCAAAGGATTTGTGCTTATGGGCAGTTACAAATCACAGGAACCCTGTTTTGATGCAGTTTCAGATCACTCTAATGTGGAATTAGCAATCCCATACTGTCAGAGCACCTCTGAAGAATGCCCTGTGTCTCTCCATGACATATCTTTTTCCTCTTCCTTGTGTTAAGTGGTTGCGTGCGTAAGGTTCCCTCTCTTCCTGCACATGAATAGGGCTCCTTAGATTGTTTGCCTTGAGCTGGTCGTGTCCTGTTTCTTTTCTGTACACAAACTGCAGCAGTGTATTTTGCTGCAGGATGTCTTGTCCTCACTACTGAGGCCTGGAGTTAGGCAATCCAGACAAGATGGGCTGAAAAATCTCATAAAGATTTCACAGAATCACAGAATCACAGAATAGTAGGGGTTGGAAGGGACCTCTGTGGGTCATCTAGTCCAACCCTCCTGCCGAAGCAGGGTCACCCACAGCAGGCTGCACAGGACCTTGTCCAGGTGGGTCTTGAATATCTCTAGAGAAGGAGACTCCACAGCCTCCCTGGGCAGCCTGGGCCAGGGCTCCGTCACCCTCAGAGGGAAGAAGTTCTTCCTCATGTTCAGCTGGAACTTCCTGTGCTTCATTTTGTGCCCGTTGCCCCTTGTCCTGTCACTGGGCACCACTGAAAAGAGCTTGGCCCCATCCTCCTGACACCCACCCTGCAGATATTTATAAGCATTTATTAGGTCCCCTCGCAGCCTTCTCTTCTTCAGGCTGAACAAGCCCAGCTCCCTCAGCCTCTCCTCGTAGGGGAGATGTTCCGGTCCCCTCCTCATCCTCGTAGCCCTCCGCTGGACTCTCTCCAGTAGCTCCTCATCTTTCTTGAACTGGGGAGCCCAGAACTGGACAGAGTACTCCAGATGAGGCTTCACCAGGGCAGTGTAGAGGGGAAGGAGAACCTCCCTCGTCCTGCTGGCCACTCTTCTTGATGCACCCCAGGATTCCATTGGCTTTCTTGGCAGCCAGGGCATACTGCTGGCTCATGGTTAACCTGTCATCCACCAGGGACACCCAGGTCCCTCTCCGCAGAGCTGCTCTCCAGCAGGTCCACCCCAAGCCTGTACTGGTGCATGAGGTTGTTCCTCCCCAGGTGCAGGACCCTGCCCTTGCCCTTGTTGAACCTCATCAGGTTCCTCTTTGCCCAGCTTTCCAGCCTATCCAGGTCATGCTGAATGGCAGCACAGCCTTCCGGTGTGTCTACCACACCTCCCAGTTTGGTGTCATCAGCAAACTTGCTGAGGGTACATTCTAACTCTTCATCCAGGTCGCTGATGAAGAAGTTAAACAAGACTGGGCCCAGTACTGACCCCTGAGGGACACCACTTGTTACCAGCCTCCAACTAGACTCAGCACCGCTGATGACAACCCTCTGAGTTCTGCCATTCAGCCAGTTCTCTATCCACTTCACCGACCACTCATCCAGCCCACAATTCCTCAGCTTCCCTAGGAGGATATCATGGGAGACTGTGTCGAAAGCCTTGATTTGTCTGAGCACGAGCTGTGCTTCCCCATGAGAAGGCCACCTGCCTTCAGCCTGCTGTCAGCGCTGTCTGCTCTGCCTGTGCATCTGTCTTATTCAAACGTTTCAGCTGGAAAACACACTGCTTTCACTCTTTCAGTGGAGAAGTTTTAAGTAATGATGGTGGGTGACCTTGTCAGCTGCTTTAAAGGGAAATCTCAGTGTGCAATTGCTGTTCTGTAGCTTGCGGAAAGGGAATTACAAGTTCACGTGACGTTTCGATATGCAACATTTCCCTTCTGCTAAGGACTGATGCGAAGGGGCTTGTGTTGAATCAGTCTTGTTCTCACACTTGGGTCACTTAGTTCCTTTCTTACAACACTAACTGCTTCTACTCTGGCTCTGGTTGCTTAGTGATTTACCAAGAAACTTACTTCTAACATAGGTGCCTGTAATCTTTTACTCAGAGCAACACTAAATGAATAGTAACCAAGAACTGGATTAGTATTGATGGCGAAAGTTAGGGGGTAGTATGGGGCATTCTCCCCTGCCTCATGGTTTCCTGCGCGGTGTTGATTATGCAGGTTTGAATTGTTAACTTACTGTGAGCCATTCCAATGGTAGCAACTTACCTTTCCATTTGTTTTTTTGCACTGTTTTTTTGTTAAGAAATGATGTAAGCTAATTCCACAGTGTATATAAATGGTATTTTTTTTTAAATTTGTATGAACATATTTTTATTTGAACTATGGCACTTGGGAAGTATTCATGTAACCATAACATGTCTGAGAGTAAAATGTTTGTGTGTCTCCTTCAGCACTTTCAAGGCCTTTTGATGTTTCTAGTGCTGTCTTATTTTTGCGCTTTATTATAATAAAACTGGTAGAACATGATAATATCCAAGAATATGATTTGAGGTAGATGAGTAGTTGCTATTTATGAGCCGTCTGTATTGAACATTTTGTGCAGAAGGTTCTCTGAAGCTGGGCAAAGATAGGAATTAGCGTAATCCTTTAGGCTGCAGCCACTCTAGTCGCATGTTCTCTCACAACAGCTGTTTAAAATGAAGGACTTATCAAATGTATGATAAGGAGCTGAAAAGTGCACATAGTGCTAGAGCGACTACTCCTTTTCTTACCTGAGAGCTCTTGCTTTCCACACTTAGAGTGCAGTGTTACACCTCTTGTTTTACAGGTGACTTCTCCAGGATGTGAAAAATCTTAATTTCATCTTTAGCTTTTATGTAGTTTGTGGCTATCTTTCGTGCATTATCCTGCTGTCTACATTACAGAAAAGAACTTGTGATAATTTTTGATCTTTCATCACATGCTTACAGGCCAAAAATGTGAGTAAGTACATTCTTCGAGCCCTGTAGAAACATCTGACCCAAAAGCTCACTTCACTGCCCTTCCATGCGTGTGCTGTTTTTCTGGATCAGGTAGCTGTGTTGTACAGAATGCATGTAGTAGCTCTCTGATGCTCGCTAATACAAAGTCAGCCAGCAGCTCATCTGGCTCCTGTCCTCAGTCTCTCGCTTGGAGCGTGTGTAATGACAGGGAGAGCCTGAAACAGGTAAAAGCATCTGCTGGGAGGGGGTGGCAGAAAATCTGGGTTTGGGAACTAAATAAATGCCATGGTGGTTTTAATTAAGCTGTGCTCCTAGCAAGAAATCAGGGTAGAGGAGAGTCATCAGGAGAAAAGAGTTAGCAGGAGGAGCTCTGTTTCAGGTCTGCTACTGCCTTCAGCCATAAATGCAGTAATGTAGCGGGGAATGAGAGAAGCATTTCCTTCCTAAAATTGGTGTGCATTAACTGCCACTTTAGCATAACAGTAAAGGAGGAAAGAGACTACCCATCTTTTGTCTTCTTTCTCACATCCCTCTCCTGAAAAAAGAGGTGGAAGAGGTGTGTCTGTCCATGCTTACAGATAAAGCTTGACAGTTTGGTGTTTGGGTATCTTCCTCACAGCCAAACCTACTAAAGCAGCCAGTTGGGGTGATGCAGAATCCAGACGCTTGGTTAGAGCTTTTGTCAGCGTTAGGGCTGCTTTGAGTGTCAAGATTATACGCAAGGTGATTCCTATGACAGGGAATAAAAGCAGTAAAGCTTCTTGTCTGAAGGAGAGATGAAAACCAGTTATAAGTGGTGGTTTGTCTTGCATTTTATCATGGGTGATAGAGGTGCTTGCTAGAAAAGCTGTGTAATACATTTATGCTTAAAGCAACCAACTTCATGTTTAGATTAAAATCCCCTTCTACCGAGGTTTATGGACTTATTAAAGCCAACCATGTGTCGTAATCCCTGTACCTGTAAACTGTATATCTAGCAAAAGAATTTAGTGTTGTTCAGTGAGGTTTTTTTTTTGTTTGCCTTGCTTTGCTACCTACTTTAGAGTGTGTGGGTACATGTACAGGTGTGTACCATGCAGCACACAGGAGGAAGCAGAGGGAGCGGAGGCTGGCCGCCCTCAGCTTCGCTGCGCCTCTGTGTGAGAGGAGGGCATGGAGCTGCTCTTCTTGTCCAAGGTGCTGAAGCGCTGCTCGGCGCCAGCGGGACACGCTCAGTCTCGCCAGCACCCACTGCAGCTTTTCAAATGCGGCGTCTGAAGAAGTTTGTTCGTAGCTGGAGTGAGAAGGCAGTAAGTTCCACTGCTGTCTGGGAAGTGAGAGGTATTGGTTAGTGAGGTTTAGACGTTGAGATCACTGTTTAAAAGTATTCAGGATGTCCCTTTCAAATTAGAATGCTGTTTCAAAACTGCAGAAATAAAAGCACGAGTCGCTGTATGGGCCATATATGGTTTGACACACATTTTAGAGATTCTTAAGCATCTAAGAGCAGGAGACTGGAACCCATACATGCTGGTTTGAATAGATGAATGTAGAAAACAATACTGCACTGAAGTACTCGGGACTAGCAGAAAAGATCGTACAACCCTGAGAGCTTTGCTGACTGCCCCAGCAGCTCCTTGATGCTTATACTAGAGGATATCTCTGTGGGATGGCCGACTTCATCCATTGGTTTTGTCTTTTCTTTTGCTCCTTCCCAACTGCCAGTATAACAAGCCTGACTGTAGCTGCCTTCTCACTATCTTCTGTTTTCTTAAGACTTCCCTGCCTCCCAACTCTGCTTCCTTTTTTATGTGGGATTCTACTGTTTTCCAAGAGAGCATTCAGGAGATGGGAAGGTAGGGAGAGGTCTTACAAATCCTCCTTCCTTTCTTTCTACAGAAAAGACCCCAAACTGACACAGGGACATGTGGCTGCAAGGAAAGTTCTTGATTTGTTTGAAGATGTTTCGCACTTCAAAGGTGTGAGAAAAGCACCAGAAAAGATACCCCTTCCTTTATCTCTCAGCAATGCCTCTGGACTCTTCCTTCTTTGGTGTGAAAATTGAGACGAATGTTGGACAATTGGGTGCCAACTGTCTAACAGGAGCTGTACCTCTGGGTAAGCATGCAAGAGACTCAGGGAGAAGCGGTTTGCAAAACAGCAGAGTTACCAACAAGCTTTTTGCTCAATTCTGAGCATATGACCGTACTGCTGGTTGCCACTGTCTTTGGGCATGGTGCTGGTGTACTGTCATCTGTAAAGAGTTGCTGCCTAGGATGACTGGGACACTCTCATGGAGCAGGTGTCAATCAGCAAAGGCCTTTGAGGGCCAAGCTTCAGTGAAAATAAATCAAGCAAGCTGCATATGGCCAGATTGTTAAGCAAATTGGCACAGCTCTACTCTTTCCAGGAGTGGAGAATGTGTGCCCTATCCTTCACATGTGATTTCTTAGAGAAACAAAGCAGTGGTGACAGCCCCTCTTGGCATTCTTGCCTGCAGACTGGGATTTCAGTGAAACATTTCAGCTAGTGGGAAGCTGGAAAGGGATAGGGCAGTGTCTGAGGGGGAAAGAAACCCTCAAATCTAATTAGCAAAAAAACTCCACACCGACCAGACCACTTTTGCAAATAAGGCTTATGCCTTACAGTGTGCATGAAGTGTAATTACTGTATTTCAGAGTTCAAAGGAAAGAAAGCTGCTGAATTATGCACTGCCAGTCTGGGCTACTGCCAGAAGCTATTAGGAAGTGAGTATGAAGTCTGGCGTTGCAGGAGGTGGCAAATGTTATTAGAGCTGGGTGGAGGGTGTTAGCCTGGTGCTTCTCTGATCTCACTGGGATATTTTTTCCTTTGCACAATGAGTGTGGTAGCACTCGGATACATCCTAGGTGCTGTGCTGTGGGGGTTGATTGAGGTTTATAAAGCACTCTGATGCCTGACAGGATGGAGGAGTGCAGGATTTCAGGACCCTGCCCTGTGCTCAGTGCTGAATAGTTACTTGAAACGTAATCTGCATTAGCCGTTTCTGACATCAGCTCTTGCTTTGCAGTGATAGCTTTGTCCCAAAGGCATCCTGTGGTTAGACTGTTTCTGAATTGTGTACAATTACAAGCTACACTGATTCCCTGTCTTGGGGCTGACTCATGGCACAGTTCCTAAAGCAGAACTCTACAATATTATTGACACATGGCACCAACTTTATCTTCCCCTAGGGGAATTTTCTCTAGAAGGCTTGAGATGTATCCTGGATAGGTGTGAAGACTTAGTAAGAATATGTTAATCTTCAGTTCATGCCCTTACAAGAACTTGTACTGCTTATTTCTCCTCCAGTCCAGTCCCATATTTTCCTCCAAAAAGTTCTACCATGATTAGTTTGCAAAATTTACAGGCACCTAAGGCAGATCCACTACAAACCTGAAGGAATCTGCCTCATCTTCAGCCATGGCTCTGTGCAGAACTGGCTACTGCTGGAAGAGAGCAGGGCCTGGTTAAAAGGTGTACCTACATCCTTTTGTGGATAGCATGTGCAACTGTGCAAATCTGCTGCAGTGACAGCAGCAGCAAAAGAAATAAAAGGCTGTCAGGTTAGCACCTGATGTGTACATGGGATGAAAGGACTGTCCTTTGAATCTTTGAGCCATGAACACAAGTCCAAGTTGCTGCAAAGTAAGGTAGAGCACGAACGTGTAATGCATCCCATGCTGTGGTAACTGCTTGTACCTCTCTTCTTCCCCTGCTGTAAAGGTCAGCCTGCTGACCTTCAGTGAAGAGCAGGGCAGTGGCACTTGCCATTGGTATTAATGGGTAGTGTATGTAAAACAGATGATAAATGAATTCACTTGCTAGCTCTCTCCAGGGTCTTTCATTTCTGCACCTACAGGCTGAAATTCCTGGCCTCGCTGAAAGCGAGTTCCTAGTGGAGCCTTTTCTGTCTTCTGTATGCACCCTCTTGGCCACAGTCTTTCTGTATCCCTTCAGAAAGCAATCAATATAGCTCTAGAGAGACATGTAGCTTTCGGATGTCCTTGCATTCTCCATAAGCAGTGGGCTGCTTTTGTCTGTGTGCTTGTTTGGGACTGGCTGTTCCCTAGGCTGTTTCTTGCTCTCTCTGATCCAGCTCTCACAGCAACAGTGATAGCTTTGTTTCTCCTTGCAGGTGATGCTCATTGCCTGTGGAGCTGATCAGTGCTAAGTTTCTCTCATTCAGCTTTTCCAAGTGCTTATTTCTGCTGTTCTGACCTGACTGTGAGATTTCCCTGGGGGAGCTTTACAGCTCAGTGTGTTTATGGGAGTAGCAGTAAAAATCCAGCCACAGAGATGCTTTTTTCCTCGATTGCCTGCTCTCAATTAGGTTCTCCCAGACCACAGGGTCTATTAACATGCTGTCTGCAAGCCAATACAGACTTGTTCCACCGGGAACTGGCTTGCTGTTAATACTCGACCCACCTGGCTTTAGGTCAGGCAGTGCCAACTCTTCTTGCCGTTTTTAGCACATTCCACTGAACACATTAGTGTTTTGTGCCTTGCGGGGCTGACAGGGAGGGACAAGTTACAAGGCCTTGATGTGTCTATGCAAGTTTTGCTTGACTGGGTAAAATTCAGCTCCAGCAAGGGCTGTTGTTATTGGAGTATGAGGATTGTTTTTACTTTCCTTTATAGCAGTGCATGGTCTGTTGCCTGTTGCTAGTGTGGAGGAATCCACCTGTGTGTTCCTGCCTTGCTGCAGTGAGAAACAAATGGCTGCAGGGGTGTGCTTGGAAAGCCTGTTTGAGAAGGCAAAGCCGCATTGTCCCCACAAAGGATTCCCAAAGGGTGACTTCACACCACCTTGATTTGTGAAACCTCCTCTGAGTCAATGCAAAGTCACTAGCTTTTCCCTGCAGAGATGTCTAACGGTAGCTGCTGCGAGTCTTGATCTGGGAATCAGTTCTCCTGCTGGGGAAACCTATTTGGGCACTGTTGCACAGAGTATTTTACGTTTGGCTGGTGCTGCTGGAAAGAGAGGCTCTGACATGTGATTTGTATCACACTAGGTGTTGTTGGAGTGGAGCAACATGGTTCCCTCAGAGTAGAATTCTGCTGTTCTTCACTAGGGAAGAATCACAAGGTCCAGCGTGGCAGGGAGCACGCAGATGCCTCTCAGAGGCCGTGTCAGCAGTACAGGGAGTGACTGGGAGGGCGGCATGTCAGAAGAGTGATGTGTGACATAAGCCCTGTTGAAGTGGTAGAGCAGCCTTAGCTGTAAACAGGCATGTGCAGGAGTGATGTGCCATTCAGCACTCAAATTTGTGGTTTCACTGTAGCTGTGGTTCCTGAAAGCTGTTGTCAGCTACTGTCATGGCTCTGACACATCCTCTCCGTAGCCTGTTTTGACCGAGTATCGTTCCTCTCCCTGTGTGCATAAGCAATGTCAGAAAAAGACTTCTGCAGTTGAGACTGTCCTGGTGCTGCTGAATGAGCCCCGAGAGTGCTCAAGTAATAGATGCTAGGGATGCGACCCAAAATTAGATGCTCAGAATAACGCAATTTCTAGTGGTATGTGCAAACACAGGACAGTTGCGTTGAGCCTGGGCTCAATGCCATTGCTGTGGCTGACTTGGGAATCTAAGCTATTTGGTCCTTGGGGTGCTAACTGAGTGTGGTCTTGGCATTATAACCCTATTTGTGGGGGGAGAATGTGATTTGGGCCAAATTCAGATGATAGGCATGAAACCTAGCTACAAAGGCTTAAATGAAACCTTTATCAGACTTGCAGTGTTCACATTAGCCATGTTTAGAAGAACTTTATGAGGGGCCATTCCCAGAAAGTGGTAAATTTTATGTACTAGCTGCTTTGTAGTTGGAGTGATCCCACCTTCCCTCACATGAGTAATACCATGATAGGATTCAAGCCTGTTAAGGATCCGTCAGGAGACACTGGGGATCAGCACCTCAGCCACATGCAGAGTGAGACAAGACACAGTTAATGATGTATCTTTCTGTTGATGCTCATAACCTTTATTTGGTCAGTGCTAGAAAGCATATACAATGAATTCCCTTTCCTCCCTCTGGTTATCTTGAAACTTGCGGAGTATTATGATTTTTCTTATTTCTTTTCATGTGAATTTTGCTTACATGAGGGATTTGTGGCAGTTCCCTTGACTGAATAATCTATACCAGCAAAAGGACTCTCTTGTTACTGAAACTTTGTCTATAGGAGGACTCATGTTGGTCTTGCATGTTGAGCAAGCTTTTTCTTCCTGCTAATCTGTTATAATTTCTTAGTGCAGAGGAAAAAACTCTAGTTGAAAAACTCATTTTCGTTTCTACGAAGTTCGTACTTTTTCTGTCTTGTATAAGGAAGATGCAGCCTTGTGAGTACTAGAGTACCAGTAAAACATAGGCTTTTCACTTAGGAAAACACAGGACATTTTAATGCAACAGACAGGAGAGAGGTCCAGCATAGATGTCTAACGTGTTAGTTTTATTTAAATATGGTCTCTTGGTGCTAGAGTAAGAAATGTTCTTTAAAAAACATCAAATAAATAAATAAATAAATAAATAAAAATAGGAATAACTTTCTGTTGAAGAGTTTAGAAAGCATCCGGCTTTCATCTTGGGAGGAACGGGTACTGCAAAGCATTCTTCAGAGTAGGGCATAGGGAGGTTGTCCTAATTCCTCCTGGAACCTGCAAGCCAAACATGAAATAAATGTTACTAGAACCAGTTTCTCTCTCAGTATGCGCCACCACTGTCAGCAGTGCTTTTACCTACCCAATAAATAGATGCAAGGTTTCTTTTGAAAAACCAATACTAGCTTAAATATTAGACTAAAATGAATTCCTTTCTCAAACTGTGTCTTATTAAAGACTTAAATGAGAACCTGCTCCTCCCTTGTCGCATGACACAGATGCAGTCTATTCTGTTCAGCGAAATGGCTTAGGCGGGACTCACCATTGCAACCCATTCCACTCAGGGAGCCGATTCTATCAATTCTCCTCCCGAAGCAGCCAGAATCTCTCATCATCCTGGGCATCTGCAGCCCCCTCAGTCTCTTGAGGAAGGGGTTCCTGTAGGACAGAGGGGTGCTGGGTGCTAGCCTGGGTTCAGCCTTCTGGTCATCACTGTCATCTATGAGTTCCGGTGGGATCTCTTCCTGGGTTTTGGGCTCTTGCAGGTCAGGATTGGACTCCAGGGCTTCAATCATTGCAAACTTATCCTCCAGTCTCTCCAGCAGAGCCTACAAAAGAAGGATTAATTTCATGAAATTCCCAGTTTTGTGCTCATTTGCTAGCTCTTGCAGTCATCCAATTCTGCATTCATCAGTGGTCCCGTAGCTGCCCCTAGGGAGACCGACAGCGTGGATTCCAGGGTTGCTGGTGGTACTTGACCTCTGTCTTCTGCAGTAAATCCCTGGTCTTCACATTGATGCCACATATGGCTAGCTCTAGCTGAGAGCTGATTGAAGCTGCTTGCCACAGAAGTGTATTTTACTGGCAAGGTTAGAAGAGCTCTTGGCAGAGAAAAAAAGCAAGGTCTGAGTTGCGCTGGGGGGTACTACTCAATATGGTATTTCCCTTGTGTACCAGTGATACACGGTCTCAAAGCACCTCTGAATCCGTAGTCACACCCATGTACTCAGAAGTTGCAATGCTGCTTTCCAGCAATTGGCTTTTTTTTTCACTAAGACCATCTGCTTGTTTCCCCTGGCTATTGCAGTGGACATCACTGGGAGAAGCTCTTGGTGTTTTTCACTAATCTCTGCCCCAGGAGTTATAGGATTGCTGCTCCTTAAAGTAACATGCGTCTCCCTGAAAATACCTGTATGCAAAATTTATGTCCGCTATGTGACTTTTTCCTGGGTACCATTCTCTATAATTTTTAAGCTTTATGTAACAAGGATCAGATGGCCTCCTCAAGGGTAGCTCAGCCAATTAGAGGAATCTAATTGTCCATCTCTAGAAGTAGAGTGGAGTGAGCCTTATGACTTGCTTGACGGTGAATGCATTTGGAAGCCACTCTTCTCGGCTAGCTGCTGGAAACAGCCTAGAGGCATGGGGCAGTTCTAGCCTTGCCTCACAATGTCCTAATCATCTTAGGGAGTTTGTTCTCAGGGTCTGATGCTGTGAGAGGCTGGTCACTGGTACCAGTCCAAGGAAAGGTTTGAGCTTCCAGACTTTGTTTTGCAAGACTGAGTCTTAAACTTGTATTGTGCTGCAATAATGGATCTTCTCTAAGTATCATTCATTAAAATACGCATGTGGTGATTTCATATCTCTAGAAGCTTTCCTGGACGAGTCATACTAAATGATCATACTATTCATCTAGCAACTTTTCTAAAAGTTTGACTTTGGGTACTCCACTTTACCTCCTCATCTTCCATCCACATGCAGCCAGTTCTCTTAAATCCGCAAAGCTAGAGCCGTATGGCTGTCCTGCTTCCCTGTTCCTGCCATTTAGTGGGATAAACAGGAGCCAACCTGAAAGTGTTCTGTATTTTGTTATAGAGCTACTGTGATGATTTATTCCCTCTCTGGGACTTTGCTCCCAGGAAGGTGGATGTTTAAGCGAAATAGAACCAAAAACCCAAAGCAGACATCCCACAACATCAGAATTTTGTTTCCTACTGCTACCCAGCTCAGGTAAACCCAGCACTGGAGGTTATTGCTCTATAGAGCTTCTTTGAACCCCTGTGAAGAACTGAGACTTTGTCCCCCGGCATGCTATTGTTGTCACTATCCGATTGTGCAAAAGAAAGGCAAAAACACCATCTCACACTCTGCTAAGCACCCCAAAAGTTTAACTTTGCAAAAAGAGAGAGTCCTCACCTCCATGCTGGCCAGTTCTTTGGCAGGGCTGAGACTGTAGATAGGGTTGGCTGTGCTGGACTGGAATTGGATGAGCAACAGCAAGAGAAAGCCACAGGAAAATGAGCCTTTAGTGTCCATGGTGCTGGGTTCGTTGGGAATAGGGAAGTTCAAGCTGTTTCTTCGGAGATGTCTCTTCAGGTCTCTTTCTTCCTTGTCCTGTCCTCTCTCTTCCGAAGCTTGTCTTTTATACTCTTTGGGTGTGATCTCTGCTTCCTAGGTTATCAGTGGATTTATCTGGGGCACATTCCAGTCCCACTGCAGGCATGCAGCTCTGTCAAGGGAAGATTCCCTTTATTAGCTGTCATTAGGCAGCAGCTGCTGTTGCTGAGGAATGTATGTCACAAGTCAGTGATTTCATGTCACTCCCCCTCCTCTTGATACCAGGCGCTGTGATTACATAGTCCAGTTGGAAATTCTTAGCAATTTTCTTTCAAGAGACCCCTATGGTCAGATTTACAGAGATGGGAAACAACCCTGAAACTACTCTAAACTCGGCTCAGTTAGAAGCTTTCCATAAGGAAATTACCTTTTACAGAGAAAACAATAGACTTTCCAGATGACTATTTGGTGGAGAGTAAAGGCTGAAGATAAATCTACTTTTAGGACACCTGAAGTATCGTGCACGCTTTCCTTCTGTATATGGAATATGCACAGCCACCATGTACCATGGAGTGTGTTGAAAATCCCAGGTTTGGGCCACTTCTCTTTTCCCATTGCTGTTGAGGTTATATCAGTGTTGAGACTTTGTGTTTGCATGTTGCAAACAGCAGAGGCGCCCCGATCCGCACCTCAATACAGACAATAACTTCTAGACTGACTCTGCCGGGACATCGAGTACCTCCAGCCCCCCCAACAACCGACTTCGGCAGCTTGAAAAACACTAGTGTTCATTAACAGCTAAACGTTTAAATCTGTGGAATTTTTTTAAACATCAATGATAAGGCTTGACCCTACATTGATAAAATTTAAAGAGGAGATGGTCAGATTCAGCAATAATCTTCTTCTTATTACATCATACAAGAAAGCAACTTGCTCGGTGAGATCTTTAGATAGATGGCTTTCGGTGGTATTCAGCCAAGGTATCAGAATCTTGGCCCAAGGAAGAATGAATGAATATGTGTATATGTGTATTTTGGAGGGTTAAAATGAGAGGTTTAATATACTAAAACTAAACAGTATTTATTTGGTTTTTTGAGAGGTGAAGTTTTCAAGATTACATAAAACCTGCCTGTGCTTAAATGAGAAATTACAAAAATGCAGATTTGCTTCAATTTCCTCTTCCAGAATTGTCTCTGTGTATATAGTGCAACTAAAAAATAATCTTTTTTTACAGAACAGCAGGAGTGTTCTAAATCGTGAAGCATATTGCTTATCCTGCATTTCCCTAACATTTCTTGTTACTCTAAATTGAAACAAGAATGAATATATGAACAAGTTGAATATGTCAGTGTAGTAGCAGTATGTTGACTTTTAATACAAATTTGGATCTTGAAAGAATCTCCTGAGTACAGTTTCTAAAGAATAATAGAACAATAAAACATTTCTCATCTCTTATATGTCTTAACATGGTGTTTGTGTACAAACATGTGCACATGCTGTTCACATGATCCGCTACCAAAATTATACTAGAAAGGACATTCTCAAGGTTGTGAAGTCAAGCTCAAATGCTACTTTTTCCTAATATGGCCTGAAGTCAGCCCAACTCTGTGTGTTCTGATGAAGTCCTTTATTATAAGAGCACTCCCTGTTTTTCCCCAATACTTTCTTTTTTCAGTACATTATGGCAGTACTCATTTTTTGTATTATTGTAAGTCTCAACACATTCTTATTTTGTGCTGTTCAAATTGTGCTTAAGAAAGAACTAAGATCCTGGTAGCTTTTTTTATGTACTGCAGTGTCTGTATAATTAGTTACAAGAATTCTCTTACTGCTGCTCTTGGGTGTGTATGTGTGTGTTTGCACCAGGGTTTAACTTTGTATTGTAAACTGAGAAAGTGTGAGAAGATAAACCAGAATTATTCATTTATATTGAATGTCCAGTTTAAGATAACTAGGATCTGTTATTAATTTTTGTTTCTTTCTTCACACACAACCCTTTTGCTAAGTATTCTCTAGTGCTGTCTCTGTGCAAAAACACTCTGTCACTCGATCTGCACTTTGCCTGAGAGCTCAGCACCTCTGTAAAGCAACCCCTGGGGCACAAACCCGGCAGCAAGAAACTGAGGAACACAGTGTCAGTCACAGGTGTGAAATATTTAGCTTGGAGTGACCAGTCCCTGTGAAACAATCTAATATTCCAGGATTGTACTCAATAACCTGGACCCACAGATACTCCTGTCTTTTACTGGTTTGTTCATTTTCCATCTTCTGTATTCCACAGCAGATAAATGAGATGTAGGGGCCTGACTTCAGCCTTGGCAACACTTTTCTAAGAGAGATTTCTGTGCATTATTTCATCTAGTATGTACGGAAGTATGTAAATGGGATAAAATGGCTGACCGTCACAGTAGCTACTGTATTTTCAAAGCCAAGTTCTGCACGCTATTATCCATGTCACAGCCCTGCCAAAGCAAATGGAGCATAAAATGTCAGAACTCAGCTCATCATTATTGAAGCTATAAAGCTCACGTCTTTGGTTGATTGTGGTATCTCAGTATCATCACCCTGGCAAGATTAATATGAACTTTAGGCTTTATAGCCCAGTGATGGATAGTCAAGACTCAGGCATTGCCCATGCTTAGCTGGCCACTTGCCTGGAAAAAACTCTGTTGGGAGTCTTAACAGGACAGCAGGTTCTTACAAAAAGCATGCTGCGACTGGTTTTAGGGTTGGGAAATGGGCACGTTTCACCAGCATCTCAGGGTATGGGGCAGGAGGTGTGGGGACATGAGGCTCCATTAGAAAGCAGCACTGGCTGCTGGGAGCAGAGAGGGGAGAGCACCAAGGGTGCTGCTGGCAGCCCCGTGTGTGGACCCCTGCGAGGAGGATGAGGATGGTGCACAGACAGAGCTGAACCGAGGATCCCCTGCCCCTTCCCCAGCAGGAATGGTGAGATGCCTGTGTTTTTCAGCTCTGTAAGGCTAAGGACTCTAAGCCTTGGGGCTGGTGTCATGTGGATAGACCAGTCCTAGCTGAGGGCCCTGCCTGCTGCATGTCCTTCTAGTGATGTCCCTTCTATTGCCATTTTGCAGCTGAGGAGGACCAGAGTGTGAGCTGATTGGAAAGAGCCTTTGTAGTCCTGTGCTGAGGAAGCGGCTGGGTTTGGATCCCTTTCATCTCCCACTGACTAAACCCTTTGACAAGACTATGCCGTACCCCACCCAAGCTCTCCTTCCCTGCCTCACAATTCGGTTAGATCAAGAAGGGAACGAAGAGATGAGGCCATCAGTGCGGGGAAACAAAAGGGAAATGCAATAATGTCCAGTACAGGGCATGCAGAACCAAGATCATGGGACAGGCCATACTGCAATTAAGATAGTCAAGTGGTGCCTCACTTTTTCCATGGGGGAGGAAACTTATTTTCATCCCAAACATGGATTGTTTCTCCGGCTGGTTGGGATATATTATCTCTGTGATGTGGCTGCCCCTTCCTTCGCTGGACTCTCCAGGCTCGATGCAGGCAGTGCCTTTAGACCAGGGCGTTTGGCAGTGCCGGGAGCCTTGCTGTCTGGTCGGGGCTCCCTGTGCTGCACAGCCTTGTCTCGAGAGGCCGCAGAAGGACGAGGGGGCTGTGCTGGGCCGGGGCAGCGGGGCTTGGCTGCGTGCCGGGCCGGGCAGGGGGAGGCAGAGCCCCGGGCGGCAGGGCCGAGCCCCGAGCGGGCGGGGGAGCCCGGCATGCGGCCGACTGGCGTCTGTCCCGGGTGCTGAAGGCCGCTCCGCCCTCACCGGCAGCCGTTCCGCGGCCGCTGCCAAATGTATTTTTGGAGCGATGTAGCCCTTCTGTCCTTAGCGGCACCCCGTGTCGCTCCGCCGCGCCAGACTCGGCACTGATACCCGCGGCTTAGCCCGTGGGACGGGGTGCGTGTGGGACACTACCTGGAGTTAACCCCAAGCCCAGCGCCCACCGCCTGGGAAGGTTCACAGCTAGCAGCGGTGAAGCCGTCGGGAAAGGCATCCCAGCTCGCTGGCACGGCCCCAGAGCTGGCATCGGTGCCTGACAGTGCCTCTCCAGGGCAGCGTGGAGGGTCGCCGGACTGAGCGTTGTCCCGGAAGGATGCAACCGCCATCCTTCCTGCTGCTGCGACCCTCCGGCAAAGGCTCATCCAGACCTGGTGGGATGCTCTGGCCAGGGTCGGACCGAACCCTTAAGGCAGAGGAGTGCCCTGGAGGGGATTTCTATATCCTCTGACCGTGTGCTATGCCGTGACCGAAAAAAACACTCACAAAAGGCAACGCAGGCTTTGTACAAAAGTTTATTGCTGCATACCCCACCGCCGCTGAGGCTCCGGAGGGAGCCTGGCTGTCTGGCTGCTGAACACCGGCCTGGAGGCTCGGAAAGCGCTTGGGAGCTGGTGCCGGCTTCAGCTTCTCCCTCTCCTCCAGAAACCTGGGAGAGAAGGGCAGAGAGCTGCTGGGGGAGCCGCTCCGCGTCTCTCAGCGGCTGCCCCGACCTCCCCCGCCTCCCTGCGCCACGGGCTCCAGCCCGGCACCTACGGGCTCTGTACTGGTTGCATCCCAGCCCCGTCTGCGCGCCGATCCTCTCCATCCTCGTCCCGAAGCAGCCGGAGAAGTGCCTCCGTCTGTAGGAGGAGAGGAGGCTCCTCCACTGGCTCTGCCCCTCGGCCGGCCGGCTCTCCGCCCCCGGGAGCTCCCCCTCCGAGCCGCCCTCCTCAGCCCCCGCCGCCGGCTCGTCTTCCAGGCCCGGTTCCCCTTCTTCCTCCCGGAGCTGCCCCAGCGTTTCCAGGAGGTCCTGAAGAGGGAGGGAAGGAGAGAGGAGGAGCGACGGCCGCGACGGGGGGGACAGGGACCCCCGCTCCTGCCCCTTCGCCCCGGCGGGACGGGTGCGGGTGGCCTCCCCGGGAGCCCCGGCTCCGGTACCTGCAGGGACCGCAGCTCCGCGCCCTGCTCGCCACCGGCCGGCCGCGCTCCTGCCCATGGCGGGCCGAGCAGCAGCAGCAGCAGCGAGGCCCCGCAGCACAGAGCCGGGAGCTGCATCCTGATCCTGTCCTATTCTGTCCTAAGCGAGCTGGGCACCGTGTCGCTGCTTTGCCCGTGGATACCTCTCCTTATATCCCCACTCTCTGCCCGGAGGGAGCTCAGCTGCCTCCTGCCAGATCCCCGCAGGAGCCGGAGTTCCGCACTCAGCCCCCCGGCTTCGATAAGGCAACTGGTTACAACCGGCCCCACAGGTGACCCTCCAGAAGAAGGGGGTCCCCTGAGTGCAGCAGCTCCTCCAGAGGGAGAGAACTGCCCCGAGTCATCTCCTCCCCTCCTGGCACCACTCATTTTCCCTGTGATTTCCTCCCCCACCACTCTCCATCACTGTTAGGTAGGAGTTGATGCAGCGAAAGGACTGTGCGCTTTCTGCCTGGTTGCTCTGCCTCACATCTGCAGGCAGGCAGGAGCTGTGAGCTGGCCCAAGCAGGGGGTTGATTTCACCTCCAAGGCAATGAGAGATGGATTATTTCTCCTCCATGAGGGAGAGAAGTGGGGGGGGAATCAGAAATTTTCCTCTGTCTGCAGCAGCTTCCAACAGCTTTTTCCTTTCTGTATAAATATGTTTGTGCTATGTGAATAGCCCAGATCCTGAGATTTGGGTTTAGGAAATTTTTTTCCTTTGGAGTTCATAGGATGATGGTTCTTGACTTCCTCTGGCATGGTCTGCAAACTCTTCCCTCTGCAGCTAAGAGGTACTAACCCTTCAATGGCCTAGGTTTGCCTTGAGCAATAGTATAGATGATCACTGTGCTATAAATGTTTCTTGCTTTTCAACCCTGCCTTGGCTACAGCAGTGAATCAGTCACCACCCTCTCCTCATGCCCCACCACCTTTCCCATAAATGATGGTGTCTTCTGTCCCCCACAGCTTGGGCTGGATGAGAAATTCCCGTGGAAAAAATGTTCTTTCAGACAGTCCAGTAGCCTGCCCAAAGAAAGAGATTTTGTAGATCTTTGGATTTAGGCTCCCCAGACAAAATTCTCTGAATTACCAATTTGGTGACTGTAACAGGCAGCCTGTTTGTATGAAACTTTCTCTTGTTTTGCCTCAGAGGTTTGCAGCAGTTTCTTATTAACTTTCAGGAGAACTTTTGGCATCTCTCTTGTGTGAGTGGTGACTTTCAACTATAAATGAGTGCAATTTACACTTGTCCTGGGGTGCAAATCAAGATGACCTGTTTAGATCCTTACAGAATGAAAGGCAGAGCCCACGATATCCAGCGGGTAGAGCAGCAGACGGGGTCCTTTCAGTCACTGCCTGGATAATATTAAAGCAATTACACTAAGTCTCTGCCTTCTGCCCTCCTCGTTTGCTTAGCCAGTACACTAACAAATCTCTCTCATTTCACATGATATGCAGTGGTTTCTGCTTGGGCCCTTATTTCAGAGACTGTCCTAAAGCTCTGCAAAGCCAAAGAAAGCATTTCCTCTGATTTCAGAGGGTTTGAACTAAGCTGTTGTGGACTTATTACTGCTAGGTGCTGTATGAACAAGCAACAACATACTTTATGTTTTTACATCTCCTTCCCCCATTTTCTTGTTCTAGGTTTGTTCCACAAATCTACCTACAGCTGACATAATTTATCTTAGATTGGAAGCGAACTAGCAATATCAGCTGGTGTGGGACAGTGGTCTCTGCATCCGGCAGTCTTACCAGTTGGCAAGCAGTTTTGTTTAAAGCACCACAGCAGTGAAGAATCCGGCAGAGAAATGAGGTATGTTTTGAAAGTATGGTACGTGAATGAAGGAAGCTTGCATCAGGTGGGAGTGTTATGTTGATACAGAACAAGAGCAGATAGCTAAGGTGAGGATGTGTATCATCCTCAATTTTGTATGTAGTAAAGGAGGGGAAAGGGATAGAGGATTGAGAGTGTATAGGATCTGTGTGATGACCAAGGGGAATAAATATAACCTAGCTCTCCAATAATAAACTAGGCAGACTTCAGTCTTGGATGAGACCAAAGCTGATTGCTGCCTAGCATCACTTATAAACAGGTACCCCAAAAGCAGACACATTTGAGAAAGATATCTGTATGTTTCTGTCTGTGTAGGAGTAATTTTATTGCAGGCTTTTCTCCTCTGTGACTTCTGTAATCCTAGTCTGTAGATTCATGCACTGCTGCTTAGTGGAGATGGAAATGACACAGCTGGAAATGACACAGCTAGAGATGAGCTTCCCCCATCTGACTGGCATGCTAACTTCAAAGGTTAGCTTTGATTATTTAAATGCTAATAGAACTCAGCAAATTACCTGAAGTATAAACACACCTGGCTTCAGTCCTAGGGATCTAATTATGGAGCCTTTAATGTGAAAGAAATTGTTCTTGCTTTCTGAAAAGTGGCTTTTTAAAATGTTCACACAAAATGCCAGGTGATGGGATGGCACATTACCAGCTCAGCCTCTGTGGAATTGGAGCTCTTCGCTATTTATCTTCTGTAGGATTCTCTTCACAAGTGCTCACAGCTCAGTCTTCAACCTCCTCTGACCTCTGTTGTTTTATCTGCGAATAATTTTAGTGACCCACAGTTTGTGTTAGTGTAGCTGAGTTTGGAAACAGGCTGAGAATTTTCAGGAAACAAACTCCAGTAGTACCTACCCTTCGTAGGATTTTCAGTGTATGCAGTGTTGACATTTCTACATCAGGAAGCTTTTACGCCTATGAGAATGTGCCTACTCTTAGGGTTACTGAGAGCTAGGAGCAAGCTGTCAGACCCAGGATTATTAGGAAGGAGGTTGTAAGCTTCCCATTAGCACCAACTGTCACAAGATACTAGCTCTTCATTGTTTGACACCATAATGTCTGTGGGCTGTATGGATTAACCTTTCCACCATAGAGGTTGGACCTGGGCCAGCCCTGGGGCTAGCACACCTGAAGAGGGACTCTGTTTAAAGGAAGCTGGATGCTTCCTCTCAGATTCCTGGGAGTAAGTGTGTCTGCTTCTTCTTAGTGCAAGTAAGTTGTGTATTAGGGGGGGAAAAAGAAGTGAAAAATGTCTTCCTGACTGTATGAAGTGTGTTAAGTTAGAATAATGAGTCAGAAATCTCTTTGCTTGTGTTTGTGCAGGGTAGAGGTCTTTGTAAGATGGAAGCTGCAGCAAGGGAGAGTGTTATCTGTATGGCCTACTGAGAGTCCAGACCTCCAGGAAAATTTGCCTATGAATTACTGTGCCGTCTGTGGGACTCCATCTAGAAGAGCTATTTGCGCTGATCAGACTGCAGCATTAGTTTTGAAGATATGCATAGCCTGTCTATTGATATGCGAATTATGCTGAAAATTGATTTATTCTTTCATCCTCCATCCCTCACTTTAATTCTTCATCTGACTGGTGAAATGCTTAATTTTCTTGTTGCTTTGCTTAGGAAAGGCAACATGGAATATAATAAATTCATTGTATGGACTGTTCCATTGTTTGAGAGCTTGTGTTCAGGGGTGTCTATGTAAGTGATGAGACCATTCCTTGCTAGCAAGTGTCTGTTTAGAGTATTTTCACTGTTGCTGCTGCTTTGTTATCATGATTAACTTCAACAGAGCAACCAGCAAACAGCATAAGACCTAATAAAGACTGTTGACTGGAGAAGTCTTCAGGATATGTTTTGAATTTTCTGCTCAGCGTTTGTGTTGATAGCCTTGTAACTACTGTCTGAGGACAGAAAGGTTCTGGAGGATGGAATAGTCATAGACAGGTAGAATTAATAGTAATTTCTAAATTTCTGAAAGATTGCAAGAAAATAGAGAAATTGTTGGTAGCTTTTGGAAGGGGAGAGTATCTCCATTAACAAATCATTCTGTGCTTTCTGGTCTCTGATAGTCACCTTTTAGGTGTTGAAATGTGTTATTGAAAAGTGTTGTTGTTTGGGGCCAAGCTCTTTTCAGTAGTGCCCAGCAACAGGACAAGGGGCAATG
Source organism: Opisthocomus hoazin (assembly GCF_030867145.1). Lineage (NCBI taxonomy): Eukaryota > Metazoa > Chordata > Aves > Opisthocomiformes > Opisthocomidae > Opisthocomus > Opisthocomus hoazin. The sequence goes on from NC_134429.1 coordinate 13,476,658, forward strand.
GGCACAAACTGAAGCACAGGAAGTTCCGTCTGAACATGAGGAAGAACTTCTTCCCTCTGAGGGTGACAGAGCACTGGAACAGGGTGCCCAGGGAGGTTGTGGAGTCTCCTTCTCTTCAAGACCCACCTGGATAAGGTCCTCTACAGCCTACTGTAGGGTGACCCTGCTTCGGCAGTAGGGTTGGACTAGATGACCCACAGAGGTCCCTTCCAACCCCTACCATTCTTTGATTCTGTGAAATACATCTTTATGAAAGAAGAAAAAGCTTTTTCTAGTTTGGCTCCGAATAGCTCTCTAACAGGTCCTGGATTGCCTTCATTCTATGGGAGTTGTGGTTAGAGGGAGCAGGACAGCACCATAGAGGTTAAGTGATGGAGGCAAGCCGAGAAACTGGACCTCTAGCTGCTCTGTGCAAGGTGGCTTTCTTAATGAGAGCTGGACTGCCAGAGGCTCAGACAGAGCTCGTGTGCCTAGAGAGTTGCTGATGAACTTGCTTTGCATAGGTGTTTGTGCTCCATGTTGCAGTTTACATCCAGGGGTCTTGTTAGGAATAGACTTATTACCAGAGTATTTTCTTCCAGGAGTAACTGTCTTGTGGACAAGAAAACAGGAGGAGTACAACTGTGTAGCCTGTCTGTCCACTCCAGACAAAAGGCTGGAAGTATACAGCTGTGCATCCATTTGTGACTGTCAGGGTAGACGTTTGTGTGAGCAGCGCTGCTGCTTTCCGTGGAGCTGCTTGTGGAGTTCAGCTCTCATCAGCGTCAGGATAGCACAGTCGTGGTCCTGACAAACCAGCCTTCGTACAGATTTCCTGTGGCTCAGGATATTTGCCAAGTAGCTGTTCTCTGATTTGTTCATAGTTAGGTTTAGTGAATACTTTGTTTGCTTAAAAAAAAAATAGAATTGGTCAGATACAATTTTTGTGTAATCTGACTTTACTTTTTTGTTGGTAAAATGCTTTGGGCTATTTGGACCTGCCTGTGGAGGAGTAGGGTGCCCTTGAACTTTCTTCAGAGAAGGGTAACTTTTTTGGGGGGGGACAATTGTTTTCCTCTGTCAGTGGCAGATCCAAATGCAGAGTAACAGCTTTCTACTGATGTCAACCAAGACAACTACCCTTTTAGTTCAAATTGTGATGGTCAAAGACTTAGGGCTTTTTGTGTCCTGGTTTCTGATGACTTTTGTGAAGATGGCTATGTCAGTCTTGTTCCTGTTATGTTTTACATTTAGATAGCAATATCTTAACTTCAGAAAGGTTCTTTTGGTAAAAAGCAGGGCTTGTTTGATTGTGTCTCTTTTTTTTTTTTTTTTTTTTTGAGCAGCTTTAAAGTCCTTTTTACCAGAAAGCAATGCTCTGAAATGCTTCTGAATTCTAGTGCATTGTGTCTAACTGCAAACCGGAGCACTGTTTCAGTTTCAGGAATGATATGTGAAAGAATCACAGCAAAGGCTTGAAGCAAATTCACCAAGTTATGGAAAACAGTTTATTATCTGTGACATAATGGGACTTAGCTATACATTTGGTACGCAAGCAGTACAAATGTTTTTTGTAATTAAATGTCAGATAGGTGTTCACAAATTATTCCTCTGATACAAACAGGCAGTACAGCAATGGTGTGTTCTATTCGCCAAGTAATTTGGGGGGGAGGTGGGGTGCGATTTGCTCAGTACGTCGTGTAGTAGATGGATTGGTGCAGGCAATGTGGATAAGGGCTGAATATCTTGCTGAAAGGCAACAGGTCCCTTGAAACCTCCAGGTCAGTCCTGTCAAGAAAGAAAGAGAAGTGAACAGGATTTCACACATGGAAATTAACTGATTTCTTGCTGTTCTAGGGCCAGGTTCAGCTCCACTGTTCTGCTCGGAGTTTCTTTGGATTGACACAAGCAAGTGAAAACCTCTCTGATCTGGCTTCTGTGACAAGATGAAATGGATACAGCTGACTTGGAGACAGGAGAGGAGTGAAAGCAGGTAAAGCACAGATGTGGCATTTACAGGTTTTAAGTGTACATCTGATGACAGTGAATTCTGGGGAGGGTAAAATTAGTAAACTGTATTTGTGATGGGAGGGTAAAAGCTACTTTAAGACACAATTTCCTTAAATCTGCTCTTCTGCATGCTTATGCATGTTATAGATGAACACACAGACCATCTGCCTCTGGCTTTCTCTTACCATAGTAACCAGTTAGCATCCCAGTCCACTCAGTGACCCAATTCTGTCCAACTTGACACCAAAACAGCCCCTGGAGAGGCCCTTTTTGCGTCTGCCTCGGTATCTATGAGGTAGACTTAGCAGGTCACTGAAGAACCTCTGGACAGCACTATCCGCCATGGACATGCTCTCAGGCTGGTCCCTGGTGTTTTGGGTCCACTGGAATTCAACGTCTTGCTGATCAAAGGCGTCTGTTGGGACTATGGCATCTTGCTCATGGTCCCTCTCTTCTGAGACCAGGGGATGCTCCAGGTCCGCATCGAACAGTTTGGACAGACTCTGGAAAAAAAGGGAAAAGTGTAGATGGTTGAGAGGGAGGGGTTCTGGGAACTGTCATTATTTGCATATAAGCCATGCTCGCTACGAAGTTTGGAGAAACTTGTTTTGAACATTTATCAAAAGATGAAAGTACTGAAGTGATTTCTGAAGCTGATGATGATTATCTTTTAGTTTTTTCTGGTTCACCAAGCTGCTCTGAGCTAACACTGTATGTCTTCTCAAAATGCTCTAAGGCTTTATACTGTTACTGTTACTGTGTTCTGACAAACTGCCAGTTCAGCCTTTCCAAATTCCAAAAAATGATGAAAGAGGCTTGGTCAAGAGTGAATAAGTAACAAGAAAAAATGGTTGATGTCTTGGAACAATAAGAGAAGCAATGCAATGACAGGAGATGTGCTGAAATTTGAGCGATAAGGATTATATATTTATTTACAGATTGGGAGGTTACTTCTTATTTGGGAATCCCTAGTTAGGTGGCTGAAATGCATTTTCTTAATGACTTGGAATTCCTGTGCACACAAATACATACACACACTCTTTCCCTTTTTCTCATGTTCTACCTCTGGGACTCGAAAGCAGGGACATTACTGCACTACTGAGCTGAGAAGGAGATCATGCAAGTACAACCCGCTAATTCCTTTTTCAGCTTAAACCAGGGGCTTCAGGGAGAACCATGCAGGTGACTGTTCTAAGGGTCTAGATAGCAGTCCTTCCAGAAAAATTCCTGTCACTAAAAGCTTACTGCTTTACTCAGTCCCAGGATGACCCTAAATCTTCAATCCCCAAATTGACCCCTCAGGAAAAAATGTTTTCCTTTCAGTTGCCTCATGATCAGAATTTTAAATCCAGTAATCGATTACTTTGGTTTCCCTCCATTTAATAACTCTGTGTCTGCTCATCTCAGGGCCCGTGCTGTCACGATCTCTTTCGAGTGTTTCCTACTGCTTTAGCCAGGGTTGGAAGAAATGGGGCTAATCTGAACTAAGTCCTAAAGAAGCATCAGCATCTTTCAGTTCTGTTGAGGAACCAGTCACTTACCTGTAAGCTGGAAAAGGGCCTGGCCCTTGCCTGGTTTTGACTGGCAATAAGCAGCAGAAGGAATCCAGGGCAAAAAAGAAGTTTCAGGTTCATTTTCGTGTTTTGATGTCTCTGATTCCTCCTCCCCTTGAGTCTCTCCCGTTCAGTGTTGCTCTCTGTGTCTAGCTACCAGCCTTTATATCTTCCTCCAACCCCTCCCAAGTCTACCTTTTGAGTTCCTGCCAGTGCAAGGATTGGTTTGAGGTTCTAATCTGTTTTCATTCTCCCAGGAGGAGGAGGGAGGAAATAGTTCTCTTTTCTGATGGTGAATAAAAGGAGCATTTTACACTTGGGCAGTGCAGTATCATTCTGTTGCTGTGAATCTGAAGGTCCCTGCAGCCTGCTGTCTTGGTGCCACTTACATATGTCAATTTGCTTAGCTCAGTGTTCCTTAGGTTGACTGCTAAATCTTTCCTTTCCATCCAGAGAAAAATAATTGTGAGAGAAGTATAAAGTGAGACAGGAAGCAAATTATATCCACTCCACATTCACTTGGCTCCTTTGTTACTGTGAAGCACCAAATCGGAGGGATTGGGGGTCTCACAAAACACGCTATGTAAAAGCAAACTGTTATTACCTAACATAATAATATGGCCTTAGTAACCTGTGAGACGAAAGAGTGTGATTTGGGGAAGGGAAATCCAAGTCCTAAAAATATGACAAATTGTGTTAGTTACTGGCCTGAGTGACAGGGATCGTGACTGAAACCAGGCTGACATGCACAGAAAGCTTCTACGTGTCTTAAGCTGAGGAGGAAATTCCTCTTCTCCCATTGATCAAGATAAAACACTTACTCTGTGTTCTTTCTCAGTTTATCATACGTGACTTGTATTAAATCTGAAATTAGTCTGAAAGGAAGCACAGCCCCAGGTTCTTTCTTACCACATGTACAGTTACAGTGACATTAAAAAGCTGCAGGATCAGAATGTGTTTGGTGTAGTCTCTCTCTCTTTTTTTGGACGAATTGAAGCACCAGCTTCAAACAAAATGAATTCTATGAAGTGTTAGGGGGAGCAGAAGAAACCGAATCAGTTCTTAGCCGGGGTCTTGAGTATATTTAAATCATTGCTGTTGGCCAGACCTCCCTCTACTGTAAAAGCACCTGGGACATGTGTGGGTGCCCTGATGAACTCATATGTAGATAACTGATTCTCCAAACCCCACGTCTGTTCAAAGGAGTGGTTTTTTTTTACTGGGTTCCATACCAAGAAATGACCATTTTTCTGTTTTAGGGGCAGTGGGGAAGAGCAGCAATAAAATCTGTTAAGCTGCATGTTTTGTAGGGGCTTGAAATTTGGCCCCACCAACAAATTGATATGTTCTTGAGCATGCAATAATACATCTTGATCTTTCACTGCCTTTTTGCACATGTGATGCAGAAAGTTAAAGGCCATTAAGCTGAATCTGTATGGAGGAAATTAAAATGAAGGATCATCTGGCACTTTTCAACTGATCTTTGAGGTTAAGAGTCTTGTTGGTACTGAAAGCTTGGAAAAAATAATTCTGTAGTGTGCCAGCGGGTTTAACATTTTCAGCATTTTTTCATCTGCAGAGCAGTTTAAGACATAATTGTTAGGTGTCTCTAGAAATGGGTATTCTAAAGAGAGAGCTTATGAACACCCCTCTGTGACAGAAAGGGAGGTTTGATGTTATTACATTGTTTGGATTTTTTTGTTGTTGATGTTGATTAATACCACGTTTGATCTGAATCTTACTAGAAAATTAAATTGTTGTTTCAGAGGTGTGAGGTGTGTGCTTTGCAGTGGAACAAGACAGTAAAAGAAGGTCAGGGCAGTTTCAGGCTCATTTTTTCTCCTCTGAAAAAGCCTAGGGTTGTTTTGTTGGTTTGATTGGCTTGTCACAAGTCTGCATGTATGTGGGTAGTAAATCTTCTTGACCTCAAGGTCTTTGAACTTTTCTTGTTTGAGCTCAGGACTTGTTTTGGGGACTTCTGAATTGTCTCTCTGGTAACTGTTGGAAATATATCCATTAGCACAGTCCTGATCTATGACTATGTTGGTAAAATCAGAATAATTAAGGTTGGAAAGGACTTCTGAAGGTCTGTGGTACAATCTTGTGCTGAAAGGAGAGCCACCTGAGATCAAACTGCTCAGTGCCTTATCAGGTTGCGTTTTGAAGATCTTAAATTATTTCCTAATGTCTAGTTGGAATTTTCCTTGTTGCAACTCATGTCATTGCCTCTCATCCTAATGCTGTGCAGCTGGATACCATCCATAAGGAGAACAAAAGCATGGTCCATCTCCCAAAACAATGACACTCAATGTGAATGCATTTCACAGCACTGCATAATCTAGACAATGAGGACAGCTTCATTCTGTCTAATCAACAGCTGGGTACAAATCAGGTTTAGGGCGGTGGAAAGAAGTAGTTAGAAACAGGAAAACATCCAGCACAAGTCTCTGCTTTAAATTCTGGATCTCCTCAGGGGTCAGAGTAGCATTGAAACTCAGTGTCTGAATATTCACAGCAATTTCAAAAATTGTCACTGGGATGGTATAGTTAAGACAGAGACTTCAGTAACAAACTTCAGGCTATAAGAAGGGAGGAACCCCTGAGGACACTAGAAAATATCTGTGAGACAGAAAATAGCTTTGTGCCCATTTCTGAAGTGAGTTGAGTGTGCATTTGTATGGCAAATCCTCCATATGGGCTGGAAGGAAGTATCTAGAAGGCAGCAGGGTGGCAGGCATTGCTGATCTCCAACAGTAAATTGTTTCCTAGCTTACTGGGATATTTCTCCTGTACATTAAAAGAGTAGGGTTAGGGCATACTGCTCCTCTGGGGATATATCTGCCTCATCTCTGCAGGCTGCTGAGAGGAAGCCAAGCTCTGAAAGTGATGGCATGTGTCATGCTTAGATAGGTACCGTTAGAGCACTGCTGCAGTAACTCATTATCCTCCTCTTTCCCAGCTCAGTGACCCCTTTCAGCCTCCCCCTCCTTCCCAGTTGCTCAGGCCAGCATTTCCTGGCTCACTGCAGCTGGCTGAAAGGGCAGTGATGTGTTTGTAGCGCTTTCGTCAAAGTGGGATCACCAAGTCCTTGATGGAAGCTGGCACCAGGGGCCCTTCATTATGAGACATTAACATTTAGCTGTGGTATCCAAGCATTTGCCTGTCTGTTCCCCTCCCTTGCCCTCTCCCAAGTGGTCTAGAGCTGAGCTGAGGCAGGGTTCAGTGTACAGCATCATCATGAGCCCAGGCTTGGCTACTAATTATCCAGCTGCAGGTGCTTTGCTTGCTCTTCTGGCACTTCACTGCCTTCGCCTTCAGTGACAGCAAGGCCCTGTTGCTGGACGGGGCTCCAAGGAATCTGCAGCAGCAGTTCTCACTACAGAAAAGGGACCGGGCACAGAGACTGCTGAGCACGCTTACCTGGTGTAAAGCTGGAAGGTATCCACTGGGTCCGCACCAGCACAACCCAGAGGAGAATTTGGTCCCTACCTCAGGGACGGCTGGGGCTGTGTGCTGGGGAGAACTCTCATCTCCTAGTGCCTGTGGTAGCCCATCTGTGGGGAACAAACCAAGCCTTTGCTGTTGGGTGACTTGGAAGTGACTTTCCTGGCGGGCTGGTCATCCCACAGTGGCCCACGGCACACGTTTCTTCTCTCCTCCTGTGGGACTGGAAATGCCAGTAAGAGGATAGATCCAGTGCTGTGACCGCTATTCTCTGGGGGCTCGAGTATGCATTTTGCCTTTGCCTGATCTGTCCTGCTCTCACCAGTGCTCCCTGATCTCTTCGATAGGGGTGAAGAGGGGATATTTTCCTCTGTAGCCCTTTGGGACAAGGAGGGCAGCAGGCTGGCATTTAGTAGCAGGTTGTAGGTGGTTCTGGAGCATTGGGTTTTGATGGCAAAATTTTAATATTAGGTGTGTCAGGCACATTTATCACATTCTGCTGATGCTAATGAAGCCGAGCAGGGAAGAAGTGGTGAGGGAGGGGATGAAACAGCTGGAGACTGTGCTCCGTGTGAGGCAAATGGCTGCCTGTGTAGGCTCTGTGGCTCACTGTTGTTTGCTGGGAGAGGAGCTGGGCCCAGTCCTGATGTCTGCTGCAGCAGGGGTGGAAACAAAGAAGCCACATGGGACTTCTGTATCTGTCCTGTAGCAGCCAAGATCAGTCTGACTTCTCTCCTTGTCCCCCAGTGTTGGCACTTGGATGGCATTAGGGAGAGTGGTGCAACATCCGCTGATTCATTGGTGGGTGTTCCTGTCCCCCTTTCAGTGATCCGTCTCCCAAAGGAGCTTTTTCTTCATGCATGAGGGCATTTTTAGGTTCAGGGGTCCTGCTATGTGGTTTGATGCTAAAGATACCTGACTTTGCTCTGTGCTAGTCTTGTTGATGTTTATAACAATTTTGCTGTAAATTCTTTTGACATCTAGAGGCAAGCTGCTTTTCCCGAGGTGCTTCAAGCACACAGAGTCCTACTGCCTGTGGTTCAGCACTCTTCAGCAGATGGTATCTTCAGCTCTCAAAGGAAAAAGTAGAGAGGGAATGGATCAAATTATAGATGTGAATAATAGTTGTAGAGCCATGTAAAGCAGCCAAAATGTGAAAACTGCTGGAGAGCTAGTATGAAAAACACAGAAAATTTTTACAGGCTGTAGTACTGGAGAAAGAATATTCTCAGATTAATCATGGCAGGATGGTGGGAAGAAAGGAGTGGGTTTGTATTAGACAAATGTGAGAAGCAAGCAGTGAATGAAAGCTAGGCAAACGTTGTAGGATCAACTAAAACAAAATTGGTAGTAACTAGTAAAAAGGACCCTGAAACAAATGGGAAACAAGATGAGGTGTTTGGAGCAATGGCACAAGACTTCTAGTCGGTGCCCGGTGAGAGGCAGAGGCTTCAATAAGTACTCGTGTTCAATAAATCCTCACCTGAAATTGTGTTTTTGGCTAAGCTTCCTCTCTAGCAAGATGAACAGCATCTTGCTGTCCATTCTTTTTGGAAAGGTGGGAATGTCTGCACAGGCAAGTTGTAGGTATTCACACTGCAACTGAAAACATGGATTAGCTGTGCATGGTCTTAAACCATGTAGGTCTTTTCCAGTCCTGTGACAGCTAGTCTTGCTTCCGCTTGCCCTTTAAGTTGGTCCTTAGAAATTCTTAGGCTGATCTTGCACTAAACTGTTCAGAATCAGTCTTTCATTCTTTGTATTGTGTTAGATACCATTGGTATTTGAACTGATGTCTAATTGGTCTGCATATTATTGCCTTACCGTAGAAAGACTGGACTTTCATTGGGAGCTAGGTGAGACCTCAGTTGGTAAAGTTTGTATAGCAAAGCATGCAGCTAATTAGCAGTTGAAAGCAGAAAGACTGCTACGTTACCCTGCAATTCATAACCTCTGACAGGAGGAAGGAAGAGAACCATTCCTGGGCAGCATGGAGATTGCATATCCCCAATTGTTTCGAGCCGACAGATTTCCCCAGCAAAACTAGAAGGTCATTCCTGTGAGATCCCACCTAGTCTCTTCGGGTTGCCTTTGTTGTTAATGGGGTGTGTGGTGACCTCTTCTGGTGAATAGAGACGATACCGCCAAGGTCGGTTAGAAGCAGTTCGGGTTTAAAAAAAAAAGAAAACGGATCAGACACTGTGAGAAGTTTTGATAAAATGACCACTTCAATCTTTGATTCAAGAACGTGGTATGTACAGTACCAGAAGGGGCTGGGTGGCTGTTTTGCAGGCTTTAGACTCTGGTAGCGGTGTAAGAATGTATGAGTGGTTGTATCTTGGGAAGGCACGTGGTAGACGTGTGATACATGAACGAGTATGCATCATATTTAAAAGTTTGTGTGTATGGCACAGTGTCAGATGTTCTGGTGGGTGGCTAAGTTTGGATCCGCCACTAGGTGTGTTGATCTGGATTCTTATAATGGATTTTGCAGAGTGTAAGTTTCTGTAAGAAGAGATCGGTGTGGGGAAGACATTTCTTAAACGCTTTGTCTGGGGTAACGTTTGCCAGGTTTTTCTTTCTGTGCTTTTCTAGCACATCCTGGAATAGCTCGGAGCAGTGGCAACAGTGCCCATTGATCTGTAAGGTTTGCTGGCCAAGAAGCCAAATAAAGGGGCAAGAGGTTACTCTGTCCCATTGTGCTATTTATTGCTGCATGCCGTTTGTCAGGATAGAGCATGCAGAAGGAGAAGCCATTTCTAGAAATGGCTGAACAGCTTCAGGAATGAAATGGCACCTACCCTAGAAGCTGCTGTGGTTGTTTACTTCCACTCTCCCTCCCCTGACGGACTGGTGATGAAGTTATTCTTAGGTTCACTAACTAAAAATGTACCCATTACATAAAGCCTGGCCTCCACTAAACACTCTGTAGATTGTCTTCAGTCTGTGGGAGAGTGGCACTGTGCGTAACCTTAGTTTTGTATTCCCAGAGCAGGATCCCAGTTGTCCGTTGGTTTGGACACATCTTAGACTTGCGGACTTTCCTTGAGTAGAGAGACTTGTGTAGGTAGGTCCCTGCTTTTTGAGAACAAAAAGATAAACTATCCTGATTTTTGTTTGGCAGAGAATTCATGTGTGTATTATTCTTCCTCCTGCTTACACTTAGTCCTCTTCATGGATGCTTCATCATCAATTCAGCCACAACTGGATACTTGCATGTGCCCATGTTGCTCACTAGGATTACAAGACAAATCCTTCATGTCACAGTGTGGCAAGGAGTTCATTGTGCCGGGGAGACCATCCTGGAAGTCCACAGTGGACGCACATTAGGCTACGTGTGAGCAGGAAGAGAGCCCCTTCCTGCCTCAAGTGGGTGAGCCATGGTGGGAGGAATGCAGCTTCATCCAGAGCTTAGCTAAGCTGCTCTTTCTTAGTAACTCAAGTGTAGCTATGGTGACTCTTATCACCCACTGTTCTTGATTTGACAACCTTTCTTTGTTTTCCCAGAAAATACTCACTGTGTTCGCCAAGCTTCTGGAAATAGCTACATCCTTTTCAGGTGGAGGATGGCATGGCCGTGGGCCGGAGGGGCAGGATATTTTAGCTGTCGCTTGTCAGCACAGCGAGATGGGCGAGTAGCGTTTCAAAAACTAACACTTCTAAAGCTACGATAAGGTGCTCAGGCTACAGGACTGGAGCCTGTGTTCGTGCTTGAGATAAAGTCCACTGTCAGCACCACGTTCACACCTCCCCTGTCACATTAGGCACCCCGTGGTCCTGCCTTTCCTGCTAGTCACTTGTTACAAAGCCTCAGCACAGGGGTATCAGGCCCTGTGCCTTTGTCTACAGAGTCCCCAGGGGCTGCATTGCTCCATGTGCCCTTGTGGTGACATTGAGGTGGCAAGAGAAAATATTGTGGATTGGAATAGATTTGTCACCAAGGGTTGTCACCCTGAACTTTCTTTGGACTCGGCCACTTCCCCTTGGGATGCGCTGTCTAGCCATTGCTGTCTGGAGATAAGAAATACTGGACTAGCTATATGTCAGGGCTTGTGGTGTGAGTTATGGGATGTGCAGTAGTGGTGCTACTTCCTCACGTGAATGCAAGCGCCAAATGTACTGTCTGAAGTGACAGAGATTGGGGGAAGTCAGTTAAATCTGCCTGTGGGTGCTGAGGAAAGCAATGATTTCACTCCAAGTTACTTACAGTCCCTCTATCTCTGTAAAAGTTAATTTCGAGTCAAATGTTTAGTGGCCATGGCCTGGACAGAGTTATTCTGGAATGATAGGATTTTGTTTAATTAATTTACAGGGGCAAAAGACAGTTGTGTTAAGTAACTGAAAGCTGCTAGAAAGCTGAAACCCTAGGGGCTGTGCCACTGGGTAAAAGAATAATTCCTCTAACCAAAATAGCTTAATCACTGCGAAAACAATGTTTGAACCTAGCTTCAGGATGAGAACAATATGGAGTTCAAAGGTTTCCTACTACATAGATGGTGTCAACTTCAGCTCACAAAAGAGTGCTGCTTGTAAAGGCAAGTTGTATCATACCCACACTTCCAATGGGCTTATGGTTGGGGAAATGAGTGGGATTTTGTCAGCAAGCTGAAGAGGTCCTGTGTTCCCTAAGTGATTAGAAAGTTAAGGTTACTACTTAAGTTGATATCACCATCAACCAGATTGAGAATCCATAAGACTGGTTGCCGTTGATCAGGGGGATGGATACAGCTTCGGTTCTCTCTCCCTCTAGGTGTTTCAGTCCAGATCTTGAAAGTTTCTCAACCTAGATGGGGCTAAATTCTTTACTTTCCTAAATGATACAGCTGTATTGATGTAGGGAAGGTTTTGGCCATTTGAGAAAAAAAAAAAGAAAATTGGCTTACAGCTTCATGTATGCAAGTCAGCAAATGGCATTTTTACACACGGTTTGCACTCAGTGGAGTGGTCAGACTTGAGTAGCAGCTGCACATGGAGGGGTTGTGTAGTATGTCTGTGCATGCCTGATAGGCTGTAGGAAATGTTGGACTCGTGTTTCTGTCAGTGATTTAGCTCCGTGGCCTGTTTAAAAGGGGGCCATAGGTGCCACCTTTAAGCCTGAACTTAACACCCTGGTTACATTGCTGTGGCCCATTGCAGCGAGTAGGAGGTCCAAGAGTAAGTTTGATCTGTGTCTGTCTGAACTTCCTGATCTGAGAGCAATTTCATCTGTGTATCCACTCACTCTTTTCCCCAAGACCTGTCTCTGGAAGCTGGGTGGGAAAGCTATGCAATAGTGAACAGTAGTGGCCAGGGAGGGTAAGAATACAGCCACGTGGTCCGAGTTGGACATATTACCAGTCCTGTTTAGAGGAAAGTAGCGTGCTTTCTGAAACGTGGGAGGACCCTCTAAAGAGTCTTCATTTGAGCACTCAAACCCCATGTTTGAAGAAACCCATCTTGTGAACAGGTGTCTATGCTGTAAACCCTTAACTCTGGCTCCTCATTGCACTGTTGATAGATGCCACAAAAGTTCAGAGGCAGAGAGTGCTTTTAGCTTCCCTTGCCCACTGGAGATTCTTCACATAACTTCTGCGTTGTTTGACCAAGAGGATTTGTTTTACCATGTCACCTCCCTGAGGATAACAGCACATTTTTTGCCTAGTGTTGAAGTGTGAAGACCATTGTGAGCCATGACGACATATCTTGGGCCAGAGCAGATCAGGAAATGACCAAGAAGGCCTAAAATACTGGCCATGGGAAGAATGAATGGAGGGGAGAAGGGATATGATACAGCAACATTCTTTAGCCCTGATAGGTCAGATGCACCTGACAAGTGTAATAGGACCAGGACATCTTTGACACTTTAGCACATGATGATATTTTAGTGCAGAGAGATGGCTTGTAAGAGGTAGAAGTGAACTAGGGGGCAAATCCACTAGATGACATGCTAATAAATCAGAGCTGCCCTTAGGCAATAAGGAGTAAAGGGGATATGGGCCTGAACATCTAGACTGCTCCGAATCTGACCTTTCCTCAACTCTAGGAGGCTTAAAAGGAGTTCTGGTTCCCAGTCTCTAACCACAGCTAGAACAGTAATTCTCTCCAGACACATCAAAACTACCAAGGAGGGAAGATACATATGTATGCTGCTTTAGAGAGGTGGAAGGAAAGGAAGGTGGTAACAGAAGAAAACAAGCACACTTAATTGTCTAGAAATTTTTTTTTTTTCAAAAAGAAATCATAAGTATCGGTTCATAAACTGAATAGTTTCAACTGTTCTTGAACTGATGTAAACCAGAAGGGGATTAGTCAGTTTAAAAAAAAAAAAAAAGGGGGGGGGGGGAGTTTTGTAGGGTAAATTGTCTCTGAGGTCTTGCTCAGTGGGTTACAAAGCCAAGGGCTTGTATTGGTCCAAGGCTCCAACACCTGTGGGCCTTATCACTGAAGTCAGAGCCAAGACAAACCTTCAGGCTGGGTCATGTCAGTCTCATTTTTCCCACAGCACGGGAGGCCTTCATTAAAGTCCAAACAGGCCTGACTTGCAGACAGATCTCATGCTGTCTTGCTGCTGATTTTGCAAATAATCTGCTCTCCAAATTGCTATAGCACATTTCTCTCTCTCTGTAGTTCTCTCTCCTTGTTTACTTGTGTCAAGTGTTGAGAGCAGGATGACTTTTAGCTAAGACTTAGCTGCCTTTGGGTCTCTTTTATTCTGTAATTGTATGGGACACAGGGTTGGCCAGTGATTAAGGTATTGCTTTGGGAAGTGGAAATGTGCATCATTTTCACAATCTTGTCTGCAGCCTAAGCAACTGTCTGTCTCTTCCCCCCCGCACAAAGTGTGTGCGATGCTCCCATCTCACATGGGTGTTATGAAACTAGGTTGTTGTCTGTGCAGCTTCACAATTGTAGAGGCAACAATGAATGAGAGCTTTTGCAAATATTCAGTAATTGTCTGATGACCAGAAAGCTTCTACTGGAGGATAGAGCCTGCATTTAAAACTTCTGTACCTCCTAACTGTAACACTGTGTGGCTTTCCAGAGATATTTTTTGCACACCCCTAATCATTATACTACTGCACTTTAAACCTCAAAACAGATCCACACTGACACGGGTCTGAGGGCTTGATTTGGTATCCCTTAACATAGCTTCAAAGCAAGTACCTTCATTGAGACAACAAAATGTCCTGTCCCTCCAGGCTGAGCTTCTAGGCCCAGTGCCCACTGATTTGTTCCCTAATGATCCTGATCCTGCCAGCTCGAGGCTGCTAAGCACAAGTGCTGGTGAGCCATGTGTGCAAGGCAGAAAGTTCAGAAGGCAGGAATTCCTGGAGCAGCAAGAGGAGGGGGACATGACAGGAAGAGGGGACTGATAGTTCGCTGAAAAGCCTATCACAAATAGTGCAAGAATAACAGTTCTCTGTCATGGCTACAGATTCCCTTATCTGGGAGAGTGAAGCGGTGGAGCCTGTCGACACTTCGGCCTCGCGCCCTGCTCTGCTCTCAGCCGCCTGCAGATACAGAGTGGCTTGAACAAGTTCCAGTGCTCGCTCTTGGAGCTTCCCAGGACCCTGCATCACAGCGTGGCACCGTTGGGCAGCCGGGTGACATCACTGCCAACAGCCATGTAGGTGCTTCCTGTGTCACATTCCCAACTGAAGAGCCTCTTGCCAAATCCTTGTCATTCTACATGGTCTTTTTAGGAACAAATGGTCTAATTTTAGCCTGACTGCCACAAATATCTTCCTGAAATAGACTCTGACTCTCTTCTGGCTTGTGCATGTTCTTGAGAGTTTAAAAACAAAGTCCCTAGTCCTTAGGGTCCACAGCTAAAGCCTCTGTCAGCCTAAATTTGGGCAGTAAGAAATACTGAGAAGTGCAGCAAGGAAGCTGTTGTCACTGTTGGACATATACTGAGCTGAGTGAGGACAGGAATGTTCCAGAGAGGCAGCAACTCAGGTGATGGCACATCACAAAGTTGTAGGGATCTGGTCCAATCTGGATGAGTTGTTCTGTATTTTAAGGACTTTGCAATAGAAAGAACTTGCTTTGTGGGCTGGCTGCAGCCAGATATGGCATATAGTGAATGGACTTACTCAAGTGTCCTCTGTGGTTTGCCTAGGATGGTGCATTAGAGCAATTGTCCTTTCTTTTATGGGCCTAACTAGATGAGCACTGGCCTAGGAGTCAATAAACTGTGGTTCTGATCCCATAGCAAAGTCAGTTCATACCTCTCTGTGCTGTCCTTGTAGGGCATGTGCAGCAGTGACCTGCCTTGGGAGCAAGTAAAAAGCACTTATAGAAGAATTAGAAGTTACTGTGAAATGAGGACAAGGAGCACAAACTCCATAAAATAACTGGGCTTTTATGCTCCTGCCTTTTGCTGTTTCCATGAGCTTGAACATGTGAGCTCTTGTATGAAGGATCAATGCAAGCCTGAACTGCTGTTTTTAATTAGCAGAGTAAAAAGCCATGTCTTTAAAGAACTCTCTAAATAGGAAAGGAAAAAATGTTTTCTGGCAGCTGTTGTCTTTATGTTGCTCTCTTGGGAGTGACATGCACACCCCTTATGTTCCTTTACACCTGCTAATGAAGCAGCTCCTTGTACTGGCAGGTCAGTTGATCAGCTAATGGACTCCCTGCAGTCTCCAATGCACCATGTCCTGGAGGATAAATAGGAAAAGGCAAAAAGCCTTTGGGGATCCAAATGAATTCCCGGCTGACTTATGCATGGGGCCTTTTCTGAGTAGTACTGAAAGCAGGCACATGAGACAAAGAACAATAGCCCCTGAGATTGTCACCCTGGGGTTTGCCAGGGTCGCTGGGTGTATGGCCTAGCCTGTGCAGGGTGTGAGACTGTTAGCCAGGGGAGCTTCCCAGCTTGCCATCATTCAGCTGGGGACTAAAAATACTGTTGGCTCATATAAAGTGAGTGCAAAGTGGTTGGTGTTACTGAATACTCTAAAGGCCAAATGCTTGGCACCTGGCTCCAGCTGGGCTTTAATGAGTGAGAACCAAAGTGGCAGTAGGGCTTCATGCACTGAGCATCCCAGCAGGAGCTGGAAATACACCAGCACGTTAAGGGAAGGACAGAAGGGACTTGGGGAGCAGGACTTCTCCATTCTGGGTGAGCACCTGAATTACCCCGAGTGCTGCACAGTCTGGGATAGCTTTTGTTCTCTTTCTCCAGCAGTATCATCCAGGATGTTTGAAACGTCACTGGCAAGAACTTTGTCAAAATGATTAATTTCAATGAACTATTTTTGTTTCTAGCTTCCCACTCCCCTCTCATTTTGATGTGTGCCTTTAATTACAAACTTCTTAACACCCTGAAAAGCAGTGCAGAGCCTACTAATTAGATAACTCACTGGAGGTAATTGAACAAGTTATTAGCAGAATCAAGTGCTCAGCCTTGATTTTTTTGGCTTCCATTTCTGCATCTGGGCCACGGAGACCATCTAAACTGTCCTGGAATGTGTGAGAGTAGGGAACAGTCGTTGTCAGAGTGGGTTTTGGAATGAGGAACAGCTAGAAGCTGACAAATACTCCAGGATATATGCTATTATCTATTTCATCTTATTAGTCTGCCTCTCTTTTTACCTGCTCTCTGATTTCAAAGGCATTTTCCCATTTAATGCCTGGTCTTCAAAGACTTGTTTTGCCCTGCTGTCCTCCATCTCAAGAGGAAAATGCTGTGGCAACTCAATGACATTCCCTTCTCCTTTCACTGCTTGTGACAAAGGGTGTGTGGGACTAGAGTCCAGTCTTCTCTTGGCAGCCCAAAAGGGTGCTTAAAGGACTGTCTGCACCACTTACGAGGCAGGTCTGTAATGACACCTGGCGTTCAGTCTAGGAAAGTGCTGGTTATCGTACCGCCCTGCTCTGGCCTTGTACGAATTCAAATGTGAACAGGCTGGCTGAGGGGGGAAACAGACGTTCTTGTTTCTAGATCTGCTGAGAGGACCAGGACAGCTTGATTTTCCAGACTCTGCATTCCATGTAACTCAGCAGTATGCTTGGTGCGGGATGGCTAAAAGAATCCGTGAGATCTTCATGGAAATGAAATGTAACCTTTGAGTGATGCTCAGGGGATGCTATGGAGAAACTCAGTTTGTATGTCAAATTAAAAAATGGAAACTGTTTTTATCCCTACAGGATTTGTCTAGTCAAAGGTACGTCTCTGTACCTTTCACTAGGTTGAAATCCACTATCCCATCATAGAATAAACTTGAGATTTTGTGTTAGTCTGATCCAGACCCAGATTTTCAGTCCAGAAAATGTTTCATCTTACCAAAAGTCAGTCTCGGAGTTAGGCCAGCTGATCTGGTACAGCCTCAGCCTTCATCCACTCTAAGCTTTTTTGTATGTTAGGCAGAGACAGCCCAAGAATCTTTGGAAACCAAGCTGCTGTATCAAAGCATTGTCAAAATGCATAGAAAGCAGCTTATCACTACTTCTGCTCTGGAGAGGGATTGTTCAGAGTTAAACCAAAGCACGCTTCGTTAATAAACACTAATTGCTGTCTATCGTCAAGCACACAGGGCCATTTTCTACATTTTCTAAATGAAACATCCACATTGAAGCCTCTGAAGATCAGAACAGGCTCAATTTTCTATGCAAATAATTTGCCTCTGATCTTGACCCAGGATTTTCATAACAATTAGAGACAGCATGGGGCTCCTGGGCTCTGAGCTGCCCTGCGGTACCCAGCTGTCCATCGCCATCTCCCCGGTGGTGTTCCTTTCATGCCTGCTTGTGAGTGGATCTGTGCACCTGAGGCATTTTCTTTCACTGACTTGAAAATCATGGCTCTTCAACAACATTTATCTCTGTCCCCTCTTTCTTCCCCACGTTTGATCCCACTGGCTGAGTGCTGACGGGAACCAGATGAAAGGATTCCAGCATTTCAGTATCCACACTGGGCATCAACCTGGATTTATATATGTGGTTTTGAGTACATGTGATTGTGTATTTGTTTAATGCTATGTGAGCATGCCTGTGCACCTTCTGCACATCTCCAGCAATACCATCAAGGAGTATTTAAAAAAAGCAACACACCACTGTCCCCTTGGTTTCAAGAGACTGACTTTAAAAAGAGGGGCTTTTTTGACGTGTTTGATTTGTATTCCTCATGGCTTTCTGTGATGCAGCTTGCTGTAATATGATTTACATTTGTTTTCTTTGGTGTGAAAGTATTGGAGCAACTTACCAGATACCTTAATGCGAAAATCTTAACCACATGCTTGCAGATATCTTTTAACAGAAATAAAATTGTATTTGCACCCATGTAAATATTTCATGTAGAAAAATTCTGAGATCTGGGAAGGGAAGTTGTGCTTGAGATATAAAAAGCTAACAAGATATTTTGCTTAAGTTGTGAGACTGGAGCGACTATTGTGATCATTGAAGCAAAATCCTACAGGAGTTGAACCACTGAGTTTGCTTGAAGTAATTCTTGCCTGAACTGGTGAATGTGTTTTTAGAATAACATCTGATGTTGATGCCTAAGACACTACTGATAGAGTTAGTTCTGTGATTCATTCTGCTTCGTGTAGAAACAGGCATATTAGATTTATCATTAATAGTTCAGCCTCCAGTTTTGGCTTTTTTATCAGCAAGACCAAGTAGTTCTTTAGCTGACCTTCGAAGATCCCCAGCCCTTGAGAGCAAGTTGACCTAATCACCTCAGGCTACGCTTGCTTTGTGTAGAGCCACAGAGACACTGCTACAGTGACTTTCTCTGAGCTGACTGAAGGGAGCAGCTCTTGGCTTTCATTCTGTAAGGAGACAACTTACATGAGGTTTTTCAGTTGTTCTTATTAGCCAAGTGAATGACAAAGAGATACACCGACCAACTTCCTTTACAGCTTATAAAGCTACTTTTATTTTGGCAAAAAAAATTAAAGACCAGTTGCAGCGTTCCAAGCTTGATTTCTTCTTAAATACATACCTTTATCTTGGTTGCCTTTTGCAACCATTAAGCACTGCCTTCCCTCCCTAAAAAAAGAACTTTGATCTGCTAAGATATTTCTTTTATGCAGTAGTAATGCTCTGCATGAACCTGTTGACTGGGAGAGGAGACAGGCCAACCCTCTCCCCCACACTCGTGCTTCTGTTCCCGTCAGAATGGTTCCCTCATTCTGGAATTGCTTAAAGAATGCAGCTAGCAGGATAGAGTTAATCATATGTGCAGCCCACTTACCAATGAATTTAATTCCGTGTAGAGTTACTAATTGTCAATGTCAGGAAGTAATTCAGTTTGTTTTGATTTTTCCGAGTCATACATAGAACAAGAATTTACTATGCTCTTCTCATCACTGCAGGGGCATCTTTTCCTCCAACAGAGAAAGAAAAGCAAATTACGATTTGATGGGAGAAATAGCTTGTCCTTCTAACGCCTTCCATACAGCTAGACTGAATCTTTGGCTCGCCGTCAACCCACCTGGTGATTGGATAAGGGCAAAAAATACATGTATGGAGAGGAGATTACTCTGTAGTGGAGAAGTAATTTAATGTTATTCACACTTCATTTGTATCTCTAAAACAATGATCAAAAAGAGTTAATCTCTTCTCCATCAGGGTCTGGTTACTCCCTCTCCTACTATCTACAGTTATACGTGCCTTGCAAGCAATAGTTTACTGGAGAGATGTACTGGCTAGCTTGAAATAAGCTGGCTCAGGCTCTGAGAGTCCTCACTGTGTTTTGACTTCAATGGCTAGATTGTGCATCACCTACAAATATAAATCTACAATAGCTTTACTGGAGTGAAGAGTGTCACATTGCTGGACATCTTTTACCTACCACTCGTACTCCTCATGGAACTCTACCTGCATGTTCATAGCTTCTCCTTGTTTAGAGACATCCTTCTAAATTTTTGTTGTTATTTTAGGTTCCCAAGTAAACCTTCTAGGTAAAAATGTGAATTTTGGCTAAGAACAAAAAGAGAATGTTATTTAAAAGAAATGTGTGTGCCTGGAGCAGTCCAATTATTTCTTATCCTGTGACATCTCGTCTACAAAACCTGGGAGACACTCACTTTTCCATGTTGCTTTAGTACCATGGTCTCCAAGCTGTGCCTGGTGTTCTAAACTGGCACCTTTGTCACCTTCCCTGAAAGCAGGCAAGCCCAGTGAAGTGGGGTTCTCCTGGAAGGAGTTTTGATGAAAGCCATTCCTCTGCTCCTGGCTCAGGCCATGGGCACTCTCAGGGGTCCAGGCTGGTCTGGAACTCCCTGGAGTGTGACTGTCAGGGCTCAGCTCATCCCAGGGTATCGCAGGGCTCTGCACCACCAGTGCTGCTCCTGCAGTGTCTGCACTGCTCTAGGGACAGAGAGGAACACACATTAGAGCTTGTATTTGCATGCAGCAGAGCCCTCTACTTGCAGGACAAAGACGCAAGTTCTACATGTCTTAGCCCTTAGCGAATGGCTCATTATCTAGGAAATCTCACCCTCCTAAACCTTCACCTCCTTACTTGTTGGACAGAGCCCTGGCTACTTTCCATCTTCTTTTTCTTGGAGATTTCTGGATTCCAGTGACACACCAGGCTGTCATTTTGGACACTGTAGTTCCTGTTACCAAGAAGCCAATAGGTTTTCATTTTGCCTTTGCCCTGGGACAAGAAAAAGGAGAGAGCAGAGAACAGCAGTTTTGATGGGATATGAAGGAGAGCAGCAAATCACTGTACCCAGGGCTACTACCTGTACTGCATTTGTTATCACTTCTTCTCTCATAAGTGGCTGCTGTTTGGAGAAAGAATTGTAATTTGTATGTGGCTTGGGTGCTAATAATTCTCTCAGTTCAGAAGAAGGCCTTGCTGATCACTGGCAGTATTGCTAAGGGTTTAAAATCAGCCTTATATCCATGTGTCTGTCATGGAGTCCTTATGTTTTCACCCCAATGCATGTGGTGCTGTGCAGGTGTAGACATAGCAGCTGTGTTTCAAAGTACACACAGTAACACTTCTGCATCGATTAGGAGAAGTAATGGATAGCCACTTCCAGCGGAATTAGCAAAAAGAGCCTCAGGGCCATGGTTAAAAATTGACTTGCAATTCACAGAAGAGCAATGGCCAAATCTATCATATCTCGTTAAATGCCTTTACTGTTGGAAATTTATAGAAAAGCTGTTACCTTGACTTCAATTTCTCCTCTCGGTTCAATTTCATATGCATCATCTGTGAGAAGGGCATCATATGTAGCAGAACTGATATGGATCTTCTGCGCTAGGATTCAGAACAGAGCATTAGAAAAGAAGGATTCCCCTATTCCCAGAAACCACACACCAGCCCTCCTGCTATATCAGCCCAGTGCTTCCACCTCCCCTTTGGAGAAGGGCAAGCTGAGGAAGAAGCACAAAGGGGAAGGTGCCTTGTTGAGGACTCAGCAACACTGTACACAGATGTCAGCTAAAACATAGAAGCAGTTTGGCAGGTTAACAGACCAATTGACATGACTCTGCAGTGCTGCACCGGGTATCTCTGCACAACAGCATTGTACAGCAGTAAAAATAGGTGGCATTGGTAGCAGAGGCAGCATAAAAGAAAACATGCACTGCCTGCTGCTATGTAGCCGTGGTGTTTCTACCTAATGCCTTTTGTGTTAAAGTCCTTTAAAATCAAACTTCGCTTACCTTCTGCTATTTGGCTTTTATCACCTTCTTTCTCCTCTTATTTCCAATCACTTTCCAGAAATGATATAAGGGATGTAACTCTACTTGCCCGTATGAATACACAAGAGTTTCCCTTGCTAATTTGTTAACTGGTACACGTACAGGAATAGTGGGGACTGCAGGTCATGCATGTGCTAGTTCTTCAGATCTATGCTAATTAGTTCTCTAGCCTGGGATATGCTGCAGAGAATGCTCCTTCTCCTGTGTGAACTTTACTTCACACTTGGCAGTGCCCAGTGTGAGGGGGAATCAGGGGTTTCCCTTTCACTGCAGCATCTGAGAGACGTAGAGTGCACGTGTGGGCCTGACCGGCGTGTGAGGAACACACAGATTGTGCCCGAGTTGCTTACGCAAGCTGGTGGACTCCATGCGGGAGGCTGTGTTTACCGTGTCCCCAAAAAGGCAATACCGAGGCATTTTGTACCCCACAACTCCAGCTACACATGGTCCTGAGAAAATACAAGGCAGAAAGGGCCTGTTAAGAAACATGTGGAAAAAGTACAGGAAGATGCCAAATGCAGACACCTTTGCTAGTCACTCTGGATCCTCGGAGAGCAATAGGAATTGGGAATACTCAGTGCACCTAGGGCCTGGCTGCACAGTATTTACTTAAGGGGAGAAGTCACCATTTGATTAGCTGTAGCTAATTGGTGCTGGTATCAGGGGAAGATGCACTTTGCCAGCACTAAATTGTTTCACAGCCCTTTCAACGCTGATGCAAGCAAAAGTCATTTCGTCCCACTGTTACTGCTGGAACCAGGAGAAATACTCATGAGTGAATGGCTCGTACAGAAATGCGGAATTCTTTTCTCCTCACACAGTTAGTCTGTGTCTTATTCTCTTTTTCTCATGTCTCCACCTCAGCCCATGTACCTGTATGTATCCCAGCCCGCAGCTGCAGTCTGCCCATTGGCATATGAGGGATCACAACCTGACGAACTGCTGCCACCAGATCCAGAGACATTTTGGCAATCTCATCAGCATGTCTGGTGCCATTCCTCTCTGGCAGGCCGCTTGCTACCATGTAGGCATCACCAATGGTTTCCACCTGATGGGAAGGGGCAGGTATCACTAACTGGCAGACGATAAGCTTTTTTTTTTTTTTTTTCAAAAGGGGATCAAAATAAAATATATCTCAGCTGTCCACCACTTGCCAAGCTGTGGTGTAGTCCCTGTGTGATGGTGGGTCTGGGATTTCATGGCTTTTTGCCAGCTGACCTGGTGTATTTGATATTCGCTAGGGAACCAAGTAAAAAAGATTTCGGCAACTTCCATATTCCTTGCCTGCAGGTTTGCACTCACCTTGTAAACATCATAAGACTCAATCCTGCTGTCAAAGCAGATGTACAGATTGTTGAGCATCTCAACAACTTGCAAGGGAGTACAGGAGGCAGCAATGCTTGTGAACCCCACGATGTCCGAGAAAAAGATAGTCACCTGTCACAGGGAGAAGGAAAGTGTGAAGCTAAGGTCTCAAGGCAACAGTGGCAGAGCCTTTGAAGAGTTTGGGGATTTGTGAAATTCTGAGCAGAACAGCCTAAGGCACAGGCTGCACGTAGAACAAAGGTTGCAGAACTGAATAGATACAATCCCAAATTAACAAGCTCTGGCTCTGAGTTATTCTCTATTACTTTGACAGATAAACTTTGGAGCTAAACACAATTTTATCAACTGCACTTCTCTGAATGCCTTGTGCTAGATGGGAGACTGAAAGTCAAATGCTTTGAATCTTGTGAGCAGTGATCAACAGCAGTGATTACTTACAGAAGTAGGGCCTGATTTTTAAAGTGATGTAAACTGGTAGAGATCAAAACAAGGTATCTGAACAAACAGCAAAATAAAAACTCAGTTGCTGCCTCTGCCCTTGTTGAATCAGGAAATATTAACTGGATTTTGTTTCTCTTGAAATTATGTTTATCTTTGTTATGATCAAGTAATTTACAGAGAAATTCACTGTGTGAAAAAATCAGATTTATAAAAGGTAGAACAACAGAAACTGTAATAACTGAGTTGAGGAAGGGAAATGTGTGTTACAGCTGTTGGAAAAAAATTGTTTCTTCTCTGTGCTGCCTGAACTTTGTTAGTGTTTAGAGTAAAATTGTTCTGCAGTTCATCCTTGGTAATACCAATTAATCTGGAAGAGCCACCTTTTCACTCTCTGCCTTGGTTCAGCTACTTTTGATGTCATGACTATTGTGAATTATAATTAATTGTGCAATTACAGGTTGCTATTTTGATAATGACACCTACAAATTAAATGCAAATATTTATTATTGTGTTTCACAGTTGAAAGTAACAGAGCATCCAAGGGAAAAAGACTGAATAGAATTGCAGTTACTGTAGCATGAGGATTTGTGCTGCAGACTAGGTAGCACAGCTGCTAAATTCAGCATTGACAGCAGCATGCATGTGAGGCAGAGCTGCAAATAAACGGGTGCCTGCCCCAACCCTGCCCTCGTTTTTATGGCGACAGGCTTCATTACAGTTACACACTTGGGCTACGAGATCATCCATCCCTCTCATCCTTCTCTAAGTCTGATGCTCTTTTCAGTCATGTTTATGGAATCATACTGACAAGTACAGGCAGGATTTTTCCTATCTTGTTTTTTTGTGATTCTTCCCGTTTTACAAAGAGGAAACTCATTTGTTGCTCCTGTGTACTCATGGTCTAATGATGCTGACTGGCTCTCATGAATAGGCTTTTAACCCAAAGAAGATAACTTGCTGATATAGGATCTTTGACACCTAAAGCTACATTTCTGAAAAGTTCAGCTTTTCTTCCTTCCCCACCAGCTTTATGGCACACTGCACAGCGCTTTCCAAAACCCATCATGCCTATTTGGATTTCCATCCACGCTCAACTATGGGTGCAAAACCAGATTCCTCAACATGGTGGCAAGGTAGGTGCTTTTTTAGGTGAATACTTTTCTGTCCTTGTTGACAACATCCTTTCCATTTGCTAACCTGATCATAGTTTTCTGCCTCAACTTTTTGGCATTTTCTTAGCTGCTTGGCCACAGATTTTGGCAACATCTGGTGTAAGAGGTCCTCAGCTAGCTGCCTCTCCCTTTTCAAGTCCTCTGTCTTTTCCTTCAGGTTCCTGGCATAATTGTGTATCCAATCTGTTGTTTGCTTGAAGGACATCAGGATTATGGGGTAAATAAGGCAGGCTATCACTAACAGACTGATCTTAAGGCTCATTGTGGACAGGATTTCTTTAGATTTCTTGATGAGCTTTTCCTGTCCCTTCTGCAGTAGGCAGTGCTGTACGTAGTCCAGTCCCTTTACCAAGGCTTCAGTGGACACAAATTCGTCTGAGCCCAGGAATGGGGTGAAAAAAGAGATTCCTCCGTAGTGTGTGAAATAAAGTGATAGATTGTTGTTATCCATCCAGCACGTGTGTACACTCTCTGATGAGAAGATAGCATAGTTCAGAAGGGAAAAAAATTGATGCAATGTTGTTTGAAAGCTTGTAGAAGCTGGCATTAAGTGAGCTTTAAGCATGGCTTCTCTTATTCGAAGGACGAGTTTAAAAGCTACTATGTCTGCCCAGTCAGGATTGTATCTCATAGCTTTGAGGTCTTCATGGGGATTACTAACACGCTCCAGCAGTTCAGAGATCACTGTGGAGAGCAGCTGGCTGGCTTCAGTACCCCCTGTGCTATTTAATTTTTGTCTCATGTCAATGATGTAAAATCTACAAATAGATATTTTCTCCTTCTTGCACTGGCAATTCTTACAGTACAGTTCTGCTTCACTTGCCTTGCAGAGGGAGTTTAAATTCCCCCATAGCTGAGCATGAAATGATCTATTCCTCTTGTCTGCTGCGGGGAGCAGCCAGCTGTGCCTTTCTTCCTGCAGGAGATAGATGAGGCGAGCAGCCCAAAGGTTTTCACAGGAGACAAGTTCCTGAAGGGCTTTCCCTGTGTTGCTCCGTATTTCCAAGCTGTTGCTCAAATCAAAAGAAATGGCTCCAAGGAGGCTGCAGAGGGAGACCAGGCATGCTGTCAAAATCTTTTGAACTGTTTTTCTACCACCAGCGTTGGAGGAGGCAGAACGTCTGGGGAAAAAAAAAAAAAAAAAGAAAATAAAAATAATAATAAAAAAAAAGAGTGGGGATGTCTGATCTCTGAGGTGTTTCTTGCAACTCTGGAAAACATAACTGGAGCTAGTAGTGATATTTAACAATTCACATGAGTTCTGAAGCAAAGTACAGGGATCATATGCTAGCTGAATGTTATTGAAAGACATATTTTATTATATTTTGTTCCACCTGACATTTTATTTTAAAAGAAAACGTGTAGTAAAGAGACTGTTTCCATGACACGATCAGAGCTGCAGATACACATGAATGAAATCATACAGGTTTTCTGTGAGTGTTAAGACTGATAAAATAATTTGCTTTAGGCTTTATTCGCTGTGGTACTTCTATCCAAATATTAAAGAAGGCCATGAAAAGATGGGTTACTTATTTCAGAGATCACAAACAGGAACTGTTGAATTTTTTCAATCAAACTTTTGAATCAAACTTTTAGAATTTGTTCTTAATAGGAATTTCCAGGTGATGAATAATTTGTGCTGATGTCTTCAAATCAGCTTAGTCGTTTCCACAATATTGTCTAAATATTTCAAAAGGAGAATGAATCAAATTTCAGTTTTGTTTCAGTTTTTACCGAAGCATATACATATCCAATATTTACTTTCAAGCTTCATGATTACCTTTTCTATCCTGCTCTTTCATGCTGCACATAATTGACACCATGCTCCATACAGCAAAGTAACATTTAATGATTTTCATTTTCAGAACTATTAATCAAACATTTACAATCTTACATTAATGATACTCATGAAAACAATTAGGGATGTTATGCTGAAGCTGGCAACTCCTGAATAACTGGGCAACCCTTCTTTCCACTGATAAAGAACAAACCAGGGGACTGGGTTGCTGATCAGTCCATTCAGCTCAGTCTTTTTTTTTCTGTCTTGTTTTTCTTTTTCTCTACATAGCAGAGATGATGGAAAAAAGCCCTCCTCGGATCCCCTGCTCTTTCAGATAGGTGAAATTACATTTCTAATAAGATAAATAAAAACCCAATAAAGCCTGCTATTTCTCAGCAGAGGCTGATATTACACAAAACAAATTCCTGCTGGACTTTTTGCAGCAGAATGGTGGTCAATTGTTGGGAAGTAGAAGAAAAGTAATAAAAGTACAGTCCACAAAGATCATAAACAGCCATGCTTTCTCTTATTTGTTCAATACAATTTAAGTTTAATAATATATATATTTCTTTTCAATCCAAATGTGACAACTGCAAAATGTCTGACTGAAAGGAACCGCAAGCCTAGAAAAATTTCTCTCAACCTAGATGCATTTCTGTTCTCGCAACGAACTTCCAATCTTTTCCTTACTCTGTCTACCACTTACCTCTGAGTCACTTGTCCTCTGTTTTTAATCAATCATTTTACTCTCAAATCCACCTAAATATGTACCAGGAGGGAGAAGAAAAACACAACAAAAATCCACCTTGATTTGATATTGCCTACCTTTTATTACAATGAAAGAAGTATAAATAGGGGCTTTACGTAGTACTAGGCTAAAAGGTGGTGATTCTGCTTGTGCTTTGCAAAAAATTTGCATTTATGTCTGTGTCAGCCAACAGTGACAGCTGAGAGGTCTTCACCTGGCATCCGAATGACTTAAAAACGAGCAATGGGGACATGAAGGAGGTAGGTCTGCAGAGACCCTGCTGGCACTCACCGTGGGGTTTTTTTTCCTTTCCCTTGCCAGGTCACAAGATCCTGGGGTGTTTAAAAACCTCTCTGTAAAAGCATTTTGCAGCGCTCCCACACTCACCTGTGTGAACCCACTCGCACCCGTGCTGCCTTCCTGTTAGGCATTGCCCCTGCGTGCTCTGGTGATTCCCGCTCGCAGAGCTGGGGTCCCGACTGCTGCATGCCTGCTGCCTGCAGCCCTGCCTGTGCCTCTTCACACCCCCTGCCCCCCCGGAGTTGATCCTGTGGCTCTCTGACTCTGCCCGCTGCCCAGCCTACTCGCAGCAGGCTCACGGCTTCCCCCAGGTGAGTGAGGGTAGCAAGCTCCAGCCCAAGGCAGGGGAAGGGTGGTAAAAGGTCTCCAGCATGATCACTAAATACAGGCTCTGGTCCCAACAATACACAAGTAGTAACAGGGACGCATTTTTTTTTCATGGTGCAAAAAATGGTGTTTATTGCAGTATGGTTAGGTATAATACTCGTGTTGTTAAAAGCATAATTTTCCAGCACTTTGTGATCAAAGGTGTCGCAATTATGACTTTATTCCAACTGTTTTCCTTCTTGGCGCCTATCATCCAGTTCTCTTTGGATTAGTTGCTTGCCATAACCTACAAAAATGTAAAACAAGTGAAAAATCAGATCATGAGACCCAGAATTTATGAATAGTATATGTTGCAGTCAAGATGCAGGATTTAAATAACTGAAATAAGATTTCTGCTTCTCACTTTTTAGATTAAAGTTTATACAAAATTAAAAAAGAATTTATGTTCGAGGCTTGAGCAGCATGCACTGCCTGCTAGGATGCAATTGCAACAATCAGTGATATTGATGAATACAAATTTGAGTAATTAGTTCTGAAGTCATACCAGTAAAATCTTTATGACTATAAATATAGCTCCTAGTATAAAGGGAGAATGCGTTCCTAAACACTGAGACTTATTTAAAAGTGAAAATAATTTGGATAACTTTAAGAAGTGGATACTTTACTTTTGCTACAGAGATTGCTTTTGCACTGGTAAGGGCTTGTCTGCAGCGGTTACTTGTGTGTAAAGTAGCGTTTGAATCAAAAGTGATACAGCTCCCCAAGCAGGTGGCAGAAATCCCAGTCAGAGAGAACCTCAGAAATAGCTGAGTGTCTGTATTCTCTAGCAGCAATACCTAGAACCTTACCTGCTGGATCCAGCTATTGTAAGCAGAGACCCGAGTGAAGACAGAAGGCTTGTGATAGTAGTTGCAGCCGAGAGAAGAGCCAAAGCTGACGATACCGTGCACTTCCCACTTGCCATCAGCAGCCTGGCAGTTCAGTGGGCCACCAGAGTCCCCCTGGGAGGAAGAGGCACACAGTTAATGGCAGTCATAGTGTGAATGGCTCCTCTGTGGGTTTTTAAGCTTTCCTTCCCATCAGGCCTGTTTGTGTCTGAAACCAAGCCCTAAGAGCAGTGTTCTCTGGACTCACATTACAACTGGAGGTGATTCCATCCCCACCAGCGCAAACCATGGAGCGTTTCACTGTGCTTCCCCACCAGGAAGACTTCGAACAAGTTGCATAATCCACCACCAGCAAAAGGCCTTGCTGCAGGTCATCTGGAAGAGCTCCATTTGCTGGGAGGGAATAGAGGCAAAGGAGTCATGGTACCAGCTGGCACTGAGGGAAGAACAAAGCTGCATTGTTAAGTTTCTCCCAGTATCAGAGTACTTTCTCCAGGTGAGAAACTCCATAGGGGCTCTGTTCTTATATATATATATATATATATATATATATATATATTAGGCCTTAACTTATTAATAATTTGTGTTCCATTTAAAAATGTCTCATTGTTAGAGAACAGTTACTCAGTGAGGTATGTTAGGGTTAGCAAATTCCCCAGTCTGCACGCTGTTAACATTTGTCTTACAATAGCTTCTAAAAGCTTAGTACGGGGCCCTCTAGTGCATTACTCGCCCCATTACAAGCTAAATAAACTTAAAAGGCAGGGAAAAAATTGTATTGTGTGAGTGAAGTGGTGCCTGATAAACTGCCTCACTACATTGAGGCTGAGGGGATCTTGAGCACCATCAACAGCCTTCTTCCAATCAATCCAAAGGAGAAGGCAGTACTGAAAGATTCTGTTCCACAGTTTTGCAAATGTCCAAGTACTTACTCTGCAGTCTTCCCCATCCTGTCACGTAGCAGGCAGTGTCGGATGATAGGATGCTTCCTGCAGTGGGGAGGCAGGCCAGCTGAATGTGGTCACTTAAGGTAACGTGTTCAGTGAGCTTGATCAAAGCAATGTCATACCTGTGGTCATATGCACACATTTGAGAGTGAGGAAGAGAAAGGGAAGGGGTGAAGAGGTTTGCAAATAGATTAAGACACAGTAGCATGCATACTTAGCAGTTATACAGTACTTGGCCTATTCAAAAGAGATGCAAGGGAGCAAGGAGGCCAGTACATAAACAGTAAAGATTCCTCCACCCTCAAAGTAGTGGGGAAATCCATGGACTGGAAAACTGTTCCCTGAAGAACTGTACACTTTCCTGTTGGCAGCTTTCTGTAAATTGCCTTTTATAGGTTCTTTTCAGCAAAACCAAGCATGTGTTAGGACTAACTCCAAGGACCTGGAAACTGAGGA